>NC_046618.1:6034062-7431562 GCF_900324465.2 Anabas testudineus
TAGTTGTGCTTATGCATGCTGTGTTGTTGTGTTAGGGATGCCTGAGAGTGATTTCACTTCTGAGTGCCTTGTTAAAACTACTTGTATACGACTCAGGGTCTTTGAGATGTGCTGATAACGGCTTCTCATTGACCATCTCCTTACTGATGAAAGGGTTCCATATAGGAACAAACAGTAAGACATGATCCAGAAAGACCTGCAGAGCGCCCTTTAAGGCAAAATATATTTTACAAATACATTTTACAAATACATTTTAAAGTAGTTGTGTAGTCCTATGGCTTTTGTGAATAATTATTAGTTAACATTGTGATGTTTGGTTTTGTGGTGCTCCCCCTGTTGCTATGTAATCTGTTCTTTTATTTTAATTATTTATTATTGATACAAAAAATTATAAACAAAGCTAAATCACATGCATTATAAATGCCGTAGAGCAGTCTACAGTCTAGTGCGTTAAAATAACAAGCCAAGCCACGTTACAGCTGGCACACTGTTCATGTGGCGGCTCCTCTGTCCCAGGACACCAACACTGTCAAGACACAAGACAAGAAATAACACGCTGTTTGGCCGGTGAATGTTTTTTTAACACCGTTGAACAGAACAAGGCAAGTGGATTCATGATTATTTTAAAAGTTAGCACATGTTTTTACAACAGTAAACGTGTTTAATTTGCATATAAAAAAAATTAAATCAGCTTGCTTGTGTTTTCCACAGCCAATTGTTTAGAATATGAAAGCGTGTTGAATTGAATGTGTGGCAGCTCTGTAACCTAGTTCTGTCCAAAGGTAATAAAATCCATCTACCAGAGTTCAAAGTTCACACATTATATAACATTTGTTTAATCTACACAGAGACCAAAGTGGAAATGTCTCCTTGTGTTCCAGTGTTTATACCATTCTAACCATCTCCTTGCTCCATCTACGTATTTGCTGTACAGCCAACATTTAGTAAGAAAACCTAGGTAAGTTAGACTGAGGTTATTTTGGAGTGACTGTTACCTTGATAAGTCGCTGTATATGTCATCAAGTAACCCCAGCAGTGCATGTCCCACTTTTGTTTTGTCCTTCTTATCAAGCAATGAAACTATGTGTCGGAGCTGGTTCCACTAAAACTGCCTCAGCCTGGCATAGCTCCTCTGGCAGTGTTTAATAAAGTGCCTTTAATAGCTTGGTGCTCTGTGTCAGCTTGAAGGAAACCCACTGAAACCCCCGAGGAAGCTGTAACCAGGCAACTAAAGCTGAGGCTGTGGTCTACCACTTTTCTTCTGATCAAAGAAAATGGAAGGTCAGACGCAGAGGCCAGGCCCAAAATTGCCGGGGCAAGATTAAGACTGATAAAATAATTTTCATCTATCTATCCATCTATCTGTGTACACGCTACAATATGCAACAAACCCAATCCTGGGGAAAAACAAGCTGACAGTAATCAGTGGGTTGCCATTCCCCGCTGTCAAGTCTGCTTGTGTTATGCAAGACAAAACTACTGTGTTATTAATATTACAGAAGACAAAGATGAAATTAAGGTCCAGAAATATCTTCCAGTTTACAGCTTCATTAAAAAAAAAAAAAAAAAGCTGACACACTGGGCTATTCTGCTTTAACTTCATCATGAAGGATTACATGAGCTGGTCGGTCAATAAAAGAGGTGACACATCAAGCTGTTGTGGTATCTAGGTTAATAAATAGCTAAAAAAAAGGAAATGTTTGCTGAAATAAACAGATACAGCTCTGATTAATCGGAAAGCACCTGATACAAGGCAAGACCATTATGGCAATTCATTAGAAAGATAAGCGAACAGGGAAATTTTCATTAAGCTGATACTGCGTGTACATGTGTTTGACCCTTAGATGAGCTTCCTGCTGTCTTTCCATGTGTCCTACAAATGTTAGTAAGTGTATAATAATGTCATTACAATTCCAGAGACGTCAACTTGTCTGATCAAAGGTGCACAAGGTCAATGTCTTTGCCTTTACCTGGAAAATCATTTTTTAGCATCCCTGTAATGTGGCACTTTATATAACTTGTGCAGTTTAGATTAGATTCTGTAGCCTCCTGGTCTTCACAAGCCGAGGAGGTTTCACACATCACAGTCAAGACTTTTCTTCCTACAAAGGAGCATTAAAATGTTCTAAATCAGCTTCAGAGCCAAGCAAAAAAAAAAAAAAAAAAAGGAATCATTATGCTCTGTTATTACAGTATTAAAGCAGGCAAAATATGTGACTGGAGTGAATTCAGTTTTCAAAACAACAGCTTGAGGAAATCTCTGGCCAGCGATGTAGTTCTTGTCGTTCCTGTGATCTGGAGAGGTTGCCTATAACAGAATCTCTCTAAATGAAAATACAAAGAGCTGAGATGCTAATCTTTCTGGAACTGCTCCACTGAAAAGGAGAGTCTGGCCCTGTGGAATCATTAAGTGTTTGCCTCCAGCTTCATTTCATAGCACATCAGTGTGCCCGTAGCCCCCTTAGCAGTAACTTGAGTAACAATGTAAAATGGCATGGTTCCACTGTCTGTCAAGTGTTGCTGGAGTACAGTCAGCACCGCCAGTACTGTCAGCACCGCCAGTCTGCACCAACGGCATCTTGGGTCCTTTATTCCAAACAAAATGAATGCAGCTGCTTCATTTGGGGATTTTTAAAAGGAAAGACACGTAGGAGGAAGGAAATAAAGCAGCGCACAGGTGACTGACAGCCTGTAAAGGTCAGATCGGACCAAGGCAGCGGAAGCAACGCAGTCAATTACACGGACAAGGACCTCTGAGAGTTTTCTTAAGGGCTAAACGTCCTTTAAAAAACACTTTGAGTAAAATGTAAGTGTCCAAAACAGCTCTGGCTTTCTGTAAGGTGTAAAAACAGCCTACACTTGACCTTTTGACATCAGCAAAAACTAAAAGGCCTGTCACACCAACAATCTAACCTTCTCCTCTTTGCTTCGTTGATGTATTTCTTCTTTTAGGCAGAACAAAGTGTTAGCATGCACCCCCCTCAGCATCAACATTAAATATGAGTATGCATGTTTATATAAGCACAATATTACATCTTGTACATGTTTAACATCTACAGCACTGATTCTGAACTGCTAGAAGTTTAGATGCCTTTTAACATACAGTACATCTCAGAATACAACACTAGCACGTAATGCAAGTGTTTATTGGCTCATGTTTTAGCAAAGCCGTGTCGTAATCTTTGCAGAATGAGGACCCCACGCTCACACTCTGCACCGTCTCCTATAGTGGAAACGGTGCAGCCTGGCTTCAGTCAACAAATTTATCTCTAATGCGAGGCTTACCAATCAATTGTTGGCTAAAGGCTGAGAGTGGCGTGGATGAACTTATTTACAGTACAAGGTGACAGCGAAAGATCAATTGCGTGTTATACACACACTCATAAAACAAGGTGGACGTGAGATTTGAAAAAAAAAAAAAAGGATGAGAATTTAAGAACACATCGTCAAGACTGTGACAACATACAGTAGACATTATTCTTAAAGATAATAGTTTGTGTTTAATTCAGTTCAATACCACAACAAGAAGAGATTAACAACAGATTTCCTAGGAGATATCTGCTATGCTACACCGTGCACTTTATTGCCGAGCACGCCACAAACTATAACTGTGTCACATCTTTTACAGGCCACACATGGATTTACTAGAGTTATATACAACAGAAGACCTGCTCTGACAAAATACTTTACAGCTGTTTTTATTTTGTTTTATGGCACTTGACATATTGTTGTTGTAGGGCACATTTTATGAGAAAAGCCGACCCACACCCACACAGACTCACACACACACACACACACACACAAAAAGGAATGTAGAATATAGGAGCAATGTATATATAAAGCTGTTGCCTCTTTGTAAAAGATCATTACATGGTTTCTGATAAGGTAATAAAAAATGCATTAAGATAATGCTGGAGCCATATTTAATGCACTAATGTTCTCTCCTTCTGCTGTGTTATAAACTAACCTGTCAATAATCATTAACACATCACAGTTCACGATCCCACATATTTTTTTATCAATAATATTAACATAAAAGAGCGAAATGGAAAAGAACGGGCCCGAACCCTTTGTCCTTTCAGTTCTCTCCAGCGGTTCCTTTGCTCACATTTACAGCAGGTACAAATGTGAAACGAAACCCAAACCCCGAATCACTGATACTCATTCAACATGACTTCTGTGTAGACGGCACAAAACAGAGTCTCATCATTCACATTTCCCAACAGCATGTGGGAGATGGACTATACAGACTGTACAGCTGCAAAAGTGCTCGTGTAAAGTGTCTTCAGTTGTCCTACAATACTTAAACTCGTCCAACCTTTGTACCATCATTTTGTTATCTACTTCCTTTTACATGTGAAGTGGTACTAAATTGAGGGCACCTCGCCACACCACAAGTGTCTTCAGTCTGCTCCCTCTGGACTGCTTTGAGGAGGTTTATAACTTTGTTAATGTCATCCTTGCCAATGCACACAACAAAGCCCGAGAAGCACTAAAAGGACGACACAACGAAGCCTGCAGAGGCCCCCGGAGTTTCTTTGTCTTTTACTGAAAAGGCTTGGATTTAACTATTGATGCTGGTAGATCCATTGCTCAAGATTGACCCCTTGGTGACCTCTGTGCTGACCGTGGAGAGTGGGACGCTCTCGTACCTCTCTGCCACCCCCCAGCAGCGACAGCGCAACAGGGTGGACTTCAGCTGTTTCTGGAAATTGCTGTTGAGGAAACCGTAAATGACGGGGTTGACGCAGGTTGAGGCCATGGCGGTGAGGTGGCAGAATGAAAAGATGATGTCATGGCTACAGGACGGGATGGCCTCATGGTCCCAGTCAAACACTGCATTGAAGACATTCAGAGGGAGCCAGGAGAGGGCGAACGCCACCACTATGGCGATTAACATGGTGTTGATCCTCGTCGAGCTCTTGTTTTTCTTTTCAGTGGCATTCCTGCTGCGCTCCACCATGTCCTTCCTCATCCTCAGGCGCAGGTAGATGTGCAGATAGCAGGCCATGATGAGGATGAGAGGAAGGAAGTACTGGAAGACGAGAAGGGAGGTGGTGTAAGCTTGGCGTTGTTGAAGCGATGGCCACTGCTCTATACAAAGAGGGCGATCACTGACTGGGAAGGGGAGGCTCTGGTTCTGGAAAGGCAAAGAGAGTATGCTGTATGATAGAAAAGGCACAGAGATTAGGCAGGCCACGATCCAGGTGACAGCCACGGCCATGTAGGACTGGCTCACCACGGGCTTCCATCCGGTTGGGTGTACAATGAGCTGGTAGCGCTCCATTGCGATGAGGACAAGGGAATAGATGGAAACAGTCACTGATATACACTGTATGAACGGTGTTAGCTTACAGAGGGTGTCTCCTAGGATCCAGTGGTCCATCAGAGTGTAGATAATGGTGACGGGCAGGCACACAATGCACATGAGGATGTCAGAACACGATAGGTTGACAATGAAGATGTTGGTAACGTTGCGCATCTCCTTGTGCCGTGTGATGACAAACACCAGGCAGGAGTTCCCAATGAGACCCACTGCCAGAACAGTACTGTAAGCGACAATGAGAAAAGTGGTGCCACTCACGGACAGTGAACAGTTCTCCGCGAAATCCCATGGGATCTCTTTCCACAAGGCTTGGTTGTAATTGCTGTTTGCTGTGATGGGCTGCAGCTCCATGGTGGCTTTTCCTGGACTCGCTTCAAAGGCTGGAGACTAAATGGACTGATTTGTTGTGTCACACGTGCTGTAATTACTTCATGAATAATATTTGCATTTTCTACCAGCTCTCCCTCATCCTTAAGTTTTGGCAGTCTTTAAAGTGGTCTTTTGTTTTCTGCCTGAAAAAAAAAAAAGAAAGCAAAAGAAATTAGTAACCTTTAACAAATTTCCCGTCATGAAAAGTTTTCCAGGTTCTAAACTTTTGCGACATTTAAGACTTTATCCCTCAGAGTTTGTGCTCATAAAAACTGCAGGATGAAAAGAAATTGACCCTCAGTAGCTGAAAAAGCTCATTTCACCATGTGCGTGTGGCAGAAAGTGAGTCTCTTGCTTCGGGGTGTGATATTAAATTCACAGCTCTCCTGGATGTAATTCCACAAGTTGCTTTTTGGCGCTAAGATGTATTTAGTGCTCTAATTCCACATTTGCACACACCAGCAGTGGGTTCAATATTGCAAAAACTGAGATTTATGAAGGGAATAATTAATGTTGGTATTCAGATACCATGAGGCTGTTGGCGGAACACAAGTTTTCTTTCTCCACGATTACAGGATAACAACAAATGATGCACTGATGGCATGTCATCAAGAAAAAAATTACAGATACAGAGCTTGTGGCATCGCTATAACAGCATGATGATTCCAATTTCCATCACAATAATGGTGATAATAACTGCTTCTTGAGAGACAATCATTTCCTCTCAATACCCCCCCACCCCCCCTCCCCTTTTGACAGCAAAATTTGATTCTGTTCTCTGAAGGAGATGATGGCTCTCATTGTCACTGACCGTACATGCATATAGATGCATGCGTGTGCGTGGACGCCGCAGCAGAAACAGCACTGAATAACCACGATCTTTTGCCCACGGCTCCCCTCAGAAATGAGGACGCACCGTAGCTGTGCTAATTGAATGAAACTGAGGGAATTTAAAAGAGTTCTCATTTTCAGCATATGACAACTTAACAATGATAAATGCTGACAGATGGGACGTTGGAGGCTTGTGGCTGTATCATGAGGAGGAATGTCCCTTCATGATGTGCAGTTTCATGCTGTATGTGGGGATTACAAAAAACATTCATAACTAAGTAAACACAGGCAGCTTAGTACAATAATATCACTTGAATTCCTTTATTGCCCACAGTCTTGTGTATTTAGGGGCCTGGATAATTCATGCTCTGGATGTCAACCTGACAAAACCTAACTAAATTTCTGGCCTGCATACATGCTTGATGCAAGCTTGATGCTGATTGTTAGTGGCAGGCTTTGGACACTTAAAGTGAGGCACTGCTTTGTTGTGTCTTCTGACAGAGGACAGTCAAAGCAATGGAATAAGGAAAATTGTCAAAGACAATATTTATAACATGAGACTTATTATAATAGCTACAGATTCAGAAAATTAAAGAAATAATCATTAAACATGGACTAATTTAGAGAACGCGTGAAGTCGTGGTTGGAAAAACTAAGAAACGAGAGCTCACGGGGGTTTACCTCCAAAACCAGATGTTTATCATTGCAAATCCATTTTTTAAAATGCATCTCTCACATCAGCCCCTTTCCTTCACCTCACTAAACCACTTTGCCACGACACAAAAACAGCCACAAGTCTCTCAACCTAAAACGATTAAACATCGCGCAGCGGCTCATGAACATCACACGAAGGGATGGAAAGTGTCACATCGCTGGCAGTGTGTGTGTGTGTGTGTGTGTGTGTGTGTGTGTGTGTGTGTGTCCTACCCGGGGTCTGTGCTGCTGTCCTGGATCCACCGTCTGTCTGCAGCTGTGCCTCCGCTCGCTGTGAGTCGGACTTTCTCAGCTCCGGACAGGTGGAGCACACTTCTCCGTCCTCCGGCGCAGCGACGAGTGTGCGCACTGTTGTCCTGCCGGGAGGGGTGAGAGGAGGAGGAGAGGAGGGGGGGGGGGCGTCACACATTTCCACCTTAAAACCTGCAAAACGTCCTCTAAACTATGTGAGGGAGGTTTAGCAAGTCAACGGGAAACTCTAAATCCACATCTACTGTAGTGGGGAAAATCTAAACAGCAGCGGGCGCATCAGTGTTATTATATATGACAAGAATACACCACTTTAAAAAACTAATGTTAGACAAAAATAAGAGTTATTGGAGCCTTTTCGTTGCATGTAGTCGTCATATGAGCCATTGTTTCTTACCCAAATATGATTGAAGGTTAGAAATGATGAAGAGGGAAGATGAAAGATGGTTAGAGGCAAAAAAAAAAAGAAGGATATTAAGATAAAGGATAGGTGGATGGATGACACCTGAAGTGGGAAGAAAGATGGAGATGAAGAGTGTAGAGCGTTACAGAGAGGTACAACTTTCCAAGACTCACTGAGCTGTGTCCACCTTCCTGAGGGGAACTCGTGTGTTTCTCCATCCTTCATCTCATATCCAGCCGCTTCAGACTTGTGGCAGTGAGGCATCATCACCATCCTACACTCTCCTGTAAATGCCAAAGATATGAACGTGAATAATCACTCACTATGCAGGCGGAGCGATACCTGTTATCCTGTATACATGTAATATATACAGTATACGGTATATAGTAGTGAATTGATGCATTACCATCCAACATGAGGGATTTGAATTTTGTTTCTGTTCAAAGAGGTGTGTGTTAGTTTGATGTAACCTGCAGTTCATGATATTTCACACGCTTTAATATAACAAGATTTTGTTGTGAATCCTAGAGGTGCAGAAGAATACACTAGAATAAAATAGAAATATTCATGTAATGTACTAAAGTGCAGTATTCTCTATGCACTTTCATCTCTACATAACACACATATGTCAAATTTACTTCAAATAACCAATTACAATTCATACATTTTATTTACACATTGATATTTTTTATCTGTACATTTTTTCAAGTATTGAAATGCTGTAAGCACACTCCTGTTTACTGTATGTTGACTGTTGGAGTTATATTAGTACATGTAGCCTACATCATACAGAAAATAAAATTTGTTTCCTTACAGTCGAGAAGGCTTCAGACGCAGATCCAGCGCCGAGCATATCTTATCCAGGGTGACTCTGCTTCAGGTGGCGACAGTGCTGTCTTCTTGTAACCTGTGTTCCTTGTCTGTTCATCATCACCTTACTGATTTCTCTGTGTATTAAAGTGACTGTTGCCTGTTGGTTTTACATTTCTAGATAGACTAAGACAAGTGTTCCTCCCTCCAGCCTGAGTTACAGTGAGTGATGTGTGTCGAATCTGCTTCTAACGTGGAGCATGTTAGCTCTAGAATGACAGCGTCATAATGGTGAACGGAACGCTCATGATCATATTTTGGAACCTCTTTATGGAATTATTACTCTTAATGTTATTTATATTTAAGTTTCTCAGATGTATATGATGATGTACTGTAATCAAAAACACTACAATACACACTGGTCTTCCTGCATATTAGTAGTTATGTTGACAAAATGCTGCACATAAGGCTGTGATACATCTGAGTCAAACATCAGGGTTTTAGTTTCTGTAGTTCAGTTTCCAGTCACTCAGCTGATGCTGTTTTGCCCGTATCATGCAACATTCACCTTTGAAATTCCTGACACTGCCGACTTGATCCTCAGCCAGACCGAACCCTACACAAAACCAGTTTTTCCATGCTGTATCAAAAGCAATGAATCTGTTTTGTGTGTGTGTATTTTTGTTTCTTTCCTGGTGAAAATATAGCTTGTAGACACAAAAATCCAAAACCTTTATGTGAATATGTAGAGTATCTAAAATCTGAGACACTGCTGTATAAAGTAGCACAGATTGAGGCAACCCAGAAAACCTGTCATGTCAATCAATAACTGCAACAACTGTGGCATGCTCACATCATTTATTGTTGACTCAAATATCATTTTTTGTAAGTTCTTTGTCCATTTCCCCTGTCGGTGACACTGTTCTGTAAGAGAACAAGAGATGAAACACGTGAGAATGAATTTAAACTTTATCAGATCCATGGCAGTCCTAAAAATAATCATACATGTAGCAACAGAAAAAGAAACAATCAGAAATAAGAAACACTTACAAGAAATCCCTTTATTCTGTACAATTTGGCCAAAGGTGATTCCGCACAGCTCACAACACTGCAGGGTGTGTCCATGTGTGGAAACCCTTCAACTATCTGTTGAAGAAACACGTTGCATAATGGCGTGACTATTCAGGTAAATAATAAAGGAACCATGTCACTGATGCCGGCGTGATAACGCTCTCTTTACTAACAAGAAAAAATATGTGAACGAGGAAATAGCAGCATCTAGTGTTTAGCGGAAATGCCAAGAGCCTTCTGGTGAATGCTTACGTTGTCCAGAGTGTCTGAAATGCTGTCCAGGTCCCTCTTCCCTCCTGGGCTCAGTCCGTACGACCAGTGCTGACAGCAGTGCAGTGGCACTAAAGTACCCACAAGCAGCAAGGCCAAGAGTTTCACAGCCATTCTGAAGAGGAACAAACATGATTTTGTACATGTGTATAAGCGAGCTAATAAATGGAAGATTTCCCCGCAAAACTCTCAGCACATTGTTGATTTCTTTACCTTCTCTCCATGAGCTTCTCTGATATATTCTTGTCTGCAGTCCTTAGTGAATGCACTTGCACAGCATTTTGTGAGGCTTATATAAGCCTGTAACGCTTCCTTTCCTCTCAGTTCAACACTTAACTACAGGGGGTCACTAAGTGGGATTAAGGAACACTTACAGGTGACCTGCAGAGCTGTTTAAGACACTGGACATATTTTAGCAACGATCAAGCGTCTAAAGGTACATCCGGTTGTGTTTGGCACTTTAATAATAGGTTTTGAATATACAAAACACTCATTCATTCACAACTGACACCCAATAAATAATTACAAATCAGACATTTGTTTTCTTCTTCATAGCAGTTTATTTATAACAGTCATTTACGGAAATATACATTTCCGCGGTCGAGTGCAATAATCGTAGACAGGGAGACCTATACCACTGCCTGTTTCAAAAACAAACCCAACTTATGCCTCATATTGCATTTAGGTAGATATATCAAAATAAATAACCATAGCTCTTCCACTGATTTTCACTGAAGGTGAGACGCACATGATTGCCTTCATCGTTCATTCTCACAGGCTGGGTACCTACTCGTGAACTGAGTGTATAGTATTGCATCGGAGCAGCTTTGAGCTACAGCTAGAGAAACTTCACCAGTCAAAGACACACATCGCACATGCAGACAGACACAGTCAAGTAAGAAGTGACATGAGCTCCTTGACAAATCAGCTGATACAACCTATTCTAACAATGTTTTCTTTTTGTTTTGTTTTTTGGGAGGGGTAGATTTGGAAGCACTGGATTTTTTTTTTTTTACATACGATTACAAGCACCAAACATCTTTACTGAAAAGGCTTAAACATATTACACGTTAACATAAACCTGTGCAAATAAGTTCAAAGCATGATTATGTGATATTTGTCGATACATGGAGCGGTATTTCCAAGCAAACCCACTCTGACAGCAAGAACGCATGACAATGGCTTCCTGTAACAGCCCATCAAGTGGGATTATTTTTCTCATAATGGCAATATGGAGGATGACGAATTATACACAAACATGACAACAAGCAGTGCCACAATCAAATGCATGCTATTGTGGATCACTCGCACTCCGGATTAAATACTAAAATAAAATAAAGAGGTAGATTCACAAAGAGCAAAACAAGGGAAGGCTTTCAAAGAAGACAATAAGTAGGAAAAGAGAAACCTCACAGCTCTTAATCTTGTATTGCATACCCAAGCTGTGTTTAAAACTAGCCTGCCGCATAGTTTTACGGTGCATGAAACAGCACGTTCAGCCTTTTAGACTGTGCTATAGTATGGCTTTGGCTTGCATTGCTTCTTTTGTAATATGTTGAATCCAGCAAAATTAAGTTACATACTTAAAGAGGAGTTTATGACGACACAGTTATTAGTAACGCTTCAATTCCTGCTAAAGCAGCATTCAGTGAAGCTCGGAGCTCTGAAACCTACTGCCAACAGATAATCTGAATCTGACTCCCATTAACATGTCAAGTAATATGAAATAAATATAAGTTTTGTAAAACATTAAATGAGTATAGTTGTTGGATTGCATCCAGATACATCTACATACACGAGGAACGTTTCTTTGTTTTGGTGATATATGCCACTGAACATTAAAAACAAAAAATTAACATACAAACATACGTGGACAACCCTGGATAAGTTCTAGTGCAAGATATTTAAAGCTAACATAACATTGGTGGAATGCCAGGGGTGTGCATACAACTACCTGTCCTGTAGACAGGCATAGATTGATTTATAGTAGGGGAGTAAAGGAGAGGGTAGCTGGAGGAGACGAGCATTAATAAAGCCAAATGTGGCCCACACTGGAGTTGCAGGTATGTAGTGAATTATCTGACACTCTGTGACATGTGCAGAGGCGTCAGCATCTCTTCAAAAATGGCTCCCTTCACGTTAGACCCTCTCAGGTTGGCTTCTTGTAGATCACAGCCAGACAGGTCACAGTTCTGCAAAGAGGCAGCACAGGCGTAACATTTAGAGAAGATGATGAAATGGGCTTGGTATAACACCTGGAGTCTAACTGGAGAACAGTACCGCGTTATAACTGTACTGTAATTTATTGAAAGATCCACTGTTTTAACCTTTTTTGGCCTTTAAAATTTTCCAGCTGAGATCACCTGAGTGTCTTTAGGGATAATCCTTTCTGTTACCCTTAACTTACCTCAAGATCAGTCCCTGCTAAAGTGGCGCCCCGCAGGTTACAGTTCTTCAGCTTTGCATTTTTCAGAGTGGCCACACGCAGGTTGATACCGGTCATTTGGCTTCCTTCCATGTCAACCCCTTTCAGGTTAGCACCTGATTACAGGAACCTCTGGTTACAATGTGACAACAAATGTAAACCAAGTCTCCCTTGAGTAGGGACTGTGATGATTACCTTCCAGGTTGGCCTTCAGTCCAGATGGGTCTTCAAAATTGCATCCCTTCAGAGAAGCTCCTTCAGCATTGGAACAGAGCATCTTCACCCCTTGTAGGTTAGCACCCTTTAAAAGACAACAAGACAAGTATTTATGATGTTAAATGTTTATACTGAGTTATGCCCTGCAAGACATTTATGTACAGCAAGTCAGACTGTGGGAAAAACAGCCTGCTTGTTATTTTATTTAATGAGGCGATTTGAAGAGTAGGTGTGTAAGTGTTGGAGAACAGAATGGCTCTTCCTCCACACAACTGAAGAGGCAGCAGGTGTGACGTGGCCGCAAACCAAGTCGACTGTTCACAGCAGGAAGGCCAACGATCAAGAATAACACAAAAGTTACCCACAGCTCAGAAACACACAGGAAATGTCTGCTACCCCACAGTGGGCAACTTTTTGAGAGCATTCTGCACTCACAATGTGTCTGCAGATACCGTTCATGTGTCAAACTGAGTTTTTAGACTTACGTCCAGGTTAGCTCCGGAAAGATCAGCCCGCTCCAGATTGGAACAGCACAAGTTGGCATGTGTCAGATTGCAGCGGCTGAGATTAGCCATCTTGAAATTAATGTAGCGCAGGTCAAGTCGGGACAGATCAGCTCCACTGAAATTAAGTCCCTGAAAGCAGTGAGAGTGTATGTGTCAAATATTAAGTTGATATAGTGAAATGATGAGGTAAATAAAAACATTGTCATGTACCTGACAGCGGAGCTCTGACTTGGTAGGTGTCGCTAGAAGAAATCGAACAAACTCCTTCCGGGAAATGGGAGAATGGTCATCAGGTGGCTGCGAGTTCTGTTTTGAAAGTAAAAATATGTTAAAGTAGTGAACACTGGATGAGGTCATCACATTACTAAATGTAAAAAAGAGATGCACCAATGCTGATACCAGTATCGTTTATCAAGCCCAATACTTGCTTAGGCAGACACTAAAGGGTTAAAGATATATTCCGATAAGTGATACAGTCACACAGACATACAACACCTACTGGACAAGCACAACACAAACTTGTGAAAATTCAACATGTTCAGTCCTGCAGTTGTCATGTCACCAGGCCTGCGGTGAACTTGAGCCTGACCCTCTCAACACCCACAAAACCCAAAACAGCTAATTTGATGTAACTGTCCAGAGTCTGTTCTCAGCTGCAGTGTAAGAGAGAAGAAGATGCCACAGACTATAGTAACGACAGAGGCATGCACCCTTTTTATACATATTTAAATTGATGGGGGGCACGCTCTTACAAAGCTCAAGTGGCACTATGTTACAGTACCTGCAGTGCTCAAAGTACTTGTACTTAACTTGGAAACAAGTGGTATCAGGTATCCCTACTGTAAACCTTACACACTTCACACACGCTTCACCTTGATTGCTACTTCCAGCTGTTCAGCAAGTTGCTCAATTCCAAAGAAGCGTGCCTCCTCGAGGACACCTGGAAGACATTCATGATAATGTTACCATCATCTTTTTTTTTTTTTGAGAATTACTGTGAGAGTCTTTTGACTCATAATATAGATATATTCATAGAGGTATTCATTTAGGATTTATAGCAAAGCTTACCTCGTATATTTATGCCTTCATTTATAATGAGCTGACCGTGTCTCAGGTAGTTGAGAATAGGCTCAAAGTATTCAGGGCTGCGGTCAATCAGGTAAGCCCCGTGCTTGTCCTGCTTGTTCCCCCACACATCTGGAGCAAACACACAGGTCAACAAAAGTCATTCAAAAAAAACAAAAAAAAAAACACCTTACATTAAAAATAACATAATGGTTGGTCAAGTTGCCCTGCAGCCGCGACTGACCTTTATCTCGAAACATGTGAGCGAGCATGCTCTCTGGCTCCTTGCTGACCAAGGTGCTCCTGAACACAAAACAAACACAGTGAGCAGAGAGACGCCTCTCTCGGTTGATCCTAGTGAATCCTGCATTCAAAGCACAGATACCTGGTGGTGGTGAAGAGACGCCCACCAATATTCAGGGTCAGCCAGTCAGTGTGTGCACCCTGCGGGTCAGATGTAGCCTTGGCTTCATTTTGAGGATCTGTGACGTAGAAAAACAAGACGAGAGAGTAGTTTGAAGCATGTGCTCACTTTCACTGATGGCGGAGGAGACGCCTGCAGCAGTCATGACTAACCAATAAAGGGCTCTCCTTCTGACACATACAGCACGTCGTCATCTCTGTTAGGAGGACAGATGGAAAAGACACACGATGAGGCGTTGTGTCCACTGCGTTTTGGTAACAGATCCATCACTTTCATCGGGGCTTACCTTATGAGGGCGATGTCATCTATCAGACCCCCCTTTCCATTGTATAAACTGGACGCTTTGATTCCTAACTTATTGCTCGCTACGGACAATAGATCGGACAAGGTCCCGTACACTGCTACAACCTAAGAAAAAGATTTTTTATAAAACAGTGAATTGACAAAAGGAAAGAAAAGTGAAACAAAATGGGTCACTGCTGTATAACATTATAAGATTAGTGAGTCACAGGGAGCCAGGTCGAGAACTTACGCTTATCTTTAATGTGTAAAGAAAAGCCATGAAGGCTCACGTTTACCTTGACTTCCCATGTTGATGACACACATTACAGGTTAGATGCAGTAGAATATTAGTGTTTATTAACTAACGTTATAATAAAACATGCAACGCTGTCCAGTGGAAAAAGCGAGTCATTCTGCGGCCCGAGCTCCTGCACTAAACCGCCTGAGATATTACCCACCTTGCCATTTTTAGATGTGCCGTTAACAAATAAGGTCACTCTTCTCATTGTTTATACACTTTGGTAATAAGTACTTTGTTATCTTTCAACACTGATGTCGCGTTTGCCAGCTAACTCCTTGCTTGTATCAAACTGGGTTAGCCAGCTGCATCAGACAACAACACGAGACAAAAGATGCCTTCACAAGTTCTCGGTAAAAAAAAAAAAAAGTACATACAGCTGCAAAAGTGACCGTGAGGCAAATATATTACATTTGTTTTATTACTACCTGAGACAAATTGCATAGTAGTTTCACTACATTTCTTACATCATATACATGTATTGTTTTTAAAGCAATGTAGGTAAAAGTAGGAGCTATAGCAGCCATTAGTAACAGACATGTTGTATACGTTTTTATGATATAAAAATATAAGGAATGATCAGCTGTATAAATGCAGCAGTGCATTTGTTATTATGTCGCCATAGCACAAAGTAGTCTGTCCAAACTATGTGTCGCTAGGATGAAAATCCGATTTCACAGAGCACCTGAAGTGTTCCTTCTGACTGCAGCTCTGTGATTGGTCGGAGCTTTCACACGTAGCCACGTTGCGACGTGCGTCGGGTGGTCTTTGCGAAAGCTTACCTAGTTTTTAGGTTTTCAAGACAAATCTAGGATCTTAATTTAAATATAACATATTTTTGTAATTCGGCTCAACATTCATTGACGTCTTAACTTTATTTTGGGGCTTGTGTGTGTGGAAGATTGACCAGTTGGTGGTGGTAGTGCACTAAATCGTTGTAGACCATTAACGTTAAAGATAGAAGAAGAAACACGGAAGTGTAAGATAGCACACGTTTAATCCCATGGTTGATCTATATTCTAACTCAAAAGCCAGCGTTATTCATTTCTTTTCATCCTGTTTGTTTAAGTTAGCACTATGTCGTCTGACAGCCAACGTTGCTCGTGTTGCTCCCATCCAGTTTCATCTCCTAGTGTTTACCAGACACTGACTGAAATGGATTTTGAACGAGGTTTGAAAAAGGGGGTGACCCACTCCAAAGTGAAATAGTTGCCTATAACACTTTTTATTAAATTACATGGAACTGTTCTTTTCATTCCTGATTTGGCTGATCTGTCAGTGAAATCCAGTGCTGTGCTGTGTGTCATTCCTCTATACAGGGATCTGGTCTGCTGCATTGGATGGAGACTTGGACAGGGTAAAGTCCATGATCCATAAGGGCACAGACCCTAACCTGAGAGACTCATCAGGATATACAGCTCTGGTGAGGTTGCTGGGTAGATTTCTCTGCTCTGTTATCCACTATCCTGAGCCTACACTACTGTATAATTTGTATGTGTTTTTGTTTGTCAGCACTATGCAAGTCGCATTGGTCATCTTGCTGTATGCAAGTTTCTTCTTGAGAATGGGGCTTGTGCATCTCCCGAGACACGAGGCGGTGCCACACCACTGCACCGCTCAGCTTACTGCGGTCATCTGGATGTTGTTAGGCTTCTTCTGCACCACAGGGCAGATCCAATGCTCTGTGATGATGATGGTGCATCCCCTTTACATAAGGTACACAATTACTAGCAGAACATAATGAAACTGTTCCAGAGAGACAGTCTGATAATCTTTCTTTAATGCTTGAGCAGGCTGCAGAACGTGGTCATGAAGAAGTGTGTCTACTTCTTCTTGAGCACTGCCCAGCACTCTGCAGCCAGACAAACAAGAGGCTGCAGCTACCTCACCAGCTAGCACAGAAGGCAGATCTGCAGGAGCTGTTAAAACCACCTCGGTGACTACAGGCACGCTGCATCTGCTGAGTTGCTTAGCTCGGACACATTAAGTAAGCTCAAAACATATGAGGTGAGGTGCAGCTTAAGCATCACCTCAGGATCATTTTCGCCTTATGTTTGGGGTTTTTTTTTTTTTTTTTTTTTTACACAACGAAAGAGCTCCTGATTAAAAAAGGCAGTTGAACATAACTTTGCATTTTCCAGCTTCATACCACAACATTGTCCTGTTTTTTTATTTCTGGTTTACTGCTGGTGTAAAAATTACAACTCCTAAGCAAAAGAAATCTATGAAACCTCAAACTAGGGTGCATTTACTCTAATGTGTAGGATTTGAAGTTGGTTAACTTGAGAACGTCAGAAAGCAACGCATAAACACTAATGGCATTAGATTCATTTGAAAGACTCAGTAATGATATGCAAATTCTGCACCATTTGAAACAAGCATCTTACAAACTCTTTGGAAGTGGTTAATGAATGTTGGATTAGAGTCACTTTGAAGGTTACTGACATTAATAATGCACTGTAGACAGCAGTATTTGCTCAGATTGTAGCATTCATTATTGTTGACTTTGGCCTTGTTTGATGAAGCGTTTTGTAATAAAACTGAGGGCAACATTTTGCCTGTATTGGTTTATTTGTCCAACAAACTAATGTGAAATTAAATCATCACGTCCTGGGCTTTTTACATAGTTGGCAGCAGGGGGAGCTATTGTCTTACGAACAGCAATCTTTTATTCCCAGTGCAGCATATGAATTAGCTGGCAATTTAAACGCAGTGCCGTCATTCGATCCTCCCAATCCACTGTAGGAAAACTAAACAGAGTAACAGACAGAAACAAAAGCATCGGTGTGGCTGATACAGCTGATAGTAAAGCATCATGGATGGACACCGCTGTTCAGCCAAATTTTGTATATGCCAAGATACACCATTCATTACTTTGTATTGATGAAGTTATCAATATAATACAACAACTATTAAATGATTTGAGAACTGCAGATAAGTCCAAGTATTTGTGACAGATTATTTAGCAATACCCAAGCTCTGTCTGTAAATTTGGCCAAAGCAACATGTCTCAGCTTCTATTGTGCTAATTGAGTTAAGTTTGTATCTTAACAAGTATTTGTGGCCTACTGCTGCATTTACACTTTCCAACACAGAGAACAGCTGCTGATGGTCTGTAATCTTTGTATTTTCAGTGAAATAATGATCAAACTGTACAGCTACACTAAAACTAAACTATAGGACCTAATTCTGTATACAGTATGTGTCTTGGTTGATACCTTTGTGATCTTTATTGGACGTTCGAGCTAAATCTTTTTTTAATTTTTAAACTTTTATAAAGGATTAGCAGTTATTAGTTGCTAATCTCACTGAGATGATCAGAAACAGGACACTTTTCCATTTGTTTTTGTTTTTTGTTCTTCATTCATATGTAAAGGAAACAAAGGATGGAAGCCTGGGGGCAAATAAAGGATGTTGATAATTCCATATCTAGTGAAACACATGGAAATAGTTTGAACAATTGTCTCACATACCTACTTATTCAAAGCACGTTCAATAAGTAGCATCAAAGTGCAGATAGCTTTTCCTCTCAGACCCCCACAGATGTGCAGAGCGGCACTGCACTTCTTTTGTACTCCCGCTGTCCACACAACTACAAACCCATGACAAAAACGTCTTGCTGCAGTTTTGGGAACTTTCATTGGGGCCACTGGTGGGTGGTGCTTCCAAACTACCTTCAAACCACATCCAGTGCCGTGACTGGAGGGGTGCCAGGCCACATCTGGAGCTCATTCCAGCTGACGCCACACAGCACAGGGAGATGGGGTGTCGGGGGGGTAGGTGGGGTAGAGTGGGTTTAGCTCGACGAAGTAAGCCAAGAGAGCTGTTTACGTTCACTGACAAGTCCCTCCTTCCTCACAGCTGAGGAGCCGTTACCAGGATCTTCAGGCTTGAGTGCCACATGTCAGTGATAACAAGGTTTTGCTCAACCTTTGGTTAGAAGATATCCCTGTTTGTTTTCTAAATGACACAACAAACCAAAGCACATTATTCTGTTTGAATTAAAGTAGTCATTTTGACATTTATCACACACGCCCTCAGCACCCAGTGATTGTTCCCTTGCCAGGCTCCACGCAGCATAATCAAAGTCAGTGTTTTAACTTTGCTAGCAGTGAGCGAGGTAATGAAAACCCTCTGTGTCACTCGGTAAAACTAGAGGAATGTTCAAGGGCCTCATTCTTTTTTGATAATTTTTCATGAGCTGGTTTGAATTTGAAAGCTGTTTTGCCCCTTTATGTGGAAACAATCAGAAACTGGTCTGGTCGGGTAAAATCAGTAGCTTTGTCAGGAAAAAAAGACCTTTTGCGCCCCTTTTTTCAAAAAGCATGTTTTTTTAAATTAGCTATACACATAAGATATATGAACTATAAGGATAAGGTGTGATTTTTATGCCTAACTTTTGAGCTTTCTTGTAATGTGAGCACTTGGGGAGGACTCCACAGGATGAGGAATTTGGATTACGGCTCTGTTTAGTGAGATTTATTTGGAAAGCAATGAAACTTCCTGGCCCTGGAACCCACTTCCACCATAATGAGCCCAAGTTAAACCAGGACTGGTTGTTATTTTCCTCAGAAATAGAAGGTGGTCTGTGTGCCATGCTTGCATAGAGTTTGAAATCTGTGCTCTGGACTTTGTTTTAAACTGCACTCTAGCTTAAGAGAGGATAGTGAGAACAGTCTTTTCTCTGTGTTTGTTAGTCCAGTTTTCAAATTATGCTATGCTGTAATTTAGTAGATTTTGTGGCTATAAAAAAGTAGAGTTCAGCTCTTAAAAAGTTTGCAATTCACCATTGTGCCATTTTGTTATGCGGATACTTTTTTTGATAGATTAGATGGTCACCTACTCCCAATCCCTCCTGTGTATACCTGTATAATACTAACACTATTCTTTGGCCTCCCAGCTGCCCTGGCAGACCCGGACCTGTCAGAGCTACCCCGATGTAATCAGATAAATGGCAGGCAGATGGGCACACATTAAGAAGTGGAGTTCCAGGCTCAGGCATGGAGGACTACATGGTCTCATCTGCATCAGGAAAGTAGGAGTGTGGGTGTTGTGTGAGGCGGCGTGTGTAATCAAATCTGGAGGAGCTGCTTTTAAGAGATGCTGCATAATCCAATTTAGCTCCACTCCCACTTCAAAGCAGCATGTTGTCTGCTGGTTGAAGTGATGTTGCAGATCTTACGCTCCCACCTTCCAGGTCAGCGGGTGATGGGAGCCAGAGCCCAGAGAGCTGCAGCTCAGATCTTTCGGGCCAACCAGTTCTGCGACGATGGCAAATGTCAGATTCATTAGATGATCCAGCAAAACACATATACAGTACAACCATGTGATGTCATACTTGTTAGCTTTAAATTTTAAATATGTAATATGTGCTTTTCTTTCGCCTTATACTTTAGATCTCCTAGTGATTTAAACACTGGATATGGAAGCAGGATTAGTGGAATATGGGCTCCTGCAGCCGCACTTGGACTAAAATGCAACACATCTGGATAATGTCAGAATGTCCTGGCAATGCAACAACCATAATTATGAAAAGGTTTCCCCAGGAAATTGTGCACAGTGTTATTGTGGGCATATTTGATGGGGAAAGTTTATTTTGCCAGACTCTGTGGTGGATGGTTAGGGTTCTTTTTATTGATTATGGAGATGTAATCTTCTCAAAAGCATGGCCAGACAAACAACCCATAAGCCTTACTATATGAGTCAGAGGACAGTTAATGAAGCTTTTGGGATCATATATCTAGATCATACCAGACTGTTGTTGAAATCCACTTATTATGCATCACCTATCAAATCTGCATGGGAACTATCCCTCTGAGACCAAATCAATGCACTTGAACTTTTTCTGGCTACATGTGCACACTCTAAGACAATGAATGTCCACTTGTAAGAAAAGTCGAAAAGTCGAGTTGCAACATACTGACTACCACCTGCAGAAATTCTTACATCAAAGTAAGCAACAATTAAAAAATACATTTGAAGTGAATTTAGTTTTTTTTTTTTTGTTTTTTTGTTTTTTTAGCTTCATTTTTCAACAATCACGTGGAATAAAGGCCTAAAATGTTCTTAGCACCACTGGGGCTGTCATCCCCAAGCAGAACAATCATCACTCCCCCATCAACCAAAAATAAGCAGGAATTACTCATAAGATTTCTGCATGTGGTAGTAAGAAGATTAGTCAGAAGAGTAGACAGAAATCTCAAAAATACTTTGAAGAAGCAAATACAAAAAACACCAGGTAATGCACATCACTGAAGACAAATCACGCTGATTGTTGTTTGCGGTGCAACACTTGGAGAAGCTTGTAGATTTCTATAAGAATGTAGAGAGATATGAGTTTGTAGGTGGAAACATCGTGTTATGGATCTTTTTTCTCTTTTCATAAAACCAGTAGGATTCACATTACTGAAGGAAAGACAGATGGAGCCATAAATCAGGAACGAATGGCCCAGACAGTTACACGACTTAAACCTAGAACAAAATTGTCCTATAGGAACTAAGCACAAAGCTTCACAAGCTGGTCCTCCTAAATCTTCGAGATTTGAAGACTGTTTGCTTAGAAGGACGGGCGGGCAGAAATCCCCCCCAGAAAACTGTGCGTGATTAGTTTCTTTGTATAGGCAGCAAACTCTCACATCAAAGGTTTCTCTTACCGTGTGTCATTCCAAAGATATTCCATGTAATTTATTTTTATTGATGGGGATGTTATGACTATGTTACCTTAATAAATTCATACAATGCCTGTTCTTAATTTCAAATAGCTGCAATGCAAATATGTTTGATCCAGAAAAATATTGATTACTACTGTAGCACATTTTACCCCAGCGCATTTATCAGACAGCAATAGTTACCAACTTTCTACATATAATTTACTTATACTTTACTTTACTTATAATTTACAACTTTTAAATAGTTGTCTGTAGACTGTGCTACCCAAACGTATATAAAGGAAATTAAAATGAGCCTACCCCCATCCAATCAAAATCCATCAGCTACTCTTATTGTTTTTAATACTTTGAGTACCTTTAACTTCATCCAGGAGAGCGAGACTGGAGCACAATAGAAGGGCAGAACAAAGCATCCGGTTCTGTGATAATTATTAACAACCAAAACAATGGCACTGACACCTCATTCATTAAGATCTCCTCTTCAATACTGTACTACTGCAGCACGTGTAATTGAACAAGCTGGTTGATGAACAAGACTCACAGGGGCATACCGTCCCTCTATCAGCAGGTGCCCAGCACACATTAGCCCATTCATATGCGCATTCCTGTCTCTCCACTCGCAGCCCAGCAGGTCCCCCCACCCTCCACCCCCCAGCCACTCAGGACAGGGCCTGACGCACACAATGGGTCTTCAATCTGCCTCAGACAACAGCCAGCATAAAGGCCCGGAAAGCCACTACAGCGTTATGTCAAAGAAGAGGCTGGGGGGTGGTGAGCAGGGCTTGGGGGGCCCCGTGTAGAACAGGGGCACCGCTGATAGATGGATGAGGGCTGGGCTCAGAAAACGTAGTAGAAGGCCTGTCTGAGGTTTTTGTCCATAAAGCAGGATATTTGTACTTGCCCAGTAACAATGGAATGCAAACACGAAAAGCGAGCACAATAAAACACCACTTTGGGGCGATGAAGAAGCTGCTAGGGAAATCATCATGCAAAGCATCCCTGGAGCACATATTGTTCACTCTTAGGGTTGCATGACTGTGTTTGTTCTCATGCTGATGTGTGGCTTAGCCTGCCTTCAGTTTGCCTTTGCATAAGGTATTCCTGGCTTTAACAGTGTCCGGCACATTTCCTTACGCTGAAAGGAAGTGAGGAGTGATCAGAAATGCCCCACCTCATCTTAAAACAGACATCACATAGGCTGAGCTTTTGTCAGCCTCATCAAAGCAAAGGTTCAACTGACTTAGTAGCTGACACATTTGATCCTTTGTCGACAACCTGTGAACATTTGTAGCATTTCCCTATAGATGGAAAATAACTGCACTGTGTAATTATGAATTCAAATTGTGAAGGTTATGTCTTTATTTTATTCAGTTAAGTCCAGTCTGGACACTCACCTACATAATTCTTGAGCTACCGTGGTATGTACACATTACAGGGACAGTTAATTATTAACTTGTGACGCACTTTCAGATTAGCCCCGTCTTATTTAATCTTTCATTATTTTATGTGTGCGAGTGGCCTAGTCCAGAAATATAGACAGGCTATATGTTGTCTCCCCTCTGCTGCTATAAAGAACTAAAGACAGTCTTTTATTGGTCTATAATTGCCTTTATTTTATTTTGTCTCAGATGTTTTGCACAAATTTTATTACCTTAGTCTGTCTCTGTTCAGACCGTGGTGGAGATTTACAGGGCTTCAGATGTATCACTCAGGTCCAATCATCAAAAAACTATTAGCACTCAAATTAACCCACATGTAATGAATTCTGCCGAGGCTTTCTTCTCGTGTCGAGCATTTTTTAAAATATCATTAACAGCTCCATGCACATCTCATGGGAACTCTTTATCAGTGGCACATAAAAAAGTAATGTGCTGCTGTTGCATCAAAGATTTTCTCAGTCGTGTTTTGATGCTCTGGAATCATAAGATGTGGTTGACGGCAGCATATGCATGTTTAACTCTCACTATTAGTAACCCTTTTAAACAGGCTTGGTTTTTCTCTGGTATGTATGTGGTCGTCAGATTCACACTACATCTGGTTCATAGTTAGCTGCTCTCTTTGAAGTTGCAAGTTAATTTGAGCTCAAAGTGCATTTGAAAAAAACGGCAGTATAGAAATTATAAAAGCAAAAGTGTCTGGCTTAAAAAAAGGCATGTACAACAACCAGAAAATGAGAATTAAATGAGCAGTATGACAAAATTGCAACTAGAAAACAACTAGCTTAAGTACTTTTAACAGGGAAAGTGGAGTGAAACAAACCCCGCTATACACTATATTAAGTTCAAAACTCAAATGTATGAAAAGCATGTTGTAGTTTTGAGGGATGTTACATATTGAACTGTTTGCTGACCATGCTGGAGTCGCTTCTTCTGGTCCTTTCAGAGGGTCTCGACTTACCTGGCAACCTCAGGATGATAAACAAGTCAAATAAAGTCCCTGCACCAGCTCCTTAAAACCAACCTGTTACAAACCACATTTGCCAAAATGTGCTGCTTTAAAACAAAAATCTTGAATCTTGTTGAACTGTTCCTTTAAAATAGACCAGTACTCCACCAAATTGGAACTGTACTTCTTAGGTTCATAATGGACAATGAAAGTAAAAGGAATAAAATCACAGATATCTTCTTTTTTTTTTTGTTGTTCCCCTGTTTCTTCTTCCTTGTCAAAACCTGGCACCTACATTGGCTGGAATGCAAAAGAGGCTGGGTGTGTTATGTTAGCAGTGGCAAATATAGCCCTCGAGTGATGCTCGACGCAATTTATCAGACTTTACAAAGCTTTATTCAGCTTTCATCACATGTGCAGAAGTGCTCCCCTTGTCCTGTAAACAGACTTTGATGTGTAAAATCAGTCATTTCCCCTTTAAGAAATGTTATTAAAACTGAAAGGACATTTTAACCCAATAGTATCATAATGAATAATGTTAGGAAGTGAGAAGGAAGTACAGCATGTAACATTCAAAATTTGCACCTTCAGAATTTTCCATACTGTGTAATGTGCTTTTTTTTTTTTAAATATACCTTTCACTCTGTGTTTGATCGTGATAAACATGCTTTGGTGTTTTTAGACTATCAGTTCATAATGTAGAATTTGAAATGCAGGTGTAGCTTTTATCAACACCTTATCTAACATGGATGAGTAAAAAAAGTCATACAGCCTGTGTCATCGTGCCAAGGTCCTCCTGTATTTGATGGTGGGAGCTGTGTTACAGTCAATATAACAGCAATAAGGTTGTGTTTGCTTTCTCATTATGGGACAGGTAGTAGAACGGTGCAGCACCAGTACACATGCAGAGCAGAAGGATCATGTGTTAGACTCAGCTGTGGTTTTTACATGTCTCTCTAATACTGACATTTAATATACAGAATTTGGATGCCCAGTAAAGAAAAGCAAATAATAAAATCTTTGTTTTGTGAATCAACCTAACATATTGCGTGGAAGATGAAAGACTAACACATGTTAAAAGCACAAATCTGTTTCTTTGTCATCCAATTCTTTAATCTAACTCTATCAAGCTGGGCTTCATGTGTCTGTGCAGCTTCAGTCGTCAGTCATTTGTCAGTTGTGACATGAAATCAAAGACCAGATGAGCTCTTCAGAGATGAACTATGTATTTGATCAGGCAGAGCAAACTTGTGTTTGTGCTGAGCTGGCACATACATTCGAAATTCTGACGGTCTTTGAAATGCTGCCAATGCATATGATCTTTATGTCAGCACACTAAAGCTATTTTGTAGTTGCTATGAATGGGAAATTGATGAAAGTGCATACTTTTGGTTATGATTTAGTATTCATGTTACATCAAATTTCCTTCCTCAGGCTACATACTCATATTAATGCCCACAGGGTGAATTTGGAGACATACACATCAGCTTGTACTATTTAAATTGCTTTTAGTTTGAAACGTTTAGTCCTTAAACTCTTTACCAACTCATTTGTAAAATGCCTCATTTACACGCTTTTATTCTGAGCATTTCTGAATTATGTATTTTTATTTACAGTGGTGGTTGAAATATAATGTTGGACTGCCAATGTTGTAATTATTTCTAATCGAGGTTTTTGCGTGTTGTGTTGTTTTTCAAACCCCGTAATGCAAAGATCGCGGTTTAAAGAGTGTGCGGAGCTCTGAAGGAGAGGTGCTGTGGCAGCAGGGGAGCCAGGCTCCTACCAGACCCGACGGACCTGGGTCAAGTTGCAAATTAACATCCCGGTTAATTGCGGAAGTCCAGCTGATTGACATTCAAAATAAAACCAGCAATTTCGTTCCAGAGAAAAAGAAAACAAGCATTCGTTGCCTACAGAATCTAGTGAGTAGAAATATTCACATTGTAATACAATTCACAAAGTTTTTGTTCATAAAATAACAAGTGAAAACTAACTAGGCCTACTAACTAACTACGTGTGGGAAAAAAAATACAAAAAACTAACTAAAAAACTACATTTAAAGTCACAACATTAAATGGGACGTAAACAATATAGATGAAAACACTCTGACACAGGTAAAAAAAAAACTGAGATCATTTTACATTTTAGTTGAATAGTGCTTTCTGTTTTATCCCCAACAATCATCAATGTATTCTCAATGATCAATGTCCAGGAGTTCAATGTCCAGTCTCTTTTTGGCTGCAGTCGACAAATCCCAGTACAGGATCAGCAGCTACAGGCGACCTGGGCCCAGTCTCACAAAGAACTAATCACTAATCAGCTGGTTAACAGCACTATATTGAACCAACTCCATTAAGCCAGCTTATTTGATTCTTGAGTAGCTAAAAATCCTGCGGTGGTTTGGCTTTTATTTTGTAGTGACAGAGCGGAAGTCGCCTCTGTCCCAGCCTCCGTCTTGACCGCGGTCCGGAGGATGCGCGTCCTCTCAGATTTAAGGGGGAAGGTTTGGAGCAGCCCGGACTCTCGTTGTTTAACAGCGTTTCTCCTCCAGGAATGAGCAGAAACACTTTCTGGGATTGATTTGAGTAGCGCTCTTTTGTAAGAATAATACACGGAACGACAGAAATCATCGGATATGTTGTTAGAAACGAGTTGAACAACTTTAGGAGACAGTTTTCGGAGGCGAGCGGACTTCATTTCATCGCGTTTGGGGCTAAAGAGGCAGCGGAGACCTACCGCACTGTCGTCGTCTGCTCGGATCTTTGTAAGCTAGGTAAAAAGAAAAAGTGGCGTGGCGCGAAGGGAAATCACAGCCGACGGTAAAGTAGAGAAACAAACTCAACACTAGCTAGAAAGTTTGTATTTTTTCGCTCCGGTCGTTGTTTTGGGGGTTTTCTCAGTGTGGGACACTGTCGCACAAGTTTGGTCAAATATGCACAGACCTGTTAGCTAAACGCCTGTAGCTCGGAGTGAGCGGCTTTCGTTACGGGGCCACACGTTTCAGGGTGGATTTACTGTTTTCGGGAGGTTTTTTCCTGCACCCAGCCTCAGTCCGGACTCCTTCCTCATCTGAGCCACCCTGGCTGTGTCGCAGCCCCCCGTCTCTGAGGTGAGAGGCTCATTTACTCTTTGACTCCGCTTCGCTTTATGTTGTGTTTACGTGCTAAACGTGGGTTCGCTGCTTTACCGCAGTTTAAAAAAAATAAAAATGTTAAATAGACACTCAGTCATTTACCCTCTGACATACAGTCTGCCTGTTTTTCTTTAGAGATGTCTTCCAGGTAGCTGGGGAAGCTGTTTTCGTAGGGATACGTGCTGTGCTTTCTTCAGTCCTAACACTGTGCAGTTCGTACCAACACCCCAGTCTCCACCATGCTCCACAGTGAAAAGGCTAAAATCACTGACATTAGAGCACAAGGCCTAAATGTTGCCTGCAGTCCTGTTAAAACTGCTTTGATTTTCTATTTGAAGTCACAACAGGCGCCTTGAATCTGATATGGTAGTTTCCTCGAACATATATATTTATATATATGTTTTTATTATTACCCACATCAAGGGTAAAACCTAGAAAGCAGCTATTTCAGCTACCACATGATCTTTTATTGTTTAAAAAAAAGAAAAGTTTGGCTTAATGGATCCATAAGTCTGAACATCTTTTGTTATATATGTATGTAATAGTGCTCTCATTTGTGTGGTATCTCTGCAAAAATGACCCTACTCACCCTATACATCCCCACTTATGTCTTTAGCCTGTCACAGGCTCAGAAAAACTATCAAATAGACCAGGGAAATTCAATTCACAGCATTTCTTCCTTCCTTTAAAATTACGGGGCAAATTACTTCTTCCCAAATGCAATGAAGTAAGTCTCACAGGACGGCCATCGTTATTACATCTGTCATGAAGTCTGGCTCTGCAGGGGCCAGTCTGATGTTATGTAAAGCTCTAAATGTTATGTTATAAAGACAGAGAGGGAGATGATGGATGGTTTAGTGCAAAAAGCAACATGTCCACAGAGAGATTTTTTTTTTCCTGAGACATATAATGGGAAGTGAGGAATAGTTGTGCCCTTTAATTTACTAGACTGCTCCCCTGACAGAGAATTATTTCTACTTAAACTGTGAGATTGGATTTACTATAACTAGATTCATCTGGAGATGTTTCTTGGTGTTAATTCTACTAGTAAGTGGTCACTTCCAGCTCAGACGATTTGACTTCCACAAACTCAAGGGGGTGTATGTGTTTGTTGGGCCAGTTTAATAGTGTGAATTGTGTTTTTACATTTGAGCGTTATCTTATGACACCTGATCCTGCTCCATAATGTGCTGATGGCAAACCCCTGATTCTGTGACTGCGAGGCCGTAGAGAAAGAAACACAAGTGTCTGTTTTTGTGAAAACGGCAGCCTGAGGGAAAGGGTGATGTGCCAATGACCACTGAACTGTAGCGATGTGCAGACCAGCCTGTTGCTGACTGGAAGTGCTGGGAAGGGGGCTGCAGAAGTTGGGAGCTGAGGAATTTTATGCATGAATGGCAGTGAACAGTAATTATGGTCTGGGTAATGTTATGGGTTAAGCCTGTAACCTTTGTCTTTCTATAATGAGAGGAATAAGTATGTTGCATGTTCTAATCAGTTTAACCTGCCATTGGCCATATTGTCCACAAAATGTTTTAATTTGTTAAAGAGCAGGTGGAGTTTTATAAAAAAGTCTTTTTTTTTTCTTTTTTTTTTTTAAAGCTGTGTAATGTACAAAAAAGTTGCATTTATTCTTCTGAATACAAACACTGCTTCATTCAGACATTACCTGTCAGTCATTAACTATATGTATTGCTTTAAAATGTTGACTGTGACGTTAACTGTTTGACCTTCTGATGTACATAATGATAAAGCTATTTCACTGCTAAGCTTATATCGTCCTATTTAGCAGATTGCCCTATTTGTAGATCTGTCTATTGTTAATGGCTCTAACTATAAGAATATTTTAATAATTTAATAATTTTAATAGGCAAATTAGGTAGATTACACAAACACATTGACTATATATTTATACGATTCATCACTTTTTCTTTTCTTCTACTACTTTCTAAGATAAAACGGTATTGACCAATCACACCAACCTACCACTGCGTGGGTCAGTTTCTGTTTAGGCCGGCTCATAAGTTGAAGATGAATGTTTGGATAGTAAGACACACACTATGTTTAACTCGTGCTCCTGTGGGACCACAGTATGACAAAGCATCGTGTCATACTATAAAGAAGCTACTTCCTCTTCTTACAATTATTGCCGGTTGTCGTAGTGACGAAGGCCCGGGGAACGTGGTCGGCTGCTCTTTGCGGTTCCTTCTGTCTGGCGGCAGAAGCACTTTCTTGGAGCCCTCCCAAACACTGACTCACTGCTTACAGAGTGGCGATGACCACGTTTCTTTATCCCCCTCGGACCCCCCCGTCCCAGCTCAGCTGCTGGAACACTAGCCCATTCTTGGAAAGTGAAATTGAATTGGTTTGGAGGTGAACACAAAAATGAGTGTTTCCGTAATGAGTGCTCACACAAGCGATTACCTCTTAAAGGAAACCACCTCTACATCTGAACACCACTGTATGTGACAATGTAAACAAAGTTTGGGGTTTCTGTGAGCCAGACGCACAAGTTTGTGGCGGTGTTTTACAGAATGGACTTTGGTTTTATGGATTCATCTGATAAACCCTGTGTTCCCAAGCTGGAGTTGAGAAGTGTAAATTCATTTTTAAAAAACTGCATTTGTTTGAGACTTCTTGACAACTCGTGGAAGCAAATGGTTGCAGCGGGGTCATTTTGGCCTTAGGGACTAAAACCAACTGTTAGGTGATAGATCTCTCAGCGTGGAAATGATGGCCTGGCGGCCTCTCTCTACAGGGGTGTCACGTAACAGGCTGTCGTTTTTTTTGGTCTTTAACAAATTCTTAAAGGGGGGAGGGGGGCGTTCAGGGGGTTAGGGGCAAGTGTTAATCTCTGTGGCCAGATGCTGCAGAGGTGATGATGCAAGCAGATGTGTATGTGAGGGTCACCCACTGCACTGTGCCCTGTTTTGAAGGATACTGTGGATCCTTCAACACAGACAGTGGTCTACCAGCAGGCACACAGCCTTGATCTGGTATTGTCAGTGTTACGTCAGTCTTTATGAGTGCAGACTACTATATTTCATTTAAAGTTTTGAAACATTCAAAACCTTAGACCTAAGGAAGACGCGTCCACTCTTTGTTTGCTGTGAGGCCGGTACTCTGCAGTTTCTTATCGGGATATTTTGCACAAGCAGGCTTAAATGCTGAAGTACGCACAAAACAGCTGTGTGAAGATTTAAATTATCTGAAACTGATTTCATTCTTGCCTGTGAAAGTTTTTTTATTTTTTTTCTTCTAAGTGAGGGTATGTGATTTTCTAACATTGTCATGCTTTCATTTATTTGTATTTATTTATTTTTTGTTTCCTTTTAGTTGAACACTGTGAATGCCACACTGCTGATGCACCAGAGATCTGAATGGAGTTCAAGTCGCAGAGAAGCCAACAGTTGTAGGTCCCTCAGCAGGATGCTGATGGGGAAAAGTTTACTTCTGTTTGTGGCTTTATTCGCCCAGGTTTTAAGAACCCAGTGCCGGCCTGCCAACACAGATGAAGGTAAGATGTCTTGATACCATAAAGCTACTCGTTTGCACAGCCCCCTGGCAGTAGTATTATTAAATATCATTTAACTGTTTGAACTTATTGAGTCTGACTTATCTCGACTCTTGCCTTGAGAAACAGTCCATTGATAATCACAGCTTTGTTCTTTGTACAGGAATGTAATCTTAACACACTCCAGGCTTTGGTGAAGGCTGTCCTTTGTAGCGTCAGTGTTTTCCCCACCACCGCTATTTGCCTGGGTCTAATGTTGTTTCAGTGCAATTTACTCCATCACGTGTAGCCATCTATAACATTTAACTAAACCATTTTAAACTACTGAGCTTATTAGGAAATGGGTTCTCAACAGATCTTACTGATGTAATTTTTAGCCCTAATAATTTTTATTTTTTTACTTTATTACTTCTTCTTCTCTTTAAACTGCTACCACTGTAGTTTTCTTTTTTATTGTAAAGAATTTAGCCCACTCTGGCCACTACACAAGTTCAGTTCTGAAAAGGGGAAAGAGGCACTGAAATCGAATCCTTAAAAATGTGTTTCTTGGATCCAGTCCAGCAGTGTAATAGCTGCCTGGACTTGTGGGTAGATGGGTTTAGATGTTTACACTTTGCTGTCGGAAGTGGAGACCAGCAAAAGAATATGATAAGGCTCAACATTACAATTAGAGTAATTAGGCAAGAGGGTCTCTCTTGTACTGTAAGCCCTAAAATAAACTTGGTGCGGCTGTGTTTAAGCCAACAGTGGGACAGGGAGGAGTAAATGACTCCCATCTGTAGCCCAAGGGCAGCTCTACTACCTAGCAGTCGCTGCTCTTCTCCTCCTTTGTAATGAAAGGTATTTGTTGTCACTGAGAGAGGAGTTAACTTCCAGGGAAACTATAAATTAGACAGTTTTTTTGAAAAAAGGAAAGAAGATGCAACTTTGAGCCCTCCCTTATCCTCAAGGATGGGGTTTCTGAGGAGAATGTTTATCTTCTAAGGTGAGCCATAAATTTCCACCGGTGTGGGGGAAGTCTGATACATTTACACTCCACCCAGTTCACCAAATGGCCAGGTACTATCTATGCGCCTCCGTGCTTTCCCTCCTGCTCCCCCACTGTCTTTAGCCTGGGAATGCTTCACTTCCCCCCCCCCCCCCCCCCCCGCTTCCCTGCTGGGTGACGGATGGCTTCAGCTGTCGACAAACAATCACAGCAGAAGCATTTGGTTGAATTCCTTTTGTCTCGGGTTGGGAAACAAAATAGTTAAATTGAAATGGGCATGTTTTATGCGTGCCTCATTGTTTGTCTTGGTTTTTTTCTGTTTTGTGTTGTTCACATAACAAAAGAATATTCCCTCAACAAATTCAGTTCATTGAGTTTATTCAGGGGCCACATGGACAGCCACTCAAACGATTACATTACCCCTAAAGTCTGTCTCAGTGATCATTCAGCAAAACCTGACTCTGTTTATTTGTATATATTTTCTAATTATGTAATATGAGGAAGCTTATATTATTGCATTTTGGTTCCAGTTAATTTATTTGTCTCAGTGCTTTGTTGTTAATGCGGAGAAGCTCCTCAGACAGAGGAGCGCCACTCTACTGGCTGAGAACAGAGGAAATAAACAAAAATAAGAATGATATTTACATTGATTCAGTTACTTTCACACACAGTAGTAATGGCTACAATTTAAAGATCAAAAGAGAAAATCTGGAGATAAAGAAAACATAACTTGTTGCTGAACTTGTTTTTGTTGTTTGACCAGTGTCAAATTACTGTTATAAATGAAAGTTGTATCATGATTGATAATAAACTGAATGTGGTCATGAAGAATTCCAAATAGTGGTGGAAAAATTGCATGTTCGCCAAGCCTGTTTGGGTCGGGCTGAGGAGAATTTTGGGTTGGTTGTAAAGCATCATCTCAGGATGTCTTCTGTCTGTCTGCTGCTCTAAACAGCTTAAAAGTTCACAATTTGAGCTACAGTGCTAAGTTTAACCAGAGGATTATGGAAAGGTATGTTAGTTAGTACAGCTCACAGAATTCCCTTTTACGTCCTGCTTTTGCTATGTTTTTCCTTTAGAGACATTATATAAGACTAAATGTAGCAGAACTCATTTGAACAACACTGGAACAACTTTTCACCACGCAGGTAATCCTTGTAGCTCCCAAGTGTTAATCATGCCGATTGTCAGCGGCTCATTTAGGAATGAAAAGGCCCCCGATGGAGTGCTTTCAGGAGGGACACTCTCTCTGTGGATTTCTTCGGGCTTGCTAATAGGCATTGTCCTTCTCTTTTGCTTCCTGCCCGTCCTGCCTTTTGTCTCTTATCAATCCTCTATACATGTCACCCACCCCTTCACTCTGGTGGTCAAATCAGCAATGGAAAACCGCCATAGCCATTTTCCCTGTGTGCCACCACAGAGCCTGACTTTACAGCATTGAACCATGACTGCAGAGAGAGCAGGAAATCCCAGAAGTCATTCACGCTGCATATTACTTCCTATCTTGTATCCAGAGAAGGGTCCATAGACTGGCGCCAACTCTTCCTTTAGTTGGTCTTGAGTTTACAGACTAGTGAGCTTTTTTTTTCTTTTTACCCGAGTTTAAAACCTGAATGCTTTCTTCTCTAGCAAAATTCCTTTCATCATTTATGCAATTAGGCTGATTTTAAATGATGTCAATCAGTTGTTCCAAATGATTGTAAGAACATATGGGAGACCATTCCAGATGGGTTGCTTTCCTAAAATACAGTCCTTAATCCATTTTAATCCAATCAGAGCAGCAGGAGGATTAACTGAGATGAAACATCCTCAAATTCAAAGGAAATGTCAGAAACTTGGCACTTACCTCTGTGTGAAGAGTTGAAAATAAATTTACTGTGAGGTGAGTGTATTGCTCTTTGTCAGGAAAATAATATTTCGGCTTTTTGTTAGACAGTGGTCGGATTGATTTGTGTACCCTCTGTTATGTCTCCAGTTCAATGTAGGTTGTCACAGGAGCACAAATGGTCCTGACTGGCCTACAATAAAGCAACAAGCAAGTTTTTGAGCTTTTATGGGTGTTTTATGATGTCTGCAGTCAGATTAACAGCTGGGATGTTGACACAGTCTTATCAGTGACAATTCTGTTTAGTGGCCAGGGACAGAAACACACTGACCAGACCCCACACAGGACAGAAACCTTGTGGTTAAAAACTGTACAGGTTGGATAGCTCTAGCCCATCACTAAATGCCTCTTCTGCTTTCCCTCCTTTGGTTTTGTTTTTGAGGAGAAAGTTGATCCTACCCCCTGGCCCCTTTTTCCTGCTGGGATTAAGGGCCTGTCAGACATATGTGATCCAGGAAATACCTTTACTAGGCCCAAGTGGGGTCACCATAGCAACTGGCACAAGAACCTGCCGCTGCAGGCCCTCTCTCGCTCGCTCCTGTGCACATGCTCACTGGCTCGCTCTCACTGCTCCCTCTTCCCCTTTATTGTTAGGAGACCTTTGTTGTGATGGTGGGAGGGATTAGTCAGCTTTGCTGATGTTGTCCTGAGGTTATGTTATATAGATGTGCTTCCTGTTGCAAGGAAGTATGTTTACAAACACATGATATGTTTTGAGAACAGTTCAAAATAATCTGATTTGGAGGGATTGCTCACCAATAGAGCATTTGATTATCTAGTTCAATTGTCCTTATAGTCTTAGAGTGCTGAAGGGCGTGTGAAGGAAATGGAGGATGAGTGAAATGAAATACCTTGGGGGAGCGCAATATTACAAAATGTCATACCATTTTCAGTAACAATAAACTTGATTAGCACCTGGTTTGGCAGCCAGGTAATTCTTGGAGTAAGGACGCAAAACTGTAACTCCAAATGTTTTGTTCCATCCATCCAGCATGCGCTGCTTGTCTCTGCTTGTTTTATACCACAGTAAACAAAATCATGGCTTTTGAACTGTTGTCAGACAACGAAAAATATTTGAATGTATCATCTTAAACTTTGGAAAGTTGTGGTGGACATATTTCACTATTTGCTGACATTAAACAAACCAATGAAGACAATAATTAACTGAATATGTTAATTGAAAACTAAAAACATTATTTGGAGCCCTTATGTTGGGATGGATGTTGTGTAATTTAACCAGAACAATGTTTACCTTTTTGGCTTGATAGTGTGACTCAAGAACAACAATCTCAACCAAGTTAGCCACTCACAATCTTTACCTTTGTAACTAGACAAACAACACCATTGTGATGGACAACGTGTCAGCATAATTGGGTTACCCCCTCCCCCCGTAGACCATGCAGTCATTTAGAACAAGGTGGCTCAGGTGTCTTGCTCCGTGATGTCTCCCCTATCTTCATTCCTCTAATTGAATTTCACCTTCCTTTCCCAAGTAGCTCCTTGTCTGCCTGACAGGGCTTAGCTAATATGGAATTGGATTTAATTTGGGGGAGAGGTTGGGTAGGCCGTGTGCTTGGAGGAAATCGAGAAAGGAATTTTATGCTGTGTTTTGGAGTTGCTTTCACAATCAAACACTTTTGATGTGTTTACAGTAGAGATACAGCTCTATTTACTACTCTGAGCATTTTACACACTGTGTAACGATTAAATTACTGCGTTTATTTCTGTGGGAATGGTTGTGGTGATTATCCTATTGTGAATAATTTGCAGTTTGTACTATAGTTTACACCAAACATAGAAACTATTTGATGTTTAACAATGGCCTTATGTTTCACTTGTAGTCTCTGTGGAAACACAACCGCAGCTATACACGCTCTATCAAGGGGATCGTCTGCATCTGAGTTGCTCAGCCAAGGACTCCCTTCATGCTGTCAACTGGACTAAAGACCATGTGGCCATAGTGGATGGAGAACACACACGCACACGCAATGGCCAGCTTGAGATCGAGACTGTGGAGCTGACAGATGCTGGCCTTTACGCATGTACCACCTTCAGCAACCACAGCATGTACTTCAATGTCACAGGTAAAGTTATGGAAACGAATTAGTATGGCATTTGTAGTTTTCCTTCAAAGTGTTTTGATATTATTTTTGGCATTGAATAGCAAAAGAGTATCAGTGTACATAGGTCTCCTTGTCTTAAATACTGTATGTACATATATATTCAGACTGTGCCTGTGTATGATAAAATGTGTTGCTACTTGGCTCCACATGTTTTTTAAAAGTTTCCAAAGCTGGGCTAACTGGAAAGAATGAATGTGTTTGGCCTCACAGTTACTTTGTGTTTCGCTAGTTGATACCCTGGCCTCATCTGAGGATGATGATGAAGATGAAGAGTCTTCGTCTGAGGAAGCCAAACTGTTGGGCAGTCAAAAACTGATTCGTAAGTGTGCTGATCATTTCACCTTTCTAATGCTACAATAAGTCATTACTTGCTCACCAGAAGTCATAGGGATATGAGTAATCATCAAGAAAGGTCAGTGATTCAAGAGCTTTATGAATCAGTTGTGTGTGTGTGGGGGGGGGGGTCACATTTGGTGAATGATTTCTCTCTGAATCAGCGTTTTCACTACTTCACTGACAGCCTTTACACGGGGAATGTCCCTGTGGTGACAAACCGTGGTTAACCTTAGATGTCTTCCAATTTGTCTGTAGAGCAATTAAGATGCTTAGGCTTCATCATCTAGCTGCTACTACCCGCGCTCCCACAAGAATCCAGTAGCAACCAAGCACGGGAGTCAGGCTGACCTTGAGTTTATAGTCTTTACTCCCAGAGCGTCATCTCCCCCTGACATTTACATAACTTAACACCAACTTGGCTTTGCTGAACAGAGGCAAATTTGAAACTGAGGTTTTCTTTTTATTTAAAGAAACCTGGGGTCATTAGCCATCCAGAGCTGCTAAGCACTGTGACTGTGTAATTCAGAAATCTGTTTTTGGGGTGACTAAAAATTATATAATAATTTCTACAAAAAGTTTTAGCAAATACACACTCATCCGCTAACAAACTTTTCTGTCTTCTTCTTTAGCTATGGCCCCACAGTGGGCTCATCCAGAAAAAATGGAGAAAAAGCTTCACGCCGTCCCAGCCAGCAAGACTGTAAAGTTTCGATGTCAGGCAAACGGCAACCCAACTCCCACTCTGAAATGGTACAAGAATGGCAAGGAGTTTAAGAGAGACCATCGCATTGGAGGCTTCAAGGTCAATAATAAAAATATTGTTAAAATATATTCTACTTAACTTCTTTTTAGACTTTCCTTATCCTCAAAATTGTTCCCTATGATTGGAAATGTGTCAGTGATCTCATATCCACATTAGCTCGCCACCCCCTACCCTGGAGTAAGACATTCTGCAAATGAAAAGCGGAGACAAGTTTCACATTTGACATGAGACACAATGCAAGATGCAACTCAACACCACAAAAAGAAACGTTGTGCCATAGTAATAATACCTCCAAGTGGGCAATCCTAGCCATCTGTTTGGATGGATAACATTGGCTGTCCTCATTCTGAGTATCAGTACATCGTCTTCTCTGTAATTACATCCTTGCAACAGTAAATGTACCATGGTGCCTTCCTTATCTATGTAGAGATATATGATGTGTGGTGTGTTGGCTGTTTTTGTCAAAGTCTTCTCGTTTCCAGGCAGACTACAGTCAAAGTGACACTAAGTAGTGGTAAACTGTGTGTTGATAAAAGTTGATATTCAACAGTACACCAGTCTCTTGAGTTATATAACAGAAGTGTGTTGGGTGAAAAGTGTAGAGCAGATTTTGAAGCAGGCTGTGCTTAATGTACCTTAAAATTGACTTCTCTGTGAATAGCTTTATTCATTGGCAGCTGCCTCACAGGTGTAGGTTGTATGTGCCTGTTGACAGAGACTAAGCCTCATTCCCCATGTCTGCTCATTCCATCAAGGTGTAGACTAGTCCATCCCCTTCCCCAGCTGGGACACATTTAGGAGTTTCCTCCCTAACTGCCACTCCACTCGTCCCCTCTAAGCCCCGCACCCATCCAGGCAGCACACTTAACCATCTGGCTGGTGTGTGTGTGTGTGTGTGTGTTTAGATTTTTTTTTTCCCTAGTCAAGGTGCAAAGGCCTGTACCAGCAACTGGGGAAGTCTCTCATCCTTCCCACACTCTTGGTTTTATGACCAGGCTTCTATTGTTCATATCGTCTGCATGGAGACATGCAGGACGGAGGGAATAATGTAGACCACATGTATATGAAGCCAAGCACAACACATCTGGCAGCAAGCAGCTGGACTCCCTCATCACGTTTTTAGCTAAATGAGAGAAAGTGTATGGTTCAGTATGTGTATATGCATGTTTGATGTTGCCATTGCCTTAAAGGTTCCATCGTTAATCACACACTGCCGGTCTTGGCAAATTTATGGAAGAAAAATTATAACATGTCTTGGAAGAAAGAGCCAGACATAGGTTGGTGCTAATGAGACGGGTTGGGGCAGATGTGTATATAAAATACAATTTTCCTGTGGTCTTTGAGAGGTAGGACAAAGATCTGCTGTTTGAAACACTGGGTGGTGTCACAGGAAGAGGGAGTAGGGTGTTATTTTATCAGCACATCATACATCATTGATCTTGTTAGCTGTTGTATTAAAATGAACAAAATTTGATTAAAGATGATGATGATTCTTTTAGCCGTTGAGAGCATCACTGGAGTCTAGCTCTGACTCTGTTACCACGATTGCGTCACTACTGGCCTCGTTTATGGTAATAAAATTGGATTCAAATCATTTTAGCTTAGAATTCAAGAAATAGCACAAAAATTCACCAAGGCCATTAAGTGTGGTATTGTGTTGCTTATTCCATTTATATATGTTTTTTTTTTTTTTTTTTTCTTTCAACAAATTGCTTGTCAGCTGGAGATACCTGCTTGGTTTTATACAATTAACTGTGTCACTTTTCATTAGGTAACAAATCCAACATAATTTATTGTGAGTAGCCGTTAAACAGTTTTTTTTTTTTTTTTTTTTTTGGCTATCATCGGCTGTAACATACACCAGCCACTGTAACCTTGATTTATTTTCCCAAACCTGTAGGTTCGTGACCATGTGTGGACCATCATCATGGAATCTGTAGTTCCCTCCGACAAGGGAAACTATACATGTGTGGTGGAAAACCAGTATGGCAGCATCAATCACACTTACCAGCTAGATGTCGTCGGTAAGTATTGACTGTAATTACAGTGGCAAGAAAACGAATGTGAACCTTTTGGAATTTCATGATTTTCTGCATTAGTTTGTCACAAAATGTGATCTGATCCTCATGGTAGTCAAGAGTATTAATAAATATAATGTGTAAAGTAATAACATAAAAAAAGTGATGATGAGTATGTGAATCATTGGAATCATTAAATGGATGTTTTACCTACTGTAGACTCAAACACAGATGTTAGCCAGTTCCAATGATACCTTCAAATCTATAGCTGTCACTCAGGGTTGTTTCTTTACCTCACTGATGAGTGTTCGTTGTGCTGTTGTGGTCATTTTGAGTGGTCACCCACTTCTTGCAAGAGTAACCACAGTCCCAAAGTGTCTCCATTTGCAGTTTGTTTGTCTAACTGTAGACTAGTGAGTTTCTAAACTTGACATCACTTTGTAACCCTTTCCAACTTCATGTAAATCAACAATTCTTGATCATAGATCCTCTGAAAGCTCCTTTTGGGGAGGCATAGCTCACATAAGTGTACTCTTCTTGTGTGGGAAAAACTCAGTGTTCTATCAAAGTAGCTCTAGTCCACACCTGCAAAATAATTTTCTTAACACCTGACTCCAGTTGGCTTTTTTGAGGTCATTATTCAATACATACATACTTTTCCACTCGCACTGTAAAGATTTGATTGTTCTCAAAAAAGACTTGAAAGATCAGATTTTGTTTTTGTGTTATAAATTTATGGACATTATATTTGTTAATACTCTTTACTTAGATGAAGATCAGATCACATTTAATGACAAATGAATGCAGGAAACCATCAAATTCCAAAAGGTTCCACTTTTTCTTGCCACTGCATGTTGCTGTCTTTGAAAGAAATCTTGATTCTGATTTTATCACCTGTTGAATATTCACTTATATTCACAGCTTTAGTTTAATGTTGGATCTATTCCACAGATGTTTTAGACAAGTAAACCTGACTAACTGATTAAATAGGATCCCAAAAGCACAGAGACAGCCATGTTGAGTTTCTCGGTCTTTGTCAGCAGTTTGATAAATCAACCCTGTTTACTTGTGGCTTGAGTGATATCTCTGTGTTAAGGAGAAAAGTGATTGCTCCGCTAGGACCTGCCTTATGGCTCACTCTTACAGCATTGGCCCCATAAATCACAGTCTAACTTCCTCTGTCGCTGTTGTCTCCTGGGTTCTGCCTGACCTCAGTAGCATACGAGAGCCTGATGAGCAGTGAGATCACTTCAGTGAGGGAAGTGTTTTGTCATAAGTGCTTGCTTAGTCCCCACGGATGTCTTGGTTGAAACTCGGCCAGATTCTTGAGTCGCAAGTTTACTTTGAAGAGTTATCAGTCATCACAATGAGCCACAAGAACATTTCATTTCACAGTAACTGCTCCAGATAAGACACATAACTTGCTTGTCCATAAGCTGTTGCCAACTCTTCGATAATAATAATAATAATAATTAGATGAGTCATATACAGCTAGAGAAGTAGCTGCTCTTATTCTCTACAGGAGAAATCACAGTATCAGATCAAATTATACAGGTGACCTTGTTTTTCCATCAGCCTCAGTCATTTCCTGTAACAAAGCATTGACATGATGAAGCTTTTATTTGCTTTGTGTTTGGACATCAGTCAACCATGTCTATTTTTGAATTATTGCTCATCTGTTTGTCTTTGATATTGCGTCTGTACTTGACTGCTCATCAAACTTCAAACCTTCCACGACGTTTGTAATATGCTTTGGCTGTGTTGCAGAGCGCTCTCCGCACAGGCCAATCCTGCAGGCTGGCCTGCCAGCTAATCGCACTGCAGTGGTGGGCAGCGACGTGGAGTTTGAATGCAAGGTGTTCAGCGACCCTCAGCCTCACATTCAGTGGCTGAAGCATATTGAGGTCAACGGGAGCCGCATGGGTCCTGATGGTTTACCATATGTCCGCATCCTCAAGGTAGGAGTTTGCTTTCACTTCTGCAACAAGCCCATGGAAGTGTTTTTGAAATTAAAGTCTGGTGTCATTCATATTAGTTTGTCTTTAGTGCTTAAATTCCCATTTCTGCCTGTGAGTCTGAAATGCATCATGTTGTAATTGAACGCTTGTTTTTGAAACTGCCACAAACCAAAGATCATGTGTTTGCTACTTTTCTTTCCTGTGTTGCATATGACTTGTTTTTATTTCCAGCATTCTGGGGTCAATAGCTCGGACGCTCAGGTGCTGACCCTCTACAATGTGACTGAGGAGGAGAGCGGAGAGTATATATGTAAAGTGTCCAATTATATAGGAGAGGCCAATCAGTCAGCCTGGCTGACTGTCATCAGATATGATCCCACAGGTAACCACCATGCAGCAGTTCAGGGACGACACAGTGGAGGCGCTTCTAGGACCACCTGGAAAAAAACTAGGGCTGTATAACTCGAGAGAGCCTCAGCTGTTTCTCTCCTCCCTCCCTCCATTTTCTCCCTCCTTCTCTCCTGCCTCAGTGCTCCTGACTGTAAATGACGCTATGGAAAATTCCCAGCAGAACAGTTGAAAGTGTTTAGTCTCAGGTTTATGTTGGACCCATTCTCATTCCTGCCCCATGCCTGTGCTGTGCCCTCCTAATATGGGCCTTTCTTGCCATCTTCTTCTATTACTCTCACTCCCTTGCCCTTCAAAGTCCTCTGTGTACGGCTCAGAGACTCTCTCTCCTTAGTTTTTTTTTTTCCAGCTGTCCTCTGCTTACCTATATTTCACAGACCTCCTGTTGTTTGTCTAATTCTCACATAGTTGGCAGAAGTGTTGATGTGAGTTTGAGTGTGCCCTGTTCTGCTGTGGAGTTTTCCATGTTGCCCATCTCTTGCATGTAGAGATGAGACTGAGGTTTTTAATGTGGTGATGGGTTGGCCCAGTGTGGGGTTCAGCAGTGCAGAGTCAACCTAACCAACTTCTTCACTAACAGATACTGGAGTCCTCTGCAGGGGCTCTTGGTGGTACTTTTTGGGAAGATGGTATTGGATCGAAGAGGAGAACGCTCCTGCATCCCCTTTCTCTTTCAGAATCCTTTACTCATGGTTCCCTTTCCTCTCTTGGGCCTCTTGTTGGGTCTTCTTCCTTTATTTTCTAGACCGCTGGCCTTAACACCACGGACAAGGAAATGGAAATCCTCCAACTGAGAAATGTGTCTTTTGATGACGCTGGGGAGTATACCTGTTTGGCGGGCAATTCTATCGGGTTCTCTCATCACTCTGCATGGTTGACCGTTTTTGAAGGTATCAGTGGTTCTGTCTCTCTCCTATATTTCCATACTTTCCCTTTTACAGCTTCAGCCTGGCTGTCCACCTTCACAATTGCTAGAACAAGGTCTTTTCTGACGTACGTTCTTTTAAACAAATGTGAGGGGAAGCCAGTGCAAGTTACACATACTAACTCTCTGCATATCTTTGCACTCAGCATGGCTCCTTCTACATCTAATCTCTTTAGATGGAAAATTATGAGCCATGCTTCACCATTTCTTTATTACAATCACAGAATGACAAACAACCCACGAACTGTATCAGGACCATGGAAGAACTTTTAAAAGCAGGCCAGTAGTATCACATAGGATTTAATGGTCTCAGCCAGGGAGATACAGATTCATACATGGCTTGTTTGGCAGCTCTGATGACATTTCACTTTGAACTGTCTCTAGCATTCTGCTTTTTAATTGGTGTTTGCATTTGATTTGGTGTAAAGCTGATTATCTTTGACAAGCACTACGAATGACATGTATTCCTGATGTCATTTCCTGCTGTGAGCGCAGCAGCTGGCCTTGATAATTGGCTCTCTGTAGTGGATGTGTCATTCCTGAGGGTTGGAATAGGCATTTGTCCAATTATCAAGCTGCTTGTCTATCAACCTCTTCACACAAGTGCAGCTCACTTGTGTTGCTGGTGTTGGTTTGGGGTGTAATGGTACATTTCAGCTGGTACGGCGCCCTTGGATTGGGATGCGTCCATAATTAGTTCTATGTGAAAATCTCCCTCTACGTCATATCTGAAGAAGAACGTGAACAACCACAAAGACTCTTGGCACAGTTAAGATTTCCTTTAAAACAAAAACACATAAAAAATCATTGATGTTAAAAGTGTGTGCTTAAGGGTATTATGTTTAATCATTCAGAAGTGTTCTTACCAGTACTCTACGCAGGAACGCATCCAGTGGTATGGATTTAAGAAACAGGACTCGACATGATAACTGTTTGCTTTTGTGTGGGACATTTGAAGAATTGAAAGAAAACGTAATACATTTAATCTGCAACTGCTTTAATTTCATTGCTAGGCTTATGTTTGAACAAAAACTCATTCAGCATTTGTGAGATCTAGCGTCTGTGCAATACCACATCCCAAACCAAGGTCTGCCCCAGACTGTTTCACTGCAATATGGAATCATTACACCCCAAGTATTGGTATAAATAAAAGTTGGTGTTTTTAACTAAATGGGAGGAAAAAAACAAGATCTGAAATTAACAGTTCATTAGCATATAGATATGATGTTTTGTTGTAAAACAAGCCATAGTTTACCAGCACCAACACAAATATTGTACATATCAGAAAATTAAACTAGTGTATTGTAGCTCGTGCTTAATGGTATACATTTTAGACCAACTGTGAATTGGACTATTTGATGAAGTTGAAATTATGTGTATTGTTGAAATGGGTTGTGTGTGTTTGTGTGTGTTGACAGCGTATAAAAGTCAGATTCTTTGCTTAAATTTTTACACACTGAATATCAATGACATTAATTGCACACATCCATACATGAACAAAAATAATTTTTGTTTACATTAAAACATTGTTCTGGATTAAATACTGTTAATTTGCGTTACACAGAATTTGGGTCATTTGGGTTTGTCTCAGCTATTGCTGGTGTTTGACTGTGACCACTTAAACTGACCAAGAATGTCAAGCTAAACCCTGTGCTTTGGTTAGTTCAATCTCATGTCTGTGTCAGAGGCTCTGGCTTTTAGACTTGTCAGCTGTGTGTGGGTGGGACCTTGTTTTATTTGTGTTTCTGTGTATTTGCAAGCAGTAGAATGTTTGGTGTATTTGAGTGTGTACAGACAATATGTTCATGACAGCTGACCCCACCCATGCCTGCCCCCCTACCCCCATCTAGCTGTCCCACATTACCCTCCAGCCAACCACACCTACCTGGAGGTCGTCATCTACTGCGTGGGCTTCTTTTTCATTGCCGTCATGATTGCTACGGCGGTTATCGTCAAGATTCGCACCTCCTCGAAGAAGAGCGACTTCAACAGTCAGCTGGCTGTCCACAAGCTGGCCAAAAGCATTCCCCTGCGCAGACAGGTAACAGAAAGTAGATAGGGGGTTTGGAAAATTTATTCATTTAGCGCACGTTTATTCAAACCTTTACAACGCATTTGACTTGTATGACTCATCTGTAAATTTTTACAGCATTTTATCTTGGTGTTATCTTAACACTTAAAGCAAACATTCATAGAGCTTTCAGGGTCGTTGTAGCTCCTTGAGGTCTTGTACATCCGGTAAGTATGCAAGGAGTGGTTAGACTCTAAAGGCATGGGATATTTAGTGGTTTGGTGGTTATAAAGTGCTTCTGTGTGGGAATTTTGATAATCGTGCTGTAGTCTTAATTTTCGACTGGCCTCTGTAGAGTAAATACGCTTCTGCTGCTGGTGTCTGTTCCACTATGAGGGGAGTAATGTCAGTCTTCTTTACCTCAGGTATCTGTGGACTCGAGCTCCTCTATCCACTCTGGAGTGATGCTGGTTCGTCCCTCCAGACTGTCTTCCAGTGGCTCTCCAATGCTGTCAGGCGTGTCTGAGTATGAACTTCCCCAGGACCCCCGCTGGGAGCTTCCCCGGGACAGGTGTGTCTTGAACTAAACATTCTGACCCTCTACTAATTGCCTTCTTTTTTGTCTTCAGTTCTACAACTTACTATCTTTTGTATTTTTCTCTTTGCAGACTTGTCCTTGGCAAACCACTGGGTGAAGGTTGCTTTGGCCAGGTGGTGATGGGAGAGGCACTGGGTCTTGACAAAGAGAAGCCAAACCGTGTGACCAAGGTTGCAGTCAAAATGTTGAAATGTAAGTTAGCAGTTCCTTTTAAGAGTTCTCAGTCATGTGGGGTATACAGTAGGTTTGGATTGATGGGTACTGAAACTAATGAGATCAGCTGGAATATGTTGTGGATTTGCCAAGAAAAGCTTGTCACAGTACGGTATAGTAATAGATTTACCAGAAGCCTCGAGTCCAGGCTCCAGGGATGAGAAAAACTTCCATCACCAAAGCTGTGATGAACAAATACTAAGAGACATCTGCCACTGGATAATAGCCACTGTGTAAATGGTAGAGCAGAGTAAAAATTTATGAGAACACTTGACATCCCATATAAAACAGTGTTCATTAAACGGCACAGAGGAGTGAGGATGTAGGGAAAGTAGCATTTATTGTCTCATACTTTAAGTACCTTTCCCCAGGGAGCATTCTCCAAGACAAACGCCAGCCCAGCTCCGCAATAGCTGCAATGTTGTTGTATATACTTTGAAAGGTGATTATTGTGAGGCCTTTCTGGGCCCTTTCATCAACACAACACTGACCAATTATCCTAATATGATTTATTTTCCCTCCAGCTGACGCCACAGAGAAAGACCTGTCAGACCTGATTTCAGAGATGGAGATGATGAAGATCATCGGGAGACACAAGAACATCATTAATCTGCTGGGAGCCTGTACACAGGACGGTAAGACCAGACAGACAGGGGCCTGTTACTGCCCTGCCCTGCTCTGGCCTGCTCAGGCCAACTTACACACTCTTGTCCCACAGACAACAGTGTTGCTGTGAACCTTACTTTGTGGGATGTGTAGAACAGCATGAATAAATGATCCTGACACCAGCTTCCGAGCTCGCAATTTGATTCGACCACAGCTGTTGCCATTTCTCTCCATTCATCACAGACAAAAAAACTAAAGGAAAACTAACCTCTGATGACCCCGTGGTGCACACGCTCTATTGCCTTCACACTGAAACACAAAGCTCTTTGTTCACTCCACTTTATTTACCAACTGCTGTAACTACTGCTGTATTGAAGCATTTCTTGAGTTGGCATTTATCTGTAATTCTCAAAGGATTTAGTATCTCTGCCAGTGAGTGCAGGTTGTGCCTGTTTGCCTGCTATGCTAGGATTTGAACATTTGGCTTGGTTGGAATAATATTCATGTACATCGGGGAGAATCATTTGTTGTTGTTTTTTTTGTTTTTGGTTTTTTTACCCGGTGACATTTACCCTTGAGCCACATTTGCAAAGCATTTCAGTTCAAATAAGCATCTTCTCATGAGCTGTAAATACACATTGCTTTCATTGCACAATATGCTCCCAGCATGAAGACTTTGGTGGCTATTACCCTTTTCTTAGTGCTGCCATCATTACAGTTCTATGAATCAAGTCAAGTGAATTTCTTTTTTTCCAGGTCCACTGTATGTGATAGTAGAGTATGCATCCAAGGGCAACTTGCGGGAGTACTTGCGAGCTCGGCGCCCACCAGGCATGGAGTACTGCTACAACCCAGACCAGGTTCCTGTTGAGAACATGTCCATCAAGGACCTGGTGTCCTGTGCTTACCAGGTGGCCCGAGGCATGGAGTATTTGGCTTCCAAGAAGGTAACCATAAAGCCTTCCATGTTAAATATACAGAATCAGTTAGAGCAGTGCTGGGGTACGATCTATGCATAAGAGAGAGTAGAGAGTTTAAATTGTTGGCTGATGAGGGTTTGTATTTGAGACACTGATACTCAGAATGTTCAGTTATAGTAATATGTGTTTTTATTTGTTCAGTGCATCCACAGAGATCTTGCTGCTCGCAATGTTTTGGTAACAGAGGACAATGTGATGAAAATAGCCGACTTTGGGCTTGCAAGAGATATCCACCATATTGATTACTATAAGAAGACCACCAACGTGAGTGCTCTTACAATTTATTTAATGTCTTTCACAAACATGAAATCATACTCTAGATAGTCATGCCATGCATATCTTTCCCACAGGGTCGTTTGCCAGTCAAGTGGATGGCTCCCGAGGCTCTGTTTGACCGGATATACACACATCAAAGTGATGTGTGAGTATCACTTGGTTATTTTTCTAATTCAGTCTTGTTGGAATATGTGTAAAACATTCAGTCCTGCAGAAAATCTGAAACTCTGTACACTTTTGTCTTTTTCTGTCTGCAGCTGGTCATTTGGGGTGCTGCTTTGGGAGATCTTTACCCTGGGAGGCTCTCCGTATCCCGGCGTCCCAGTGGAAGAGCTGTTCAAGCTGCTGAAGGAAGGTCACCGTATGGACAAGCCCTCTACATGCACTCACGAGCTGTAAGGGAACATTACACATCTAAAATCAAACATGTTCCACTGACTGTTCTGCAACTGTGACTGAACTCTTAATGGCTCTTTACCATCATTTCCATATTTGGTAAAACAAATATTTTAGCCAACACTTAGCTCAGTTTATTTAGTCTGTGCACACCAACCTTGACAATTTGACACATTTTGCAAAACATTGTAAAACAATTGATGACGCCTCTGAATAAAGGCTTCTGTATCTCATGCTTGGTCTGAGCAGTTGGCATTAATATTTACATTACTCGTGATGTTGTATATGAGGAAAATTCCAGGTGCTTAGCAACGTAATAATGATCCCTACTATTGTTTGTGCAACGTCCAGTAAAAGGAATCGCTCAAAGGTTGAGTGAGCTCCAAATGGAACACATTGTTCATTTGTTTTTGTAACTTTCCAGCTACACAGGTTTTTCACCACTACTCATGGGAATGTATACATTTATTTGTATGTAATCCTTAGTGCTCACTGTTAAATCTTCACAGATATATGATGATGAGGGACTGCTGGCATGCTGTGCCCTCTCAGAGACCCACTTTCAAACAGCTGGTAGAGGACCTGGATCGATGCTTGGCCATGACATCCAATCAGGTGAGCCTTGCTCTCCTTATCATATTAAGGAACATTGAGCGAGCACTGTTCTAAATGCTAAATGTGTTTTTTTTTTCCTGTGTGCATACAGGAGTATTTGGAGCTCTCAGTGCCTTTGGACCAATATTCCCCCAACTACCCTGACACCCGCAGCTCCACCTGCTCTTCCGGTGAGGACTCTGTCTTCTCCCATGATGCTGGAGCTGAGGAGCCGTGCCTGCCAAAGTTCCCTCCCCACTCCAATGGAGCAGCCATAAAGAAACGCTGATACCTCATCTCCATTCAGACAAACATTGACATTTCCTCCTCTCCCTGCCTCATGGGGTTGAACTCTTCCCCACATTCCCAGAGATGAAGCTAAAAAAAAAAACAAAAAAACACTGTTGCTCTGTGAGAGAGGAGCTTGGAGACGCCTTGTAGAACTTGTTGGATCACATGGACTGTTGAGTGCAGATTTCCCGGTTCTCTGTGGTGACGATTTTTTATGGGGCACTTTGTATTAACAGGAGTGGCAGTTTGTCACACTGTCAGAAAAGACTGGATCCTTCTCTCCACTTCGGGCATTCCACGGTTCAGGAGAATGAAAAAGACTGACTGTGATTGTGTCCGGTGTTTCTTTGTTGTTCCCTCTGTGGCCACTTCATCAGTAGTAAAGGACAACATTCTGCTTTTCAGACCAAATCCAGACATGCAGCACCGTGGTCCACTGCATTATTCATTCTCTTCTTGTAAATACAGTTAGAAAAGTATAAATATGAATATATATTTACACAATACTCTTATTTTTCTTACCATAATTGATTTATTTTCTTTTGGACATGCTTTTGTTTGATCCATTTTTCAATATAGTGGTTAGGGGCAGTTGTTACATGCGAATATCATAAAATTGCTGCAGATTACATGGCCAGTTTTTGTTTTGTTTTTTATTTCCCCTAAATTTAATGCATAATATTCAGTGGAAAAATATATCGGTCTTTGTGCGTAACTCACTGTTTGGAAATTTCTCTTCACCACAAGCTAGAATCATGAAATTTTCTTGTGTGTATGACTGAGAAGTGTGCGTGTGCGTGTGCGTGTGCGTGTGCGTGTTTTTATCTTGCCTCATTCAAGATCTTTCATGAATTTCAATGACATAGCTATAAATATTGCTGGTTGTGCGCCATACTTATTAGAACCCAGTGAAATTTGCTTCAGCCAACATCATGCACTTCCACTGTGCATGCCTTTCATGTGGTGAACGTATCTTCTACTGTAAATGCTTTGACAGGAGTTACATTTGCTGCCATATAACTTCTGCTAAAGAATTGCAGAACACGTATGTCACTGTAAAAAGGATTACATTAAATAAAATTCTATTGGGAAAACAAACCACTTTCAGATTTTGAACTCTACTCCATAAAAGGGTCTATAAATATGAAGATGTTTGTGATGTAAATCATGTTTACAACAATGGGCCACTTCAATCTCTCACCCTTTTAACACGGTTTGCTGGGGGCTGATTAGATATGATAATGAGCTGCTGACATCAGAAGAAATGTTGGCGAGCACTGAGAGGTGCTGTCCGGCAGTAAACATGTAATTTATGGTGGTGAGAATGGCTTGGCAAGTGCTGGCGCTACTCTTCCATCTATCAGCCACACCAACCTTGATGCCTGTGTCTGGCTCTGGCTTCCTGCCATTGGCTGATGCATCACCTGGATTGCAGTCTCCATGCAACAGGGTAAAATCAGCAGCACAGCACGACTGGCTCTCGACCCTTTTTAAAAGCCAGCTCTTACAGCTCAGGTCAGCGTAGTTGGCCTTCTGTACATACTGTATTACAGCAGGCGAGACGAGCAGTTTGTTAATGGAGGACAGATCCTTGACATCGGTTTGGTGACTTGAAGCTGCTGGTATTTGTAAGTGAACACCAGCATTATTTATGGTTATCAATATACAGTATGAGCCCATAGTTTCTGAGAGAAGTATAGTAATGTAGTCACCTCTGTGCTGTGGTTGAGATGCCAGGGTGGAGAGTGTTTTCACTTCTGACACATGGTACAGGAAGAGTTTGGTGGAGCAGAGCTCTTGCCAGCTTAATATACTGTGGATTTAAACCAGTGGCTTCTTTTAACAGTTTACTTTTGCTAATAAGATGAATGTAAGTGAAGTATAACTAATCATATTACAATACATGAATTTGATGGATTTTGGTATTTAATGCACACGTATAATGTTAAAGGGTGAAAGAGGACGCTGTTTTCAGGAAATTACGTACTTTGTGTTTTATGCTAATTAGCATGCTAACAACCTGAACTACAATTATCAGCACGGCAAACATTTCTATTGTCATTGTCATTATTTGGAGCTAAATGTTAGCATTTAAATATGGAAAACTTTTTTTAAAAAGACTCTGCTTTGTGTCATCTTTGACAAACTACTATTCTGGATTTTCTTTATTTTAGTCAACTGCACACAGTACCTTGAATTGGCTGCCTTCAGGTCAATTATCCCATCTTGAAAATCTAAATAAAACTAAATATAAGCATATCATCTGCAAACTGTTTAACCACTGTGAAATTCAGTAACATGTTTCCTTTGTGGCTTGTTGGATGAACTGCTCCTGTTTACCAGAGATGGTGTGATTTATTCCCCTTTAAGATCATCGTCTCCAGGTCTAGGGAAAAGCCTGAGCCTCTCTATTAATCTTCACCATGTGTTTCGTGTCAGGTAGGACAGATAACCTGCCCTTCAACTTTCTGCCACCCTACCGAGGAGACATGTCAATCAGATCGTTTCTCAGCTTCACTCAGGAGAGGTTGTCTCGGGAGGCTGATGCTGGTGTTATTGTGTGTGTCTGAGTATTTGAACCTCCTGGAAACAACAAGTGGTGACATCAGCCTGCTGTTGTGCACCTCCATCTCCTCACAAATGAACTGATTATTTATGGGTAAGAGGGAGGAGACATTATTGGAGAGGAGCTGTGGATGTACATAAAGACACAGTGTGAAGGGGGTTAAAGCAGTACAAGACTAGAACTTGTGAATATCATATTGGCCGGTGTCCATGTGCAAGGTGAAGGAGACATGTCTCTTGTCTTGGCATTCCTCTCTGTGCTGAGTGCATAAAAAGTAGACCTCAGACAGTTCAGACATTAACTACGTGGGCTACCGCAGCAGACAGGCTTAGCTCCAGTGCACCATGCATTGTTTTTTTCAAAACAGAGGAGGAATTTTAATTTTCTGTTGTTTGCGCACTTTGACAGATTCCACACCCTCGTTAACTGTGGTTAAAATGATGACCAGATGTTATGTGACTAAATGCGGCCACTGTGGCTTTGGGTGTAGTTCACTCTTGAGGACATATTTTTATCAGAACAAAATATGTAATACTTTCAAGGATGTAAATAAAATGTGAGTGGATGTCAGAGTGTTGGTAGTGAACCCTCTGTTAACTCCCTGAAGTAGAAGTGACAGGCAGTCCATGTCCTCGTCTCAACTGTGCTCTTTTGGTTATTGATGTTTCTAGCTCCACAGAGGAGTCCACAGAGGGCTCGGGGATCTGTCTATATGACAGCTCCCCAGTGCCCTGGTTTCCCTGTGGGACAGACATGACAGAAGGGGCGAGCCTGGGGCATGGCCTGTCACTCACTGCATGTCTCACTATTGTCTTTGAGTCACTGCCCCTTTCCTTCTTTCCTCCACATCACAAAACCCATAAGCAACTAAGTTTGTTGGGAAGCGTGTGTTCACCACACCATCAGCATTATGCTTTAAATTACAACATGTACACCACTGCTTTTGAAACAGTGGAATACTTTAATGAGTATGAAATTAGAGTTTTAAAAAAATATCAAGTATGGTGTAAACTATAAAAAACTGTAATCAGGGCAAATCACTCCACGTTAAGCATGGAGGCTCGCAGTTACAGTATGCTATTGTTCACTCATTTTCACTGTAATTATAGAGCTTGAATATGGGTAAATCAAACAGTGGTTACAATGGTTATAGTTTTTCAGAGGAAGTATAAGGTATCCAGGCTGCGAAGCTATGCTAATACCAGCATGCCAACACACTCAGCATGCAGATATAATGTTTATACCATGAACACACAGTTCAGCTGAGGCTGATTTACATGATTGAAATGACTTTTGTCTGGTTTTTGGTCATAAAAAACACACATCCTTGTCAAACGAGTCACTAAATGTAATGGTCATCCATCAAATGGTTACACAGCCACCTACACACACTTCAATGTTACTTTATTACTTACAGTGCCAGTTATTTTAGACCTACCAATTTGTTACCCCCTTATGCACTGTACTTCTGTGATTGGTATTTCATTGGTACCCCACATGGAAAGAACTGTCTACAGCATAGTTTGCTAAATAAAGCCTGTTAAAGTGTAACAGACATGACTGGAAAAGTCTAAGGCAAACATTTCTGTACTTCCTTGTAGCACAAAATACATTTATGGCATGACTCGCAGAGTATTTATGGTGTCTGTAGGCATGGGTGTGGTCAGGTAAATGAGATGGGTGAGGATGTTTGTTTGGTGTTGAACTAGCAGTGCGGTGGAGAGGGGGTAGTGGTAGTGGTGTCTGCCTGACAAGGTGTGTGTTGGCGCCCATACAAAAACTGACGCCTACAGGCACGGCCCCGTCTTTCCCACCAGATCGACTTTCTTCAGCGCAGGAATGAGACACAGACACCTCCTCCAGGCTGAGACATATAATCTGGGCCTGTCAGGGCCTTTATCAAACAGGATCAACTGGTGCGCTCAGCCTTTCTCCATAGTCTCCACAGGCAGCAGAATACCTGCACACGCATTCCTTCGAAACATCCCTGTCCCGAGAGGCATATCACCTGTCTTTTATGGCAGCTTGGCGCAAGGGTGGGGGAAGAAGGTCTAGGGTACAGTTGCTTCCCTGCATTGTCCCGAATGAAAGCTAAGATAGCAGCGTGGCTTTTGGGTTGGAGGAATTTTCCTGCTCCCTTGAGTCTCAACATGTCAGAATTCTGATTATCAGAAAAATAAACACTTGTTTGATTCTTGATTGTTCTGTGACTGCAGTCAGTTTCCACCTTGACGATATGGCCTGTTGATTGTAAGAGATTTGTTTGGGGGAGGCATTCATAGCCTCTATAGGATAGCAGCCCACCTCAGGGAGCCCTCTGTGGCTCACTTGTTTCAGCTTGAAGTCCTGTTTCTGTTAGAGACCAGATAAGAGAGGGTATGAATCAAGGCAGCAGCGTCATTGCACACAGGACTCTAATCATATCACTTGCCCCTGAGCCATATGTCTTTGTACTCTCTTTAATTGAATTGAGCCTGGGATGAGATTGGCTGACATACCTTCCAGTGACTGTGCCGCACTTACAGAGCGGCGCGAGGGATAAGGGCAATTTGGGATGGTTGTTTTCTTGGCACAGTTAGATATGAAATTCAAAAGGTGTCCTACACTTTAGCACAGCTGTTTCATTTTAACAGGTCTCATTGCTGTTAAAAAGACTTGTCCCGAGGGCTTGACATTTATTGTCAAATATTAAAGAAATGGGAATTTCATTGGCATGTTTGCAACCTCCATGATTCCTTGTTAAAGACAGACTCATCAAACATGACAGAGTTGTGCTCAGCAAGGTTTGATGTGACAAACACCTTATTGAATTTCCTGGTTACATGTGAGTGTTCCTCCAGTGTCTCCTGACTCACCAGGGAGGACATCTGATGTCAACTTGTCCTCAGACAGCTGGGCAGCTGAATAACTGGCATCCACAGTATGAGCCAGTGGACTGGTGAAGGGGCTTAAGATAATGATTTAGTGCCTCATAATCACCTCCATGTCCACCTCTGTGATTTACTGTGCATAAAGAATTGCAGAGGAGTTGCAGACATATTGCTTTCATGTCTCCAACAGTACAATATCTACAGTATAGACACATTATAACGTGTGCGTACATGTCTGACTGAAATCTCTACACCTCAGTGAGTCCTGGTTAAAGCACACAGCCTCAGGCTGGGATTTTCCCTGAAAGAACTGAGGTGAAACATATTTCATCTTTTTTTTTTTTTTTCCACTTTGTTTTTTCTTGCTTCCTGTGCAACTCGAAGGCCCCACTGTGAAAACTAAACAGACATGGAAACAGACTGAGAGGTCTTTTCAGGCTCCTTGGTCCATAATCAGAATAGGATGTGGGTTTGAAACCCAAATGAAAAAAGTCAGCAACTGCAACATTGACGTAAACCTGTCCAAACAGCATTGAGGCAAGGCTGGCGGATGTAGAGGCAAAACGCTCTCATTTTAGAATACACATGTGCCAAACAGGAGAGGATAGAAGGAGGCTTTGAGAGGCTGGCAAAGGAACAGGAACAATTTGTGACGTTCGCTGACTATTTTTTGGCCAAATGTTCCTTCTAATGTTCAGCTCTGAGAGTGAGTGCTAACTTGGCTGAACTTTTCCTGTATTATAACTGATATAAAACTCAAGAGACGCAGCTGTTAATGCCGCTCAGTACCTGACTGAGAGCTGTGCTGTAGCTGCACTGACTACTCGTAGGAATGTATGATGTAAAAAGTGAGATTGGGTGGATTAATACTGAGTCAATATAATTATTTTGCTAGTTTAAATTAGCTTAAGAATATATTTAATTAATCCAATAATTGAAGTTCAACCCATTGTGGTAAAAAATAAGCTTCATGCACTCGTACACTTGAATGTTTTCGCCACACAAACAGCGAGCAAGTCCAGACCTGTTGGGTTTCCTGCCACAAGTTTCTTTACTGCAGTGTCCTATTTTTTCCACATAAAGTAATACCTGTTTTGTCCATGATTGCATGCAGTTATTAAACTGGAGGCTTTGAAGCAATTGAATATTGTTGTGAGTCTTACCTCCGTGGGTTAAAACTACAGCTAACCTTAGCCATTCTTTGTGAGGCTTTGTTTGAATTTAGCGATTTGTTAGTTGGAAACTAGTTAGCAATCTGTACATTAATAAATCCATTTTATTTTTAATTGAAGGCTGTTAAGTCCAGCTGAGGGGCTGCTATCTTCATATTTCACAAATCTGGTCTCACTCTTCACTTCTCATCTAGTTTCAGGCAAGAAAGTAATTAAATGTATTTCCTAACAAGTCAAACTATGTTTTAAGGGTTCAACCACTGTAAAATATAAAGCAGTTGTTGCTGAAGATGAGACCATGTTTGCTCCTTGTGACTACTGATTTGTTTCCCACAGCACATTTTCCAAAACAGCATTTTGAACTCAAACCTGTGATTTAGTAAGTCGACTTGTATAGAGAAAATTTAGTGGATTAATGGATGCATTTCAGATTCATCTTCCTCACGTGAGGCATGTTAGGCTTTCCAGCTGCTCTTTCATGCTCACTTGTCTGTGCCATGCAATTATACTGGTTCCCACCGGAGGTTTGGACTGGGTGGAGCTCGGCAAGGAGTAAGCTCAGGCATTAACTGCTTCTCACTGAGCATGACTTACATAAAGCCACAAATACAGTTAGAAGAAAAGGAAAAAAAAATAAGATGCACGCAATCGCACCAGAGCACAACATGAACAAAAGAAGGTAAATAAAATAGATAAGCACAAAGAGGTACCACCCATGATGTTGTCACACTCTGTGAAACTGTGTGCTACAGCCAGGATCCACAGATTTACAGACTAGACGCTTTTCTGTTCAAAAACACTTGAGCTTTTGGAACATCAAACTTTCCCTGGGCAAAGAAAACATCTGTGCTGCCAATGTGGGTTGGGCACAATGTGCAGAGACCTGGACAGACACTATGCTGCAGGGTTTCTCTGCTGACTCTGTGTGACAACAGACCCCTTGTGCAGGAAGCCTGGTAATGCCTGGCACTGAGGCTACAGCTCTGACAATGTACATTGAGCCACTGTCTGCAAGGCCCCATCCCATGCACTGATTTGATCTTATGGTCTGCAGCGCTCTCTGGTGTCATCAGTCAGTACTGAGAGTGAGTTGGCAGAAACGTTTCCATTCTGTATATCTGATTATGGGTATTTTGCTTCTTGGTTATTAGTGCATGAAAATCTATTCATAACAAAATCCTTTACTTGTTGTTACTGTCCACTGAACGCTGTGTACTGTTTTCACCTGATTCTGGGATGTCTAGTTAAACTTGTTAAAATAAGTGCACACAAGCAACCAAAGACATGTACCATATATATATATATATATATATATATATATATATATATATATATATATATATATATATATATATATATATATGTATAGTCATCTTCAAAACATCTTCAAAACATTAACCAGTTCCAGACAGTTTTAAAAATATTTGTGTTGATGGTTTTATTTGAATTCAATGTAAAAATATAAAGCAATGCAAACAATACAATTCCCAAGCAGATACATTAATTGACACACATTTAACAAAACATAATTAAATGATACATTAAATTATTACAAACAAAGATGTGATGGGCAGTTTTCACTTCCATTTGTTGACAAAAACAACCAAATGAAGAAATAGTCTTTAGTTTAATTGATGATTGATTTTAATTGTTTTTAATGTAATGTTTATGAAATGCACATTTGAAACGTGTAATACTACTGTGTGGTCTTAATACAGATTTTTATCAATACGCTGTTCTTAAATTTCTTTTCATTTTGTGTGGGTACCTTCTTGCTTTCAGATAATCACAGCACTGGTTGCTGTTTAGAAACTGCCAGAACATAAACACCCTCCCACACACGCAGCCACTGACACACTAATGTATGCACACACATTTTCCCTGATGTTTCCTTGTCTGCTCTCATGAATACAGCAGCTTGACACAACTTCACACCTGATAAGACGTCCACAGAGCATGCCGTCTCCTGCCAGTATGATCACTGATGTAACCCTTTCTTCCTTGCTGCTTTGGTTTTAAGGGTTTCTGCCTGTGCAGTAGTAAATAATTCATTGTCAGCGACACTGCCTACAGGTCCAAGTGTGGAGAGGGCAGTGTTGCTCGTCATTTCTGCAGTGTGCACGCTGGCAGCAGCTCCTGGCGGAGACAGACAGAGGCTGCACAGATCCAGGAAAGCTGCAGAGCTCTACACACCCACCGAGGATGCACAGGACTTTCTCTCCCTCCTCCCTCCGTTCCTATCTCTGTCACCCATCCCCTATTTCTCTCTCTCTCTCTCTCGTGCTGTCTCTGTGCTTAGCATTATCAGAACTGCTGGGGTTGTAGGCAAGCTGACAGTCGCGTCTCAACAAGCCACTTGAGGACAAACTTCAAGAAGCTCGCTCACATGGCTTCCCGCTCCTCCTGCCCAAGGATGCTGGAGCTTGGGCCGAGATGGATGATGTGCGTGTTGGTTCTGTGTCTGTGCCTGTGCCTGCCGAGGGAATCAAGTGCCAGGAGAGCCCCCAAGATCCCCCGCTGTCCTGCGACTTGCTCCTGCACCAAAGACAGTGCCTTCTGTGTGGACACCAAGGCTATCCCCAAGAGCTTCCCCCCTGGCATCATCTCTCTGTGAGTCCAAAAGTCATATCTGTGTCATGTTTCACTCACCAAATGCATCTTATCATACCCTGTTATGTCTCAACAGTATGCAGACTAGTACAGATGGCTTCATCACTGATGTCACCCTCCATTATGTAATGATGCATAAAATCTTGTCATATAGAAACACTGTAAGTTTCCTAATGATGCTATCATTGTGCAGCGTGTTTCTGCATTTGCAATGAGAGCCGCATAGCAGACAACATTACATATTAATAACATCAATAATAATAAGGTTTCTTTACTGTACAGTGCTGAACATAGTTTAGGGAGCCCAGCAGCACAATCCTGTCAAGCTCCAGGGAGGAATACTAACAATAGACTCCTCTTTGCAGGAGATCTGCTCCTATGAGAGGTTTAATCATGAAGACATACGTTCCACTACTGGAGTACATATAATGAAGTGAAGTGGAGCGCTTAACACTTGATGTGGGAAGGTTATGTTTTCTTGAGGTTACCAGGTGCTCCCATCATCTAATACTGACTCCTCACAGCTCAAGGATTCAATAGTGAGTTTAAACAGTTGAGGGATTTCAAAAGCACAGGCCAGTGGAGGTGTCCTCATTTTACAATAGAAAAAAAGTGAAGAAGAAAGTTATGTGACCTAGTTCTGAAGGATTTCGTCCTCTGTGGAAGAGTTAAGATGCAAGAGAATAAGGGCTTTTACAAATGACCTGGTCAATACTGACATTTTCCAATTTCTATCATAAACACATGGGGTAACACTGGCTAATCTGCATTCTCACATCAAGAAGACACGCTGATGATAACTGATGTCGTTTGTCTCAACAGGACGATGGTGAACGCAGCTTTTACTACAATCCCAGAGGGAGCTTTCTCGCACCTTCAACTGCTGCAGTTCCTGTGAGTGCTCGACCCACAACCAAGCATTAATAGTATAAAACGTCCTGATTCAGTGTTTCTCGCAAAAAAAGGTTGAGGGTGGGAACATTTAAAAATGTAATCACAACACTGTGTACCACAGGTACGTGTCCACACAGCTGATGCTGAAGCACATGCAGACGTCTTTTGTTTTGGCAGTGACAATAGACGAACTTCAGCCACTAGAAATGAATGGTTATTGAAAACAGTGGTGACATAGCAGTAATAAGAGTGAAGTGGCTCTGTATCAGTGTCATTGCCAATGACTGACTCCCTTCAGTTCTGCTGTGCCAGACAAAGGGCTATTTATCTCCTCAGATTGCATCTGAGGACATTGTGTGTGTGTGTGTGTGTGTGTGTGTGTGTGTGTGTGTGTGTGTGTGTGTGTGTGTAGTTTTGTGTTTGTGTACATTTCAAATTGTTCAGAACTTTAACCTTATAATTATATTTATATGCTGTGAAAGTTGTATAGGATTGAGGCTACAAATGTTTTTTATGATTATTTATTTATTAGAAAGCATCTGGAAATTGCTCATCAGTTGTCCAGATGTTTGCTCCTAGCTTTAGTAATTTAAACATTGTTGATCCTTTTCTACAGGCTCTTGAACTCCAACACATTCACCACAATTGCTGACGATGCGTTTGCTGGTCTGTCTCACCTTCAGTACCTGTAAGTATCTCACAATCACTTGTGTGCTGTGTTGTGGTGCACCTGACTTTATATTAAAATAATACTGGATTGACAGGAGAAAAAACTAACAACTATGTAACTTTTTAAAACAGAAATAATATATTGATTATATTTTACCATCTAATCAGCCCACATTAAGGCAACATTCTTGTACTATCATCATTTGAGATTGTTTTGTGTCATCTGTTGTTTACTAATCTGAATGATTATTACAATAACTCTAAGTAGGTTCATTTCTCCGTGAATAAAAGTAATCAGAGTTAAAGCAGCATTGTAATATTTCAGGATTGGTCTCTGCAGTATGTGAGAGACTGCCAAAGGTAGAACTGAGAATAAATCCTCCCACGACAGCAAGCGCGCTGCCTCTGTGGTGTGATAAAGCTGAATATGCTATTCTATGGATTGATGGGCTAGAAAGTAGTTAGCTGATGGCTTTAATTGTTGAGCTCTCAGTGGTGGCCATGCCTCAGGCTGTGCGTTGTGTGTGGCTCTGGCTGCAGACCAACCATTACACCTCTCTGCATCACAGCCACTACTGTCACTACCTGCTATGAATGTTAATGTAAAGTTGTGTTTTCATACCCAGCCAGCTCCAGAGAGTCTGCACATGCTGTATATGTCCGCAACTATCAATAGACCAAAACAGAGACAGGACAGGATCAAATGACGCTGACAGAGATGCTCGCTGCACTCTATGTCTCCTTTCTATCCCACTAATCACAGTCATGATACGAGCTTTTCTCATTAGACACCATCTAATGTTCTCTGTTCTTTTCTGTGAGTACGTTGATTTTATTAGTGTCCATCAAATATAAATCAAAATCACGAAATGAGAAACAACCACATAAATAACATAAAGAGGATGTACCTGGAGGATTTATCTCCTTGTGTACCTATGTTTTCAGAACCCATGTATGATTGTCACATCCTCATTTGCTGTCAACTCAGACGTCCTAAAAATAGACATCATTACCTTTTGATCATAAATCCACCCGAAGCAGACTCTGCTATTACTAAAACAATGGTTGTTTATTTGTATCCGGCACAAACAACACCTGCTCCTCTCCAAACAAGCGTGACATTTAATCTTACTTGGTTTATCATCACTGTGTGATATATGACTGGTTTGTTCTCGACTCAGGTTCATTGAGAATAATGACATCCAGGCTCTATCAAAGTATACCTTCAGAGGACTCAAATCACTGACTCATCTGTAAGTATTTTATAGAGCTACCGAGATGAAGACGGTTCCTTTAGCAATTACAGACGATACAAGCAAGCTGTAATCATAACTATCTCTCTTTATGGATTTTTTCTTTCAGATCTCTCTCAAACAATAACCTGCAGCAGCTGCCGAGAGATCTCTTCAAACATCTGGACATCCTCACAGACTTGTAAGTGCACCTTCACTGAGATCAAAACAGTGTCTTGACATCCAGAGAGCTTTGACCTCTCAGTCTGACACCACAAAACACTGGTTTCTCAGGCTTTCCCAAACAACTTGGCTCCAACATGTGGCCTCTATCTCAAACCACACACTTCTCTTCCCTGTTTTTTTATTCTGTCCATACTGAAGAAGGTTTAGTGGATTTATGTTTGAGCATTTGACGTTTGGCCTGACATATTTTTTCTACTTCTTACCTGCCACTCAGAGACCTGCGTGGGAACTCTTTCCGCTGTGACTGTAAAATCAAATGGCTGGTAGACTGGATGGAGAAGACTAACACCTCTGTTCCCACCATCTACTGTGCAAGCCCCTTTGAATTCCAGGGACGCAGAATCCACGATCTTGCGCCACGAGACTTCAACTGCATTAGTGCAGGTTTCACCTTAAGCCTCGTCCTCTTTTGAACACTTTGTAATACTTAATGCCACTCTGTAACTTCTTGTTTGCCTTCTTATAGATTTTGCTGTTTATGAAACGTTCCCTTTCCACTCCGTGTCAGTGGAGTCCTACGTATTCAATGGAGACCAGTTTGTTGCGTTTGCTCAGCCTGATTCAGGGTTCTGCACCTTGTATGTATGGGACCATGTGGAGATGGTCTTCAGGAGGTTTCACAACATTACTTGTAAGATGCAGTCTGAAAAAGCATAGAAATTGTACAATGCTTTGTTTAAAAAAAAAACAAAAACCTTATGCTTTTTATCTTTCCTGCAGCTCGCTCTGCTGTTTACTGCAAACCAGTGGTGATAAACAACACACTTTACATGGTTGTGGCTCAACTTTTTGGTGGATCTCATATTTACAAGTGAGACTTTATTGTTAACTTGATCTTGCATGCAGCTAACATCTTGTGGAACTTTCCACATGAAAAGGCCTCAAAGCAATAGATATTTGGGGAAATACAGTTGTTTGCCTTCTTGCTAAGATTTAGACAAAGAGATTGACATCACTTATATGTCTGTACGGTAAACTTGCAGCTGGAGTTTGTAAAACATTGCCTCATTTAATGCAATTGATTCTCTGTTGTTTTTGTCTTTATATACTATGACAACCTTTTCTTTATCACAGGTGGGAAGAAGACCCACAGCGCTTTGTAAAGATCCAAGACATAGACACCACTCGAGTGAGGAAGCCCAACTTCGTGGAGACCTTCCAACTGGATGGAGAGTGGTACTTTGTAGTGGCAGATAGCTCCAAGGCCGGCTCCACCAGCATTTATCGCTGGAACAGCAATGGCTTTTACTCCCATCAGTCTCTCCATCCCTGGCATCGGGACACCCATGTGGAGTTCCTTGATGTTGTGGGAAAGCCTCACCTCATCCTGTCCAGCGCCTCTCAGCCACCAGTGGTTTACCAGTGGAACCGAAGCCAGAAGCAGTTTACTTTCTACTCCCAAATCACAGAGCTGGCCGACGTGCAGATGGTAAAGCACTTTTGGGTGAGGAAAGTTCTTTACCTTTGCCTCACGCGTTTCATTGGTGACTCCAAGATTCTCCGCTGGGAAGGGCAGCGTTTTGTGGAGATCCAGACTCTTCCCTCTAGGGGCTCAATGGCGGTGTATCCTTTCACAGTGGGCCTCCGCCAGTACCTCATTCTCGGAAGTGATTTCTCCTTCTCCAGGGTGTACCTGTGGGACGATCTCACTCAGCGCTTTCAGCCCTTCCAGGAGCTCAACATGAGAGCCCCGAGAGCGTTCAGTTTGGTATCCGTCGACAACAAGGACATTCTGCTGGCGGCCAGCTTCAAAGGAAACACCTTGGCCTACCAGCACCTGGTGGTGGATCTCAGTGCCAAGTAGACATGTCAAAGAGAGGGGAGGTTTCTCTGAGCATTTATCTGTGCGTGCCAAATAAACAGGACTGCAAAATGTTAAGCCATGTAACTAGGTCTGCAGCTCATCCTGATGTTTTAACCAAGGTAACTGACGAAATGATTAATCTATTTTTATGCACTGTCCCTTAACATCTGAATGAAATCATGTGATAATATACAGTACAGCATTAGTAACATGCCAACATGAGCGTCACATCATAGTTGCATCACTGTTTCTGTTCTGCCAAAAGAAAATATTTCTCAGCCAATTATTTTTTGAAGGTATTATACTGTATATTGTACTTTACTAAAAATGACGTGCATGTGCATCTACTGCATTGTTCACTGGATGAGGTTTTGTAAGGTAAACAGTGTAGTTCATCTGAATGGCATTGTGCATGACACTGTATAAAAACTATAATTGTGTAAAATGAGCAATACTTGCAATTGCAATACTTTCAATCCTTCATTATGTTTGTCTTTAAATGTGAGATACCTTTGAAATTGTTTTGGATGTTGGATATTCCTGCAATAACACCATGCGATCAGAGCTGTCCTGAGGCATGAGCAAACTCAATGAAGGCCCCAAAATGTATTCATATTGTGCACCTTCTTGTAGTGCGTTATTACTAGTTATTAAGGCATATTTCTGGATTTTATTTAGTTTATTATAGTGCCAAATTCCAAATGCCGCCATGATTCAAGACAGTGAGGATTTTTGGGGGAATGTACATTAAAGTTATAATAAAAAATAACGATCTAATCCTATTCTATATTTGTAATGCATAGTCCCATACTGTATTTAATTGTTGTTGTATAGATTTGCACATGGAATGGTGGATGGGGAGGGAGTATAAATAAATCCTGCATATGACTCCATGGTCCTGTTATTTGTTGTTACAAAGCAATATGTTATGATTTGTCCTACAAAGTGTGTGCATTTGATGATAAATCCGAATATTGTCTGTGACGGACTCCGAGTTGTAGACTATATATTTACATGTAAAGCACCATTGTAACAAGAGAAATGGGCAGAAAGTCACATTTTATTATTTTATTACTACATGTTAGGAGGACACAGCGTGTCTAGCTTGGATGCGCATAAAGGACGCAAACTCGGTGTTCGTGAGCAGCGTCCTGGGTGCGCTTGTTTTGCGTTTCACATTGTCTGAGTGGGTGGAAACAACCGACAGGCTGTGGACTTCCTATCACCGCTTTCCGCACCGGTTCTCAATTATAGACACATGAAACCGTGTGTTGTTGGTAAACGAAATGTTAGCTGGGGTCAGGCACATTTCAGTGAATCATACTGCAATGATAGTTTGTTTTTGGCTGCTGACAGTGACATGTTAGCTAACCTAATGCCAGGACGATATCGGGGCTTTTAGTGTATTTATCGGTCGGTGGTGATACTTGTTTCTGGTGAGAGCACGGGGCTGAAAGTGGATGTTGCTAGCTAACATTAACTAGGTTGTAAGCTAGCTAGCGTTAGCTGCCTAACTGTCTCTTTAGTATAGAGATTAATCTAAATTTAACCTCGGGTATTACACTAGTTGGACTGCACCGTGATGACCCTGGCACCTGAGTGGGACGACGACGAGCGGATGAATTTTCTGTTCTCCGACTTCAAGGAGAGCCGAGATGTCAACGCGTCGGACTGGGACAGTAAGATGGACTTCTGGACGGCTCTGGTCCTAAAGACCTGCAGGGACCGCGGCTCTGTATGTGTCAATCTGCAAGACCTCAGTCAGACCTTCAGGAGGAAAGAGAAGACACCGCTGGGCTTATCGACTGTCATCCAGTCCATGGCCAGGTAAGTGCCACCTCGTCAGCTCAGCCTCTGCTGATCGTTTCCGTCTGTCTGGTTACATGTCCTGTACTTTAACTTGTCCCAGATGTGGGAAGATACAGAGGGAGTCAGAGTTTGCTGCCAATGTGGACTGCGGCTGGCTGTCCTGGGGTGTGGGCCTGCTGCTGGTGAAGCCTCTGAAATGGACCTTCTCCACTCTCCTGGGAAGCAACCGGGTGCCTTTGGAGGAGTCTTTTGTTGTCATTGAGTTAGTGAAGGTTTGTCAAAGTCAGGGATTCACCAAGTACCAAATGTGGCCAGATCACAAACGTAGATCAGATGATTATAATCTACCTGCCGAGATCTTTCCAGATTAGTTATACATTTACATTTATTGCAGAACAGTTTATCTGAAGACGTCTTTGCTTTCAGTTTTCTGTTTCAGCGGATGCCTGTTCCAACATTGTGGTAACACTGTAAACTGGTTTAAACTTGCAACTATGTCAGATGGTTTCCTTTCTCCTGTCTGTCATATGTTAAATGGAACACTATGTTTACGATGGCAGGTATATTTTGTCATTGGACATCATAGTCTACTTATCATTGAAAACACCTGCACCAAGTACTTCAGCTCTTACAAATACTTTGGTGTGTGCATTGACAGTTCACTTACCTGGCGAGCTTGTGAAAATCCTTTGTTGTCATCTTACAGCAGAGGATGCACTTTTTAAGAAGGCTTAGACTCTGTAATGTAGATAGGAGACCAAAGATGCTGCTTCATTGTTGAATTTTCGAGAGTCCGATTCAGTCTCTCTGTCTGCGAATGAGACCTGGTAGTGGTGCAAAACTAAATGGCCAGAGAGCACATCACAGCACTATTTTATTTGCGTTTTCAACGTGCACTGTTCTGGTGTAATAAGTGACTGAGGAGGTTCTTTAAGTGGTATTATCGTTCTCCTTCTATTGATACATGCATTTGTATGTGTAATTTAGACACAAATGACTTTAAGGATGCTCTTAAGCTCAGTTAGTAACATATGCGATAAAGTGACGATAAACCTAAGATAAATTTAAATTTCCCTGAGTGTGCAATAAAGTGTATCTTCATATTTTCCAGGAGAAAGCAGCTGAATTACTCAGGGCCTACCGGAGCAGTGAATTTGCAAGCCGCTCTGTCTTGTCTTTTCAAGAACTCTGTACCCTCTCCTCCGATGTTTGTGCTGATGAGAGCACTCTGTGCATGGCTCTCCTGCAGCTGCAGAGGGACAAACAAGTGTTAGTTTCATTGCATGAAGGCGAGAAGGTAAATCATAACCAGCCTGTAAACTGTTCACCCTGGATCGATGCGCTTGACTTGCACAAGTATGTTTAAGAACAACTGTCTTGTGTTGTCTTTACAGATAGTTAAGTTTTGTCAGCCTGGGCAGGACCGTGTCTCCCCAGTCAGTGATGTGGACATAGGCATCTACCATTTGCAGAGAAGCGAGAAGCTGCTGGGAGAGCGAATGGAGAAACTGGGGCTGGAGGCTGATAAGTATGTCTGATACTTCAAATATGAAGTTGAATATTTAGTATTGATTAATAATAGTTTGGGAATGATTTGTAATCAACACAATCTATATGAGTGTAGTACATGAATAACAGTTGGGGAATTCTGGCCTGAAACTGTTTACTTGCAAAGTTGAACATGTTTCACATTATCTTCGTGCAGGTGCAAAGAAGAAGCAAGAATCCTGCTGCAGGAAGGGAAGAAATCACAGGTTACTACTACTACTACTATTGTTTACCTGGAAAACCCCACATTGTTACTTAATCATTCTTAATCATGCAGCACATGGTTTTGTTGCAATATTCACTGTCTGTTCCAAAGGCTCTAAGGTGTTTGAGAGGCCGCAAGAGGGTAGAAAAGAGAGCAGACAACTTGTTTGCCAAACTGGAGTCTATCAGAGCAATCCTGGACAGAATAGCCCAGTCCCAGACAGATAAGATGGTAAGATCCAGAATAAACCTCTCTCTGGCGAGCCAAGTCTGCTGGCAGTATCTAAAGTGTCTGTGTGTGTAGGTCATGCAAGCATATCAGGCTGGTGTGTCTGCCCTGAGACTGTCTCTTAAGGACGTCACTGTGGAACGTGCTGAGAGCCTTGTGGATCAAATCCAAGAGGTGGCCCTTCATGTTTTATATTATGTTTTATTATTATGATTATTTCATCTTAAGCAAACATCTAAATGCATCTCTTTTTCATTGCTCACCAGTTATGTGACACTCAGGATGAGGTGAACCAAACTATATCCAGTGGCGTGACCACCACAGGTGTGTCATTCTGTCAGTGTTATAGCTTTAATAATGTTGTGAATAATCATTCACAGCTAAGCTAGTTTTGGTTTGTTTTGTTTTGTTTTGTTGTTTATAGATGACGACATGGATGAGTTGGAGGAAGAGCTGAAATCTTTGTTGGATGAATCGAAGCCAGATTCAATCTCAGGTTTACCTGAAGTTCCAGCAAACGGTGTGCGACCCTTCGGGGAGCCGAGTCTCCCAGGTAACGACCTGCTCAGCTCTCTGCCCGCAGTACCTAACAGAGACCTCCATTTTGCCACAGAGCAGCTGGAGGAAGAATTGAATCTCTTAACGCTTGCAGATTCAGGTTTGCACTTTGAAATCTCTACGTTATTTGTCTCTATAGGACTGTAATAGAAATGTAACAAACTGTCACCTCTCTGTCCAGGCTTTCAACAGAAGAAAGTGACGTCGCCAGCCAAGAGATTTGAGCCTGCACAGTGATGACATGGCAAGTTTCAAGTTCTGCATCAACATATCAACACTAACTGTATTTCTTAAAATGTTCTATAAGCCAGAGTTCATGGAAGTAAAAAAAGAAAAGACTGGAAATGAGTGAAAGGAGTTTAACTGCCTAAAATCAGCTGTTTTGTTTGCCACCACCAGGATTGCTTTTATTATTATTATTGTAATTATTTTTGACAAGGAAAACAGGTGTCTTCGTGGTTTATCGTGTGTTTATTAATGTGTGTAAATGTACCCTATTGGTAGTGCTGTAAAGAAAGTGGCCTTCTGAACTGTACATATAAAACATAAACAGAATATTATGCCAAATGATTTATTACAGCTATATTTAGTCTGACAGCAACAGCTGTGTGGACTGAGAAGCTTACCCGAAGTGAGTTTAACCAAACGTTTGTCAAAATAAAATTTATTTTAATCACTTCTGTAGTGTTGTTTTTGTGTATTAGTGTTGAAGAAAACACATTTTCTTCATTCTTTACATTGTTTGTATGTTTCAGAATCCACTCCACTTTAACATAAAACAATTAGCTTGGATTGAAGTTTAGTTTATGGCCTATTTATTCTAAGAAAGGCAGCAGACTTTAAGAGAGAGTGTTTTTTCTGAACTAAATACAGTACTTTGAACACCAGGGGTCAGTGTCCTGGTGCAATCTAGTGATGCACAGTGATGTTTTTTTAATGGAGGACATTATATTCTGTTTGCTATGAAATCCAGGTAAAGTTTCTAAAATATCTGCAAATGAAGAAAGGAAGACTTTGAAATAAATTGTTATTGGGAGTGAAACATATTAGGATGCATTTAATGTTAGAAATAATGTTAGATGATTGGGAGACGAAGCCTGTTGTAGATTACTGAATATAATGATAAAACTGGCTTATTGATGTCTGCCAAATCCATAGTAGAAATAATATCATATTCAGATCTTTATTTCAGCATTTGCAAAGTGTAAGTTTGGCTTGTCCCTTTCAGATCAGGAGAACTAATTCACCGTTTTAATATTGTATCAGCAAAGTACTGCTACATGTTGCAGAGCCTTCCACTGGGAACTCGTTTGTCCTATTTTCCCACTAGTTTGTATCACACTGCTTCACTGTGATAGCAGGACACCTAGTGGGCAACTAGCTGTACTGTGGACACGGTTGTAGAAACATGCTCTGTACAGTTTTCTTCTTCTCTCTATTTCATATGCAGTTATATTAACCAGTAGTTGCTGTTACAAACTGTACTGTTAACGTGATACTGAACGGTGCTGACAAATAATCATCAGTATCAGTAACCAATTACAGTATTTGCTACAAGGCACAAAGGGAGAATACATCATATGCAGTGGTCTTTACAGTCACTCGTACTAAGACGTACTAAGTGGCACTCTCCACCACCACCATCATCAAAACACTAAATGAGGGAATAACTTTTGGGGGAATAGTCCACAGAGAAGAGTAAAATCCTGTCTTTTCCTTTATCCAGTGATCTTTGTACTTTACAGTAAAACCAAATACCCAAACCAAAACAGCATTGCTTTATTGAACTGTGTACAAGTGATGCTAATGTGAAAAGCATTAGTGATTCAAATCACCGTCACGTTTGTGTTGCTTTAACTACTGTCAATATCCAAGCTGTCCGTGTGTTTTCTATTAAACTAAACGATAAATTAAAAAAAAAAAAAGAATTTGTTACAAATGTGGAGGCTTTACAAAGTACAGTTCATAACATCACAAAATCCTGTCACAGCAGTGTGTTCAAAAATGCCCTTTTATCACAAATAACATCAACAGATATTGGTTAAGCTAAAACTTAAGTCTCTCAATGGCCTCCGCTGTTTCTCTCCGAAACACACGCACGCACGCACACTCTCTCTGTCGCACACACACAAATACATCATTTCAACCTGCATTCAAACGCTGCTGCTGTTTTGCCAGCCAACAAAGAAAAGGTGGAATTAGAGCTCTTTCACCTTGACAGCCAGCACATTTCAATTGCACATTATGCAGCTTGTACCTACAGTAACATTATTATACTGATATCACAAGAAGATGAAAGACATTCAGGGAGTATTAGTTTAATCATTTCAGTTCTATCCTAAGCAGCTGCAGACACTTTGTTATATAGTTTGTTGATATGTCCAGACTGACTGAGGAAATGAAGCAGACAGAGATGTGTGAAGGTAACTATTAGCCTTGACTACACTACACAGCTCGTGTATGGCTGAACCAGTCGAGCAGGCACTGACTCAGATATTTGGCTGAGAGTTTGTTGTATGCACCATATAAGACAGAATGAAGTGGACATATAAGCAAAAACTTAACATGTGTATAATACAAGCTCTCATGGGGTTGAGTATCAGAAACATTTGGCATGCTTTGTAGTAGTCCTTTTCTACTGTATATCAAGGAAAACAAGCCTTTATGAGTCACCATAAACTAAATGATCATTTTGTTTTTAATATTGCGGTGTTGCGTAAAAAGCAGACTACACAGTGTTTCAGACTCCTTCCTGCTCTCGCAGTGTAGTGTGGATACAGTAGATATGTATGTGCATTTATGTGCATGTCAGCACTGCAGTGTCAAACTGTCCTGTCGGCTCCCGAGCGCTTCCGCACAACCTTCTCCTCACTGACCTGGTCCACTGCCAGTGTCTCCAGCTCTGCTTGTGGTGGGCCCAGGGGAGGGGTGCCATGCGGGATGCGGTGCGCCACACCCACGTGAGCCCTGTATTGACGGTCCCGTGCAGGGCTGTGACGAGGACTGGCTGTAGCACCCAGAGGAGGGACAGGGGAGCGATCAGAGGCTATAGGAGGGATAACAGCAGGCCGTTCACGCACCACCTGCGGCTCGGGAGACTCTCTTCCAGCCTGCAGAAAGGGTGTGGGGTCGGGCATGGCGTCCACCGTCTCCCGCAGAACCAGCCGCCTACCGTCCGGACCAAGCCGGTACACCTCTGTCAACTCCGGGTGGAGAGGCTGGGACAGGCTCTTCTTCATGCGGCGACGAGGGGTTTCAGGTTGCCTGTCCTTGGCCGGTGGAGGCGTTGGCTTGTATGAGGTGACTGGACTGACGTTGGGGCTGGCCTCAGAGGAACTGCCAGCTAGCAGCTTCTTCTTTGTGGCATGGAGTTGTGAGGTAAGATAAGCAATGGTGCTCGCTCTCTGCTCCAGCTCCCCAGACAAAACAGCCAGCTTGTGGCTCTTCATCTTAAGCTCCTCCAGGTATTTTTTCTCCCTCTCCTTGATGGTGTTTTCCAATACAGAGATCATGGCGTTCTTCTGCTCCAGGTCTCTGAGCAGTTCTGTGTTTTCCTCCTCCTTCTTCTTCAGCTGGGCCTCTAGCTCCTCACATCTTCTTTGCAACTCCCTGCATCGGACCTCACTGCTGTCTGCACAGACAAAAAAACAAAAACAAAACTATTAAAACAGCTCTGACATATACATATATTTCGTGAGCAGCAAACATAAGTAAGGAACACATACCACACACCTTCAAAGTGGACCAATCATTAGTACATTAAGATACTGATCTGCAATAGGCAGAGAGCTCTAGTCTCACATTACAGCCCCTGTAGACAGCAGGAGCACTAACTCTTCTCTGACCTTGCTCATCATTGCTGACCCCACCCTGCCCTGCCCCACCCAGCTTCAACTTGCTTAGCCTATAAACTATAGTGCAAAATAACATTTGGATTATGTATATAAAGGTTTGTATGTCCTGAGTGCAGGTTTTCAAATTCTGCTTTACATTTCCTTTATTCCCTTGTCTATCAAATAGAGGAGATGTAACAAAGATGAGTCTTGCTTTTTATTAATTTGAAGGGGGGCTGGTAAATTTTAACCCCAGTTGGAGCACCTGAGTCCAGCTGCACTGAGCGTGCAGGATGTGCATTAGGGATGTCACAGATAATCTCATTTCCTGCACTCCAATCTCTGAGATGTCCCACACTAGTATAATTGACCCTTTGACTGGAGGCTATAATGGTATTGCTCAGATATGAGCCACCAGTTGTTAGAAGGCTTACAACATCCTGTTCAGTTTGACACACCAGTGGCGTTATCAGCAGCCTGTAAATAAATGTAATAAGCTGTTTGCAGATGCCTCTCTGACAGGCTGGAGTACTGCGAATTACTTCTAACCAGTATGGAGACAGAGGTGCAGGGTCTCAATTACACCAGTGTTGTGACTCCATGTCACGGCTATAGTAATGTGGGGGGAAGGGCAGTTAGCAATGAGCAGTGGGAGCTCTTATGAACAGCAGGGAGTCCCACAGTGCAATGCTTCCTGGGTGAGACTTTGTTACCAGGAAACAGACCGAGCCTTCTGCTCTCAATCCAGTCCACTGACACAAATCTTTGTTTGAGCAGAAAAAACGATTTAAAGTTTTGACATTTGTGGAGTTTTTGTGCTGCTGCTGTTCATTTTGAACAACTTGTGAAAATGTCAGTGAATATTCTCAGTCGTCCAGGGGAAGTTATCTCAGTCAGACTGATGAAGCTACTCAGATGAGTAGCATAACGTTTTAACCTAACAAATAGGAAGTCCCGTTGCCATGACTCAACTTCCAGATAACTTGTGAAAACATTTAATAATAAAACTGATTCTGAGATAGTAGGATAAATCTCACTATTAACCCAAATGGCAAAAATAAAGACTATATATACTGTACAGTAAGTAACTGTGGTATTTAAACCAGTGTCATTTAATACTTCCTTGGCCAGTACTTCACTAATGTCATTGAATAGTAACTCCAGAAGAAAACACAGATGATCACGCTCTCACAAAACCACAGCTGAGAGCATTAAATTAAATTATCAATTAAATTATTGGACACAATCAGTACTGCTGGTTGCTAATGACATTACACATCAAATGTTGTGGTAAAACTAACATAGGTGTGTAGAATATATAGTATGATATTAGCTTACCTGAGGGATCAGAGCTTCTCATAGTGAGCTCGTATGTCAGGTCTGGAAAAAAAGGGGAAGGTTACTTACACCTATCAAAAAGCTCACTTTTTAACAAGGTTAGCGACAGTTCCATGTCCGGGCTAAAGCATACAGTGTCCTGTTTTGTTTCTTTACTGAGGGGCCTTCTAGATTTCTTTAGTGGCAGCAAATATCCATTACCAGTGATATGATCAATACATGTTTTGCTGTTGCATCACTGCAGTGCAGGGTGTACCGCGTTAATGCGTGAGTGCATTTCCAGTTCCTCGTCATACTCTCTTTAAAAGGTTTCAGCATCTTGCTGACTTTTGGTCCTAAATAACCATTTCCTGTCCCATGGACTCATGCAGGATATAGCATCATTATTGACATTTATGACTTGCTTTGCTGTTTCAGATATTCTATGGGAAGTTCTTAAATGTGCAGGGTATCCACAGTAGCATTCAAAGAAGGAATTAGCTACTTGCTGGCTCTGCTCACCTGTGCATTGCTGTTGTAATCTACGGATCTCTGCATGTAGCCCCTTCAGTGTGTTGGCATGGTCCTGCTGGAGGAAGAGGAGATTTTTCTGTGCGCTGTGCAGCTGATTCTCGAGTGTAACATTTGCTGATGCCATGGCTGGTAATGTTAGGAAACACAACAGCCTTAACCTCCAGACAGAGATGAAAGAAAAGACACAGACAGAAAAAGGAGAGAGAGAAGACAGACATTAACAAAAATTAGCCCATCTTGCAAACAAGACTAGTTCTCAACCATTCACAATTTCAACATCTGAGTCTTGGAATAAACCCTAATTTATCCTAAGACAAAGTTAAGCAACCATAAGTAGACACACACCGTTTTTACTGTACTTATCAAGCAAACACTGAAATAAAGCTATCGATTTATAACCTGAGAATGAGCAGTGTAGACCTTCGAAAAAAGAAATCTGAAATGGAACACTAATCTAATACACACTAATCCAATCTACACTGTACAGTGTAATTTTATTAGTCATTCAGTGGAGATACTCTTCCGTAGCACAGATGAACATAGAAGTTACAACTTCTCTTTACTCGTTATAAATACAAAGCAAAAATTTTAAAAATTACATTTCTTTTGCGCAGATATCTTCTCTATCAGTGGTCATAACATGGTCAATACCAAGAAAAACTAAAACAATCAAAGCTGAACACACTGATAGACATCAACAAGACAATGGGTGTGGCACGGAGGCTGCCAGTTCTCAGCAGGCCTCTTCCTTCCCTTCCCTGCCTTGCCCTACCTTCCTCTTCCCTCCCTTCACTGGATGTCCTTGTCTCCAGAGCCACGGCAGAGTCAGAGAGCAAGAAAGAAACAATCACTCAATCCCAACATCTCCACCCTCTGCTAGACAACTGTACTGGGCTGAGAGCTGAGAGCACATTGATCCCTGCCAAACACACATCTTGAGTGCAGAGAAAAGTCTCTCCCTGCATACAAAATTGCGCTTCAATAAAACATCCAAGAGCTTCTTACTCTTACATCATCAGCCCACTAACATGAATAATATATCCCATGGCACCTCGCTGGAAACACTCCTCAATTTGAGAAGCTGTCTGCATATTTCTGTTTTTTCATTGCTTACAGAGGAAAAGGAAAAGGTGTGATCACAAAAACACAGGCTGCCAGTCACAAATAGAGATGGTGGTGTGCCATAAGGATAAAGGGATAATCTATTATTGATGAGTAATGTGGAGTCTTTCCGGTAAACCCTGCGTTGCAAGCATTTCTCTCATCCCATCCCTTTCCTAGAATAGCTTAGATGGCTTTCCATTTGCAAAGACATGACCTCAGACAACTTCAAACTACATCATCATCTCATAGTATGGAGGTGACAAAGGACTAGAGAACTACACTAAATGAATATGAGCTCATTAAACGTATCTGTTGATGTTCAGAGACAATGTAGGGTGTGAATGCTAATCCCTCAGTCACTATGTCACCAGACAGAAATTAATGTCAACCCAGTGTATCTTTCACTTTTTAATACACAAAAAAGTGTTTCCTCGTACAGAAAACATAAATAATCAATGAACTGCAGCAGCATGAAACGTAAGCTAGTAGTCTCCATCCTCAGCCACAACAAGAGCTTAGCAGTCACTGGTCCTTTTGTTATAAAGTTGTTGTTTGCTCACAAACGTTCAGACTTCATCTGTGCATCTGATCATGTTAACTACAGCTTTTTCTAAAATTTTACTCAAGTCTGTTGTTAGTATTTCAGAGGAAAAATGCATTTAAAACACAGCCTGAAGTGATCGATCTACTCCTTACTTATGTTCTTAACAACTTTAACATCCACTGGTCACAGTTGCTGGCAAACAGGTAAACAAGTGAAGGTTAAACTGTAATACCATTGCAACGCAGCCTGCAGTTTTAACAGGATTTAAGCTACGTGTTACGCTTGAAAGTTTCCACGGCACTTTCAATTTCAGCACCTGCATTGCGGACAGCACCCCAAACCCACATCTCGCATTTAACCGCTGCTGATCCCAGCAGTAGCTGCCAAAGCCTCACTGCTGCACACTCACGTTGTTGTCAAGCCTCAACCAGCGAGATCATTCAGGATACGACCTTCTTTATCGCTATCAAACAAAACGTGAGAGACAGTAAACACGGGCCTGGAGAGCTGTGCCTGAGAAGTGACTTCAAAACATTTCACTTTCCGTGTTGTTGTTTTAGGAGCTGATGTGGTGAAGGATGCCATCACTGCATTTCTTACGGTCACGACAAAGGCTGCCCTTGCAGCTCATGTTAAGTACGGCTGCTGTCCAGGGAGGAGCTGTCCACTTTCAGTAACCGCGAACAACCCCCGTGCTGGAAGGGGAAACGTCACACCAAAGTCCCCTTACAATCCGACGCCAAACTAAGAACCTGCTCTACAGCAAGAGAAATGTACCAATCGAAGAATATGACCCATGTTTATAGCATCCTGTCGAAAATACGGCATGCGTCTTTTCTAAATAAATAATGTACATTTGTGTGAATAACAGCAGGCGTCACCCTATCATCGACTGAGATTTCTTTCTAACGAAGCAATAACTGGGACGAGCAACGGATCCATTGTAAGAGTTACTTTGTCATTGAAGTGAACCTGCTTAAATTAGTGCTGAATTGAAAGATGCAAGTTGGAATACGAAAAATAAGATTCGCGTCTGTAAACATTGGGCGTCTTTAAAATGTCCAATTTGTATTACTGTAAATAAAACAGTCTCTTCGTGTAAGGGGAGTAACAGCTACGTATGAGGATTTAATTAAGCTAGCCTAGCTGGCCAGCTAACCGGGCTGCAGAACACATTAAGCAGAGGGCTTACCTTGAGGGGAAAAAATACGCGGCCGTCGAATATCTTCTAAAAGGCTGTAAATCGTCGTTGATCAGATCAGCCACACTGGCTATGTGCAGTCCTCTCGGGGCATGTCCGTGATGCTGTCAGGCGGTAGCCTTGGTCGGGTGAGAGCCGACGATGGCTGTGTCAGTTTCCTATCATCTCCCTGAGCTACTAGACAAAATAAAGCGATGCATCATGGGAAAACAAGGTCAACCTATCTCTAGCGTCAAAGCAATTTAATTCCGATTATTTATATTCCCTTCGTTTCCCATTGACCTTTAGAATTACAATCTGACTTGTAAAAAGTGCGACATAGACCTCAAAAGAGATTTTACTGACCTTAAATAACGTAACATGTTGGAGTTACGTTAGCCGTTGTCAGGGACGTGCGACGGGAGTCAGCGACCAGCGTCGTCACCATAGCAACAGAATCGGTTACCTGTTCTGTGGTGATGCATTCACGCCATCTAGTGACAGTACGGAAATACAGGCTCCCTGCATCATGGCACATTAAGCACAGTACACCGCTCTTAGGCGTCACCTCGAGTGTCCACCAGCTGCGCGTCAAACTGCCGAGGTGAAGTCAATTAATATCAAAAGCTGCAAGCTGCTGGACAGGGTACCGCTGATGGGCAGCAGAGGGGAGTGTTGGTCTTCAGTGAAAGTTAGAAAATAGTTCACTATAATACTGGAATTACTATATAGGTTACACTTTTTTGCTTATTGGAAATAGGTCTATGTTTAACTCGTTGGGCATGTTCTGCATGCTGCTGCAGTGTGTAGTTACAAGACATAGGCCTCCGATGTAATACTACTAAGACAATAGGTGTTAAACTCCTCCGATCTGCGTCTGGTGTTTGTTAGTTGGACAACATAGTTATACAGAGTTAGGCACCGTCTGCAAATTGTCATTCTGTCTGTGTTGATATAATATCTCAATAACTTCCACGTCATGTTACATATTTACTCACAATCTGTTCTGAAATGTGCAGCTACTTATTGCACAGAGGACACACTGCTTTATATTCAATATTAGTGCTCTGCATATTTATTAATAATATTTTTAAATAAAATATTATTATAATATCCCAGTACCTCTACTAATACACTGAGCACTTCGTTAAAGTTGTGTCATCTCTCTCCTGTAGTTGTGTTTCCTCCACAGTTACTGGTCCTACCGACCTTCCCAGTGTTTTTCCTGCTTCTTCTTCTTGTTTTTTGTTTCGCTCCTCTTTCCACTCACCCCAACCAGTGGGGGCATTTTTTCTGACATGTAAACCGTGTACTATCCTAACCCTAACCCTATGTACTGTGAATTACTTTTTCTTCATTTGTTCAGTTATTTGGTATATTGTGGTTATAACCAAGCGTACTATTTATTTTATTTTAATTGTTCTTCTGAATACTACAGATTAGCAGTTTAGTGACCTGAGTACTGAAAACCTGGTACACAGTAGCTTTTTCATACTGACCCAAAACATCACCTTAAATTATTTTTGGCAAGAGAAATTTCTTAGTGACATAGCTACTGTGTAAAATAATACAAACTAAAAACAAGAGCATCAGTTTTCATTTCCAATCCAGGATAGAGGCTCACATATAAAAAGAAAACATCTTTTGGAATAAATGAAATTATTGTCCAGATTTTTTTTTCTTTGGAAGTAGCCTTTAATCTTTTCCTGGTTTTTCAGTGTTTGTGATACGGATTGAATTCTTCTCATTTCTTTATTTTTAGTGTTTTTGGCACACTTCCCAGCTGCCAGCAGAAAGGAGAGGTGAAAAATAATTCCCCAACAGAGACCTTCACCTTTGTGATTTGTTTTACTTGCACACTGCTAGAGCGTCCCATATATTATAACAAGTAGCCCAGTGAGAGACACCAACCAAATAACATAAGCAGGATTGACTCTGGACTCCTCCTGTGGTTCTAACCAGCTTACAGTCGTTGTTTTTCTGGCCTTTGCCTGTGGGTGATCCTGCGCTGGGCAGAGTCCAGCTGAGAAACGTCCATCGCACAAGTTATCTGAAGCTTCTCTTCTACCTGAAGTGTCCACTGGGGGATTTCCTTTCACAGTTAGGCAAGCCTCATAAATGTGTCTGTGATTTACTACCATGTGCATCTGTAGATTAATATTCCTTTTTATGAAGGAAGCAAGGGAAATATATTGTTTCAAACACAGCCAGGTACTCAGAAATATTCCAAGTCATACTGTATAGATGGTGGTGAGAGTGTGACACAGTCCCGAAATGTCATATTAGTTATACTGCTGGAAAATAAGAGTCAACTATGATCAGATGCTGGGCATCAGACTAATTTATATCATTCTCAAATGCATCTCTTTGGTATGGTTGCTGGATTATGAACAGATAGTACAGCTCCTTGTCCCAATCATGGAGTTACTAATTAAATGTCAGCACATTGCAGCCTTTCTTAAATGGTGCTGTTTTATTGCCCCTGTTCTGACAAGCTGCCAATACCAACACTTCTCAGGTTGTAATAGTTTTACAGTTATTATATTGAGGTTGGCCAGCAAAATGCCCCTAAAACTCTGAAAACCTAATTTAATTTTCCAAGAACTTTTTTATTTGTCTCTCCAAAGAAAGTCATAATCACTTCACTGTTATACTGAATGTGTCGTTTATGTCACAACTTCAAAGCAACCCAGTGAACTGACAGTGTGATAGCGTTCATTTGTTTCAACTTTATAACTGAGTATTTATCACAGTATGAAATATAATTCTAATATTCGAATCAGCTGATTTTTTAAAATCATAAATATATTGTAAAGTGTAGATACGTGTGTGTTCCCAGTCTTAACAATATCAGCCCCACATGCAAACTCAGGGGTGCAAGGTACTTGTAGAAGTGCTCATCATGTTTTAGCCAGATGTTGAGCCTATAACTGGCATTTGAAACTTGTCTCAAATAAATAGATAAACAGACCCAGAAATAGTTCCAAATTGATTTGCACTGTTCTTGTTGGTATGAAAAGTATTTTTCCTCTCAGATCCTTACACATTATCAACAGTATGAAAGCCAGTAGCATGTGGATGAGGCAATTTGAAAATACATGGGCCAGAAAATATGAAATGAACACTTAAATAAAGGTTATTTCAACAGCAACCGGTTTCTGTCACACAGTTCTGTATATTCCCATTAATTAATGACAAATGTACTAGCTGACAAAACATAGGTGTACACAGGGAGGAAATTCTAGCCAACATGTTACCTATAGGGCCCACATGGAAAGCCCTGCTATGGAATCAAAACACCACCACTGCCCAAATGTCTTCTTTATTCTGGTAATAAGCATGGACTGCAAGCTTTTTCTTTCATTTACAGTTTTTTATAGCTCAGTGAGAGCATTGCACTCAGTGCCATTTACGGTGACACTTTAATTACTAGTGGTTAATAGACCACTAACACCAGACTTTGAAGTTGTTGTAACTCAAGGTGCCAGCACATCCACCCTCAGCAGGAAAAAAGTGTGTAATGGTATTATCCATCCGTATGGGCTGGTGCAGGACCAACTGAGATAAGATACCTAACTCAAACTTGAAATGAGGAAACAAAATAGAAATCATGAAGACAAACATGACAAGGTAAAAGAAACCATTGGAGACACTTAGCCCCAACCCTTGGCGCCTCAAGGTGGAAGCTTGAGGAATTATTAAAGTATCAATTATTATTAGTTAGTTAAGTTACAGCTCTAGACTAGAATAAGAGGCCTAACACTGAGCCTTGAGGTACACCCATATTTTATTATGGTATGCTAGTGTTAGAGATGAACTTTACTTTTTAAATAAAATTACTTGTTATTAGTTTTGGTATAATTGTTGTTTTGTTTTTTTGTTTTGTTTTTTCTATTAGATTCAATTAAATTGTAGTGTTAAAATATTACAATGTACACAAAGCCAGTCTCCTGGCTTCTTTAGCCATATATATATATATATATATACATATATATACATATAATAAGTAACAGCTCTTCATACATAGCATATCTGACTAGATCAAATTCTTTACACAAATCTAAATCTACACCACCAACTTCTCCATAATGATGATTTTATTTTTTTAAATTAGTTTCAGTTAATGTTGATTCATAGAATAAACAGTAAGCCAAAGTATTTCCCTGCATACTTTAGTGCTGTATTACTCTGAAAAGACCTATGCTCCAGGCATGTGAAGTACAGTATGATTAAGTGCAAACCCTTTGCTTGTGGTGGAAACACTCCTCTCTGATAATCACAGTTTGGTCAACAGCTTGGAAGGAAGCAGACTTGCCTTTTGGATTGCCTTGGATTCAGAGCAGTCATAAAATCTTCCAGAACAATATTTCTATCTCAGACATCTACTCTGCACCACAGATATCACCGTTCTGTTATATAGCTAAAGGATTCTCTATTTGAAGAGTTGTATGTTTCCCTGACTTGCAGACACTTGCAGATTTCTTTGTTTAACGTACCCACATTCATCCATCTTCTTCTTACCAACAATCATGCAATGGACTCATCTCAGTGCTCATCCTATTAGATCTGTGTGCTGCATTCAACACTACAAATCACAACCTTTTATTACAGAGAGTGGAATATTTCATGGCATTGAATTAACAGTTATGTGTCGGTTTAATTGTTATCTATCAGATAGATCCCAATTTGTTTTTGTTAATGATGAGTCTTCAATGCACACAAAAGTTAGTTATGAAGTTCCTACTAATAGGATGTCCTACCTGTAGTCAGTCCAGGATGCTGCAGCATGAGTGGAATTAGCAAGGGAGATCATATTTCTCCTACTTTCGCTTCTCTCCAATGGCTCCCTGTAAAATCTAGAACATAATATAAAATCTCCTTATATACAAAATAATCAAGCTCCATCTTATCTCAAAGACCTCATAGTTACATATTTTCCCATCAGAACTCTTTGTTCTCAGACTGCAGGTTTACTTGTGGTTCCTAGAGTTTGTAAATGTAGAATGGGAAGCAGAGCCTTTAGCTGTCAAGCCCCTCTTCTGTGGAACCAGCTCCCAGTTTAATGTTGGGAGGCATCATCTCTGCTTTTTTAAAGCCTTCTTGTTTGATTTAGCTTACGGTTAGAGCTGGCATCAGCAAAGACACCAGGAAGATACTGTTTCCAGTCAAAACATTATCTGGCACACAATTATCTGATACCACTCTCATGAGTGTCCAGTAAATAAAATGCTAAAACCAGCACTGGGTAAGCTGAGCAACTCGACTGCCTTTGTCCCCAAATTACAAAATTCACCCAGCAGCAGCTCACAAAAAATCAGCCTAAGATAACAAGTAGTTGATGGTGGAGAGTGATGTTTTTAAAATAAGTGTATTTCCAAAAATGTCAGCCAGGTTACTGCAACATTACTGTAACTGCAACAAAATAAAAAAGATATGGGTGACTTTTGTTTTTTTTGTCCTCCATTAAAATCATTAAATTGACAGTGATTTTTGTCAGACTCGCTTCAGTTTATGGTTTCCTCTGTGTGCTTCTTGCACTTACCCAGACTACGGCTGTGTGGAGGTATCAAGCACTGGGCACATGCTGAAGGATAAAATGCTGTAAATAAACACTGGCTGCTGTTTATACATCTCACATATGGATTTTAGTGCCTGTGTGATCTCCAACGACCTTGGGTCTGCTCCAGTCAAGCTGGTCTACTCATCCTTTAGTGCAGAAATCCAAATAAAACACAGCTTTCAAGCCAAGCTAAATCCTCTGCAGAGCTATTTTCCACTGTCTGTGTGGCCAGGCAAAATACAAGGGGATTTTCTTTTTTTCAGCTTTTTCAGCTTTTTTCACTTCAACCCTGAGGCCTCTTCTCACGTTGAGAAATACTAGATCAGTCAGATTGACGAAAACACCCAATCAACACACTGTCAAGGCCCTTCCTAAAGCTGTCCACTTCCTCTGTAGGGCTTAGTGAAAGGCTTCACCTAAAGTTGTACCTCTCCCAGCAGGAGAGCTGTTTCACAACATCTGCAGGCCCCACCCTGTCCGAGCAACCCTCCTGAACTGGAAACATTTGCTTTGTAGTGTCTTTTTTTCTTCCCATCATTTGTTCAGATCCATTTCTTCTATATTGACAAGTCTGACTTCCTGCATTGGTTCAAGAAACTTCCAAATCACTTGCTGGAAAGACGTCTTTACGCTGGTGTATTGTTTACAATACACGGTACTGTTCCCAATGTCTTCCAGCTGCCTTCTGCACGTCTGTTGTCTTTTTGGATGTCTTCAACAGGGGCGCCTCTCCTTGGTGTGACTCCAGTCACAGGGTCTTTAGGGCCTCAACTTCACTATCCTCTTTCAAAGAGGACTGAAGAGGATTCAAAAACACCCTAGCCCAGCTGCTCAGACAGAAATCCAACACCAGCTGACCAGTCACAGGAAAGCCATGGATCACAGTCTCTGCTGTCACACCATCTTCACTAATACCGCTGTCCACCTACTACTGAGGAACCAAGGTCAGGACATTTCAACGTCTTAAACTGAATAACTGTAAAACCAGTATTTGGTGCATTTTTGAATTATTGCTCCTCCTTCTCAAGAAGCTGCAGCATGTTTTTCTTTTGATCATTGGGATATTATTCTATATTTTTTTAACAAGCCACTCAAACCCCAGCCTTCGCTGATGGCTCCTCCAGTGCATATTCTGCTGTTTAGTGGCAAATGTGATTAAGTTTCATTGCAGGAAATTCTTTTCATGCTGTGTTTTCACTGAAGCAGGGGCACAAGTCTAAGTTGAAATTCTATAGCAAGCTTTCTATAGTGCTTCAGAGTGTGAATGAAAGGTGCCTTTATCTGACTCAGAAGTCTTACCATGAATAGAAGTGTGCCAGAAACACTAAAAAAAACAAAACACAATCAACAGTTTGAATGATGTATATTTCTACCTGCCGGACTGGCTTTCTTGCATAATACATAATTCACATTTTAAAGCAGATTTCAACACCATTTCCCAAAAGCCGGAGAACAGTGTAAAACATATTGTATGTAGGGTAAAGTATAAGTGGACTGCAGACAGGCCAGTTTAGCACCCAGACTCTACAGAGTTACAGTGGAGCTATGTTGTTGTAATACATTCAGAGTGTGGTTTGGCATTGTCTTGCTGAAATAACCAAGGCTTTGCCTGAAAAAGATGCTGTGTGGATAGCGGCATATGTTTCTCCATAAATCTGTATGTGTCATTCAGATTTAATGACACCTTCACTCCTATCCTATCATGGATGCTGTGTGCAGGAACAGTACCAACCCAGATGGTCACTCTCCTCACAGGCCCAAAGGATGCTGAGCTTTCAACTTTGCCTCAGTGCATTTTAAATGAGCTGAGGAAAGAAACTGCACCATTTCTGGAGCTTGTATAGATCTCAGTCTTTTATTTTACTGTCTCCCAGGTTTTTGGGACAATCATAAAGTTTTCAAATCAAAAGTCTCAGTTTTAACATTTGAATTCAATCCAATATAGGTTTTAAATTAAATCAATGCATTCTCTTTTTTATTCCCATTTTACACAGCGTCCCGGTGTTTTTGGGAACAGGGCTGTAGTCATTTCCATATACTTTTTAATTCTCCTGGAGCAATATCATTGATAAACATACCTTAACATAAATCATTCCTTTCACCTTCTCTCCTGAAGGAACGCAGCTCCTAGTGAGTTGAGTACTGACTTTGAGTTACGGCTTCCTGGCTTTGATAAGAGAGACATCAGATCACACAGTGTTCTGACTTGTTCTTCTAAATAGCCTGCAGGAATGTAATAAATGGAACACATCTACCTGAGTGACACTGGTGCAGACTCAAATTAAAAGAAACGAGTTCAAAAGAGACCATGCTGACACAAGGACAGCAGGACGCACCATATGGTGTGACACTGCAGTATGAGACAAACTGTGGACTATGAATTGCAAATCACTTCACAAAGGTCCAAAACTCTTTGAGTAGAAGTCAACCACTATTGGTGTGGTGCATGATGAAGGAAATTATAGTGACGAGGTTGACATGCATGAAATAAATTACACAAACTTGATGGAGGGGATAATTGGAACTTAGGGTTGTGTAAACGAAGCTGCAGTCTGTGCTGTCGGCTCACCGCTGAGAGAGCAGCTGGGGAGCTGTCAGGTTGAAGTGAACGTAGCAGGAGCAACAACATGCTGCCATGACACCTTCTGCCATGAAAACTGTAATTACTTAATGAAGGGGACAAGTGTAGGGTTAGTTGAAAAGTTCTTTTTTGCAAATAGTGGCAGATATTTAGGATGTATTTTCCCACTGTATTAGACATTCATTCAGACGTAGCTTTTACATATTACTGAGAAAGAGAGTCAGACTAGCTGTTTCCCTGTTTCCGTCTTAGTTAGTTTAGTTAAATATCACAATAAGCCTTCTATTGATCATGTACCATACTCTTACCAATCTTCTCATCTAACTCTAAAGCGTGTGTTTTCCCACAGTGCCAAACAATTCCTTCATTTTTTTTTTTTAGAAGAACTTCAGCAGTCAGCGGCTTTTCAGCAAATAAAAAAGATCAGTTACAGCTTTCAAATGTCTGCATGTGGCAGGTGAGAAAGTGCAAATGTGAATACAGATGATACCTACATGAAGCACTGAGGGCAACGACTGGTGTGTTTGTGCACATTCCTGGAAGCCGCAGCTCCTGTTGGCAGGTTCTCCTCCTGCTCCAGCTCACTGTGTTTATGTGTCAGTTTCTCTCCTCGTCTCTGCCACAGAAGAATGTCCTAATCTTGCAGGAGGACTTGAACGGTTGTATCCAGTGACCAGGATTGTTGTTTTTTCATTTAGTTTGTAGTTTGTGAGGAGGATGGCTTCAGCCAAGCCTCCCTCTCCTCCTAATCCAGCTGATAAAGACCTATAGACCGTATTGACCAAACCCTCATGTGAGGACTTAACTTTTTAATTGACGTGACACAGACCCTCCATGAGACAAATATAAGATTGTACAGTAGCATGAATAAGTGACACGATTAATTTCTATAACACACTAAGAAATATTCGCCGCTGGATTAACTTGAATGATTTCCTTGTTGAGGGGGAGAATTCTGGCTAAAAATAAAGCTGTGGTGTAATGGTTTCTCACATGAGGGTTTGGTCAATACAGTCTGTTGGTCCTCCTGCCAGTGGGCTCAGAGTGGGTCTGCAGTGCCCCTGTCTCTCCAACTCAAACCACATATACTCCTGCGTTTTTCATGCATAAATAAACAGAAACCACACAGCCTGGCCACGAAGAGGCACGGGAGGTGTAAACTACTCGACACAGGGACCAAGCCACACAAAGCTCCAGTATGCCGCTCAGGTTAAATGAATGCAGGGTAGCTGCAGGTTGCATTTTCAACCAATGACGTGAAATGTTCTGAACTTAAAGTGAAGCAGTGTTTCCAGTTTTTTATGCTAGGCTTCCTGCTGGCTCTAGCTTCACATGTGATCAATTGTCTCTTAGTCTATTTACTAAAATGATTTATTGAGTCTATTCACTGGTTATGATTATCCATTTAGCTGATATCAAACAACTGTGCACCCTGAAATGTATCATTTTAAAAGGACATGATATTGTAGCTCCTCCATGCAAGTGGGATTCATTGTTATTTAGAAGACTCAGCAGTTTCTCTCTTTCCCACAATAAGTCTCTTTCTTCTGAACCACCTGGGGCAGAGAAGACATCTGCTGCAGCCGTGCAGATGCACAGCTCATGATTACTGCAGGTAAACTTGCTTATTACAGCACTGAAAATGAAGGGCTGCGGCTGCCAGCTGGGACAACAATATTTTACGCTCTGCACACTTATTTCACTATTTTTGGTAAACAGTGCTTGAGCAGGACACCGTGTTGAATCTGTGGAAGCATATAAACTGTGAATTTGATTTCTGTGCACAGTAGGCACTCTTAGTGTATTAACATTTATCTTTGTAAGTGACACATTTTGCGTTGCAGTTTCCAGCTGTGGGTGTGAAGGGTGGCTGCTCTGAACTTTGCGAACTAAGCAACTGTTAGTCAGGTTAGTACAACGTAACTGAGTTGTTTTTTGCTTATTTAGAGGATTATAAGTAGAATTCTTGAACTATCATCCTTTAATGGGAAGTGCAGCATAATAGTCTGTATTTATGAAATAAAAATGTAGTAATGTTGTAAATTAAACTATTTTATTGACACACTTTCCTCTTTTCCTTCAAAGAGAAGAACTGTTGAGACTGGCTGGTATCTCCCAGTACTTGGAATAAATCTAACTAAAATCAAAAAATGTTTTATGGGAACTAGTAGATCCATAGCAGATCAGCTGTCGGGAACATTTTCCACTCTAAATATGAGCCATGCAGAAAAGTGCAAATGAGCAACAAAACAGCTGTTAAAGTTTAAAGGCCTGCAGAATTATTCATACATTAAACCAGCAAAAGTTTGGAGAGCTTGTTTATTTGAGGTCATACATGACAGCCCATGCTGTGTAGAATGAGGCAGACATTAGGGTCGGCGCTGGCAGCTGGCAGCCACCATTTCATATTTGAGATCACAAACGTTCAGACAGTGTGAGTAAACTTGTAAAAACGTTTAAACACTGAGGTGAAGTTGTAAAAATCCTAACAAACCAATGTCAATCAAGGCACTGATATGAAATCCTAGACTTAACAAGAAGTGACTCGATTCAGAATACAAACAAAGATCTTTGCTCTGATAGTGTAGTGGTAAGATCGCAGTCCTCCATGCGAGAGACTGGGGTTTGAATCCTGGCTGTGGCCTACCTCCAATAGGGGTCCTTAAGCAAGAGCTCCTTACACTTACTATACCTGCCTTTGCACCTTGTACATCACTTGTAAATTGCTTTGGACAAAAGAGTCTGCCAAATGACTAAATGTAAATGCTCTTTAATTCATAGATGTTTACTTATTTATCAAAGTAAAAAAAAGTCCACACTGAAATAATCTGAGCTCAAAACCTGTGTGGGGGATGAATGGAGGATACATGGTGCCCCTGCAGAGCCTCTGTATGAATATGACCGTCACTCTGCTTTGATATTCACCTGACGCTCACACTTGATGGTGACTCCCACTGGTCCTGATCATATCTTATGTTTCCCTGTTTGACTCTGGAGTCAATCGTGCACTGTCAAAGACACTTGTTGCCTGCTACTGTCTGCTAAAGATGGATTTCATTGTTATTAATAATCGCTTCTGTTTTTTTCTTGCCTAAAATAAAACCCAACTAGCTGTCCACTTTCCATCTTTTATTGGCTGTAATAGGAGCCTGCTCTGCTTCCGTGAACATGGAGACATTTAACATAAATTCATACTCCTTTCCTTCAAGACCTGCTTTAACATACACTCAAAAAACCACACAAGCTTTGGCACCAGCTTGTCTTCATTCATCTGTGCAAGTCATTAGATTGCTGAGTCACAGAAAGCTATAGGCTCTGAGCTGCCGTGGTTGAGAACATAAACTGCTGGATGCAAATAAGGTTGTAAAATTTGTGGCTTCTGCTGGTTTGGCTTTGACGCAGGTGGGAGTGTGTCTTCTGAGTCAGAAAAAAGCATGACAGCAGTTACTGCAGACTGCACCAACAAATTACAAAAAGTATATGCTTAAGTCCTGTTGAAGCAAACGGTTATATACTGTAGTGTGTTTTACCAGCACTTCAGCCAGCATATACTACTGCATTAGTCTTTTTGCAGCCCTGGCCAAAGCGTGAAAGACAGAAAATCCTGGTTACAGAGAATTTTTTGTGTGCAAAAAGGGGTCTACTGTTCAACTTTGAATTGAAGTTTGGAAGGTGACGCCAGCTCTCCTCTGCTTTCCCTCCCTCTGTACGTTTGTACAGGTGCCTGTGTGATGTATGTGTTGTAGCCACTGTGTGACTGAGCACTGACCCACTTCCACCGTTTGGCACACTGGCACTGCTGACTCTGTCCAGACCAGGAAGACCATGAGGCTGAGCAACAAATAGTCCTCTGTCACTGGAAAGAAGCCATAATAAGTTTGAATCACACAAACCTCTACTTGGTATTTATAGTTTTAAGGTATTTAAGTTATTGTTCCACGTGTATATTTACTGCGAAGTATGTTCTTTAGGCATATTTGCACACAAACTTCATACATGCCAGTACTTCACGAGTTCTATAGTACTACAGCTGTTATGATTAGCACCTCAGCTCTGCTCCTGACCTACCGCCTGCTTTAACCAGCCAGTTAACAGCAATAGATTTGTCAAAACACAGTCAGAATAATAGTTGGCAATAACAATCAGCATGGCAACCATGGCAAAGGAAAGTGGGGTGCATGTCGTCTGACAGCAGCATAATTAAACTTGAACTGTGGGGCTAGTTTACATTGAGTCCAGAGTCAATTCAAGCATATTAAAAGCAGAAGTATCAACAGGAGAGTGTGTCCCCATGTGGTCCCTGTGCTGGCTCCCTGTTTTCAGGGCAGCGTTCCCCTGTCAGGTCTATTTCCTGCTCCACATTAGCTTGTTGCAGCTGGAGTCAAGCAACATAAAGGAGGCTAAAGACGCTGACACATTTTACATTTCTGGAACAATTATCATTCACATATTATAATGTCAACACAGTAGGTATTGCAGAGAGTTTGAGTGTGAATGTTAAAACCTTTGCGTCGTGGCAAGGTGTTGGAGAGAGCAGACCTCCTGCTTTGAAGGAAAACTAAACCTCATGCCTGCTGGATAAACGTCACTTTCAGATACACCTAGGGAAGAGAGAATATGAGACTGTAAATCTTAATACATTCCTACATTTTGACTACAAAGAATTACTGCACATTCATTTCAGTTTTTTCTCTTTCTTCGTGTTAAAATCCAAACAGGCCACTAGGTGTCTCCTGTCACTGCTGCCAGAGATACTCAGCTCCAGCTTTTGGCTCTACAGAGAAATGCAGCTCCACCACTACACATAGGTAGGTATGTGCTACGGTTATATCACTGCAGAGAGGAAAAACTAGTTTGGTCACCCAGTCACACACTAACGAAAGAGACACAAGTTATGTGGGTCACAGCAGACAACACATGAATCACGTCCTGCAAGAAAAATCTGACACGTTTTCAAAATGACGTTAATGTCCCACATAGGAATAAAAAAAATAAATAAATATGTGTTTAATACAATCAGTTACTAAATAAAAAAAGCCATCATCAACTATCTACTCATCACACGTGTTAGACCTTCAAACTGTAGAGTTTGAACTTACTGGTGATATGGTACAGAGTGACACAGCAGATTTCCTCCTCTCTGTCTGTCTGCAGGTATCCTCAGCCTTAGAGCTGTTTGTTTCCAGTGTGCAGTCACTGGCCCTAACAATGTCCCCATGTGTTTTGTGTGCTGATTGTTGTCACTTTCCACTCACACCAACTAGATGGAGGTCTATTAAAGCAGGTCCTCATCGCTCCACTGTCACTTATGCTTGTTCAAGAGGGATTTGTTTGGTTTTCTATCTATTTTTTACTGTTGTGTATGTTTTAGTAAGGTCTTATCGTCCTGAGATTATTTTCGTTGTGATTTGGGACTATATAGATAAATTGAATTAAATTGAGTTGAATTGAATTGAATTGAATTAAAATTGAATTGAATTGAATTGAATTGAATTGAATTGAATTGAATTGAATTGAATTGAATTGAATTGAATTGAATTGAATTGGTCAGCCCATCATTCTACCTTCTTGCCAGCTCCTCTCTCCCCGGTTTGGCTGTAAAATGCTGGGAGTGGTGTGTGAATCTGTTCCTGTTTCCTGAACTGCAGCTCTCAGACCTCTGTACATGCTCTGACTTACAGCACTAGGCCTGACGGCTGCCTGGCACAGGGGGAGTTCCCGCACCTGAAAGCTGACAGGGTAGCAAGGTTGATTACTGCTGGCAGAGGTTAGACTGCTGCTGGACAGGGAACACTCATTTCAGCCGTAGCTATGGAGCCATTCTGTTCACTGTCACAAGTCCTGCTGTCGCCCCCTCTCTATTTTCTGGAAGGAGGCCAAGCAGTTTGGGTGTGCGGCTGTTTTCATGGTGCTGAAAAGCAATATTCTGACAAGCTGACATTCCTGTCCAAAAGCAAGTGGCATTTGAGCATGAGAGAAGGTTTGGTGGGGCTGTAGGTCTCAAGTTTGACCTCAAACTGCAGGCACATGAGAAAGCAGACATGGTCCCACATCAGGGACTAAAGGGACAACTCCACTGCTGTGACACTGGGCGGTGGCAGACAGTGGGGCGGCAGTATATCAAATTTAGCAGTAAAATCTAAATACATGTCAGCGTTAAAATAAGTATCCTTGAACTAAAGCTTGAGTTTGAAACAACCCAGCTCCTTTTGACTTACAGCAGACATTGCAATGAGTCAACAGACTGGGAGGTGAGTAATGGGAGTGAAAATGAATGACTGACACTCTTCCCCTGTTTAATAGCCACCGTAGAGGGGTACTAAATGCAGTATACCACTTTTTTCTTACATGCAAATGTTCCTTTCACAGAACTTGTCCAACAGCTGAGTTAGACCACCACTGGACATTAGTACATTTTGACAGTCACACTGTCCTCATCTCTGCTGGTCCTTTCTGACAGAGCCTGACTTTGCATTTGTATGAGTTGAAGACAGCTCTGAAAACACTGGTGAAACTAAATTCTTGATCTGCATGTGGTTTATCAGTGCAGCAACCAAACCCACTACTAGCTCTGCCATCAGATGGCGGTCTGGCCTATGTTCACTTGGAGTATGGGCGAGCCCATCCAAAGAGGCTTCGACAAATTGTTGTCAGCTGCTGAGATCCTCGCAGATTTGAGATGCACCAAAAAGTCATTTTGATCTTTTTTTTTTTTTTTTTACATTTCTTGAGAAGAAGTGACTTTGCTTCAGTTTTATAAGAACACGTCCGCTGTTGTATCAACTGTATGTTGCAACTTTAAACATTTTCGCTTTTTTCGAGAAAAGAGGCTGCTGGAGGCTGTGCGAGTGCAGATCTCATGTCTGGGGCTTGGATCAGGACTTCTTCCTGTCTTTCACAGGATGTGGGGTATCCTGTCTGGCAGCAGCAGAGAGGGGCGCACGGCTTCAAAGGCAGGAGGAAGTGGTCAGGGGAAAGAGAGAGGTAGGCAAGACAGTGGGAGGAGGCACAGAGACGGAGCCCTGCAGTGGTGCAGGGAAGTTCTCTCTCTTCAATTCAGTACATTTTCACATGAACACAGTAAACACACAACATTAACTTTATAAAAGCTGGAACAAATGAGAGAGTTACACTTTATGTTGTTCTTTTTTAATCGGACAAAGATGCTATATGTTTGTTCACTTACTTTAAGGACACATACAATTCCCTATCCAGTGTTGTTAATGGCTCTATAAAGCTAAAGTGGACGTCAGTTTACTTCCTTCAGACCTATCTTTACAAGAAAGGGGGCTCTCTGAAAGACCCCTGCAAATCTTGACTTCAGAAATATGCTCAGTTGGCAATGGGAGGCGCATCCTGATCCAGTGGCATCTAAGTCATGCAGCAAATGTGTCAAGAGGCATCCATGCTGCACACACGCACACACGCACACACACACACAGCAAACAAATGGGAGCGAAACACCAAGTATCAGAGAACAGATAACAGAGCGAAAGAGGGAGAAATTAAACTAAGAAGGGGGATTCCCCATGTACACATGTAACAGAAATGATTGGTTCTTTTGAACTCTTTACACTCTCCTGTAATTTTGTGCCTGTCTAGAAGGCTGACTCGCACAAGATCAAGGGCAAACGCTGAGACGGAATCAAGTAATTATCACTTGAAGGATGCAACATCTTTGCTTGCCTTCACTGTAAACCCTTTTCCTCGCCACATATGTTTGACATTATCCATCCCGTGCCCCACATTGGTAACGACATTCTAAGACCTCTAAGAGATCCTGAGTAAAAGGAGGCCCGAGGCACAAGGAAGCCTATTTTTAGACCTAGGTCACAACAAGCTGCCATTAATTAGTCAGGTTCATCTCAAGACACGCAGTAAAACATAAAAGAGAAAGTGAACTGGGTCATTGGAGAACACATTTATGACTATGATTGTAATTCACAATATGAAACATCTGGACATCAGAAATGTAAATACACATATGTGAGAAAGTGCAAGGCACTTCTGACCAAATCAAGCAGGCAAAGCAGTTCAAAGAGGTTTGTATTTTGAAATATTAATAATAGTAACAGCAAAAATGTGGAGACAAGTTGTTCAAACAAGACTGAAATATTAGCACCTTGTAAACTGACATAGTGAACATGTTAGCAAGTTCTGCTTACACATCTAGCCTCTTATATTTTACCACATTTGTGCAGAAACTAAAAGAAGACATCATAATTTAGCAGAGAATACGACAGTTACTGTACCTACAGTATAATATTTATACTGTATATAATATCTGTGTAGCATCATTGTATGGATGCTCTACATAGAACCAATTTGTATCATTTCGAAATAATTTTATGAAGGAAGATACTGAAAATTCAGTATAAAGCTTAAAGGTTGACAAAGTTGATGAAGACTCTCAGGTCGACAGTGGCAAAAATATTCTGGCTACATGAGTTATAATTTGAGGACACTCCAGGGTGTCTTGCTGTTTGCCCATTTGGGAATTACACATTTTCAGTAGTCTGCATAGGCATAAATATATAAAAATACATCAGGCAGTAAATGCAACTGAGCCAGAAAAGAAATAATATACGTCCATTCACTTACAGTTCCAAAATCCACTAATGTTGCATGTGGTGCGACTGAAATACTTGGCTGGATTCTTATTTGGTCTGTGGTTCTGAGACGAGGGACTTAGTATTCACAAGAGCAAAAACGTTGGAATAACAAAATGCTCCTGATGCCATAACCTCCTCATAGATCCTGCCAGGGTGTCAACATGCCCCGCAAGAATGTGCTGAGCTCCACTCTGGATGAGGGTCAGACGAGCGTGCAGTTTGTGTGTGTGTGTGTGTGTGTGTGTGTGTGTATTCACATGTGTGCAGCATTTGCATGCATATGTGTGGATAAGGTTCTGTCTGCGGGTTTCACTATCAGTGTGCGAGAGGGTTTAAGGATTAGTCAGCTGGGCCTGCATGAGTATGCGAGGAGTAGACGAAGAGGTGAGGAGTAGAAGACTCTTTGGTGCTGGAGGAGGACAACCACCGATCAGGAGTAACCATACACTCATGTTTTAACATAACTGAGTGTATGCTGTCATTGCTCAAGTGTCCTTTAGAAAAATGCCTCCTACCTGTGGAAGCAAGCAGGAACAAATAGGAAAAGCTTGGAATTGTTATCAATAAAAACTTTACTGAAGAATATCACTACTTCTAATACCCATTGATGAAGGATGCAAAATAGATTAATTGTAGTTCAACAAGTATGCACACATACATCTGTAAAACTGTTGCCCTGCAGCAAGGTGCATAATTTTTTTCCTCTCTCGCAATATGTAAATCATATTTCAGTCCTTAGGAGGAATTTGAGCTGGGAGTGGAATTCTTCAGCAGCTGTCACCCAGAGCAGCAGTTGGTGCTGCCTGCTTGTGGTGCCACTGCAGGCAGCCCACACACCATGTGGATAAGAGAGGGCACAACAAGCTCTCTGGACGATCCCATAATCCTCATTTAACTGGGATCAGTCACAGTAGAGCTGGAAAAGGTAGGGGATAATCTATGCTCTCTCTCTCTCTGTGTGTGTGTGTGTGTGTGTGTGTGTGTGTGTGTGTGTGTGTGTGTGTGACTGTGCCCAGTCTTTTTCATATATACATGTGGGAATCCCTCCACAGTCTATGTCTCCATGGGTTCCCATGGGTGTGTGCACCCACTTTGTCCAGCATATTGGGGTGGAGGTGCAGAGGTCAGTGTTTCTAACCAGGGGAAATACAGTAACTGCTGCTCTGAGGGATGCTGCTCTGCACAAAGACTGATTCACAGGGCTGATGGGAACATGTGTGCAACACATGGTGAAGCTTGTGAAGCAGAGTAAGAGCCACAGGCTCGAGAGGCCCATGGAGACCTGGCTACAAACAGCCTCCACACATCAGCCACACAGACGTATACACACACACACACACACACACACACACACATTAGCACAAATACACGTTATTGTACATTCTCCTCTTTTACAAGGGGTCGGAGTTTCACACTATTACTTTAGTTTCCAGGTAGAGCTCTGTGTGTGTGCTCGAGTGTGTGATTGCGACGTGGAGATGAGGGGTATCCGGTAGAGTGCCAGTGTGTGAAAGTGTCTTAGAACACCCAGAGAGCTCAGAGAGAGAGAGAGAGCTGATTACAGCTAATTGCCTAGATGAAGCACAACAGCTGGAACTGCCTAGCTGCCATTCAAAGACACCAAACACACACACATATAATCCCTACCACATACCCATAACCCCCTGGACAGAAGTGAGCTCCCTCTTTGCACCTCACGCCTCATTCCTCTGGCTCCCAAATTCTTGGCAGGACCAGATCTATAGCTCAGAGAACTTTGCAACAACAACAAGATGACTGAGAGGTTGTTGGAGTCAATATGAACCGACCCACACTCAGACTGCTGAGGTAGCTTTTTTCAGCTGTGGGGTTCCCCCCTCCCCTTGCTGTGGTATTAATGGAATCCTAAAGATGCTTGCAGACAGATGTCTGACAGACAGAAAGAAATAAAGGAGGGAAAGAGGCAACTTGCAGCCCGCACGGAGACTGCAACATGCATGAGCTCTCTTCAGGCTTGCAAAGCCTTAAAAACATGTGTTCCTATCTTGATCTGCAGGAAGAAGACTGTGGAGCCAGTGCACGTTTTAAAACTCATGAGGGATAGAGGAAGCATCAAGCTTGTGAATTAGTGTTTTCTGTGTTGTGAAAGAATCCCAAAAACCAATTCATCAGCAGCCAAAATAATATAAACGCAGTAAATGACTTGGACTCTGTTCAAGGCAAAAAGATGAAAACAGTTGTTTCTAGGAAGTCTGCTAGATTTACTGAAAACATTAAGAGAGCAGGAGAGTGTGTAGCAACTTCATCTGACTTTTCTTGTGCAAATTAAAAAACATTGTTGACATTTACATTTAGTCATTTGGCAGAAGCTTTTATCCAAAGCAGCTTACAATGCAGAGGCAGGGTAAACGTAAGGAGGTCTTGGCTGAGGACCTCTACTGGAGGTAGACCACAGCCAGAATTGAACCCTAGCCCTCTGCATGGAGCACACAAAGGCTCTCCCCCCTTCTCCGCGCCAACTGAAAGGTTATGCATTACATTGCCCTCTCCTGCAACTGTCATGCCCTCACTTTGTGCTTTTACACTTTCTTTCTCTTTACATTTTTTTCTGCATCATCTACTCTTGTCTCCCATTTCCTGCCAACCCTCTGGTCTTTCTCCCAGAGAACAGCTAGTGGAGGCAGGAAATGTGGCCTCCTGCAGGTTTGGGCCTATCGGTGTGGTGTTTATTGTCCTAACCTCAGAGAATTACTATTGAAGACATCAGGTACAAAGTCAAGGACATCGGAACCAGTGGAGGTTGCAGGGGAGAGAGAGGAAGCAAAACATGACTAGACTGTGTTGTATATTTATTCAGTGTGGAGTGTGCAGCTGCCAAAATGAGATGAGACGAGGAGACGGTGGGTTGGGGAGGGATGATTGTTACATAGCTACATCCGTTCCTCCAATTGTGCCCTGTGCACCTCATCATCCTTTCCCCAACACACACTTCCTAATTTGCAAATTTTCTGATTAGGAGCATGCATTCCTCCATCTCCCTGAGTTTGACCATGAAAGCTTTGTACTGCTTTACCATATGTGCAACTTAGTCAGAGGACATGGACAATGAAAAAGCTGCATGTGGCACCTTTCTCTCTTCAGGGGTAATAAAAAGGGAAGTTAACAAACGAAAGCGTGTGTTCCACTTTTGTAAAATGCCATGCAGAGCAGTAAAAGTCCCTCTCTGCCACAGCAGCAGGGAACAGGAGGCTGCAGGAATGTGCCCTGTCCACACAGAGGGAAGCACAAAATCCTTTTTTACAGCTAAGGAGAAAGCCGTGGGGAGGTGCCAACTCCCACTGACTTGGCGGGTAAAGGAAATAGACTCATGTGCAGTTTAAAAATGTTGCAAGACAGCGTTCTTTTTACAGGTGGATTCTACCAGGAGGAAAACAGAAGAAGAGAGTTGTGTGCTGTGAATCTAAAGCACTTACTGTAAACAATAAGCTAACTAAAAGCTGAAACGCTCTGTAGGGCTGAGAGGGGAACTTCAGAGTCTGGTGGGAATTGTCTGTATGAGTGACATGTTTCATGTTAGGCAGATGTTTGATGCATTGCCAATATAAAAATATAACATTGAACCCACCACCAAAACAGCCACACCACTTCCTCAGGATGGTAAAGTAGCAGTAGAAGAGGTTGGATAATTAACATAAACCTTTAATTAGTGTTTAATACACTGCGTTTGCTTTAATTGCTTCAATCGGAGACATGTAGAGGCTCCTTTGTGTGCAGAGACTGGCTGTTCACACAGTGCAAGTAAAGAAACAGAGAGACTTCTATAATGCTTTGTAAACCAAGTCAAATGTCAATGGCTTATGCAGTTAAAGCTAATTCCCATGGTTTGTGGTGTTATAAAATGCCAAAAAGCATGAAGCCAAAGGTGCCCAATAAGAGTAGCCACATTCAGTGCAAGCCAAGAAATTATCTGTCTCATTAGAAGAATAAAAGAGTTTGAGTCGGTGTTGTTAGTGACCAAGCACTGTAAAGACTTAAACAACCCAGAGGACGGAGCTACCCCAGTGCTCTGCTTCTCTCTTCTGAAATGAAAGCCATTTTTCTTCCTGCAAAAAAAAAAGGCAAAGGGAGAGAAAGAGAGAGTGCAGAAGCAGAACGCCAGCCAGATTAGTTACGCTGTGAGCAGCCAAGAACAGAGCTGTACATTAATACAGCAATTTTACCTGCTTAAATTACGTGGATTACAAATAAAATAAACAGGATAATGATTCAGTTATGGCAGTAAAAGATTTGTCACCAGTGTCCAGAGTAAGGTGGGAAGGGATACGTGAGCAACATGGATTTATGAGTTGTGTTAAAAATACAGTGGTTTGGACGTCATCCTCTTACGAGAACTAATTTGTGTTTGTTTGCCTTTGTTTAGCATTGAAGGGAACTTGCACATGAATGCACATAAATCCTTCTGTAGTGACTGGGCTGTCGTCCAACTCAGATGTTACACGGTGTTTCACGCTTGTGCTTCTGAAGTTTCCAAGACAGAAAAAAAAAAAAAAAATGGAAGGGCCTCACCACTCCACTTTAATGAAACTTAAAGAAAGTCTTCGGACACACAGTGTGGCACTGGGAGGGACTTTTTAAAGGAGGATTAGAGTTGCAGTTCTTTTGCTCCTGGTTGGGACCAGAGTGGTGCACGCCACGCATGGCGAGCCCGATAGATGTAAATGATGGAAGACCATGAGGATTTAGCTGAACAGGGGCTCTCTGAAGAAAGGGGGAAACCTCTGCCATTTCATCCACTGAGCTCTGTGACACTAATCAGGAAAATCTCCCTGGAGAGGAGAACTTGAAATCAAACCACAAAATGTCTGGAAGGAGTTGACTCCAGGGGAAAGCTGGGGTAAGGTAAGATATGGCAAGTGGGCCTGGGCTTAATCGTGAGTGCTGAGGAGCTGCCCTAGATACAAGCACTGATTTTTTTTTAAATGGAGGCACTAGTGTTGGATGAATCAGTCTGTCTGGCTATCAAAACAACATACTGTGCCTGGGAAAAAAAGAAAAAGACGGAGAGCTGCTGTAGGCCAAAGGATAACTCAGGACTTGTAAGTATGTGTGAGTCCACAGCTCTCACCCCAGCTGTCCTGCCACTCTCCAGTCTCTATGAATTCTGGCTGTTGAGTCAAACTGGGAGAGGAATGCTTTCATGTTGCTGCTTAGGAACTGGAATGGAAGTATTAAACCAATTCAAAACACGACCCTAATTTATTAAAAGTCATCTGTTTCCTATAAGTGAGCGCTAATTAATGGCTGTGGCCGGGGGGAAATGAGAGGCTGCACAGATGAGAGGCAGAGAGAGAAGGAGGGAAATAGAGAAAGGATCGTGTGGGTTGGGCAATTAGAGGACACTGAAATGCTATACATTACTTAGTGTCACAAGTTTCAAATGGGATTACTGAGTAAGTTAGACAAGAGGACTGAGTTCAAAAATCATTTGCACTTTCACGATGTTTTGATTAAGCCCAATCTGCTGTATTTGTTTGGTGACTGGAAAAGCATGGTAAACAAAGGAGAGGGTGACTTTCCAGTGTGTTTACTTTAGCATGAAGAGGAGAGCATACGTCTGCGAACCACTTGTGACAGCAATTTTCTCAATCCATGTGAGATGCACGGAAATGATTAAAGAAAAATGTGCACTCTGGTGGTTGTAGCTGTACTGGCAATTAGAGGGAACAAAAAGGATGTCAGAGGAAGCCTTGAGCTTGTTTGCCTAGCATTGTTTCTGCACCTGAACTCCTCCTGATCATTATAGAAACATTTGAGATTATTTTTTCGAAATCAACATGCAGTACAGGCTTCTTCTTTCTCCTCGTCTATTCTAAATATTCCAATACTCAGGTCCAAATGGGGTCAGTGGATCTGATCTTAAACAGGAGACTGTGGTAGACCTCAGCTATGTGAAACAACATACATTATCTGGAGATTTCCTACATATAAAACCAGTTTTCAGACTGTGGCAGGGGGAAGTTTTCTTTTACCCATGTCAGAGAGTCTAGATTAAATCAGCATTTGCACTCTGGAGAACCAGTGGACTGGAGAGCATCAGGTAGCCAAAAGAAAGCTTCTTTTCCTGGGCCACAGACCCTCGAACACTCACGCTCTCTCTGCTGCAGACCTGGTGGAATCCGTGTTTGCACAGCTGCTGCTTTCTCGGTCTTTCTCCATATTGCAAACCATTTCTTTCACGCCCACGACAAGAGAATAACATTACAAAAGCCCCCAGGTACTGCAGCGTCTTCTCAGCGGTGGAGGACAAGTAACCGAGCTCTTGGATGACCACAACATGACCGGTCCACCGAACGTTCACTCTCACGTTTGGATCAGACATGTTGGTGTTGAGAGAGATATATGAGGATGTCTGCACTGGATTACTTGCTTTTTCTAAATCTTAAAAAGGGCTCAGATTCCCAGAAAAGCACAAAGTCTGGGTTGACTACATGACTGTCAGCAGCACATTACTGCTTACCGCCCACCAGCTCAGGCAACATATCATAACCTCAGTCGTGGTAAAACTCGGCTGAGAGGCTGTTCTGAGAGTCATGTACATGTATTTATCCAACATGGTGTATAGTGCTGGATGTGAAGCCTACAAGAGAAGTAAAGCTTCTGTAATTAACAATTAAATCTAAACAGACCACCTTCATTCAAACCAGCCTGTCAGTCGGTGCTGATTCATTCCCATTAGAGGAGACTCCCGTTTGTAGATCAGGTGCATTCTGATCAAGCCCCTCTTGAGTTCCTCGTCTCTCCGTTGGCCTGTTGATTCAGTCTACACTGACATTTCAAAGCATAGCGTGAATTTCTATGAAATGCTGTTTGGGAATTCCTGGTTCACCAGAGAATAGGTTGGTGCACCATCATTAGGTTAACACTTCTGGCTTTCAGCACAAAATTCTCTTGCCGTTAAATGTATTACAGGTATTCAAGGAATACTGGAGATTTGTGGAGTTAGTTTTTTTATTATTGTTGTTATTACAACATCAGTTTCTCCTGTACAGCTAACGTAAACCACTTACAAACAGGCTTTAATCAAGTCATATAACAACAAGACTGAGCAGAACGTCTTGATTTTGCCAATGACAATCTTAATGAAACCAAATGCATTAAAGTTATGTAAAAAATGTACCCACCCAGAGACTCACTAGTGTATCAGCCCACACATCAGATATGGTGTTCATCGTTGTGGCAAGGTAAAACGATTAAGAGTGGCAGTGGTTAAAAGAATGTTATAAAAAAACACACTAGAGATCATCTGGACCCATCAGATGTGATCTGACAAGTCTGGAGAACAAACTGAGTACTGTTCTCTCTTGTCTTAAAAACACTTGTTATGCCAGAAATGTCTTCATTGGTAAGTTCAGTTGCTGAAGGGCTCGATGTTATTGCCAAGGATAAAAATGTTTACATAAATTGTGCCAAATCTGCTTTCGGGGAGCGGTGTGTGTGTGTGTGTGTGTGTGTGTGTGTGTGTGTGTGTGTGTGTGTGGGTGTCTTTTATGGGTGGGGTCTCTTTTGAACAGAGCTATCCCGTGCAGGTTCAAGGTCAACGTGAGATTAGGTTTCCCTCTCAGTCGACACCACTGATAAGAACTGTGGGATATGTAAACACTCTTTCTCTCAACTTTGTCACTTTGTCTTTCTCACTCTGAAACACCTCGCTGGCAGAGACAGACGAGTACAGCCACACCATTTAATGAGCGTTGGAGGTTTCAAGAGGGATTTATCTTTTCAATGTGCTGCAGATTTCCATGTTTTCTCAGGACAAACACTCTGGTAGTGACGTAGATCATCGATTAGAAGAAGCCACATACTGTTTCCACACTTGAACCCACCCAAACACAGCAGTCTGCTGTCTCAGCCCATAACAATACCCTGTATTTTCGGATGGTGCCACTCGTCCTATAGTTGGTGCAGTTCCAGGATATTTTTAGATGGATTCCCTTTTAGCATTTCGTTTGTGTCGTATTTTTAATAGCCGTGTTGCGTTCCTATTTTCTACTAACTTCTCATGTCTCACCAGCATTCAGTTGCAGCCTCTCTGCTGGCTTCTGCTTTGGTTTGGCTGCAGGCAGAGAGAGACAAATGTGCTTGAGAAGAAGGAGGTGGCACTGACAAGGAAGGGTGTGGTAATAAATGTCCAAAATTCATACTGCGGTGGGAGTTAATTTTAGCCCACTCAAGCTGGCAACTACTGGGGAGGCCCAGCAACAAACATATAGAGGGGGATGAAAGGAGGCCTGTGATTGGATGAGCCAGAAAATATCCATGTGTGAGAGACAGAGACTTTGTCATACAATCCCAATGGTGCTGTGTCATGCTATCATGTCTCTCTTTCTCTTTGCTGTTTATAAATGGTGCATGCTACTAATGTATCTACGGCCGTCCACAGTCTAGACTCATTAGAGCAGAGTGTCCTGTAAATGGGCACCAAAGCTGTGATTTATTCCTGTTCAGAGCAAAGACAATTCAAATGATATAAACATAATTTGCAGCAGAACATGCAGTATATGAAAGAGGGTTTAGATGATTCACGCATATGGTACACATACAGTGTTCATTATAACCTGCACGCACGGCATTCTTGGCCATAGACATCTTGAGAGTGTCCAGTTTCAGTAGTTTACTGGCCACAGGGGTGGCGATGTCTGTGACTGTCGAGGTTGGTTGAACCACCATTTTGGTCCAGAATAAAACCCCTATTAACAGATCGACTGTCGAGACTCAGACGTTTACAGTCCCCAGAAGATTTTCATCTTTCAGCAGGTCAAAGTCTTTGTCTCCAATACGTGCTACCGTTTATCGTTAATACATGCAGTGCAGTCATGAGTGTTCTTAAACTATAATGAGAGGTTTTAACCAGAATGCTAAAAGAACAAATCTGATGTGCAGAAGAGAGTCTCTACAAGTTTCATTTTGACTCAAGCAAATTGTCCTTTCCGGCAACTTACAAGCATATGAATAGATACTGTAGGTGAGGACTTCTTAGCATTCCTGTGTGACGGCTGGGAGTGGACTCACCTACAGTGTTTGAATCAGCCTGCTCGATTTGTTATCTCTGAAGAAGATCTGGCAAGTTAGAGTAGACAATAAATCCTGAATGATAGCTGAGTGGGTTTTCATCCATGTTCCACTGACTACAGGACTTTATTTAGCAAGAGTGTTTTTATGTAAAGTGCAAAATAACTTTACATACAGTAAGTAGCAGAGTCTAATAGCTGGTGACAAAGGTGCCAGTTATACAAGTAAGTGCAAATGATGAAGATGTTGATGATGATGAAGGTAAAAATATAGTGACAAGAAAAAGTATGTGAACCTTTTGGAATTTCATGGCTTTTTGCATTAATTAGTCATAAAATGTAATCTGATCTTATTCAAAGTCAAGAATATTAACAAATATACTGTTCCTAAAATAATAACACAAAAAGATCTTTCATGTCTTTATTGAGAAACATAAAAAAACACATAGTGCTAGTGGAAAAAGTATGTGAACCCTTTAAAGTAAATCATGTTTTATGACAAATTAATGCAGAAAACCATGAAATTCCAAAAGGTTCACATACTTTTTCTTGCTTGCTCTTTCTGTATGTAATAAATTTAAATAAATGAAATCTCAACATACGGTGCCAGAAACTATCATGGTCCAAAAAATGAAGCATTCATTCAGCATTTGGGTTTGTGGGCTGTCAGTAGTGGTGAAGACTCAAGCTCTATGGTGAAACACATTCATACCCAGTATGCATAGCAGTGACCCGGGTGTTTGTGAAGCTGCCTCCTTCTCTTTCCGGTCTCTCTCTCTCTGTCATTCTCTCTCCCTCTCTCTCTTTCTCCCTCTCTCTCCCTCGCTTTCTTTCCTAATATCACTTGTTGCCCTGACAGGGGAGTTTGAAACCCAACACTGGCACCAGGAGTCACCTTCCAGCCTGGGCTGCCCACCACCATTTCCACCCCTTGTAGTCACAAGACGGATGTGAGGGAGGTTCTTTATTGAAGGCAAAGCTGTTGCACTGAGCCAGGATGTAGACCCCTCCACACCCCAATTGTGATGCTTACATAACTTCACAACTTGTTGGACGACATGAGAGGAGGCAGCACCTCAAAGCATATGATCAAAGCACACCTCCATGTGTTTGATCAGTGTAGGGGTCAGATTGTAAGGTAGACTCCACCGTGACCTTCCATAAACCCGGGTGACCTCCCACGAGCACTCTGCTCGCTCTCTCACTCCCATTCTGGGATTCAGTTTCAGCGGAGCCATGAAGTGGCTTCCCGATATACACACAGGGACAAATTAAAGAAGCGGTGAGTGCGAGAAAAGGAATGGTTGCAATGAAAGAGGTGGGTGATTCTGCTGGACCGAGGTGGCACTAAAGCGAGCACACAAGCAGACCGCTGGGTGCTTCTCCTGCTTGTCGATGCCTAGCTGAATGAGATTGATATTCACTGTGTGTGTGTGTGTGTGTGTGTGTGTGTGTGTGTGTGTGTGTGTGTGTGTGTGTGTGTGTGTGTGTGTGTGTGTGTGGGCAGAAGGTGTTTGCTGACTTTGCAAAACTACATTAGTAGTACAGAACCTGAGCCCAGCCTCAGACCACCCGTAACGCCTTCAGCTAGTCTAAATGGTCACATCTCATGTGGCACATGAGATCATATGACATGTTCAACCTGAACGTCTGTCCTTATTCAGATTTTAAAAAATCTAAAATTCTTTATTGTTCCTTGGATTTTAATGTTGTTTCTCTGGTGTCATTCTACTCACCAAAATAATATTATTAAAATAAATATTTTAAACTAACAGACAATTAATTAACAGATGTACGCTCTATGTAATATAGTAGTTACTATTTGAAATGATAAAACCACAAAGAAATATTACTAATTCCTGTGGTTCCCCTCAGCTATTTTCTATTTACTTACTACTTATTACAATAAGTAGTAATAAATAAGAAATAATTGATAATAATTTATTATGAAATTCAATAAAATAATAAAGGGAAATAAAGTGAAAACTTTAATTTCACTAAATTTAATTTTACCACATGTTGAAGCAGTTGTTGAGTGACTGCATAGATATCACGTCCCTACCGTCCATCAGTATATTGTAGTGTGTGATCTTATCAGATTGTTGAACTGGGAATAAGTCAACTTCACTGACAGCTGCAAAAATAAGTTAGACAGACCGGCTTTCTTTGAGCACTGTGGACCCCTCTTTTTGAAGATTTCTAGACATTCCCCTGTTCACATCTACCTTCTTTCTACCTGCAGCAGCCAGCAGTTTCCAGTGAAAACTGTCCAAACTTTAGCAGATCTTGATATTTCCCTCAAGAATTGGAGAAAAAACAGAACTTTAAAAAAAAAAAAGTGACTGTTGGACTCTAGTGCAGCAGTGCCGGACAAAAACATTGCTTCATGTCTCTGTAACACATTTTTCATTTGAACTTTATATATATTAATATTACTGTGATGCACACAGAGGTGAGAATTATTTAATACAGGTAAAGGTTGGAGAAACACATATACAACTGTACGGCAGACAGTAAAACACTCCGATTGTACACAAACAACTATTCAGTTCTTATTCCAGTGGCCTACAAAACTGTTTTCATGCATGTTTCCCAAAACTGTGCTCTCTGCAACCCTGCTGCCAGTAAAGGTGACACACACTACCACACGATTGCACTCGGTCGTAGACTTGCAGCCAGCGGCCCCTGATGTAAGCTTGCACACATTAAATTCTTCTTGGTAACCGAACGCCGTGGGCAGCCATGCAGAAGCCAGCCTCTGTGAACCCACGGAGAGTTATAAAAAGAGCGGAGTGCAAGTAAAAGGGCAATCTCTCTGTTTCTCTCCTGGCCTCTATCAGTCGATTATATTGTAAGTGTGGTGCAGTATATATTTAGCTTAGGGAGCATCATATATTCCTATAGACCTTAATGCGACAGCTTATAGTATGTCACGACGATCTGATAAAATGAATTACAAATATTTGTTTTTGGTCTGCCTGATATTCATACCGCCCTTAGCAGTCCTAGTTGTTTGCTCCCTCTGGATTTATAAACACTGTGCTGCTAATAGTCTCTAATTATTTTGTTAAATCAGATTTTGAGGTCAAATCGGAATTAATCATACAGCACTTGTACACAACCTGCAAACCCAACACTAAAATCTTATCATCTTATAGTGTGCAGTTGAAGCAACATCATCTGTTATTTGCAGGCATGTGTGTAACTCTTTATTAGGGTCTGCTTGATCATGAACAACTTTAATCAAATGCTGCGCCACTGTATTACTCTACTAAATGCGATTTGTTTCTGCCGGCTCCATGCCTGAAAACAATCATAAAAACTAAGCAATGATGTGAAAGATGCTAAAACACTTCAAAAGGCTCAGGGACTCTGCAGAGTCAGGTGCTAAGTATGTGTCTGGGTCTGTCTCTATGAGCTGCCCCTTCACGTTACTCATAGTTATATGATCCCTGTAAACATGTGATTACAGCAGCTTTAAACCAAAATGTTAGGCTGCTACTCTACTGATTACCAGGTTTTCTTTATGCTCTTTGTGTCTCGGTTTTCCAGGCAGTTAATATGAATTTTGAATATACATGGTCAACATGATTCATTTCCTGACTAGAGCTTTCCCAAAACAGAATAAAAGAATCTGGATTTCAAAATAGGGTCTAATCATGTGTAAAGAAGGAAACAACTTGTGTATTTGTGTGTCTAGACAGAGAAAAAGAGGTAGAGAGAGACGGGATAACAAAAAGAGAAGGAGCTGTGCAGCTCTGTCTGCACTCCTGTGTGGATTGAGTGTCGAGGTGTTGAAAAGGCCCATTGAGCCAGAATGTACAGAGCACATAGAGGGAGCACCGATCTGTCCACAGCTTACAGCCGCTGCTTTGCTCTCCACCGCCTCCCACCCAACAACTCTACAGGGCCAGTGGAAACATTCCCACTGCATGCACACAATACACGTATGACACATCTGCAAGAGGAAGGAAGCAGCCAGGAGCACACGTAAAAGCATGTAAACAATCAGCAGGCATACGTTTTATTAGAGTTTCTTTTTTCTTTACAACTTTGAATTCTCGTCTGACCCCTCTTTGCTTACACTTTGACTCACAAAAAATCCTTTGCCATTGTGAGGCATTCAAAGGAATCTGTTTCTCTGAAATGCCACGTCCTTAACAGAAAACGCATGGAAAGCCTTCACAAGGCCAACATTGTTCCTCAGCCCTGTTAAAATGCACATGGAAACATTGTTGAAAGAAAAAAAAAACCCTAGTGTAGCACTGTGGGTGAGAATTCAGGCTGCTGGCAGATCTTTAGAAGTGGGTGAACAAAAATCTCCCCTGTTATTTGTGAGGTATGATGTTGGAGGGAAATACAGTAGCGCTGTGGCGCTTCGAGAACTGTTGAAGAAGAAATCAAATATTTAGTTCACAGTAGAAATGGAAAAAAAAAAAGTATGGGAAAAAGGCGAAACAGTAGGTGGCAAATTAAAACACTTAGAACACAAGAGCACGGCAGCTAACTCACTGACAGATTACTCAACTTAACAGACAGAGTTGTGCAAGAAGCAAAATAGCCCACGGGAAATAATCCAAAGCCAGATATCAATGGTCTGTTTAGCATTAACTCCTCATGAATTGTAACATATTTTCAAGGGGAACAGAGATGACTGACTGGCTCGAGATGACTCATGCCACAGCAGGAATCTATCATCTGAGTCCGTGAATGGCACACTATGCACTATTATGACTGATGAAGATCTCCTATAAGATGCCTGCAGTGCTCCACAGCCCAGGCTGCTGAATTGAAGGCTTGACTGCAGGTCTAATGAGCAGAGAAATAGCAATGTGCTGAAAATGATGCTGCCACTAACGTCCCGTTGCCTTCATGACATGGGCTAATGTAGAGCTGGTATAGCCCCCAGACTCAGCTGCTTGATAAAGTTTTAACTTAATTAGCAGTTTAAGCTCAGGAGGATCAAAAAACAGCAATATGAATAAAAGCTTTTGGAATTCATTTAAGGATTAATAACAAATGCTGAACAGGTGTCACAGGTACAGAGCACGTTTTTACAGGCACATTACTCAATCAGTGGTCAGCATAAGCCCCTCTGGCAGCAATTACAAATAAAGTATTTTTTGTGTGTGTGTGTGTGTGTTTTTTTTTAGTAACTCTACAGGCTCTGACACATCAATTTGAACATTTTATCCCATTCTTCTTCTTGGTCGATGCTCTCAAAATACGTCAGAACAGATGGTAAGTGTCTGAGAACATCCATCTTCATGTTTCTTCTGGATGTAACACACATACTTATTTTTATTAATACTCTTCCAAGAGTATTATTTGCCATAGAGAATGTCAGTGTTGGGTTTACAGCTCATTCTGCAACCTTGTTGTGGGCCAGAAATAAATGAATGTAAGTTATGGTAAATCCAGTCAACTATTATCCTAAATACTATCACAGGTCTGACCTACAGAGACACATTCACACCTATGAGCAATTTAGAGTCACCAATTAACCTGAACAACTTTGTATGAGTGGCACCTGGTCGACCTGTGTATTTGAACCCAGGTGGTTCTACATATAGATTTAGTCATTTGGCAGATGCTTTTATTAATTAGCAACTTACAATTGAGGTACAAAGCAGGCAGGGTGGTCTAGTGTAAGGGGGTCTTGTCTAAGGACACCTACTGGAGGTTGACACCAGCTGAGAATCAAACCCCCGTCTCCCACATGGAGGGGCAGTGATCTTACCTCTACACTAAACTGAACAGTCTTCTAGTTTTGAAGTGACCGTACTGGTGCCGCTCAGATTAGCTACACTTTAACCTCATGTACTGCTAATTATACTTAAGCACAGATTACAAGAAACTACAATGAGTTTGTCCTTGGTTTCAGGTATATCACTCACTCAGTTTCCAGGTCATAAGCTCAAGAAGAACCAAACAATGAACCTCGCTTGGTTCATTCGAGGCAGCCGGGGGAGTTGACCACAGGGTATGATATGTGCTACCAAAACTATGGCTGATGGCCAAGTTCCTCTGTGTACGTAAATGTAGCCAATGTTTGAGAAAGGTGATAACATTTCTTTCCATGCTGGTGGAGGTGTGACGGGTGGAGGTAGTCAGCAGGCTTCACCTCTCATCCAGTGCACGGCAGAGCAAACACAAGGACCACATCAAAGCAGCTGAGCCAGGCCACAGTGCCCCTGTGTACTGGTGTGTTATCCTCCTCCAAAGGTTAATTACAGTGGGGCTTCAAAGGGCTGGCTGGCCATCTGCAAGGAATTTAAAAGTTGAAGTCTAAAATTCCTGTCAGGCCAAATGAAAAAATAAACAGACCAATCAATCAGTACACTGCTAAATTACACCCCCCCTCTAATGTGGTTTGTAGGGGGTAATGGCAAGTTAATGTCTTTCAGAGAAAATAGCTTTTGACCATCAGGGAGAGACTTGACACCTCTATAATCCAATCTGCAGCATGGTTCACATGACAAGGTTATGTGAGGGCATACTGCTGTACAAACAAGCACAATGAGAACTAATGTGGCATACAAATCTCAGAGACACATAGAAGAAAGGGGGGGGGGGGGGGTCACAAAGTGAAGAAACACAAAGAAATAGAAAAGTGTTCTTCAGATATTAAAAGAACTCGAATGAAACGAGGTAAAACAAAGAAAACACAAGGGTATGGGAAAGTTATAAGGGATTGTCTTCACACCTCCAGGACCTAACCCAGCCATGGCCTGTACCCCGAGCCATGCCATAACTCTATGAGTGGCGACAGTGCATTTCAAAGCCTGCTGGTGTCCCTGGCAGCTCTCATTAGAGCTATGAATAGTCAGCTATTTGTGTTTGTGCAACTGAATCCTGTTTTCTTTATGACTGTTTACCATGGAGGGAGTCTTGCTAAGAGCTCCCTCCGCTAATGGGTGTCACAAATAAAAGATATCCACTGCCGGAGCTCAGTTAAACAGTAGTGCATATAAGCATTTGTTTTCCCCCTCCTCGGAGAACCACACGAGTGGGGTTTATTGTATCAACATGTTTAAAATAGAGTCTGGTCAAGAGCACAGAACATGTAACTGTAAAATATACCTCTCTAAACTTTCTCACACTGATTGCATGCCTCTATAAAACAAACTTATATAAACTGGCACTGTGTTAAGCTTAAACAAACTACGAGAAATATATATGCAAGTATTGTTCAAAGTCACAGGTCTGTTTGGTACTCGTCGACTTTCCCAAACCTGCAAACCACTTCTGTTTATTCTAACAAGGCGCATAGGGCTAAAAGAGAAGCATTAACCGGGCACAGCACTGCAGAACCTCTCAGCCTGTATTTATTATTCTAATAAGGAGAACTGCCATGGCTAATTGCTTAAACAGGTATATGTGTGTGTGTGTGTGTGTGTGTGTGTGTGTGTGTGTGGTTTGTGTTCCCTTTCTTTGGCTGTGAGTACACAGGTTGAATTGAGAAGTGGGTCCCTTGCAGAGCAGCAAAGTCAGCCTCACATGGTTTTAATGCTTCCTAGTTGTTGTTTTATGTGTCTACATTAAATGGAGCCACATGCTATCAATAGACTTGTACACATGTGTGGGAAATATTAGGCTTCGAAAACGCTGCGTCCATTTAGTTCGATATGTAACTGGGGTATTCGTTAAATTATTAATTGTAAATGTAGACATCACTTCTGCAGCCACCAAAAAAAAACAAAAAAAAAACAGTTAGCCCAAAAAAAGCTTTTTGTGCCTTGAGGGGTTGACAGGCAGGACTCATTTTCTGTGTTTACGTCAAAAGCAGAGCCTTTGCGCACATGTGGGTGTGCCTCAGTGACATGTGACAATCTGGGCGATGCAGGTGTGCCATTTGTGGTGTGAGTCACTGTCTGCATCCTTCAGCCACCCTAACGGGTGCACAGCGGCTGAGGGGTGTGTGTCAGACACCCACCAAAAGCTTTAGACCCGCTCAGTTGCTACACTCCTTACATGCCTGGGCTAGCACACTTAAATACACACACACACACACACACACACACACAACATCAAATGTGTGCATAGCAGGGTGAAGCAAGCTCGGTGCTTGAAGACAACTTGCCCAGGATTGCATAAGATATTCTTGCCAGTGCAAAAGAAACAATATGCCAATTGAAAATCAACACAGAAATATGCAGGTGTGTGTTTGACAGTAATTATTTTCCCTCCTGAACAGAACATTGACTCTGAATTGCTTGGAACTGGTGCAGAAACAACTCTTGGAGTTATTTCTTCTTTACATAAATCTAATCTGTGATTTTAACATCAAATACAATTAAAGGAGCAATGCAACATTTTGGAAAATGTTCTCGTGTTTGTCTTGAAGGAACAGGTTCACATTTATGAAAACACAATTTTCTGCTCTCTTTTGTTGACGATGTTTTTGTTTTGTTGAGAGATGATGACACGCAACAGGGGCCGCCAATGTCGATGTGAATCAACTCTAAAAGAGAGAAGCATTAAAAATAATGTGAACATACCTGTGGACTTAACTTGGGTTAGCTTAGCTTAGCTTAAAGACTGGAAGCAGAGGGGAACAGCTAGCCTGGCTTTGTCTAAATGTAACACAATCTCTAAAGCTCAATAATTACCAGGTTTTATCTTGTTTAAACAACAATCAAACTTAAAAACTAGTTGCACTTTTACCAACAAGACAATTTCACCTTTATCCTAGTTTTCAAACAGAAAAACAACTTAAAAATGTTGGAAAAGCTCTGTTTAGGTTAAGAGGTTATGTTATTCACTTTTTTTACTATAGAGGGGACGTCCACTACAAGTAGGATAGTTTGTCTTTATTTGAGAAATAAAGTTTGGATTTTGTCAAGGGTGAGTGGATTTCAAAGGATTGTTATGGACAAAACAACAAAGCAAACAACACTGATGACTCAGATACCTCGAACCACATGACCCTACGTCCGGGCTCAGCAAAGCCACAGGGTTTTTGTGGCCCTTTCACCTTGCATGTTGCCCACACTGTTAACTCAGAGTAGAGTCTAATTATCATAGAACAATAACACTGATTCATATTTTAGGTGAACTCTTGCAGCCCTAGAAGACACTGAGGTCAAACAGCTTGTGCACACAGTAAGAACCATCTCTGTTCTGCTGAAGTCCTTCTTCATTGTCACTGTCAGCTCAGTTCAGATGAATCCCTGTAAAACATGCAGCCATCACCTCACTCAGCTGTACCCTGAGGACGAGATTTGCAATATGAAGAGTGATGACTTTAAATAAATCCATCCGCAGCATCAGTAGTAAATCTTCATCATGTTTATGGCCTGTCAGTGCGGAGGGGTTAGAGAGGCAAGAATGTGCCCCTCAAAAAACCCTGAACGCGCTCGTTTTCATGTGTGTTTCCTCAGCACAAGAACTATAGTTACTAGCTACTAGACTACCTAGAATACAGTACAGTCATTGTTGAGGCTGGGCGTGAATTTCACAACCTACCCAGCAGCACATAATGTTACTCAAATTATACTTAAATAAACTAGAATCAAGAGACATAATCACCAAAACAGCACATAAGCTTGTTAAAATATGCTCCATGCTACCAGCTACGACATTCAAGTGATTAATATTGATGCATCAGTAATTTTAATCCAAATTATATCAATGCATTGGCATTGAAATAATGTGATCTGAGCCATTCTGCATGAAGGGCAGGGTTTTGTGAGCTAATAACCTGCTAGTAACCTTTCAACTGCAGGATTCCTAATCCAGGTAGCACAACCACCACTGTTTAAAGTTGTGACCAACTCAGCGCCACAGAACTGATGTAATCTCTGGAAAGACCTCGTCAGTGGTCCATTCATTCAACATGAAGCTAGAGTGAGGTTTGCTAAGCTTAGTCTATAGGAGTTTACAGGTTCTGTCTTAGGGAGACTCAAGGAAATCAGACAGAGACAAACAAACAACAGCATGTGATGAGTTAGTGAGAGTTAGAGGGTCGGTTAGGTGGAGGTTCTTGCTGTTGGATGAAGCCATGATACTGTAGCTGAGTCCAACTGTTTCCAGCCTTGGATGATGCTGCTCTAACCTAATCATCCCCTGGCACCAGGTTGATATCTGTGGATAGACATTAAACTACTCCTACTCCTCTTTACAAATATGTGAATGAGTAGTTTTTCTAAAACTATTCCTCTGTCACACTGTGACTGAACATTGGCTTTGAAGCAAATAATTGCAGTTTCCTGTTTCAGAAATAAGAGCCTCGAAGTGAACTGACAGGCAGATTGTCACAGCGTTCTATATTTATTATACATAATTGCTAAGTCATTATTCTATAATCATTATTAGTATAACTGCAGTATTCTCCTACATCACATTTAATGTTGTTTGAACCTTTATAATACACGTGGTTCTGGGGTTGAGGTGAGACCACCACTGGAGATAAGTGCCACCACTTCCCTTACTTGTATCCACAAAAATGTTCATAAGGGCTTCAAATTACACAGAAGATGTACATAAAGTCTTATTTACAAACACCAGGCAGTCTAAACACTGTGTAATTTTCTCCAATATAACTGTCAAGGCACGTTACACATTTGCCAGTGAGGAAAGCTACTGATTTAGTTCAATTAGAAGTATAAGGCAGCGTTGAATTGAAACACGGTGTCAGAAAAACCTAAAGCTCATTCATCTCATGCAGAACTGAAACTGACCTTTTCTTCTTTATCTAACATCATTCCTGTCCCTGTCGCGTGTGTTAGTGTGTCGGGATATTCTTTGTCCAAAATAACATTTGTATAAAACAAATATGCTGAGTAGCCAACAGAGAACAAAGGAGGAAATGTACTGACTCCATAAACCTCTCATCTCAACGCTCAAGCGCCACGACAGCTCTCAGTGTGTCAGTCAGCAGCCTGGAGCGCTCAGTCACAAATGAAAAGCAATAGATCGCCAGCAGCACAATGCATTTAACGCTATGGTAAATGCAGTTTGTGATGACGCAGATGAGAGGAACTCAAGTCAAACTAAGATGCCCACATGACACAACAACCCAGACTCCCACTGCAGCTATAAATCACTTCTACTTTTTAATCAGTCAAAAAAGAAAAATGAGCGCCCAGTGCCAAAAACGGCACATTAAATTCATTAACTGAGTTCTTACAGTAGGGCAGCGCATACAGAGTGGCATTTAAAAAGCCATTTCTAATTCCACTGAACATAAACCTTGAGCTGTTGTTTGAACTCCGCCCCGTCCCACTTTCTTTGCGGTATTTGGGCTTTGTGAGGGATAAAAGCAGCCTGTGAAAGTGGATCGGGGAAAATGGACCAGTTGGCTCACAGCGCAGAGCAGCGAATAGAAACACATCATTGCTCCGCTCCAACTCAAACAGGGCCCCCAGTTTAACGGCAGAGCTGCACTTGCCACAACTTTCAAGGCTCTTTATAGCTTACACATGCACAAGTCTTATTATGACTTTCTACTCAGGGGCTAATGGATGCAGCTAATGTGAAAATACTGCATACTGAAATGTCGACTAGGAAACTGTTTATCGTGTACTGGTCATCTCGAGCAGCTTAAAGAGGCTGCAGCTGTATGTTCTGAGATTTAAGCCACCCACGGGTCAATAAGGGTCTATGTGGACTGATGGGACAGTGGTTAGGACCTGACCTCAGTCCAGCCCCACACAGCTAAACTGGATCACAGCTAAAACCAGGCTGAGCCTCAGGTTTGAATCCTCAAGTCCTTTCTAAAAATGTGCCACAGTCGCATCTCCCAGTTTCTCTTAATCACTATAAGATGAATTCTAGGAAGCCAAATTACAGCGGTTTGTCTAGACGGGACACCCAAGGATCAAATTCCAACCAGGCTAAATAATATTTCCAGAATATTTTTTTGTAACATGGCGTATCTAATGGTTTGTACTGTGTGTGCCAGAACGGGCACACACGACAAAAGCATTTGAAAACCCATTCTGCATACTTCAGTGACTCACACCTTCCTGTACCCAGTAAACAGCGAGTTAACTCCACCTGTCTGGTATCACCAACATATTAAATCACAGATAAAGCTGAGCATTACCCCCGTGACTCACACTACGTCCCATCAGGAGACGTGAAAGTCCTCACAGCACTTAGAAAACAACATCCAGGAATGTAACAGCCACTCTGAATAACTGCTGTATATGTTTCACAAGATTACAGTCCTTCCTCATGACAGAGTTCAGGCACTTTTAACCACGAGGCTATCGCTTACATACAGCACGACACCTCCATGTCTGCAGTGTGACTTGTTGTGAAGAATACTTCAGTAGCAAGCGGTCAGAGAGTAGGTACCATTGTAGACAACCAGCTTAACACAGCTTCTGTATTTTGGGGGGTCTGGGGTGAGTTTACATCCTACAGCTAAAATCTTGCTGGGTGTTTTATAGGCTGGTTCTAGTATAGTTACGCTGAATATATAACCTTAATATTTCTATTACAGCTGTCAAAGTGGTTGCAAGGGGCTTAAAACTTTAAATGTGTTTATTAAAATATGAGATTTAAAACATTGTTTCTGGGAAGGATTACTGCACAATTAAATACTAAAGCAAGATGACATCTTTTGTTTTCACAGGCAACAAACTGCTAAAGCAGGAACTATTCCTATCTCAATATGAAGTTTAAAAGGTTTCAGGCTTTCTCAGGATCACTATTAATGACAATACAGACAAAAAAACAACTCATTTTTAATGTTAGTTTCACGATTTTTATATAAAAACAGAATAAGAACTGAACAAGGGCAAGAAACAAAAGCCTCAAGCTCCTTGCTGAGATGTCATCAGGCTGAAAAATGTGAACATAGTCTCTGTTTCAAAACCACTTTCCAACAGAAAGTTTGATCAGCCAATCGGCTCACACACAGGGCCGCAGAATGCATTCTTAAAGGCTTGAGAGGGATAAACATGGGCTCTTCTGTTAACCTCTGCACCCTTTTATGTGTAGCTCTGCAGAAATGTTTACATGTATCCTCATAGAACTGTAATTCCAGTTTATAGACATATGCCAGGCAGAATTCAATCAAATGTTACAGTAAATATAGACTTTCCATATTTTTATTCATTTGCTAATATTTAGTAATTGCCCGTGGCTCCTTTTGCAGTGAATCTGATATCTTAAGCTTATTGTACATTTTATAAATGTAAAAATCCAGTTTTTCTAATGAGGTTTTATTTATGAACAGCAATAAATGCACCAAATACTTAACATACTTATACAAGCTGCTTCTGAGCACCGAGTGGCAAAGAGCTAAATGCATGTTATTACATTGTGCATATGTGTGCAAGAGCACATTTTCACCCAGTCTAACAAGTTGTGGCAGGAGCATTTGGTGTGGCACTGCTAATACGCCTACTCCATGAGTCTTCGCTTGTTGTTTTTCCATGTATATGTGCTTATATTAATATGTGTGTGTGAGTGCCTGCATGTGTGTGTGTTTGTGTGCTTACAGGTTGAGACACAGGCATCTAAACACAGCCTGTTTACCCACAACCGTGTGTGAGCAACAGCTCAGCGATGTATGTGCATAAATGAGTGTGTTGCAGAGAGAATCCTCCCTGTGCCCTGAGGCCTGACAGCAGCTGCAGAAAACAGCGGCCCGTCAGTATGTGTCACTGCAGACGAGTGTGATTCACAAGTCTACCATCAGCTCTCAGTGCTGGTCCATTTCTACAGCTCATCTCTCGTTTTCAGTGAAAGTGGTTTTTGATAGGATGGCACACGACCACTGTGCAGCAGGGTGAAGTCTTTCAGGGGCTCAAGTGGTTTTCACGTTGAATCCTCGAATTGCAAAATGTACTGGGAAAAATGTGAGGAATTTGCTTTCCTTTCATGTTGTTACTTGGCAGGGCTTTTCCAGACACCTCCAGTGTACATGCAACTGTTAAGCAGGGATTGAAACTGTCGGTCTGTGTCTTTGCTTTTTCCAAACCAGAGGTACGAGGTTTGACATGCTGGAAACCACAAACAGACACACAGACGTTAACCCGCAAGCCTGTCTCCTAATACGGCCACCCACGTCACATGACACGACTGGGCGAGCAAGAAAGAGAGCGAGGAAGGAAGCGTCAATCAGTGGAAAGAAAGTCCATCTCTGGGAGTTCAAAGGTCAGCTCTTCATTGAGGAGCTACTCTCACACTACATGTGGATAAAAAAGGAGATGTTGAGCTGTGGAGCGAGACATGAACAACATGTATGAGTAACTGAGGGAGTGACAAACTGAAACTGCATGACTGTGATGAAGAAGACAGAGAAAGACTGGCTGGTGACTGGATGAACAAGACAGATGTGACACATGTACATGTAAAAAAGTCAGAGAAAGGTCATCAGCTGAATGGTTTCTGAGGTTTCATTGTATCTTATAAGAACTGATTCATGGTTCTAAACACATTCAAATATTACAATTGGCACCATACCATACACAGGACTGATGTAAATATGTAATATAAAAAAAAGCAATGTCTAAAACAAAAGCATGTTGGTGAATCTTAAAACTAAATCACTGCTTCACTCAAGTCTACTTTACTGGTCAGTCTCCACAAGACCAAAAAACGTACAAGCACAGGAACATTACCCCTAATAATGATCAGTGACCTGTTGTTGCATTCAGGAGCAACAATGCACCTGAAGGCCGCCTGAATATCTCAACCAGGATGCTCACCAATTTGGAAACACATGTAAGGCGTCAATGCTGCAGGAAGAAACACATGGACAGCAGTTTGGACCTCTGGAGACAAGCCAGGTCAGGATGTGGTTTGTCACCGGGGGACAGCAAACTGTCCTCCACAGCAGAGCCTCTGATCTCAGCTCCCGAACTCGCTCCACCTGAACCGACCACCTCTTGTAAAATCTCCTTGGTTTTGTCTTCCTTTAAGACTCTGCGGAGAGAAAGATAGATGGTAACGGTAATGCTGATTGTTTTTGACAGAGGCACTCAGAGTGATTACAGTGCATCAATCCTGCATGTGGCTTTGTACCATGTAAGTGAGAAGAAGCTGGCAGGAATCATAGATGTAAATTTCAGATTGTTTCAGTTATTCCACTGCAAATCAGTGTAAAAAGCAATTTATTTCAAACTCTATAACTGAACTGTTGTAGTTAGCATTAAAGTAATGTACAAATACATATACTAGTGGGAAACAACAAGGTATAGTATAGTTATATTTCAGTAAAGTGTTTGATTATTAAATCAGGCAGGTCTGAAACTTATTTTTTGTATACAAAACGATATAACTAGTGTGACGACCACTGTTTTGGGTATAGATCTGCCCACAGGAAGACTTGGCCAATCAGAACAGAGGGGCTTAAGCCTTTTTAGGCCAGAGGTGCTGTTGCATTAGGAGGCTTTAGAGTATGTTTTTGCACTTTTTGTAACTTAACGATCAGATAATTTTGTCCTTGAAAAGAACATGAATTAAAGAAAATAAACTACTTTAATAGTTTATAAACTGCTTAAACCACAGTTATATTTGCAATAACTTTTGAATATGTGTATATTTTGTATCATAAAAGAGAAAATGATCAATTATCACTTTTTCCAGAGTAAACTTCAGGTCTTTGTGTAAACTTTTCAAAACAAAGGTTCGTCACATTAGCTTAAGCGCAAGCATGCAAACATAAACTTGAGCTTATGGATTTACACACACACACACACACACACACACACACACACACACACACACACACACAGGCACACACATACGCTGAAGCTGGGGGAATTCCTTCAGTAACACTCAGGCCAAAGCAGGCATGGGTGGTCCACTCCTGTCATTATATCCCCGCAGGCAAGAAGGCAAACACAAAGTACCATGGGAAACACAACCTACCCTGATGTCAAAGCACTGGAGACACTATCAATCTGGCAGGAGGCGAGTCATGAACTCTGAGACACAACCCACAACGAGGTTGAAGCCTAGTGTCAAGTCAACCAGGCCGTGAGTTAATATCCCCATGGCAGAGGGAACTTAACAGATAGGAAGCTGTCAGGTGGAAATATATTGTGGAGAATAAACCCTTCAGTCACTGAAGAGGAAGTCGCAGCTTATTTGTTCCTCTTACAACCTGGGCTCAATCACGTTGGCTTGCTCTAATCACGAAGATCCCATAACAAATATTATGTTACCGAGGTGAGCCGCTCACACTGCTGTCACATTGACATCAATCTCGACTTGTTGCATTTGATTAGGTGCCCTGAGCTGCCTATGCACAGCTCACACGCAAATCCAAACCACAGGCCTGGGCAAACACGCCGAGCAAACAGGCGGGGCTGTTGTCAGGACCAGGAGTGGGACTTGTTTATGCTACAAAAGCACAGGGAGAAGGGCAAAGGGCAGGGCCTTTTCTTTAGTGTAAAGATCCATGTGTCCAAATGGAGATGAATAGGACCCGAAACATAAACAACTCTAGTCTCCCCGTCCTCTACCCCTGCAGTGACCTCCTCCTGTCTTCCTCGGCTTGCTCCCTCTCGGCTTGTTTGCTCCCCTGCTGAGACCGGCTCTCCCTGTGACCAGTGTACACCTTGTCTAATTAATAGATAACACAGAGGACCGACCCAGTGACACAATGCACAGACTGTATCTCTGTTTCTCAGAATGGACACTGTTGACTCTGCTGCTCTGTGGTATATTGTACAGATCTGTTTCTAATGTGTGCCAGCTGTATCTAACCCACAGACTGACTATTGACTGTCTGCACATCAGGTTGACTTTTCGATGACGTTTCATATGTGGAAGTTATCTTGGCATATTTACACAGGCAGAATATAGATCCACATATGCACGATAAAGGTCCATATAGAAAGTCAGTAGGTTAGTTCACTGCAGCACGTTAAACAAAGGCCATCCTTGTGTTTACCTATTGACTGTTGACACAAAGCAGCGAGGAAGTGAAAATGTCAGAGGAAGCGGCATGCAGGTGAATCACTGATTACAGCTGAGAGTGGATGAGCTGCTAGCATGCGAGGCCAACAGCTGTGGGGCCTCAGGGGAGTCTCAGTAAGGAGGTCACAGAGAGCAGAGTCAACTGCAGCACAGCAACCAGTCAGCTGAGGCCAAAACTTAATGTGGAAATGATTTATAACTGTTGGACTGTTGTGAAAAACATGAGAACAACACCTTTGTCACGACCGCAGTGCTCATTTATGTGCAGCCGTACAGCCTATAAAAAAATACTGGATAGAAGACGTTTCCAATAAGCAGAGATGAGGCGCAGTAAACATTTGTTGTCATGTAGAAGAATGATATTTTTAATGAAACACTGTTGAGGAGGAATTTTAGGATTTTAAAAGGATTCAATAATGACAAATCCCATCTTAGACTGTCCAGTCAGAGCTTTTGTTGCTCATGTAACTGTTGTAATCACATACTCATCAGTTTCAAACAGCTGTGTGCGACTGGATAACTACAGATAAGAAATGATGCTAGTTTGTACAAAATGTACATTAAAAAAATGTTGCATTTTATCAGCTGATTTAGATGCTAAGTGAATACATGACTGTAATGTCTCCCTGCACTTGTAGTACAGCGTAGGTTATGAAATCATATCACAGACTTTTTAACTCAGTGAGCCATTTTACAGGCAGCCATTAACCTGCTTTTCAGTGCTACCATGGTCTGTTGGTGTTGTGATCTGCAGCAGCACTGAACCATCTATCTCTATGGCAAGAGATTAGAAAGGAAAGGCAGAGAAGAGACTTGGTGATGATAGAGTGGGGAGTTGCAGCACGAGGATTGTCTTCTTCACTCAGGCTCCACACATTAAAACCAGATGCAGCCAGGCTCCAGAGAAGAGAGGTGCGTTATGGATGATGGTCCTTGAGGTCTGGATGGCGTATCTACCAGGGCTTGTCCATCATCAAGTCAAATGCTCCCAACTCCTTTCTGAGGCAGGTCAAAGGGAAGCGCACAGAGGTGGGCGGGTCACGTGTGCGTGTTGAACGAGCAGCCAGTGTTTGTGTGTACACTGTGTGAAAAGCAAAGTGGGGAATGGTCGCCTATCTGCGAGATGAAGAAGATTCATGGATGGGAGTCTGAAGCAAAGCGCTGTGTGTGGAAACCACAGTGACGTCCCCACCAGCTCAAAACAACCTCCCTGCCAGCGCCGGCTTTCTCTGTGGTTTGTTTACATTGAGAGCTATTCCAGACTGCACGGCACACTGCACACCTAAAGAAAAGACTTGAAGAATCGCTCATTGGGGTGAAGTGAATCTACTTCTGTCTGTTTGTCTTGCTTACGCTCTTGCATCATTCAAACAAACACACACCTGTATTATCCCCAGTTCAAACCCAAACCCAGCTGGCTTTGGCAACATTGTGCGAATGTGGGGAGATCGAGCCAGAGAGTTCTGCACATCAGGAATGTGTGTGTGTGTGTGTGTGTGAGAGAGAGAGAGAAACAAAGGAAAAAGCTTTGCATCTATGCATACAAACATGTTTGTGTTCTCTTGTTTCTGTCTGTGTCGGTGTGTGTGGGAGGGGGGGTGCAGGATATGGGGGTGGGAGGGTGATGGAGCAGTAAAAAATGAATCATCACCAGACAGTTTGAATGTATTCCCTCTTCTGTGTCTGCCTCAAAGCCTCCTGAGACCACAAAAGCTCTTAGGAACAAAATCCAGATTGCAGACATTTGGTAAAGGTGCCTGCTCCATAATGTCCGAGCTCCACCATCCATAATGGAAAGGTTGCAGGTTTGGTATGCTGTCAAAGTCATCCTACTGATGAATGAGCAGGATAAAACAGGTAAGCGGAGAGTTGTCGCCAAAATGAATGAGCACAGACTTTCAAAGAAAATATGAATCTGCCTGGACTTGATGGATGAGAGCACATGAAGAATTCATTAATAAGCCTGGTTAAAATACGGCTTTTTACAGTTTTGTGCGTTTTGCTAACTGAGAGAACCCGAAAATAATGCACAAAAACAAAGACCGTAAATAATAATATCCCAGGTAAGAGTTTGTTTTAAGTTGTCTCTCTGTGTGTGAAATGAAATCGTCAACGTGTGAGCCACATGTGGTCATATGTACGTTACAAGGCTGGACAAGAAACTGCATGTTAAAAACAAGATATATGCCCAGATTGAAAGGTGACATTGAATCTATAGTTCAGGTTAGGGACAGTGCTAACATGCTAAGAATATGCTGTATGACAGGCTGCCTGTGCTCACCACTGGGCTGGACTGACTGTTTCCTGAGATCAGAGCAGATGTGAACAAACAATCTATGTGAAAAATGCCAAAATAAAATTCCAGCGTGGTCACTTTGGGGTTCTCCCTCAGCACGGCTTCAGCTGAGAAGCACTTTGTGTCAACATGCTCGGAGACATGCCCACACCCACAGACATGCTCATCATCTGTGTACCAGCACCTTATGGCTATAATCTGTACCAGATCTCCGAATGAATCCCCTGAATGCCAGAGGATCAACATGATGACAAAAAAGAAGCACACACCTGACAGGGGGAAGGCCAGTAAAACTCCCAGCGCCACTCCACAGCTTCCTGCTGTGGCATCCAAATAATAACACGGGGGTTAGAAAACTATTCTCAGCAAACAAGATTACAGCTGCACAAGCTTAACAAGCATACCATTAAGTATGTCTTCCAGACAACAAAGGCAAACACAGAGTTATCTTAGTGTTTTATGAGAATTTCAAAAACAAAATACATCATGCATGAATTCCTGGCAATCTATGGTAATCACCACGGAGAGCTGCTGGACCATCAAAGATACAATCAACTACTTAAGACGCACAGTCAGCTCCATGCAGCTCCGCGCTGGCTCTTATGTGCGCTCTGATTTCCCTTTTGGCAGAGGCGCTGTTGGTAAGAGTAACTGTATGAGCAGAGAGACATGTGGAGGGAAACATCAACAAGGGTTCAGTTCTGCTTTGTCTGCTCTGTGTGTGTGTGTGTGTGTGCACATGCAAGACGTACTCTCATTTAGTAACTGGTGGATGCACAGCGATCCCACCCATCTCCACCCAGTCCTGAAATACACCAGGCAGGATGGATACAGACACACAGAGACAGATTTACACACACAGGCCTTATGAAAAATAAGCCTCGTAATTCCCTAATAATCCTTTCACTAACTGAATACTTTCTGAACCAAAACAAGCTGCTCCACAAAGACTGATGCTTTAAAGTAGTCTAGTTCTCCTTAACTAAACACAGGTTAACATCGGTGGGGGGGTGGGTTTCCACGAAGCAGGATAAAATCACTAGATAACATTTGAATAACTCATAGATAACAAATCTGGATACGTTTCCAAATTAGTAGAGGTCCTGGGTTTTAGTCAACGTAGTGATCCAGCCAATTTGTAATCCTCCATGAGATATGAGTCATAGGAGGAGCTATAGGCCTGTTTAGAAGTTAGTACACGAGAAACCAATATGCTTCTTTTTGCAGATGATGCAGTTGTGTATATTGTGGAGCCTCTCCTTAATCTGCTTATCACATTTTGCAGCCATCAAAATGGAACTGGCACTGGGCGAGAGGCAGGGTACACCCTGGACAGATCAGCGGACTGATAGGGACTAACAACCATTCACACCTTTATTTAGAGTCGCCAGTGAACATCTGTGCAGGTCTTTATAAAAACCGAGCAAACAGCTGATATTCTGAAAAAACTAACTCAGGGTGATTACAGCTGTAAATTATAGCCAATATGTAATTAGTCAAGATATTAATTCTATCACTAATACTGGTAACTAGCAGCTAATAGTCAAACTACTAGTGTAGATTTCATTCATTACTGCAGGTTGTTGAACAGAACAAATTCTAATAACAATGAATATTTGCATATAATTATTATATTGGTTTGTAATCAATTGCCCAATTATTAACTGAAAACCAAGCACATAGTTTCTTCCTTGACTGTGACCAGATTCAGCAGGTAGAGATCTGGATGATTTACTGGATGAGCTGCGTTCACTTAACTTACTGAACAAGATGACAAGAGCAGGAGCGGGGAACACGTGCTCCCCCCTGTCGGTTGTGCACAGAAGTGCTCGACGTTGAGGACTGGGCTGGATCCAGGTGCAAAAAAAAAAAAAAAAAAAAAAGTCTGGCAGGATCATTAGGAGGGAGCTCTCCAGTGGAGAGCGCACACGCATATACCAAGACGCAATCAGTGTCACACACAGTCGGAGCGGAGCAGACGAGCTCTCGTCCGGATCGGTGCCAGACGCACGACCTCGCTTCGTTTCTACTGCTTTAGTTCTTTTAAATTAAACATTAGTTTGTGCTTTTCTTCGGTGTCCAGTTTCAAACGTGTTTCTGATTTTTCTTTTCACGTCTATTGTGGAATTTATTTTGGGGGGCTTGGTGAACTATTCCCAACTCGCAGGTAAAGTTTGGAGAGAAATAAAGTCTGCTTCGTATCACAGTGTGATATCTCTCCTCCATCTCTGCCTGTTTCCTCATTTCTCGTCTCTTCTTTGCAGTAAACCTCTGGAGAGAGTCGGTTCCCGCAGACGCAGGAGAAACAAAACGAAGAAGCAAAAGTTGTCAGTGCGCCTTCGTGTGGGGAACTCTTTGGATTGAGCCGCCCCCGAAATGGTGGGGCACCTACATTTACAAGCGATGGATGACAGCCTGAAAGGAAAGAACCGGGAAGGGCTGCTCGACAGTCCGGATTCGGGGTTGCCCCCTAGTCCCAGTCCACCCTTCTGCTCGCTCTCCCCGGCTCTGATCGAGTCGCGCTCCGGGAGCTGCACGACGCCCGTGGAGAGCCAGCATGGAGATTATAGAAAGGAAAGCAGAGAAGGCAAACTGGTAAGAAGCTGTTTGTACTGTAGTGAAACACACTGAGAAAACTCTCTGCTTAGTGCGATTGAATTCAAATATAAGAAGAGCAGACGGTCAAAGAATGGCCCTGCTGTGAAAGACACTGTTTCAGGTTTCACTTGAGTCGCACAACATCTGGAAGCTCTCCTCTCTCTCTCTCTCTCTCTCTCTCTCTCTCTCTCTCTCTCCCTCTCTCTCTCCGTCCACAATCCCTGAGCTGTAAACTCCTGATCTTGCACTCCTGCTGCAGATGACTCTTCATTGTTTCAGTAAAGTCTCATCAAGTCTTTATCACTCTGCTGCATCAGCTGAGGTCGCAGCTACAAGGTGCCACAGGGGTCAGTGACTTCATTAGGCTCAGTTGGTTTTGCAAAATGTGGTCCAGGGGCTCCCAGGGGTCCTCGCCAGCTTTCCAGGGCTGTGCTCCAGCAACAGTGACAGTAACATGTCGCCACAATGTTGATGGTGTGAGATGGGTTTGGTTTCTTCAAGATCTGCCACCATGTTCAGAAGACTGAACAGTCTTCATTAAACTATGATTGGAAGCAGCTTTAAGACACAAAGGCCAAACCTTTGGATGTCTAAAGCCTTGAAATAAGGCACCAGCAGCAGGTCTGTGTCTTCCAGTGCAGTCACTGTAGACTCCACAGCGCTGTGGTTTTCTTATTAGCATAGTTGGAGCTCATGGATGGTAAAGACAAATTGAAAAGCGTTGAACAACTGTTTCTATTCCTTCTTTAATCATCTTGTGACTTTGTGGAGAGGTGTCGGGAGCCTACTGTACCAGGCAGTCATCTCATGTCTATTTGCATTTCATCATTGTGACTCTGATCCCACTTTCTCAATATTAACTGAAGTTCAACTAACTGACTCGTGTTAATATTTCTCCTAGTGTGTGTTACCTGGCAGCTTTGCTGTGCTGCTCTGTGAATATATTAACATGCCCAGACACAGAAAGCTGGATATGCAGAATGATCCCAAGTAAAGATGTAGGATATGAGGGTGAACACTGAAAAATGACGGCTCAAATCTAAAAGTGCATCAACATGGGGAATCCAGTGTCCAGTGTGTGCAGGCTTTTATCACACTTGTTCCTCTTTGTGTCGCTTCAGTCATTGTGAGTGACGATCCAGCTATGAGACTCATCCAGTTCCTGCTCAGACCAACAGGCCCATGACGCCCTTCTTAAACCTGTTTTCTCGTGTTATTTCCTTTAAATAGGTCCCTGTATTAGCACCTATTGTCTGAGGTGAAACTAGATGATGGTGATTGATCGACAAGTGCATTTTAATGACGCACTCTGCAGTCACCTGACTGTCTCTCATGACAAGGCTGACTGGACTGAAAATCACCTCTATGTCACTCCCAGTTTCCAAAAGTCTAAAGAACGTGTCTGTGCAGGTCAGGGTGGCTTTCAGAGTGTCTGATAGAGGCCTCAGCAATGCAGCGGTGCATCGTGGGAGCTGCGTGACATCGGTTTGCTTAGGCCTAAACAGAAAAAGAGAATCTAATCCCAATGGCAGAGATTAGTACGGCTCTCTGTCCGTCTCTGCTTGGTGATTTCCCTTTTTTTTTAAAGATTAGAAGCTGCTCCTGCTCATGTTTCTAATCCCATCCGTGAAAAAAAGGTATTTTACACCTCTCCATCAGAGTCTTCTGAGCTGTTTGAGTACATGTCTGACAGGAGGACGACGGGAGGCTTGGACATGTGCTCGGTTTAGTCTCGTACCAAATCTATTTTTGCGTTGTTTTTGTACGCCACCTAAGAACAATCCTCACGTTCTATTTTGAGGACTTGTTAGAGCCATTGCAGGACGTTGCATAAGTGTTAGGTGACCTCTCACATCTAAATTAAAACAGCCTGTCTGATTACAAACATGGTTCAGATTTATGCAGATGCAGGGAAATTAAAACTTCTACTCGCCTCTCCTAATATGAGTAGATTTTAAAGTGGGTCTAGATGCATGAATAATATGAAGGTGGTAACGTAAGCTTGAGTCTTTCAGAGCTGGATAAGGTTGTGTTCAAGGAGGTGGCTCAACTATCAGTGGATTAACTAAAAGGACAAACAGGAGGCAGCTCTCATGACTTTTTCTAAATCTGCCCCACTGCTGATGCAGATGCTCAATTTAACGTCCTCGCTGGACGTATAGTCAGAAGCTTCACTTCACTGAGCAGCCGGCCAACAGTTGGAAATGTGTGTTTGAGTTGGCGTTTTTCTCTGCAGCTCTGCATTGTGCATTGTACATTGTGTGGGTTTTTCAGCTGCAGACTATTTCTTCTGGGCAGTAATGTGCTTCCAGGGGGTTTATGCTTTGTGTACATACAGGGTGACCCGCTGCCTGGAGGTGACCCACACTGCATTCATCAATGTTTGCTTTGCAGACGTTGCCAGAGCTCACTGTGGAGAAATAGCTGGGATGCTCTCCGTGCTGTAGCACTGGAGGAAGGACAATCGCATGCTTTTACTGTATTTCCAGGTCATGAATTACCATGAGGGGAAAATGAACACCCTGCACATGAGCGGTTTCTCAACGCTGTTGTGGCAAAACTAGCAGCTGTGCAAGTTCAGTTCCACCGTTCAGATAGAGCGTGGTGGTGATTGTAGGCTGGAGGTAAGACGAGCTGCACACAGCAGTCTGCTGTGCCCTTGGCCTGTTCTCACCCTTCCCCTGTCGTGGCATCTGCACGTAACCGTGGCCAAACCGCAGCATGTGACAGCCTCCCCTGTGTAACGTGAGAGGTGTCGGAGTAGTGAGTGGGGCGCCGTTTGATTCAGATTGGTCAGTGTTCAGAGACACTCGTGCAAAGAAAGTTACAAGCTTGGCTCACAGTCTATCACACCATTCGTTTTTTTCTATTGGTGCAGCTCGGTCCCCCTGAGGGGGCAGTCTCAGAGGTCAAGGGTCGGTAAACAAGCAGAAGTGCCTGCTTCATTCAGTTGAGTACAGCGTGTCTAACAGAAAGACGCCCTCGTACGTTTGTTAGTTTGAACAGGTAACAGTCAGAATCCATAAGAACCAAGAAATATGACAAAGTCAAAACGTGTCTGTGATTGAAGACTGACTTTTATCTAGATGACTTTGGCGAGTTCCTTGAGGACCCCTGACGTCCATGTGGCAGACAGAGACTCATTGTTATCCTTTTCAAGCAGCATCATCCCCACTCTGCCTCCCACTACAGCTGCTCTAGAGACGTCAGACACAGCCTTGTCAGCGAAGTTTCCTTTTCTTTAACTATTGTAAGTCCCAACATCTGTAAGTCTATTTTCAGTCCACACACACACATGCCATGCGCACACGGCTGCGTCTGGGTCACACGTCTCCAGCCAGCCTGAACTGCAGTGAAAGCTTGTGAGAAAGACGTTTACCACCAACACTTTATTTGGCTGGACCCACACAGTGTAATTATCCAAATTAAAATGGATGTGTTGCTGTGTTTCTTGCGTAATTGTTGTTGGAGTAATGGCCGTGCCATCGACAAGGCATGGGGGAGGATCGGGGAGTGTGTTTTCCTGCAGAGGGTGGGGACGGCAGTGTTTTTCATTTGGCCTGCTGGCTCTGTTGAAACCCCCAACCATGCTGGGATTTTTTACTGGAATTCCTTGAACAGACACGTTGGCAAGCTGATTACAAACAGTTCAGCAGTTCATGGATGTTTTAGTCAGATTATGACTCTGTGTGTTTGCTCCGCACAGCTGCCCTACCTGCTGCTGAACGCCACAGGAACAGACCCAAAGGTTCGCATGCACCCCGTGTTCTTTGGGGAAAGCATCGAGGTCAACCCCAAACCGGAGCAAGAAATCAAGTGAGTCAACACTGACACATAAACATGTAGCTTTACTTGTTAACTCTTTCCTCTTGTCAACGCTGCCACCTAGTGTTTCTAAAGAGTTGTCGTCCTCTTGTCTCTAGGTGCAACTCCAAGGTCAAGTACGACTCTGACAAGCATTACCGGGACCGGGTCTACTGCGCCCCTGTTCCCACGGCCACCTCTTTCAGCGAGACAGTGGTGGCGGTGCGGAACTGCACTTGGAGGAGCTACAAGTCCCAAGTGTACCTGGAGCCGCGGCAGAGGCCCATCAGCTACCAGAGCACCACCATCATTTACCCCAAACACGCCAAGAACACTTACCGCACCACTCTCAACTACAACGCCACAGGCTCCCGCCGCTGGTTTGTGTCCACGGTGCAGCTGGAGTCGAGTGAGGATACTAGTCCCTGTATCATTTATACAGAGGACCTGTAGAGGCCAGCCCACATAGGCAGAGGGCTACCTGGTGATTATCTTGTTTTTCTGGAGGACAAAGAACTCGGGAAGGCCTGTAATCAAGAAGAAGCACTCGGAGCCCCTTAAAAGCCCTGCTCTATTCATCCTTACTTGCCATGAAGGAAACTGTGGGAAACCTTCATTGATATTTCAATCTGAGTGTATTTAGACTTTCTACTGACGCAGTCTTTAAAAAGAGGAGTTGGTCCCCTGGCGGTTTAAAGGTGCACTCCAAAGGTTAATGTCTTATTTAACAGAGGGGCTGACTAGTTGGTGGCCTTTGTTCTCCTTCAGGCTGGACTGTTACCTCTCCGACGGTAGTGATCAGATTGTAGATGTCTGTGTTTGTATAGAAAAGTCAAGACGACAAGATGACACGTGGCGGCATCACATGTGGTCACATTAATGCAAAGCTTTCTAATATGGCTCTATTGCACTTGTTTTCTATATATATATATAACAGTTCTCTCAGTGGACTTGGCACTGCAGGGGGTGGGGAGAATCGGACCAAAGACAGTTTATCTCTTTGTAATAACTCCGTTTGTTTTCAACTTCTAATTAAGATGCATTCAAACCCAGCTAAGACCCAAATGCTAATCATAAGAAGGATCACAGCGGCCTGCAGAGGATTTAAATTTGAAATATTCCTCCACTGCAGTTTTGGTTGTAAGACCTGTTAAACTTTATTTCAATACTTCAGTTAAGTGTAATGTCGTGGAGTTTAGTGTGTCATGGTAAAATGGTTCGTTGGAAGTGCAGAAAGGGCTGCAGAGCAACATCATCTATGGGTACTGACTGAGAAAACATGTTTGTACGTGGCAGTCAGGGTTCGTTCTCATCAATTAGTGCAACAGTTTGTTTTCAACCTGACTCGGTCTGCACTGATGTATGCCCTGCTTCTCCACAGGACACAAACACAAACAGAAAAAGCAGAACTATTTCCAGTTTCCTCTCGTTTCTTTGGTGAGCTGCAGGTGTAGCCTCTAAAAATAAGGCTGAAACTTGCTCCTGTTCGTGTTGCACCAGCTACTCGTAAACACAACTAGGGACTCACTAAGTCATCACGTTGCACTATTAAAAGAATATCTGACAGAACTTCCTAAAATGAGCAAACAGTATATAACAGTCGACTACTAACCGTGTTTGTCATGCAGTTTCCAATGTGCTTCTGTTAACTGTAGCTGTCCTTATCTCTGGTCGTCTACATTACTGGCTTAACATTTATTCGGACACAGCCACACAGTTACTGAAACGTGGAAGTGTGTTCACTCTGACACTTCACCAAGTTAAGCTAAACGCTGGTAGTTACTGGACAAATAATAACCAGTGTCTCCATAATAACAATGCTGGTAAAGCATCCACATCATGACTAGGCTTGACGTTACGGACGGTGCAACCAACTGATTGGAATTGTTTTCAAAAGCACAAAACTCTGCTGTTATCACCAACATGCAACAAGCGGAGCGGTGAACACATATTGTTTTCCTATGGAGGATGTAAGTTATCGTTTTAACAAGCGTTTTCATCACCTCCTTACAAACCTATGTAAATCTAAATCTTCACTATTGATTATGGCAAAGATTGCAACTCCATATTTTACCTCACATTTTCTAAGGCATCGCTTTTATTTCACTGCAAATAATGTATTCCTGATTTTCAGTTGATGTCTAGACTTTGTGATTGTTTATTGTGTCCAGATCGGTGCAGAGCAGACAGGACCTGGAGGGCATGAGCATCAGTGCTGCAAAATGGGCACTGAGCGGGAATAAGGGAACAGGAAGTAGTGAAACCAAGAGCAAGAAGGGCAAAAAGGCGAAGGGCAGATCTGCTTTTTAAGAAGAAAAAAGCATATATATGCTTTTTTATGTATAAATATACACACACACACACACGGTATGAGACGAGCAGATGGCTTTTTGTACAAAACAGTGGCTGTCAAGGTGTCGGAGAGTTTTGCTATGTGCTGATGGTCTGTGAAATGTCAGAGAACGATGAGAGAAAGTTTGTGGGTGTTAAACACGTTGGTGGTTTTCTGTGAGATTCTTTAGTGTTTCCTAACACTTGATTTTGTTACTGTAAAATATTTCCTGTTGTATATGTGGCATCGAGGCACTTCGTGATTCTCTTTTTATTTTTGTACGTCAATCTTTGTTCTGTTCTGATCAAAGAAAATTATTTAATAAGATGTATAGCCTAATTGAATTAAAAGAGCAATTCCCAAAACTCCTATTCTATTGCTTTGAGTAGCTGTGTTATTATTATTGTTGATCTCATGACATCATGCCTTCCTGCACACCACAGGTTTGATTTGGGCTGTTCAGACACACATTTTAATGTGCTGCAGTGTCCCGTCGAATAACAACAGACAACAAAATGCTGAATAAACACAAGCAGAATTTGGGAGAAACTCTGCTTAAATAACTTGCACCACACTTTTTTGAAGAGTTCAAACTTATCTGGTGTTCGTTAGTAATTGCAGTAGCATTGAATTAAATAAATCTGGTATGAAGTGACAAGATTAAGGAAATTAAACTGGTCTGAAAGAGCGTTTGGTAGAGGGTTTTGAATCAGGGCCTCGGGGGCTCCAAGGCAGCTCGAGTCATTCAGCACTTCGTCTGTCGTTATCCACTGATGGAGTGAAGTGTCTCCCAGTGGTGAGGCAGTAAACAGGCCTGAACACTTAGTGCTGCTAAGACCTCATTTGTCACTGTATCGTTTCCTACCAGTTAATAAAATGCATGAAAATTACAGACTTGTGCATAAAAATCTGAATATTAAATTGTTTGTTTGTGTGCTAAAGCTGAAGTTTATATCAAAGTATTCTCTAAAAACATAAAAAATGGTCAGTACAGTCAACAGAAAGATATATATATATATAAAGATGTTAAAATAATGTTATCAGCTTGTTTTATTAAATGTATAAATAAAATAGATTATTTCCTTTAGAAATCTGTGGAACATATACAATAAAGAACCGTGTTTATAGCTCCCCCTAGAGGTACATCACTGTCATTACTCTGAACCCAAAATGAACAAAAGAAACCCATTTCAAAAAATAAATAAATCCAACACACACAAACCAATAAATAACATGAGCCCGAATGACAATAAGCTTTTTATTTAAACATTAAGGCAGTGTCTTTTTTGTTTTTCATTTTTACACTGCTATCCACAAAGCTTGCTGGTGGGCATGTAGAATTTAACCATGTGAATATTTCTTTCGTTCTTATTTTTCTTCCTCTCCATAATACCAACCTTGAAGCAAGCCACATAAATATTTACATCTTTTCAGTTTTATATACAATCCTTGCTATTATACAGTGGGTTATAATAAAAAAAAAAAATCATTATGCACAAAATGGTTGAACAATGTATTGTCAATCCCCCCACCCTCCCTTGAACAGTACAGGGAACACAGCGATAAACTTTGTTTTTTAGGTTTGAATTATTATTTATGATTTATAATCAAACAGGTGGGTGCTGAAAGAAGACACAAACAAAACTAAATGGATGCATGTTAAAATTCATTTCAGTATACTTTTAAAAACTATGAGTATGTTGTCGCTTTAGAAAACAGCTGGATATGGCTTTGTCTGGTTGCTGTCACATTCTTAAATTTCATCTGTGGATAAATGATATACACACAATGAGACCACTGTACAAAGCCTGTCTGTGTTGTTTTTGCCTTGCCTGATGAAATCAAGCCCTTCATCAACCTTGACAGAAAGAAAAACCATTAGAGCTAAAACATGGCTGAGATGAGCTTTTTGTAGGTGTAGCATGCTAGATGCTCCACCAGAGACACAGGTAGGATGAAGGAGGGAGAGGAGGTAGTCCTGTAACAGTCATGTTTGTGTTGTGACAATCCACTGTGATAGAGTGTACTACAGAGGTGAGTCGTACACTTAAACAAGTCACTGACATCACTTCAGAGTGTTCAGTCGGAGGACAGAAACCATCTCTGGTTGTACAAAGTCGCAAGCCAAAAGCCTTTCATATCATACACAGAGAGCGGGCGAGCTTTGAAATACTGCAAGCAAAATGTGAGAACATGTCAACCAATGTTACTTAAAACTACCAGAACGCTTTTGAGTGCCTTCTCCTCGACTTCCCCTTACTCATAGAAAAACATGAGATGCAATGAAGTACACTTGTAGTATGCCACTGGTCTCATAGTGGAGGAATCATCTGATGCAGTATTGCTGTCCCGTGATACAGCGGTCTTGTTTACAAAATCAATCGAATGAGTGAAAGAGTTAAAAGCTAAGGCTGTGATTTTGGAACAAAAGGAAAAAAAAAAAGTTTTTAATAATAAAAAGGAGCACATTTCATATTTTTGTTTGTTTTTTTGTTTGTTTGTTTTGTTTTTCAGATTTCCCTGCACGGACAGTATAAACTCTGGCACTGGGGGCAAAAAAAATGCATGTCACTTGGTAACTTCAGTACTGAATATGTATAATCAATGGCACTTAACACTAGGAATATCTCATAACTGTACAAAATCAGCCTGGATGGGGAGTTGAGTCTAAGCTCTTCCTCTAGGCAGTAAAAGGTCAGAGGTCAGACTATCACAACAACAGCTCCTAGAGGGGGTTATAGCCGGCCAGCTGAATCATGGACCAATGGTCATAAAAAGATGGCTTCGTCGTCACCTCTTAAAAGCAAGCAAATTCCAAATGATGCTGCAGAATTTGCCGCTAAGCAGCTTTAAGGTTGGTTCGCACCTGCTTGAAGGGGCTTCGTTGTTGTTTGCTAAAATGTGATTGTCACTTTAAGTGAGGGAGCGCTGAAGAAGAACAAAACAGATACGTGTTAAAGGATACCTCCACAGTTCGATTTCTCCGCTGTTCTTAAGTCCATTTTTCACCTGCCCCAGGAAACATAGATTCTTAAAAATGCCATTGTGAACAAACTGACAACTAAGTGCTTAATATCCAAAAACACAGACATGGTTAATATAAACACAGTGAGAAAGTGTCACTTGTCTCGGAGCCATCCATCTGGCAAATCATCTCTCCCTACGTGGAGTCCGCCGGCCTTTGCTGCTTTCCAGGACTCTCCCTTACATATGATGACATCAGCAATTAACAGCATGTTTACCCTGTAAACCAATTATATGACCCTCCCGCATAACAATATCCGCACCCCGCCCCATACCCATAAAAGATACATCATTCGCATAAGAGACGATAAATGACACCATCAAACGTTCACCATCAAAAAGTACTAAAGGTCCCAGCTCATGTTCCAAACACAGGACTGGACTGACTGAAGTTAAAGGAGAAAAAGAAAGAACCAAAACAAGAAAAACAGGATGCTGATTCTCCTCCCGTCCCCTGGCATGTATTCTTGTAGTGGTAGCAGTGCACAGGCCTCCAGCATCTGGAGTTCACTGTGGACAAACGTGAGGTGGTCCTTGCTGTGTGAGCAGCTGCTCTCAGGTCAAACCTGTGGTCCAAATCTGGTACTAGAGCAGCCGTCAAGAGGCTCCTGACAGGACCAGCAACACGATCTCAGAGTCCCTTCCCCACGTCAGCACATTAGAGCAGTACACCTAGAAGGTGCAGGTCAATGTGGCTGTACTGATAAGGCCAGTGAGGAAAAGTAGTTACATTTTAAAAAAAGTGATTTGTCCTTTAGAGTAGTCCTGGAGTGAATGCATAACTTGTAAGCGCAAACATACACACACACACGCACACACACGCACACAGAGCAGCAGTGTTCCAGCTGTTTGGTGCTTGGCGTCAACACTATCCTTGCTTGAGGACTGATGGAGGAAATGCAGAGTGGAATGGTGTGGGTAGATTTGCAGATACCTCAGCAGGTGTGTGTGTGTGTGTGTGTGTGTGTGTGCGCGTGTGTGCGTGTGTGGCTGCAGCAGCACAGAGGTGGTTAACGGGGTCCTGTTGTACGGTAGCATTTCGGGTCACTCGCTGTCAGACAGGGTCTCGTACTGAGACGAGAGCAGAGGCTTGGGCTCCTCCTCCCAGGAGCGGCCCTGCCCAGGCCCTGATCCCGAACCCAGACCTGCCAACTGGCCAGAGGAGGGGGAGGGAGCAGACGCTGTCCCACTGGGGAAACGCATTATCAACGGGTTACATGGAAAGGGAGTTGGTGTTGATCCTGTAAAAAGCAGAGTGACAGCCTGGTTACAATTTGTTAAAAACAATTTCTCCTTTTGCAGACAACCACTAGAACTGTATCAAATCAGCTAACAGTACATCACTCAGTCGTAAAAAGGCCTTTAATACCTGTGGATGAAGGCCGGTCTTCCCACACACGGTTGGTAAGGGGAGTTCGTCTGTTGCAGTCTCCCTCTGAGTGGACTGAGGACACAGAGGACGGCCTCTCCCCCCCTGACAGACCTGGTCCTGGGGATTTGGCCTTGCGCCCATTAGAGCGGCCACTGCCCTTTGAGGACTTTCCCCCACCTGCAAACAGAGCAGATGGTTGAAGTTACAGTGTAACACACTCCTGTGAAAAACATCATAATCTCTAGTACAGTGAATGCTACTTTAACTGAAGGACAGATGAGACTGCACTTCTTTTCGCAAGTAAAGCTCTGTGCTTTCAAGTTATGTGTGGTGTAGTGTGGGTAGTGTCAATGATCGCACATAGTTATACTTTAATCCTTCACTAACACTATGATAATACATTGCTTTTCAAACTGTGGCAAAAGGCTTCAATGAAGAATAAAAGCAAGGTGAAACATAAGCATATAAGTCTAAAATTATAAAAAATGTTACATTTTCTTCCACAAAAGATCAGAACTACATCAAGGCTGGAAGCAGAGCGCTAAAAGCCTGGCAACAGAAAAGAAAAAATTAGGATGTCACACCTTGTAAGAAGCCGTCCTCGGCACGTCCGTCAGACATACCAGAAGTCATACTGGAAACCATGGGGTTAGCAGAGTTGGAGGGAGAGCGTTCCTCAGACTGGTCATCGTATTTGCCCATTAAGGCCTTTCTTATAATGGCCTCCAAGCCTATTGAGTTACCAGGGGTCTCTGGAGCTGGGTGGCTGCGGACATTTACAGGTCCTGTGAAAGGAAGGAGTGTTAAACAAATTATAGGGAGAAAGGGACAAAACTACAGAGAGCGGAAACAGAAGCAGGAAGAAATGTCATGAAACACAAGGTTGGGGGTGGGTAATGATAATCACAGAACCACAGTATTAAACAGTAATAGAAGGAAAATAACCTATGAAGAGATAAAGCCAAGGCCAAAAGAGTGGAAAGAAGGCATGGTGACACAGTATAGTCAGAGGAGTTGTAAGCTCAAACTTAGCGAAGGACAAAATGAGAGCTGTTAAAAGATTCTATGCATCTGTCCTGCACTGATATGTGGGCATTATATTCTGTAGTTTAGAGACTGTCCGGAGAGTGTTGAGAAGAAGATCAAGAATTTCTTTTAAGCCCTTTCTCAAGCCTGACAAGCAATTTTACTTGTCTGTGTCCTGCAGGAATACAAGTCAATGAATAGCTTGTGTAAACACCACATGTCATGCCAACTTAAGGCCTTGTCAGATTTCTGTATCGAGTACTTTTCACTACAGCTTCAGTCTGAAAACATGCAACAAGCACTGTTTCTGCTAGTTGATGCATGTGCGTCATCAATATGCTCAAATCTAAAACAACTGTTGCCAGTTCATATAAAAGAGACTTTCAAACAAGACTAACTTCATTTTTTTAACCGCCTTATTCTCTGCCAGCAGATGGTCAGATGATGTCTTTCTAGATTGTAACACCTTAACCTAATCCATCTCCACTGGTTTTATTAAATAAACATACTTCTAGTTGCATTTTGCATATTGTTGCCACATTGTGTTTGACCACATACAAAGGTCCAGTTCATTTTTGTTTGATGCGAACTTTACAACACTGCCATAAAGTTATTACCATGCCTACCATGGGATGCAAATGTCATGTCCTCAGTAAACATAAAAGTTTATCATCTCACTTATATATATATATATATATATATATATATATATACACCTATATGTAAATTAACTATTGATAAGACTTAAAAAGATTACCTGCAGTTGTAGATGCCGGCATATTGAAGATCTCTGTTCCTGGCTGTCCAGCATCTGAAAGTGTCAGTGGGGTTTCTTTTTAAAAACGTCAACTCTATATTCAATAAATCCCACATACGCCTTCTAAAAACTATTTTTAATCATGTCGGTACTGTCAAACTTACTGAAATCACTGTCGTTTCCCACCACTGTCATCTTCTTGATCATTTCCTGTTTCTTTGACTTCACTATAGCTGAGGTGTTCTCTGTCAACTTGCTGAAGAAAGTTGGGTGCTGGGAGGCATTGGGTGGAGAATGGGAGCCCATTCTGCAGGTGAGAAAAGAGAACCAAGTTAACACACTGGAATATTCTCTGTTGTATGTGGTTTGGATATTTTGATGCAAAATGTTGGCATGTATATATTTGTAGGAGGTTGAGTTCTGCTTTGCTTTTAAATTCAGTAACTCGTAATTTTAAACATATAATTTATACTTAAAGTATACATGGAACTGAAGGTTAGCATATGTTAAGCATCATCATGGCTGAAAACATAAGCAAACCTTCTTAACATGGCAGCCTCCACCCTTCTGTCACAGCTAGAGCTAGGTTTTTTATTAAGATCATTTTCCTCAAATCAGTCGATATCCATACGTAAAATTTCTTAAAGCTTCCCTTTTACTCCTTAGTGAAATATGGAGGTTATATTGGTTATTTTTGACTCTTTGTTCGTTAAAACATGGTGCTAGAAAGTGGACATTATCAGGTCTGGTGCTGTTGTTGCGAAGGCATCGCACTGGTTGTTTTATGGGAACCAGCACTTCGGATGGTAATAAAGACTGATGGTGTTTGTTACCAGTCTTTGTAGAAACATGGCTTTGACACAGTTTGCAGTGCACTTCTCGGTCCGACTTTAATTACCCATAATATCTCCACACTACTCTTCTTTTCAACGTTATGTTCGTCTTTTGAGCCTTGGACTGTGTCCTTCTGAATGTTTTCTGCGGTAACGCTATTGCTCAAGTTTCCGTTCACACCGTCGTCATTTTCTCTTATCTCGCCCCTGCTCCTGACATACTGCTGTGCATGGCAAGCCAAACCATTAGCACGTGTTGCTGCTAACAGCTGATTATACGGTCATGGCAGCCTCCACCCTTCTGTCACAGCTAGAGCTAGGTTTTTTATTAAGATCATTTTCCTCAAATCAGTCGATATCCATATGTAAAATTTCTTAAAGCTTCCCTTTTACTCCTTAGTGAAATATGGAGGTTATATTGGTTATTTTTGACTCTTTGTTCAGTTCCGTTCACACCGTCGTCATTTTCTCTTATCTCGCCCCTGCTCCTGACATACTGCTGTGCATGGCAAGCCAAACCATTAGCACGTGTTGCTGCTAACAGCTGATTATACGGTCATGGCAGCCTCCACCCTTCTGTCACAGCTAGAGCTAGGTTTTTTATTAAGATCATTTTCCTCAAATCAGTCGATATCCATATGTAAAATTTCTTAAAGCTTCCCTTTACTCCTTAGTGAAATATGGAGGTTATATTGGTTATTTTTGACTCTTTGTTCATTAAAACATGGTGCTAGAAAGTGGACATTATCAGGTCTGGTGCTGTTGTTGCGAAGGCATCGCACTGGTTGTTTTATGGGAACCAGCACTTCGGATGGTAATAAAGACTGATGGTGTTTGTTACCAGTCTTTGTAGAAACATGGCTTTGACACAGTTTGCAGTGCACTTCTCGGTCCGACTTTAATTACCCATAATATCTCCACACTACTCTTCTTTTCAACGTTATGTTCGTCTTTTGAGCCTTGGACTGTGTCCTTCTGAATGTTTTCTGCGGTAACGCTATTGCTCAAGTTTCCGTTCACACCGTCGTCATTTTCTCTTATCTCGCCCCTGCTCCTGACATACTGCTGTGCATGGCAAGCCAAACCATTAGCACGTGTTGCTGCTAACAGCTGATTATACGGTCTGGTCCATGGTCCGTCAATCTACCTTGACGTGGCTGTAACTTTTCCAGGCACATGATTGGTTCCTGCAGCGCTATTCTCTTTATTATTGGCTTTTCGTGTCAAAACATGGATGGAATGGGTTCTATTGAAGTCAGTCAGATCAGTCTAAGAGTTCTATCCAGGAAAAGTTATTTTGTGGTAGATACATTATTGTCTGTGCCTCAGAGCACCTTGTCACTGTTGAGCTTTACTTTTGTCAGCACTCCAAAAAGGTGTGGTGAAAAGGATAAGCAGTACAGATAATTTATAGGTGGATGTATGCTGTCCTTCTGCACATTGTACAACAATAACCTTTAACTGCTGTCATGCTCGTTTAAATACCATGAGCGTATCTACAATAAATTCAACATATCCATAAGAATCTGTATGAGCCAAGCTTGACTACAGTTGGTTGCACCTACTTAAGTTAATACAGGCAATACAATAGCTAGGCACCTCTGTGGTGATCTATTGTAATATGAGCCGTTACCCTTGTTCTCCCTGCTCAATGGGATAGGAGGCCCCTGCCTGGACTTCAGGCTCAGAGTTGGCTCCAGCAGGAGACACTGGTTCAATGCCATCATTTGAGATGTTAATAGGGGACGTCTTGGGCTGAGGAGGAGACCTGAAGAGAAAACAAAGACAGATGCATTTAGAGCCTCCACGATCTCAATAATACAACTGTCTAGTACAGATAGTGTGTTTTTTTTCTGGACATAAATGTTTCATTGTCATACATCTGCTTACAACTGTCACAAAACATATTATTACTATTATTGCACAAACAAGTTACAACAATACCTACTTCTTAGCTTTCTGTGTGAATTATTGACTTCATAAAGATTAATACTGTTTGCTGGTCCTGATCACATTTGACAGTGTCTCATACCGGTCTCTGTTGCGCTCTCCAAGACCCTCAGCATAGCGAGAACCTTGGGCAGACTCCTGTGAAGAGGGTGGAAGCTGGGAGGCACTGGGCGGACGAGTCAAGTCCAGCACTGGAGAGCTATGGTAGCTTTGTTGCTGCTGTTGGCTCTGTCTGGTGTAGTCTTTAGTTATCACCTCCTGTTTATGTGTTGATAAAGTCACATGACAATTGGGCCTGGCGTACAGTAAGCATCAGAGTTTCTATTCTTTTTAAAACACTTGGCAAACGTGCAAAACTCATTTTGTTTTTTTATGTCATTGTGCTGGTTTTACAGAAATGCAGAGGTTGAGTACACTTACACTGATGTGCTGTGCCAGGGTGACCACCCTCTGGCTGCCTTTAACACATGGGGACGGAGGCTGTTGGCCTGGAGACAGTCTCTCTTCAGACGGAGGACGGTACAGACCGTGTGGCTCCAGCTTCTGTTGAGCTGAGATTCAAAGCAAAAGAACAGAGACACACGCACACAGACAGACAGACAGAGGCAAAAAATAAATTAAAAGAAAATCACATACACACAAGGGTAAAAGTTAGTTTAGTCTTTTTGTTCTCTGGTGACACAACTTTAGATAAACTGTGCTAATGAAAACATGCATCAGAAACATCTACCCATCTATCAGGACTTATAGTGGATGTGCAATTTTAACATTTCATGTACAGTAGCATCTGCACATTAATGTTCAAAGGGTCAATCTAAAAACACACTGGATCACAGTGTGTGTGTGTGTGTGTGTGTGTGTGTGTGTGTGTGTGTGTTTGAGTGAGTTTGACAAGCTACTTCAAATCCCTTAAATATTTATGGTGTACTCTTTGCATACAGACCTAACAACCTTAGCTTTTACCAGAAATGATGCTAAAATTGACTGGTTTTGCATCAGTAACTCATAAATGAAGAAGTCACAGGAAGTCACAACTGATATGCTGAAGACCATATTCTGTGAAGCAGGCAAAACCTAAATCTGACAAGTCACTGCAAATTCTGAATATATTTACTGTACGCAGTGTATATAAGTGCTATGTACTGTGAATATTAACACTGAACATAACTCAAATGTAAGACAAACCCATCAAATATTGTTTAAACAATGTGTGGCACATTCTGCCTTCATGCTCAAGAGAGCACTCTGAGCCAATTTCAAGACCCCGTCTTAATGTGTTTTCTTACACAACTCTTGCACTACAGCAGTTATATCTCAGCAGAGGATGATGTAAGTTGATCGCAGGAGGCAGAATAGGACTGTATGAACCAGAGAGGACAAGCCCCCCAGAGGGGCAGGATGCTGTGGTCTTTGTTGTTAGCTACCAACAACAAGCAAGCAACTCCCGGTTCATTTAATATCTTACAAAGCCTGCCATTGTTTCTGTGCTCCTATCTGCTAGTTTGTTAATGTATGCCAACAGCAAGGCTAAAATCTAAATTACAGTCCCAAATGACGGACAAACTCCCAAAGACTTAATTGAGAGAGATGTGTTGAGTGTTTGGTGTGGGTATAAAACTAATTACCAGAAACTTATTTTTAAAAAATCAGCATAAATCCCAGTGAGCCATAAATAGGAACATGCAGATATTTATAAGGCCAGAAGCTGTAGTACCCCCCTCCCCCTGGATGGCTGAAAGTCTCCAGTTTCTCCACATGCCCTTCCCTACACTCCTTCTATACAAAACTGGTGCCCTCTGTGACCGCAGGGAGTCAGTTAGGTGGTTGGTAAGGCTTCCAACTGTATTTATGAAAGGGACTGTCGCGTAGTTCTCTGTCCCCTTTCGACGTCTGGGTTACATGTAGACATCGCCCAATATAGTGACACGGCATAATGTCTTTCAGCGTTTGAATTACAGTCTCACTGAACATGGGATATAACAGCTCCTGTGGTGAATTTTTAAGTTTTTTAAATATTTGTGCCATGCCAACCTTCAGGTGGTGAAAAACTGTGCTTACAGTAAGCAGCCTAATGGGAGGGAGGAGGGGTGCCACATGTTGAATTTATGCCACATCCTCTAGAAAATGAAAAAAAAAAAAAAAAAAAGAAAAGAAAAAAAAAAAGCAGCAAAGGATGTTGTGCCTTAATGTCCCACCAGTTTTAGCTACCTCATGACACCTCAAATAACACCTTAAAGGACACCTAGGTTCGTCATAATGAAAATTAATATATGTTTTTAGTTGTTGGTCATTTGAATTTTATCATTGCTCTAAAAAGTCTCTCCTACTATTTTAAGTCTTAGCCAGTCAAGTCAAATTAGGATGTTTTTAGTTTTTAAATGCACCCTTGGTGGTCTTTAAGTCGATACAAAAAAATAATATTATAACTGGGAACAAAAAAGCAAAAAATTGTAGCGCTCAAAGAAAAAATGTCAATGAATTGGGCTGATTAGATAATGCCAACCACCACAGCGTGCAATAGGCCACAGACTGACAAGGGAGGGTCTGAGTGATATGGGGAACCCTGGGATCCAGAGCGTCTTACCATCAGTGGCGCCGCTGGCAACAAGCAAGCCCGTCTCTGGCATCCCCGTTTCACAAGAAATTTGACGCATAATAATCGCGTTTATGAAGTTGGCCGCAGTCATGGTGGTCTTACCGAGTGCTCGGAGCTCTTGTTCCTGAATGGACATCGGTTTGTTTTGAATCTTTTCCCTACTAGGTGTACCGCTTTCTCCACGGCCAGGAGGGTTATCCGTCTGGGGAGGCAGCAGGTGTTGGGGCCGGTTTGAAGTATAGGAACCTGGGTATATTCCTCCTTGGCTGGGACTGGACAGCTTAGGGTCAGATTTACTGGAGGGTCCGTGCTGGTCCTGCATGTGCTTGGGTAAACCTCCCCTGTTTTTTACACCATCACGATTCTGCTCTTTGGTTACACTTGCATCCATAGCAGGTGAGTAGGCCTCAGAGGGCACACCTATCCCCCTGTGACCAGGGTAACCGTGGTAGCGGGCTGGCACTGACCTGGCAGGACAAACGACAGGGACTTAATAAGCATGGCATTTCTGTGAATGTTATAATAAACTATCTTTGGAATAGGTCCCAGTGTTGAAAAAACTTCTAACTAATTAAAGTACAGTTTACCTTAACACTGATGAACCTGAGTGTTCGCCCACAGAAAGACTTTTGCCCCCAGTGTTGTGCAGGACACTTGGCCGCTGCTGTACGTTCTCCTGGTTGCGAGGTGACACTGGGGAGTGCTGGTGACTATATGGCTGGGAAGCAGGTCTTGCACTGCTGCTGCTGTTGCTTGCCAGGCTGTGATCTGTACCTGTGAAGCACAGACTCAATTAATATTAAAAATACATCACTCTATCCTCAAACTACATTTGTTATGATCATGTAACTTTTAACACTTTAAAAAAAAAATTATAAAACTTTATGTGCTTCTCACCTGGGCGCCAAATGGGGGCGTGCTCCACATTTCCAAGAGATCCGCCCTTCTCTCTGTCACGCTCTCGTTCTCGGTCTCTGTCTCTTTCTCTCTCTCTATCTCTATCTCTTTCACGGTCTCTCTCCCGTTCTCTTTCACGATCCCTCTCACGGTCCCGCTCCCGCTCCCTCTCTCTCTCTCTCTCCCGGTCCCTCTCTCTGTCACGTTCACGGTCTCGTTCACGCTCACGCTCTGAAGATGAGGATGTTCCTTGCATCTTGTTAATGTGTGAGGGGCCAACTGTGGAGAATAAAAGCCCAAGAGATAAAGAACAACAATGTAGAAACAGTAAGAGTGCAACATATTTAATTTTGAGTTGAGTTCGCTTGTATTAACTGAATTGTACCAGGTGAGATAGGGGAGGTGGTGTAAGGCCTGCCAGCGAAGGTGGAGCTTCCCCCAGGGATGTAGGTGATGCGATCCATTGGGGAGCCTGCAGTCCCTGCAGAGGGAGGGACCAGGACAGGTAAATGTGGCACCTGAGAAAGGTCGATGATCCCTAGAGGGATGGAAAGAAAAGAAGTTAAAAAAAAAAACAAAACAAAAAAAAACCTTAATATCTGGTCCGGTGTGTTTTAATCAGGAAGATAAAAGTATACTGGCTATACTGCAGGATGTCATTCAGGAATGTAACTGTGGGGGTCAGATATGTAGTATATTATTGTGATAAAACTTTAACTTGAAAATAATTAAAAACAAACCAAAACTTTATTTAACATAGAAGTAAATATGAATAAGTACATTATTAAATTGAATGCATTATTGTTAGATTCTACCTTTATTCAAAGTCACAGATTGATGTACTATGGTAAATATTTTCATTTCTGATTAGATTTTATTATGGACAAACAGATGACATATCCTACAATAAGGAAAGAAGCCGTTCATGCTTTGGTAATTTTACTCTCATATCCCATCCCATTTCAGTAATGATAAAATCTAAGTGCCTCTGAAATTATAGCACACTCAATGTTGTTCCTCTGTTGAAAACACATTTGTAATTTTAGAAACTCAACATGAACACAAACCTGAGAGAAAGTGTATGGAATGGTTGTTTTCCTTACCACGTTGGGCTGAGTAGGGTAGAGGAAGGGGCTGGTCGCGTGGAGCCAGGCCCCTCAGTAGGTCAGAACGCTGGGCAGCCATTGCAGCGGCTGCAGGCCACTGGTGCATCTGCTGGGAGGTGATGTAGTCATTGAGCAGCGTTTGGCGGTTATCCAGGGCCGCATTTTCAGGAAAGCCACGGAGGAAGTAGGGATAGGTATGAGGGTATGCCGGGTTGGGAGCTAGGTGGCGAGGCAAGTAGTAGGCTGTTGTATATGAAGAGTAGGAAATTTCTGTTATTCATATTGGACTAAATCACAAAACAAAATGATTAAAGGAACATTATTTTCCTTGATGACGCAGAATCTAAAGGCTAAGTAGGTGTGCACAGATTGCCTTTTATCTTTTTAACTGTGTCCACACAGATGCTTGGGAAAGATGCTAACACCAAATAAACCAGGAAGTTCAGTTTGAAGGATTACCAGTCAGTCTGACTATTATGTGTGCTGGTGCTGTGGTCCCAGCACAAAAGTGTATTAACAAGAGGGAAGGCTTTTGTTGTGTCGGTTACTGTTGGTATGATCACTGCATGAGAACCTGTACCATCAAAGCTCAACTAAGTCCAAATCTAATCTGGGACCAAACAGGGGCTTGAAAGACCTTCAAGTACATCACACATAAAACAAGAAATGCAGAAATGTGCTGTGGCCGTACCTGGATCAATGGGGATGCCACGGGGGAGCGCTGCAGGATCAAAGGCTAAGGGGATTTGACGGTACATTTCTGTAGCTGGTTCCAGACGTGTACTGGCTCCAAGATTTTGCAGGAGACGCTCATAGGTCTGTTGATCAGGGAGTGGTGATTTGGTGGCACTCACATCTCTGGGTGTTGGTGTAGCTTTACGTTCCTGCGGTGGATTCTTACTGGATCCTGGAGTAAAAGGAAATAAGAAATTCATGTGGGGTAAAAAGTTGTGAACTATTTTGGCTGATGTGGCTATAGCAAGAAACAAGTCCCTTTTGTCAAATACAAAAAAAGCAACTGTCTTGGATTAGATATACCCACCATCATGCTGCCTCTGGCCTGTCTCCCTTGAGAGAGGGGAGCCACGATGTGATGGGCCTGGGTAAGGGGTCCTTAAGGCGCCTTTGTCCTCGTATCCCACAGGGCTATGATGTGTCTTGCCTCCCTCTTGTGACCCCAGTGTAAGAGGAGAAGAGCGGGCTATAGTGCTAGCTGTACTGACGACCGCACTGGGACGCCCTTTTGGTGCTTCTTCATAGCGGGCTCGCTCAGTACGCATATCCAGGGTGCTGTGGTAGGAGCGTGGTGAACTAGCTATGATGGAACGGACATCGTGGCGTTTACCTGAACCAGCGGCTTCCTGCTTCATGGGTGTTCCCTGATGGGTAGAGGAAGAGTGAAGAAGTGAAGAGAGATAAACATTATAAAGGGCCCATACACCCTGGCCAACATTACTGTAGGCATTTTTGTCAGTTTGATGTTAGCATGTGCATACCTGTGCTATAATGCCTTCCTTGGCAGGCTGTCTGAGCTCCTCCCTGGGAATCAAGTGAATTGAGCGCCCAGGCTCCTTCACTGTAGGCACCATGGTCTCTCTACCCTTCATTGAGTCAGAAAGTGAACTGGGCCCACGGGACGGGGAGCTTTCTCTCTTCATCTGCTTAGGCTCCCTCCTCAGGTATCCATCCTGAGGGTCAAGGTGACGAGGTATACCTGAAATCATAAGGATACATATGTTATTTTACTTCAAAAGTATGAACACAAGTTTAATTTGTTCATATTTTAGTGAGAGAAGAGGTGAGAAATAGAGAGACATGCAGAGGAGATAGGATTATATCATTTTAGCTGAGCCAGCAGGGGTTTTGAGAGCAGCTTCACCCACCACTATCTCTGGGCAAGATGATACAAGTAGGGTATCTGACTTTACTGCTATCAGATAGATAAATATTAATATCAGCATAAAAGTACTCCTGACAGCAGGGGAGTTCTGGCAAACTGGCACAATATGTTTTGGAAATGGAAAAAAAGCACAAACTCTTTTTCTGCAGCTCTACTGAGCTGATTGAGCACTCAGTAGAGGCTGATGAAGTGAAACACACGTGTAAGTGCATTCAGGAAAAACACTGGATGCAAACAGAGATAGCATAACATCAAACAACATTATCTTGCAAGCAGATACTGTACTAAGACTGTACTGTACTGTAAATAAAAAAGTTTTTTTATATATTTGACCTGCATGCATGCCTTACCAAGTGAATAGTGATTGTCGGAAACATAACTAAAACTAAAAACGTAACCTAGGAAATCAAGGACTATGAAAGACAGATGAAAACCAATCAAGTAATGTCTTAATGCAAATAGTGTCTTGATGCTAAGTCTTATTCAACAACATGCAACTTCAGAGGAATCACAAACCGTAGCTTTTGATCATTTTCCTCCAAAGCCAAAAATATCTCTTGTTCAAAAGTTTATTTAACTGCTTTTGCACAACTGTTAGTAAAAAGCATCTTACATTCAGTAACTTGCTGTCTCTTAAATCTGTTGTTGACATTTAATAAAGGTAAGATTATTTAATATTTTGTGCTGTGGATATAATATTATGTAGTGGATATTTTTTGTGATGCTAGCAAAGGCAATGTTTAAGTCGCAGGATTAATGCTGGCTGTCAATGAGATAACCAGAAATACAACTAATAACAATTATTACAAGCGATTGAAAATAATTACCCTGTAACCATGGTAACTCTATATAAAAGTAGTGACATATGCTACACAAATGTACATTGAGGGATTTTTCCTACCTTGTGAGATGGATCCCCGGATATGATGAGCATCCTTGTACGATGTGTGGTGTGGACTGTCCCTATCATGAGGTATGGCTCGACCCATCAGACCTGAGGTAGAGAGGAAGCAGTACAATGTCTATGGTAAATTATTTAATTAACCTTGAGAGTTTTTAAAGAGTGATTAAACGTCAATCACACATGGTTACATTCAGTAGAGTTCTGTGAAGGTTAAAGTGAGGTAGATCTCTTACCTTCACAACTGGCAGCAGACTCCCGTGTAGCTAGTCCTCTAGAGATGCCTCCCTCCATTGCATCATATGGACGCTTCAGGCCTAGAATTTCTCCAGGCTGCCCAGGGCCTCTGCCCTCATCTTTAGGAGTCTGAGAAGCAGCACCTACCAAAGACAAATATATATTATAACTATGGAAACTCAATGACTCAACAACTGTGGCTAAACAGAAAATATAACACTCAACACAAAGGTAACTCAGTGGAGTCATTGCATTTGTTGGGCTGGTCCTAGATCTTACTCAGAATGAAAGTAATCGTTTGCCATGGCATAAAACTGTGGTGCAGCTTAGCTAAGGTACTCACGGTCATATGTTAAAATGTGCCCGCTGATGCCCTCATACACCACGTGGCCTTTAGACAGCGCTTCCTCCCGCTCCCTCTCAGCTCGGCTGGCACTGTCTTCTGTGATCAAACGGGTTATGGTTCCCTTATACAGCACATCAGCCGGTGTACCCTGTGATGAGTAGAGGGCACACAAGACCTGCGCTTTATCATTTAAAACAACTAGTAGTAAGGTCCTACAATAGACAAGATTGGCTACTAGCACAAAAAATTTACAAGTCAAATTTTTATTTTTTCTTTACAGTACAGTAATGCCAACAATTCAGGCTTGGTTTATTAAACCAGTTGATACACCGAAATTTATACTACAACATCATAACCAATGTAGGACTGGATCAAAATATTCAGATATTAAGTTTTAAATTTTTACATTTAGAAAAAAATATAAAATCCATTTTTAGATGCTATACTAAAATGCAGAATTATATAGGTTATATCTCAGCTTGGGGATCTCAGGGTGCCTGACATCGTTCTCACTCACCGTAGTGATCATCACATCTCTGGTTCATCGTGATAAAGAGTTTATTTGTAATAGCAACAGCAGTGATTATGAATGAAACGCATTCATCGACACATAATGTAACACTACTGTACATTATGTAATGCATATTACACATTATGGTGAGTGTATTCTGTTCAATTGTTTTTGCATCAGAAAAAAGTGTTACAATGGTGACATGTAATAGGCATCTAATCAACAGGCCAAAAAGAAGAAGAAAAAAGAAAAAAGAAACATGCACACATGCATAACGTAAAATAAACTCAGCTGTAAAATACTAAGTAGTACTCCCAGAAGAAGCAGAGGTGTAACTACTTGGCAACAGTAACTGACAATGGAGTGCTTTGTTAAAGCCTTGAGTCACATCACTCGTACCCAGGGTATGAGTCATGTTTCTACACTGTTTGAGGAGATGAGAGTGGGGGTGGATGGTTGAGTAGGAGATTGCTTGAGATTACTTTCTTGTCTTTTAAATGCAGTTGTTTTCAAGAAGATACTACAAAATGTTAGAGGGGAGACTGGGGTTTGCTTTGATTGGAGGAGGGGTCTCTTTTTCTAATTAACTACAACCACAGTACACTGTATGAAAATGCATCATTGCCAAACATGGGGTCAACCCACCAGGCTACAAGCCAAAAAACAAATGAGCTGTCCATCTTCAGCGGCACTGGTTATACTATATTTTCACCTTTTCTACGCCAATTGTGTGTGACATTACAGAGGGCATTTCAATGACAGGGTTTAGCCAGCATCTAGAAATAAATAGATAAATAAAAGAGGGAACAGACACCGTACAGTGTGTACCTGTTGCTAGGGTGACAGTTCCACTAAGAGCAGTGGTTATGTCACAGCAGCAGGGAAATACAGCACCCACAGCACTTGGCCTGCCTCATGACCTCTTAACAGCTCAGCTGCTCTTTCTTTCATCACAAGTACACAAATCAAAACCAAGTGGCATTAAATAGAATCAGCACACACCAAACTACAGCAGTGACACAATCAGAAATAATATGGGTGAATAAAAATAGTGAGAGCTAGAGAGGAGTTACTCCTATCATAAACCTTGACACAGTTTCTAATACAGTTTGTTTCAGTGCAACACTTAGCTTGACCAGTCTGTGGATAAAACAAGTTGCATCAACCTGAGGGCACCACTCCAAGACAGTAAGCGGAGGGGAAAACTGAGTACAGGTCCAAGTCTGCCCTTAACCTACAGAATGTCTTTTCTACTGCAGTTTGTTAAAAAAAACAAAACAAAACAACAACACACATTTAAATGAACTTCGGACATTTTTCAGAAGTTCTCCAAATAAAGAGGAAGGGTGCAGTTTGCCAGTTGTCTGTTGTAATAAACTACTCAAACTTCAGCACTGTCAGCAGAATATTCATAACTCACATCAGGTTCACCGCACCCAACACAGCAATAACAAACTGCACATATGAGAGAGTCAGTTACAATGAGAGTGAGAACGTATCTGAGAGTGAGATGTTGGTAGGAGATTATCTGTGGCTTATGCCAGTTTTCCATCATAAACTTTGTTTTGTTGAAAAATCCACAGCAAAGCTGTCCTGGGATCGACAAAGAGTGAGAGAAAAAATAAGAGACAGACTCGCAGTACTTCTCTGTTCTGACCTTACCTGAGTAATGGAGCCACCCCGATAGGAGACTGAGGATTCTGGATGCATTCTGGTCCCAGGAATGCCCTTAGTGATACTACCTCCCTGAACAGCTGGAAAAGAAGCTGTAAGGAAAGTATAGAGGTCATTCCTGTCACTATAAGCCAAAGTGTAACGTAGTATTAAGAGTAGTCAAGCACAGTAGCAGGACAATATTTAAACAATCACTGAGAATTCAAGATAGCAAGTTTGGCAAACAGACCAAAGCTGCAACAAAGGCCAATACCCCAGATTGTTTTAATGTACAATGATCTAAGAGTATATTTAGTTTTTATAATCAAATTATTAATCTCAACACTCCACCAAGTGACATTAAAATTACATTTCTCTACACATTTACCCAACATGATGCACCACTGGCAATAATTACAGCTTTCGGTTTTCTTGAGAAACGTAGATTTGAGCATTTTCTCACATTCTTCACATCCTCTCAAGCTCTGTCAGATTAGATGAGCTTCAATGAACTCCCCACCGACTTTCAGATGAGATTTAAGTCTAGTCTAGTACATTCAGTGACTTGTCCCAGAGTCACTCTTATGTTACCCTTGCAATGTGCCACAGTGGAAAACATGAAAGAAGTCATGATTAGATTTTTTGGTATTCACAGATTTATGGGGTAATGATTGTGAAGATGTAATGATTTTCAAATCTACTCTATGTGGAATGTTATATGTTATATATGTATATTGCCCATAATTCTTTACACAGGACAAGAAAAATGTAGAAGCAAAAGACCAATGCTAGTATACTGCATATGATAAAAGAGAAGAATAGACGAGCCACCCACCACGTCCAGCAGTGGAATCAAGAGGGGCTCCCTGGGTTGACAGGTTATCAGGCTGGGAGGACGTGCTGCGAGGGGACAACTGTTCCTGCTTTACCATGGGGAAAGGACCTCCTGCAAAGTGCATAACAGTTTAGGAAATCAAGTTTAATACAAAAGACATTTGTGTGACATCAGGTGTCATGGATGCGGTAGAGGCAGTGGGCAGCTTACAGGAAGGACAACCTGAAAGTGCAATTTCCAGCAAGGTCAAGCCACTACTCACCCACTTTTCTCTGATCGATCCAAGACAATCCCATCTGTGTGGGAGGCACCTTCCCATGATCCAACCCATGAGCTGGGTTATGCAACTGCACTGGAGTGCCCTGTAGTAACAAAAATTTGGTCATTATGTTAATACACAGTATTATGGCCTCCCACTAAAAATATATTTTTCAGATTCTTTTGTGTCAAATATTTGCAACTAAAATTATATTTTTAAAAGCTATTTTCAAATTTCATGATTTTTGTAGGCCCGTAATGATCAAATAGAAGCCCTTGTTTTCCTTTGTGTGGTAATATACCTGTGTGATAGAGCCCCCTGGCTTTGTGGATGAAATAAGAGGTGGTGGCTCAGGCATTGTGAGAGGCCTCACTGCTGCTAGCCTACCACTGTCCTGTGGCAGACTCTGTATTAGGGAGTGACTTGCTTGCTGGAACGCTGGAAAGCAAGTAAAATCACCATTAGATTTTTGGCAGAGGCAACTGTTAAGAATATAAAAACTGGATAGGACAGAGGAGAACTTACAGTTGAAGTGGAGTAAGTGCTGGTCATGACTGATCTTGGCCATGTCTCGTGGGGACATTGGAGAGACATAGGGAGAGAGAACTGGGCGACCCAGGTTAGAGTTCCTCAAGTCATCAGGGGCCAGCGCTTGCTTCTTGGCTTCACCATGTGGAGAGAAAGCCCGGGATTTCTCTGCAACAACAGTACACAGAGTCAGGACCAAAACACAGTACCCAGCTAAGCCTCCATAAATCTAGAAGCTAGAATTTAGCACTTTCAACACCATGTTTAGCCTAGCCTGAGGACAGTGATAGAAAGTATCCAGACTCCATTATTCTTTACACAATGTGTACTGCAGATTTAATTTTAAAATGACAACATGATAGGACTACAGTGCATTCAACCTTATTCCACAATGGAATAAATAATTTTTTTCCCTCAAAATTCTACAAACAATACCCTATATAACAACGTAAAAAAAGCCTCAGTGCACAGCCATTTTTATATCTCCCCAGAGATGTTCAATCAGCTTCAAGTCTGTGCTCCGGCTGGGCCACTCAAGGACATTCACAGAGTTGTCCCATAACCACTCCTTTGTTATCTTGGCCGTGTGCTTAGGGTCGTTGTCCTGTTGAAAAATGAACTGTTGCCCCAGTTTGAGGTCCAGAGTACTCTGGAACAGGTTTCCATCAATATCATTTTTGTAACATTACTGCATAAAATTTTTCTTGATCCTGACTAGTCTCCCAGTTCCTGTCGCTGAAAAACATCCCCACATCATGATGTTGCCACCACCATGCTTCACCGTAGGGATGGTATTGGCAGGTGGTGAGCGGTGCCTGGTTTCTTCCAGACATGATGTTTGCCATTAAGGCCAAAGAGTTCAATCTTTGTTTCATCAGAACAGAAAATGTTGTTTCTTATGGTCCGAGAGTCCTTCAGGTGCCTTTTGGTAAACTGCAGACAGGCTGTTGTGTCTTTTACTGAGGAGTGGTTTCTCTGGCCACTTTACCATACAGGCCTGACTGGTGGAGTGCTGCACAGATGGTTGTTCTTCTGGAACATTCTCTCTCTGCAGAGAAAAGCTGGAGCTCTTTCAGACAATTCCTTCAATGTCATGGCTTGGTTTGTGCTCTGACACGCACTGTTAACTGTGGGACCTTATATATATAGACAGGTGTATGCCTTTTTCAAATTATTTTAAATGAACTGAATTTTCCACAGGTGGACTCCAATCATGCTGTAGAAAGATCTTAAGCATGATTACTGGAAACAGGATGCATCAGAGCTCAGTTTTGAGTGTCGTGGCAAAGGCTGTAAATACTAGCTTTTTATTTCTAATAAATGGGCAAAGATTTCTAACAAACGTCTTTTACATTTTCATTATGGGGTATTCTTTGTAGAACTTTGAAGAATTAATTATTTATTCCACTTTGCCTGTCTGACCCAGAAGCAGCTGCTGAACAAGGTACAGTCCATCATGTCTGACAGCTCCCATCCCCTACACTCTGAGTTCCATGTGCTGCCTTCTGATTCTCTCTTTAGGCAGCCATGAGCCAGAACTAACAGATACAAACACTCTTTTCTACCCTCAGCTATCAGTTTGGTGAACTCAGAGAGAAGACTGTGATGAAAGTGCCCCTCCTCCCTCTCTCCCAGCCCCCCCTTACATTATGTACTCTATGTTCACTGTGTGTGTTTTCTCTGTGTTATGTGCTACTGTACTGCTATAAAAATAATTGCCCCCTGAGAACAATAGAGTAATTGATTGATACTTTCTGGATGCACTGTATAATTAGCTTAATCTAATGATTGCAAATTGAATTGACACACCAAGTCCCACAAGTCACACGGCAGGTAAACCATGAAGCTATGGTAAGGTATAGATCAAGGAGAAAAACTGTTGAGCAATCCCATGAACTATGTCTTGTCCCTCATCACTTAATGCCATCCCTGTTTGGAAGCGGTGGCAGGATCATGCTCTCCCGGGACTTCTCAGAACTAGGGATGGGGTCACAAAGGATACAAAGAGCAAACACAATGGTCCAACTTTCAACATGACAATGACCCTAATCATACTGTAGAGTCCAGACAGAACTGGAGTGGCTTTGGGACAACTGTCCTTGTCCTGTCTATGGGGGTGTTGAATATGGCAGTTTACAGATGCCTTCCAATCTGATGGAGCCTGAAAGAATTTGCCAGGGAGAGTGAGAATAATCTGCCCAGATCCAGGTGTGCAAAGTTTGTAGAGACTTGCACAAAAAGATTTAATTAGCACCAATGGGGCTTCTACACAGTGCTGAATTAAGAGTTTGGATATCTTTGGAAACAAGAGATTTTAGTTTTTCATTTAAATTAAACATTTTGACTTTTTTGGTGACTGAAAATTTGGGCAAATATAAATAAATATAAAATTGTATCTACAGTACATTTAAATATGTAAAAAGTGAAGCAGTCTGAACACTATGATGCCACTGCCAAACCCCTCGCACCATATCTATGCAGTAATATTCATTTCCAGTACCCACAGTACAAATCAAGCAGAGCAGGTGATTTCACTGCAGTTCGTTAAAGGAGTAATTTAAAAGGAACAGAATTTCAGTAACAATATCCTGTTGTCTTTAAGTCTATGAATACAAAAACAAATCACAGATCACCATATCCTCAGAAATTATTTCACGTTACTTGTATTACCACATGGTTTGAATATATTACAGTATGTAGCTTGATAGCTACACCTGCCCCTGTAGCAGTTATAAAAAGCTTTTAAAGTCTTCCCTTTTCTAAAATGCAATGAATATGTGGTTGCTGTTTTTTTAGAGCTGGAAGCTGCTGTGCCCAGCTGGTTATAAAAAGACATGTCTTAGTCTGGACTGTTACTAAAAGTTTTTACACTGTGCTCAGGGAGATTCACATTGCACAAGCTCACAGTACGTGCTCCGACCTAGACTATATTCCCTTCTGGGTCAGTAGCAATACTAGATCATTTATCAGTTCCCTCTCCACAAGTGTCCCAGAAACACTTCAATACCCTAAACACTAAAGAACACAGACAAGGTTAGAGCATGTAGCAAGGACCAACTAAGTAAAACTAGATCAAATGCTACTAAAACAGCTTAATAGACAGCACTTTTATTTTAATTCATTATTCTGTATTTATAGTGTTAATGTTGTTTCCATAAATTAATTTATTCTTCACATTTTAAAACTAACAATTTAGGCAATGTAAGATTATAAAGACAGACGTGAGATACTGGATTACTGGTCGAACAAATGAACGGTTAACCAATTAATCGGGCCAAAATTCAATTACATATTTAATCAGCACTGGCCACTGTCTGCACTCATGCTGGCCAATTAATTAAAAATGTCCTCTAATGTGCATGTCATACATATATGTAAAAAAATTACAGCCTATGAATTTGAAAAATTATTTGGGTGCACCATTGTGAGGGAGTCCAGAATGCATTTTATTGGCATTTGAAAAGAGCTAGCTGGTGAAATTTGCAGATCTGAAACTAAATTTACAGTATTTCTGCTGTAATCTCTCCTTTCAGTGTTTCTTTCTCAGTGACTAATGAAGGAGCTCAGCTCCTCCACACACAAGCCAGGAGAACAGAGGGAGAACAGGTGGGCTGAGAATTGACTTGACTTGTTACTGTATATGCGATAAGAGCAAGCAAAAAGGTGATGAAAATTATTTAATAAATACCTATTAAACAAGCACAACTCTCCCTGAAAATCCAGGAATCGTACACATTTTATTAGTGGCTCTCTTACTCCTGTATATTATATAAAATATCCCAGGTACCAGATATTTCCTTCCTTCTTGTCATAAGCGGGCCTACCACTACAGTACACTACATTTTTCACAGTACCACTGGTGAAGCATTAAGGGAGAGTAGTAATTTTAAAACATTTTAAATCATTTAAATATTTTCAATATATATTAAATGGTCATTTAAGTTCAGCTAATTACTTCCTTGTTTGCCATTATTAAACTCTTATATTGCCCCTCAAATGTAAGAAACTGGGAGACAGGTTGGTGAATTTGTTACTTTAGAAATTGTAAGTAGTTTTCTGTAATGATGAAGGTGTGCCTACCATCCTTGTCGCTATTGGAGGGGCTGCGTGGCCGAACACGAGGGCTGCTGCTATGAAGAGCTTCCCTGTCTCCCTGTGTGGTGTAAGGTTGCTGTTTGCCTTGCTGGCCTGAAAGCTGCTGCTGTTGGACCTCCTGAGAGGACTCCCCATGAGCCATGGTGATCTGTTGCTGGTAAAGTGCCAGGGCATGGGGGGGCAGCACTGCCTTGCTGCTCCCAACCCACTGACTGCCTTGCATGGAGGCCTCCGGCATCTACACACAGGATGACAGGTAACGAAAAAAAAAGGTTATATATACACACGGCACAGAGAGTACAAGTCCAGTCTTACCTGGCATTTGACATATGGCTAGCCACATACAGTATCTGATAAACATGACACCTAATACATCTCTTATTTCTTGGTAATCTAAGGTTTCCTTAATGCTGGGCATCTCATTTCTGCTCCACAAAGCAATCTATCCCATCATTGTCCATCTGGCTGGCTTATCACATACAAATATGACTAAACAATTTTACCTGCTACACTGTTATCTCTGTAACAGAGTGATAGGGATAGAATTAATAGCACTACAATGGGAGAGTGTGTGGGTGTGCTGGGAGATGAGATGGGTAAATCAGTTTTCTGTTACAAAAACAATACAACAGGTCAAAGATGCCTTCCAATGCCAGAAAAGCTGAGATGATGAGATCGCCTAACTGTTGTTTGATGTCTGAGCAAAACAAAAATAAAATACGCATATCTAGACACAAAGTATAACGAATGACTGACAATGGGTGGTATAGCTGCAGCCCTCTGTTTGAGTTGCTTCAGGTCCATGGGCTTCTGGAGTGGGGAAGAGATGACTCCATCATGAGCATAGTTCAGTAGACTTGGCCGTGGAGAAGTTATTCTACACGGAGAGACAGAAATAAGTCAGTGAGAGAGATGAAACTGAGGGTGGGGAGCACAGTATTCCACATTTTTGCCAGTTGATGTGGTACCTCACAACTTTAATACTGCCAAACACTGCCTTCTGTCATTTGTTTTTCCCATTTGAGGTAAAAATAAATAAATAAAGATAAACAGTTAAAAAAGATAATAATAAAAATAGCGAAGGACCCACATGTCTACCCACACATTCCCCAGGAGACACAGGCACATTCACAAATCCTTACTCACTAAAGAAAGTAAATTTATGTAATATGATGTAGAAGATCACACACACTGTATGCAGCAAGTGTTGTGTGTAATGTACTGTATGTATGATGCATGTTGACAGAGCTCGAGATTGTAGAAAAGAATTACAAATAAAAATCCATATCCATGCCTAGCACATCTGTCGAAAGCACACAACATGCTCTGAGTCACAGATGGACACACTTTGATGCACAACAACACAAAAGTGTGTACACACATATGCACACTCACTCCCTTTGTTTGCTTTGGCAGAGAGGGCAGCGTTTCCCTCGGCTCTGCCAGTACATGCAGTCTGCTGTCATGGAAAAAACTGAACAAATACCATGCAAACAAGACTAATCACTCCTCCCACACACTTTGACACCCATTTCTTGTGCTCTCATTCTTAGATATACACACACACACACACATATTTATATACAGTAAATATACATTTCATTCATACAATGTGCAAATAAAATATCTGCAACCTTTAAAGTATAAACAAGTGGTATGCCCAATATTGCTTTACTATTGTAGAGTGTAGCTAGGCAACTAATAACACTTCAGAACCCTTGCCGATTTATTTTCTGGTTGCCGCCGTGGTAGACAAGAGAGGTAGAACAACTACCAAACCCCTGCTCAAAATTCACAACCCCTATGACACTTCTAATTGCGACCAGGCCATGATAAACAAAACCGGGGAGAGAGTGACTGTTTCTTTTTTCATTTGTATTAGAGGAACGGGAAATAATTCAGAATTTCACTTTATGCCATGCTTAGAATTTGTACCTGTTCTTATCTGTGTTGTCTGTCTCCTCCACTTCGTCAGCACTGCAAGTGGCGCTTGAGTCACTGTCCCCATGGGAGCCCGTTTTGGCCCCATGGTCCTTCTTGGAGCTCTTTGTGGAGCTTTTCACTTCCTCTGTCTCTGCTGTAGGAGGCTTTTTATCTGTGCCATCACTGGGTGGTGTTGACTGCAGCTGCTCTTTGTTAGGCTCCCCGGTCTCAGTCTTTATCTCCTGCTTGATGGCCAAGTCTGCCTCTTCTTTGACTGGAGGCTTCTCATCCCCTGCCTGGCCCATATCTGACCCAGCCGCCTCCTTGTCCCCGGTGTTGGAGCCGGCCTTCGACCTGCTCAAGCCTTCCTCTTTAGCCTTGCTGTCCTCGGATGAGTGTGGTGAGGGCAAGCTCTCTGTGTCAGAGCTGTTGTTGGCTCCACCTGGCAGGGATAGAGGACAAAAGGAAACGCAGATCAGAAGACAAGACTGGGCTTATGCTGTAAATCATGTTATATCTTCTTTTTTTTGTCCATCTTTTCCTTCCCTCATCTATTTTCTTCCTGAAACATATTCTTCTCCTTGCTATTCTTCTGTCTAATCAGGTTTCACAGTACAATAAGGGGGAACACAAAACCAATTGGGATGATGGATAAAATCCCCCAGGGCACACCGTATACTTCTATCAACAAACTATAAAAAGATTTTCAGGATACCTTTATGTTCGTCAATGCATAATTATTCAAGCTATCAGGAAGCTGCTCAAAGTGTCTGCATGTTACATTATTTTCACTCAGTGGCCACTTTATTAGGTGCACCTGTACATGTAATCCACTACAGCTCAATTATAAACTCTAAAATTTTTGTAAAAGATAATGTTCTGTATGACTGTTACTGCAAGATAAAGTATGTACATTTTAGCAAGCCCTAATGTCATTTTAATTTATTCAATACATTTGAAAATAATGATTAAATATCTATGCACCAAACTATTTTACTTTGTTTATTATTAAGAGCAAAATACTATGTACTGAAATAAAACAGCATCCAATTTTAAACAAGTAAAAGATTTATAACTCATCTATTAATAAATTAAAGTAAAACAGAACCTCAATATTATAGTCTTTTGTTCTGGCATTATGAATAAAGCCTCCTAGGGGAGGGGTTTACCTTCTCCATCTTCAGGGACCTCTTCTTCGTTGCCGCTGGCTCCTGAACCCTCCATCTCCTCCTCCTCTGCTGCGAATGGGGCAGTAGCCTCTTCATTCTGAAGTGTTTTGCCCCTACGACGGGCCTTTCTCTCCTTCTCCTGGGGCAAAACATATAGACACTAAATAAAAACAGCCAAGGGATCAAATATCTTTAGATCCAGAAGAAAGGCAGAGACAAGCTATAGATTGGTGGTGGAGAAAAAGCATGAATTACTTCATGTTAGTGGCATCAAGTGGAGACTAAAAATCCTTTTCCTGTGCTTACCGATTTCATTTTATGCTGCTGCAGAATCTCATCCAGTTTCTGTCTTTTCTTATAGTTGAAGTAGAAGTTCTTGCACTGTGACACAGTTTTTGATCCCACCATCTTGGCGATGGCGGACCAATTCCTACCATACTGGAGAAGGCCTGGAATAAATAGATGGACAGGCAGCAGGATTAGGAATAGGACAGGAACAGAGTGAAGGAGACATAGATGACATGCAGAGTTGCGCAACTACAACTTCACTTCATATCAAATTATATTTTCCTTGCAGCTGTAAAAAAATGATATAAGCTGTGCAAAGTGCACATGTCATAAAAACTGTAAATTTGCCATTTGGTTTATATACTACAAACAATATCTCCAACTACAATCTCTTCATGTCCACGATGCGAACATCTCTCTATGGTAACTCAATAGCCATAAACATCTGTCTCTGTACAGCTGTCAAATCTGTAACACAGCCTAGGAGCTTAGTTCACAATGCAACACAGACAGAGTCCCCCTCTCCCAGAAGCAGCATGGCTTGATGCCATAGACCTCCAAAGTAATAACAGAGTGAGGTAGAGACATGGAGAAAACATTAAAAGAGAGGGAATTGGTGGCGTGGTGGTTGAACTGTCAGTCATACCAATGACATCACTAACTCTCCCCACTGTGGTCACTTTGTGTCAACTGACTTTGATGTGACCCAGTTCCAAGAAACCCTGGTCCTTTACCCAGTCAACCACATGATTGTGTCTTACACAAGAGTCTACAGGCACCCACTGGGCTAGAGCTGTGATAGATCAACCTGTCATGAAACACACTTGCACATACACGCACACATGGAGTATGTGTGCTAAAAGAACGGATGCAGAGAGCAGTCAGTATGTTACTGCAAGTGAGGGAGAAAGACAGATAGCCCCCCCCTCCTCCCATACCCTGCTGTTTGCTAAAGGCATCTCATTAAAAGTGTGTGTTGTAAGAGGCTTAGCTTACACCACCCACTTGTTTCCTGTGCCAGCCTGACAGGTCCTGGCAACAGGACAGCCTCTCAAAGTGTTGTTGGGGGAGGTGGGGGTATCCTGGGATAACCTTGGACATAGGTTCAGAGGTCTCTGCATCTCATCGCTTAATGGAGGCAGTAGGGCAACAAGCAGAACACTGAGCCAAAGGACAGGAAAGGACAGCTGTTTACAACCCTGTTATTTCAACTGTCATATTACTCAGAAAGACTGACACTGATACCAGCGCTTTATTAAATAGCACTATTATCAAGTGATAGGTACAATTAAAACTGTTATTAAGTTTTAGTGTTAAGTTAAGTTTAATTTCACAAACCTGTATTAATTTATGCTCCTGTGATCAGTATAACAATACAAAAGACATGTAACCCAAAATAGTATCCACTACATAGAAAGCTGCACAGTAACACTTCTTCAGTTCAATGCATTCCTTGCATATCTCATATTTATGTCTGCACTGACAAGTCAACTGACACGCATCTAGTTAAAAAAAAACAAACAAAAAAAAATCCAAAAAAAAAAAAAACAAAAAACAAAACACCTTTGCCAAAAGGGCAAAAACTCTCCAGCACATATGAGAACATTTAAAATATCGACATGCTGAGAATTTATTAATGCCAGTATAAAAAAATAAAAAGAACGATCCTGAGAAGCAATGCTAATCTTAAAGTCTACGCTCCTGGTGTCTAAAAGCTGCCGTACACTTACAACCTGTCAAGTGTTACAGTGGAAGAGGCTTTTCGACTGAAATATTCATCGTTGTCTCTAAAGGTGTTGCCAGAAAAGCTTAAGATACACAGTCATTTCACAAAAGAGGAAGACGGGCATGCTGCCCTATAAGTTAGACAATCTCCTGCCAGAGTACACACAAACATACACGTGCTCAGACAGACAAAGACACAAAGAGTGCACATTCAAACAAGTAAGACAAACATTTCGCTGCACCCAGTGGCCCTGAAGCAATAATAATGCAATTAATTTACTTAGAGTTAGAGGTCATTTTAGTATGACCTCTATCTACATCCAGGTTATACCATTTTAAGCACACGCGCAAAGCACAATTTCAAGCAGCTCTGGTTGACCAGTGACTTAGCTGCTGGAGCAACACGCATGGAACAAACATCCAATCAGCAGAAGCGATACTGAAGCAGGTGGTGCCCTCACACCCAATCAGGAAACTGTATTCCCATAAGTTCCTCCCAGAGAAAGTCCAATCAACACCTGGTAGAGCCAGAAAGTGGTTGTTCCTGTATGTCACATGCCTGTCACTCTAGCCGTCGTCTCGTGGCCCTGCTGTAGATAACACTATCAGACGGTCTGATCTGTGAAGGGCCAGCCGGGAAGCTCTTCGGGGCTGGGCCTTCCGATCCAGAGCAGAGGAGATGAAAACAGCTCAGTCTCGGCACTCTTCCTGCCAGCTGGCTTGATACTTGAGCCGGTGTCAGGTTGACATGTTCCAAAACAGCACATGCTCCTGGCCTCTCCCCTCCTTTTCCTTTCACTCTATTCTCCCTTTGCTTCGTAGAGTGCTGGTCTGTTCTCCTCGGCTGTGTCTCTCCCCAATGGCGGTCGTCTGGGAAGACTTCCACAGGAAAGTGGGACTGTGGGGCGGTGCTATGTGCTCAGCCTCTCTCTCCCCTCATCTGATCTCTCCTCTATCTCTCTTTTTTCCTCCCTCTCTTTCGCTCCGTCGCTCCGTCCCTCCCCCTTCCTAACTCTGCCAGCAGGCACAGAGGAACACACACACAAATGCATGAGTGAGTACTCTCACTCGAACCCTATCTCTCTCTCTCTCTCTGTCTCTCTTGTTAATACTCCAGCACACAGCAAACACACACTCAGGCAGTCCAAGAGTAAACAGAGAGCAGAGAGAGAGGAAAGGGAGGGAGAGAGAGAGAGAGGGCGAGGGCGAGAGAGAGAGAGAGAGAGAGAGAGAGAGAGAGAGAGAGAGAGAGAGAGAGAGAGAGAGAGAGAGCAGAGTCACTGAGCCTAAGAGACAATGGAGAAAGGGAAAGGATACAGGAGTGGAAAGTAAGCAAAGAGAAAGGGGGTGTAGGGGGGGGCATGTGGGGAGAGTGAGCCAGTTGATGTTGATACCATGAGAAAGCATAAAGGCTTTCACATTTTTCCCTGACTGACCTGCTTTTCATCTAGAATGTGACCTCTCTCCAGTCTATAACAACACAGAGTGAGGGGAGAGAGAAAGTAAGTTGGGGAAAGTGGTGCTTGCCAAATCTTCCACAGCACTTGCCAATCTGGGTTGTTGCCATCTCTCATCCAAGGGAGACAGATAGAATGAGAGACAGAGATAGGGCAACAGGGGAGGAGAAAGAGAAAATATAAAATGGCATTCTCTACCTGCTGCTCCTTTAAATGGGTTCTTCCAGCAAGCAGAGCAAGGGCCATTATCCAGCTGCCTGCCTGCCTGCACCCAAGCAAAGCCTGCCAGATTAGTGCACTTACATAAATGCTAGCCAAGAAGGGTGCACATGCAAACATACACAGTTTGGAGCAAGTGCACATAGGCACAAACTCTGCTACACATATCTTGCATACACACAGGCAGGCAGAGCTGATGGATTTAAGAGAGAAGCTTTACAAAGATTGGCCGACTGTTGCTTGAGGTATCCGTCTTTATGAGCAGTGAAGACGGGAGTGGCCCATCGAGTGTGGCCATGCCATGCCATCCTCAAAGGCATCACTGAATGGAATGCCAGTCCACTGCCAGGCACTATAAATGCCATTATTCAGATCTGTTTAGCTCAAGGGAATAAACACATTAGCATAAGGACACCTAAGCCTCTTTAAAACATTTACATGTCAAGCACCTGAAAATGAGAGCATCCTAACAAGTTTATTCAATAGTGGATAAGTTCTTGGAAGGGGAATCCCTTTTCCCAGGTGTGGGGGTGGTTATTAGAACTGATGAAAAAATGGCAAAAGCAGCTCCTCCTCTTCGGCCCTCAGTGCTATAGCTGGGGCTCTGTGGTTATGGTTACATAAGCACTTCATAAAAGCCCTGCTCCCACCGAGATGCCAAGCTAATCCTCTGGGATGGAGCGCCCCACTAATCCCACTGCAGGAGAATGGAACTGAAGACATTAACCAGGATTACTACACAGGACTGTGTTCAAGCCAGGCCAGAGCCAGTTATCACAAAGTAACCCCTTAACACACAAACCTGCACACATGCATAAACCTCAAGATTGCAGGAGACACTACACACACCCACAAACACGCACATACAAACACACGAGACGTGTGATAACTAAACCAAATGTGGTTTCAATATCATATTGAAGCTGCTGATAGCTGCTTGCATGAGGTACTTCATCTACTGCTGATTAAAAGGAAGGATAGGTTAAATTAGTCAGAAGCAGAACTGAGAGTCACACATAGCAAGATGACACATCACTTACAAATGGCCACAAAGCGGCTGCCTTGCAGTGACTTGCATTGAGTCATGTACAGAAAGCAAGATCTGACATTATAAAGACGGTACTTAGACATGTAAGAGCAAACTTTCAAAACAAAATCTATAAAAAGATGCATTTAAAAATACAGCTCAAGTTTTGGTGTGATATAAGGAGTAAAAGATATTGACATTTATAAATATTAACATTACTGCCTGCAGAAACCATCACATTTTCTTGGAAAATGTAAATCTCTTTATAAAAACCCAGATACAGATGGTCAGAACCACATCTGGCCTTCAATCTGGTGTTGATGAGTAGGGAATCCCTATAAAAAAAAAGTAGTGCACATTTGAAACTACTGAGGTTGAGCAGCTCATTCAATCAGTAACTGAGACTAATGCACCATACACAACAAACACTCATAGAGAGCACTGGTGCAAGGAAAATGGGCAAAGTGTCAGCAACCTCTGTGAATCAGCCATAGACTTCTGGGTAATCTTCAGTCAAAGACAATAAACAGGCTGAGTTAATGACTGCTACATTTGCAAGGGCCAGCTGATAAGAGGCAGACTTTACAGCCTGTTTGATAAAAAGACATGCTGCCTTGACCCAGAGAGACAGGGAAATGGCTCCAAAGAGCAACAGACCCCGTCTAGGCAGACTGACACATACACGCATAGACACAACCTAGCAGCACGTGGGGGTTACTGCCTTTCTAACAGGAAGTCACAGCCACATCACTTGTCTATGCTTTCGGAAAAAAAAAGTGTGTGAGCTGATGTTAATGTTCTTTCACTTTTTTTCTCCATAATATGCGCAGTAACAACAATGACAATTCCACTTTGCAGAGAGAACAAATGTTTGTTTATTGTGTTACCTTTCTTGGCAGTTTCCATTTCTTCTTCAGTCCAGCGAGAGCTCTCATTCATCTCCAGATTGGCTGTTAAAAAAAAAAAAAAAAAATAGAGAACCACTAAGTTAGAGAAGGCGGGAGGAGGGGGAGTGGGCAGTTATCATAAAGTCAGTTAGGGAGTGACTGACAAGAGGAAAGGAAGAAGAGAGAGAAGAAAAAAAAAAAGAATGAGAGGGTGGGGGGCAGGGTAGCTTGTGCTGCTTACAAGTGAGGCACTGCAGTATAGGTCACTAGGGACTGTTTGTTTTAGATGGAGGAAGCAGGAAATCCAAGGAGAGAAGTCAGTTAATGATTATAGACATAACAACTGGCTTCTTTCCCTGCACAGGCCATAAGCCAGGTTGACCCTGGCCCCGCACGGCAGACAGCAGAGCAGGAGCCTGTGCTTATGTGTCCTCTTAATGGACCTGTCAAGGACACAGCTGCCGGCAGGGGAACAAACAGTGGTGCACAAGGGGTTGCTGATGAGAGCCCCTACAGCTTGGGTCACCTGGGGATTCCCTGTGTCTAAACCTGTGCTACAGGAGGAACTGCAGCATGAACACACAACTGCTGAAACAACAAAAATGCTCATAGCCTGCTGCAAGAGTGTTAGCGTGTGCACGGCTGACTTACCATCTGCGTGGAAACAAAGCTAAGCAGGGTGACACTGCTGACACACTCAATATTTTGTCCTTAAACAATACTTTTGTCTTCTGCCAACAGATTGAATTTAAACTACATATCTTTTTCGCTTAAGTAAACAGTAGTGCAAGACTGAAAGAGAATAAGTAAATGAAGACAAAAAGTACAACAGTGCACTCTTGTGGTGTGAAACGGGAGACTATAACTAGGTCAAAGGTGTAAGGAATCAGTCCTACAATATGGAATAATAAATAACCTTACTACCCTTACAATGAATACAAAAAATAAATAATGTTTCTTGTGATGTCTGTTATTTCATAATGCTGACCCAGATCACCTCATCATATTACAATATGCACTGAGCCTGTAGCCACATATTCAATTTAATATGATGTTAAAATAACACTGGACAGAGAAGCAAGTTGGCACCATTTCAGTGCAGTGCAGCTGAGACTGACCAAGCTCATTGTTGAGGGGTGGCGTGGTGGTCTCTTCCACTTCACTGGTCATGGAGCGGGTAATGCGACCCTTTCGGCGCCCCTGGCTATTGGCTGTGCGTCGACCCTTAAAAGCCACAGCAGGTTCTTTGTCTTCTGCATCCTCTCCAGAGGTGTCATCCCTGTATTTGAGAAATGTCAATACAATCAGCAAGAGATGTACATGGTGTTTGCCTGTGTACTGTAAATATGATGAAAACTCATACAGGAGTCAAAACCCCTTGACATAGTCCCCTAACTTCGGGCAGCCACCAGACTCAGAAATGCTGTTGTTTTCCATGATAATGTCCATGATGATTTCTAATGATCTATTAGCCTTTGATGTTGCTGATGATGCTGATAATCAATCTCCAAATGCCTGAGTAGATATTCCATTATCATGCTATTTCCAGCTATGATACTCATTTATAACATTAGAAATCTCTATACTGCATTTCTGAACAATCTAATTTAACATAGGTGACCACAGACTTTAAAAGGGTAGCCAAAGTCATGTTGTCCACACTACATTATCTTTAGTGCCACAAACCTGTTTGCATGAGGACAGACAACCAGAGCATGCTGCAAAATGAAACCCATCTTTGAAGACCAATTGTGAATGTGTATGCAGACACTGCCTTCTCTTTTTTTTTCCCCCAAGATAATTTATCAAGTGTCAGCACAATGGCATGCCAGGAGCCAGCTACTGAGTTTAGACCCACTGCTCCTCCATTCATCTTCCCCCAGTTCCATTAATCTTGCTGAGGGGATTTGGTGGCATGCTAAATATAGGCGAGCCAGCTGGGCCAGGGGTGGCAGGCAGACAGCAGGGTGTGCTGAGAGTCACAAAGAGTCCCATAGCCTAGCCTCAGAGCAGGGAGGCAGTTGGCAGTGCTTCACCACCATCTTCGATTCTGACATAACCACTAATAAAAAAGACCCGCCATTAATTGCTGCATGGGCTTCAACCATGGTGGATTTCATAATATACACCATGAATACACAGATTGCTGCATCTATCTATTGATTTTCAGGCAACAAAACACAGTGATATTCCATCTGCTGCCTGAAAACACCCCCTCCGCCACCACTGCACCTTCCAGCCCACACACACAAGCATGCACGCGCACACTTTAAATTGACAGCTACATAATCACACTGCTTATTGCCCCATACAAACCCCCAGGTAACTAAATAAGCATATAATTTTAAGTATGAGACTTGGCATCCTATTGGGAAGAGGAGAAGCAATAACAGGAAAACAGCAGTTTTAATAGGAAGAACAAATGGATGCTTATATTTGCCATAGGAGGAAAGCCTAGTTGGAAGTGAGGGAGTTAGTGCTTAAGGTTTACAGAATGATTTTATTTTCCAGAGCCACTTCCCACTAGTCAAAATGAAAATCTATTCTAAAAATTGTTGGAAAATGGAGAGAGGAGGGGGATTCTTGCAGTTGTGCAGGTTCAGGCTCATTAAATGAGGCAAAAATGTTTTCACCTTACTCCATCTTTCACTCTGTCAGCGTGCTTTTCAAATCAATCAGAAAGTAAAGCCATCTTTGCAGCACACAGTGGCTGCAAAGACAGATCTACAAAGCCATAGAGTGTTTAATACAGAAGACATGATGCCAGCATTGATGGTTTAGGGAGTATTAAAAAGCAACTCACTTCATTCCATCTTCCTTCTCTTCAGTTTCATTCTTCTCTTCATCTCGTTCTCCCTCCTTCTCTTTCTCCTCTTTTTCCTTGTCCTCCTGGCTGCTGCGATTCACTTGTTGTTGTTGTTGCTGCTGCTGCTGACTGTGCTGCAATAAGAGAGAGCAACAAGGCGCTGTATATTAAAGAAAAAACGATCCACAGATTTACTGACAAATGCTCCAAGCTCTCTAGCCACATCTAGACATCGATATATATAGCCTTTGTGTTTGTGTATCAAAAATCATTTTGTGTAATATTAAAACAGTTCACTATAGAAAGTGGGCCATAATCAATTCATTTGCCAATCATGGTTCTGCTGTTCCACTTTCTCCAGTATTTCTCTGTACTTACATGCCCCACATATTCTTGGTATTTGCAAAGAGTAAGTGTGGTGACACTTCCTGCGTAAGATCTGATATCTAAAAAATTATTCTGATTCAAATGTACTTTTGGCACACAGCTGCAAATAATATCTGGCTGGCTTTCTGACATAACACAACTAAAACCATAGAATGTGTGTGTTTTAAAACACAAAAACATTAAACTAAGATTATTTGTCTCCATTATTTCTAAAGTTGGTTTCACTTTGATTTAAAGTACAGTTACTACTCTTAACGAACCTATTCATTTTTAGCATAAGCAAAACAAAACAGGATATGAAAGTTCCGAAATTACGGCAGCACCTTTCTGCAAGTTTTGCTCCCAGAACCACTTCCTTACCAGTTTCCTGCCTGTCTGGGCTTTTAGGGTTAGAGTTCAGATTGGCACACACATGCAGCCTCAAAAACCCTTAAATACAGCTTAATACTGAACAAGCAGACATACTACAAACATATGGGTAAAGACTACTGCTCTGTTTAATGTTTTAAAATTATATTTTCATTTTTTTGCACCAATGCTTATCCAAACAATGCGAATGTCGATACTACATGTCAGCTCTAAAAAAAAAAAAAAATAAATAAAAAAAAAGTCAGTAGAGTAAGAAGGCAGAGAAAAGAGCTAGATCAAAACACACTTTTCATGTAGATAAGCTACTGTTTTCTGCATCTGTATATTATCTCTAATGTCCTCTCCCTCCCTCTTAAATTAACTTAAACAAATAAAAGCCGTAACTCAACAGGACATAATGGTCTGCTAGCCTCATGTCTCAGACACTTTTTCCTTTTCCTAGACATATCATCAACCCACTAAACTAGATCTGTTAGCACTGCATCTAATGTTCTGTAGGAGCATGTTGGCCCAACATGAAAGTTGTTAGAAGTGACAGGCAGCCACTCAACTACAGAATATGTGGGAATAAGCAACTTCGCAAAGCTGGAAACACATTAACATTTGCATTAAGCTATTACTTTTTGTCACGGTCTCCACACTACCCAAACATAATCTCTATTAGCATTTGCAGTCATTCTGACATACAGTATATCACTGCACTTTCTGTTCTCACTGTGTAGCTACTTCCCTCTGTGCCTCTGAGCTATTAGTGCTAGCTGCTACTCAAGACTTGTGGAGCAAACCGCCAGGTAATGAGCTGAGGTTTCTTCAGGAAAGATGAGGACACACCACACTCGTACCCACAGGAAGAGGTCGTCAGTAAATTGATGTGCCATTTCATTAGCGCTCGCCACCTCTGTATTTAAGTGCTAGCACCTGATGTCAGGTTAAGTATTAACTGGAAGCTCATTAGGCCTAGAAATTAATTATGTTTAAATAAACTGGCACCATGTAAATGGTGTTGACAAGACAAGGCTCAGCAAATTGTGGCACCAGATCAGCACAATAAAATGACCTTTGGCGCTGGATTTACATGTCAAATACCTTACATTATTAGAGAAAGTGTCCTGTGTACCCAATGTTAAAATATGTTTAACTCCACATAGAAAAATGGAAATGCAAATTGTCCACTGCCATCTAGCTGGGTACAATCAGATTCAAGTTTTTCTTAGGTTACCATAACTCTACACAAGATAAATAGGAAAAGTTGCTAATAGTTGCTCCTGCCGAACTTATTTGACAACAGAAAATGTCATCAGGCCTGAAATGTACTGACTGAAATGGAAATCAAGACTTTCTTTAACTAAGGAATACTATTAGCAGCCATCACCAGAAACTAGTTATAACAAAGAGACAAACAGCAGCAGACCTCCAGTAGCAGAAAATAGAGACTACCAGTCGTTCTGCTTTTGAACCTGCAAAGTGCTTTGTACTATAGGTTGTAGATTTCAAAGTAGAGCATCTTCTAGTCTAGCTTGTAAGGTGAGAATACCTGGCTTCTTCCACGGCGTCTGTAGTTCCTCCGCACTATGTTCTTATAGTTTTCATTCTTTTTGGTCAGGTAGTAAAATAGCACACACTCGGCCACCGTCTGAAACATTAGAGAAATTTTACTTTTCTACATCCATTTGCTGAAAAGACTAGATGAAACCAAAAACAGAAAATAAATGAATACCTTTCTCTCCAGAAAAGATGCAATTAGACCAAAGTTTTTGGGGTGCTGGATGAACCTGAGGGAGCATGACAGAGGTACACAAATGACTCGCATTTGGACAACAAAGGGCATCAATGAAGAAATAAGCACATGACTGAGAAAGTGACATCAGTAATGATGCAAAAGAAAAAGCTCAAGCACATATACAAAATCATGCATTAATCTTACATTTACTAATTAGGCATCGAATGAATTATTAAACATCACAGTAGACTGACCTAAAATCAAATATCTTACTGTATGTAGTGGATCAGACTTAGGACAAGAAACTGATGCTCTTCTTTTTTGTTATGTGAGCAGACTTAAAAAAAACACAGATTTTACTGTGCGAGTTTTGTTCGATTTGGCAGCCTGAAACGCCTCCTTTTTGTTTCTCACGAAAGAGGAAGATTCACTTCCTTTTCAGCAACTTACTGACCCTTTACCATCCACACGTATGTCACAGGGAGTGACACACTACATCTTGAAGCTAAAAAAGCAGCTCTCAAGAACTTTGTCTGATAAGCATGAGAGTGGAGCTGAAAGCTAAAATTGTATTTGATAAATACTAGATGTGAAAAAACAAATACACACAGACACACACAAAAATGTTAAGTCTGTTGATGTACTTTACTATATAGGGTACAGTCGCAAAAGCCAAATACCCAAATTTTACAGTCACAGGTTATTAGTATGTGAATTTTTAATTTAAGGACAAAAACAAAAACAGATTGTTCTCTATTCAAAATGTTCTGGTTGTGCTTACTTTTCTCTGAAAGTGTCCTTCTCCTGCTCGCTCCACATGTTCATAACCTGCCGGTCCTTATACACCTTCAGGGGGTCATCCATCAATCCATTCATGTTGATGAACTTGATGCGTTGCTGCTCAGCGTCAAACAGCATCGGAGGGATGACCGCCAGCTGTCGCATTTGCTTCTCTGTGTTCTGATGTGTAAAAAAGCCACCCACACAAACCGAAATTCTGGAGTAAGTAAGTTGGCCTCAAGAGGGAAACTAATTGACAACATGGTACATATACTGAAATGTGCTATGTGAAACCTAGTGTGGTAATACATTCTATTTTGAAGTGCGGAAGGCTTTAGAAGACGAGAGGAACTTTAGGTTGGCTGGTTAGCTCAGTAGGGTAAAGGCATGTTCCACGTCAAATGTAAACTCCCCTTAAACAGATAGCTTTCCTGTCAGATAGTGTCTGAGGTTAGAAAAGGGGAGGGAAGTAAAGAAAAAGCAATAGTGCTACTATTCAAAACAGGTCATCAGTGTGAAATGTATGTGTCTGTGTGTGTGTAACGTATTGGCATAACATTAACCCAGTAGAACAGCTGTGGTATGTGCGAATATTTACTGGAAGTGAAACATGACTACTTTGCTGTGTGTTATATTGCTATGTTGATTAGAGAAAACCTGACCTATTTTCATGCAGATTATGTTTTAGTTTTTTGTTGTTTTTGACTGATAATGTTGACTTACTACATATGCCAAAATTTAGCTGCAAATGATTTATTAGCATATAATCCGCAGAGCACTGCTAACTGTTCATTTTAGAGGCTGGAAGCCTGTAAAGTCTACTTAGTTTATCTCATTTATTGTAACTGTTTACTGTACAGTTTTATAGTACTCTTAATGTCAAGTTAATTTCAATCATGTCAGTTTTATTCAAATACATTTTCTTTCACTGGTGGCAGTGGCAGTCTTTATGTGTGCACCATTCATTAGAATCAGGCATCATGATAATTTAAAGGAAGCACCTGAACAGAAGAGCTTACCTCATGTTCTGATATTCCATCAATGATCTCGGACACTTCATGTTCACTGCGAGCTGCAGATGAAGTCAGCCCACCTCCTCGCTGCCCAACACGGCTATAAAGAGAAAACATAAGAAACGCATCCATTCTTTACCGTAGCAGTAGCAACTAGGCAACAAATTAAAGTGATCAAGTCAGTTTCAGAGTTCTTAGTGAGTCTCCATCAAACAATTACAAATCACCTGTTGCAAGAAAATCCTGTGATCTCACCTCTGCATGCGCTCCTGCAGCTCTCTTTGCTTGCGGATCTCTGGGAACTGTTTCTCGTAGTACTCCCGCACTTTGCTCTCCTTGGCTCGCCGCCGTGGGTTGTTTTCTATACGCTCTACCTTCTTTTCCCAGGCTTCCATCAGCTGATCATAGCGCTGGCAAAATTTCTGTTCCTGAAATGACACAGAAGTGAAGTTCTCAATTATCTTAATTATTAAAAATATTTCTTTCCATTTCTTCCTTCTGATCTAAAGAAAAAACTAATAGGCTATCCTGGTCGATGTACAAACATTTTTGTATAGGCTCAGATTCAATAGTATTCAGTAACTAGCTGATTAATCCTTCTAGCTCCCAGTCTCTTGTACTTCTATGAGTCCAGGGGCAAACTGACATGTAAGTATTCTAATGAGAGTCCAGCTTTGAGCCATGGCTCTGGTATACATCCCACAGTATTCCCAGTTTCCTCATAGGAAGGCTGTTAACCAAACCGTTAATTGCGACTCCACCCAGCCACAGCAGGACTGGACAAACACTCATGACCTGCATGCTTCTAATACTGGTGCCGCATTTGAAAACAGTTCTTTTTGTCCTCACATAAACTTGCAATATCATAATGAATGTTAGTACTAGCTCTGAGATTGGATGCAGTTTCAGAGAAACATATTTCCAACATATGTTTATTAAAAACTGTGGGCTTCATTTGCAGTAATGATTGTCTGTCAAGCCAGTTGATTTTAAGATTTCTTCCCGGCTGTAGCATGAGAGCTCACCCCATTGATCTCTGCTTTATTTATAGTTATGCTCTTTGGCACAGTTTCAATCAGTCATTGGCAGGCAGGATTGCAGGCAAAGCATGTGCAATGGTCATTATAGTGCATGGCTGACATTACAGGCAAAAAAAAAAATCTTTTTATATTTTCAGATTACAGTACTGACAACAGATTGTGCTCAGAGGTCTATTCCTCTTTGGTCTGCTTAAAATGGCCACTCACTTCAAGAAGCAGCTGGCCCAGTTTCACTCTAGTGATCAGTAATGGAGCTGAATCGCAGCAAAAATGTTGAGTTCTCTACTTACCCACTGCTTACGTGCATGATTTCTCCTCTTGAAGTATAAGATGAGCTTCTTCCTCATTGCCTGGTTTCTAATATGGATGAAAAAGTAGCAGAGGGACAGAAAGAAAAATATAAGATGGGGACATAATAAAAAACACTAGATTCAGACAGTGCTTAGAATTTTACCTCATCTGTCCCATAATAAATCTTTATTTACATCTACATAAGTATATCTAGATAGACAGATCTGTATATATAACGTTCTCTACATTCTTAGATATACATTTTTATCCTCTATACTTTCACACACACACACACACACACACACACACACACACACACACACACACACACACACACACACACACACACACACACACACACACACACACACACACACACACACACACACTGTCTGTCCTTGCAATCCACTGCTCAATAAACTCAAACTTGTTTCTGGGTGGAAAGGACAGCTAGGGAAGCCAATATTATAAAACTTGTCTGGGCAAGGAACAGCCAGCCGTGGTGCTTCAAATAAAGGTCAGGGCCAGTAATCTCCTTAGGCAGTCACTCAGTTTATCTCTTTCTTTGCTGCAAGACAGAGTTTTATTCATGACACTTAATCTGTCAGTTGTAAGGTCACGTTCCCCACTGATTAATGTAATCTTATTCTACATTAGTCACTTCAGCTGAGCTGCAGGGTCCTTCAGGTCACAGGCAAGGACAGAAGATGCAGATGTAGGCTACTTGTAGCTTGTAAGTTTGGTGTAAATTGGAAGACAGCAAGATGACATTTAGGGTCCAGAAGGAGAAACACACTGGGCGACCTATTCTTTATTCCCCAAAGATGTTATCTGCAATAACAAACCCAAGTTAAATCTACAGCCCTTAAGCCCAAACTACATAAACACACCCATATATATAGGAACGGACAAATTAAGCCACTGCAGCAAGAAAAATGCTGCCAAGTCCAGCTAGATACTATGCATATCCACACATATTGTGACATAAAATGGGTGACAAATAATTTGGTATAGCAAATAAAGTTCTAAAAGATTAAGTCCTTTTAAAGACAGAGATGTTATTGTCCTCACAACACCAGATGGCAAAGGAAAAGATTAGCAGCCCTGAACGGCTACAGAAGGTTTTTGTCCTGCCCTAAGCCTGTAAGTTGGCATAACACCTCTAAAACATGATGAACTGATGTATTATATGCTCACTTGTGATAGATGTTCTCTACACTGAGCAAAAGCTTTACAGATGTTTGATTTTCACCTAATAGTTTGCAAATGCAAATGATACAGACAAGCATGAGCTAGGTGGCAGAAGCACTGTGTGGGTAGGAGACAAATGGGGACAAGGACTCAGATGCTGAGAGCCCCCACAGATAGTGGTATTCATCTATCCCAGCAGGGATGAACGCCAAGGTTATCAAACTGGTTAGCAAAACAAAGAAGTCAATTGTGCTAGCTTAAAGCTACACAGTGGTATTTAACCCACACACACACACACACACACACACACACACACACACACACACACACACACACACACACACACACACACACACACACACACACACACACACACACACACACACACACACAGGTGTAGAGAGGAGAGATTTCAGTTAATTGCTTTGAGGCAATAATACTGATCAAACGGTGTGGGATCAAAAGAAGTGAAGACAGAGCAGTGTGCGGTTAAGAGGTCAGACACATCTTGTGGCATACCACTGTGCCCAAACCACTTTGCCAGAGGTGGAGGGAACCCTTTGATGTGCCTCAGAAAATAATCGTCCTTAAGAGAGTGCAGATGCACTTAAGCCTTATTGATAGACATGGCAGGTTGTCTACTCTCTGCTCCACTTACTGTAGGTTTCCACCAACATATGAAATTAATATGATTTATTAATCATTCACTGAATTCAACATCAGATGCTGAGAAAGGAAACATTTTATATGAGGCAAAAGCTGCTTTTTTTGTTTGATCATTTTTTACTTCTGCACCATTGGGTACAAATAATCTGAGGCTCTGTAAGAGGCAGAAAACTTAGCTAGCAAATATGACTTACTGTACATTTGTAAATGCATAATGCATAGGTTTTCTTTACCTAAATGCTATTTCTAATGAGGCAAATAATAAAAATAATGATAATAAACGAAAAAACTAACAAACTATAAATTACAATATCATACATAATATTAAAAGAAAACAAAATCAGTTTACTAATCATTTCATCATCTTATTCAGGTATTGAATCCCAAAAGAATTTGATATTAAAGAAGGCTTACGTTTAAGACTATAGTAGAAATTACAGGAATGCATTTAAACAGAACTGACAGAATGTGATTATCAGCCTTTATACTCATCTTTCCACTGATTTCACCACCTCCACAACTGCAGTGTCTTAATGAAGTTGAACAGTTTTACTGAAAGTGCACATAATTTTTTCTGTGTGTGTAGCAGCCCTTGTCACACACGTTTATTCAGTAACCTCTACACTGAGTTTACATGAAGGCAATTTCACATCCCCCTCTTCCCCTGAAATGCCTCTTTCAGGAAAGGCAAGAAGAATATACTTAGGTGAGCCATGCCTCGCTACAGAGATGGACGAAATGTTGGTAGCCTTCCGTTAAAGTAAGAAAAACCCACAAAGGTCACAGAGATAACTTGAAACTGACAAAAGTAATTATAAATTGAAATGTACTAACTTTATTAACTCGTGAAAATCGGACGTTGCTTTTGAGTTGTGGCTCAACAGAATCATTTTAAAAAACAAACTAATGAAACAACCCGGACAAAAATGACGGTACCCTTAACTTAATATTTTGTTGCACAACCTTTTGAAGCAATCATTGCAATCAAACGATTTCTGTCAATGAGACTTCCACACCTGTCAACAGGTATTTTAGCCCACTCCTCGGGAGCCAACTGCTTCAGTTGCCTCAGGTTTGAAGGGTGCCTTCACCATGTTTCTTCATGTTTCAGCTCTTTCCACAGATGTTCAATGTGATTTAGATCAGGACTCGTAGAAGTCCACTTCAGAATAGTCCAATGATTTGTTCTTAGCCATTCTTGCATGTTTTTACCTTTAGGTTATTATCCTGTTGGAGTACTATGATCTGTGACAAAGACCAAGCTTTCTGACATTGGGCAGCAACATAACCGAGCCTCCTCCATGTTCCACAGTAAGTACAGTGTACTTTCCTTTGTATGTTTCATTTTTGCGTCTGTGAACATAGAGCCTATGTAACTTGCCAAAAGGTTCCAGTTTTGTCTCATCTGTACAAAGGACATTCTCCCAGAAACTTTGTGGTTTGTCAATATGCGTTTTCTTTTTTTTTTTTTTCCATTTGCTTTCATAAGTGGAGTCCTCCTTGGTCGTCTTCTATTAAGTCCACTTTGGCTTAAAAAGTGACTGATGTGTGTGATGACGTGTGGTGTGATCTGAATCCGGTGTACCTTGACCTTGGAATTCACTTCTAATCTCTTTGGAAGTTATTCTAGGTTCTCTTTAGAGAGATACCACTTGTATTTTCTGTCTCTTTGTCACCAATTATCCTCTTATGGCCATGTCCAGGGAGGTTGGCTACAGTCCCATGGACCTTAAACCTTTAAATAATATGTGAACCTTTTACCTTTTACATGTTTGTGTAATTTTTTTTTCTAATCTCCTGAGACAACTATCTTTTTAGTTTTCTGTGGTCTGTGGTTACAGGACACACTTTAGTTTATCATGTCCCTACGGTCAAATGATTTTACATCTTTTGTAGGGGTACCATCATTTTTGTCCAGGTCAGATTCATTAGTTTTTTTTGTTTTTTTTTTTAACTTCTGTTAAACCAACTCAAAAGCTATGTCTGATTTTCATTAGTTAATTTTTTGTAAATTTGTATTTATTATTACTTTTGTCAGTCTGTCTGTTAAACTATTTGGAAAGAATATACAACACTACATCGGGCATAAAAAGGTCACTGCATATCATCATGAAAATATCCTCCCAATGGTGGAGGAAACATTATGATTTAGGCCTGCTTTCTGTGTCAGGGTCTGTCCAGCTTTCAGTGATTGAGGGGAAGATGAATTCCCAAGTGTATCAAACCATTCTTCAGCATAATGTGAGAATGTCTGTACGTCAGCTGAAACTTTGTTGAAGTTGGGTGGTGCAACAGGACAATGACCCAAAACACACAACAGAATGGCTTCAGAAAAACAAAATCCACCTTTTGCAGTGGCCAAGTCAAAGCCCAGACCTCAACCCAAAAAAGATGCTATGGAACGACTTGAAGAGAGCCACACACGAGACGTCCAAAGAATATGACGAAGCTAAAGCAGTTCTGCAGGAAGAATGGGCTAAAATTTCCCCTGAACAATGTGCAGGTCTGATCCACAGCTACAGGAAGCACCTGGTTCAATCAGTTAACAATTCCAAGTGTTCACATACTTTTTTCACTATCACTATGAGGTTTCTATGGTTGTTATCTATAAAGACATAAAAGATCAGAATTTGTTTTGTGTTATTATTTTAGGCATATTATTTTTGTTAATACCCTGACTTAGATGAAAATCATTAACCAAATAATCAAAATTTACATATTATGTTAAATACAGCAGAAAACCATAACATTCCAAAAGGTTCACATATGTTTTCTTGCCACTATATGTGAATTTTGTGTGGATGATGTTACTAAGTTGTACATTCTACCAAGAGCAGTTGTATGTTTACAGACACAACAGTAATTGTCTTGACTCTAAATGCATTATTATTTTATTTCAGTAAGCCTTCAGATGGGCTCAAAGCCATTGTACAAAAACTATGATTTATATAACTACAACTAATAACATCGTGACTTATTCCTCTTAGTTATTAGGTGAATTTTGAGTCCAGTACGCTATTCAATCTTAACTACAGTTTGTAACGTATACTTACGTTATTGTATATACAATACATACATATAATGTGTGATGTATACAGTCAGAGACTTACATTTTGATGTTCTCATGGTACTGCTTGGTATCAGAAGGCTGATTGTACAGAGGCTAGAACCAGAGAAGAAACAAGCAGATCAAAGAATTTGTTAGCATTTAATTTCCAACAAAATGTCAACATCTGAATTTCAAGAGGGTTATAGGTGAAGGCTAAATGACTTCATGTTTACATCAATATCTTTTCAATATATAGATTATGACCTTGACCCAAATCAATACAGGATTTCAGTGCAAGTAGAAATAGAAGAACCTCCAAGCTAATAACCGGATCTAATTCAATTCAAATGAATCAGGAACAGTGTACTTCATCTTTTGTGTAATGATATGCATGCGCTCATAGGTAGTTCATTCAGACAACAGAACCAAGAGGTAAAAAACACTAAGTAAGTGTTTATGTGCTGCACTAAAATGGACGCAGGCACAGATACATTTAGTAGGTGTAATGTATAAGAAAAAGTAGTAAATAAAAAAAAAAAAAAAAAAAAAAAAAAAACTGTCCTAAAAGTTAGTCTTTCAATTTGTATCTAAGTAAAGAGTGCCAATTTAAAAAATGTAAAGTTGAGTAAGAGGGCTGAGGTTCTATTTTTAGTTGTTCTAATTATTATCAGTGTTAAATATTTTAACACAGAAATTAAATGTGGTTGCAAGAAAAAGTAAGTTTCGATTTTTGCATAAATTGGTAATAAAATATGATCTGATCTTCACCAAAGACACAAATATCAACAAACACAGTATGGTACTAAGCTGAATCTATGCAGAAAACAAGAAAATTCACTTACTTTTTCTTGCAAATGTATTTTTCCCTTCACCACTACCTCTTCACTACACTACCAATGCTGAGGACATGATATTCAGACTGAGTCCTTGTCTCTCCATAAAATCCTTTCTCCCTCTAACCTGATGTTCAGTAAAATGTTCCCACGAGCCATTGACATAAAAAATGCAACAGTGAGAATAAAAATAAATACAGGAACAGAAACATAACATAAAATCAAAATCTCCACTCACCAGTTCCACCCTGGGTCCCAGTCCCTCCAATATCCTGTGAGCCTCCTCTGCCTTTTTCTGGTAAAGGAACACAAACAGAAGTAATAAATTAGCCAGCCACCTGTAATTCTGCCATCACCACGGCAACACAGTGAGCAAGCTCACTTGATCACTGGGGCAACACCACTGCTTACTGGATGCACGGACTGCTGGATGTATGGATGCATGGATAGATAGTTGTACCGACTATTATTAGAGCTTTTAACTCAAGCCAGGCCACAGCTCCTTGCCTCAGAGCTCCCTCTCCTCTCCCAAGGGGAAAAAAGATTACTAACCTCCCCTGAGCCGAGAGAGTTAGAGAGAAAGAGCAGGCAGGCAGGAAAACAAGTGGGAGTGGAATTGAAAGTGAGTGGGAGAGAAAAAGAAAAAAAATCTGGGTGAGGGGAGGGGGACTGAAGGGCTTTGGTATTTATCTCATAAGAGACATCTGATGAAAGACAGAAAGATCTCACCTCCAGCTCACTACCTACAACAATCGCCCTCTTAAAACAAAAAACCTTGGCAACCATAAAGCAAGAACTAAAAGAGGTGTTGAGCCAGCAAAAAAAAAAAACCTCCCATGTCTCTGGATGACCTCTTTGCAGCTCTGCTCCCCCATACATTTATATTTAGCTCTAGCAGACAAATGTGTGAGCAGTGTCCCAGGCTAGCCCTCTCAATGTTCACTCCAATCTTTGCCTCTTTCTGCTGCACAGACTCCCTCCACTTCATTGATCAGACCCTCCTTGGAGACACACCACATGCTTTGTTGCTTGCCCCATCACACTTCATTTCCTCCAGTGACCATACATTGAGACTGGCAGAACTGACAAATCTTAGACAGGATGGGAGAATTGGGACAGAAAGATGGATTGAGGGGAAGATATGGGAGAAACATTAAAGGTGATAACAGAGACAGAACCTGCCGTGAGTATGTGAGTGCCAACCTTTATTACTCACAACCCACCATGTCATGCTGCTTCCTTGTCCCTTTCATTCTGTCTTCACTGTAGAGGTAGCACAGGAGGTGTTTGGGCTCTACTCCTGAGTTTATACAAGGCTCTTGTTAACAGACTTAGATGTAAGACCCCAGAGGAGCTCTCAAACACAGCTTAACTTAACTCAACACAGGCTTCCAACTGGATCACCTGTGAGCCAAATGACATGGTTCCAGTTTTGTTGTCCAGTGTATTTTCTCCATTTTACATTTGCACCTGCTACAGATGTCAGCCACATGCAAACACAAGGACATGATACTATTATACTTATTTTAGTTGTTTTGCACTGATCCATGTTTTCCTCATTCCTGTTGCATCCCCACCGGTGAGTAAGTGTAACAGTCTGCAGAGCATTGCCTCAGAGAGCTTGCTCACCGCAGGAGCAGTTAATGAGCAGCAATTATTAAAAGCAGTCTTTCATCCTCAGGGAGCAATGAGGCTCAAGGATTTCTTTTTATTTCCTGGCTGTGAGTCTGACATCAAAACTCTTGAAATATGGCTACATATTAAATATTAGAAATGATAAATTTAGAATCGAAAGGAGGAGGATGGATGATATGCAAAGGAAGTTGTTCGGCATATTAGAGTTTCTCTAAAAAATGTGGTTAATTAAACACAGAACTGCTCTCTTCATCCATCTTTAGCATACACAAGCTCATCACAAACCTAAACACATAGGCTGGATCTATTTCTTCCTGCCTTCCGCACCACCTCAGTAGCACACAGTGCTAAAATTGGCAAATTCTACTATCAAAAGGTTAAGTCTAAATGCATCCACAATGCATTCAAGGCAGGTAGCTTTTTTTAGATGCAATTTAGATGTAGACACATCTAGGGCTGGGCAATGAAACAATAACAATATCTATTGAAAAATAACTTTTCCTGGATAGAAATTTCAGATTGGTCAATACAACTTTGATAGAACTCCTTCCATCCATGTTTTGACATGAAAAGCCGATCATAATATGGCCGCTGGAACCACTCATGTGGCTGGGTAGGTTACAGCCACGTCAAGTTAGGTTGACGTGCACAGACCAGACCGTAGTATCAACTGTTGATTTAACACATGCAATGTTTTTAGTTTTAAACGATAGCGTTAGTGCAAAAAACATTCAGAAGGACACAGCTCGATCTCAAATCCTAAAGATGCATACATAGTTTTTAGTATTTGTATTTGTAAAAACAAAAATAAGAAAACACCTCCAGCAATTTCAACAAATTCATTACCAGTAATAGTTTGCACACTCCTCCTCCTAGTTTGGTGTTTTACCTTTATTGTCAAATAACCAAAGTAGCTACATTTAACTTTGGCACACCCATGGCACTCTCTCATCAGATTTAGAAGGAAGTCCCCTGAAATGGTTTCCCAATCACATATTCTTGCCTTCTTAATGTCCTTTGGACCATCAGCCACAGAAGGCCATATTATTATTGCTACTACAACTACTGTAAAAATCTGTATTATGGTGAGAAACTAAAAAGAAAAGACCTGATTTTTCCTGATTACTTTAAAAAAATGAAGGTCAGTCAATCCAAAAACTGATAATTTCAAATTTGAGATTTTTGTGGTTCTAAGTGCTTTGTATTTGTTAGACAAAGAGATGGTGAACTGAGGTTTACTGAATGTGTGTGGTTCCCACAGTATGGAGGAGGTGTGATGACTAAGGGTGCTTTGCTAGTGACACTGAGTGCATTTACATACACTCAAATAACCGGGTTACAGTCAGCTTTCTCGAGAAAGCTGATGTCTTAAGTGTATAAGTGTAAAGGGGAAACCTGGTTACCATAATCGCGGTAGGGGTTTAGAGAAACCTGATTTCCCGAGGTAGATATCTCCTAGGGAACACCAATTACTCTGCCATGTAGCCTCGTTACCGGGTTTCAGCAAGAGCGCATGTGCATAACAAAGGCTGCCGACACTCACCACTCTACTGCTATCAGCTGAGAGGAGCAGCTGGATGAAAGGAGAGATCATTACACAGAGCAACACAATTTCTTTTATTTTTTATTATTTTTTTTTAAATCAAGTCCACCAAAAATTTAAATAAAGCTGAAACCAACACAAAGTTCCATGTAGACGCCTAAAGTCACTTTTCACCCTGCATTTCTTTAATTCAGACAGTTTGAGCTGTAAATAGGAGGGCTGTGACTGTGTGTCGCTGTATGTGTGTGTCTCTCTCACCGTGCAGTCAGTCACCTCCCTGACACACATATTTATATTTAAAAAGAAAAAAAAATGGAGGGAGAGAGAGAGAGAGAGAGAGAGAGAGAGAGAGAGAGAGAGAGAGAAAGAAAGGAACAGCAATCTTTTCTGTCCCCATACAGCTAAAATCTGTGGACCACGCTTCCAAAATCAGCAAAAGGCAAAGAAGAAATTGGAGTACAATTTTGGTGCATGTATACTCAGATCTCACTAACCAGGTTCCTTGAGTGCATGTAGATGTATTCCCAGATTACCTGAGAAACCTGGTTTCTCTCAGTAACCTGGTTACTTGAGTGCATGTAAACGCACTAACTGTTAAAATTGAGGGTCCAATTAACCAACACTGCTACCACAGCATTTTGCAGAGACATTCAACATAATATTCTGGGTTGCTTAACACTTATTTCTTGTATAATTTCATATTTGTTCTGTCATAATTCAGTGTATTAATGTACATATATGCATGTTAAAAATAAAAATAAACCACTCAAGGTGAGTGTGTGTATAAACTTCTGAGTGATAATGTATTCTCACACAGACGTGGTGATAAGACATCCTATCAGATAATTCCTTCTTCTTCTTATCCATAGTCTATTTATGTATTTATTTGAGATCACCTCAGGCTGGAGTAGAGCTTGCCCTGATTTATATATAGCCAGGTAGAACAGAGACCAATGCATTCTCACATGCAGCTCACCAGAGTAAATGTCTAAATATGTTCAGGGTTGCAGGGCATGTCTGAAAGTAGCTACAGACTCATAATGTTAAGTGATTTTACAATTATAGTGCACAAAGTAATAAATATAGGCAGATGAGTACAAGCTCTGGTGTCACTGTAACATTTGGGCTTAAAAAGGGTGAAACTAGAAAGTAGCTTAATAATAAGCTGGTAGTCTAGAGAGACAGATAGCTGGGTTAAAGGGCCAGGCAGTAGGCCAGAGTACATCCTGCCAGTGAGAAGGAAGTGGTAAGTGTTACAAGGGTCAGGCTACATTGTAGAGTAAGCCATGAGTCATTCTTAAACTTCCAGCCTTTCAGAAGAGTCTTGAGCAATCTGCAATATACAGACGTGCTGTGATTTAGCTGTGTATGGCAACAATAAGTAAAACTCATGAGGGCCACTCTCTGAATTGTGTTGCTCCTTTTGAAAAAAAGCTTCTCTGTGAATTTTGGTGGCTATCTTGGGGCAACTGTGGATGTAAAATGTCATAATTTTAGTCCTACAATCGTTCGATTTGGTCTCCTGTCCAATGACATTGAAGCAGGGTAAATGCAAGCTTGTCAGCAAAAGGCCTCAAAGTGCAGTGTCTATTTTCTCTATTTATCTGCTGTGCCATTCTATAAACTGAATGTGTCAGTTCAAAATAATCAAGAGCTCTTTCCCTCTGAGCTGTCACATGTTAACATTCTCTGCCTTTAATGCCAATTTCAAAAAAAAAAAAAAAACATAAATACATTTTTTTAAAGATGTTGTGCATTTCACCACTAGGGGGACTGAGAGCACTGAAAATCACTAGATTATAGAATACAGTCTTCTGCACAACTGCAGGACTAATTTCCATAAGTCTTTCTATGATCTCCCAGCTGCTCTGTATTGTTTCCTTGAAAGAATATTTCAATACTATACTTGTATTGAACTGTGCTATACTTGCTTTAAAAGACAAAGAGTTGTGTCAGTATGTGCATGTGTGTGTGTTTACACCTGTGAGTCATCATTCCCGCTATGTTGACCTTCAGTAGCTTACTCTGTTAGGTAAGAGTTCTGCCTTGCCTGTCAGAGTATGAGGCTCAGGAAGGACATGAATACTCTGTGTTTTTGTTTATAAGGGTTTTTCAGGATTCAATCAAAACAAGATAAGTGAAAATGGCACATCTCCAAGAAAAAATATCCTCTGCAGACTGCTCTTCAGCATTCCATCGTCTTGCTCTGCATGTTACACACTCCATGAGAGATCCACACTCTATAGACGTAGATGATGATGTCATGGTAGGATATGAAATATCTGCTTTTAGTTCAAAGGTTAACTGTCACATGAAGGCACTGTATACTGTATGTGAACAAATGAAATCACATTTCAAATACTAGGCTCGGGCATGAGTGGTGGACAGAGTGTTTTGTGTGTGTGAGTGTGTGTGTGTTCTACTGACCCTGTTCTCATCATAAATGATCTGTACAAGGCTGCGGTGCTTGGCCTCACTGGGTGGGGGTGAGATGGGACGCTCTGGTTCGTGGGGCTTTGCAGCCTCCTCCTCCAGCTGTTGCTGTAACATACACAAGCAAAAATGACAGTTAACACTTTACAAATCCAAAAAGGCCCCTAATCTTCCAGGAAGACCTGTGGCTCACCAGTTCCTGTTGCGAGGTTAGATGGTGTGTGTCAGATCAACTGTCACCCCCCCCATCTCTCCAGCAGGGACCAGACTAACCGTCCTATTAGCTGTAATAGCTATTAACTCCCCAGGGCTTAGTTAATCAAATAGTTACCACAACAGCCCATAAACAAAGCCAATGCCTGCTGTGTGGAACATCCAATGAGAGAGAAAATTAAGTGAGAGAGACAGACAGAGAAAAGAGAAATGAAGAGACCAGTCAACTGCTGAAAAACAACAGCAGAGTTCTCTCTCAGTAGTCACCGTGGCTCATATAACCATTACATTGAAAATGTAATTTAGATAACACTAATTTTACGTATTGTCTACAATGGAAGGTGAACAAAGAAAGACAAACAGCAGGTAAGAACTCAGGGGGTGGCAGAGAAAGCTCTAAGAACGAAAAGATATAATCTGTTGAGTTGAGGCCCATCAAACTTTATGTTTTACAGCTTTGACTGTCAAAGCCTATTTTTAGTTATACACTTCATTGCCAACTTTGGCAGACTGATGGCTATAGTAAACTGAGAACTCAAAGTGCAAATACAAACAAAAGGCCACCAAAGTGAGAAGGTAATATATACAGATGCTGGAAAGGTATAAGACAAACATTATCATTACATTACAGACATATACAGCAGTTTCAACACATACATTTAACTAAATAAGACACTCCGTGCTTCTATGTGTAGCATTTATCTTATCTCTTCCAATGCATTGCCTATTATTTGCAGTGCAACTCATCTGTGTCTCTGTTAGGTGCTTTGCCATATTAACTAGCTGGTTAAACTGCATACCTAGTTAAAATCTGACATTCCACAAATCTTCCAAGCTAACGTATATTAGGGCCTATCCAGCTACAAATACATAAATAACAAGAAAACTAAAAGGAATTCAATTATGTCTGGAGTGAATCTGGATATAAACACACAAAAAGAAAACCTGGCCTGAAAGAGAAGCAATCTGTTATGCTGGTTAATTTGACATACAGGAAGAACTGTTCCTGTTTCCTTCATTTACTCAATTAGTATATAAAGTTCAAGAACAAAGGTCAAATTACTGAGAAAAAACTAGGCAGAAATATCCTTCAGCGGTGCGATGATCTTTTTTCTGTTGCTGAACAATTAACTGAACTTCTTGTGGTCCTCATAAAACTATTTTTAAAATCCATCTACGTTTTAATTTCACCTCAAGATCACAAATATCGAAATATTAAGCTGGAGACGGAGTTTATTCATGTATTCAGTCTCATCTCCTGTCAGGGGCTTTGCAGCCTTCAGAGGATCCACATAAGAGCAGAGCATGATAGATCATCATGTGCCATGACAGGCCTGGATAAGCATCTGGTGAGGAAAACAGACATTTCCATAGAGACTCCCCTCCCTTTCCAAACCAACCACTGAGTAAAGTAAAATAAACGAGCCATCCAGAGCTTGGCTGACATAACATAGGATGGTAGTAACCTGATCCCTAACCCCCACCCATCCACAAACTCTGCCAGAATTCCTAAAATGAAGTTTTACCATGTCACATAACTAGTCCAGATGTTTTAATGCTTGAACAAAGCTGGAGAGTAACATCTACACTCATTTGTGCTCGTCACCAGCAGAGGTTTGTCTCTCAGTCGTTCACATTTCCAAAGTTAGAATCCGACACCTTTTAGTAAAATACCCAGATTTAAAGTTTTTTTTTTTTTCTTTCTTTTCAATACTCTAATAAAGAGGGATGTACAAAAGAGTCAGCTTGTAGATATTCTGATTTTCTTTTCATCTCATCAAAATCTACATGCTTAGCTTATAGATTAAATTAATAAATAACTCATTAATATTAATGCTAACATTACCATTTAATATTAACCGGATGTTAACAGTGACAACCATGTTACTGCTGTTCACCAATGAGTCAGCAGTCAACAATGTGCATTTATAGTGAACTGACCAGCTCCTCCAACTTAGTCTCACCAGCTAACTTAGCTAGCTAACTCATTAACATTAGCAACATAAAAAGTATTAGCATTAAGGCCCCAAGACAATGAGTTCTAATATCCAGCAAACCAACAAGCAGTGTGTGTGTGTGTGTGTGTGTGTGTGTGTGTGTTTGACAGTTACAGAAAGCGGTCCCCATAGAGAAACCTTTAGACATGGTCCATAATACTTCAATAGAACCTATTCCATCCATGTTTTGACACAAAAGGCAATGATAATGAGAATAGCTAAGCCACGTCAGGTTAGGTTGACGTGACCCGCACATAGCTTAGAATCAGCTGTTAAGCAGGGTTCATTACAGTATTGCAGTATTATATCAGTATTGCTGATAAATAGTGAGCAGTTATGTTTAGTTGAAGTTATTGCAGCTGGTTGGTGTAGTGGTAAGATCACCACCATCCATGTGGGAGACTGGGGTTCGAATCCCCGATGTGGCCCAACCTCTTTAAGACAAGACCTCCTTACACTTACCCTGTAACCTTTTAAAAGCATCTGCCAAATGACTGAATATAAATGTAAATTGCTGAAAAAATGATTATATGCTTTTGCCAAACACAAATATTTGAGACTTTGTTATTATTACGAAGAAACAGAAAAAACTCAATAGTGTTCTCAAATTTCTAGGCACCACTGTACACCTGTCACCACTATTTTAACCTCATGCTACTTTAGAATGATGATTTATTTAGTTAATAAAATATGTTTACTACTGTATGCATGGTGAAGGAAGGACTGGTGGAAAAGCCAGACAGCGTATCAAGAACACGAGTGGTTTAGCAGTCACAAATGCTCCTCCTCCCCCAGAGAAGCTGTTATTTATAGCTATATATATTTTTAACCTACATTTCTCGAGAAGAGAAGAGAAGAGAAGAGAAGAGAAGAGAAGAGAAGAGAAGAGAAGAGAAGAGAAGAGAAGAGAAGAGAAGAGAAGAGAAGAGAAGAGAAGAGAAGAGAAGAGAAGAGAAGAGAAGAGAAGATGCAGCTGCCTCGTGCAGTACTTGTACAGAATCAAGAATCAAAAAACTGAGACCAGCTTCAATGCAGTGATTACAACACTGAAAAGTCTGTTTAAAATTTTACTACACGGATGCCAACTATAGTCTGGCAGGAAAAGTCACATTGGAAAACCACACTTACATTTTAAACAAGCTAAACACTGCCACTAAGTAAATTCATTCAAGAACTTCAGCATGTACACATTTACAAGCATAACAAATAAAGCCTTCAGTAGTTTTAAAAACAGCTGTGTGCTTAAATATGTGCAGAACACAAATGAATGACATAACATACCATCTTGTTTCTGAATAAATAACAAGCAAAAGAAGAAGTATCTAAATCACTTAAAGAAAGGTGGATTATTATTATTCTATTATAAAGTAAATAGAAGAATGTAAACATATTTGTGTATCTCTCATTTGTCCACCTTTCAGAAGACAATTTACTATGTTGTTATTTAGTGCTGTGATGGTGGCCTGAACAGGTTGACCCTTAAGTATGATTATAACTAAATTAATTACCAGTGGTATCTATAGTGGGACTGCCAGGACTCATCGAAAACATAAACTGATGAAAACCATGACAATCTGAGATACTATCAGTCTACAATCTCCATAAAGAAAACAAACAAAAAGTATAAAGTCAAAGTTACAACCAGATAAATAGGTGTACACACCTGTTTCTTGCGAAGCTTGCAAATCTGCTGTTCAACCATCGTGATCTCCCTGTCCACACGGTCCATGTTCTGAATGAGCTCCTCCTTGGAAAAGCGAGCCGGCACCAAATCCAAATCAGGATCCATGTGATCTGGGCTCACAGGGGAGATGGGTTCCAGCTTCCCCATAGCACTTCCACGCTCCTACAGAAGGACAACAGTTAAAGAAAGGTTTGTATGTATAGTTTACTGCAGACAACAGGCTGTCATCTAAAAATATATTTATTTTACTGCAATTCAAAGGGAGATGGAAGTGAATTTAAGTATTGAAAGTCTACACAGTTTAGATAAAAACAGATTATTGATAGCAGGCCAGTGTAAGTTATGCTTGACCATCTGAGATAAATGAATTTATATGTTTACATTTCTCTCAGTTTCCTGTTGTACGCATGTTTCTTCCTCTGATTGCAAGGCTACTCTACAAGAAATCATCCAAACAGAGTCTGTATGTCCTTTGGGAAGGTAACATATGCCAATAATTAAGTCCTCTGGGTAGTGTCTCAGTGTCACTAGACCACAGTAATGAATATGAGGCCACAGCCTTCCTCGCTATGATTATGCAGCCAGAGCATTGGCAGCTGGCTCTGGATGTTTGAAATGTAAAATACTTTGTACTCTGTACTCTGTAATACTCTAATATTGTAAAATGTGAAATGTAGTAAAACTTGTGTGTAGATCAGATTGAAAAATCGAAATGGCGTTAGTCAAACAATACACAGTGTACACAGTGTACATCCACTAAGCAGGTGTAATTAGGAAAGAGTAGAGAAAATAAATTCATCAAGCAACTGATTTTCCAACCAAGTTAAAGCATTTCCATCCAATACTACTAGGCAAATGTGAGTTATCGTATAAAGATTAACATTTGGGTGCCACTACACCAAAATTAAAAAATAAGAGTGGCATTCAAACCAGTTACCAGTTGTTTGTTTAGATGGTTGCATGCTTATACATATTTTTAGATTTACCTTCACTGTTATGATGAAGAGAATTTATATTAAACAGTGTAAAAGTTCTACAAAGTTGGCTGAATATTTATAGAATAAATCATAATAAAACAAAATGTCCATGAGGTTTCCATGAGACCTACCTAAGGGTCCCTAGGACATTCTCAAAAAATAAAATCTCCAGTGGTTAGTATTAACATTTCACATTCCAGCATCAAACAAAGGCTACCAACAGTGTCCCAAAAGCACTTGACTACGGACCTGCTTTTGCTCCTTACTTCACTTAACTACGTGCTGTATGTGATGGCTGAATGCCAAGTATTTACATCAGTACAAACTGATGGGGACTGATGCTGCAGTTTGGTTAAGGTAGTTATACCATGGAACATGGTTAATCAGCATTAATGTTGATGCTTTTTTTCTTTGATGAATTAATCAAAATGAACATGTTACTTTAACAGCCCTAACATATATATAAATATACATACGTACACTACACATTATTTAAATGTGAAAAAAGTAATCACTTCTGTTTTATGCTTTAATGACCATAAACTTAAAAATCTCAACCCTCAGTGGGTCATCAGTGTCCACTTAACCCTGAAGAGTATTAGTCAGCTTTGTGGCATGGTGATTTCTATAATAGTTCTGTTTAATCTTTGAACCTTATATGGTGACATGAATGAGAAATTGCGAGCACTCCTTTAAGGAAGAACACTTCAAGTGTTCATTTTAATCAGATGTTAAATCTTGTTGTTTTTCAAACAATAAAAAAAACAGGATGACTAGTGATACAATGCTGCTTTCGTCTCTCTGACTCACTGACCATGAGTTATAATGCAAGTGTGAGCTTAGTCTGGTACTAGAGGCCTACTCCCTCTTTTCCTGTTGGTCTTCCCTTTTTATTTTTCCCCCCTTCATCTGTGCCTCTCTACACTTGCCCTTTGCCTCATTTTCACTTGTATCTCCCCTCTATCCCACTGTCCTTTGGTGCACTTGTTCTATGCACCGATTCCATGTGACATGACTTTCAGTGGCAAGAAAAGTATGTGAACATTTTGGAATTTCATTGTTATCTGCATTAATTAGTCATAACATGTTATCTGATCTTTATCTCAAGTCAAGAGTATTAAATACAATGTGCCTGAAGACAAAACAATTGTGTTAGCATAAGTTAGTTTGAGGTTTGGACTAGAGCTACTTTGACTGGCAAAATGAACATGTTACTTTAACATTAACTTTTTGAGTTTGTTCAGCACAGAAGAATGTACTAATGTGAGCCATGCCTCGCCAAAAGGAGCTTTTAAAGGATCTACAATCAAAAATTTTTGATTTACATAAAGCTGGAAAGGGTTACAAAGTGATGTCAAAGACTAGTCAGTCAGTCTAAAGTTAGACAAACAATCTACAAATGGAGACACTTTGGGACTGTGGTTACTCTACCAAGAAGTGGGTGACCAGTCAAAATGACCCCAAGAGCACAACAAACAGTCATCAATGAGGCAAAGAAACAAGACCAGAGTGACAGACAATGATTTGAAGGCATCATTGGAAACCGTGTTTATGAGTCCACAGTTGGTAAAACATTGAACTAGCAGGGTGTCTATGGCAGGACACCACCAAGGAAGCTGCTGTTTACTAAAAAGAACATTGCTGCACACCTGAAGTTTGCCAAAGAGCACATTGACACTCCACAGCAGTACTGGCAAAATGTTTTGTGGACTGATGAAAACATCCTCCCATTCACAAAGTATGGTGGCGGAAACATTATGATTTGGCCCTGCTTTGCTGCATCAGGGCCTGGCCAGCTTGCAGTGATTGGGGGGAAAATGATTTCCCAAATGTATCAAAACATTCTTCGGCATAATGTGAGAATGTCCGTACGTCAGCTGAAAATCTGTTGAAGCCGTGTGATGCAACAGGACAAAGACCCAAAAACACACAACATAATGGATTCAAAAAAACAACACTGCCTTCTGGAGTAGCCAAGTCAGAGCCCAGACCTCAACCCAAAAGAGATTCTGCGGAATGACTTTCAAAAGAGCCACACATGAGACGTTTAAAAAGAATATGATAGAGCTAAAGCAATTCTGCAGGGACAATTGGGCTAAAATTCCTCCTGAACAATGTGTAGGTCTGAGCCACAGCAGGAAGATTGGTTGATGAAGATCAGATCACATTTTATGACAAATTAATGCAGAAAACCATGAAATTCCAAAAGGTTTACATACATATACATTTTTCTTGCCACTGTATATAATGGGTTTACTGATCTTACTGCTCTACAGGGAATTACCTGCATTCCCGAATATTTCTCTACTAGCATTTTTTCTCCTGTGCGCTCTGTTCTTGGTGTGTATGTATTTACCATTCTTTGGCTGTCTGCCTCCCCTGGCAATTTTAAGCACTCTGTGTAATGTCAGGAACACCTCCCCATAAGCAGTACTACACTGCAAGCAAGTCGTTTTGATGTGCAGTTCACACAGTTTCATCCTCAATCTTCTGAAATCTAGGTCATCTCTATTATTTATTAATTGCTGTTTCACAACTCCCTCAGTCTTCCCACTGCTGCTTACAGAGCTCCAGCCCCTACAATACAGAATCTCTTTTCAAGACTTGTGGTGCAGCATGGCTAATAATATTCTTTGTGGCCCTGAAGGATGCCTGGTAGGGTTAATCAAAGACTGCAGGAATACAGTTGAAATATATTAGTAGCATTGACATCGTCAGAATTTGTCAAAAACATAAAATATTCTCAACAAAGAACAAACTGTGATTTTCATAATAATACAATCATTTTTATAATACTATACTTATTTGACACATATACAGAATAAATGTTGTCCGCTTGTTGGACATCTTGGTGGAATATATTGTATTCAAAACTGTCAACTTCCCACATTGTATTTTATAATGACTACTGACTTTTGCCATATCCTCAGCCCCTCCCAGAGGTAATGATGTCCGATGAGATGAGGGTCTCATCAGAGACTCTGGTCCAATCTCTAAACGAGGTCGTTTGATCTCAGCATACTCCACATCTGATTGAGTGCTGGGTTCTTGTAGGTAGATATGCTCATAGCGGATATGCTGCTCCTGCCCTCTGCAAAAAAAAAAAAAAAACACGAGATTAGAGAAAAGCAGACATAGCTACAGAAAAATCTGAATGACACAAAGCAAGCCTCACAGAAGAGGCAAGACACCTCTAGAACTCGTGACCCTCTGCCATTAGCTTTAGCTGTAATTAAAGCTGAAATTATTGCTAACATAGAAAATGACTAATGTTAGCATGGTAAATATCAGCATGTTGCAATCACTCAGTTAAACAATTTATGTTTACATGCTGATTCTAGGCTGGTCAACATAGAAAATTAGAATGGATGTACGGTATATATTGCCATTCAACTCCAAGCACTGTTGAGCTAAGTTGCAGTTAAGGCAGACACAGAAAAATTGTGTGATCTGATTAAGGTTGAGTCAGATCATAGATCATGTAGGAGAAAGTCTGAAGGAATAACTAAAGGATGGTAGGACTAGGACTAGCTGTGTCTGATATATATCATCATTGTTTTAACATTGAGTGAGCAGACATTATTGACTATCACTCAGCTAGGTACAAAGAAAAACCCACTTTGAGAGCAGATGCTGTGTTAACCAAACATTCATGGGAAGGGGAGCTGCCCATCATTTTGACAAATTTAAATAGTAAGGGTGATCTACTGTAATTCACTCCCCGGTCTAGTTGGGAGTGGTGGGTCGATATTATTTACCATTCTCTAGTCTCGTCTTTGATCTCACCTGCAGGAGCCTGTTGTCAAGCTGGCTTTACCTGTTGCCCTGGTTTGCTTCTTCTGTGGCAGATTTACCTAATCTGTGTGCACATATTACTTAATTTGTGCTCTGTAGTTACTGCCTTTTGATTTTGCCACCAGATCACCCCTTTTCAAGCTGTCCAACTGTCTCTCTATGGAGCTCACATAAAACCACAAAACCACAATAATGGAGTTTATAGGTGTGTCTTCAGCACACTGGACAGTATCTGTACATTGTTTTGGCCACCACAATATTTCAAACCACATGATGTTGTGGCTGAAATCTGATATTTGACTGTCCATAATAAATTAGAACCATGTCCAGTCTTGTCAGGGACTTTTCAATGTTTGTATACATTCCCAAAACACGTTAGGAAGGTCAATAAATTGAAGTGCAGTGCTTGCTGATGTGCATCAACAGGCTTTCAAGCTATCTTTACTCACAATAAGATTGTGGGCCTGGATGAGATTTGTGGCTAATTTGTATGGTTCTACTTGCCAAACTCAGATAAAGTGCAGAACAGTGTACAGTGTTTGCACTTTATTACTGTTTGATACCTAAGTAAGCAGATGTAGTGGCAGATAAAGTGGGAGATACATCTTTAACATGTTGTGTGAAGGAAAAACAAAACAGCTTAACAGTCAGATCCTCCTTTCTAACTGTGTTGTGTTTACACCTATATGTCATGAATCCAGAATAACACATTATTGTCTCATGTCATGAGACAATAATGTGTTAGGGTTAGGGTCAGAAGTGTAGTTTCAAGCAGACTTAGGAACAATATCAGGCATATGAAAACACATTAAGACACAGGGAACCTTTACATAAAGGCACAATAATGGGTCGTATTTCAACATCCTCAGACATAGATTTAAACACAACCGAGTTACGATAGAAGACTGCTTTAAAGCATTTTACATGACATCCGCTTCGTCTGAGTGTTACTGTGGTTTAAAATTTGGTTAAAATTTCTCGAACCATAACATTTTACATACCAGACATACCATCACTATTACCACAGGGATACATTTCATGTACAGTGTTTGCACTTTATGACTGTTTGATACCTAAATAAGCAGTTGTAGTCACATATAAACCAGGAGATTGGTCTTTAACAAATAGTTTCTGTCCGACAGTCACTTTTGGCATGTCACTAATTCCCGATGAAAAAAATGAGCAAATAACAAATGAGCGAATGATACACAGATTCACATGTAGTGATGACCATGTGTGAAGTTTCACAACTCTATTATTCTTATTTATTCTATTATATACTTAAAGCCTACTCAGGTTAAAACTGGAACAAACACTATTCAACATAGTCAAAATCAACAGACAAAAGAATCAGTGGCATTGCAGGTTGCAAAGACTAAGGCATAAAAAAATCAGTTGCATGAAGACCATGTTGTTCTTCTGAGCGAGAGATGAAGCATGGAACTGGTTTTGACTGAACATGATGGCCTAATAAAATCCTACTCATACAGGCTACATTTAGAAACACAAAGACACATTTGTACAAAAGTACAAAATGACAGTTGCAGCGAGAGATCACGCTGACCTACATCTTTACTGTGTTCAAAACACACAGACTAGCGCCAGCTGGCTTACTTTGGTTCAAACAATCATCATAAAGTAATCACTGAAGATGACTTGTTTCTAAAGATTGGGAACATGTAATGAATCACACAGTAGTGGAAAGTAGAAAGGAGAGAAGTAAGGAAATTGGAAATGGTGACTCACTGTAAAACTACAATCTACTGGTTCTAAATGTACTAGCATATGGTACACTTGTGTGGGGTGGAAATGCTAGGCTGTCAACATACAACTTACAAAGCCCAAAAAATGATTTGTTGTGGTGCTTCCTATATTGGGATCTGGACAAAGCGAATAATAACACAACAAGCCACTGCAGGAGCAGGAAGCACCACACTACTACTGTGACAGTGTGTTCTGGATTGCTGGTAAAACACACATTTAGAGCATGTTCATCACATTCATTAACTTATTAGCACACTGAGGGAAATGACAAAAGTCAAGTTACCACACCAGTAATGCAGATCCTATGTGTGCATTCAAATGACAGCTTCTGAATGTTCACTGCACTAACTGCTTAAACCTGGGGAATTTTATTAGCCTACTTGTAAATGGCTCTCTGTTCATTCTGAGGGAACAGTTTTCTCAAGTCTGCCCTGAAGGCAGATGACAGAATGTCAGAGACTTTGCTGCCAGTGTCAAAATGGAAGTGGCTTCTCAAGAAAAGAGGGAAAACACAACCATAATTGCTGGTCCAGGCCCACAATGGCATAGTGTGTGGTTGTTCTCTGTGCCAAAGAGCATAGAGCCTGTGTCTCTGATCAGGTGGTGTAACAATCCACATCCTCTGATTTGTTCAGAGATTTACACATGAGATATGTCACTTATGTAATATGCAAGGCTAAAATGTGCCATGGGTGCCACGAAAATAAATTAATTATGGATTCTGTGCAATTGCCTAATAGTAAAAAAAATTGCAGGTTGAAATTAATACCCCAATTAACACGCCACTACTAACACCACATGCACATTTTTCTCTCATTCATTCAGATGCACACTTCCTCATCTCCATGGAGGGTTGGCACTTACATAATCACATCATCAAGCCCTAGCCCACCACCCCCTCTCTTTCTTTCTCCCTCTCCCTCTTGTGAGCGTGCAGAATAATCTGATCCCTGGGGAGGATTTGTCTGGAGGATGAGAGAAAGCTGTGTGTAGAGTTTGTGGGGGGAGGGAAGGAGGGGAAACAAAACAACAAACACCAAAAGCTCCATCACTTTCTTACTGACTAGGGCCCCATTATGACAAGAGCAGAGATCATGTGTGCTGATAGCAGCCTGTTGTTGCGAAAGCACTACAGTATTTGTGTGACTGCCAATCTCTTCGTTGTTCCCCAGAGGAGCAGCTCTGCAGCTGTGCACTGTGCAGCGACGGCTTACAGAGAGAGACGCCAGGCTAACTACACCACAGCTGGGATGAATGAAACTGAGAAAGTGCAGAGAAGAGGAGGGGGAAGTGTAGTAAAACAAAAAAAAAAAAACTAGCAATATGTGCTCAAGCCCTCAACCTTTGTCTTCATATGGCTCCACACAAAAATAGCATTCAATTACATTCCAACAGCCATAACAACAAGCAGCAGGAATATTTATAAGCACTAAATGCTGGAAAGCTATTTTAAAATCAACTATCAGCAAAGCATTTCGGATTATGGATGAGGTGTGGAAAGCAATCAATTCTGCACATTCATTGTGCATATGTTTGGAAAACACTGATATGTAAGTATGCACAAATAAACATACTGAAAAGTCTAATCAAATGGGCCAAAATCCTACTTTTATATGTGCTACATTATTTAAAACATTACTACTAATTAAAGATTATCATCAGAAATGACAATGATCACAGCAACTAAACAAACTGCTTATGCATGAATGCACCAGATTTGTTTGCACTGTACTTTCTTTTTGGGCCAAAAAAGAAACTATTACTGGGATCTTTGTTTTATTATAATTGCTAAAAAATTTATTCTCTTCTTTTCTCAAGTAGCCTAGCTGATCTCAAACAGATGGGAAGAGGCGGAGTTACTGAGATACTGCCTGGAGTAAAGAGGAGGATGAAACAAACAACTAGCACAGTGGCTTACCAATGATTATACTGTTGTGGTTTTCTGACCTGTAATTTAGGCAAATGTGCAGCATTACCTAAATGGCACAATTTCACCTTGCCTTCTGTCCAATGCAGTTAAAGAGCAGAAAATGTATTAATAGTTCCATCATACTAAAAAAGTGATAATGCCATCCTGAAAGAAAGCCCAGTTTCTAAGGCCATATAAGTGATTAGATTCTCTGTCAGAATGTGAACAACTCTGAGCTTGCTGCTAAATGGAGACGTGGGGTGCAGATGTACTGAGACGTCTGAAAAGACACGGACACATCTGAGTAGAAAATAGACTGAAGGATTTCCAAGGCCACAATTATACTATTCAGACCCTGAATGAGAATGTAGAATGAGCGCTTCAGACTGGATTCTAAGCCCTCTGAAAGACTGCTGAAGGCCTGATATATTCAATTAAAAGGCTCCCTACCCAGACTCCTGCCAGCAAGACCAGTGGTTTATTTCACTGTCTCCACAAAGGAACGTGGGCTAACTGCTAATCTCTCTTTTTTGATATGATGATTATTTTTTTATCTACTGAAAAAAAATGTATAAATATGCATCATGTACACTGAGACTAACTGCCTAAGCATCAGAGACTGGAAGGGTATAAGCAAATCAGGACCTAGTGGGTGGCGGTGTTCCCACATTGTAGGCTGGACTATGTGAACAGGCCCAACACACAGCTCTGTGCTTTACATTAACAATCTAGCAGCTCCCTAGCACAAAGTCTGAGTAATGTTCAATTGAGTGAAAATACAGTAGGTTGTTGTCCAGAGAGTGTATGAATACCCACAGTGACAGTATTCCCTTTCAGTCAATCTGCTGAGCCCAATGCTAAACAGTAGAGAAAATGTTTACCCTTCTTTCAGGTGTTGTATCATGCTTCTCTTCCTCAGAAAATAAGGGGTTATATACATAATGCATTGTATCTAATCATGAGGTTGGTACTACTTCATTGTGCCATAAACAAAACGCTGAGATTTCTGCAGTGCAGTTTTTGTATCATGTCAAAACGGCTCAAGCAAGCTGATAAAAATCGTCTCTTGAAAATTAATTGTTACTGTACTCAATGCATGTTCTAACATATGCAGGAAAATCTGCTTGACAGGAGGAAACTATTCTCGTTACTCCTTTATGCAAAATGCACAACAAACATTAATTATTCATAAAAACTCAGCAAAACTTATCTTCAAAACAGGATTATTATATAAATAATAAACAATTTTGGTAGGTACAAGACCTGAGTCTCCTGAGAGAAGGTACTATTCAAACAACGCCTAAATTATTGTTGGTCTAGTGAAGCTGGCAAAACTCAGCCAGCACCATTGTCCTGTAGTGGCATTTAACACAAAGTTGCAGAGAAGCTTGCATATGCCAATTACATAAGGATTTAAAGGCTTTAGTGGAATAGTATTGCATAAAAGTTAAGCATGCTTTGCCCTGCAATTACATGAAAGAGGCATTACCATTTCATGTGAACAGTACGTCACATTCTCACTTTAACTGACAGTGAACATAACAACATGCTTCTAGTCTGACACCAAAAATATAATTTTAACAGCAGATGATGGTGAGGACTACGACTACAATAATGTAATTGTGCTATATTTTAATTGATATTACAGCACTTATAGCTGGTATATTTTAGTGTAGTTTCTTTATGCAACTTTACATGGTTTTTCCTTTACGTACACTGATCCTCTACTTGCACCGTGAATTAGCCTTCCTCTACAACATACAACTGCACCCAGTCGAGAAAGTAATGTATAAACAGTAACTAGAGAAATTGCACAAATAATCCAATTACAATGTCATCTAGAACTATGGAAATATCTGCTTTATGTGCGAATGAAGCACCTACCTTTCATTGCCAGGCTGAAACTCTGAAAGCAAGGAAGGCCGACGGCGATGAGGCTGGGCCAGGTGGGAACTGTAGTCCCTCGCATGAGAATGGTAGTCAACCAGTCCCACCTCCAGAAACACAAACAACAACAAAAAGCGGTTAGCATAAATTTGTTCTCCTTAAGAAATATAAAAAAGACAATGCAAAGACAACTATGTAGCAAAAAAGAAATTAACATGTTTCCCCATTCCTGCCTTCATCTTCTGTTACATGCAGTCCTTTTCTGTCCAGTTTTTTTTCTTGCTCTCCTTCTATATGTTTCGCACACAAGTGGGGTAACAGACACAGCTACTTGATTATCTTGCAATCAGGGATTGTGGGACACAGCCCATCAACTCTCATCTCCTCCTGAATGTGTTGACAACAGCGAGTAGTAGGATTAACTACAGGTGCAGATGTGAGGATGCTGGAGGGGGTAAGCCTTGGTTTCTCCTGCCACACTATAAAAAAGGCCTGCAAACACTGGAGGTCACTGAGTGAACTTCGACATCTGTGGGAGGCCTGTTTTTTGAAGCACAGACTATTGTGTCCCCGAAAGGTAGAAGAACATAATCTTAATAATTAGGAGATGTGGGTGGAAATAATGGTGAAGGCCCTAATGTGACTCAACAACAACAACATGAACTCTGAACTAATACGTTTAATGAGAGATAGCTCTGTGTGCACAACATTGGAACCTGGAAATGTTTCTATTGAAAAAATACCACTGGGGGCCCCACATGTCAGACATTCTTCAATGGTTCGGAACATATGGTCTGTTTACTAAATATTCCCAAGGCACCCCCTAGCCACAGCTACAACTTTACCTTAAAAAGTGAGGCACTCGGTAGTGCCATTTAACACACTGTTCTAGGTTGCTTACCGTGTGCGCCCGTTGCAGCTGCAGTGGTAGACTGGCAGGATTTGGAAGATGCCGTGTGTCCAGTGCAGTCCTCCGGCCAGGCGGCAAAGACTGGGAATGAGAGGACATGCTGGCACAGCCGCTTCCTCTACAGGCAGGAAGTAGGTGTGGCTGCAGAGCAGATGCCGCACATTATCGGCTGTTTCTCTAAGCCAGAAACCTGTAGAGAAAACAAACGAGCCATGAGATATTGTTTTGTAGTTGCATGTCAGTGGAAATGCACGGCATACCTTCATACCTGAGAAGAGCAATGCAAAAACATTGAGCAATATGCTTAACTGTTGCTTGGAAACAAGTTGATGTTTTGATGTAGAGATCAAAGTGTGTGTCTCTGTCTGCTCCGGATATCAGAATGTCATCACCTCCCTACCACAGCTGCTCCCCCATTCATTGCTCCTAGTGAAGGAGTGAGACTCCCTGCACCTGCTAGACTGAACCCCTCCTTTACTGAGTACTGAATGGCCCCCTGTCTTCACACTGAGCACTCACAGACAGACACCAGCCAAGTCAAGCAGCTCGCTGGTAAACCAAAAATACTCTACAGGCAACATAAATAACTTGCTGACAAATAAAGATGTAGGCACTTGACTTTAACTCCAGATGACATTATGCAAACCAGACTGGACTCCTCTACAAGTAGGGCGTTGGATAAACCAAAACAACGGTATAAGTACAAAAAAAAAGGCAGACACAATAGGTTGACACACATTCCACAAAAATTGTATCTGAAAAGTAGCTGTTCATTCTGCACAGAAGTAAGGAGTGAAAATAAAGAAGCTACAGGAAAGGCTAATTTTCCTATTTCAGTGTAAAGAAAATGCTTAAGCAGAACATAGTGGTTCTGTGAAATTAGTTCCAAACCCTCAATGGGAATGGATCTTAGAGACAACTGCACTATTCTCTAAGCCCTTCAAAAAGCCGAGATAGTAGAAGTAGTAGGTGAACTAGTACTTGTGACGTGTCCCTGTGACTCCTGCCAACACAAAAATTAGGACCTCTGCCTTTTGAATGAGCCTCTCACTTATAACGCCTCTCTCATAGCTCATGTTTCAGTCCTGTGTGAGGCACACAACAAGAGGCACAGTGGCAGAAATCTGGGATGTCAGAGTCATCATTCCAAAGAAGTCAACATGTATTTCATGTCGAGATGACAATAAATGAGATTAAAAACAGAATGCTATTAATATTAGATTACCTTATATTAATAGCACACATGATGTGTGTCTTACATACTGTCAGTTTAGACATCTAGTCAAGTGTATAGCTGCTTGTAGCTCAACATCAGTGGATAATTGGCTTAGGCTGGTACTTATTTTTACTTAATGTTTAGTAAAACCATGTTAACATGAATGCTAGTGCTATCACAAGCACATACATATTATTACTAATTATGGTGAAGATGCATCTTTCTTTGTGTAGAGAGAGAGAGAGAGAGCTGGTCACATAGCTTACAAGACACAGTGACCAGAATTTCACACACAAATATAATGGATTTAGTCTCAAAACTAAAAATGAATAGTCACACACTGATAGTAATGGTCTATGAACTGTAAACTATTAGCTCAGTAGCTCAAATGCCGGGTCAAGTATCTCTGTTGGTTGCCATAGTTCCTTGCACTGGTCCCTTTAAGTCTCCAAACCTAGACAAGCTTTTGACAGCACACAACAAGGTACCACCATTGTTGGCATAGAATAACTTACAGTAGAGTATCAGTGTGCCAGTCTCCATTGTGTGATTCTAGTTTTGACTCTTTTTCTTGCAGCACAAAGGCAGGCACTATCTCCTCTTTCTTCCTGCTCATCTACCACAAACACAGAGTGTCACTTGATTTCAGTTATGCAAAGGGCTCTGTTGCAAAAGGCTGAACATGGCTCTGGCTTTAAGGAACAGAGAAGCTCTGTAAACACAGGCTCAGAGAGGCCACGAGAAACACCGTTTCTGAATGTCTGACACCAACTTAGTCTTTGCGTCAATTGGTTTAAACTGTGGCTTCAAATATTATCAAGAAAGTGGTGCACATCTGTCTTTTGGTCAGACAGACCTGGATAGACGGACCACACAAAGGAAAGTGCTAATGTCCTTGAGCAGACCTTAACGCAAGAGAAATACTAGATGAGGAAAAACTCATAATAACACAGAATGTAAATATACTCATGAAGGAGGGCAAAAAGAAGCAAGCAATACAAAGAGAGAATGAGATAAGGTACCCTCCTCAGATGCCTCTCTTTGATGACTGTCCAGTCCAGAGAGATACCCTCGAGAAGGTAAAAAAAGAAAACAAGTCTGAAGGGAGTCACAAGATCTGCAGAGGACAAAAACCCTGAATCAAGATGAGAGGGCCAACACAATGAGAGAGCTTTGACATAAACTCTGAGGCGAAGGGGGCCTTCCAGACGAGAGGCTAAACACATGCACTAGCACAGCTACAGACGCCCACAGGCAAGGCGATGGCTCACAGCCAACGCTGCAAATGAACTCAGTCACCTTACTCTCTCACTCTAGCGTGCTTTCCTTCTCCCCTCTTTTTTGCTTTCGTCTTCTGCACTGAGTAGCCTGGGTCTGGGCCTCAGCCTTCAGCAGTGCAAGTCAATATTTCATCCTCTTATCCCCCACCCTCCCTCTCCATTTTAGGAATTGCTGTGGAAATACTACCACAGAGTACACAGACAGTTTCCAGAGAGTAGGGGGCTGACTTCAAACAACAGTTTAATTCTACTCACATAAACAGTAAATCAAATCTCTGTCTAGCCTGACTTTGTAGCTTGACAGTAAAGATCTAAATGAGTACAAAGAATTCAACAGCTTGTAACATATTTTTGAAAAGAGCATGAAAAGCATGGCTTGGACCTTGATACAGTTGAGAGTGTGATTACACACTGTTAATTATGTGTCCATTAAAATATGTACGTTTTTTAACACAGAAAAAAACACATTGGGGTATTGAGCTGTCAGCAAGGACTTTTTGCAATTATTATGACAGCCAATGTTTAGCCAAAAGAGATGATGGCTCCATTCAGAGGCATGGAGCTATTATGAAAAGGCAGACGAGTGTACTGTAATTGTCATAAGGCTTGGTCTGGGAACAACATCAGAAATCTATAAAGCAGTGCCCTAGAGAGTTGGGTGCAGGGGAGGGGGGCTTGCTAGGCCTCTCAGCCTAGGAATGTGGCACCCTGTCAGGTCTCATAAGGATTTATCTCCCTGGAGCCTCATTACTAAAGAGCCCCTGGACAAGAAGGCTCTCGCCATGTACCCCTTCACTCACTCACCCTCAACTGTTCCCAAACACTATATATGCATGCAAACAATTGCTATTCAATGATTTTTTTAAATACAGCATGGGTGGCCAGTTTATGTTTTACACAGTTTATGCGAGTAAAAAATGTGAAGGTTCTTTAAACACTATTAAATTAACTCTTGAATAACAGTGAAAAAAATGCCATAGATCTGCCAAACCCCGAGTGCACATACACTTTACACTGCTAAGCAGAAATATCCAAGACAATGCTGACAAAGCAGAATTCCCTCCTCCTGACAGGCACAGTCATAGTCATAGTGACATTTAACAAGGGGGAAGACACAAGATCAATGTAGTGCAGAGGCCATAATTTAAGTTATTTTGTTTTGAGTACAAGCTTAACCTTAAACACCACAGACAAGATCATACATCTATATTACTGCATATCCTAAGAACACTCACAAACTTAATACAAACAGGGGAAACCTCAAAATTCCATAAATCAAAGCTAATAATTTCCTCCAACCACTACTGGGCAAATAGTCAAGCAAGAGGGTGAGTTATAAACAGGGAAGTAAAATCAAATGTTAAGTGACAGAGGTTATAAAAAGCAGCAGGTGATACTATTATTGCCTGCGTGCCAGATTCATACAGTTGGAATTTGTCCTCTGTACACCACAACATTGACTTTGAAATTAAACACTCAGGATGTGAGCAAAGTCAAGACTTTCAGCTTAAATTCAAGGGGTTTGACCAAAAAAAAAAAAAAAAAAATCAGCAATGACAGCCATTTCCATAGGCACACCCATTTTGGGGGCTCATAAATAATGGAACAAATGGCTGACAAGCAGTTGCATGACCACGGGTGGGCTGTTCCTTATTACTCCATGAATAATCAAGCAGATAGAAGGTGGTTGTGGGTGCATTTGCATTTGGTAGGTGTACTGAAACACTTAACATGGGGTCCAAAGAGATGTCTATACAAGTGAAGGTCAACACTAGGCTGAAAATAAACAGCAAAACAGAGAAACGCTACCTCTCTACCTTTAGAGAGGTAGCGAATGTGAATGCGAAGTTGGAGTGGCATCTGGAAAAGAAGGAAACTAACCACCAAACTCAGCAACAGCAAAATACGTTGAAGACCATGAAGGAAAACTGTAAGTGTATGCCTTTCCTCCAATCAACAAGAAATCTATGGTCACAACACATAGTCAGCAACTGAAGACAATACTAGAAAGGCGTGAGCACCAACAGTCAATTTTGACACTACTGTAATTTGTCAGACAAAAAGTAAAATCATCTCCTTTAACCACAGCCTGTCACACCTTTCATTTTGTCTAACTGAACGACACACTTCCTATCTTGTTAACAACAGTATGATTAGCATAAGAAACACCTGCAGCCACAAGCAAGGGTTGAAAAACAACAGAAGTGACACAATTGCAAAACTGAAAATGGAAGCAGTATTGCCATATCAACATTGTTAAAATGAAGTGCATTACCTTTAACACTGTTGGACACAATTCACCATTACTACAATGTACCTGTCATCAAGAAATATGCCTAAAGCAACATGATCATTAGTTTCAAAAGTAACTCAATACAACTAATGTAATGCATAAATACGGGCTACCCAATTTAGCTTCGAGCACATAGTTGTCTGCAGACACATCAGCAGTCTGGACTAGTGGTCGACTGATTGATCGGTAAGCCGATTAAGCGTGCTGATTTTTGGTATGTTTAATTGATGGGCATTGGCAGATGCCTGCGTGCATGCCAGCCAATTTATAAAAGAATGTCTGCAGACCCATCTGCAGCTTACACTGGTAGCATTTCACGCATACGTGTGCCTGTAAATTACCAAGTTGGACAAAATTATTTAAGTGTACCCGTGTGAGGGACTCATGCGTATGCATTTTATTAGCACTTGGAAGGAGTACCACACAGAGCAACAGAGAGGAGAACAGGTGAGATTAGACTATTGCTAATTTGGAATGTATGTCGTTACACTTGACTCGTTACTACATGTGCAATGAAAGCGAGCATGTCATGTCTCTTGAAAGTTCCAGGAGTCTTACACATTTTAATAGCAGCTCCCTAAAGCCCACAAATTATATTAAGTCTCTGCATTCGGGGAGAGCACAGAATGTAGATTATCCATGTTTCAGAAACTTTTTATTTTTTATTTTTATATATTTCAAATAATTTCACTATTTTCAGTCCAACATTTCCATCTAATATGTAGCTGTTAAATTTTTGTATTTTATCTAAGGGACAAAGAGGAGAAAAAACATTTTCATATTGGCCTTACAAATCTGTCTTACTATTCTCCAAAGATCAATATCAGCTTTGGCCATTTAAAAAAAAAAACATATCAGTCAACCACAGTGGAGACCACTAGTTCTCTAGTTTCATTTCACACATTCACATAGTTATGAATATGAAAAATAATTTGAGTGCACCAATACGAGTGACTCACTAGGATGCTTTTTATTATCACTTGAAAAGAGCAGTGAGTGGGAATAGTTCTGGTGTTGACGCTGCATTCTCTGCAGTTCCTCCACACAGAGTGGACGTTAGGCTGCAGGTAGTCACATTTAAATTGTTAAATGTATGTGTGGTTAAAGTGATTAAAAAGCCAAATGTATAAAATCTCATAGATATCGTACATTATCTCTCTGCAGCAGCACTGGTGCAGCAGGGACAGTACAGAGTGTTGTTTCTGAAAACGTTTTATTTTGAAACGCTTACATCTGCATTAAATATATCAGCCATCTGTGTACTCCTCTGCTTTCTAAAGATCAGAATCGACCACTAAAAATCCCTATCTGTCGACCACAGAATGGCATGGCCAGGAAATCTTACAAACCAAGTCTTGACACAAAATGACCCTACTACAAAACTAAGTGTAATTGAAATGGAGAGGGTTGATGAAAATCTATTGCATTGCAATGTAGAGCATGTGCCTGTTTTTACTGTTCACCACCCACCACCACTAGCTAAATGCTACTGATTTTATATCTTTTATATATAAAAGATATAAAGCATATATCTTTTATCTAGATTTATTGATTGTGAGGTTAATGACATTGTAAATATTGCTACAACTCTTAAATGGAACCAAAAGGTAAATATTAGTGACTACAAATTTCAAATGACGTATTGTGTTACGTTCAAAGTAATTGTCTCAACACAGAGACCACATCTCTGACAGGGACGAGATGAGACAGAGGAGGAGGACAAAGATGTACGGGGCCAGCAATTTGATCCAGATGTGGTCGCCCAGCTGTGTCCAAGCTGGACAGTGGAGCAGCTATTGGATTTCCAGCTTGTTCCCCTGCTGCCAGCCGCCTCAGTGACACTGTGTGAAATTACATAAGGCTCCCCCCTCCCCCTCCCTGTTGGCTGGTGTAGAACTGGGGACTTCACACACTGCCTCTGCCAACTATGACTCCCTGTAACCATGGAGGCACAGGCACTCCACCAAAACACAGCACAGGATCTGAAAGCTACTCCCACTATTCACAGATGCACTGGCACCAGGGATACTCATAAGTATGTTTATCAATGAATTGTAACAATAAACAGCTTTGGGTAATATCAAATATATTGCTACTACAAACCTAAATAATCTCTGAGATAGTACTTATAGACACCCACAAACATAACTCATGGTTTACAGATGGCGGGGCTTACTTTTGACCAGGTCACTCAAACCCCATATTGTTATTTTATAAAAATGTTTTTAAGTCAGACCAAGGGCATCAGACACTGCATAAAAACAACATTTTATCTTGCCTGGTGCGTTTATAGTTTACACACAAGAAATTGTGTCGAGTAACATTTCTACATATCATGAATACCACAACAAGTGTTAGGATTAGGATACACAGTGAGGCACTAGAAGGATTTGGCATATTTTGTGAAACGGTTTTGCGCAAAAAAAAAAAAAAAGAAATTGATTACTCTATAATCCATAATGACACAAAGAATTTCAAATATTCATTCCAGTAACTCACAGCTCTGCTGCCTGTTTACCTCATTTTAACAATGTCTTGTACTATTGTATTATTAACACTTTATAAATTAACCAAATAAACTCAACTGTGAATAATTGTTTGAAATGACCATTATTAACATCACTCTCAACAGATCACTTTGGATGACACTACACATAACACTCCTCAGCTCAGAAGAACACAATGTGACTGTATCACTGTGATGCATTGGGTGTTAACTTACGAATCCCTCTTTATTCTCCGTTGGCTCGGTTCTTAAAGCCCGCCTGACATTCAGCTCTGCATCCTGAGGAACAGGAAATAAAACCGAGGAGCGTACTTGTCTGCTGGGCTGACCTACTTCCTCCTCACTCCTGCTTAATTATTCAAGAGCTTTGAAATGTTCCTCTGTATGGCAGCATGCAACCCAAGTGCCTGTTTGCCTCTCATGACAGCAGCTTCAGAGAGCTTTCATTAACGCACAAGACAGTTCAAGTGTGTGTTTGTGCGCGCGTGTGTGTACAGTACCAGAGTGTGTGCGCTAATGGTCATAACATGCCTGTGCTAGTTCGTGTGATTTAGACAGACAACATGACATCCCACCTAGATTTGATACATGAGGTTTTGAATTATGGACAGAAAAAGAATTAGCAGGGGAAAAAACCCAAACATTACAAAACACAGACCAGACAACACACCAGCAGCTTGATGTTTTAATGCAGTCATAAGACCAATTTGTTCCAAAATGTATTGTCATGTATCCAGTGCACATGTCAAGACAAGAGTTCAATCCTCCCACCTAAGCAAGCTATAACCTGTAATTACACTCCACTCAGGACTTCATACCTTTCAAAGTTACATGCCACCCATATTTCCACCGAAAGATCATCCACCCCTAAGGCGTATGCCCTTGGCTGCCCTTACTTGCATGCTTTCCAGAATATGAAAAACAAACTATGCTGTAACACACATCCTAGTGGAAAAGTTAGGCTAATTAGGGAGATAAATATAATGCTACCCACAGCTGTAGCCTACACACAAACAAGAGTAATGTCATATAACATGCTGTCATCTGCGTTGCGTAACAGAGTCAAGTGAATCACTTACCACACAGCCATTTCTAATCTCTGCTAATCCGCTGTTTGCCTCTCTTTTAGTATGTTTAAATATGGGTGACTGGTTTTAACAGCAACTCAATTTCATAGCCATTACAAAGCCTTGTGAATAATAAATTACTACCTTGAAATTCAATTAATTTCTACTAACATACAAAACAGCAACACCAGCACAGTATTATGTTAAGGTTGAAAAAAGGAACTTCCCATTGAACACAAAGGGTTGCAACAACCAATTAGTAAATGCCTGTTTGGTGACAGTTTCTAGTATTTCTCTGTTATTTTCTTGGTTTAACCAGTGAAATTTAACAGACAATACAAGGAAATTTATATTTCCTTGGATAGACAATTACAGCATAAGTAATAATCGTTAAATAAGTAATAAACTGTTGTTTGGACAAATTCAATTCAAACATATCAATGTAAATGATTGCAGAGATAAAACTTACTTAGTGCTTCAAGGACATATTTCAAAACAAACTCAAAACACTAACCATTTCCTCAATATGTGAGCACAGATTCATTTTATGTTTGAACAGAATGATAACACCTTCACATTTGAGTTGGGGGACTTTATTGCTGAAACTAAATTTAAGTATTTTTTCTACTTAAAAAACATATGCGTAGCTTAAAGGATATAATCAGTGTTTGTGTAATAGTACATTTTAGAGAGGAATCTTGTGCAATTTTAGCAACTTGAAAGACACTGCTGTGATGTTAAGGAAAAGAGGCCTAATTTCTTTAGACATTACCCAGGTGAGAATGAGGAAATCCGAGTCAATCAGCTGGAAGATTACCCGGACTTCATCCTGCAAGCCCCCTAGAACAAAGTCCCTGAAATGTCCTGTGAGCCCATGTGTGAATAAAGCATGTAATCATCTGGAGGATTCACAGCGATTGGGCATTCCCTTTCAGTGGATCTGCTCAGCACTAAACCCAGTACAAGAAATATTAACCATTTTTTCTGTTGTTCTGTGGTTCTTCACTCCTTCAGGAAACCAGTTTTTATATTTATAATGCATTGTTTCTAAACATGTGACTGACTCAATACTTCAATTTGCTAAATCAAATTTCAATTTAAACAACACACAAATAATTTTTGTGTACTTTTTGTGCCACATTGCGCCTCCTGCACCCTCTACCTAGAGAATAACCCTTATGCTCGAAACAAAACAGACCTCGAGTGAGATTGCACCTCACACAGCCTGTCACCTGCTGTGTGCAGCATGAGTGAACAAGCAGCTCTGGACAATGCTCGAACCTGATTCTCCAGACACTGCCCAGAGTCCGTATGTGACTTAACTTTAATAATTTTTGACTATCACCTAAGTTGTCTCGAAAAACAAAACAGAAGCAGACAGAAGCCAGGTTCACAGATTTACTAGGACACTGACAAGTATCAGTTCAGTTTCTCTATCACACCATTACAAATATGGAAAACTTGATTCATAGCTTTGCTGACATTGATTTGGCACCACAAATTAAATTAGAGCTTAAAACTAGCCCACAAAAGCACATTCATTTGCCCTCCACTGTAACGTGTCCACTTGTATTAATACCAATTGAAAGTAGTGATTAAAGCATGAGAGATAAAGCAATTGAGTTTTACTTTGCAGATGTATGAAATGCACACATAACATCTGAAACACAAACAAACATTATGTATATATTGGTTTGTGCAGATCTTAATTTGTGTAACAGTTACAGAGTAATGCACACAATGAGAGTACAAGTTCATGTGGGAAGACAAGTGCTTATTATCTGCAGAGGTTCTGACTTTGACTATTATTTAACGCAACATTTCTTATGCAAAAAAACCTGCAAAATTGCTAGAACTGCAAATATTGCAGGGGTTCATTCAATATATTTAACTGCAAGCTGCACAGCAAGTTGCTAGAAAACAGATGAATCCCATGTGTCCAGACCCCATGAACCCCCAGGCTAATATACCCAGCCTTAGGTGAGTGCTCCCTTAGAACTGCACCTTAGGCATCACAGTGGCAGAGCATTAAAGATGAGAGGGAAAAACATGAGGCTACAGACTAAGACCTGCTTGCAGCATCATGGGTTCTGCATGGCCCAATATAAGAAAGGCATTTTCCTCACAAGCCTGTTTTTTTTCTATTTTCAGTTTCAGAAAAAAGTACAACTACTCAGCTCCAGCCCCACTCATCCACTGACACAGAAGTGGCACTGTATCTAGCGGTAATGACAACAGCAAGTCATCTGACGAACAGTAGACCAGTTGTGACTGATCATAATATTCTAACACTGGGGCAAGCGTAACGTTCTCCACACACGAAACCCACCAGGTGCAGTCCACTAGTGAGCAAGACATGCTAGACAGCTGCTGTTACTCATTTAGTGAAAGGGAGACTGGGTGGGAGGAGAAAATGTGTCTGGGAGGCAGTTTCACGGTGTCTGCCTCATATTCCCTCCTTAGTTTCTGCATGTTAACTTAAGAATTCCTAAAGTTTACCACAACAAACCAAAGTTGTGTCATTGTTTCATGTGTTGCAAATGCCAGTAAACAAACATTCCTCTTCTCACCTGTGAGTAGTTATACGCCAGTTAGTTCTGTCTGTTGAAATGACAAAGCTAAGTAAGATGCTGACTTACGACTTGATGTCAAATACAACCTACTAATCAACTTCCGAAATTCGGGTTGTGATTTCAACAGAGGCTGTATCTGATACGAGATAAGGCTTCAGGTCCCTGTCACTAAGCTGACAAGTTGAGTTGGGTTGTGTACGGCCACACGTCGCTGACTCTAGTCTGCTCTTATTATCTGTCATTCAGTTAGTTCAGCACACTTAATTATGATATCCATACATGCTTGTAATGACATGTAAGCTATGTATGTTTTGCAATTGGCTGGTCTGATAGGCGTTTTTTTAATGTTAGAAAATCTAAACAATTTCTAAAGAATACCATTTGGTTTAGGGGTGGGTGACCTGACAGTCTTTTATGATTATGATCAATACTTAAGTGTTCACAATCTCACATTTCAACTGAATCAGATCAAGCTATTTTAATTTTCAATGTCATCCTTCTCCAGTTTGTATACTGCAAAATAAATTAATAGAGCTGTAATAAGTAGCCCCCATTTGGGAAAAAGATTGGGGGTAATCTACTTCTCATCTAAATAGTCAGCAAGTGAGCATATGCACACATTTCAGGGGTGTCATTCACCATGTGTAATAGTTCATGTGTTCATTTATTGTGCATGTAATGCAAACATTGCTTGAGTCCCTTTGACTTTAAGAGGCTTCAAAACTTCAAAATTTCTATTTTTAACAGCAGTAGAATATAGAAGAAACAGATTTAAGTTGTGCTAATGCAGTCTGAACAACTGTTAAAGGAGTTATTGTGATTAAGCCATTCATACTCTTCTATCTTTAGAAAATATACACATTCATACATATTTGATTGCTGGATTAATACTTATAACGATAGAGTACTTCTTAAAATAACTGAAAGGTAAAGCCAAACTGAAAAATGACAGTTAATAACATTTGTGCCTTTGAGGTACAAACATTTTGAATTTTAATAGAAATATTTTGTGATTTATGATGATGCCACACACTTTCTCTTCCCACAAGAATTCACTGTGGAGATTAATCTTTCACAGACAATAAAATGAGCAAGAACTCTCTCCTTTCCAGTTTCATAACTGTGTTGTGTTTCATAATACGACCAGAAATTGAACTAGCAGTGAAACGGTCTCCCTGAGGCACCACACTGAGCACGGGATTATGTTTGCCCCCATTACCCTTTTGGATAAGGGGGAGATATCTCCTCACCCTAGTTTAACTCTTTACAATCCAAACTGCTAAGCTGACACTGTACTATGAGAACTCAAGTCACTAATGTCACACTGCTCTGGATTAGTAGGATACTGTGTGCTCACACTGTGTCCAGGTCCTATGACTCTATAGTATAACATCTGACAACATTAAAGTAATAGCTGAACTGTACATATAGCACAAATTAACCACACCATCACATAAACAAAGCCAATTGTTTGTTTAAGTTGTACGTTTTTTCCGTTTGTCCTATTGAGTGTTCAGTCAGATACACTATTTCCTTATTGGAATAACAATTTAACATATTTAGAGGAAACAAATGTGTGTGCAGTAAACGGTTAAACTATTATTCAACAGTACAAACAGAAATGGATGTGGTAATAACTAAATGAAGAGGTTAACAGTACAGTCAATAGAATAGTATCAAAACATCTATTACAGTGATAGTGGTACTACTGGGGCTGTTTCTAGTGTGATTCTGTGGTGGTGAATATTCTTCTCAAAAAGCTATTAGAAATTCGTAACTCATTAGATCAGGTAAACATCTTTAAAAGCAAAAAGAAAAAATAACTCTAAAATATTACCCAAAAAAATGTATTGAGTACAGAGCATGTCTCAAGCGCAGACTGCTGGTAACATGTCAATGTCAACTCAAGTACCATCATTTGTTGCTCTATTTACATAACATAAGGATACTTGCAGAGTAGCAAACCATAACCTATGGTGTTCTGAAGTTCTTCAGGAACTGCTCAGCAGTAAGAAAGCTGAAAACCATTAATCAGTGGGCAACTTAAAATATGTTATACTTACAGTAAAAAAATATAAATTTTACCTAGAAAAGAGCACAGGTGCCATCTCAAACAGCAATGTGTATTGAAAGTGGGTATTGTTTATGGGGCATCAACACCTAAATTAATCACAAGATGAGCTGTATTAAAATAGCAGTTTACTACTTCAGCTAAACTATTTTATCAAGGAACACCCAGTTACATAAAAAAAAACAAATTCACCAAATTCACAAAATCTGTATTACTCACAACTTAAGGTGGCGACAGTGATATATCAAATATCACTGTCGCCAAAACTGTTCACACCCTTAACTTCACCCAAGGAAGACAATGTTGTTGTGACATGTCCTTATAGAAAAATTAGAGATAAAACCCGTGTGTACCCGTCTTTGCTTTTTGTAATAAATATGTTAATATCCTTTAGTCTGTGATCAATTGCCCAGTGTCTCTGAGTTTAATTTTGTCAAACCAGAAATAAAGCACTGCTGTTCAAAGTACTATGGTTCTATACTCACCAAAAGCGGTGGGTGTTAATGAAACTTATAATTGCATAATACTAGTCTGTATTGACTACCTCCCAATCATCACCGTTGGCAAATATGCTGTTCTGAAAAGATTTTCTCAATCTGCTAAGTGACAGTCATCCGATTTCCATATAACGGAAGTAGTTACGTGGACTGCGCAGCCGACAAAAACAGATCCGCTTCTATTCACAACAATACATGTTTACTTTACTGATCATCTAATTTGGAATAATGTAGTGTTCCTTGTGATTAGAGAAGAGGGTTTAGTTATCCTAAGATGTGAACAACGTGCCCTAGAAGATGTCCCTGCTCTTAAAGGTTTTACGCTCCACTGAGTCAGACTGGCTTTTACAATAACACTTGCTAATTTAATTATATGATAATTACTACTTCCACAAACCACGTACAAATGCTAGAAATAAACTAAAATTGAAAACAAGATCGAACTAAAGGCATAGAGGCTGACGTTTTAGCAAGTTGTCAAACTGAGACAACCAACTATTTGAGATAGTTCACGACGTTTAGTGCTAATAACGTTGCATTTTACTTAAGTCAGTGACATCGAGATGTTAGTAAGACAATTATAGTCCATCTATTCAGTGAACATTAATTACAGCTCATCAGTACTCTAACAAAAGCAGTAACGTTATATCACTGGCTATGATTAGATAATCCGTCGATAGAGTGCACTAAGCCAACTTCGTGTAAAATCAGTGTTTACAAACGCAAACCAGCCGCTTTTGTGCATAGCCAAGTTAGCACGCTAACAAGTTAGCCAGATACCATGATATAAAAAGACGTAGACGAGCGTTTAAGCGATTTATTAGTAGTGGATGTTGGTAGTGTTATGTGGATAATAACACGTTTACACCTAGAAAACCGGTGTAAGATTAATTCAGTCCAGTAAAACTGGCCTTAGTAACGGTTAACCCTAATCCGTAGTTGACAGATAGCTTGGGTAGCTAGCACAGTTAGCCATTAGCTAGCCTAGCCTAGCCATGTAGCACGTGTTCCTCATTTATAAAATAATTCACTAGCTGACGATAGGCAGCCGACTGGGAGGGTTGTGTTGAAGCGAGAAACCAGTTAGTGGAGCCGTTTGCTAATATTCAATTCCCCAAATGCTCGACGAACCGTGTAACTACCAAAAGGTCACTACTGCTATGTAGCTATGTTCCTCCTCCAAAGAATAGCCGGACCCCGTCGTCCAACAACAGAACACACAGATGCCCCCACACCGACGGACAGCCAGCAATGGAGGCTAACCAACCTTAGCGGCAGCACCATTCGGCGGTATTATCGTCCCGCAGCTGATGTCCCGATCCTTGTCAGTCGGTTCAATTGCGCTTAAACAGCTTCTATCTTCGTTTGAGTGTCTCGCCCCAGAATTAATCCACTTGAAAGAGTCGTTTTCGTTTTCATCTGTTCCGCTGTCGGTTTTTAGCTCTGTGGTGTCTGTTCCTGCACAACACAGTGGTCTGGTACTACTCCCTGAGCTGCTGCTGCTGCCGCTGCTGCTGCTGCTGCTGAGACCACAGCGGGGCTGAACCGCCTCTCTCTCTCTCAATAGGTCCGCATGCTCTCTCGCTCCTCCTCTTTACTCAAGGACTCCACATTATCACAAGCTCACAAGAAAATCACTGATACAGTGATGTGGTGTTAATGCCTCTGGCCATCACAATGTACTAAAACAAAAAGAAATAACCATGTAGATGTGTGATCTATCTATCTATCTATCTATCTATCTATCTATCTATCTATCTATCTATCTATCTATCTATCTATCTGTCTATCTATCTATCTATCTATTTATCTATTTATCTATCTATCTATCTATCTATCTATCTGTCTATCTATCTATCTGTCTATCATCTATCTATCTATCTGTCTATCTATCTATCTATCTATCTATCTATCTATCTGTCTATCTATCTATCTATCTATCTATCTATCTATCTATCTATCTATCTATCTATCTATCTATCTGTCTATCTATCTATCTATCTATCTATCTTCTATCTATCTATCTATCTATCTATCTATCTATCTATCTTCTATCTATCTATCTTCTATCTATCTATCTATCTATCTGTCTATCTATCTATCTAGCTATCTTCCTATCTATCTATCTATCTGTCTATCTATCTATCTATCTATCTATCTGTCTATCTATCTATCTATCTATCTATCTGTCTATCTATCTATCTATCTATCTATCTATCTATCTGTCTATCTATCTATCTATCTATCTATCTATCTATCTGTCTATCTATCTATCTATCTATCTATCTATCTATCTGTCTATCTATCTATCTATCTATCTATCTGTCTATCTATCTATCTATCTATCTATCTATCTATCTATCTATCTATCTATCTATCTATCTGTCTATCTATCTATCTATCTATCTATCTGTCTATCTATCTATCTATCTATCTATCTATCTTCTCACACTACAGCTTGGAGAACAACACCGTCTATATTCTCTTTTCCTCCCTCCCTGCTCCCTGAACCCCATGGATCCAAAAGGGGTCAGTTGAAGCACCAACCCTCCAGGAAGTCTACATGTGTGCTGCTTGATGCCCACAGAGAAGTACAAGCTGTGAATACAGTGACTTAACATTGAAGGATAGTATTTGGGAGATCACAACATCCCATGCTGTGAAGATAGTTGATGACTGCTGAAGCCCGTGCCCTCTTAATGGTCTGAAACCTCTCTGTCTGCTTCCCACAGCTGCACTGGCTTCTATAAACACCACCCGTACTGCAGCTATGTCACATTTAGCTTGATTTTGTTGCCATATGTATGTTAGTCAGCAGCAGCCACTGAAATAAGAAAACCGCTGCTTTGTAACTCAGGTTTTGACAGACTAAGTTAATTAGTTTCAGATTATTTTAGAGTGTTTACCTTTGATTACGCATTATGTCATTGCACCTGGGGTAGGGCACTGGCGAGATGATGCCATATAATTATCCGGCACACATCAGGCAGGCTATATCTTGACCTACATTTCAGCGTCAGCCTTTCCTATGATGTCAGATGGGATTGTTTTTTCTTGTCTTTGTTTTTCTTTCTGCTCTGTGGTTTGGGAGACCCTCTCTAACCATCGGTATAACCACCATCTCTTCATGCAGCCATCACAGAGCAGAAAAGAAAACTATTTATTTCAGCTGGGTTTTTCTGGACCCAGGCGTATGTTGGAATAATCTATCCTCCATCTCTGCAATGCCCAATTTGTCAGCTCACTGATAAAGCACAAATGTTTCTCACTTGTCAGTTTTGATGTCAACAGCTGTGTTTCATGTGCAGCCAGATCCCCTGCAGAGCTTCAGACAAAGCCCAAATGGACAGATGAACTTCCTTCAGTCCCTAAAATCAAAACAGCATACTTTTTATATCCGTGCAAGGGATGTGTTTCATGATTGTAAACATAAAAATAGCTAACATATCTCCTCTACAAGTTATTAAAATTTGTTTGAATGCATCCAGGGCCCACATAAAAAGCACCACAGAGAGCGACTGCATCAGTTAAGCAGACTTCAGAGATTTCAAAGGAATTCAGTTGATAGATGCGCTGCAGACAGTCATTACGACACCGAAACAAAAGATGAACAACAGAAAATCCTTCAGAAGAGAGAGGAGGCTGGAGGGAAAATCCTCATCAAAACAGCACTCAACGAGCTGCCATCCACAGTCTACCAGATTAATGGAGCACCCCTTTGTGAATGATCTGCTTTGATTACAAATTCAAATAGTCGTTTGCTGGTGCCATCTTCCAAAACTGAAGCTGATTAAAAATACATTATTACCCTCTGCTATTATTAGTTCTCTGGCGTCTTCAGGGGTAGCACATTCAGTTAGACTTAAAGCAATGAGATTCAAGGGCAGTTGAATCAGAAACATCCAATCCTGTGCAGACTCCAATAAAAATGAAACGTTTCTAATTGAAATCAGTTCTAATGTGACTTTTGGGAGAAGGTGATGGATGCTATGTGACATGTGCTGCTATTTAAAACACCAATGTAATTACATGCCAGGTTTTTCCTTTGGCTATGATGTACATTTTAGCTGAGACATAATTCATTCTGCTATCTCTGGCATTTATTATTGTCACGACTGGGCTCAAACAGCCTGGGAAAATGATTTTTCTCTGTAGCTATCAGAGACGGAAGTAGAGGAAAAGAGATGAGTCTGTTTTGTGTTTTGTTTTTTTTATCTGCCTAATCATGACACCATTTGCCTCATATCGTTCACAAATCAATCTTGGTTTTCCGATGCAAAGTCAGGGTTGAAATGTATTCAAAGCCACAGGACTTCACCTAACTGTCTCCACCTCGCCACAACAAAGGGAGCACGGAGAGCGAAAATGGCAGCATCTCAGTGAAGCCTCTAACGACTGGATTGCATTGTTGGAATTCCAGCTGAACTTCCTGAGTCTGTCCACACCTGGCCGACCGCCAGCCAACGCTTTTCTCTCATTTCTTCTTTTCCTTCCATTTATCAGGATCATATGTAGACTACATTTTTCTGTTGAGACATAATATTAGTCTTTCCAACCTCACCCACAGGCAGCACATGGATGTTGTGCCTCTTTCTTACTTCGTATGTCCACTTATTTAACATGTTCATCAGTGATACTGAATTTGATACGTGCAGGGTAGAAATCCTATCAAATCTGTTTGACATGTTTCACATCATTTAATAACCACAGCAGTGTACAAGCCAGTACTAAGGGTTACGCAACAATTTTGTATCAGACGAAATTATATCAAATTTACACGAATTGCAACTAACTAACTAATTAAGATATCACATAAAAGATATTATGATGTCAGGTGGTTTTATGTGGCAAATTGTGCTCAGATTTCTTCACTGTCAGTGGCTGCCGTGGGCGTGACAGACATGTTCACACTTGTCCCGTGTCCAAGTGAACTCCTGTAATGAAACTGGCATTGGCACCGCATCGCTGGAGCTTAGCTCAGTCAACCATCTGTTAGGTTGCATGGATTCATGTGGCGTAAACTAGAGTGGCCCTTGTATGGATGTGTTCCAGCAAGTCTGTCATGACATCAGCGTTCACCAGGAAACGAACAATCTCCATCCCCACCCCCCTCCGGTTCCCGTCTCTTTCTAATGGAAAAAGCATACGAGTAGATTAGAGATCGCGCTCTGATCATGTGTCACAACGTTAACAGCAAGCCCTAGCTGTGATAACACTGATGCCCTTTACAGATGAAATCAGGTCACGGTGATACGCACTTTCTTCAGTATGTTATTCTGAGCTGTGTGATGAAGCTTGACAGTGGAGTCAGGTGAGGATGGAGCTGAACAGAATAAAAGTGATATTCAGCAGACATGGAAATGGAAGTGAGGCCATATTTTGTTCACCTTTTTCAAGCAGAATGGAGAAAGTCTGCCTGGTGATAATAGACACCATCTGTGTCAGGAAAATTGACATTTGAATCTGTCACGGAGATAACGGTTTGATTTGTTATGTTCCAGCAAGTACACATAAGCTTGAGGAATCCTCTTTCTCTTCCTCAAGGACAAAGACAGTTTTGGCTGCAGTCGTCTGGCTAAGTGGCTGAGCCGTAAGCCCAGAGGTGAGTAACTGCTGCTCAGCCAACTCAAATACGGCTCTGCAAGAAGTGCTGAGCTAGATGGACTGCTGTGTCTAATGTTAAAAGCCCAACTTGTGCTGAGTCCTTCACCACTTTAAAGCACATCACTATCTATCCAGCCCTTTGTCCATGGCATCATAGCAGGCTGTAGACTCCCAGGCTGCTCACCTCCTCGCTTCCATGCAAGCCAGACTTAGGCAGGGAGCAGTCTTTCCCGGGAAGATGTGTGGGAGGCAGAAAAGTAGCATTCACAGGAAAAAAAGGTGGTATGAGGGAGGAAGGCCAGGGTTGCCATAGCACTGTATAAGGGACGAAGAAGAAGACTACTGGCATTTTCAGTGGGAGGAAAAAAAGGGGAGGGTTTTGAAAGAGTGCAGAACCTCCATAAATGAACCTAATGAAATGGCAGTTGAGTCTGGAGAGAGGTGGAATGGCTGGTTGGGTCTTACCCACTGTCTGATTTATCCTCAGTGTCCCTGTGAGCACAGCGGGGAGATCCATTACCTCACCTCATCAATAACATCCCATGGACAAGGAAAAAGGCCTGCTTTCCACACCGACACCCACCCCAGGGACCAGCTCAGAAGGCTCACTCAGTGGGGGATGGGAAGCTAGCGTAATGTAGTCACACATAGAGAGCAAAAATGTCTCAGCTGGGGGATGGGTTATTTTGGGGGAGCTGTGCAGGGGGTAGCTCACCATACAGCACAAAACACACTCAGCACATTGCAGCAACTAACAGGTCCATGCATATGCATCTCACAGGCTAAGGAAATTGATGCATTAGTCATTTTCCACACAAACACAGTGTCTTTATTCTTATTATGTGGGTGGATGGTGAAGAGATAAGGCTACATTCTCTAAGTCAAATGACGTAGGAACACACAGTCACATAAACGGCTGACAAGGCTCACCTAATTCAAAAGCAATGCTGTTGTCAACCTAGAATAAAGACAGAGCAGGTCCACACACACTGTACCTAAGATTTTGATGTACTATAAACAGAGCAGTGATTTTAAATGATCCCAGAGGGCAGACTGAAAATATGAAGGAGCAGGAAATAGTGGTAACAGAGGGGAGAGGAATTAAAACAGGCACGTGATGAATATAATAAGTCCTTGGAAGTATTTCACGCCAGAAATGAGGTGAAATGTCAGCAGAGCTTATGGTCTACGGGGAATTGATAACAGTACAGAGATAAGAATAGACGGCACTGGCAAATACAGTGTCTGAAGTAATCTCTGTTACACACACACACACCTCTCTGTGCATGCGTGTGTGTTTTAGAATGATCTTTCATGTGCTTTCTGCAGTGAGATCACAAGGTAGTGGCAGTGTACGTGTCAAGGCTGAGCAAGGCACCCCGAGGGAAGGGCTTTTCGGTAGCTCGACTGAAACAAGGAAGAACACTCAAACACACCACAGAAAGACACTGAATAAAATCCGTGTCAATCACTCCCCATCTGAGTACCCTTTTTATTTCTCCAACTGCTCTGGTGTCAGCTGAGCATGTTTTAAACTTTGATCACACGACTGAGGATTTCACCGCTTGAATCAAGAATCCCGATTTGCTTTTAGAGACATTTTGCAATAATGTACCCTTTGTATAATCACTTTGAGGCATTTTTTGCTGGAGAGAGAAAAACACATTATTTTAGCTTTACAGAGACTGAAATACAGTCAACTGATGTCTCCTCCGCACAGCCAACATTTTGAGTCTCAGCAGGGGCATTTGGACTTTAGTTCCTACTGAAAAGTCAGCAGAACCTTTTAACATACAGACAACCTAATTACATTTCAGTGTCAGAAAAGCACAACCGGTCTCCAGGCTTATAGATGGAGGTCTCCTGTGAACTGCAGCAGCTCAAGATTCAGGCCCTGAGAGGCCAATAGACGTCACAACATACTCTTAAATTGTTCCGCTGCTACACAGATTTAATAGAGGTGCTGCTACAGTGTTACTGCTCCCAGAGCTTTAAAAGACAAGAAGTGAAGAAGCTAAATTACAATATATACAGTAAATACTCATATGTTATCGGGCTGTCACACAGAAAGAACAGAAAATAGTAAATATTTGGATGTTTTCAGATTTACTGTATGTAAAAACTGTGAACTTTTAATTTGATTTGTTCATCCATTCAGCCATGACAACGTTAATAGATGCTTTAATAGCCATAGACATTAAACAGTAAATGTCCACGTTTCATATTTTGTATTACATACTCATACATGGCTCGAGAGATGTTATCTTACAAAAGGACGGAGCACACTTTGGACAGAAATTACACATATCACCCTGAATACGCCGATTACACTTCATTATCACCTCCCGTAATCATCAGAATAAACACAGTGGAGCTGTGTTGCCACGTATGTCCTTGAGGAGGAGGAGGGAGATATGCTATTCAGCAGCTTCTGTCTGGCTCTGCTGACACCAAGGTCAAAATGTACACAGCCCTGCTCGGGAAGGAGGGAAAATAGTCCATCAAACAAGCAGTGAGCCAAGAGCCTGCATCCTGGAAAGCGTTGATGCAGGAATACAAGGTCCTCTGAGGAAAGAGGTTGCTCTCTAAGCATCTGCACTGCTCCTTGAGCGTTCATACTGTATGTTCATTTTTCCACCCAACTTGGCCTTCTGTTCTCCAGCACAGAGGCAACTTGAGGTGGCTTTTAAGAAAACACGTTTGTCATGTTATCGTGAATGCGCTGGAAAATAGCTATTAATAGATGATATAACTCACAACATGTTCCACAGATTTATCTGATATAAACCAGCTGTCAAATGGTGTTCATGCGAATATAATCGAAATCTGATTTTAACAGCACGTAAATTCCTGTAAAACTATGTGTTCTTCAATAGGACAGTACGTAGCAAGGAGCTGGAGTCCAATGTGGTTGACTGTGAGAGAAGAAAAATAATAAAGGCATTGGAAAGAGCTCAGTGGTCAACGTAAGAGAGTAAAAGAAAAAGAATTTAGCCTTCAACTGCCAAAGCTCGTGAGTCACATCCGATCTGAGAGATTCTTGTCAGATGTGGGAGAGTGGGAGGCGTGTGTGGGCTGCAGAAATATGATATAGAAGTGCTGATACAGCCTGTGACTGTTTCTCTTGAACACCCAGAAACTAATCCATCCACCTTGGAAAGTCCTCAAGGCTTTTCACACCAAGGACATAATGTGTTAGGAACAGACTTGCACAGGGGCGTGTGTTTGTCCATTTGACTGTAAGAAAAGGAGAGGAGACAGTGAAGGAGCTAAATAACATGTACGTGTGGAAAGGTTTGTGTAACATGTTGTGTTTGAAATAATTCAATTATAGTCATTTGCTGAGCTTCTACCCCTGCTGCTGGGCTGCTGTGTACCTTCTTAATCACAACAGTATAGTAGAGTTGCTGCTGATTCACTCGGTGAAGATTTTTTAAGATTACTGATACAATAATTATGTTTGTTTTTTGCAGTTTCATGTTTTCTCTAGTAATAGTTTGGCTGAAAAAACGGCATCTTTCTTTTTTCTCCTATCTATCATCTACTCCCTGTCTGTATCTGTTCAGAGGAGCAGTCCTCATTTTGATCCTGGTAATGATTGGTGCCCAGCCAGGTGGCAATAATGTGCCCATTCTACTGTGTTTCCTTCCAAGGGTCAGGGGTGCTGAGTGATTAACACACAGGATGTGACCTTTCATCCACTAGCAGCTCCTTGCAGCATTAATCTCCCCTAGCCAGCATTCAGCTCTGATAATGGCATGTTAATTAATGACACTCTTTTGCGGTGGCGTCAGCAAGCACTGGAAGCTCCGAGTGCTGGTTAACACCTCACACATGTTCCTCAGCCATTCAGATCATCGCCATACTATCGAATCCAGGCGGGTAAACTCAAAGCTTACCTATGTGACAGTTTAATGATGTTTAGGATTCCTTTCCAGGACATATTTGCCTTGTCTCGAAGAATATCTTCGTCACTAAGCACATTAATAAATGTTGTACAAATATTTTTTGTGTCAGTTCTGAGTAACAACAGGTTATGTTATGATATACATTCCAACATGGCCATGAATGCATGTGTTAGCAGGCAATACTGTCTTCTTTTCTCCCCATACTTCTCTGATAAAGCCACTCACTCAAGCATATTCATAAATCTCTCATAATCTCAGCGAGGGGCTTGAGTGAGTGACTCATAAACACACATGCATGATCCGCCCATGTATGAGCCGGGAGTCTTATAGTCCCGGCTCATACATATTTAACCAAATATTTACATTCTCCTGTTCACTATTCCCTGTTGTTGTTATAAGAGACAACTGGTGAGGTCTGGGCTGAGCCGGGGTTTTGTGTACATTGGATGAGTTGGGGTGATATGGAAGAGAGAGGCAAAGGCCAGACTTGTCATTGTCTGAGGACTGTGACAGGTTTTATGGATCTCTTTGCCTCAGAGGGAAGGCTGCAGAACTGGGTGTGTGTGTCTGTGGGAGTGTGTGTGTGTGTATGCCTGTAAGAGTTTATGGAGGAGTGGGAGGGGGGTGGGAGGGAGGGAGAAGATTCCTAGTGTCTGCCCATCCTCCACCTTTCTCTTTCATTAGACTTATGATGACGATGTGTGCCTAGCTTTGCTTTTTCCAGCAACAGTATTGCCAAAGCTGTACACAGTCTATTTATTTGCAATGATAAAACACAACTAATAGATAACTGCTGGAAAAATCAAATAATGCCCTCAAAAGCAGGCTATAAAGTTACAGCCAGAAATCATAAAGAATAAGTGATTTTAAATAGCTAAGTGATTTAAACACGGCTAATGAATCAACATTACGAGATAATTCTAGAGGGAGGGAGGAAACCCAGTGTGGAGAGTTAAAGAGTATGGGAAGGAGTGTGAATGACAACAGAAGTACTTTTGTGGAGAGTGAGATTGATGAAAATGGGCAATATAACAAAGATAAAAGTAAGACTTGGTACCACTGTTAACATGGGAATCAAACCCAGGGGAAGAACATTGATTAAAACAAAAAGGGGACAAGGACAGAACCTTGAGGGACACATCACTGATGGACAGATAAAACAGAGAACGTAAGTTTTGGATTGATGCAGAGAGGGGGGTTATGAGGTGAACCAGATGAAAAGGATGACAGTAATGCAAGTAGCAGCTAAATGTCTCAGTAGCATGTTGTGTCAAACAGTGTAAATCATGATGATGACACATGATACGAATGTGGATAAAGGTGCATGTTCGAGGTAAAATATCGCAGCATCTTCGGCAGTTGATGATCCACATAGAAGACGTGACTATACAGAATCGGAATTGTTTTTGATATGCAATGTAGAGCTGATTAGTCACTACGTAAAACATAGAGTCAAACTGGATGCACAGCATACAAACAGTATTATTTATGCACTTACAAGATGTTTCTACTTCCAACAATGTAATAATGATGCTATATATCTTAGTGAGCCTGAGGTTACTGGAGCATTAACTTGCCAAATCAAATATATAAAATCATATATATATATATATATATATATATATATATATATATATATATATATATATATATATATATATATATGTATATATGGTAGATGTATGTATTAGGTTTGGACAGAGTTGTTAACATTATGCTTAACTTGGATATAGGCCTTATGTTCTCAGGAACAGTCACCACACAGTGTTACACTGGGTTCGGGAAAGAGATCACATAAAGTTAAAAGAAGAAGAGCACCATCAAATGGATTTATTGGAAACTGACATCTTTAGACAAACAAAAGAATCTCTATAACGCTAAGATAAACAACATTAGTCTATCAATCTTTTTACTGCAGGGTAAACAATTCTACGCGTATTTCATGCTCAGAGCAGAGGACCCGTTAGATCGCACTAATGTTTAGTGTAGAGACCCAAAAAATGTCATATCACAGACACTTCTCAGCAGCTCTACAGCTCTGCAAAGCTTTTCAGGCTCCATTAGCTCATTGTTTTAGCTTCACGGCATATTGTGTGGGCGAGTCTCTCATCATCATTGTTTTGGGAAGCACAGGCCAGCTGTTTTTTACCAAAAAATAAAAAAAAACATAGAACACTGTAAGCTACCCAGCCCCATGCAGGCACAGGGAGAAAACGTAGAAACTGAAGTTCTTGAATCGTAATAAAGATCATCTCTGATAGTGAATGCTTCTTCTCTCATCGTCTTCTTCTTCTTTCTTCTTCTGTTTACCCACCTCTTCTTTTACTTTAAGCCCCTTCTGACATTTAGGGCAAGAGAAGAGGCCCCTGCCCCAGATACTGGACCCCACTGCCTCATGGCATAGCTTTTCTTGTGCATGTGAGTGTGTGTGGCTCTGTGTGTGTGTGTGTGTGTGATTTATGTGTCTTGTCCAGACTCAGTTGGAGCTGAGAGTACAGACCCCCACCCTCCCTCACTTGCCCAACAAAGCTCTCTAAAAATGTGTGTGAGAGGTTTTGGGGGAGGTTCCTCTGAGAGGCAAATAGAATTAAGGAACCATCTTGAGCCACTGAAAATATGCTATAGTTCCTCAGCAGACAGTAGGAGCACATACCAAAGCTAGAACGAGTCCTCTCACAGAAACCATACCTGCAACACCCACACTGCACTGTTGTACAAACAGAAAGATTTGGATTTGACCATTACTCTGCACTGAGCACACTGACAATGTCCAATTTGCAATAAGATACACTTACTATGACGCATGCTGGCATGAAACAATGAATAGAGCAAACACACACACACACACACACACACACACACAGTAACACCATCAGCACTTCCTCTGGCATTAATCTCACACATTTATCCTGTTCAGTCTACTTGCAGGCAGGAATCCACCAGGACATCTCATGTTGCATATCAACACTTCCAGCGTTCAACATTTGTGCAGCGTGAGGCTTAAGTAGGTTAAAGGCAGGCGTGCACGCTCCACTTTCGTCTCCAAGCCCTCCAGCAGTAAACGATTCTGTCAGAGAGGCTGCTGCTCGTTATCGACGCGCTTGCAGGCTGAAAGTTGTGGGCACCACAGCAGCTCCGGCGCATAGCAATGCAACCTCTTCCACACAACAGCCATGGGTGATCAAGTCCATTATGGACTGACTCTAATACCAGGCACAGAAATGCACGTAAGTGTGTAAAGTGTGTATTGATTCAAACACAGCACACATAACTTAAAGTAGCATTTAAGGTAGTATTTACATGAGCATGAGTTGTGAACTTGTGGATATAATAGTCATGCACATGGACTTAACTTGGGTTGGACGTGCACACTCATCATGTTTTTTGCTTCAAAACTCAGCATACTGAGCTAACATGCTCAGATAGAAGCAGTCAGGTTTCCACATGAACACGAGGGCCTTTAGGAGATCTCTTCCTAACATGTTTCTTCTGTAGGTGATGGGGGATAAATCCATCGTTCCAAATCAGAGGATCTCTTCAAAGTCTGCAGCCTTGTTAATTCCCTTTTTTATTTGAGTTTATTAACTGAAATTGACCCAATTAGCTTTAAAAAAAACATTTTAATAGTGATTTGCACAGCACAGCTGAATGAAAAGTGGGTTATTAAGGGAGCATCAATATGTGTACCTAATTTCTTGGTTGGTCCTCTAAATACTGTAGTTGTTCAGATGTAAATAAAAAACACAAGACTGGAGACTGCAGAAAGATGGACTGTCTGTTGCATACAGTAGAGTACAGTAGTTGATATATTACACAGGATAAGTGAAAATGGTGAATAATGGTGCTTATTTGAATCCTCAGGTCTCAGCTGTAGGGGTGGGTAAGGTTGCATTTGTGGATGTGGTTGGACCAGAAGAACAACACACAGGTGAATAGCCCCTGTTCCTTTTCCATTGCTCAGATAAGTAATCGTGGCATCAGTGCGTGCATTTGGAGTCTGTGTGTACTTTCTATTTGGGTTGTAGTAACGTACAAATGAGTAACACTGACAGAGAGCTGCACACTGTGAAGGAGCTTTTATGGTGCGAAGGCAACAAACTCTTATGATCCACGTGTTGTGCCTGAGATCACTGGAGCCCCACAGGCAATACATGTGACGTGAATTTCATTATGTCCCAAACATACGTTTCCTGTCATGATGGGCATGTTCCAGACACTGACCAGCATTCCACATAGAGATCTACCATGTAGCACTTGTTAGTAAATCTCTTATTTCAGTGGCAGCTAATTAAATCCTGTCAGGCTGCTGCTCTGAAAGTAGAACAGCTGCATTTATTCAAGTACTGACTGGTGAATGCTTGATTTTCCACCAACAGGTCTGTTTGAACTTATCTTACAAATGTCCCAATATAAATTTAAACCCATCATAATAATAATAATGTGAATATGCGTATTCTATGACAAACCTAGAAGCCATGTTTACAATGCACCATGTTTAACAACCCTATATAGAAATATACAGTATGTGAACCTTTTGGAATTTCATGGTTAACAAATGTGACCTGATCTTCAACTAAGTCAGTGAGTATTACCAAATACAAGGTAACTAAAATAAGAACACAAAAAAATCTGATTTTTCTTGTCTTTACTCTAGGAATTATTACTGGTTCCTGTTCATACTGGTCATAACTACCTACCTCATTGATGACTGTTTGTTGTGCTCTTGGTGTCATTTTGACTGGTCACTCACTTCTTGGTAGAGTAGCCACAGTCCCAAAGTGTCTTCTTCTTCTTCTTATTATTATTATTATTATTTTAAGCACATTATATTTATTAATTCTCTTGACTTAGATGAAGATCAGATCATGTTTTAAATTAAAAAAAGAAAACCACGACATTCCAAAAGGGTTCACATACTTTTTCTTGCCACTGTATATGTAATGCCCATAGTCAAATGGGCTAAAGTGATGCTAAAGCACTTACGCAGCTCCCTCTGGACGTCATGTCAGGAGCCAGAAGGCTTTTTACACAGTGTACATTATGAGAGGGGGTGGGGGGGGGGGGGTGGGGGCAGAGTGTCCGGAGCAATCTATGGGGGCGGATCAGGACAAGATCAATGGGAGTGACAGGGAGTGCAGGAGGCAGCAGGAGATTCAAAGAGGCCAATAAATAACATCCTAGTGAGACAGCAACTGCCTCCCCCTCAGCCGCCACTGCCCAGGTCCACCCCTGACCCCCCTGCCCCCACCGACTGGGCCCCCTTGATTACTGGCCTCCAATGGGGGGGGTGGGGAGTGCTGGCTGCACAATACACCTCTCATATGGGGCACTCACTCACCTCTTGCCTCCATTTGTTGGACATTCATCTTTCAGCATGTGTGTGAGTTTGTTTAGGGGGTGGGGGCCTAGTGGATGAGGGTGTAGCAGAGACTGGTGGTGATGGGGATAGAGAGGCGGAAGGGGGTGGGGTGCATGTGGAGTCGTGGGTCATCATGTTTTTTACATTTAACACACACCCAACCCCCTAAACACCATTCTATATTCTGTTTTGCCCCCCATCACAGACCACTGAGCCGTGGTTTCAGTGGCCCGGGTGGTTTAAACATTAGCCACTGTGGCTTTTGCTACGTAGCAGTGAGGAAGAAAAAAAGAGCTTCTCTTCTCTGTAGTGGCTGCTGTGCTGCAGCAACAATGACTACTACAGCCTGTACAAACAGGACCGACCGCCACTACTGTGCAAACACCCTGACAGGGCGTGCAGAAACCTTTGTGTTGTAATTCTGAATCAGAAATATCAGAATTGTACCACATCTCCCAGTCGATGAAAAGAACCCCAGATGTGTCAACAAAGCGTCGACTGAATGGCTGCAAATGCGCCGCGGCTGCATCAAAATAACGTCTAATCAGCACAATTTATGGGAATAGACTGTTTGGCTGTACACAGTTTCACTTGGCAACCAAGTTTTACAAATACACCAGCATTTAAACACGATGAAGAACTGTACCAGCCCCAGCGAACGCTTGATTACAGTGAATGACGTACATGTGAAGGTGCAATTCAGTTTGGGAGATTTGACTCCAAAGTTATTTCCCAAAGCACACAGGCGGCACAACACGCAGGAAAAGCAGATGACAAGCAGCCAGGTGGAGGAGGGAGGGCCTCGTGCGTTGAGGAGGATGCTGGCAGGCGGAGCAGGGCCACGCCTCAGCCGAGGTTATCAGCGACTCAGAGTAGACAGAGATCCCCTCTGTGGTTCACAGCCACTAGGTTGCATGACTGTCGTACCACGAGACATTTGCGTGGAAGATGAGAGCAGTCGAGCGTAGTGAGCTGACAGAAGCAGGCAGAGAGGAGGAGAGGGGAAGATGCAAGTAGGAGAGAAAGGGAAGCTGAGGGAGACAGAAAGAAAAGAGAGAGAGAGAGAGAGAGAGAGGGGTTCACAGATGAAATGAGTGGGAGGTGGGAGCAGAGAGTGGCAGACTAATACTGTAGATGTCGGTAGGTAGGTTTTCAAAGTGCTGAATGACACTTGCTGTCACTATGTTGAGGGAAGTGGAGCGTGTCAGCTCCGGTGCTCTCTCACCCCATCTTGCATGCAGAGCAATTACCACTGGCACATTCCCTTGTACCATCATCATCCTGCTGCATTTCAGTCACATCACCCAGCAGACCTGTGACTCATCATTTAGAGTAATCGACCTGTCCTCTTTTGGCCCCGGGAGTTTCACTGCTTGCAGGAAGCAGCGGGGAGACGTCTAAACGGAGCAAAGTTGTCTCATTATTGGGTGGAGGGAATCGTAAAACATCATCTCACCCTTTCTGCTCCTGAGTGTGGATCAGCAGTTTAATACTATTCAAAATCCACTCTAGCCTGGATGAGGTCTATGACATCCGCTTCACATCGTCTTCCACTGAGCTCCACAGGAGTGACTGAGGGTTAAATGCCTCTCCGAGGGGCACATGAGCAGCCGTTAGACGGACAGCAAAGCGGAGAATCACTACACTAAATAGCTGTTGATTAGTTCTGAAGGTAAACAGAACTGAGGCGCGCTTGAAAAGCTGCAGTACCACCGCGTGCTACATAAACCATTGTTCCACCAGCCCTGTGATTTGCAGTAAAGGGGGTCGCAGTGGGTTGCCATGGCAACCTTTCAGTATAGATGACCTGCTTCTTTTCCAATAGCGATGATCATCAGCATCACAGGAGGAGCATCATTAGCAGGGAGCCCCGAGGGCCGTGTGATCAGTGCCTCTATGCACTGGAGAGTGTGCAGAGAATTCAAGACTGAGGATTTGGCCTTTTATCATATGCAGGCTGCAGCAGGGCTGAGGTCCTACAACACAAACCTCCATGGGCTCCATCGTACCTGGATGCAAAGACCCTCCTGCAGTAAATACTTGTATGGTAGGCAAGCTGGTGTCTGAGCTCAGAGATGAAACTACTTCTGACAGTCCACTCTGCCCGGCCCTCCTAATGCGTCACTTCTCTGATGGAAATAAGATGTCAAAATACAAGCGCTCCATTGTGTTGCAATGTGAGCTCATTCTCAGTTCCTGGATCACAGAGCTTGTGTTGTTTATTGGGTTGAAATCAAAGCAGAAACACTCAATAGTTGCATGTTTACACTCATGAATGAAAGGTGCAGCAACCCCCACCCGCTGTATTCAAAGTAATGGTGGATGGCAGAGACGTTGGTTATGCAAGTGTTTGCATTTCTCTTATCTGTGTTGCTCTCTGCATCAAATGCACACACTGATTGGGGGGGAGGTGTGAAGCCAGAGATATGTATGAAGTGAAGTGGTGTGATTCATCTAGTCCCATTAACTGCACAATGACAGCTCGTATGCTCTGAAGTCTGAAAGCGGTTCCTCCCACCTCCTGCTTTCAGAAACGTGTAGGCTCCATTTTAGCTCTTCTCGTCTCTGACCTTCATACTACTCCGTCCATAAGTTGTGTGCCCAATGCACAGAAAGGGAGGCTGAGCGCAGTGATGGAGTGATGTCCAGGCCAAAGGGACCAGCTTTGCCCATCTGTTCATCCCTCAGCCCTCTCTTCCACCTCACCTCTCTTGTCTCACTCGTTTAGTGCTGAATGTGGACCGGCCATTGAGTGCCAGCAGAGAGGAGACATGCAGGGAGGACACCGAGGAGCACATGGGAAATTTCAATGGCCTGGAAAATCTACAGTAGCAGTAGGCCTCCTTCACAGAGGGCGCAGGGTGATGCTGATACCACAGTGCCCCCGTGTGGGACTTCAGCATATTCCCCTGATTATAAGGAAAGAGCTAAAATGTATGTTTCTAAGATGTCGCGTGTCTGGGTTAATTCTCAGCTCCTTCACGCTCACGTCCGACTTACTTAGCAAACATTTGCCAATCGGAGCCAGCCAGGCCAAATAGACAGTGCTGAGAGGGACTTTCTAGTGTCCGGTTTAATGCATACTAAATGTACGCATAACTTAAAGCTGAACTGAAACCCACTGGTTCACTTTACCGGACAATTTAAAACTATCCCAGAAACAAATGGCTATGAATAATAATCCAAAGATATGAATTCACTAGGATGGAAACAAAAAAACTAAACAAACCCAGAAAATACATTATAAAAATTCACAAGAATTCACCAGTACTTACAATGAATTTAATGAAAAACAATGTAAGGAAAAAAGATGAAATTGTGTATAAAAACAAAACACTTTATTACAATTAGGCTGAAAAACCCCAATGAAAACACAACTACTTTACAAAGTACAAATGTTTTTTTTGTTGATATTTACAGTTTTTTTTTCATTGACATCAATAAAAAAAAAAGAATTTATGAGAAAAACAAAATACTACAGTACATGTTTACAGTGTATTTGCCGCGATAAAAAAAAAAATTACTAAAGGAACGTGCATTATTCTCCATTCAGTATCTACAGACAAGGGAATTAGACATAAAAGGGACTACATATGAATACACTTATTTAAATGGCCAGCTCATTCCCCAATGCAGAATTACCCATAAGCCTCAGCCTCCCATATCTCTTCAGGATTATTATAATCATCACTTTGAAGGAATGACACTGCTGTCTGTCAGTAGCTGTGGGGAAAATGTTTAAATTGTGGTAATTTTAAGAATCATTTCACATTTCACGACTCAAATACAGAATTAAAGTAACATTGTTGATTCAGTAATGCAAAATTAGAAATCTCACCAGAGTTATGGGCAGAGGCGCCATGATTGATGTGCCAAAACAGTTTAGGTACGAGTACAAAAATGGTGAAATGTGTGATGTTGAGCAAAGTTATGCTCTGGTTAGGATGACAGATGACCGGGGTGACGTTTGATGTGGGGCATATTTCTTTACTCTCAGCTGATGTGTTCCATAAGAACAGCACAAATTCAGTACTGTCATACCCATACTTGAGAAAGAATCTCGGTAAAGTTCAGTTTCATTAGTGTGTATGTCCTAGCTTCCCCCCCCTGTGGGCTTGGCAGGAGTCTTAGCCCTAATACCCCCCTGGCGAGCTTGAACCTTGGTGGGCTGTTGGGGTTGAGTGGGCTGCTGGTGCTGAGTGGACTGCTGCACTGGGGATTCAGCAGCAGAGGGTGCTGCAGGCTGCTGAGCGGGGCTGTGGGGAGGTGGTGTCTGGATCTGGGGTGAGGCAGCTGCAGTCACCACCTGCTGCTGGATGATCTTCTGCTGCATCTGCACCTGGGCTGTCGCTGCCCCAGTGGGAATCATCTGCACCTGAGGAGGAGCTGATGTGGCTGCCTGAGTCAGAGTCACAGTTTGAGGCTGGGCCTGGATCTGAAGAGATATAACAAGGATGTGCTTGAAAACCTGAGGCTCATGAGAAGGTGTACAGCTTAAGAAAAGAATTAACCATGTGTCAAAGTATAGAAAATAATCAGCTGTACAGAAGCTGTGTTCAGGATCAGTACTCAGCTTAAAACCCCTACCTGCTGAGGAGAAGACACAATCTGCTGAATGTTGGCCACGGTGGGCTGCTGTTGCACTATTTGTGGGAGCTTAGTGACCTGACAAGAGAATGAACAAGAAAAACTTTCATCAACACAAACTCACTGTTTATGTGCAACTATTTGCTTAGTGGCTGCCACTGATGATGTACCTGGATTTGTTGGGCACCAGCAGGTTTCTGAGGCTGGGCAACGGACGTGGTAAAGAACTGGGTCTTGATCCCCGGTTGGAGTGGAGTGGTGGCAGCATATGTCACCTTCTGCTGTGGCTGCTGGGTTAGCTGGCCTGCCTGCACTGTGACTTGCTGGGTGCCAATCTTAGGGGGAAAAAAGTTAATACAGTGATTTGATTTGCTTTTATCTTCAGAGTGGCTGAATAGTCTCTCCTGAATTAATTTGCTTCAGCAACAAGAATACCATACCATGCAGCACATCAATAAGCATACTAACTACACCTAATGTACATGAGTAAAAATGGTTGTATATGACGTATTTGTGTCATTAGCTGTGGACAGAATGTGGAAAGACACGATCAGTGTCTGCTGGTGGGGCTCTTCACCTTCTGCTGTACAGTGGCCTGTCCTTGCTGTGGCTGCCCTGCTTTCTGGGCTGCAGTTGCTGCTGTAACCGCTGTTGTATGCTGTGGCTGCTTCCTCACGTGAAGCAGCTGCTGGACCTGCATTTGGGGATAACCTGGCATATAGAAGAAGAAATAACATATTCTGATAATGACTAACAAGGGCACATTCACTAGGAATTGATCAAAAAGGATGTCCAACACTAATTATGTCCTAATCACCAACAAATAGTGCTGTGTGTGTTTTTGTAGGATTCCTACTCACAGTGCATCATTACTGCACAAGACAAAACAACTGCATGTGGTGCATTAAAAAATGTGAGCCGAGTCAGACGTCCTTATAAGCAAAACTAATGTGGTGAAGAGACAGTCAGCCTCTACTGTGCAGCATTCTGCTTCATGTGAATGAAAATTAAGAGTTAGAGATTGTGAGAAATAATTTGGGCACAGCACAGAGTGAGTGACAGTAAGACAAAATGTGTTAAACTCGCTAAATCTCATTGGCATATGCAGAGTTTTCTCTACCATTTAAGGCCTTTGGCAAAGAGCCTTAAGCCAATGAACGAGACATATCAGAATGAAGATTTTAATAGTTATAAGGGCTACTTTTTACTTTCATACTTTGGGTTTGACATTTCAGGGCCTGAATTTTAGTAAGAAGTTGAATCACTACTTCTTTTTACACAAGTAACTGCATTTGTGCCTTACTTTGCTATACCTGGACATAAGAGTTTGAACACACCTGTTTTTTGTGCTGTGTTAATAGCCACGCTAATGCTTGCTACACTGACAGGCAAAGTTGTGACACCAGGAGATGAGACCACTGCTGGAACAGAGACCACAGGAGGTTTGGTGAGCGTTACTTGGGCTGTCTGTCCTGCCTGGGTCTGAATCTGGCCCTGAGTGGTCACTCGAGCCTGTCAAAAAAAGCACAATCCATATTAATGCTGCCACAACTTTAACCACTAACCATGTATTTATGTATAATTAAATTATCCTTTCAAAAAATCTTACCAGTCGGGTCACCTGCAAGTTGGTCACAGGGGTTCCGGTCAGGACTGCTCCAGGTCTGGGTGTGGTCACAGCTGCTAGCTGAGGATTGGCTTGGGTAGCCTGGGCAGGCTGCACCTGGGTGGCCTGTTGGGCCGCCTGAGCCTGTTGGCTTTGGGCTGCTGCAGCCACCTGTTGGTGCTGCTGCAGCTGCTTTTGCTTTTGAATCTTTAACAACTCCTGTAAACACACAAAAAGATAAGTTTACTTAGATATCCTTCATCATAATCATCACACTGTATTATTGTATTGTTTACTGGGTAAATGGGAAATACTGGACTCACTGTAATCATACAAATGTCTCTATTACAGCTCCTAATATGTCAGATTTCATCAACTGAGGAATTGCTTTCTGTTGCTAGTGCATATAATGCTGGTGGTGTACCTGCGTTTTGCCTACAGCTTTGATCTGTGGGGAAGTAGCCTGCTGCTGTTGTTGCTGCTGCAGCTGTTGCTGTCGCAGTAACTGCAGTTGGGCCGCGGTGATCTTTGGTGACATTATACCTGTGGTTGGATGGAAGACAACAAATAAATCCGATTTGTGAAACAGTAATTGGTTGTAAGGGATGTCTCTTCAAAGAAAAGCCTGTGTTCATTTCACTACCTGTTGTGACTTGACTGGTCAGTGGGCGAGTCTGTGACTGCCCTGGGCTCAGAGTTGTAGAACCTGCTGTGGATGCTGGAGTAACAGCTCGAACACCTGATCCTGTAGGTATGGTGACAACTTCAGCCGGAGCAGCAGAAGCAGCAGCTCTCTGTTGTGTGTGGACGACCTGGGCTCCAGGTGCACCAGCAGGCTGGAACAAAAACAACAGCATATGCAACAACACTTGAAATCATCATTCTGTATTCTGTGCCAGCCCAAAGGTTATTCATGCCATGATTTTCAGTCAATAGGAGGTGACTTAAGCCAAAACAGCAGTGATAAATGAACATGACTCACAGACAAAGCTGATATGACTGGAGATGCCAGGCGTTTATTGGCTTGGAAAGGACTTGGAGTAACTCCAGCTACTGTGTTCACAATAACATTCCCCCCTACAGCGGCTGGAACAAACAAAGAAATGTATTAACAACTAGAAAGCCAGCAGTTCTGTAACATGAAATGAGTCTCAACGTACCAGCCTGAATGGTTGTGCCCACAGTGACATTTTTTATTGCTCCTGCCTGAAAAACAGTAACCATATGTCTAAGGTTGTTCACAGGGCAGAGTGGCTTGTTTTTGATCTCAGTAGAAGCTGAAGCATATCAGTGAAGGATGTTTTATTTCTCACCAGTACAGCTGCATTAGGCACAGCAGCCGCTCCGGGAACTGTGGCAGCCTGAGGGACCTGAGCCTGGCCAACAACAGGAGCCTGGGTCTGGCTGGGTGCAGCCTGGGTCTGGGGAGCTCCGGTCTGCTGCTGTTGGGCCAACTGCTGAGCCTTCTGCTGCTCTGCAAGTGCCTGCGAACAAACACACAATATGCAAAATGAATAACAAAAAATATTTTTCATAAAAGACAACTTAAAACAAACAAAAACATTGATTTAACAGTGACGACACAAAGTAGGCGTGCATGATTCACAGCACTAAAATGTATATGTGCTGGTCTGGTTCTCAATATTTCAGTTCTGTTTTATTTTTCCCCATTTCCCACTTTGAACCTTTGTATAAAACAGGTATGCTGGTTGTCATTCCAAGCGACAAAAATGATACAATAGCAGATTACTGTTTGACTGTTTAGTTGTGTAAACAGTCAAACTAAGGGCTACATTCCTGTTGAAAAAAGACCTGCATGCTCCTAGAATTTCATAACTTGAGGTTAAATATATACAGAGAGTAACACGTTGCAGTCACCTTTTTCTCCTTGGCAATCCTTTCAGCACGTTGAGATGCCACCTGAATAGGAGGTAGGGGCTTGTCGTAGCTGATCCCACTGAAGGAAACAGATTTTTCTTTATTTCTAGATTTGAGGTTTAGATGTTAGTAGTACAGAAATGACAACATTATGACAAACCTTTCTGCCAAGACTGAGGCATGTTTGGGATTCTTCTGGAATGGATTCATGCCGAGCCTGTAAAATAAATTTATTTCATTTTTAAAGCACTTATCCCATCTAACCTTGATTTCACTATTTCTGTATTAGTCTGATACGCAAGTCTATATGCTCCTTGATGACACTGGACCATTCATCAACAGATTAAAGTCGGAGCTTACAGTGGTTTGATTGGCGGGCTTCTCTTGCTGGCAATAATCTTCATGAGTTCAAAGCGGCTGTTGTATAGCTGAATGTGAGTGGCATTGTCATCCTGTGTGTAGATCTGACAGGTCCTTAGAGGACGACTGTTCTTAGACTGGGCATGTACATACACAAACAACAAATAAACAGAACAAAGATTAGGTTGGGAACACAAGAGTAAAAAAATATTTATAAAATAAAAAGACAAGGATAGGGTACCTTGTATATGCTTTTGGTTTTCTTCTTAGGATTTGCTTCGTACACCAACTGAGAAAAGTTAAAGACATGGTTTAGACATGTTATGAGGAGAGCAAGCCAGTCTTATAGAAACAAAGAATGACTGTGTTTCTTACCTTGCCCTCCTCTCTGGGAATGATGACATTCTCATAACGATTGCGGCACTGTTTGGGTGAGCGGTAGATGCGGCTGCAGGAGTTCACCACATCGCTTACCAGATCCCAGTTTGGAGTGTGGGCAGGAGACACAATCGTCAGGTTTAGAGGCAACTCCAGGAGCTGCTTCACAGCCTGTCAGAGACATTAGGATTAGAAAAATTAATACACACACACACACACACACACACACACACACACACACACACACACACACACACACACACACACACACACACACACACACACACACACACACACACACACACACACACAACTTCCAGCAAGAAACAAGCAATTCAATAGATTTATTCATCTCCAACAATACGGTGTTAACAGTGACTGTGAAATACCTGAAGGAGAGCCCAGTCCTCACTGATGAGCCACTCTGGGTTGTCCTGGCCGACCTCCATCGCAGGTTTAACCAGCGAGGGTAGGGGCTTGGCAAAAGGTGCCTGCTGCTTGAGAGAGAAGTTCTTTTTCTGGTCTTTGCCTTCACGGCGAACTTTAAGCATGCTGGCCTTTTCAAAAAGGGAGCGTGGAGGAATGACTGTCTCCCCGTGACCTTTCTTCTTCTTTCTGGCTGCTGCTGGACAAACATATTTCAGTAAGGGTAGAGAAAACAAACAAAGCTGCAATGACGTTTAAGTACATCTATGGTTTCACACAAGTTTTCTTAAAATCTATACTGGAATGTGCAACAGCTGACACGAGTGAAACTTGTGTGAATTCAGAAAAAGTACTACTTAGATCAAATATAAAGATTCTCATTAGAACAGATTTGCACAGAAATAAATGTGGTATTGGCTGTAATAACTAATATCCTCTGACCTGAGGGGTCCATCTTGAGTCTCTTGTGCTCCTTGCGGATATAGATAGGAGGCAGCTTGGACTCTGGCATGGGTGTGGTGTCATACATCAGCATCATCACAGAGTCAATGTAAATGTCGTTGTCATCCTGTGGTGGTGTTGGTGGAGTCCAAAGCTGTTGAAGAAAATCTCAAGTCACATCAAAGAGCAAGCAGGATCTTATGATGTGCTTTACCACAAATAAATCAGAAACAGAACAGGGAGGCTCAAACCATGGTGTGAAACCATCTCACCACCACCACTGATTTCCCATTTGACTTACTGGCATGATTTCAGTATGACCATCCTCTGCGTCAAATATATACTCCTGTTGAATTGCACAGAAAAGAGGAATGTAAACAACAGTGCAACAAAATCCAAGCCCCACTTTTTGTTTGATTACCAGAGATCACACACACCATGTTGTAGGCATCCTCTCTGGTATAAGTGAAGAGATCCTCCTCTCCCTCCATCATTTGTTGCTCCTCTTCCTTGTCCTTTAGCTTCCGCAGGTTCTGCAGCTCCCAGCCCCTCTTAGAGCACTCTAACTGTTCCTGAGAAAAATAAACACAAAACAGGTTATTGATCAGGTACAAATAGCACACTGAAATGCCAACATATGAACTAATTTCCATATCTTCAATTTATGCCACTTTGAATCAATCTGTGAGTATATACCCCAGATCTATACACACTAAACAGTATTTGGATACTTCATGATTTAAGTTACCTTCAGAGCACTTTCATCGTCACTGATGTGGAGGTACTCCAGGTAATGCAGTGCATACTTTTCAATTGGTGTGAGCTGTTTGAGGGATAAGTAATTGCAAATATAAACTCAGCAGGACAAAAAAACTAAACAAAACAATATTAGAGCATTTTTATTTTATTTGTTTCTTACAAGAGTTTTCATGATTCAGTATAAAGTTACCTGTTCCATTACTGCATTCAGCTCCTCTATCTGAGAAGGCTCCTCTGTAGCTTGGCTCTCTGACTCCCGGTTGTCTTCTGTTGTCTGCTTGTCTGCTAACTCCTCCTCCTCTTGCCGCTGCTGCTCTTCCTCCTCTGGTATACCATCCAGATGTATGCTGTAGAGAGCCTGGATGTAGGGTCTAGCCACTCTGGGAGAGATAGCTTCAGATGCTGATGGCTCCTGGTGAAGCACGACAAACTCCTCCACCTTCTCGCCTGAGCCTGCCTCTACTTCAAAGAGATCCTGGATTGTCCGCTAAAGGCAAAAAACATCAGGTCAGCTATGTTACAACCTAGGTTGATTTAAACTATAGAAATAGCTGGTAGAGAAAATGATAGCTTTCTTATATGTTCAAGGCTTTTATAGTCTGAATAAATGCAACTTTGAGCAAACAAAAATAACAGAGCTATATAGAGTTTCTGAAATTCTAGGACAAAACCACAGTGAGTTCATCTTACTTGGGTCAGGAAAGCCAAAGTGTAGTCAGTACCCTGGGCAGCCACCTCTCTAATCAGATCCTTGGTGCCATTCTTCAGCAGCTTTTCTTCAATGGAGTTCCCACTCTCCAACCTGGGGAAGACAATGGGTAACTAAAAGTATAACCAAGTGCACCAATTTCAATACTTTACATCTAGAGTTTCACCAGAGTGATGCATTATAAAGCATAAAAATTGAAAAGCAGATTACCTGTATATATGTATATCCTTGGAACGGCCTATTTTGTCACACCACTCCTGGGTGCGGGCATCCATGCTGGGATTGAGGTCTGTGTCGTAGAAGATGATGGTGTCTGCATCAAACACAGTCCCAACTGCAGAGCAGCAGCGGTTGGTCAGGATGCTGCAGAACACCTGCCTGTTCCTGTTAAACCTTTTGATGTTCTCCTGCACATAGAACACATAGGTCTTTGTAAGTTCCTGTCCATATTTGATGTTTTGATTTATCCAACATTGGCAATTTCTGATGAAGTTTAATGCTCACTAAGTACTGTACAGAAAGATCAAAGTTAAGTATAATAGCCTTTATACAGCAGAGCTATTACTGATCTATGTAACAGATTAATTTAAATAGTAGTGATTGTACCCGTCGTTCATCAGGTGTCAAGCTTTCATCAACTCGCACATAAGTAAGCTGTCTGTAATCTAGGAAGGCCTCCAGGATGTCTAGCATCTTCACCATTTGAGTAAAGATCAGGACACGGCGGCTCTCTGATCTAAGCTTTTGCAGGAGGATAGCAAGAGCCTCCAGTTTACCTTAAAAAAAAAAAAAAAAAAAGAAAACAAGAAAAAGTTATTATTAGCAGGAGCAGACGTTTCAGTTTGTAGCATTTCAGTAAGATTTACCTCAACAGAAGAGATGTTCAATTTACTTGTATAATAACAGTAAGTATGTTTCCTAGACATAGTTACGTTGGACATAACTTTAATGTAGTTATCAGGTGTAGTTTTCTCTTTAAACCCATCAATATTTACAGTGGTTAGACCTTGGCAGACAGATGACACTGGAATTACATCTATCTAATTCAAAAAGAAAATTGTGCTATATAAAAATCTTTTTATTTTTCAGCTTATTTGAATTTTTACTAAATCTAAACATATTTACCACAATGTGATTCAGTTTCAGTTGTGTCAACTCTTTAGCTTTATGTTTCAGCCCACTGACAATTTTACAACATAAAAATAATCTATTTAGCACTACATGAAATCAAATCAATAAATAAAAATGTGTAAAAGTCAGAATGAATCCGGGAAACCTTCAGAAGCAACGTTAGGTACAGAAACATCTCTCTGTATAATGCAGGACCACGTGAACAGCATTTTCCACAGTGATTACACTGTAAGCTGTATATAAATAAAATGCAAAGAATTGATTTCATTTCAACTCACTAGTCACTCAAAAGACCAAATCATTTTTTATAGTTGCATTCTGCTGTTTTCAGTTCCTTATACAAGCATTTTGGTAGCAAATTTCACAGTGCTTAGTTATCGAAAATAACGAGGTATTTTGGTGCTCAATAGTACTCAGTTTGTGTCATCAAAGTTTTAAAGTTCGGTACCCAGACATACACACATCACAGTATTTACCTTCCACTACTACTTTAATACAGTTATGAATAGTGAGCCTATTTTTCTCCTGTATGTGTATACTAAGCAACATCGGACAAATCATTCACCCTGTGTAGGCAAAATTACTTGCTGCACATAGCAAAATTATCAAAGACAATGCTGGTGCTAACCTGACTCCATCTGCATTAGCTGCAGATCAGGAAAATGGAAGAGATGCCTGTGCACCAAGTCATGGATGTCAGCACTATAGGGAACAGAGGCCTCCTGCAGCTGGCGGTGAAGGGACTTCTGCTCAAGGCGGTAGGGAACAGGGGGATTAGCTGCATATAGATGGGGGAGTGGGGCTACAGCTGGAGGAACCACGCAAACCAGCCTAAAAAAAAAGTGAAAATAGTGGTCAAAACAGTTGGTTAAATATGTCAATAAGTCACATCATTACAGTATGGTTTGACTCTACCTTACAAAGCGGTGCTGGAGATTTTTAATGCTCTTTATGTTTTACTAAGTCAATGCACTTCTAACGACATGCCTAGGACACCTGCAACCTATAACCATAATGCATAGATTTATATATAAGGTATTCTGTCATGGTCACAGACATGTGCAAGTACCTCTTGATAAGGCTGGTAGCAGACTCCAAACGATCCTCCACTGAGAGCAGAGTGGACTGCAGTGCAGAGGCGGTAGCCACGCAGGTTCTCTGTGCCCTGAGGCAGCTCTCTCTGCCCACCCACCTCCAGCCTCCAGCTGTGAGTGCAGTATGACCAGGTTCTGTGCTCAAACTGCATGCCTGTAGCAGGTCTGAGCCGTACAACACTCTGCGGCTACAGCGACGCTCATTTGCTTCAAACAGGCAGCTCAAACGTTCTTTCATCTGCTGTGTTTTTTCTTCTGATGACTCCTGAACATTACAGTAGAAGATTCAATCACAAATTTGTATTCTTTATTATAGTATAATGTAGTATACTGTTGTATAGTATAGTGTTGTCTGCATGCTGTAAAAATGCATTGACTTCACAATATTAAAAAAGTGAAACTTTGCAGTAATGGTCTTACCTGAGAACCAGACTGAGCTGTAGTAGTGAGCTTAGTAGGGGCTGATGTGGCATTTGTAGTCACGCCCAATGCTTAAAGGAAACATATAGTGTCAAAGGGGTGACACATCTGAGTTACCAATATTAAATCTACTGCACAGGAAACAAGATGTAACTGCGTGGATGACATAGCATTTTATGTTCAACAAAAATGATTTAAATTCAAGCACTCTAGTAATAAACCTGTACTGGATGATGATGCCCAAATAATTGTTTTAGAGACATGTAATTAGATCATAATGAAATACTGCAAACGAGTCACACCTTGTTGAGCTGTAGATATGGTAGGATGAAGTGTTCCAGGTGTAGCTGATGCATTGGCAGCAGGGATAGCTTGTGGCATTGTTTGCATTACCATGGATGCCTGGGGCCTGATCATCTGCTGCCCTGGAGCTGACACAATCTGCAGGATGTTGCCTGATTCATGACATATATTAAACAATTATAAGAATTATTATGCTTTCAAACCTTGCTTGTCTATTAAATTAAATATGGAAAAATTAAAACAAATTGTGCTACAGTAGATAAGAATTGCATGGCAAGTCAAAAACAACAATACATCAAGGAAACATCGAACTACTGCAAGTAAACTTCACATGTAAAAAGGTTATCAGTAACCATATTCAAGAGAGATTTCATTTCTTAAAGTTTTTTGGCATTTAGCTTTTGTTGACAGCTGACAAGACAAAGACAGAAAACATGGAAACAATAAAGGATGCAAAAGCTCCAAATAAGCAATAGGCCAACAGCAGACCAATGTCTTGAGGAGTGATGGACAAGCAGAATAAACATTTTATAATTTAATTATAATTGCTATAATTGTGAAAACACCAGTAGATAACATGGAAATGTCAAAAGAACACAAACCATAGAATGGAGGTAATTATATTGAGAGAAAATGAAACAATGGGATGTGTATTACCGAGTGTACCTTGAAGCTGCAAGGGCTGCCCGGTGGTGAGCTGGCGGAGCTGGCTTGGGGACAAAGTAAACTTGTTTCCCTGAAACTGTAGGGTAACAGGAGTCTCTGGCTGGGATATACGATTCTGACCACCGGCTATGTTCGCTGTTTGTGCGATCTTCACCATATCACCACCTTCAATGGAAAGGAGGAAGAGACACATCAAAAGCAGCAATGAACTGTAAGATGAAATAAAGGTTGCAACACAAAACATTTTGCATCAGTTAGTTAAAGGGTGAAAAAGAGACAAGACATGCAGAACCAGGGTGGATTAATCAGTGGAATGAGCATAGCTGCCCTCCACAACAGAACCTTAGCAGCTCCTACTGTACAAACCCTGAAGGGGAAGGAAAACAGCAAGGGCAGTCCTCAGGTGAGACAGAGAGCCTGAAATATACACATACACTCACAAGCCTCTTTCTTAGGTACACCTGTACAATTTAATGCAATCCAATGCAGTAGCTCTGCTATGAATTCTACTTTTACGAGGTTACAATTTCTGAGTTTTATTGAAACTGTAAAAAAGTCATATTTATCCTATATGTTTATTACTGAGTTGATAGTGGGTGGTGGAGTCAAACTGGAGTGCATTATAGAGGCATTTCTGATGACCCTGTTTACATCAATTTGTTTTTTATTAAATGTTAATGTGCATTATGTGGACAAAGGATCAGAAATTTTACCTGACACCTGCTGGTCTAAAATTTGTACATGTTAACTTAAAGAACTTCATTCAGAAGGGTTCAGCAATCTTAGTCCAACACCAGAATTTTTCAAAACAACAATAAGAAAATCTTTCTAGAAGTTTTCTCCATATTCCAATACTGTGTGTTGTTGCTGAAAAAGGTTTCTCTGTTCACATTTGAGGGAGAAAGGGTAATTTGTGGGACCATTTCCCCATGCTTTATAGTGATGCTCAACATCAGTGTGAAATCATAACATTAGCAAAGAAAAACATAAAAAAACAAAAAAACAAAGCTTTGGGAAGTCTTCCTGCAGCTGGGCTGATGCAAGAGACAAAACAATATTAGTAAACTGGAAGGAAAAATGATTTAAAAGAAGGGTGAGGACGTAAGTTAACAGTGTGGTAATGTGTGGTGTAACATAACAGTGGGTCGTTCATAGTGTACATGCAGGTTTTGAGAAAGAAACTTGGGAATGCTTAGGCTGTGGAGATGCTGCTGATATGGCTACAGATAATACGTTTAAAGGGACCTTTTTTTATTCTATTTGTATTACTGTTCATACATGGTATCCGTGCCATGAAAAGATTATTGCATCTTTATTGCTACTATTTCATATTTGAGTGTGTACATATCCATGTCTCTGAAGAAGTAAAGACACATATCAGCAGTGCCCCAAGTAAAGGCCTCAGTTTAGAGCAGCCTGTACTGTTGCGCCAGAGGTGGAGGGGAAATGCTGAGAGGGAGGGGAGGCCACTTACTAGGCAACCGTGCCTGGGCCTGGGATGTAAGAACCAGCCTCTGGGACAGTAAGCTGTGCTGGATGGCATGGCTGGGGGCTAGAGCTGGCCTGGGAACCTGTGCTAGTCCCGGCTGGCTCAAAGGAGCTATAGTTCCCACAAGTGTACCAGCTAAGGTCTGGCCCAATGTCACAGGGGCAGCCCCCAAAACATGCTGCCCAATGCCACTATTGCCAGAGGAGGCTACATTGGAGGTGGTAGTGTTGCTGCTGCTGCTGACAGGAGGGGTAGTCTGGGCTCTCTGAGTAGCTGTTCCAACTGCTGTGAAGTACAAGGCAATGGGGCATGGGACTACATGTTATGGGCAACCCAATATAGAGTCAGACCGTACAATCAAACACTTTTCCATAAATTTACTCAGCAGTGGTGGGCCAACACAGCAGGCAGTATTAGGGATGTTAATCAGTGCTAACAATGTCACAGATGAAGTACATATGACTGAAAATGAAGCATGGGAGTGGTATGACTTAATTCTAAATGAAATAGAATACATCAATTACATCTTTAATATGACTTAAATCCTCCATTGCAATACAAGTACAATCATAATTTAAATTAACACACAGCGATCAGTGGTAGCCGTTGCTAACAACAGGGGACTAAGGGCATGGGAAACAATATAGCAATAAAAGCCTTACCCTAATGACTCTGCTGTCATGAGGGGAAAAGAACATGGCTAGCCCACCACTGCTGCATTGAAGTATAAACCAGTGAAGGAGCACCATATCCCTCCATAAAATTATATGACGGTGACCTGACCTTTTGCAGCATTATATCACTATATATAAAGAAGTTCACAATGTACATGTTTTTTTTTTAATATGTTGAAACATTCACAAAAACAAAAGAGAGGCTACTGAAATATAAAGTATTTGCAAACTTGTGTCTTAAATTTTAATTTAAATAGATAAAATAGCATTTTTTCCCAAGTGAAGTGGTGTGAATACCTTCTGACGAGATGATATGACAGTGGTAGAGATAATTTATGGCATTTTTTAAATATTAGGTTAAAACATCACGAACTGTGTTACAATTATGCAGAATAACTTTGTATGATTAAAAATGTAAAATGTCGCTACAGCTTGTTCAAGTCTGCTGCTAGATGACACCATTTGGAATCCTTTAGACATTAAAAACAAAACATTATCATAGGTACTGCCACTAATATGGTCTTACCATGAGTTGGAGGTGTAGCAGTTGCAGTGGTCACCGTGGACTTGCCCCAGCTCTGGGTTGACTGGCTAGTGATTGAAGCAGAGGTTCTAGTAACAGGAGAACTTGTTGGAGGGCGGACACTTGGTGCACTTGTGATGGCAACAAGGCGACCTTCTGGCTTTGTCCCATACTGCACTGGCTGGAACAACCTAATCAGCAAAATCAACATGGTGTGTCAATTAAAGTATTAATAATATAACATAAAAACATTTATGAGATACTTTTTCAATTTGTCGAATTGTAACAATTTCCACATCAACCATGTCATGTTTCTTGCATATTTAGGGATCTTATTTCTAACCTCATGGGTTTTATAGGGCATGGTTTAGGACGTGGTGGCGGATCCGGACCAGTATAGATCTCCTCTATGAGCTGCCGAGTGACCTTTAGTTTGGGTACAGCCTCTTCAGTCTGATACCGAGTCAGTCTGTTCTCATTGTTGATCAGATCAAATATGGACATGTTTGCAATCTAGAAAATCAAAAGAGATCAATACAGATTGATTATGAACAATGATCACTGGCAATTCATCTTATTAGCAGTGACGCTCATGGTGTTTTCCAGTTAACCTAACGTAAACAAATACTTTGCTACACATATGCAACACAAAGCACAAAGGGTATACTTTGTTTGAGTGATCCTGAAGAGCTCCTAACACCAGTGATGGGACGCTGTACTGCAGAGAGGACCAGAAGTAGGAGCTGCTGGTTTCTCTGGGTGCCACCAGCTCAGGGTGGTTACATACTCTCTGTAACTGCATCAAGACCTGAAGCACGCTGACAAAATGACCTGTCTTCAACGCCTCCTGAGCTCTAGGACAGCACATCAAGACAGGTGACATGGTTATGAAAGGAAGAAGGAAAAGAAAACTAAAAGAAATATGTACATCTTTTCAAATCTTTACCACTTCTTTAAGCTAACCTTGAATCTTTTTTTTGTACAAATGTCATTGGGCCAAGAACACATTTTAAGTGTCCAGTGATTACAAAAAACAAAAAACAAAAAACAAAAAACAAAAAAAGATTTACATGCTTCAGTTATATTCTTGATGTTATAATATGACTAGACATGTAGAGTAAATATCTCACCCTGGTTGGGTGAGGATATCCTCGTAAAGGCTCTTCTGACGGCTGGAAAGACGGCACTTTAGGATGTGCTCGTATTTCTTGGGCAGCTGTTTCTCCACATCCCTTTTGGAACGCCTCAGGATGAAAGGTTGGATCATCTGCAGCGAAGAGTGAGAGGATTTTATATGCAATATGTATTTAAGGATTGCAGGTGAGGGGAATCATTCATGTTTGAATTTGAAGATACTATACCCACCCTGTGCAGGCGGATGACAAGTTTGTGGCAGTAGTCTTGGTTTTGGTCTGTGCCTGCTTTAACAGGGAAGTCAGAGTATGGCCTGGTGATTCCTGGCAAAAGGAAGTGGATCATGGTCCACAGCTCCTTTAAAGTATTTTGTAGAGGAGTGTTGATGAGGAGAATCCTCTGCTCACTGCAACAAACACAGAACCATCTCAGATGTGCAGTCAAATGAGCCTTATAAATATGCTGTTAGAAACTTGTCACAACATTAAAAATGGTTTTATAGAAAAAGACCAACACTGCTGACATGGAAACAATATCGCTGACGAAAACATTTGCCCAAGCAAGAAGAAGCATGTTAACCTTGACCCAGATTTAATTATGAACTGTAAAAAAAATAAATGTTTTGAGAAACTGGAATAAATACAACATTTATCATTTAGATTACCTTCTGACGGCAAAAATTGTTTCCCAGTGTTTCTCAGTCATATTTTTGATCAGCTGCACCTCATCTAGGACCAAGTGCCTCCACCTTCTCCTCAGAAAATATCTCTGGTCCTTCATTAACAGCTTGTAGGAAGTCACACACACATGGAAACTGTTTGCCTGCCCCCACATCTGTAAATCAGTAATCAGATGAATTGGTTATTCAGATAAAATATTGCAGATTGATAATGTCATGAATATATTATTCAAATACAGAAAAAAAACTACCATTCTCTTAGATCTACGCTCCCTTCTGTTGCCAAGGTAAAGGAGGATCTTAAGGCCAGGACACCAGCGCTTGAACTCCATCTCCCAATTTAGCAACTTGCATGTTCTTACAACAATAAGGTGGGGTCCCCAGATGCCTGTGGACAAAAACAGCAAATATATATAACAAAAACATTCACTGTAAAAAAACAATATAATACTACTACTACTACTACTACTACTACTACTACTACTACTACTACTACTACTACTACTACTACTACTACTACTAAAACTAAATAATGTTTATCTTTGAACCAAAGCATACCCTCTTGACCAGCTAATTGAGCCATGTAAGCCACAGTCTGTACAGTCTTGCCAAGACCCGTCTCATCAGCTAGAATGCCATTGAGGCGTTTTTTGTAAAGGTTCACCAACCAGTCCACACCAATTTGCTGATACTCTCGCAGAGACCCATGTAGTAGAAAAGGTGCTGGGCTGCGGGACTAGAAAAAAAAAAATAAGAAGAGAGAAATACCATCTTAGACATATCTATCTTACATCATATTTGTATGTGTGCTGGTTTGTGTGTGCACATGTCTTACTGAAGATGTGGTCCTGAAGCTGCCTTTGGGCAGGATGACCTCTGTGGCAGCAGCCACTTCAGCTATGTCTCTTGCAGGCTTCTCATTAGAATCAGAAGAAGTGGCTTTATCAGCACCACGGTACTGGTCCACACTAAGCAGAGAGTCAATTAACACTGCTTCAGGTGGACTGCCTATAGGATTCTCCATTTCTGGAAAAAAAGGATATCAACAATTTTAGGGCCTCATCATTCACAACAACTAACTAACATGGGAACTGAGGATAAACATGACATTTTCATTTACAAAAGTACCTTCAGTCTCTTCCATATCATCGTCATCACTATGAGGACTAGGTTGAGGCCACTCAAAGCTGTCAACGTAGGCACCAGCGTACTGCTTCATCAGAGCATCCAGAGGCATCTCAGCTTAAAGCCACATACAAAAGTAAATTTACGTAAATAATAGACAAATACAAATACAACTAATTCTTGTAATTTTGTCATATATTAAGCTAACCAACAAAAATGAAAGGTCCCGTAATAATGATGGCACATTTGCATGAACAGAGAAGTACAGTGAAACTATACGTAAAGTAATTAAATACCATCTTTGGCGAGGTCAACCAACTCTGAGTTGTGGTCTGCTTCCCCCTCCATGGCTTCCTGTTCCTCTATTGTGCTTTCTTCATCTGGAACTAAGAAAAGTTAGTCTTAATGAACACTTTAAAGTCATTTAACAGAGGAAAGACAACTGTATGACACATACACAGACTCCTTTAACATCAGTGATATATATATATATATATATATTTTTTTTTTTGCCATAAAAAACTCAGTAGTTCATTCATACCATCTTCATCAACTAAAGGTGAACTTGATTTTCTTTTTCTAGCTGAAGTGGCCAACTCCTACAAAAGGGAAGAAATGCATATCAGAAAGAATATGTTAATAAGCTGTGATATGTGGTTTTGCCTTGTGATTCATTAGTGTGTCAGCGCAGCACCTACCTCTTTATCCACTTTCTCTCCTGTAGACTGACCAGGTACTGTAACACAAGTTACTTGTTCAGTACAAAAAAGATAGTAAAGAAAATCTGCCAATACAGAGAAAATACACTGTGTTTTATTTTGGTAGTTGGTAATAGGTTTAGTCGGACTTACCTTTAGCGGAGGCTTTTTGTAAGCGGAGTGCTTTAAGCCTCTTCTCATAAATTTCAAATTGGAGTTTAATTTCCACAACCTGACAGAACACACATCTTAATGAGACTGGTAAAAACAGTATTATTAATACAATTTACATTACAATAATTATGAAACTTTATTATGACTGAAAAAACATAAATAACTATACCTGCTCAATGTTTGACCAGAAGAATTCCACTTCTCTGGCAATTGTGCTGGCAATGTGACGAAGATGAATCTCCCTTTCTTTCTGTGATCTCTCTTCAGTTTTCTTCTGCTCTTGATGGTAACGCGCACATGTGCGAACAAGCTGTTTTTAAAAACATGAGACAGTCTGATCATTAACACATTCGGAAGCTGATAAGACAGGAACTAATACAGTGAAGACATGTTATTCTGTTAGATCTTCTGATACAGAAACATTCAGTAGCTTTGTGCCTGAATAGCAATGTTATAAAATATATCATCTTCCTTAAGGAAGATGGACAGGCAAGGGAAAGCAAAACAGACAGGGAACAAATTAAACAACAGTCAGACTACACTTTGTACATTGCCATTTGCCAATGATAAATAGTGTCAGAGTGAATCCATGCATTTTTCCAACCTTAGTATCTAAACTCAGTCAGTCACTGGTGTGTCCTAATTATTTTAATCTAAGGCAGTACTGTACAACCAAGCTGTGAAAGAGGTATTGAATATGAGTACATTTTATTTGAGCCAAAAAGGATTAATTAAAATATGCCTGCATCAGCCCCAGTACTTATCCTCAAAATAACATCTGCATAAAGAAGACCTTGGTGTCTGCAGTGTAGTTTTTGAGTAGTTTTCATTTTGTTGTGTTGATACATAATTTCACAATTCTCTGTGTGTGTTATTCCATTGTATCCACACCTTTTTGGCAGCAGCCTCTTTCCATCTCCTCTCCTGGGCAAAGTCAGCTGCCATCCACTGCATTTCCTCCAGGAGGTAGTCCCAGTGGGACTTCGGACGCGAGGCTTCTACAAGCTTGGGGAGCCTACTGGCTGACCACTGGCCCTCCTTTCTTAGTTCAGAGATTCGCTGATGAACTTGACTCTCCTGTGAGATATAAATTGCAGACACTATGAGAACAGAAATTATAACTGATCCTTGTTTTCAGTTACTCCACTTAAAGATTAATTTTGACATGTTGTATCACAGAATTAAATCATACTACAGCATACTCAAATCGAGCATACTAAAGACAAGATAAAACCACAATTACAAAAAAGTTGTTACACTGTAAAATCTACATAAACACAAAAATAACTGACTGCAATGATTTTCAAATCCTATAAACCCATATTTTATTCACAACAGAACAAAAAACATATCAAATGTTGAAACTTAAAGAAATATACCACTTTAAGACAAAAAAAGAGGCTGATTTTACAGTGTCCCAACCTTTTTGGAATTAGGGGTTGTACAAAATTAGAACAAGTACAAAATAAAAAACTACTGGACGATGTCAGTAACATTAAATAAGTTTTATTTATGCAAATATTAACTATGAGAAGGATAAAAGCATAAATCAAGGTTTAACAATGAAAAACAAGAAACAAATACACTAATTCAAACACAAGACTCAGGAGGATTTAAATAAACTGAATCTATTTCAAACAAGAAATATTTTATATATATTTATGTATTTTTATATATTATTATCTGCATGCACGTCTTTGCAAACTAAGTGCACTTATCAAACTCACCAGTTTGGCCTGCTCAACTTGCTTATCTTGAGAACCCTCCTGTGAAGACTGCATGGCTGCTGTTTGACTAAAGCCAGTAATTTTGACTGCAGCCATGCCATTGGTTCCACTCAGTTTAGACTGGGTAGTTGGATTGACGTTAGAGCCAAGAGGACGAAGAGGACTTGCAGTATGGGGGGTTGTAACAGGGTTGGGTGTAGAAAGGGGAGCAGGAGACACAGATGTCATTGATATTGAGTTGGTCATAGTCCTCTGAATTGGCTGGTGTGATTCTGTAGCTGGGCGAGCAAGTGCCACCGTCTATGGAGAAAAATATATTCTTAATTGGACAATTTGCAGTATGACCTAAACTAAAAACATTTATAAAGTTTGTATAATTGTATGTTTAATGTAGACTGACCGCTTGTCCTGACTGTAGTATGGCCTGGGATTGCTGTTGCTGGGGCTGCAACTGTAGATGAAGACCTGGCTGCATCTGCTGCTGCAGCTGGGCTTGGAGCTGCGTGTGGGGGTTTACTGTAGCCAGAAGAGGCCCACCTGCCTGTACCTTCACTGTTGCCTGTAGCTGACCACCAGTTTGCGCTGTATTTTCCACTAATTGAGCTTGCTGAGAGAGTGTTATCGGCAGACTTGCCATAGGGTGTACACCCTGGGTCAACCTGCCAGGCAGCTGTGGAGGAGGGGTATGAAGACTGGCTGCATTCTGCACTGGAGGTCCTTTGGATGGGTCATACTGCTGCTGGTTCTGTTTCTGTCCTGCAATCTGGACCGCTTGAGGAGTAGGCGGCATCCCGCCTGTACACACAATAATCAAATTATAGGACACACAAAGGGGTGGTACAGAAAACGACACAAAGAAAGGTAAAAAACAAGTTGTTAATTTTGTCATGTGAAGTAAAGTGCTTCGCAAACATAATTTTTGTTCCTGCTATATTGAAAATTTTTTTTAAATTTTAATTCTATTAAGTGTTTGCCTTAATATATATTTGAGAGACCCCTTTAAACAAGTTATTCTTTTGAAACTAATAAGTAGAACATGAAATAGTACTTTTACATCTTAAAAGACTGCTTTAGGTTTAACCTTTAGAGCTCCTCAGAACCTTGCCTTAATGAACTACAAGTACTTTATGAATCAACAGTATACTATTTTCTGATGATCAGAGCAGAAATTAATGAAACTCATACAGCAAAAATGATTACAGAAGAAATGAAATCAATGTGAGAATCTACATGTCTCTCAAATAAAATACTACTTTGATTAATGCAAAACCAAAACATTGCATTTCAAATGTTGAGAGAATATGGTTAAAAAAACATCGAAAACTACACATGCAATAAGAAAGGTTTTTAGAGCTGAAAAAACAGTAATGTTACAAAGGGAAATGGAAAAAAAGAACTACAGACAGGGAGTAGAGAGGGGAAATAAAAATACAGAGCCGACACTCACAAAAACACCATATGTTTGGCATGCATGAAGCAATGTCATTCTGGCAGTAACCAAGGCATCTGGATGCCTCACACAGCAAGAAAGCACAGAGATGAGCAAACAGACACACATGGGGTCTTGCAAACAGGAGGCCTGAGCGGAGCTGTGCACACTAAAGCAGCGCCTGCCTTACCTCCCTGCACGTCACACCACCTTGCCTAGATGCCATCAACAGCTGGCCCTGACACACCCACACCAACACAATCGCAAAAACCTGTGCCGTTAACACAACTCCTCCATATGACTCCCCTCCTACTTAGACTGAGGGAAAGAAGCCAAGTCAGAACAAAATGCCATGGAATAACATGGAAGACAATCAACTAAATGCGAATATGAGATACATAAAGACACTTTTGAATATGTAACGCATGAAGATTGATGACTCGGAATCCCAGACTATGGTACAAGAATGGACAATCGGAGAGGGAACAACTTGTGAGAGAATGACAATGGGAAACCAAAAGGGAGCATGATACATGGATTCCTAAAATGGGAAAACAAGTAAAACCCATTCGAAAGTGAATTTATTCACACAGGATTCCCACTTTCAGTGATCCATCTCCAAATGTGATGAAAATCCATCAGTACGGGAAGGTCTGTCCAAATAAAGACGACTACAGGAACAAACTTCAGAAAGGAAGAGATGGATAACGACAGGTGATAAATAGTTAAAATAAAAAACGAAAATCATAAAACATGGCATCTTCCCATTGAGTGGCTACTCTTCTTCAGACTTGGATTGTCTTCTTCCCCATTTATGCTGACAGAGTTGGTGCTGGTACATCTAAGCCTGAACTTCCTGTGGACTGCTGAGAAATCCAGCAGATGGATGAAGATTGTTGATGCTGCTTGGAGTTTGTTTGTAGAAGATGAATGTTGTGATTCACTTTTTTAAATCTCCTTAGTTTGAGGAAGAGGATACGTCCAGCAGCACCGAACAGAATACAGAACGGCCTGGTAGTAGCACTCCTACCTTGCGCAGTTGGCATAAGCTGCTGGAGTGGAACGCCAGGTGATCCTAAAGGAGCTACACCAGGATGCTGGAAAATCAGCCCATGGCGACCAACGTCAATCCGGGACCTCTTAGCCTGATCTGGGATTTAAAACACACAATACCCTCATAACGCAAAAAAAAGCACTCGGCACAGAGCAGTGACCTTCTGAAGACCTTACGGGTCACCTCTCCTTCCTCGATTTCAACACAGAGCGCTAGTAGAGGATGCCAAATATCTAAAAGCAGAAGCAATTAGAGGGAGAAAAGAAAACAAACAGAAACCAAAGCAAACGGGGAGGAAACAAAGCAACGTAAAAGAGACAGGAGTCTACGATCCTTGCCCTACCTGCTTGCACCATAGCCTGTTGCCTCTTAAAGGCATCCATGTCTCCAGGGTTTGCAATAGTTCCAGCAGCACCCCCTTGATGTCCCTGTAAAACAACCTCTTAAGGAATTAGTGAGAGGTAACCTCTTAATCTCAGGTTTTAACCAACAAAATTTAGGAAAGAAACTATAAACAACTGTAAATAATAATATAAATTAATGTAATATGTGCTCCACACAAGTACAGCCTCTATCACCTGAAACTGCTGCTGAACAGAAAAAGCTGCAGAAACATTGGGAGGAAGCTGTGTTGCTATGGCAACTGGTGTCACTGCTTGGCCATCCTTTCCAGTAACAACTTTTACCTGAAAACAACAGATTTGTAAGATGCACAATAGTTATTTAAGTAAATGGATATACAGTTTTGAAACTGTAAATCCCTACTGGATCTCACATTACCTCATCATTAATGACCTCAGACTGTTCTTCTTCTTCCTCTTCGTCTTCAAGGTCCAAGTCATTCTGTCTCAAGTAGGTATACAGAGGAACACATGGCTTCTTCTTAAAAGCTAGATAGTCCATCATGTTCCCTTGGAGGTGCTGCAGAAAGAAAAGCTCAATCAGATATTCTTTGAACACTTCTTTCAGGCTCTCCATCTTCTTAGCGTGGTGCTCCAAGCACTGTTTTCTCAGCTGGGCAATCTCTGGAGTAGAAGGAGCAATTTCCTCTAACTTCTTGGATGCCTGCTTCTTCACAGTGCCAACTGCCACGTTGCTTGCTGCAAGAGGATTGTTGGGAATCCCTTGGGGTGGACTGGTGAGGGATGGGCTAGATGGTGGAACGGTGGAGGGTATACTAAATGATGCTGTGGCAGTGTTTCCGACTGCAGAAACCACACCCTGTGCTGTTTTGTCAAATATCATTGGGCGTGACAACTCTTGAATGATACTGCTGATCTGTGGAGGTAGGTTGGAAGTGGTGATGTGACCAGGGCTGCCAAGGGTAGGTAGAGCAGTGCCACTAGCCACAGGACTTTGAGGTCCAAGGTGGTGGATAGTGCCTCCTGTCTGTGAGTGAGGCTGAGAAAGCCGACGTTCCCTTACAGATCCGGGTGCTCCTGGAGAGGCCAGTTGTACCTGGCCAGGTGTGGCTGGTGCAATCTGGGCCAGTCCTGTACCCTCTTGGTACACAAAGTGGCTACTTCCTGATGGGCTGCCTAAACTAATTTGTCGCATCAAAACACCAGCTTCAACAAATCGTGTTGGACTCTGCCCACACACACCCAAAGCTGTTGCAGGTGCTCCTGGCCTTGTAACACCTTGCAGAGAGACTGGACTGTGCTGGGTGGGACTCTGGGGTTGCATTGGCTGGGGCACAGATGAGGTAACCTGGATGAAGGAGGATGGAGCAGGCTCAAATCTCCACTGAGGTGTGGGATGCTGAAAACCAGAAGATGTTGAGTTTTGGATGGGGAGTGGGGTAAGCGTGATCTGCTGGTTGCCAGAGACCATCTGCCCTACATTCTGTAATGTGATGTTCATGTTCTGGCCAGTGACTGGGCTACGACTCATGATTATCTGATAATTGGGTGACTGGGGGGCTGATGGGCTGGCAGCAGAGGAAAATGGCGTCACAGGAGATTGCGGATGATTAACTGTAGCTTGCTGCTGTGTGGCTGCCATAGTAGGCGGCTGTTGCTCCTCTGCTTCAGATCCACTGACAGACTTGGATCTCTGAAGCTGTCGTTGCATATTCTGTGATCCACTTCCATGGTGCATTGCGTGACACTGTTACGATGTCCAAACACAATTGTCTATGGAGAGAACACAGCGAAGCATAAAAACATCATTACCAATGTGAAAATAGTGCATATATTAGTAATAAATTACAGAAACCAAAACTACATTCAACCTGGTATTGATTTTCAAACTGCTTAATAAAAGTTAGTTTTAAAGTCAGGTTTTAGAGATTTTATCATACCAATGGTTCCAGAGTACTTATGCCTTAAGATCTCTGGATCTATCATGTCAGAGTGTGTAGTGCCACAACTGAATAAACAGTGATAACAAATATTATTTAACCTAAAACTGACATTCCTTGTTATTTTATCTAGACATATTTTCACTTGATTAATTAGCAAATTATCTATAAACATTTTTTTATTTCCACATACACACAGACATAAAAGCATTTACACTATATAATGTAGAAACATATAGATGACAGCTGCTGAGCTATACCAATACAATCTCATTTCGGGGTAATGAAAAAGGCAATAACTGATGGCTCACAACACAAACCTCAAAATGGGGTTATATTTTCAGTTATTTCAAGAATAAATCATTTACGTAGCTAAAGATGTAAGCTGACACCAGATAAGATGGAATATTCTAACTTGTAATGTAAATGATAGTGACGACTTTGCGTTAAAGTTGGTTTAACGCTGTGAATCAAGTCAAAATCAAGCTGAATTTTAAACAAAGATAATATTGTGATAACGGTAATTAGTACTGTTGCTGTGGGCCTACGACAATAAATTAGCGTTACAGTGTTTATGTACAATATAATTGGTCATATAGGAATGTTTTTACACAGCAATAACATTTTGCGGTTGATGTTTACAATCAAAATGACCAATCCAATTATTCGTTTTTTAGAGACCGACTTAAATTTTTTAATATTTGTTACGACGTTTACATTAGCTTCCTTTTCCAATACAGTCCGGGCGTAACGTTAGCTAGCGCTGGATATTAGCAATACAGTAAGACGTAAATAATTTGCAATTGTCAGAATATCTAAGTATAAGCTAAGGAGTGATTCATAATTATACTGAAATTAGAGTTCAGTTATAAAATTGTAACACCTGCAATAATGCTGCATATGTCATTTTATCAATTACATTGACCCTTTCTAGCGGACGCGTGCTAAACAATGCTAACGATGATAGCATGTAACTACTAGCAGGCCAGCTGCTAATAAATAAAACGATTCTATCACCTAATTTGAGTTACTTACGGGAAACGGGGCTTCTGTTGTCGTTTTATAAATTCTAAGTCATATTTACAATAAGTCATATACTGCAACAAATGTTATAAGTCGGAAAATTAAAATATCGATGTTGCTAGCGGCTATTCAATGTTTTGGAGCTAATTTCATTCAGCAACATGGCGACCGCGGCAACCTTTAGTGTAACCCGGATGTCGTTCTGTCTCCAGGAAGAGGCGAAACTGAAACGATGACGTTAGAAACATATTGACAACAGGAATGTTACCTGTAAAAATAATATACTACATTTGTTTAATGTTAACATTATTCTAGTTAGTCGGTTAGCCTACATTACTCAGTAGACTTTCTTCCCATGACTCCCAGAGAATTGGCCCTTGTGTCTTCAGGGTTGATTTTATTATTGAGAGGACTCTCCCTGTGGATCCATTCAACCCTGCTGTGGGTAACACGTGTTTCCACACTAACTGTCTTATCAGTATTAATTAACTCTCTTTCTCTTTCAACAGCTTATTACTACTTTGGTACACCATTTTTGGGATTGTAGATTTTGATCAAATGTTCTTGTGTTTGTTCAAAATGAACTTGCCGCACTTTGTCTTCTCTTATAAAGACATTCTTTTAGGAATTTTTATTAGACCCATATTTTTTATTTCAAATTAGAGGAAGATATTTTATTGTATTCAAATATCTAAAAATGCCAAAGCAACTATTATTTTACGCTTATAGGCTAATTTGGATATTTTGTCTTTTTTAAACAAATGTGCTTAAAAAAGCCCTGTTGATATTGTATCACTTGATATTTTGTCAATTCTCATTATCCTAATTAAGTTTGGAGGTTAAAAAAGATAATTTCTTTAATTGGCTGAAGAAGTGTACATTTTAAAAACAAATGTTTCGGCTCAGCTCAACAAAGACAATTAACACAGTTTACTGTACGGTGAAATTAAGAAGAACCAACAAACTACATTGTATAAAGGGCAATTAGCCTTTCTGCTAAACTTGCTAAAAAAAGAATTTGACAAAATAAAGTCTTGAATCATGAATATTAAGTTGTTCCTATTAGTTTAGGAAATAATAGAAATATGAAGTCACATGTACTTAATTACTACAATTATGAGCACACATGCTTATATTAACAATCAAGTTAAATATCAAGTTATTCCAGCTTTTATTATTTTCAAGCTCTTTTTGTTATTTTAACAACTGCTAGATAGAAATCAACTAATCAAAAGTAAAAATAATAGACAATTAACCGATTAACTTTCCAATGCAGTTCGGTGTTTGAATAGTTGTTATTTTAGTCAAAACTAAAATGGAAATTGAGTGGTAAACATGAATAATTACACTATTATATCCAAACTAGGCTTAATATATAAAAAATCACAGTACCAAATATGTGAAATGCCTAAAATGGTTCAAACTCCCATTTTATTATTACTTTGTAAAAAAGTTAAAAAGATTTAGTAAAAGTACAGTAACAAACTGCAAATTTGCAAATATACAGTCCCCACCAAATGTACTTGAACAGGTATACTGCCTTGAAAATACCTTTTGTATCTTCCAGGTCCTCTAACACAGTCTCAACTGTCTAAATAAGGCCTATGGTTAAATAATTTCAAAAAATTATTAAAGGAGATTTTATTAAGTTACCACAACTTAAATTTTATTTTCAGTCAATGATTACTGAAATCTATGTTTGAATAACACAAAAATTTAAATCATTGTAAATACACACATTAGAACGTTTTCATAAAACTGTATCATTATTATATTCAATTAGAAAGTTCAAGTTTTTTTCATTTAGTTCGTATAACAACTTCACAATGCACCACTAAAATTGGAGCTTGGAATTAAGAAGTAATGTAATTGTAACTGTTACAACAAAGGTCAATTTATCAAACTATGACATAATGATATATTAAGCCACTTTTACTGACTTGAAGAGAATTTATGTTTTTAATGAAAACTGTTTATTTTCACCCCACAGTGTGTAATAACTTTTTTTTTTGGCAAATTCACTGGCAATCATAAAAGTAAAAAAGTCAATTCAATAAATTCTAGTCTACGTTTTAACACAATTTTCACAAAATACAAAATACAAGTGTACTATTAGTTAAATATGTACAAATTCATTCACAAATTAACACAGTTGTTTTACATTAATCCAAACTTCACTTCCAAAGTCAAAATGAGCACAACCGAAAACAAACAAACAAACAAAAACAACAACACACTAACAGCAGTTAAACTTAAGCATTGTGCAGTTAATGTCACAACTGGGTACATCACCACCTCAAGGTGTGCATTGTTGGATCACTTATTGTAAAACAAAATTATCGACATATACTATATCTACTATAATCTATATGTCTGTAAGATAAATTGTATGAGGTCAAAAAATACAATTATACACATCATTAAACATATTCTGCGGTGATGAAAACAACATAAAATAAAAAGGCAGGCACTGATTTACTAATATTGCTGTTCATTGGCAATATTTGGTCATCTTTTCTAAAGTATTTAGATCCAGTTGAAGTTCTGTAGACATAATGAAAACATTTCAAATCAAGCAACCAAATAATCTTAGTTTCAAGTACAATACATTTAAATCAGCTATCATTTCATCAAATTATTCTATGTGCAAAACATATAACAACATAGTAATAGATACTGTCTGTAACAAAACAAAACAAATACTGAGAACATTTACAGTACCTGATCAAAATATTCAAACAACCATGACACAACATTTGTTAAAGAACATGTCCAAAATAGGACTTGCAGTCTATTTCTGTGCATTTATGTGAGATGGTGGGATAAGAGCAGATGCTCCAGTGGTCATTTCCCTTAAGGAACATCAAAGTGCTTGTGTTTATTTACAGTCTTAAGGGGATCCAGCCACCAAGTGAGGAGAAGGCTGAGGCACAATAATGCAGTTTCTGTGGACGCAGCTGTAGGGAGTATGAATGCTATTAAGTCTGCAGAGCAGAAAGGCGTTGCTCGATACATTGCTTACCTGAGAACCACAGAGAGTTAAAAAAAAAATTAAGATTAGAATGCAATCCAGACAAATGAATATCACATAGGATGTCCATTCACATGTGGTTTGATGTAACAATAAGTGGTTATAAGCTACTGTCTTGTGGATTGTGTGTGATAGTGTTTCTACTCACACTTATCTATGTTGTCAATGTCCTTTTGCTCTGTGATGAGTCGGGACAGACCCTCCATCAGCAGAAGGGCCTTATGATAGCGCTGGACTGATGCTGTGCCGTAGTGGAACATCTCATCTAAAGCAGCAGACTGCACCTGAATGCAGTACAAATGCACACATTGAGATCAAGATAAACACACACCCTTGTACAGAATCTAATACAGAATATAATCTAGACTAGAATATCAGGATGTGCTGCTTTTTGATGATCACCATTTGCACAGTGTGGCTGTAGATGAGCTTCTCGGCTGTGAGTCCACCGAAGCGGTCCATGAGCTTCTGTTTGTCAAGTAAGAAGGTCTGGAGTCGATTATTGAGGGAACGACAATGTGTAACGCAGTTCTTGTACATGTCATTCAGCTTCCGAATCACTGCACAAAAGAAATACAGCATGAAAATCAGTTTCATTAATACAATAATTACAAACATGGAACGTGATTGTCACTCAATTATACTACCACAGCACAGTGTCAAGCTGCACTCTACATTTTTAATGCTTGACATTCTATTGGACTGTAACACCCAAAAGATCTGGACTACAAACTACAAACATTTACCAGATACCTCTTAAATCTACAAAAGATGAATGCTTAATGGAAATAAGCAGAGGTCACAAGTCACCTTGTTTGACTGTAGTAGAGGGAAGGAGTTGGCCTTGTTTGATGTTCTCTTTAGCAGTGTGCAGTGCTGAGGACAGAAACTCTTCAGCCTTCATGTATAACACTAATTGCTCTGCGTAGCTGGAAGATATACATACAAAACATAAGTAAATTCAATGATCCTTGAAGTACATGTTGAGAAAATTTAAAAAGCTTAATCTGCATCTCACCTCCATTCTCTACTCAGAAGGCTAATCTGATCTGTCACCAAGCTCTGCTCTAGAAAGGAAACATCAGCACTGCTGAGGGCATCCAGTCCTGGGTCTTTAAACAAAGTCAGTTCCATGATACAGTGGACAAAAGCCAATGTGAAACGCATGTCACTCAGAGCATCTGTATGAGCTTGCTGTAAAAAGCATAGATAAAATACAGTAAATACTCAATGTGTTCAGGTGGAAGCAGATTTTTTTAATATATATTATGAAAATATACTTTTTGCCTGTAGGTTCAAGACAACCTGCAGGATTTCCCTAGCAGTATCATCATAGTATGTATCTGTACCTCCATCAGTGTATCTTCAGGGAGCTCTGGAGGATGAAAGACTGGAGTTGCATCCATGAATTCAGTGTCACTGTTTCTACGGCTTCCTTTCGGCATAAGACGGCTGTTAGGTAACCAGGCTGAGTTCATGTAGGTGGGGGAGCCTGCATTTAAGGCAAAGAGAAATATAGCTATACAATGAATAGGTTAAAAAATATGAATAAATACAAATACAAAAAGCACTGGCGTATCTGTTCAGGTTTAAAATAACCACATAGTTATTGTTGTCTATTATTTTATTATTACTATGATTTAAGTGGTTACTTCTTGACTGGAGAATTGTACCTTATTTAATTTCCCTAAAAAGGTTCAAATTACCTCTAAAATGGGCAAACTGGCACATCATTAAAAAAACACCAATACCCTGACTAGTGAGAACACTTACCTGAGTACATCTTTGATACTGTGCTATCAGGAGGAGTGTTTTCTTTGGATGGAGAACCCATAATGAAGAAAGCAGGAGGTGGGCTGTCTGAGCACTGAAAGCCACCAGTAGGTGGAGCTGTAGGGACAAAATCAAATTACTATGATGCCTTTAAAAAATGTAGTCCAGTTAAAATGCAGCCCAGTAAATGTTAAACACAGGGTCAAGTAGTTACCTCAAAACAGAAACTTTGTAACTTTTAAATATTGCAAGCACATAGTGAGACCAGACCTCACATAATGTGTGTGTTTATATCACACATTAATTGATTGCATTATTACATCACGGTTTCCTTTTGCATAACTTTATGGTGGTGCTTTCATGAACTGGCCTGTACCTGTAGAAATCCTACTATTTGCAGTGAAAAACATATCTGTCTTTATTAATCTGTCACTACAACAACGGGTACAGTGAAAGAAAAAGTGTGTGAACCTTTTGTCCTCATTTCATGGTTTTCTACAATAATTTATAATTAATTATGATCTGACCTTCATCTAAGTCAAGAGTATTAACAAATATAATGTGCTTAAAATAATAACACAAACATGTCATTATTAAAACAACCATAAAAACCTCATAGTGAAAAAAGTATGTGGCAGCAATAACCTCAACCAGGAGCTTTGTAACTATGGATCAGACCTGCACATTGTTCAGAAGGAATTTTAGCAGACCCACGTCATGATGTTTCCTCCACCATAATTTACGATTGGGATGATGTTTTCATGATGATATACAGTGACCTTTTCAAACCAGATGTAGTGTTGTGTGTTCTTTCCAAATAGTTCAATCTTAGTTTCAGTTCACAAAACATTTTGCCAATACTGCTTTGGAGTGTCAGTGTGCACTTTGGCAAACTTCAGTCATGCAGCAATGTTCTTTTTAGTAATCAGCAGCTTCCTTGGTGGTGTCCTGCCATAGACGCCCTGCTAGTTCAATGTTTCTAGTGCTGTAGACTCATGAACACAGATGTTAGCCAGTTCCAATGATGACTTCAAATCTTTAGCTGTCACTCTGGTCTTGTTTCTTTACCTCATTAATATTGTTTGTTGTGCTCTTGGGATCATTTTGACTGGTCACCCACTTCTTGGTAGAGTAGCCACAGTCCCAAAGTGTCTCCATTTGTAGATTGTTTGCCTAACTTTAGACTGACTGACTAGTCTTTGTAACCCTTTCCAGCTTCATGTAAATCTACAATTCTTGATCATAGATGCTCATCCTGAAAGCTTCTCTTGGTGAGGCAAAGCTCACATAAGTGTTTTCTTCTTGTGCAGAGCAAACTCAAAAAGTAAGAGTTGTCAGTCAAAATAGCTCTAGTCCACACCTCCAAACTAATATTCTTCCAGGTATGCTAATGCCTGACTCAAATTAACTTTGTTTTAACTTTATTCCAATGGTTCACAAACTTTTTCCACTAGCACTATGAGGTTTTATGGTTGGTCCCATTAAAGACATGAAAGATCAGATTTATTTTATGCACATTCTATTTGTTAATACTCTTGACTTGGATGAAGATCAGATAATGTTTTATGACAAATGAATGCAGAAAACTGTGAAATTTAAAAAAGGTTCACATACTTTTTCTTGCCACTGTATATAAATACTGTCAAAAAAAGACTGTATCAGTATTGACATAATCACCTGCTATATCCATGCTTTTCTCACAGTTGAAGCTATCGCCGCTTCCTTCTTCCAAAAGTTGAGCTCCAAAGGTCGCCTTCAGTAGCATGTCAGACAGCCTGCCTGTACTCAGTGACCTGGATATTTAACACAGCCAGAGATGGCATCGTGACCATTTATTTATCAGCGGGCATATCTATCAGACTGTGTGACATCTCTAGGTGCCAGGTATAGTGGGTTTTCATATGAAAAGTCTCAGTTAGATGTGGATTATTGACATAAACTCATACAAATTCACATTTCATTATTATGACCTTTTAAAGGGGCCCTTTTTGTTGGCTGAGTTCCTGCTGATGTCAGCCTGGGCAGCAGGAGCTGGGTCAAGGGACTGCAGGTTTGGGACAGTCCTGGTTCGGTTTGGCATTCTTGATTGAATCTGCTGTTAAAAAGAAAATTGAAGTTCTGAAACTTTAAACGTCTTCTTTTATATTTGTTTGGGCCTTATATGAAGTGTAAAGAACTTTTGCTGCTGCCAGCTAGTGTAAACTGTGATGTATTTTAAAAGCTTATATATAAGAGAAGCTGCTATATTTTAGAAGCTCTTTTTTTTAGGCTTCTGTATTTTAGAAGCTGACCTTGAGGCTGGAGTCCTGCATGTCAGCAGTGCCAGGGAACTGTCCAGTTCTTGTGCTGAGTGGAAGAGTCTGCTCTGAGGTCTTTGGTGTAGTTCCCACTAGAATACAGGGAATTCAAATGATTAAATCATTAGTAAATTAGGCCTGTTTATGAAGTCATCAGTGTTTAGTCAACAGCCCTAATAAGAATGTCACTAACACTAAATTAACTAACAAGTCTCTGTTTTCAAAAGACTTAAATGACTCCAGAGAGGTACTAAACATGAAACACTGTATTTTTTGCATGTACATGTAACAAATTATGAGAATTCCTGTGTTGGAGCTCTGCTTAACAAACATTCACTACATAGGTAAAAGGAAAAAACCAACTGAAATACCTACCTAGTGGGGAAGACTGTTGAGGTAGAGCTCCTCCGGGTACCAGCCTTGGAGAGTTCAGGACAAATACTGAACCTGGAGCTCGGCAGTCTCCATATTGTAGGGAAGTTTCACTGCTGCTGCCAGCACAGCACAGCGTGGCCCTGAATGACATAAGAACCATTTATAAAAGGGTAGGTGAAAATAAGAGGACACTGAGGTGGTGCGGGTGCATAGATAAGACAGCTGAGAAGCTGTACATGCCTTGTAGAGCCATGCAATCCAACAGGTTGCAGGTTCTGTTCCATACGCTGATAGTTTTGGATCTGAGTTGGGACAGGAATGGGCACTGTGTGGTTGCAGTTAAGGCTGACAAATTCTGCAGGATTGCTGCATCAGTGAAAGAGGAAGTATTAGCCACAGAGGAACGGACAGTTTGGAGTGTTTTTGAACATATTACAAATCAGTGGAGAAGTGCAATTTAACCAAATTAAATTCTCTAAAAGCTAAAAACATTTCTCAGATAGTATATGAAAGATATACTGTACACATTGTAAGCCAGGCCCTGTCTTACCTAACAGGCGGCAGTGGCGGTGTCTTGCTTGCAGGCATCAGACCTCCTTCAGTAACTACTGTGCTCCTGGAGAGTGTGTAAAAATGTGTTAGTGCATCAGTGTGATGGAGTTTCACTTTTCATCCATGCAAATATTTTATTTATGTCTGGTCTTGGTGTTTACATGTTTGTGTGCAACTCACCCACTGTATATCAGGCAACTTTCAACTGGTGACTCAGCATTCAGTTCACATGTGTACTCACCTACAGCGAAGTGAAATATAGATAGTCAGACTTTAACAATTTAACAAAAGTGTACGAGCAGAAAACAGGCACAGCTAAAAATACAGATAGCTAAAGTGTGAGACAGAGGCTCAGAGGTCTTACTGGGAAACTGAGCAGGAACCATGACATAATCTTCTGTGTAAGATAAGGTGCTCCTGCTGCCTTGATTGGGTGTTTCTTTCAGCAGGAAGACAGGAGAGTTCTGCGCGGGGGAGAAATGCAATTGGGGTTGGAGTCGGTGCATCTCTCCACTGGAATGCTAAGAAAGAAACAAAAGATTGGCTAATTGTCATTGCTTAGTACATACGATGAATGTCACATCTTTCACCAAGATCAAGTGAAGTAAAGAGATGATTTTATAAATCCAAACTTGAACATACTTGAGGGAAGGCCAGGTGGGATGCAGAGGAGCTGCTAGAGGAACTGCCCAGGCCTGCACTGGGGTAGGAGAGCATGGGAGCTGGAGAGCCTGTCAAAAATTGGGCTTGTGTTAGAACCTGGACTACAGTTGTTGTTACAGAGCTGTTTTGTTACAGACAAAATAAAGCACATACATTTCTTTGTGGCTGAGCTTGTCTCCAGGAAAGGATGGTGGAAAAACTCATCTGCAAGTGTGTAGATTTAGACGTCAGAGACAGATTTTAAAAATCAAATTACGAAAAGGGATTGTGAACGTTAATAGGCAGAGGTTTACCAAAGCCGATCCGTTCTTTGTGGTTTCTCTGAAGCAGCCCCAACAGTAGGTGTCTTAGGTTACTGGAAGTCTCTTTTGGGATGCTGGAAAAATACAAAGGTTTCCTGTTTAGATGAACTTTCATTAGTTAGAACACTGCTAATAACAAAAGTCACTGGAAAGAAAGTGACTCCTATTACAGTCTCGTCCCAAGAATTTTAAATACAATACACTGCACAAAGAGGGGTAAATCGTTAGATGAGCTCATCTTGGCATGCAGCTTTATACACAGTGCCATATGTGGAACCAAAATGTTGACAGAACATCTGTGTGTTTACTGTGTGTGCATCCTGTTTCCAATATGTATGTTCTTAAAAAACAGTAATATTTAGGCAACTTGTGTTTCATAACCACAGTGTGAGCTGTAAAATATGCTAATATTTTATCTATTTTATTGCTTCAGAGCACAAGCTGAGGGTATTATGACACTCAGAGTCAGAGTCAGTCATGCTGTAAGTGCATGTGTGTTTACGTCTGTATTGAGCTATGTGGGTCATGGGGAAAATGATAGCTGTACAGGCCACTAGCTGGCAGCTTGGAGCAGGTTATATATAGCATGACAAGAAAACAACAAACCATGTCTCCTAAGACACAAACAGGGGCTATCTTATCATTTGGCTTTATCACTGCAAAAGATAAGCATGGCCACAGGCCATACACAAGCTGCTGGCATAATACACTGCTTACAATCCTTTCCAGGACCAAATTCTGAACATTAGACATTCAGTCTTCAACACTTTAAACAGACACGAGTACTGATTAGTATGTAATGATTTCAAAGCAGAGAGACTAAGTTTCATATTACACCTCCTACAGAGTATGTTGTAGAGGGAGAAATAGATGTAGCTTTACATGTTAGTTTGATTTTCAAATATTGTGAGAGTGTCTGATCGAGAATGTTCCCGATGATCAGTTGCGTCAGATGTCTGTATCAGTTTCTTCCACATTAGGACTATTATTGGTGGTGGTATGAAACTTCTGGATTTACTGAGTGCTAATTATAAAAGCGTGTGCAAGTGTTACACGTGTTTTGTAAATGTCCACGCCATTCACATGCAGGCACGGGGCAGATGAATGTCATTCACCAGCAAGTGCAGAGATGACAGATCTCTCTGTAATACCGGTTTACCATGTAACTCCTATCATCTTCCTTTGCGTATTGTTTGTGTCTAATATGCAGTGTATGAGAGTTGGTGGGTGGTCTGGCAGAGGTGCACTAACCTGGGTAACAGGGTCCTGTTGCTTTCATAAAACAGACGAAGCTCCTGTGGTGTACTGGCCTAAATGGGCACAATAAACAGGAGATACACTTGAAAATGGCCTATAACATATGCAAATGCACCCTTACGAACAAGCACTTGAATAAATTACAATGGACTGTTGGTTTGTTTGACTAGAACTTTACAACAATTATAAGCTACTTGTGCCAAACTGCATATGATCCAACCATAAGAAATATGCGGTTGTTTGATGATACCCATCAAACTAGCTAAGCAAACCTCATCATCAGCTAATCTCAACCTGACCTTTGGACTCACTGACCTGTCTGACAAAAATAGAAGCAAATCTTCCCCCTGATTCTCAGGGAAAATGCATTCAAGGAAACTGCAACATAAATAACCTCAAAAGGTACAAAAGGTCAAATAACAAAATGTGTTTTCATCTGAAACAGCTATACGTAGGAATAACCCAATCACTGAGGTTGCACAAGACAGTGCATTATGGGTGCCGGTCCCAGGCCTGCTGCAGATATAGGGGAGGGATGGGTCAGGAAGGGCACCCAGTGTAAAAACCTGCCAAATCTACATGTTGATCATGAACAAGGAAAAGGGAATAAAAAGGGATTTCAGGAAGGATCACGTGTCATCACTTCTCTATAGATAACAGTTCAACTGTTTCATCAAAGCAGCCACGTGAACAGCAGAACGTAATACCCAGTGCTGTGTCATAATATTTGCTCCAGGCTCATAGCCACTTCCATATACCCCCAACCCCATCAGTAAACAAGGCTTTCCTAGTAAGTGGACAAGCTATTGCAGCATTTTCCAGCTGACAACACTGGAGATCAGGGAGAGTGTCACCTAGCAGGCAGGTGGTCTTTAATGGCTCATGGATGGATGATGTTGTTTTTCTATGTTGCGAAAGGGATATATCATGTTCAGTTTTGTGTTTACAATAATGACTCTGCCTTTTCTATGTATTAAACAAAAACAATTGATGGGTATTTGTAATTACATAAAGGAGCTCAGTGAACATTTCTTTGTGAGTTACTGTAACAGTTGTTAACAAATGTTAACAGTTTTTGTATCTGAATATGTTTGTGCTTTGAAGTGTCACTCACATGAAATGGTGCCTTTCCAGTCAGACACTGGTACACAATAGTGCCTATGCTCCACAGATCAGCCTTGGCATCATACTTCTGTGACATGATGACCTCAGGAGCCTGAGTTCGGACAAACACAGTTCACAGCTTTGGACATGGCGAAATTACACTTTGTTGCTACAGGAAAGCAGAGTAAGAGACCTTAATACTCACCATGTACATGGGAGAGCCACACAGTGTTGCTGCCATGGTATTTGTCTGGAGATGACGTGCAAATCCAAAGTCAGCTGGAGGGTGAGAGAAATGAGGTGACGCACAAACATCAGTGTTTGTGTGCACATATTTTAGTGAGAGCAGAGTGTTTCCATGTACTGTACCAAGAGACACCGTGTATTTCCTTTCACATTTTGTTCTTCTAATGTTTTACCTATCTTGATGCAGGTCTTCGTGGAACTGGACCTGCGCCCCTCTGGGTGGCAAAGCAAAATGTTCTGGGGTTTGAGGTCTCTGTGGAGGATGCCTTTACCCTGCAGGATCTTCATGGCCTGAGCTATCTGCTGTAGGAATACACGGATGGTGTCCTCACTTAATGTGCCCCTAGCTGTGGGTCAGACGGATGAAATACATATGATGATCGTGTAAACTATTTTGTTTACAATAAGGCTTCATTTAGAAATTAATGTGAGGGACATGTGATGTGCTAGTAAACCTCTCTCATCTCAATCCATTCAGTATTTCTAGCTGCTGTGTTTTTCCACCGGAGGACAGGGGATAAGTAAGTGACAGATGGGTGAGGTCATGTGGGTGCTCTGTGAACCTTGCCAAGTGTGACTGAGTGTTGTGCTGAAAATAGCGTGATGTGTCTCCTGTGCAGGAACACAAAATTAACAGGTCTACAAAATAAGAGATGTTTGCACAGTGGCAGAATTAGACCGTCAGTCCACATCAGCATCTGAATAGTTTCATCCACGCCAAAGAAGTAAATTTAGCATGAGAAGAAAATTAACTTTATGCCCTCAGTCACATCATCAAATGTTGAAATGAAGTCTGAAACATGAGACGGAGGAATTTTTTAATGTCATAGTCTAGAGAGAAGTGTTTTGTTTTTTCAGTCTGAGAATTTAGTCCCAGTAAAAACACAGGACACACTGAAAGCCAGCAACATGAAAAATAAAAGCAGGGAGTTATTATTCCCTAATCTGGTTTTTACATAACTTCTAGTAAAAAGTGGAATAATCTCAATCATAAGCCTATTTCTATGGTTTACTTTTATCTGGGTTAAGTATTAAGGAGTATTAGTGATAATTACCCACTGACCTGTGGAAACTTTAAACCTGAATTCGGTGTTTGTACTACTGTGCCAAAATCCTATTACTCCTTCAAAAGTCTAATAAAAAAATGGAAAGCTGACTTGTCAGTACAACAGTAAGTTTCTCCAAACATGCTCACAAAAAACACACTGTGAGACTGGCCCTCTCTTGCAAAAGTGAATGTCAATGTCTTTTTTTTTTTTCGCTGTGACCACTGGTGAAACAGAAAACTTTACTGTACAGGGTACAGTTCAGAGACATGAGCTATATTAAGCTCTGTGTGATGTAGCAAACTTACAGTGAAGGTACTCTGCCAGGTCACCTCCATTGCAGTACTGTAAAAACGAGGAATACAAGTCTTAACAGAGTCTCTGACAGTGCTGTCTGATAGTAATTGTGATTTGCATTTGCACTTGAAAACAGGGTGACATGTAACTGACCTCCATGACAAGATACACACATCCTCCCATTTCCTGTTGATAAAACCAGATGAAGATTAAATGCAAATCAAAACAGTAACGTAATATACATAGAGAGGTAGGGAATTATAAATCAGTTAGTGCCTTAGCAGCTATGTCCCAGGTTACACAAGGGACACGAGCTCATTTCTTAGACTGAGTCGACTACTGTTGCTTGTTACCGCATGCTCAGGAACCAGAAACTGTAGCCTGTTATGGACCCTGTCCAACTCCAGGCTCCCTGAATCATCTAGTACCTGCTGCTAATTTAGGGCTGTTAGCATCAACATTAAAAGAGTGAGACGTTTAAAAGGTGTCAGTCGCACTTGACTTGAATGGACAGTAAGGTGGGGGGCGGGGGGCAAGTTGAATCTTGTTTGCCTTTTATATCACCTAACATGCTCTGTGTATCGGACTGAAACTCGTTTAGTACCTTATGTGTATAATGGTGTAATAAGTATCCTGATAACAGAGTAGAGGCTGGTTGATGCCAGGTAAATTAACATATTAATGTCAAAGAAGCCTCTGGCAGCCTGACCTGGAGTCTCAGTACATAACCTAAATTCATTAGCCCCGTCTGCTGGTGTGAGCCTGCTGGGAGGTGATGTACTGTGTTTTTTAAGCCATTGTTTAACCAGCTACACCCTGCCATCTGTCAGAAGCAGTGAGAGATCAGATCAACCCTGTCTGGCAGGTGTCAGTAAGGTGAGAAGAGCAAATGGTTAATGGTTAACTCAACAAGGCTAGTATATTACACTAAATCCTAAAAAAAAACATTTCACTCTAGTCTCTTTTAGAATAATAAAAACTACAGTTCAGGTCATTGAGTCCCGCCAGCGCCATCAAAGACTACAACACCCGTCATATCTGCACCACATGCGCACACGGCGTGAAGTGTTATGACAACACTACAGCATGAGCAACATGTGGCTGCAAACACACAGGTGACAGAGACGCCAAAGCTTTACCTGGTAGTCCAGCAGTCGAACAATGTTCTCATGCTTGAGTTCCTAAACGAGATGGGGGAAAAACATTTGAGTTCAAGTGGACACGGAAAGAAAGACACAGGAACATATCAAAAACTGAGCGTACCTTTAATATTTTGATTTCTTTACCAAGCAGACAATGTGATTTGGCCAAGTTCTTCTTGCTGATGCACTTTACAGCAACTTCCCAGTCACGTTTCTAAAAAAAATAAATAAATAAATAAAAAAAGCAGCTCTATAAATACTTTTTTTAAATCAATCAGACACATAATAATACATTAATATCATGGGAATACCTCTCTATGTCTCCCTTTGAACACAACCGCAAAGGCACCGTGACCGATCAGGTCCCTTCTGTGGAACTCAAACTTCCCGACAGCCTCCATGGACGAAAACTAAAGGTGGATTTAAAGTGTCCGAGCGGCTTCAGGAGGTTGAATATGCAGCTGGAGAACAGTACACCACTTCCACGACACTTCCCTTGTACCGATCAGTCCCATTTCACTGGTGGACAACTCCGTCCTCGCACATGGTGAAGTTTCTAGTCGGTGACAACACTGGGGAGTTTCTGTCAGCCACGAAAACGTAAAACAACGTGAATATTAGCGAGACACGTTACTTACTTAACTATTGAAGTCAGTTCCTGACGCTCTTACAGAAGTGACAGTAACAAAAAGTCCTCTTAGAGCTGTTAAACGCTGTTTATATTCAGACACTGAGCTCAGATATTATTGTCTTCAGGAGTTATTCATATCTCACGACGAGCATGCGCAAACACATCGACAGATGTTGGACGGTGGTGCCTTCATGGACACTTCGTAAACCTGTCGCTCTTAGCGAAGATTTCATTCTAAAGTGCTTCATTTAAAAGGACCCGTTGGACAAAACAAGAGTTAAGGTAGCTGATATTTTTCTCTTAGAAGTTGAGAAGCAGGAAGCATTTTCTTTGCTGCCCTTTGCACGATCTGTAAACATTTTAAAAGTGATATATTCATGAACACTACCACAAATACACAAGTCAAAACAACCAATCCAAACGTGAACCCAGTGGTGAAATAAATATGTAATAAAGACAACATTGATTTCTTGTCATAAACATTTTTAATAAAGATAACTGAAAGCACAAACCATGGTACCATAAGAAAACAATTATTAAAAGCCATATACACGCTTAGAAATAATGAAATATTTAACTTTAACTCGGGCACAGAGTAAGTTACAGTAAATCATGGTTTAGGGAACTTAATTTTGGTACAGTGTAAGATCAATAACATTTAAAATGTCACGTCTCTCTACTCTCACAGTATGGTAAGAAAAAAGCAACAACCTTAACAAGTCCCTCTGTTGTAGAACATGTTTCATATTTTACCACATGAAAATGTGTGAAAATGTGAAAGAAATGAGCAACAGAAACAGCTAAAGACAGCACAAAACTTCACAGAATTGTGTTGAAAACACAACCAATTATCACTGTTCCTTAAAAAGCATAATATACTGCAGCTTGCCAAGACGTGAGGTACTGCGAATACACCAGTCAGTTAATTTTGAGAGAGAAACACACAAATGAACACAGAACGTACTGATTGCTGAACTGTGATACTTTAACAAGACATGATAACTCAGAATCACAAAATAAATAAATACATTATATGAGAAATACTTAGAGTCTGATCCACTATTACTTCATCTGCTGTCATTATGCAGTTATTGTGTTGTGCTGCTCCTAAAACTGGATTAAAGCTGTATGAATCATGTCAGTCTTGTACAATAAATGGTTTTGCCCCCGGTGATGATGGATACTGTTAACAGATGGTGGAACCATTATGTCATTGTTTATAAGGCATACACCTAACACTATATTTAAGGAAAGTACACTGCTTTCCTTGGTCCATGTTATATCCAAACTATACCCCAAAACTACTACACATGTTTAAATTCTACATTTCCTGCAGGTAAATTAAGGCAGTTGTAATTACACTGATTCACTTGAATGACACATGTCAAACACATCACTGTGTTTCAATAAAAAACTTATTTTCTTTCTTGCTGAGAAGCAGATCCTAACATCCATTTGTCTGTATGAAAAATGTGAAGCCACCACTAGCAGCAGATGATTAGTCTACTTTGGCTTAGCACAAATTCTGGAAAAATGACGATGAAACAGCTAGGTTGGCAAGTTAAACCGGCACACTCATGTTAACCACAGCGCCATTTTTTGCACTTTTGTGTTTGTACAGATTAAATAAATGAAATATAACATGTCAAATGAGTTTTAGAGGCAGTGCTAGTAGGCAGATTTGGACAGAGCTGGGTCAGCTGTTCGTCCCTGTTTTGAGTCTCTGCATTGACGAGACACTGACAGCAGCTCTGATTTATTAGACTGACACAATAATGGTATCAGTCCTTTCATCTAACTCACAGAATGAAACAACATTTAAGCATGTTCACCAGAATGTTACTACTCTTTGAAATGAACCTTTGCAGTAAATCAGTTGCAGTCTAATCTCCGCTACATTACTACTGATGCCAGACCCCTGAACCTTTGCCTCAGAAAATCCTGTTCTTGTCTTTGGGCAAACTGTATTTCTATGACACAAAATAAAAGGCACAGTCGTCAGAGTCTGGTTTTCATTAAAGGTGAAGCTATGAGGCAGCAACACAACACCGTCTGGAATTTAACTTTCACTTCAGTGGATTGGAGTCTCCAATTCATTAACATAACATAGCGAGTGAATATTCGGGACAGTGTTTTTTCATTTTACACTCTGAGCTCCGAACTGCTTTGCTGCCACAGACAGAGACGGTGAACTACGGTTCTACACGGCGGACAGGTCGATACGATTGGCTGAGTTGGTGCTTTTCTCCCACGTGTTCATCTTGGTGGGAGTAACGTCCTCCTTGTTTCCATTCATCTAGATTTGAAGAGGGAAAGGGAATAATTAGACAAAGAAAGGATTAGATCGAGAAGTTAACAAGTCTTTGTGTTGACTAATCTTTAACACCAGCGCTCACAATGTCAGAGTTGAAGGGCTTTACGTTGATGTTTCGGATGGAGCTGCTGGTAAGGGACCACACCTTGGTTTTGTGTTTGAAAGCAGCTCTGACCTACAGAAATGAGTGACACAACAACAAACCCTGGTGATAAATGCCGCATGATGCTTATAAACACCACAAAAGCAACCATGCAAACATATTTACCACTTTACCTCAGAGTTGAGAAGACAGTGAAACAGGAAGACGAAGAAACCCTAGAAAAAAAGTGCATTTTAGGAGAAGTTTCAATAATCGCTGCTGACGTTGTGTAAATAAATGTTACTGCAAAGACCAGACTTACTTGTAACGAGTTGAATATAGCAAAAATATATAGGAATGGCAAAGAGTTTGTATTGACAGCGAGAACGCCGAAAATCCAGGAAATGCCGAGTATGGGCAGAAGCACAGCTACTGCCTTAGCAGTCAACCTTGAAACAGAGCATGTGACAGCCATGTTAATACAAAAGACCTGTATTTAATGCTTAAAAGAGTACTGCTAATCAAAACAAATCATCTCACTTGACTGCATTGGCATCTCCGTGAACCTTGTAATTCTCTCCACTGATTCGCGATATGATCCTGGTCACGGATATCAGAATCCCAATGTTCACCTGGAAATCAGAAAGAAGGATAAATACTTTAAACTCAGTTCCTCTTCAAACACACTTCACAATGAATACAGTTTATCAAATTAAACAAACTGAAAGGGGAACTGTAAAAAATAACATATGCTAATTCTTGCAAATTCCTCACCACAATGACAAAGAGAGCCGGGGCTACAAACGCCCAAATGGCTCCATTCTTCAGTGACAGCCAACAGCTGAGAAAGCAAGAGTAGGCGTTAGAGTAAGAAAGGAAAAAGAAAAATCACAGTGTTCACGTCCAAGTGTGATATTCTAAGTGTGCATTGCTGTAATGTAAATATGGAATGACATATGTTGTTACTGTTAGCCTAAAAGCTTTTTCTTTTATTTCTTCCACAGGTGATGATGTCATTCTTATGCAGCGCCATCAAACCTAACAAAATAAATTGAATTTCATATCACTCCCATATGTTTCTTTTAATGCACAGGTCATACTTACTTGTCAACCTTGCCATAACTGTCCAGAGCTGATGTTATGGACACCACACAGATCAATAATGGACATCCTGATAATAAGCAAAGAAACAAACTCGTTACAAATTCATCACTGTCACTTAGAAGCCTGCAAAGCCCTGGGGTAAAAATGTGATTTGGGTCCCTGGTCACCCTCACTTTGCAAAAAGTAAGTGAACCCTATTGTAATACAAATGCAATCATACATTTAGTAACAGATATGCAGAAGCCCAGATGTTCTAATGGCATAGTGGCTAAGATGCATATGTTCCCGTAAACTGTAACATGCCCAAATGATTAAGACCCCCATCAGTTTCTTTAAACTCTGCATCAATGCAGCCAGTAGCACAAACTGAACCAACCCAGAGTCCAGATCTATGCAAGGCAGGGTCACAAGATTGGGTAACGATGTATTAGCTTAATGTTTCAAATAAGCACTGAAACTATTGATTGATTAACTGATTATTAGACATTAAACAACCACCCATTTATAAACAAATTAATAATAAGTCAAAGTTATTTTTGTGTGTTCAAATAAAATTTCAACTTGTTAGTGACAGTGAGAGTAAGGAAAGCGCCACAGGGTGGAGTAGCCCAGTCGGTGTACCACAGTGAAAACTAAACCTTTTAGTCCTTTGTGGATGAGGGGCCCGAGGCAGTTGACCAGATTACAGGAGGCCTTGTTAGGCCTTGTTAGGCCTTGTTAAGGACAACATCGACACATGTTTCCAATACGCGTGTTGATGCAGGAATAAAGTCAGGATGATTAATGAATCATCTCAAAATAACCTAGTAGTCCTAAAAAGGCTTTGACTAAGGCCACAGATATACAGATCATGACAGATCTAGGCCAAACAGTGGGCCAAACGTATTCTTCATTTAATATTAACAAACATCATTCCAGCCCCATTGTAGTTGTTAAACACTGTGGCCTTTTATTAGAGCATTTTGTCCAACACGGTAAACTGCAACCATTCTAACACCTGCCTGTGTCTTTGTTGTTAAATCCACTGGTCGTTTAATTTATCTGCTGTGCTGCTAAATGACTATTTCCTTAAAATAATTAGGGTTTCTAGCCCATCACACTATGAGGAAACTTTTACTTTGGAGGAAATGGAAAATAAAGTACTAAACAGCCTTCATCACAGCTAACAGCGGCAGCAATTCATTTTAAAATGAGTATTTACTTTTTATGTATAACAACCATACTCCTAACTGTCGGACAAGTCTCCAGCACATAATTTGCTCTTGGCCACACAAACTGAAAAATTACTCTGGCCAGAAGAAAGGAAGTAATAAAAAAGGGATCGTTTTTCCACTAATGGGTTCAGCATGTTAAGGAGAGACTATGCATTCTCCAGCAGCCTGAGACGGTAGATGTATGTCCCACAGTCTCTTTAACTGTCCATCAACTTTGGGTCAATGAGATCAGGAAGGGCTATTGTTATGCTGGAATGTAACTCGAAGCAGATTTATTTAAAAGGGTCATAATTATATACACTGCATGGACATTATTTGACCAGTAAGGTTTCCTAAAATGTGGACAATAGGCACAATAAAAAACAATTAAGATGACAAAAGGACCCCGGAAAAAAATAAGCTAGCTATCTTTGTTCTATTCTAATATGGCAGATATGTCATCTGGGTTTTCCATCTAAGTGTGGCAATTTAAAATAGCTGATCAGACGTACCCCAGCCAATGCCATAGTAGTAGATGTGTTTGCTATTCTCAGAGCCAAACACCTTGACCACCATACTGTACAGGTGGAGGCCCTCCACCAGCATCCAGGCGAAGGCGCTCAGAAAGAAGAAATGAAGCAGGACAGCCATGATCTTACAAGGCAGCTGAGACAGGGAACAAAACCAGGTTTTTCCAATTAAACACATTCTGTTTTTAGCATTTTGCTCTGTTCAATTATGTCGTTTCATTTGATCACATCTTACATTTTTTCCACTGTAGCTCACTTTGCCTTTATTCTAATATTGTTCAGATTATTAGTCTAATGTCACTGTGGTTATTGATACGTCCATTGTAATAATTATCAACACCATAGTCTACATTGTGCACCTACCGTGTCTGGGTCAAAGCGAGCACTGATCAACAATAACATCTCTGCCACCAGGATGGCAAAAGACAAGTTGGCGTGTATGTGGTAGCGTTGGTTTCGGATGGTACTCACTGACCTGCAGAGCACGAGAAGACACATGAACTTCTACTGTGGTAGTCTGGTAGATAGATATAGTATATGAAATATGATTAAACATAAAAGCTGTACATTCAAAAATATGGATGTAGAAAACTGTGGGCTCCATGTTTATAATACATTATGTAAAATACAATATAATTTAGTGACTTACAGAGAGTGTTAATAAAGTTAATACAAAATAAAAGGCTGAAAAATTCTGCGTGTGATTGATTGATGATACTCACGACAGGACTGCAAAGGTGACCAGAGTGATGGCAAGGCAGAAGATGGAAATTGAACAGCCAACATAACCAATGGTTGATAGTGCCACCTTGTGGACAGTGGAGAGCTGTGTATGGAGACGAGTCAACATCAACAACGAACAAGACAAACGTGTGAAAACATTCTTATTGTCTGTTGCTTACATTTCAAGGTAGTGCACAGCGCCACCAACACACATGCAAATCTAACTGAGTTGGTTTCATTGTAGGGAAATATAGAGGCGCCCTGATGATGAATACAACGCTGACTCTCATTTGTATTTTTATGGCAGGCTACACTCTAGGACTGGTCATAAAGTAACATAAAAGGCATAAAGCCAAAACACTCGGAGGGTTAAACAACAGATACCACAATCTAAATTCAAATATTCCGTTTTTCCTTTTACATGTTTCATCTTTTCTTGACGTCAGGTTGTTTGTCACTCTACTCGCGGTAGATTTTGGTGTAAACAAAATGCACAATGTCCAAAAAGCCCTAGTGTGACAGTGGTAATTGTATTCCTCCACATGCACATATCCATGGCACCAGGCCCGGTGCATTGATGTTGTTTTGGAGTGCAGGCTATTTTGAGGGTTTGGGTTTAACTCTAAATTAACTGTCTTCACATGTGCCTTGTCATTACAGGAGCAAAGGGAACTCAACTTTCCAGAAAAGGAATATGTGGGATGTTCCCTCACAGCTGAGGGATGAGGCAGCCCACTAATTAGAGGCTGGCAAAGGGTAAGTATAGCATGAAAGAGAACTCTGCTCCTTAAATACAGCACTGACCCACTTAGCTCCAATAAGAACTCCTCTTTTCTATATAAAGAAAGCCTCCTGGATGATGCCATGGCACATCTTCTTGGATAACAGAAAGTGACACTGTAGTGACAATGCAAACGGGCTTGGGATTCCCAACGGCTCTACATGCAGATACGTGAATGTACAACACTGTGCAGGATAGTAAACAGGAGAACGTCAGTGTTGATGATGAAAGTTAACCCAGATGTTTTAAGAGGAGAGTTTTGGAGGATGATTCAAAGGGTCTGGTCTGGTCTCTTGACAGACTGTGGTCCTTGAGGAATGGACCACTGACCTGAGCAGTGACCCAAAAGAACCACATTTAATCTTAGTTGTTCCAAAGTACTTCTGTATAAAACCACCAGTGAAACCAGCATTGTGACTGTATAGGTCTGCTTACAATTAACCTACAGGGAGCAACGATAAACTACACCAGGTTCTGGTTGGTGGGTTAGTATGTGGTAAACCACTGTTTCCTGTCCAATTAGGCTCCAGCAAATCTACTTAATTTGTGACAAAGGTAGAGAGGGAGGAGCATGCTTATGAACATGACTCACTGTAAAAAGTAGCTACACGTTCACTATTTTAAAACACAGATTAAAGGAAAAGTATTGTGGTGGAAATCATCATCGGTGAAAACACTTTTCTCAGCAGAGATTGTTAAAGCAGGAAAACATAGTTGCTACTAATTACATCAACAACAGCTCTGTTTTATTCAAGTGTCCAGTAAACCCTGACGAGTGTGGTGAGGAATCAGTATTCACAATAGCAGGATCATAGGTGTAAAACAACAACTGAAGAACATCTTGTATTCTTCCTATTGTGACATACAGTATCACAATATCACTGCTTTGTGTGTTCCTCATTAAAAGTAACAGTGTACAGAAGCAATATGATCCACGATTAGTATAAAAATCATTAATCAGAGCATCTTGTGTATCAAAGTGAATCTAAAATGTCATACCTTTAAGGGCACCACTTGCATAAGGATGGCAAAGTTGGTGAGGTGGTTGCACAAACACACAGAGTACGTCATGTTTCCCTCGGAGCGCACACAGCCTTCATTGGACCATACAGCTTCATTTGAACTTCAAATGGGCAACAATATGTATTATTCACAGAGGAAAAATAAACTAACACAACAATTCTGGCATGAATAATAATATACAAACAACCGACCAGGTTTTTTTTTTTGTTGTTTTTTTTATAGCTGGCAGGGATCATTCAACACGATCCATTGTGGGAGGCAAACAGAAATGTAGAAATGTTCTAGCAGAATTTACCAGGGCAATCTGACAGGTCAGTCCAATAATTCACATTTTTCTTGAGTTTCAGGGCAAAGAGGAGTAAGAGAGTAATCATTCTAATCCAACTAAAACACACTCCCTCTTAAAGTGATTTATGCTTTCTAAATAGTGTCTTGGCTCCTTATATCAGATCACGATATTTTTACAGAGGGCTGTTGCTCAAGAAACATCAAACTGAAACACATGTAACAGTGGATGTTTCTGATTTGAATAAAAAAAGGGAAATACCCCTTTTTTATATAAATTATTGGTCATTTCTTATCATTTTTAAACCTTAAAGACTTGAGTAAAGAATATGCAAAGAGCCAACAATCAAGATAAAATCTCTTTGGCTCGGCATCTGAAAGAATAATTGAGACATGAGACATCTAAGTCACGAACACAAGACCCACCTGTAGTTCAAGAAGGCACAGTAGAGGAAGACTCTGTTGCTCTCATTTTGTATTCGGTCCTGTTGTTCTTTGGTCTGCAAAGGAAAATACAAATAAAGTTGACTGAGTTATCTTTAATCGCAAGAGAAATGTGATGTGTATGTGATACGGAAAAGCATCAGGTGTTGGGTTATACTGGAAAAGGAAATGATGATTGTTGTTTAATATATTAATATCTATATTAAGTAAAAATAATACAGTACAGTTATTGACCTAAAGAAAGGGAAACTGCTTTGTTAATGTAACTTGAGTAAAATAAAAAAATGCTTCACTTGTGCTCAAATGCCTGTAAAGGAAGACTTCAGACAGAGGTCTGAGATCATACGCAGTGAAAGACAAAATGCAGATTGACACTTAGTGAAGGTGATTATTACACTCAGCGAAAATCCCAACTGTCCTCAAGAAACTTATTCGATTATAAATCACTTTTTCCATGTCATTCGTTAATATGAGATTTGGAGTCCCCAGAGACAGTGAGCTAATGGCTACAATGCAAGAATGCGGTAATTGAGGCTTGGCCCTGGTTCCAGGTCAAACCACTACCCTCCTCAATCTGTCAGCTGAAGAAAACACTTCCACTGGCTGGTTGGGTAGACGCTGCGAGTCTGCACACCTCTTCCCATTCCCCAAGCCTTGACTCTCAGACTGACTAAGTGTATGATTAGATGGACTGGGTCTGCACTATTTCCTTCTGGAAAAAGTGAGATTGAGAGTAAAACTGACAGTCGGGCTGTCTGTTTCCTGGCCCCATACGCTCAGTGATTCACATTACAAAGCACAGGGCGATACATTGACTTCACTGTGAAACCGAATCGCCACTCTCATTCTGTCTGCTTCGCACACGCAGCTCTTTAGTCATCGTGTACTCTGACCCGCAGGATGAATGCAACACACACAGATTCATTTGGCCCATTAGAGTCGGCAGGACAATAAGCGCTAGATCCGTGAGTGAGCTATAAATGCGCCCCATCATCACAAGACAGCAGCCAGCTTTGAGGAGCTGCAAGCAACCCTGTGGGTGGATTAACTACTCCCATGGGGGCTTTAATAACTCACATTTCTTCTTGTGTGTAAATGAAAGCAGATGGAATTGAGACAAACTAACTGGTTCACGGGGAGCCTTGTTTTAGTGTCATATTTGCTCTCCACGCTCACGAACCTGTAATATTCCTTAAATGAAGGAAAACAAATTATCCACATTAAGAAGATACAAAGTGTGGATTATTGAAAATCAATCATCATCAAGCTATGACACTGTAGTCTATATAAAGATGTACAGTGAAATATCATATACAATACCCACAACACATTTCCTCTGTAGCGTCTCTTTATTTGTGGTTTGTTCAGCGTGTGTTTTTTGAGGTTCCTCAAAGTTGCTGCTGAGTGTTAAAATGCATTCTGAGAGCTGGCTGAGCTTTGCATGCATGCTGTTACCGGTTACCGGTTACCATGCCCAACTTTGTGCTCAGTCTGACCTCCACTTACTTAATATTAAGAGTTAAAGGTGCTATTTAAAGATTAGAGTGCTGAAATCACTCTTTGCTTGACATTACTCCTGCTAAAAACTTGTAGATGTCTGAAAGGTGACACTGTTTTCATGTAAGAGCTCATAATGCATAAAAGTTTGTGAACCACCTGTTTTATTTCATGATGTGTTGTATTTATTTTCATTTTAATTTAACACTGTTATGTCAGAAATAACAACAGTTGTCAGCTAAATGCAGGGTAAATGTTTGCGTTGAGATGTAGTGCAGCAGAAGTAAAAAGAAGCAGAAAATGACAATACTCAAGTACAGAGTAAGTGTTTCCAACTTGTACTTCACTATAATACTAGAATAAAATGCATAGAGTGCGTCTTGGTGCATGGTTTTTGACTTATATTATATTAATTGTGATGCTGCAGGTCTAAGCTGATAGATTGTTGACATAACACATGTTTCATGTGAAAATGATTTACAGAACAGCTTTGTCATTGTGCACCCCTGCCAGTGACTTACGCCAACACACCAATCGAGTGTCATCAGGAACAAGCCGCCTTCAACATTTTTCTCACGTTGACGATGTGTCCCTCTAACCCAAAGCATGCCTCATCCTTTCGCTTTTTGTGGCGCCTCTTCGGTAAAGCGACGAGGGATAAAAATAAACACTTTCATGCATCACAAAGGACCATAAATTGTGGATGATATATAGAACCTAACAATTTGTTTAAATGCCTCTCAGTCGTCTGTGGTAACTTTCAGACCTCCCATGACTGGCAGAGCCGTGGCTGTGGTTGAACTAGCTTCAGCATACACCAGCAGCATATAGCATATGTCTTGTCAAGTCCCAAAACCGTGGGCAACTCCGGGGCCAATTTAAATCTTTGCTTTTGACATCTGGTTCTCAAGTGAGGCGCAAATGAAGAAAAGATGTAAAAAGTGACACGCCGCCCATCATCTTAGTTTCAACCGTCAGTTTGAAACAGACAGTCTAGTGCCTGTACAAATACAACCCAAAGATGTGCATACTTTTGTCGTTAGTAATTATATTGCTGATTGAACTAAAACTCTCACACTGACTCACTCGCAGCTTTGTATTCACCCCCAGAAGCTTTAAGAGAAGAAAACTGTTGAACTATTTTGTCCACTAATAGTGTTCAGCAGTGAAACCAAATCAACAAAAGGCTACTTTCAAGAAATACATAAGATAATGTATATGAACTAAACTGAAACTATATTTCAGTCACAGTGGGTAAAAAAATCAGCTCTGAGCTTTTGTCTCGCACTCATCTGCTTATCCCATCCAGCACTGGTACAACAACATGCAGCTGCGAGAGCAGTTAGAACTATATACGGATCACAGACGTCTAAATAAAGGCTTTGTGTTACATTTAAAAAGCAGTGAAAAAATACACAACAGTGCGAGTGAGTAAGTGAGCGATCTTCTCCTTTTGCCTCAAACATTCCAAATATTTAGGAGCACACAGAGCTCGGGTGTAATTTGGACTGTACTTTCTGAATTTAGTGTAGATGCTGTTTTCTTACAGTGCGGCTGTCAGCATTGACACTTCAGTCACACAATAGACAAACCACAGAACATCATTTCTAAATACCATCATCTCTTTTTGTGGTGTGGTGTATGTGCAGTAGGTGGACGTTCTTAAAATATGTAGCCAGGATTTAACAATGGCTAAATTGTTCTATAAGACAACAGAGAGGTCATGCTGGCCATTTCCAAAAACTACACTGAGTGCTGTAATATTTAGAAAGAAGAAGAAGAAGAAACCCTTTCTTGCAGTATGTCTGGAAAAGGTATGTTGTAACATTAATCAGTGCATCAGGCTGTAAAAAACAACCACAGCTCAAAATCTGACCTGGAGTCTGAGACAAACCTGCTCCTTTTTTATCACCTTAAGATGAATACATTTAAGCATTACGCTGACACAACCTGCGTCTCTGACAAAGTGCAGCTCCTGCTGTTGTTGTAACAGGGCTTTTCAATCAGAGGCCGTACTCGACGCTGATCTACATACTGCATGTGGAGCAACAATCTGAACCCGCGCAGCAACACAACTGGCCTTGAGTGAGATCATGCTGTCCGGGGAAATGTATTAAGACATGCAGCTGTGGTCTCAGCTCAGTCTCGGAGGTACGGCGAGACGTGTTGATAGGCATGCAGGGTGTGAGTAAAAGTGGGGACAATTAAGCGAGCCCAAAAAATGCAGAATTGTTTGTGATAAGGTAAGTGTTGGGTGTTCAAATGTAAAACATATTCTAAAAAAACATACAGGGTAAACTAGCATGACAACGAGAGAGGTTCTCCATGCATTAAGTCATGCGTTTAATTCCCACAGGCTTTCATATGGGCCTCACTCTGGTTTCTGGCTTGTTTCTGTTTGCATTCATAATTGGAGGATTGCATGTAGAAACTTTGCAGAGAACTTGTGTGTCAAACAACGTGTGTCGAATCTGTTTATGGGAACAAATAAGTGTAAAAAAAAAAAAAAAAGATTTTTAGATGATGATGTCCAGCAATAATTTCACAACCTGTGGATGTGGATGGAACTTTAGTGAAAATAAAATGTACACCCAAGTTATATTAGTAGTGGTAGGTTAGTGGGTAGTTTTTGTGAACATGTGTTCCCACGCTGTGTGAGACTGAAGTTACACATAAAGTTTGTAGCCCTTAGAAACTTTTCTTTCTTCTACTTACACACTGTTCACAGGGTTTCTGCAGAGTTACATTTAGGGTGTTTTAAAACCATATAGACACGTCAATACCCCAGGCAAGGTAATACCTGTGTTGCTATCAGTGTTTGCTATCAGCCCAATCCACTGTAGCAACACGTCCAGTCTTAGTTTAAAGGTGTGTAATATCTCCAGACATGTCATTGGCCAGAGAATTGAAAAACATGTCTGACATCTCTAATTAAGGAACATTTTTTAATTTGAAAATCTTTATGAGGGAACTTCCATGCTTTCGAAAGACATTTCAAGCGCTGCAGTTACCACGCAAAAGCAGTTCTTTTTGTTTTGGTATAACCTATAATTTTCACACAAATTTTACTCCGACACTCTCAGTTTATTTTCTACAACTACAAAGCTTCTCTGCACATTCACAAACTCGCGAATGCGGCCGTGGGGTTGGAGCGGTGAAGCTGTAAAGAGAGACTCTGAATCTTTTGGCAAGAGCGGAGTAGCGAAAGCCAGACCTCCATCTGTGATTGATCAGCATGTTGGCTCACACAGCTCATGTTTTCTGTGTGTGTGTGTGTGTGTGTGTGTGTTGGTGTATGGATGGGTGTGGGTGGTTGGGACGGGGAGAAAGAGAGAGAGCAAGAGAGAAGAAGTAGAGTCTTTGCCCACAAGGTTTAAGCTGGGCGTGTGCTGGGAGTTATAAAAAGACTGGCAAAATAAAGAGCAGTTATTGTGGTAGAAACAACTGATACCAGCACCGGGTTACATAATTAAACAATTGCAAGCGTGGATATTGCAGTGTTAAATAACCTTTGCGTGTTTATCTTCAAAGATGCTTAACAATCAATCCACCATTTTCCACACGTATAGGAAGCTCCAACAAGTCTAGACGTCTTTGTAAACACAAATCACCCAGTTTCCCTTTCTGCCCCTGACCCCTTTGCTCACTTCCCGACAAACTCTCCTTAAGTTATGGGAGCAAACTTAATGGAACACTTAGTCACTATTTTTTGTTCTGTCACCTGGTGAATAGAGTATTTGATATGATAGAGTAAGAGTGACATCACCTGTGTAAAATGTACTTAGTATGTAGAGAAAAGAAGAAGCAAAGTTTGACGCATATTCATTTTCTAGCCAATGGAAGTACTAAATATAAGGCTATACAGCAGCCATGTAGCTTAGCGTAGAGACTGGAAACAAGAAACAGATAGCGAGGAAGTAGTCTGAAAACAGGTAATACAATATGTCACTTTATGTTTGCATAGAATCAGGTCAGCCTATATTCAATGTACAGACACGTGAGTGGTGTTGATGTAGTTTTCTAACCTTCTGCCAGAAAGCAAACAATGCAATGCAAACGTAATGATTTGTAGTTTTACATCATATCACAAATTAAATGAAACACAAGTGAATTGAAAGACATGTTAGTGGCCACCAGCGCTCTCGCACTGCTGCCACACTGTTCATTTTGGGCCTTCTTATGGAGATGCCAAACTAACACACTGCTTTATAAGCCCGTAAAGTTCGGTTGTGTTTTTTAAACCCTATAAATCGTCATATGCTCATCAAATCAATCTTGCCGTTCATTCACTTCATACCATCAGTGTGACGCGTTGACGGAAGAAAGTGACACAGAGGAGGTGTCAGCCTCCTTGTGTATGTATTAATGTTTAACTACAGACCCCGGTGCCTCCCACCCCTCTTCTTCTTCTCTTCTTCTCTCCTTTGGTCCTCTCAAACTGAACCAGTCGGACAGCAATAATAAATCACTGATGGAGCCAGGCTCCAGTCAACACCACAGCTGAATGGCGTGAGAAAGCATGTGGGCCTCCAGCAGCCTTGATAACACCTTGTCTAGGTATCAAACTCACTTTGTACCACATAATGCGAGATGGCGGCATCCTGGCTCTGGCTGAGTCAGTGGGAATGGTATGACCTCAGTCGGCTGTATCAGACAGCTCAGAGAGCATCAATCAAGACTGCAAGCTCACTCAGACACCCACCACATGGCTTTGACCTTCAGTTAGTGCTACCTGCCATGATAAAATGTTTTTTACAGGTCTGTGACTCCAGCACTCGGTGGGCATGTACATTATGTTTTATCATGGCAGGTGTCAGATAGAGAAAATGGATGGCATTTGAGTCTGAGCCATGACAATAGGTGAGTGTTTGTGCACTGGAAGTGATGGCACAACGGATTTGTAACCATGACAGCGTGAAAAGATACATGAGAAAGCTGACATATTTCTGGATAAGACACATTCAGCCCACCTGCAAAGTTTTAATGAAGTCACTGGGTGCTTGTCTGTTTGCAGGGTATGAACGGGCAGGTCAGCTGCAAATCACAGAGCACCGAACTGGTGCCATGCGAGGACTTCTTCGAGGTTTAACATAAACGATGATGGTCTGCCACATACTGCCTGTGCTGCCTTCCCTGCCTCCAAGCTAGTGAGGTGATAAGTATGTACCAGTTGCCAGAACATGTAAACTCCAAAAATAGTCACTTTTTGACTAAACCCAACTACAGGTCTGTGCTGCAATCCAGTAATAGCAAAACAATCCTATTTCTGGATGTATTCACAGCCAAAAGCACTGTGTGCCAAATTACGATGCGTCTCCTAAATATAAATGATCCTCTAAGCTGAGCTGAAAAGTGTTGGCATTGTGCGTTCCAATGAGTATGTGTTAGTAATAAGTATAAAAGCGTATTTGTAATAGGCTAGAGAGGAAAGAATGTAAGAAACTTGATTTATCCTTACATCAGACATAAAAGCAATCCAACTAAAACAGAAACACCTTAATGCAACAGACAGCAGAGCTGGAGAGCATCTCCAGCACACCCTTAACAAAAGAGATTTAAGCCCTCTCCCATGGTGTCTGCTAAAACAAACACAGTAATCATCGTCACAGGAATCATGCCAGATAATTGCAGCATAAACATTTATTTCACTGGAGAAAATTAGGACAAATAAAGCCATATTGCCATGGTTTCATGAGGCTGCATGCTTTTCATGCGTCCTTTTAGAAAGCCTAGAGAAAAAATGTATTTGTAATTCACTTAAATAGAAAGTGTTTACTTTTGGCAGGACTTGTAAAACAATACTATGCTTGTTGGGGGTTTAGTCAACTGGTTTTGATAACTGCTTTAATAGTGCCATTGCATGATAGTCTAATTAATATAATACAATTAGATAAAAGAAATTAATGTGCAAAAAAGAAGAAGAAAATATACAGTATATACAGTACATGGTTATAAAGTACATTACCACATTTCTTACTTTACTGGGAAGGAAGCTAATCCAAAACACATTTTAGATAATTATCATTATGAGGTTCATCTGTATATTCTATGGAAAACTGGCACAGCCCTGGCTGTAAAGCAGCAAAGAAAAAATATGTTGTTCATAAAAGAAAGTTACTGTTCCTTTGAAAGCCTCGAGTTCTAATGTCCATAATCAGTTTGCTTTCTGGATGCCATATGCAAGGGAAATTTTAGGCAGGCTAATGAAAACCAAAATAGGCCTTACTCTGTGAGCTTGTAAGTGCCCAGCTGCAGAAGCTTCGGCCAGTGATAGACTCTCATTTACTTACATAAGTCAACACCGAAAATAGAAATAATAGAGTTCATATGGAAGAATTTGTCACTGTGGTCCCAGCAACCCATGACCCTCTTTCCTCTGATAAGGTGGATGTCTCACACCTGACAACTACTGTATGTCTTCCACTCTATTCTCCCATGTACGGTGGCCCTTAGAGCTCAAAGCTCTGAAAAAACACAACCAAATGAAGAAACTTGGTAACATAGGTGCAGCATTCAGAAAACAACACTGCAAATTGACACAACACAACAAACACAACAAAGATTAAAACGCGCTGCCAACAGCAAAGACGACAACAAAAATGTTTACGGTGAGCAAGTAACTATGCATCTGTAGATCTACATGTCCATCAGTTTTTAATGCCCCTAGAAACAAAACACTTGTCTGCAATGATTCTTGACACAGTGCTTTATATGATTTTCACTTGTTATGACACACTGGAAAACATCATTGGTGGATCACTATCCCAGCAAAGAATTAAGAGCCTAAGATCACAGCTTGTACCACACAGACATTAAACATAATATACATGGTATGAATGGTAATTGTGTTGGCATACTTGTAAGAAACTTAATGTAACAGAGATATATACTCTGTCAAACCCACTAAATTCTAATGATGTGCTGTCCTATGATTAAATTGAGTTAAAGAGCTTGTCCTCTAATTTAGGTTGCAGAAGTAACGAACAAGAGTAACTTAGAGCCAAAGAATATCACCTGTTTCACAGATGTGTTTTCTGTTTGAATTAGCTGGGCAACAACTAGCAAAATTTTATTATTACAATGCCAGCAGATATCAGAAATAAAAAGTTAAAATAAAAAATAAGAACGTAGCTCCCTAAGACTTATGGCAGTGATTGATGCTACACTTGTAACTGTGACAGGAAACACTACAGACAGACATCTGTAGATCTAGATGTATAGTTAGTTGCTCCCCTTAAACATTTCCGTTATCGTCTGTACTATTTGTAGCATGTTTTGTTCGTTGGTTGTGTTGTGGCTATTTGCAGTGTTGTTTTCTGAATGCTGCGCCTATGTTATCAAGTTGGTGAAGCTGTTTTCCTATTTTGGTTGCTCTGTCTATTTGATTGTGTTTTGTTATGTTGCAGCGCGTTGAGCTCTCAGGGCCACCGTACAAATGAGATGCAAAAGAAAAAAAGTTTAGAGAAAAGTTAGGATTTTTCTTCTTACCAGAACATGGGTGAGGACAATCTTAATGAGGGGTGCTCCAGAGAGGTTGAGCGACAGGGCCGGCGAAGGCTCCACTTTCAGAGATATGAGGTTGCTTGCTACCTGGATCTTGTGATCCATAAAATCAGCTGCTTCGTTAATCCTTAGAGATGAAACAAAAGAGGGAAGAGACCAAGGAAACATAAGAAACCAAAGGAAGTCACAACATCACACATACAAACCCAAAAAGAAACAAAAGAATATGTTAAGAGCGACAAAACAGATTTCAGAGGCAGATAAAAGATAATTAAAAAACAAAACAAAACACAGCAATCTGGCAGTCACTCTCACAACGCTTGAGTATTACAGGCCCAGAACAGTAGCATCTAACTGGGACTCATGCAGACAGATCATCTGTCTACATAATTAATCACACTGACAACCAACAATATTGCAGCAATAGCTTTTTTCAAGATCATCTGCTATGTAACATTGGGATTATACAAGCATCACCTCTCTAAACAGGGGGGGAGACATATGAAAATCATTTGTGAAAGTCTCCAAATGTACATTGGCCACATGAGATACATTTTGCACTTTCACTTTAATTAACCTCCGTTAAGTGGGGAAAACAGGTTGTTTTATCACTGTAGGAAAGAAATGGCATTGCAGAATGAGTGGAACAGGTTGGCCCAGTGATGAGACAATAATTGAGGGTGGAGGGGTCAGAGATGGGGGTGGAGGTGTGGGGGGAATGGACATACAGGGCTAATAGCAGGGTGTATCAATCAGTGATGGCTGAGTGGTGAGATGAGAGATAGGTGAGCGGACAGATAAAACCCTGGCCCCAGGGATCAGCCCTTCTGTGGCTCAGGAAGCAGGGGCGCCTCGGCTCCAGTGAACCCAATTCCCCCACACAGGAGTTACAGAGAGAAAAGTCTGCTTTTTTCTTGTTGTTGTTTTTTTTTTTCTTGGCGGAATTCGTATTTACATTCACTAGTTATGTGTAGGACATATTTTCTTAGATAAATTCAAAACCAGCAGTTGACATGTGATGAGACTGGACTAACTTTATTAACTTTTCGCTTTGGGTTATGTTATATTCCTCTTACTTGGTCTTCATAGGGCTGATCTCTTTGTAGTAGCTGTGCATGCTGTGGTAGAAGAGGCCTACAATGGAGGTTTGACCTGTGGGGAAAGAAGAAACACGTAGTTGAATGTGAAAGGCTTGTGCAGAGGACTGGGAATGTCAGACACTGCTGCTAAAATGCTCACTCAGAAGGGATGTTAATTAGCGCTGCCTTGCTGCCGCACGCTGGCACTGGCAGACTAATAGGACAGCTGTATACTCGCACAAGGGTGAAAGGGAGAGGGCCGCAAACCACATGGATGTTGGTAAATCTTATGAAACCCCTACATGACTTCACCAGGAGAGCAGGAGGTCTGGTGCCCCCCTCTTTCATCTGACCTATCATCCAGCTTGGTCCCACCTCAGTACTGCGAGATAAACAATGAAATTGGAGGAAATCCTTAATGGTCGTGTTCCTCCTTTCAAAGCCCTACTACCCGGGCCCCACTGACTGCGACAACAAAAGCTTGCTGATGCCTATTGAATTTGCGGCATATACGCTGCAGGAGCAGTTTAACCTTCCAAAAATCATTTTAACAGTCCCACAAGAGTCTGCTTACACAGAGAGTAAGAACAGGAAAAGTAAAATATCCAAACACACCATCCATCTAAACAAACGTGTGGCCCTCTCTTTCCTTAATTAGCATCTAAAACTTCTCCTTGGAGCATTCACACAATAAGGTATTCAGAACGGTGAGTTCATTCGGTCCTGGCTCTAATGTGTCAAGCTATAACATATATTCCACTTGTGATAATAGTTCTTTAATGTATTATGAAAAGGTTTATTCCAGTGTTTGAAACGCACGCAGTGGCCCGGAGGAGCCAAGGGAATCTGACCTGAACACACAGTCAAACAAACAAGAGTTTTAATGGCCGCTGTAATTGCTGCTCTCCCTCCTTTTGCTATGTGAGGCCATTTCTTTTCAAGACAGAGGAAAAGTGGAGAAATGGTGCTTGTTCTCTCATTCCGTCTGTTTTCAATAAAAGGGTATCTGCCAACTGAAAGTCATAGCTGGATTTCTACGGTGCACTATGACGCCACACAAAAGCTCTCATGGCACTGGCGTCATACATTTTCTCCTACAGTATGTTGACAGTCTATAATCTCAGCACAACAAACAGTTGTGGGTATAGTAGTTGGGCAGTATCATACCAACTAATGTGCAGGATTCCCACTGAACCTAGCTACTATTTTCCTAATATAGAGACTACTTAAGATGTCTTGTCACTGAACATAGTTTTGTAATATTTGCACTTACACTGCACGGTGAAAGCCTCCCCAGGCACGGAGATGTAGTTCTTGCCCTGCGTGGGGAAGCGGTAATGTGGAAAGTTGAAGTTTTGTGGGATCCTCACCATAGAGTAATCTGTGAGGGGTCAAAGATGAGAAAAAGCAAGAACTGTTGAGAAAAACTGGCTGAGGAGCAAACAACAACAGCAATCTGCCTTATCAGAGGTGGATCAAAGATGTGCAGCATCCCGGGGGAGACTCAAGCAAGCTTAGCGGCAAACTAAATATTTTACATAAAATTTCAAAAAACACCCACACCCCTGAGAGGCAAAGTGGAGGGAGTTCATCCCTTCTTGTTTGACCCGCAATTGTCCTCTGAATAGGAAAACGAATGATGTCAGCTTGACGCTCCATGTCCTTCTACCCTAACCGTGTCTCCACAAACTACAAACAGTGAGTCACCTTTTTGGAGAGCTCACACCATACTGACCTGCAACAACAGATGTTCCACCCAGTGTGATAGAAGAGTGCGGGCTGGGCTCCAGGTTAGTCACCATGTGTTCCATCACTCTGTCCACCGTCTTGATCAGACCGCTGACCATAGGGGTGGACTGCTGCTCGACGATCACCCAACAGAAAATCGTTCACAATCAGTTCACAGTCAGTTCACAGTCACCGCTTTAAATGTGCAGCTTGTACCAGAGGAATCAACCAGCACTGAGTCACGCTGAGCATTCAACGCTAACACAACCTCAGTGTGATTTTTGTTTTCTAGGCTCAACGTACAAATAAAAAAATAGGTTAAGTTAAAGGGTACTTCATCAACACAGTACTTGAGTGTAACAGTATTTAATCTTCTGCGGCTATAGAAAAATGTTCAAAGTTACCAAAGTTAAAAATTTACCAGGCAGGAAAGCACAATGAGATTATACTACTAGAGCAAATACAAGATCTAGTTTTGGACCTTTGGAGCCAGAAGTCAGTGATTTAACTCATGAATGACCAGTAGAAATATACAGAAATATGTAGATAAAAGTTATTACCACTATCCCTTATAAGCTGGTAGTGATATCAGACCAAGTACGGCCGTGGCAGGAAACTTCCAGACTGCACTTTAGGCAATTAGTGGAAAGTAAAAGATGCTACAAAAGCTTTATACAACATTTGTTATGATACACAAATATTTGCTTCCATGTATGCATTGCTAATATTATAAATCACACCTACTACAATAGGAAAATAAAAAAGAAACACAAAAACATGATACATTTTCAGACACTAAGCATAAACCTGAAGCAGTTGATGACAAGGGACTTTATAGAACGCTGTCCAAGTTTTGGGTTCCCATATGTGAACATCTGTTTCAGCTTGCTCCTACAAAAACATGTCTGCTCTGAGCAGTCAGTGTACTGACACCACACACTCGCGCAGAATGTCTTTCTTCTGGCAACGATGTGCTTGTATATGCGAGGACGCAGATTTGGCTGGGACGGGGGGACAGCACAGGAAACTGAAACTTTAAAATGAAAGCATTGCAGAGCAGTCTGCAGCACTGTCTTGTATAATTTGCACCACCTCATACTGTAATACATGTGGAAACACTGCCAGGTACTGTTCTCGCTTCTCGGCTCTCCACTGCTTGTGCCAAGAATATGCAGAGTTAAAATCTCAAACTCATGGATCTCTTAAATGCTATGAGTGAAAATATTCACCTAACTGCATATGCTACATTATGTCATGTGTGAACATTGCAAACCAACAGTGTGAACTCATTTACCTCTGGCAAGCCTCCAAGAGACAGTATTTCTTCCAAACTTTTGAGAAAAGCCTGAGTGGAAGAAAAAGAACATCATGGAACTGTTGTATCATATGCGCAAGGGTGGGCAGTGTGACTTGGTGTGAACTGGTGTTGCAAATCTAATGTGTGTATTAGCATCAATATGCATGTCAGCCTGTGCTCCAAGACCTGTGTGAGGTTAATGGCATAATTGTGAGGAATGGTCCCGTTAGTCAGCGTCTTCAGGATGGTCGACACTGGCATGGACACCAGTTCCTGGAGCTTCTCCTGCTGGCTGCTGATGGCAGGAAAACCCACTACAGTGGTTCTCTAGGGTGATAACACATCAAGAATCAGATGAAGTTTACGATCAGGAGAAGGTTTCCGTTGGTGCCCCAAACTTCCAACATACACAGGATGTTTAGTGACTGAAAGCCTGATTTCAGGGAATACTCTTTGGACAAGTGATTCAGTGTTGCTCTTTTTCAGCCTAGTGCCCTACGGGGAAACATTTTGTGTGTTGAGTGTTGTTGAGCAGCTGTCTCCACTTTCTCCTACTTCTTTATCTGTTTTATACCTCAAAAGACTGACAAGACAACTCACATGTGCTCTTAATATCTTTTTCCCAGCTCCTCTGGCTTAAAAAAAGGAATAAATAACTCAGTAACTCAATAAAATGCTGTGCCTCTATTGACTCAATGAAAAAGACGTGTGAAAATGTGTCATATAATTTCTATGTGGATTCTGTATTTGTATACAAAAGAGTCTTGCTAAGTCATAACTAACAAACTTACAACTGTTGGCGTAGCTGAAGTGATTTCCTTGGAGACTGTGGGTGTTAAAGCAGAGACAATGGCTTGACCTAGAACAAACAACACAAAGGATTCTGTTGAAATAGGATAGGATCTATAGGGTGTCCACCCTTCATCTCTGGTGGATTTTCCAGTTTAAGTGGTATTTCACTTTTTGTCATTTTGTTATTGGATCTTTCGTTGACCCTGTAGTTAGATTTTATCCCCATATAGTTTAGAATGTGAGACTGAGCGGTGCTCAGTCATGAAAGGAGATGGATTACAATTCCCACATAAAAGGCATGATCAACCACATAGTACACTGAGACTAGCTTCTGTAAAAAGGTTAAATATATTTCACATCTTTGCTGTCACTTAATAAAAACAGTGCTAACTAGCTACCAGAAAATGACCTTATATGGATGTACAATAGAGGTATCACAATGAACCACTCCTGCTCGTCTTTGGTTCAATGCAACATTTTATATGTCTGCTCTGGAGAAGTAAAAATATTTTTCTGTAACCATAACAGTCAGGCTCTTTGCGTCTGGTAATGGTCTGTGGAATATATTGCTTTTGGTAACTACTTCGGAGAAGAAATAATGGCAGTGGGAGGTTTTGACTTTGCACATTGTGACCACTTGAAGCTGAAGTACACAGTAATCATTTTATACATACGTAACAGAGGAAACAGTGTTCACCCTCACCAATCAGTATGTTTCATACTGACAACAAAACAGCAAAGGGTGATTCAGGCTACAAATATTGGAATATGGATTGTTACACAGAGTCATGATTGCCTATTATTTAAATAAATGTCAAGATGTTTTTCTTCTTTTATGGCACTCAACTGACCAAAAGAGGTAAACAGCAAGCGAACAAAAACAGACAGGGGGCTGTGGGTTTTGTCTTAGCACGTTATAACCCGTCACATTAAATCAAAATGATCTGCCCCCTGCAACACAACATGCCTCTGCACTCTTGTAAATACTTATACGGCAGAACTATGTGAGTCATAGCACTTATGTGGTGGAAGGTCATGAAAATATTTTGTGCGAGAAAGGTCATGTTACAGGGAGGTGGTAATATTGGTATTATTTCACATCTTTGTTGTTGCATGCATGTTGTGAATGAACAGTAGGGACAAGGACGGAAATTGCTTTTGAACCCCTATTTCCTCATTGTAAAGTCAAGAGGCAGCATTACAATAGATGTCTTAGAATGACAGGAAATACTTTCCAGTAAACCATGATCCCCTACCTATAGCTGCATTGTAGTAGAGCAAGATCTCCTCAGGTGAAAGAGCCCTTTCCCAAATGACAAACTCATCAAAGGCGCCCGTTACATAGTGGCCATAGTCCCTGTTGTTGCCAGTTCCAATGACGAGGTCAGGGTGGGGGTCACCATAGCTGTCTGAGACGCTGCCAGTCACGTCATTAGCAGAGAAGGTCCCGTTGATGTAGACGTTCAGGCCGTCTGTTTTTTTCCATGAGAAGAGGATGTGGGTCCAGTAAGGTCCTGGAAGAGAAAACAGTGATGATAGTCAAATGAATGAAAGAGTAGGATACAGAAATCCCTGCATGAGTATCTTCTAAAACCTTGTTACTGATGTGGGGAAATGTTCATATCCTGTTAATCTACTATTTATTAGTGGCAACTAAGGATTACTTTGATCACCTATCAGTGCACACATTATTTTTTCTGTCACGTTTTCTCGATCCATTACTCTGTCAGTCTTTCCAGAGAATTAGGTGATGCATTCAAGTGACTCAAGCAACCTGAATGCTGTCTTGCCTCACTTGCTAATGACACTGCTAACGTAGCTAGCAGGTACAGTATATTAGTTCTTATGCATGCTCACCACTTGTGTAGCATGATTGATTAATTAATTGTTTCAGCTCTATGTTATGATTTGCCTAACGCCTGTGTGCCCACAAGATCGTGAAGCCACAAACTTACCTCCCCCTTGTTTCTCAGAAATAAATTAACAATAAAGTCCCAAAAGACAATACAGTGCATTCACTGTCTCAAAGCGATTCTGCCAGAAGAGCAAAACAACCACAGCACAGGCTCATTTGTATTTCAAATATAAACCATATGTGCCACAGAACACCACCTTTTAAACATCTGAACTTTCAGCGTAACGTGAACATTACTGGTCTTCAGTAACTGAGGACACAGGGCACCTCCAGGTTTAGGTCACGCAGAGAAAAGTAAGAGATTTCGACATTATGTCCCAAACTTTCAACATGTCACCCTGTATGAAAACCAGATGACTTTTAATCTTCGCTCAAATCAAAATTCAGTTATGACGTCTCGTGAACATAAGCTTGAGTAACTGCAGCGAAAACAAAGATGACACAAGTCATTTGAGAAGAAAATACTAACTCATAAAGGCGTCGCTGGTTTGCTTATTCAGTTTTTTCGAGTAAGTTTAGTAAATCGTTTCATCTCTTTGAAATACAAATGAGATTTTCATCTTAAACAACTGGTCACACTCCGGCCTTTATTGTGTTTCACATTTCATCTAACTTGACATTTTCTAATCACCAAACATTGTTGTATTTAAGGAGGAAATGATAGAATCTCAATTTTAAGTTATTTAATTGCAATTATGATTTGGTTAACTGAAACCAAATGTAGCCTCAGCCAGTTCATTTGGTTGGGAAGGAAGACACTTCTGAGATTTTTAATGTTATGTTTAATGTTTTGTGTGAGAAAAGAATCTCATAAATGTTAACCAAACCATAATTGTAATAAAATAACTATACATACAAGCCTACAAGACCAAAACACATGGTTTTCATGGGTGCATATGGGAAAAGAAACAAATAAAAAATCTTATGTGATATGGAGCAGATTCCTTATATAGTCATACCTGGGACGGGAATTTTGGCCTTCCATCTGTGGTTGTTGCCTCGTGTGTAAAACTCCACATATCCTCCCAAGGGATTGGTGTACACAGAGAAGCCATTGGAGATAACTTTCCCTCCGGAGGCTACAGCAAAACGCGATTCCACCTCATGGTTTTTCCAAAAAAATGAGAAAGTAATCCCTAAAGAACAACAGAACCATTAATAGAAGACACTGAAATAGCAACAGTTTGTCAAATGATAGTACCACAGTGTGCTCACCTTCAGGACCACACAAAGTAGGATCACTAATGCATGAATTCTGGTAACTTCCAAAGTGAAGAAAGGTGCCTCCATTGTCTCCATTCAGAAAGATGCCTTTATTGACCATTCCTTCAACAATGTCTACAACACAGCAACAATCAGAGACATCATTTTGCATTAAAATTAGCAGCAGTATCTCCTAGCCAGGAGGTCTCAGCGCCAAAGAATTCACAAGTTATTTATCTGCTAATCCACCAAATCAAATTATCCCCACTAGTGAACTAATCATGAAGACATTAGTGGTGTGGTTTGATTATCTTTAATTATCTATCTGATTTAACTAATGATTATGACCACTAACCACTAAAAAAACATATTAAAAAGAAATCATGAATTCATCATCATTCATCATAAGCTCTGTGGGCATAAGAGTGACCAAGGAGAAAGGTGTGAAAACGCTCAGCTCAACTGTGTGACAGGACAACAGAGAGCAGTGGGTGATGAGCAAATGACTGTGAGTGAGCGAATAGTGACGGATCCTCACCTACTGTCGCAGAAATGTTAGTGTAGGCAGAGTCATTGGTATACACATAAGAAGAGTTATGGGAGGAAGGGAGCACAGTGTGGTTGTGGATTCTGAGAGCTGGACAAAGACAATAGAGAAAAAACTGTGACTGACACGTTTAGAGACACATAACAGATGACACAGAACAGTGGAATGAAGTCAGTGGGAGGGACGTGGTGCGCAGGTATGAGACAGAGTGATGCTGAACTGAGTGCACAGCGATAGTGCTCAAAGAGAACTCCACACATCATGCTCAAATCTATACCCGATCCCTCTTCAACGTGATCACCTATTTACATAGGAGAGGTACATTACCACCTCCAGATTAGAAGGTAGCATTTTAAAAGTTACTTAACAGAGATAATTTTGTCCTATAATTTCAGTCTGACAACACAAAGGCTCTTAACACAGTGACACATTTAAAAAGCATGATGGCTGTGGCTGAAAAAAACAAACCATGCAGACAGAAACCAGAGGTAACATTTAGCTGGTGCATTGCCATGACTGTGCATGTACACAATATGTTTTATGTGTGCACATACTTATGTTACTTCCGTTAACATAACCTGGTCTGTTTCCAATCTGGTCCCACAGTTCCTGGATTCCGTCCACAGCATCGAGAGGCCAGTAATGAGAGGCTGTGGCCAATACCTGTAGGCCTGGACGAAAGAGAGCACCAGTGAACAAGCGTCCAAAAAGGGCTTTCCCTCCAATCAAGCTCTGTCCCTTTACTCTAACAGTTATTTTCCTGGCACTCCATTTTGGTTTCTGGAAGGATTAAAGTACTGGTAATAATTAACCCAACAGCTGTAAAGTTGTTTATGTGGCAGAAGAGCAGTATACAAATCAACAGCATCCTCTGGTATGGGAGTTACAGACTCTGACACTTGGTTCTCACAGTTCTCTGTATATTCCTGATTCAATACTTTGTTTTCTTTAATATGGCAACACGAAACAATATGGAATAATCCAATCATCCAAACAAAAAGGCATTACTACCTGGATGCTTCACAGGTTGTACCACTTGAGCATAAACCTATAAGGAAATCAAATTACATTTATAAACCCGGGCATACAAAAGATGAGCAGATTATAATGCGAATGGATTGGACTAGGATTGTCAAATGTGTCCACTTACCTTAATACAGGAGACAAAAGCTGTAAAAAGATGAATTCGCAAAGTAAATTCCATGGCTTCCCGCAAATCTGCACCATACAAATTGTCTACAACTGTTACATCCCCAAATAAAGACGAATCCAGTGGGAACCGCTCATTATTCCAATATGTGGCAACTTGTGATCAGTGCATATGTCCAAAATTAAAAAAAAAAAAAAGAAAAAAGATAAATAGTCATAGAGAGTAGTAGAGCAAAAAGAGATCAGTTTAGTGCTCTGGTGTGAGGCAGAAAAACTTTAGAAGTCCCTCTTTCATGATAAAACCTGAAGCGCAACTTCCCCGCACAAAACTGCGATTATCGAACTGCGATCTTTATTCCCACATTGAACCAGGACTTGTTTCTTTGAGCTTCTGTGCCTGCATCTGGAAATTGCCAGGAGAAGAGGAGCTCCGTGAAGGCACAATGTGTTGTTCGGCCGAACGTGGGAATTGCAAAACGTGATGTAATTTTTTGGATCCTCTGAGGAGGGGCGTACGAGCCGTGCGTAAATGACATTTTGTGCGTAATTGGAGATTGTACGGAGAATGAATGAGATCAGGATTTGCGCTGTGCGACCCAAATACTGTTTAGATGAAATAACAATAGGCACAAACGAGGTCTCATGACTAGTTTGGACATTGGGTTATGTTACAGGGCAACACCCCGGACTCTCTGGGAACCACGGTGAAGTGAAGATGGGTGGATTTTCAAACACTCTGCTTTTTCTCAGGCAGTCACTGGAAACTTTGTCTCTACGGGAACAAGAAGAGATTCACTAAGTAAAACAATTTACCAGATGTCAGTAACAGAAATAATAACTTCAGAGGACTTAATAAGTATGTTTAAGTAGAAATACTGACTTTTAATTTGTGTTTCTCATATTGTTTGGCCGACACCAACAACAGGTGGAGGAGTCATCAGACGCAAAACCAGCTCCGTCATGAAGTTGAATGCATGTTTAGGTAAACAGCGCCACCTTGTGCTGATAGTCAAACGGCCACCCAGTCCTGATAATTGATCATTTATTAAACAGTATCACATAACTGTCTTGTGGTGTGTTTGGTGTCAAACTAAAACTAAAGTCTCTCATAAACCGATATTAACTAGACCCCTCTTATTTTCCACACAAGGCAAAAACTAAATAAAGAGTCTGTGTACTGTGTCACAGAGGTGGTTATTAATGGAGGTAACATAATGTATTTCTTTGTTTTCCACTATTTATCCTAAAGATTATGACACTGGGGGTTGTTTACATAACTGTTTGGTCATATTTAATTGAGGGCGGACTAGTTTCTCCTGAGGTGGAGAGAGACAGGAGGGAGAGAAGGCGGATCCCGGGGAGAGACTGTGAAGCTCCTACGGATCTGTTGCGCCGGTGTGAGGTGACAAACACCGACTGTAGACCAAATACTTTGCAGTTTGCTTAGTTTTACTTCACTCTCAGTTTTAATAGAGGTTCAACTTTTTAACGCTGTTAATGTTGGCTCGTTATTACTCTGCACATGGAGGCTTACAGAAGGACCCAGCGTGTCTTTCACTAGGATCGTTTATTCTGGAGACGAGCTGATCAGTGTGATGAAGGATCGACTTGCTGAACTGTCTGCTGCCGTGAGTGTGTCCTCTTGTTTCACTTGGACTCGCACTGACAGACATTTAAACATCCATTTTAAAAAAGTCCCTCATTTCGTCCATACAGAGTAGGACACAAGCAGAAGAGGATGTTGCGGTCACAGTGGACAGGGATGGGTTCATGGAGAGCTTTTTCAGAAGGGTGGGTATAAGGATGTGCGCTGGTTTTCCAAAATACAGGTGGCCCTGATTTTATTTATTTATTTATTTATTTTTATTATTGGATGATTCAGGTGGAAGAAGTCAGGGGACTCATTGATAAGATCTCCTCCCAAGTGGAAGAGGTGAGGAAGATACACAGCATGATTCTCTCTGCACCCAACCCAGATGACAGTAAGTGTGTGTGTCTCTTCAGAGACAATTGTTAACATGTCTGTTGTTTTCTAGGGTGAATCTGTGCATTCAGTTGTCTCCAGAAACTGCTTGGCTGGAGCGTGCCTTTTGAGACACAGAGCGAAAATACAGAGTGTCTCACTTCCTCTGTTACATTTTCCTGGGCGGAAACCTGTGAAAGGACCCTAACCTCACAAACCATTGTACTGTGAGCTCTGACTTGCCCTGTCAGGAACCTTTTAGTAGTCAGGTGTTTAAACAGGCAGTCGTTTTGTTTTGTGGGCATCAATGCTTAGCAAATTCACTCTTAACTTATTCACTTGAACAAAGTATTTGAGAGGATTTGAAACTGTATATCTAGCACATGTGTGAAAGCAGCACAGTGTTAAACAATCTAAGAATCAGTCTGTGGACTTGTTCAGGCCACATGCAGGACTGTGCAGGGCATCGACTCTCCAGCTTAATGTAATACATTAGAGTGTTTTAAGATCCATGACGTGGTCAACAAAAAAACAAAGGCTTGCTTTTGCTCTTGTTCCTCCAGGTTGTTGCCAAGTTACAAGATGAAATCACAGTAAATCTAATATTTACAGGAGGAGAGTCACAGTGATTAGCTGTATGAATAACATCATTTATCCTCATTAACAAGCCCAGTTTTCCTGTTTGTGTGCGTGTTTGTCTGTGTCTGAAGGAACAAAGGATCAGCTGGATGCCCTGACCAACGACATCAAAGGGAACTCCAATGTGGTGCGAGCAAAGCTAAAATGTGAGTAGTATCGTGACACGCTTGTCAAACTTAGATATTTACTGACTACACCATACAAAGCTGTTGTTGTTGTTGTTGTTGTGATACTGTTGTTGTCTCCTAACTCTTCCTATCTGAAGCCATGGAGCAAAGTATGCCCAAAGATGATGTAGCAAACAGGTCCTCCGTTGACTTCAGGATCCAAAAAACACAGGTTGGGAATCAAACGAGAAACTGTTTACTCATCACACACACACACGTCAAAAAGTCTCCACAGCCTATCATATCTTTTTTTATCCTGCTGAATTCAGTGTTAGTAGACGGGCATTTCATTTCTTTTGTTTGAGAGTAATTTCAACCATGTGTTGTGTATTCATTTATAAAAGTCTGCCCAGTTTCTCACCATCTGTCCCTGTGTTTTTCACTTGTCCTTAGCACACAGTTCTGTCCAGGAAGTTTGTGGAGACCATGACCCAGTACAATGAGACTCAAGTGTCCTTTCGGGAAAGAAGCAAAGGAAGGATCCAGAGACAGCTGGAAATAAGTGAGTGACAAATAATGGACGCCCAGACTCTCTCGAGGCTACAAGCTATTGTCTATATTTAGAGAATAGTCTCTGCAGCTTTCAATAATTTTACTATTATTAGTGATATTAATTGCTAATACAAACACAGCAATGAGGTGACTTGGGATGTGTGTTACTATATTTGTGAATTTAGAGATTAAAGAGTGATTAAAATTAAAAACCTGAGGTGTTGTTAGGACAGTGTTCAGGAATCAGACCACGCCAGTTTCCTCTCTGCTTCTCCGGAAAGTCATATGACTGCTGATAAACAGACAGATACAGTATATGATGATACATAAATAGCAAGAGTAGTGTTTGACCCAAGAACACAAAAGAATAAAAAATGGCTTTAGCAGAGTGGGTGAAACAGTAGCATTTGAGTCTGTAGTAGTATATTCTACAATTAGTCACTGTGAGTGTTGGTATAATGAAAAATATTCAACGTCTGAGCATATTTGTATTCATGCTACCTTATCAGTTGTAACATGTGTCTTTGTACCAGACAACCTGATACTTTCAGCCATTAGTCAGAGGAATATGTCGGTCATCTATCTATTGCAGTGACAAACAAATGCAAAGACACTGTGTATCAGGAGCATTGTATTATATTCATATGAGTAACATGATACAATAGTGAAAAGCAAAAAAAGACTGTCTCCCACAGTCCCTGCGGCCATCATTAATGACAGACTAGGTCTCCACACTGCAGACAGAAGAGCCTGATACTGGAGACGCCTAGCCGTGTTTGTGTTGCCCAGGAAACGGGCAGAGGGCTGAGCGGCCGGTGTAACAGTAGTTCACCTGCCTTTGACATGGCCGCATGAACCTCGACCTGTGCTGTCTCAGTCTTTTACATTTACCTACATCATTCAGATGTAGACATATTGGTGACACACTGGTGGTCTGTAACAGTGGTGTGTTTTGCTCTGTTTAGTTCTGTCTCTCTATGGAATAGCCAGTTGCAAAAGGTGTGTGAGATGCAAAAAGCAGCCGCACAGAGATCTGTCTCTCCAGGGAGGATGATGTACAACAGGAGACACAGCTTCAGGAAAAGAAAGCTTTGTGCTTACAGAGTGCCAGCGGTAGTTTTTCTATGAGGGATAGTCCTTTGTTCTACAGACAGTTGGAAATACACCCTGATCCACAAATGATGTTTAATTATTAACCAGCAGGAGCTGATTATAAATTAATTGATAAATTCTAATTTCATTTTTAACTGTTGAGTTTTTCCTCAGCATGTATTTCAAAACGCCACATCACTTGGTTCTCAAAAGCACGTTAACAAAAGTATTGCATTAACCTTTAATCACTTTAATGCTGTCGAAAATACAATTCTTAAAATCTTGTTTCCTTAAATTATACAGCACATCTCTCACTACATAGGGCAAATCAGCCTCGTGTTTGTTGCAGTGTCCCAAGGGGAGATAACAGAGACATTATCTTTCTGTCAGCTCAATAAATAGAACTGCGATGAGGAAACGAGGACTTTATACACAATAACTCCAAACACCCACAGACTAATGTGTTTTCCTGGGACTAAGCACACAGGATACACTGCTAGGCTAAGCAGAGACATTGTTTTTGTTATTGCCACGGATACAACATGCGCTGCTAAGTCAGAGTCAGAGACAGCTATTATTCAATATAAAGAAACTCCATTATGTCTCTAAGTCAATGTATTAGAGACTACAGGCTGATGGAACCATCACGTCATCATCATCATCATCACCAGCATGTTTTGATCTTCATGTTTATTTTTAAATAGAAGTGGGAGATATATTATATGATATGATATGGCACAGCCATAATTTTAAGGTCATTGTCAACAAGATCATTAAAGATCCTTCATATACACCCAGATTGAATGTTTTAGTTTCTTTCTCATTTTGTTCCCAGAATAAAAATGCATTTAATTATTCAGAGAAAGGCCTTTATCTAGAGTTGTATGACATATTGAAGTGTAGTGTGTTACTGTGTGATTACATGTGTCACTCCCACTGAATTTGACTTTTGGATTTTCTTCAATCAGTCGCCCTCACTTCTCATCTATCATTTCTTTTACTCAATAGTTGGCAGTAAATTAAAAATATAGACACTGTTCACATCTGTTCTATCATCAATGACTGATGGAGGCTTTCACAATTAGAATTTTTATAATTTCTCCTACTTTGACTTGTCACCATTTCAAATTTCAAACAAATGTCATAAAAAGTCACTTTTGCTACGGTGACCATAACGACAGAATCCATCTCTGGATAATCGCTGCTTATTTGTGTATTTGTTTTTTGGCTTTAGCTGGAAGAGTGACCACTAATGAAGAACTAGAGGACATGTTAGAAAGTGGAAATCCATCCATCTTCACATCTGATGTAAGTTTCTTCATGCCTGTTTTCCATGTAGCCTCCTGTTCTTGGGTGGTCAAAAGGTACTACTTCCATCTAGTGGTGGAGGAGCGGTAAACAATATTGTGTTTATATGCACACAGCTGGGGATCTGGTGTTTTTTGGATGAGTTATAGTGTGTCCATCTTTCTCCCTTAGATAATTTCAGATTCCCAGATCACACGGCAAGCTGTAAATGAGATCGAGTCACGACATCAGGATATCATGCGCCTGGAGTCGAGCATCAGAGAACTTCACAATATCTTCATGGATATGGCAATGCTTGTAGAAACTCAGGTAACAGAAAACTGTCATAGGTAAAGTTAGACTTTATTAGTTATAAATCTGCCCACACAAATCCCCCCAAAATTACTATTGTGTAACAAGTGAGTGTGATAAATGAAGGTATTCTGATTCTCTCATTTACAGGGGGACATGGTTAACAACATTGAAAAGAATGTCTCCAATGCAGTCGAATACATTTATCGTGCAAAGGAAGAGACCAAAAAAGCAGTGAGATACCAGAAAAAGTCCAGGAGGGTATGTGTTCCTATCTAATTATTTGTTGCTTAGTTGTAACACTAAATTAAAGGTTGACAGATAAACTTCAATCTATACATTTGCTTCAAGTCATAATGATTCATTCTTGTAGATTTATTTTGAAATTTTTTTGACATTTTTAAATATTACTCTACTTTTGGATGACGTTTTTCATACGAGCTCCTCTTCACTTGGCAGAAATACATTATCCTTGCACTTGCCCTGTTGATCCTGCTTGCTGTCATTGCACTAATTGTTGGCCTATCTGTTGGACTAAGCAAACGCCCTGCATGAGCTCTACTTTGATGACTGTGAGTTAACAACACATTCACAACTCCCACTCTTTGAACCGAACATCCGGTTATTCATCAATACATCCTCTTATCTATGCATCATTGAATTTACTCATGAATGTGGCCATTGGATAGGTTGAATAATTTGTAATGCAGTACCGCACATGCAGAACGCATTTCTTTTCTCTTTTTGACAGAAGCTTATCTGCCTTGTCACGTGTGGGGTTGCAGGTTTCCTCCTTTTACTCATAATAGTTGGAGTCTTTGAGTGATGCACTTCATGGTTCACAACCTCACACAGTCAGCTGTGCCTGTAATGATGAAGCTAGAAGCAGCTTCATAATAAGTCATTCACCATCCAACAGCATTGCAGAAAGGATCTCTTGACCACACTGAAGTAAGTATAAAGTGTGTAATTCAACTTGCAGACCTCATGATACACTTTTGGAGTGATATTTAGCTGGAATAAAGCTTTTTGTTGCATATCCCTTATCACTTAGTAGTGATATAATGCACCCTGATAGTGCATCAGATTTATATACTGTTCTGTAGGCCTATTGCTGCCATCTTTGCATGTTGGGTATCAACTTCAGACATTTCTTAGTCTGGTGACTTTAAAGGAATAGTTTGACAAATTTAGGAAATATGCTTTCTTGCCAAAAGTTAGACAAAGAAAGTGTCTCAACGATAAATACAAAGCTACCACCAACAGCCAGATAGTTTAGCTTACCATAAAAACTGGCCACAGAAAACAGCTAGCCTTGCTTTGTCCAAAAGATGATAGAACAAGATAGAGAGGGTAATGGAGCATGTTTCTGCTGTAACTGGGAGGTTGTCAGGCAGCAGAGAGTCCAGAAAGTCACTGCACCGGGCACATACATATATAGATTAGACAACCAGATTCAAGATTCAAAAAATGAATTAATTAAATAATCTCAGAGGGAAATTGTTTTGCCTCGTTACAGCTGCTCTCTGTTCAAAAGGAAAGAAAAGAGCCACAGCCAGAAAAACACAAATACAAGAAACTCAATAGAACAAAAATATCTAAAGATGGATAAGGTGGGTCAGCAATAGTCAGTGGTGCAAATGTAGTGTGATAAACCGTGATGACATAAGAAATAACATAATAATAAATGTGACGATGGGTCAAAGTTTGGAGTGATGATGCACACGTAAGTCCCCCCTTACTATACAGGTTAATGGGCACTGGAAAAAAGGATCTCCTGTGTAGCTCATGGAATTGATCAGTCTTTGGCTGAATATGCTCATCTGTTCAGCACACTGTCTAGTAGGCAGGAGGGATTGTCGTAGATTGAAAGTGTTTCGACATTTTAAACATCCTCCTCTCAGCAACCACATGTAGAGTTCAGTCCAGCTGCACAGCCAGAACAGAGACAGCCCCCCAGCCTGTTCATGTCGATGTAATGCAGTCAGGTGCTGGGAGTGTAATTTTGTTACCGTTGGACACATTTCCAGTTTAAATGAAGTGCAGGCTTGCATCATAACATATGCAACCAACACATGAGAGTGGTATCGATCTTTTCCTACTCACCTCTTAGAGAGAAGGTGAATAAGTATATTTCCTAAACCTTTGAGCTATTCATTTAATATTACAACTGTTTTGTGATAATTGTAACTCTTGCTTTATAAATGGTAAATAATGTCACTGTAGGCATTTATAGATAATTGTGTTTTAAGCAGAAGAATTATTTTCTGATCAGTTGAATGGGAATTCATCACTTCATTCAGTACATCTAAAACAGCAACCCAAATAAAGTGCCTTGTTGACATTTGATATTAAACCTTAACTTATTGAATTGTATTTATCATGGTCATTGTGTGTGACGTCTGAAATATTAGTTGTCATGCTGTAATGTAGAGCTCTTGGATTGTGTTATCATTGTGTTATTGCAAAGGCACATGATTTCATTTTGATACAGTTGATTATTTTTTATTTGGATGTCATGTCTTGTATTTCATATTGAAGCTGAATTATTAAGCCATATAATAAAACAGAAAAGAGTAAAAGATATATGCAGAATGTTTTTTTTTGTTATTTTCTAACATCAAAGGTGATAAAGCTGAATGCACGATAGAATTTTGTCCAGAAATCTTATGATATTTTTAAATTGCACCTCTGAATTTGTCTAATGAAAACAAGACTATTTTCTTCTTCTTTCTACACCACAAACATTTTGAGGTTCAGTTTGTTTACAGGAAAACAGTGGTTGCTGTTTACTTCATGACTAATGAGCACTTTGTACACACTGCTTGACTTCCGTGTAATCAACCAAACAAGATTAGTGAAGTAAGCAGAAGTAAGTCCCCGGAGGGCACATTTTTTCCTCACTTTGAATTAGATCAAAGAAACTTTGGGGAAACTAGAGGTGCGCTTGGAGTGAAATGCCAGTGAAAGGCCTTAAATCGTGAACATGAGGGTCTCTCAGGTCACTGAGCATGACATCCAGATGTCAAGTCAAGTAACATGAACTATGATACAACTTGGACACAGCAATTTATGTGGATGAGTAATATCAGTGTCTGTGCATAAATGTGGGAACTTTTTTGTAAATGTGTGAAAATAATATTTAGAGAAATATGGCGGGTTGATTAGCATGCACAAAAAGAACCTTTGCGTAAAAAACAATCCTGCTCCATAGCTCTGGCATGCAAAAAAAAAAAAAAAAAAAAAAAAAAACTGAAAACTGTGCCACAAATTAAAAAGCTTGCAAGTTAATGTAGCTGATGCCAACAACTGACCTGCACTGTATTATCCAGGTGGTGCGTTCAAGTGACCCCACTCTCCCACCAAAACAAGCTCAACGTTAGGGGGCGCTGTTGTGGTTTCATATGGCACCAGTGATATTGAATTGATAGCACTTTATTACGGTGCAGTTTTTGGACAACAACAAGAGCGATCACTAATAAAGTGTGTTTAACATAGTCTAACATAACAGAATGTAACTAAACTGTTGAATAATACAGAAACATTCAATTGGTTATCACTGTTGTACACTGGGAAATATTAAGACAATAAAAATAGCCCAATCATTTATAGTAAATAGACACAAAACAGTAAATGTTTTAATAATAACAACAACAATCACAATCATAATTAAATTAATATATTTATTTATTTGTTTGTTTATTTCTGCATCTGCGTTTATTGTTCTAATGGACGAAAATATTGTCGTTGCAAACTCGGGGGCCACCGTAGAACCGCCAATGAACTTTTACACAACTCATAAACTATTGGAAGGAATTGTAAGTATGTATGTATTTTTAGAGCTATCTTAATACATCTATGGGAAATATTACATTTCAGGAAAGTTTTTTTTCTGTGGTGCTGCTATTTGTCTACAGAAACAGTGAGTATTGAGAAGAGTCAGTTAACTGCTAACACACATCTTGGCTAGCTAGGCTGTTAGCTAAGTACAGTAGCTTAAACTATGCCACCTTATCTCGGTAACACGCATTAGACATGATAGAGCATGAATTATACACTAGTTACTTCATATTATCATTGTTGTGAGAAGCAGTAACGTTGGTTAGTAAAGTGTAACGTTACGTCCTAAATACGGAGGTTACACGTAACGTCACACAATCTCAGTAACGTCATTCAGGTAAAAGGTCAAGTGACTTAACTACTACTACTGTAAAATAATCTACTACCGCTACAAATAGAAATACATCAGAAAACTCTTCAGTCAAGCTAAATTACTGTGTACATACACTCTCATATACTCTTATATATACTTCATCTACAAAGCTATTCTCTGGATGCTGTGGAGTTTCACCCCTTGCACCCAAACTGCTGGATATAAGTGGAATCACACATTGCACAGTCTGCTACAGCCTTGCTGCATCTCAAATTAGAGCCTGTGTTTATAGTTATGTGAACTTCTTGTGTCTGCTCAGATAAAACCTTCTTGGCCTTCACAAACAAAAATTGCCTGAAACTCTTACATAATAAAATACTGTTTGGAGAGAATAAACAGATACTAAATATATATATATGTATCTAACCAATGAGAACAAAACAGTGGACCTCATGATGCAGTCTCTGCAAGTGATGCAGGAGACACCACATTACTTGCCTCTCACTGCACTTGAAGGGTGAAGAAACATTTCTGTTTTGTGTCTGGATAATATACGTCTGCTCTTAAAACGATAAGCTTGAATTATAAAGTACGCACGGATTCTTTGTCTGACTGGAAGCCGAGCTGATAGTCTCTCTCTTGCAGTGGTTTTGGAGGAGCAAGCTGGATGATTTAGTGGAAAGTGTACTGTAACAGATGACAAGACCACTTTAATTGGAGGCACATTCCTGTTGGAGCCACCCATCCTGCATCAGAGGTAGGTTTTAGTAAAACAAACGTACTGGCTTATGTTGTGTAACACATACAACCGAAAACATGAGGTCTTTTTAGATTATATAGACAGTTTAAATACTTTCTTACTGTTAAAGGCCATGGTTTACAACTACTGTATTACTCCATTTGAACAAACTGGACATGTAACAAAGCAAAATAAAAGCTGCTCTGTTATGACACATGAATAAATGGCACATTTCCAGCCATTAAACATACAGTAAATCTCTTACATGCAGCCTTTGCCTGTTTTCTAAAATCACTAATGTAATTTTAGATGGATTTTATAGTTTTGTGTGTTTTGCGTGGCAGCTGTGCCATTTTCTCTGACTGTGTGTACTGACAGTAATCCAACATTCATTATTATGTAACTGCTGAATACAGATATTTATAATCTGAACATGCTGGAGTTATGACATCATCTGGCACTGCTGACCATGACAAGCTTTTGGGAAAGCATGCAAACCATTCTGTCATGGTAGGTTACTTCTCATAACAAACAGATAATGTATCATCGAGATGTAAGAGGACTGATGTGTAGCTTAACTTGATGTCTGATTTTTGTGCCAGGGGACAATGGGTTGTCAGAAGACTTGTAAGGTGGAAAAACTCCTGAAACAGTCTCAGAAGGAAGTTGTGTGGAGCCAGAGACAGAGGTTAGCTACAGCAAAGAAGAACAGCTGGATGAGAGGTACACATAAGGTAAGCGTGGTGGGTTTGTTCTAAAGCTTTCTATGACTATGCTTTGATCTGACACTGGCAAGATCAGCATTGGTTGATGCCTGCAGCCATAATCTGACCTCACCATGCACTCCGCAGAGACTCTTCACTGTCACTAAGGCTCATCATTAACAAATATAACCATATGTGGCACTCAGTGATTGTATTTGCATCGCTCGTGAGGATGATTTAGCTACTAAACAAACACAATATTGTTAAGTTGTATTTACAGTGATGAAGTAGTAAAAGATTACCCAACATGCCATTATATAATATGCTCTTTGCTTAAAGAAATGCCATATTAATTACTCCTGGACATGTTTTTTATTGGTCTACAGTAGTACATTTACATACAAATACACAAACATGTCTTTTTTATGATTGTGTAAAACCTTCTTTTTAGTTATTAGTAACTGTGTACTTGACATACTACTGTATGCCAGTCATTCATAGAAAGTAAACATAGTACACTGCGAGCTCAGACAAGAAACTGAAGAGCTTCTCAAGTGCAGTGACTTTTTCTTAATAGTAATAGTAGTAAAAATAATAGTGGCATTGAACTACTGTTGGTCTTTTTTCTTCATAGTAGAACTGATTTTAAATTCCTGTGCATGCATAAGTAGTGGAGAACTCAGAGGATAGACTGTGAAATGAGGTTGTGCAAAATGCTGCTAAATACTGTAGATTAGCAGCCAGTCTACCATCATGTGTGGTGTGTGTTTTGAATGTGACTTTGTGATGACCTACACAGGGATATAGGATAGTGCAGTGTTGACAGCATTGTGAGCAGTGTTGCAGCAGAATAATCTACCAATGTAGTGTGAAAACTAGTTGTGTTTTTTGCCCGGTGTTGATTAAACGTTTAGTGCATTATTTGGCAAAAAGCCATACCAAAAAAGCCCTATCAAAGTCTTGATATAGGACTGACGTAGCTTGGGCTGGGAGGTGTCCACGTGTTTCGACATTTGGTAGAGGCTGAGGATGGATAGGATCAGGAATGAGTACATCAGAGGGACAGCCCATGTCAGAAGTTTTGGAGGTAAAGTCTTAGAACCAGATTGAGGTGGTTTGAACATGTGCAGAGGAGAGATTGTGAACACATCTGTAAACTTATACAGGTTTACAGGCAGGAGGTCTAGAGGAAGACCAAAGAGGAGATAAATGGATGTAGTGAGACAGGACATGAAGTTAGTTGGTGTGAAAGAAGAGGATACAGAGGACAGGGATAAATGGAGGTAGATGATTTGCTGTGGCGACTCCTGAAAGGAAACGGCCCTGCTCTGAAGGGATCTTTATTATGACTGTGACTGAAAATCTATGGCACTGGTGGAAAAATTAGTACATTATTTTATTTCTCTTGTTCAGGTCTTGTCTGATCGTATTTAATATTTATTTCCAAAACACTGGTCTTTATTCCATTTAATTTATTGCCTGTCGATTTACAGTATAAGCTGCCTTAGCTCTTCTTGGTGTTGTTGTCGCACTTCACACAGCGTTTGCAGAACCCTTCACAAAAGTAAATGTCGAAACAGTTGTTCACACCTCGAAACGTGTCTCAGTCGGCCGAGTTAAGGCAGGCCTGCAGCTCCTGTTCTGCCTTCTGACATCCTTTGACAGCTGTCTGAACAGGTTTAGTTCGCTTTAACATTCTGAGGTAGGCAGGTGTCCTCTGAATCATTATTTAAAAAAATGAAAGAAACACAAAACAGCAGCACTAGCTAGTTGACTGGCAATGTCTTTATCCTATTTAGCTGAGATGTAATTCTATGTTAAGAGCTAATGATTTCACTTATGAAGATTTTTCTTCTTATGTCTGTACACCAAGAAAAACACTTTTCTCCTTCATGGAGACACTTTAGATCAAACATTTGAAGGTCATTCATGGCATCTACTTTACATTTTCCGATTTATAAACACTGCTTTCTTTGTCAGGATGATCAAGGGCATTCAGTACTTTAAATCCTGTGGTATTATGTTTTTAGGGCAATTTACAAAAGGCCCCAGAAGAGATTCAATATATGCTGAAGGGACAAATAGCAGCTGATGCTACTGTATATTGAAAACATCAGGTATGCTTCCTGCCCATTGCAGAGTTCAGCACATCCCCCTGTGATGTTTACACAGCAGGTAGAGGACATGGGTGGGAACGTTTGACTTCTATTGTGTGTTATGCTGTGGTGTCCTGAGTGTTAGTCAGCCACTGTACAATATAAGATCTCAATTGGGATTACAGAGAGGGTCCCGCTGGAGGGGGAGGGAAGGCTCTAAACAGAGGTAAGGAGCTGCTGTGGTTGCTAGGCATCCACGCTGAAGAAAGCATATCTGTTTTGGGCCCTGCTCCTCCTCTCTCCTTTTCCCCATAACAGAGTGCAGCACCTCTGTCAGCCATAGAGGGCAGTCGTACTGCACATGCTGTGCTGCTCTCCTCCACATCCCCCGATAAATGAAAAAAACCCAGGATAGCCCGAATAATCCCCTTTAATACCCTTCTGCACTTGATTTCCTGATCTGTGATTGGATGGTAATGGTGTTGCTGCTGTTTGTGATAGCTGATTGGTCTTGCCCTGGATTCGGTGAATGAGGGTTTGTCAAGCTGAGCCTCCAGGGAGCCTCTGTGGCATAATGACCCATGACGAGGTGAGGTAGAGTCTGTGTATCAGCTTGCAAAAAACAGTTGAGATATACGGCAACATGTGGAAGTAAAGACCAAGGGGGAAGCCACAGAACCTCACATGACCTTGCCAGCTTCAATCATGGCTGCTCATCAGTGGTGGTTAGGTGGGCAGGCGGGACGATGGAGCATGCTGCCAGGAGGGTTTATTGACAGGATTGTCTGTGACTGCTGACAATAAGAGAATGACCAATTCTGATTAAGGAAGATGAAAGGCATCCTGGAGAGGGAATGTTGCTTCGTACTGCTGCGCACTGCACTGCCTCTGCACCCCTGCGTGCCTGTGTCTGTGTGACTAAGCGTGTGTGTGTGAGAAAGTGAGAGCAAGAGAGATAGAGAGAGCGAGAAAGGGGGCGTGTTGATGTGTGTGCTCTGCTGCACAGCCATGGTAGTGTGAGCTGAATGATGCTTGCTGGCTGTCTCTCTCTCTCTCTCTCTCCCTGCGCTGCCTGGCTGTGCCTACTTCTGCTGAACACTGATGAACCATTTTATGCTACAGAGCTGCCATAGTCCTCATCCCTGTCCGGCTGCTGGCTGCTTTTTTGTCCTTCCAACACAGTCGGAAACACCTGCCACTACATCGGTCCTTTAACTGCTGCTGCTAAGGTACTGTACCATTTACTGTCTTCGGTCAAGCTGTGTGTGTTTTTCTGAGTCAGGGATTGTTGTACTGGCTCTGCTGCAGGATCCCTGTGCTGCTGCTGCTGCTGCTGCTGCTGGAGGGATAAGGATGATCCTAACATGTCTTAGTGTCTTCGACTCTTAGCAGCCAAGATAATCAAAATGTACACTCATAGCCATCTGCCATTCTATGCATTTCTTGGGATGGATCAGTCTGTTTTGCACGGTTGTGCACAGAAGTGTAGGTTTAATATCACTAAGAACAACCAGAGGACATTGCACATCATTTACATGCAGTCCAGATTCACTGTCATGCTTTTTAAATTGTTTCAGTTTCTTGTCAAGAGAATACTTTAGTCATCAAAGCAGGAGCAGTGTGTTTATCATCTGTAGGTGATATAACAGCATTTTTCATTCTGCTGTCAGTAACCGCTGTCACTGCCATGCCTGTCAGATGGCACTTTCTGTGGAGTGAACATGCAGAGGAGATATGTAGTTTAAGTTGTGAAAATCATTAGTGTTACTGAAGTTATGTTTATGAATTACTGATAATAGGAAAAGGTCAGTAATCTGAGATGTGGTTGCATGGATTTTATTAAACGTGTGTGATATTAGCTGTATCCCAGTAGAACAGTAATATGACAAAATCAGCTGTAGTATTAAGTGCCTTTGAGTGTGTATACATTATGATTTGTTGATTGTGTTACAATTGCGGCATATTTGTTTCTGTTTGTTGTGTAGTTAGTTTTAGAGCTTGCAAGACAAGATGGTATAGGTGGCAGTCACGAGAAGAGAGGGCAGCAGTGGGAATATATGAAAATATGTTTTCTGATCTGCATGCATATGTGCATGTGTACACAGGCATGTATATTTCTTCTGCCTCCCAAGGTCACTCATTTGAAGAGCTTCCATAATTAGGGCTGTCAGACAACCCACTCCCATTCATATTGTGCCTTCATCCTGCCCACCTTGACAAACAGGCATGGCCATTCATCTTTTCACTGGTTTTCCCTGAGCTGCCAGCAAGTGACTTTAATCTTCACTCACTCCACAGGAGATGGGCATTCATACTCTAACCCAAATTTGTCTGGTCTGCAATAAGTTAATTGCAAGAGAGGAGGTGGGTGTTGGTGGTGATGCCTGAGGGAGGGTGGTTGGAGGGAGAGTGGTGTTGAGCATTTTCTAATTCCAGCCGTGGGTCAAATAATATTTGCACAAAATTCTTAGTGTTTACTTCCTCCGTCTGGTAGCAGCAAATGGATTGCGGTGCACTGCATTGGGAGTTCAGACATTTTGTTTTTAGTCACAGAAAACTATGCAGAATTTAAATTTGAAAGCGTCTGCTCATTGATTTTACATCAAACTGAAACCAACTGGTATTTACCCATATGGTATATGAAAAAAACCCAAGGACATTGGGTTTTGAAGTATGACATTTAATAATGTTTTAAATATGAAACACTCTTTCAATAAATAGTTTCTTATCTACACACTCTGGCTCTATAACTGTGCCACTGTCTTCATTAGCTACACTGACTTTGGAAATGAGGAAGAAGAGAGCAGTGACAGTGAACCAAAACAGTAAGACTGTGGACTGTGCAGCTAATACAATGAACTTAAAATATTCTAAAATGCTCAGAATAGTGTGAAGTGTCAGCATTGTCTGTCACTACAAGAATCTGCTTGTGCAAAAAAGTACAACCTGTTCATATAAAGTTCCCTACAGCATATGTTTCTTACATATGTAATTTGTACACTCCATAGTGGTTAAGCTGAATTGTATTAGTAATATGTAACATTGTCACTAGAGCTCATGTGATAAAGTGAAAGGAGGAGTGATGAGGTGCTGAACATGGCGGCTCAGTGGAAGATGTAGCAGTGTCAGAGGAGTGTGGCTCAGCATGGTCCTGAGTGACTGAAGCTAGGCCGTAGTAACAGCTGGAGCACTGCTGCTGCCTGGATGTGGCCTGGATAAGCACGTGACCCCACCACAGTGTGAGGCATTAGTGATATGAACAGCAGGGTCCACGGCCACTGTTACATAACAGCATCTTCACTGGGAGATCTCTGCAAATACCACTCCGGGAGACTCAGTGACAGCATAGTGAAAGCGCATTATCATTTTCAGCAACTGCATCACTTGCTCTGACTGCTGGACTGCCTTGTGCATGACAAATGTCTTTCTTGTGTGTTCTGAGGGTATTTTCATGGTTGGGCAGATTTATGGACATACTGTATTTTGTGCTATACTGTAAAAGCCTCCAGCTTAGGTCTTTATGTGTGTGCATGTAATTGCATGTGTCTTTACATGTGTGTGAACATTGCAGTGTGTATCTTTACACATGTGTGTGTGTATAATATAACCTACAGCACATGTTTGTGTTATGCCATAATTCTAAAAAGTCAAATGCAATTTTAGACGATATGTAGTGCCAGCTGTCGTCATCTCTGCAATTTCACTGACTGCTGTAGTTAGGCATAAACATCAGCTGTATGCTCGTTTTTGATCAGCCAAAAAGGACACACGTTACACCACTCCGCAGATCTCTGCACTGGCTTTCTGTAGTTGCCCACATCAGGTTCAAAGCCCTGACTTCTGTCTACAAAGTGATCAACTGAACAGCACCTGCCTACCTAAACTCCCTTTTCCAGGTCCACAATCCCTCCAATCTGCTACGCTCTGCCAGCGAACAACATCTTGTCCCCTCACCTAAGATCCCAGGCTAAACTTTTCAACTCAGTGGTCCACCGTGGTGGAACGATCTACCCACCTCTGCACGCTCAGCAGCCTCACTGCCAATTTTCAAAAACCTGCTGAAAACAGAACTATTCGGCAACTTTTTCTGCACTTAAAAAAAAGAAATTGTACTTTCACCTTATGAAACGGAAACGGTTCTTCCCATAGCTCTTTACTTTAAAGTTCTTCTCCTTGGCTTAGATATTTTGATTTCCTTGTAGCCACTTTGGATAAAATTACTAAATGTCAATATCCAGGAGGTACCGACTGTTGATTTCGCTGGCGGTAGTAATCATGACAAGGATTGGACTTCATTTATAATTGATTGCTCCTGGAGTTGACCGGGTCTGTTCACTTAGTGTAAACAGGAAAAGATTAAGAAGATGAAGTCAGTTGTAGTGGTCCACTGTTAGGTTCATATATATATATATATATATATATATATATATATATATATATATATATATATATATATATATATATATATAAATGTAGGTCTTTTTTGTGGATTTTTGTGGATCAGCCTGCGTTGTCAGTAAGTCTGTGTTCATGGTCAGCTCCATGAGGTGGGGAGTTGTGTGGATCTGTTCTAAAAGGTGGACAATCATGCCTGAGGGTGAGGGTTGGGGATGATTATGTGGATCTTGCCAAAATCCACAGGCAGTGGTGATTATTGTCAGGATTTGCTTTGTAATAAAAAAGCTTATCTCCACAGGTTCAGTCTCAGTCTCCAGCTCTGTCTTTGTCTTTCTGACTACAGGTTTTACTCTCTGTGCCTTTGAATTATTCTGTTTCAAGTTACAAAGGTTAATTTAACCCAAACCTGGTAAATTATACTTTTCCAAGAAGGTGAAACAGACTAATGCACACTGTGGTTCATTTAATTTATTCTGCTTACAGCTGCCAACAATAGACATTAAGAACATGATCCTCTGATGTCTGAGATGATTGGTGAACACCATGTCCAGTGTTTATGTACTTTAAAAGGACACACTCTCCTCTGTGTATTGTCCACCATGTTGGAGGTTAAGTACACAGTGTTTGATAACATATTATTGGCAGGAAATGCTCCAGTCATTGTGTCAGTCAGTTCAAGACATGCTTGCTTTTTCTACACCTCTTTTAATGTTGAGGATAATTAATTGAATGCTAATGTGCTCCAGAGTGAATGCTTGGTGTTTATGTGGAGGATGTAATTGATTCTAATGTCCTGAAACTGGAATTTCACTGCAGATTACTAAGAAAAAAAGGCTGGACTGAGCAGTGGGTGCTGCAGTACAGTGATTATTCTTTTTTTTTTTTAAATTTATCTCAGTTGTATGATACAGCATGCTACATTCTTCTGTGTTGTAGGTCTCTGTGGTGTTAGTAAGTCTGCTGTCCAATCAACGGCTTCTATGCTGCCCCATCAGTGAACAGGGACACAGGTTAATTGCATGAAGAAGATGTAATGAGGTGGATTGAATTAGCTGTGCCCTGACTAAAATGAAATAAAGAGACTGTCGTGACATACAGACTCTCAAAGTGACTCATTATACATGCCAACCCAAATATGATATATCATAATATGCTATATCTTCTTGATGCTGACAGTCTAAGACTATAGCCCGAAATGGTTGCATGCTGGAATAATAAAAAGTATCCAATCTGGCCTTAATTAGAAATGTCTGCATAAATATGAGCACTAATATGGACAGAAATAGAAAGCTAACAATCATTAAAAATGAGCTCATATTGTTTTGACATGCCGATCATTCATATGCTTTGTGCGTAGTTGAGTATAATCTTCCCATCTGTGAATTTATGTTACTCAAAAATTGCTGTCGCAAGAGTACTTTACCAAAGAGGGAAATTTCAATTAATGGTTCAATGGGTCATTTTTGAGGCAAGAACATCAATGATTGTTTTTCTAAAATAAATGGCAATGAGAAGAGCTTTTGACCACATATAAAGACTAAGAAAAGGTTGAGGTGCATAGAGCTACTACAAGACTTTAGGAGCTGTGCCTTGCAGGAGGGGTATAGGGCAGGACAGAGACAGCCTGTGTCCAGATGTCTGTTTGTGTTAGGGAGGTTACGGCACTGCCTCCTGCCATGAGAAACAAACACTAATTGCCCATTGGCCCCGGGTTGGAGATGTGCAGCTGGGGATATGTGGCTAAAAATAGCGCTGCTTGTTCCCGTGAGTGGCGGGCACAAAGCGCCATAGCATTAGGATTCAGCACTAAAGTATGGAATGGACAAAAAAGGTCATCGTCTGGTCAGTGCCACAAATGTCAGGGGTACAAAGCTACACCAGCACACGGTGCAGGAATGGGGCCTCAGGCTTTACCCTCCCATGGACCAACCTACTGAAGTATCATCCTCTAAAAACTTGCAGGAAAATATCACATGGAAACATCCAAGAGTGTCATGACATCCTGTGTTTTGTTTGTATCCCAGCAGCATCCATGCCTGTTCCATGAAGCATTTACCGCCATGCAGCAATGGCCCTCCATGTTTGACTCAAGTTACAGCTCTCCCTCTTTGACACAAAAACAGCATCTGGTTCCACCTGACTGGAGCCATGAATAATTTAATGAGAGGCATTATTATTTCCAGCCAGCTCCACTAGCTTTGCAATAACAAGGAGTTTAGGTAGCGCTATCAGCATTGCTGGCTAAGTGGTTGAACATGGAGAGAGGATGTTATTTTACCTTGTTGGCATCTCATACTTGTGTGGGTTTGTAAGTATCTGGTTGAATTAGCATTTACGTATTATTTTTCATCGATACATTAGGCCACCATGTTGCTAGGTTGTTTGCAGATCTTGGAAACACGTGAGTAAACAGAGCATCTGGGGTGATAATACAATTAAGTTGCCAGTACATCAACTGATGTCTTGTGACTTGCACATATTAACAAGCACAGCCCATTAGTTAAGACATTATAAAACTATTACTTTTCTATTTCTATCATGTTATATATGCACTTCTTGTATTCCAGGGCCTTTTCTTATTTTTTGTAAAGTCAAAGTTCAGTGGAACACTGTGTTCAACGTGTGGTTAAAGCAGTCGGTGGACAGGTAGTCTTGCAGATATTTTATTCCTTCTATTGTCAAATTGAACCTGTGAAAATGAATGAAAGGACACATTCTGTTTGTACTGCATGAGTGTAGCTGTTAGCTGTTTTTCCACACAGACCACCTGCTGGCTCTGAGCAGCCACTCACCTACACTCACAGAGTGCCAGCAGATTTCATCACCAGTGTGGCTTAGCAAGGAGAGACAAGGCAGCTTTATTTATGTAGCGCATTTCGAACACAGAGACAGTTCAACATGCTTGGCTAAGAAAAGCATTAGAATGGCGTTAAAAACAATAAGACAGAAAAGAGTCAAAGACAAAATAAAATGAGATAAAAAGATGGAGATCAAATAAATACACACAAAATAAAAAATACATACACATAGTAGTACAGTTAAAACATAGTTACAATGCATAAAAATAAGTTGTTGTCCCACATGCAACATGGGAAATAAAAGTGCAGTTTTGTTTTAGATTTGAAATTGACTAAGGTTTGGACACAATGGAAATCATCGTGTTGTTGGTGTATAAATGTATGTATAAATTGTATAAATGTGTCTGAATGCATCTCAAAGATCAAAAAGCCTTACTTAGTTTATAGTCTTCAAGAACCTTAGGAATGTATAATGGTCTTATATCATGGAGTGATTTATTAACTAACAACTGCACATGTGATGGGTTATTTTAGATAAGTTAGCCAAAAACTGCACAATTAATCATTTAACTGCTATTGTAACTTTGACCACTGCCCATTGTGTTGATATTATTATTGCTATATTTAAATAATTGAAATGACTGCAGCTTAAGTGTTTTCTGTCCCCCCACCAGCTGAGAAATGAAGTTCTCCCCCTCAACTTCCAAAGTGTGCAGCGTTTGGACAGTTTTCGTGTTCTAGAGAAGAGCAGTGGCACTCTGAGACTCAGTCACCAAAGGCTAAAGCAGAAGTTGCTGGTAAGTTCTGGTGTGTGAAAAACAGATAAAGTGTTGTTGACTGGACTGGGCACGGACAATTAGAGGCAGTTGAAGATTTCTGTTGGGGCATTTGCTTTCAGCAATTTATGGCTCGCATCTTCTTCTCCCTGCTATGCACTGCGAACATATGAACCATGAGTTATTTTTCCTCCAGTTATTGGTTTAATTTTGAAATGACCTGTGCTACTGCATGTGTTTATGAAGAAACATCATTGGATTTATTGAGCTGAACATGTCAGCGAACATTCATGAGACAGTTCCCTTCAAGGTTTCTATCCAAGGATCTTTATTTTCCTCACATTCATATGTATTTGGCAACGTTTGATAGGCAACTACTGTTTATAGTATTAGATGTTGATAGAACTGTATATACATTAAATTTTATTAAAACATTTGATAATGAGTACCACCAATGTATCTAATAATTAATTATGGTCTTGAAGATGGCTTCTTCATTTTGCCTATGGTAATATTGAGTTGAAAGTATAATATTGTAAGTAGTTTCAATACTTGAGTATTGAAACTACTTAGCTGAATAGTGATTCAGCTAGTGTAGTTTTTAGATAAAGTCTGTCATAATACTATACATATAATTAAATAATGGGTGCAGGTGTGGCCACATCTGACTTTCGTCATTGTCCCCCCTATTGGTTGTACCTAACCCTGCTCTTTATCAGTTGTGCAGTGTCAGTAGTTCTTAATTAATAATTTTTCATTTGTATTTCAAATATATCTGATTGTCTATGGAGCCATGGGTAGGGAGTGTCTATGTTATTTTATTGGGTAGAGGTTTGACAACTCTGTATACTGAAGCTTATGTTTAAATATCTTCAATACAGGAAAAATGGCTTTTTAAGGATCTTATTTTAAACCTATAAGGCATGTACCTGTACTTCAGCATTTCCTATGGAATAAGGAGGCCCAGTAGCCATGTTCCTGAAAATGTCGTAGACAGTAAACAATAAGTTTCCGGAGTGAAGCTGGCTTCATTTTCCTCAGGCTTCCTCCAGGCTGAGATCTCACAGCGGAGGCTGCTTGTAATTCCCCCGGCTTCCCCTGACGTCTGTGGTTCAATATGAATGAGCTGCATCGATTAAACCTCAGTGTGGTGCTTGTGCAATGGAGTTTTGTGTGTGTGTGTGTGTTTGTGTGAAGAAGGGGGGCTGCTGGCTTTCTCTCCTATGTTTCCTTAGCACTTAACAGACTGTTGTTTTTACAGAGGGCGACGTTACGGGTGACATCTTTTGACTGAACCAAAAACTGAAGCTTGGTATTAGCGGCTTCCCCCTGTGTGTTAATGAACAGTTAATTTAACAGATATTTCCTAGTATTGTGAAGAGGGACCAGAATTTGACTTGCTATTATTGTAACTAAGAATGGTCAAACAAAATTTCTTGTCCGTGTTCCCTTGCTTTCGGTTGGCTACATTGCTCAGACATTTTGAAACACATGGTATTTTAGCATGGCTGTCACAACGTTTGAAACATCCTGTCACACTTACTGAGAATGTGTGTGTGCCTTTTTGTGGTAAAGTCCATCAGCTGTAGTCTGTAGGGTTGCAAAAGTAGTACTAGTATTAGTAGGACTGTAATTATTTGCATAATGAGGGTGGTATGAACTTTATTTTTAAACTCTCATGCTTGTAACTGATACTGATTATTATCTTTTCAGCATTTCTTAGCCTGTCACTCGTGCAGCATTTTCAAGGCAACTGAGTATGAACATGATTTTAATTTTTTACTAGTTCTTGCTATTGACAGTATGTTTAATGTGTTTTAGGCAGGTGGTATGTTGCCTTCTTTCAGACCTGGTTCACTGTTTCTTCTCATAATTATAGCATCTTTGAACTAGTCTGGTCACACAAAGGCTCTTTCCTCGTACCTTTGGTGGTTGCTGGGAAACGAGTGTTTTTGAAGTCAACGTGCATCCTATCATGTCATTAAGCTGGTGTTTTGCACCACTCAGTCAACAGAGAAATGGACTGGGAGGAACAGAGGTACTGGTGAGCGTGTGGGTGGGTTGGAGGCTGTGGTGTTAGTTCCCTCAAGTGGGAAAACAGTCGATTATGGATCCTGAAAGATTGATGCAACATCAGTAATTACCAGTACTGCATGGTTCTAGACTGAGTGAAGTGTTAATGAAAAACTGACAGAGCATGAGGCAGTTCTTCAGCAGCCTCCATTAGCCTGCAGCTCTGTTATCTTATGATAGAAATACAATCAAAATATTGCAGACAAACCCTGGTCAAAGGTATCTTCCTTGTTTACACAGCTGTCAGCAGTTGTTCATCTGTCCGTCTTTCTGTCCGTATGTTTTTGCGGTGAGCAGTCTTGATAATGACAGCTATGTGATGTTTGTTTTGCCCTAGAGATTTTGTACCTTTTTTCCCTTCTGTCCTGTCCTCATTTAGGCAAAAAGATATGTGTTTTTTTTTTTTTTTTATTCTGTAAAAGTTGACATTTTCATAACATTTTCCACTGCAATTGGACTTTTTACTGAATGACTGCAAGAGTTTTTTCTTCTTCAGTCACTTCCCACTTCCATGCATATGAATTATGCATCTACGCTTTTGGATTGCACCAATAGGAATATATATTAAGTCTTGTCTTATGTTTCAGTCACAAATAGATAACATACAGTACCTTTGAACATTAACAGACTCAGACTGTTTTGATTTGATCTGTTGTCAATTAGAAGCCACAAAAAGCCCAGGTTCATCTTCACATAGGCATTGTGGCCAAATGTGGTCCATTCAGAAGCCACCTACACTTGCTTTAAATTGTCTGAAAGGAACAGGGTGAGATGTTTCTTAACCTGATGAAATTCTCCTCACCCATGGTTTCCTCCTGCTCTGCTGCAGGGCAAACTTCATAGAAATGTTGGCAGACAGGCCAGTGTCAAAAATCAAATAGGTGCACTGGCAAAACTCAGTGTTTGAGCATTTTCCAGTTAAATGCATATATATGCTGTTTAAAGTGAAGAGATACACATTTACTGCCAACTGCAGTAATGTGATGTTTAATTTGGCAAAGAGTTAGGTAATGCTATTTCTGTGTCCATATCTGTTGGTTTGTTTCCTGTGTTCAGATGGGTCTGCCTGCATATTGATAAGCTAAGGATGTGATCTGTCGGTCTCAGTGTCTCACTATTGCAGATGAGATGGTATGGGCAAGATGTATTAGGGGTGTGAACAGGTTCCTCTTGGTTAACTACAGCCCTCATGACTATTCATGATTGGAGCAGGCCTACATTCAGGCCTATGGGTTTACTCAGGCTAATGGTCAAGTGAATCATCAGGCCAAGGCGCTCTTGAGTGCCACGCTTAAAATGCATTGTGCAGATTGGAAACTTCACAGTTCTAGTATAGATATTGTATCCTGTTCTTCTAAATAAACAGAAATAAAAATCATCTCTGGTGTCATGTAAAACATAATGTGTTCTCTGCCCCCTCATGCCAAATAGGTGTAGACTGGTGTTTAGTTATTCATTTCTTCATATATTTTTTGCATGTATTGATGTGGGAGGCCCCTGCGCTGGGGGCCAACCTAATGTTTACATGACTTGTAATGAAATTAGAGCTGCGTGGCGCCCACACTACAGGCCTCCACTGATCCTCTAATTCAATTACCCCCCTTATTAACGCTCAAATGCTGCTGGCTGACCCAAGACTGCACACTGCTTTTGCTACAGACTAGTCACATAGCAGCCATTTCACTGGACTGACTAGTAAGCAGTCAATGTTGTTCTGTTATCCAGGGCCATCAGACTATACCGCCAACCATCAGCAAAAAAGGGAAAAGTTACTGTGCAATAAACATTCACACATAAACCGCACTCTAGAGAAAATGTAGGTGGAGAGGAGCTATTTGTCTCAATAGCACAAAATTAAGCATGTTTCTATATACATGATATATTAGACTCCACCATTGCTTAAAATTTGCATTTACTTTTAGCTTGGTCACTAAAATTAGCACAACCTACACAATATGATTGCATTACCATAAAATCATACTCTTTTAGAGGTATAAAGAGGAAGTCATAGACTTAAATTTGAAGTAAAGTGACTCCACATTGTTGCAAGTTTGTGTCGCGTTGTTCAATACCTTTTTGATATGTACTGTAGATTGTTCGTGCCTTATCCATTATTGACAGGTTTTGTAGCACATATGGATATCATCCTGATGATCATCATGATCAACTAAAATAAAATAGATTCTCTCTCTGCTTAGCACTTTGTGTGAACAACTCACCCAATTCATCGCTGCTTAACAAAGAGCACGAGGGACACTCCGTAGGAGAGGCAAGAGAGAAGCAGAGGCCACCAAGTAAAGAAACACTTGAGCAATAGTAGGGAAAGATCAGTATTTGACTGAATTCATTTTAGCTGGTATCCATTATTTGAAATATACCCGCATCAGCCCTGATACTGATCCAAGGACTAGTTCGAGACAGTTGTGAGTTCAGTATTTAACTATTCAGTGACAGTATATCTTCAGTAACTTTTTTACCACCTCTCACTATATTTTTTGAGCAGTGCAAAATACAATTTGACTGATGTTCCATGGATATTATTTTAATGCCTCGACGCCTGCGACTAGGCGATGAAATGATTAGCTTTTGGTGGTTAAATCTGCAAGTTCACAATAGGTTACTGTGACCTCATATGTCCCATTCTCCTCAATTTATTACATCTGTAACAAAGATCAGCTTGGACTGCACAAACTTGTTAGAACATCTGGACAGACATTCATGTAAACTACAATGTCACTGGTTAGTATGTATGGTTAAAAACTTCTTATTTCTATATTTTGTATATTTTTGATATCAAACATAGAGGCTACATACAGTAGCATCACAGATAGATTGAAGCAATCTAGATGATTTCTAACTGTTTGTGTAGGCCCTGTTTGTTTCTCTCTGAATATCAATATACTGTACATCTAGACAGATACAGATAATAGCTTTATCCTTCCAACTTACACTGATAGAAAAAGCATGTAAAATATGCTATAAATGCTAAAAGTTTAATAGAATATTTCATATTTTTAACATTACTACATTAATGACTTAATACATTTAATAAATTTCTATTTGTTATCTTGTCAATGTAAACAGTAAACAAGATTTTGACTCCTGCCTTATTTCCTGACTGAGACACAAGCCTTGAACGTAAACTGTAAGACTATTTTGCTATTGGAACAAGGCCCATCGCCTCTCTGCTATAACAGGTCTGCATGGAGCTGGCGGGTTGTATGGCTTGATTTCACACACACACAGTGGCGGGTGCCAAGATGCGCACAGACAAGGGCAAGCACACACAAACACACATATGATGCATTCACACCACTGTATGTAGTCAGCGGTCGGTCCTTTACCTCACCAGATAATGGTACACTTACTGTATGATGCCGAGATGTTTATCACAGCCTTATCAGGGATCCCAGAAAAAAAGTGCTTTCCAAAAGTCCTTTCTAGATCGAAAACTGACCTTCCTGCTGACACCTGCCACCTTCTTCTATGGTCTGGCTTGTCATGATAGCCATGGGGTTTATCGCACTTCTCTCTGGGCAGTGCTATTGTACGGTATAGGAAAAAAAAGTGCATATTTTAGATAGCATCATATCAGTACCATAATAAATACAGTAAATAACTCAAATAAAAATGCTGAATATAAGTCAGTATTGTCTGATAATATCTTATTATGCTGAACTAAGCAGGGCAACATTAAAAATAGCAATGGTAACATTGCCTGATATGACAGATTATAATGTTGGGGGAAGTGACTCAAGTTAAGCTGGTTAATGGGTTTATCACAGGTTTGCAGAATCCCCTGTCTCCTGACCTGCTTGAGTGCATACTTGATACAAAGAGGCAAAATCATCTCATGCCCATGTACGTAATTTCGAAACCGATAGTGTAGTGATAAGATCACCACTCTCCATGCGGGAGACAGGGGTTCGAATCCTGGCTCCAGTCTACCTCCAGTAGGGGTCCTTAGGCAAGACTTCCTAATGCTTACCCTGCCTCTACCTTGTATCTCAGTTGCTTTGGATAAAAGCGTCTGCTAAATGTAAATGTAAATCTCTGCCAAGTTTCTCAATCTCCAGCCACTGCATTGAGCTTATTAAAATTTCAATCTGTTACAGGCTCTCTATCTAGCCTCACAGGATGAATGTGCCCTTTTTAAATAATGTAACCAGTTTTAACAAGATCGTAAAATGTTCATCTAACTTTCATAAGCCCTGTTAGCAAAGTGACAAATTCATGTGATGGCAGGAATGATTTTGGCAGTCTCTCAGTTTTAGAAATGAGAACATTGTCAGTTATCTTTCTGTTGGTGCAGCTCCATGGAGGCCGGGAGTGTTGTGCCTAAGTTTACAGCTGCCTGCAGGGAAGGTTGAACTTGACGCTGTATCACCCCTGTGGCTCTGAAAGAGAAGTTAGTCATGATGGGGGAGATTTAGATTAACTGATAGTGCTCCACTGAACACTCCCCTTCTTCTCTGCCTCATCTATAATGAACATGAGTTCCACAGGGCTAAACCCTGAAAATGTGGCCACAGCTTCAGACACTGCTATGTGACAGCTTTTAATAATCCATTCATGAAAAGCCAAAAGGTCTGTTTTCACACTCTTTGTGGTCTAGAGACATTCGTTGAACGGGGGTAGGACTTCGGGCATCATCAATCTATATGCTCCTGGCTGATTTTGCCTCCTGTTGTGTGCTTCACCCTCTCAGTCGTTGTTGGAGTAATGTGACCTCCAAAGGGAGATTAAAATATGTACAGTAGCAGGCATGCATTGATTTTTGGACCAGCCACTGGTATTTATAGACTCAGCCAGTGCATAAATATCAATACACATGTTTTGATTTTGTGTATGTGTGCGTTTGTGTGCGCACTTATGATCCAGCTGACATAAAGAAAAGTATAAAATGATAGTATCTGAAAAAAAAAAAAAAAGAATAATTGGTAGCACATGTGTTTTGGTAACCTAAATCTGCTTGTGACCTAGCTGTACCTTAATAAGGTCAATTCCTTTTATGTGGTGGCTAATTACTGTGCCTGTCAATGAAATCCCTAAGCTGAACTGTCAAGTAAAAGAGCAGTTTAAAGGGACAGTTCATGACTAAACACAATGAAACCTGCTTATTTAATTTAACTGAGAGTGCTGTTTATCTGTTCATTGTACTAGATTGGGGTATTTTTAGCTATGCTAGTGGTGTGTTAATGTTAATGATGTTAGCATGTAGCACAATTTGCAGCCTCCCAAACCTAGTTGTGACCCTCATGTTCCATGCTGCTCTGTCATGTTGTCACATAGACCTTTGGCACAAAATGAGTGCCAAGAGGTTTTTTTTATCTATCCATTTCAATCCAATGTTTTTTGGCAGTTGTCCAGAATCCACCAGAGACATTCACTCGGCCACCAGCATGCTATAATCCATCTGTTTAGGTTTGGTGTAATATACCGATGTTTACATAATGGATGTAGCTCCAAATACTGTGCAATTAGTAGCATTTGCGCTCACCACTCCTATTGCTCTATGTCAGTAAATACACTGTCTTGTTGAGCGTGTTACCAGCTTTGTTTTGAAATGTTGTAAATCACCAAGAGGTGGGTGATTGTGCTTAGTCTAGTGACCCTTAATTAGATTGGTGCCTGGGTGGAATTAAAGGCCAACAATGGCTGCTAGCGTTTCTCGTACAGACAGAGGAGCTGACTGATAAGGCGGTCATTTGCTGTGTCAGAAGAGTGACACTGAGCTGTGTCTGTGTCTGGAGTGTTATGTTATTGTATTGCTCTATAAACTTCTCTCGCTTCTTCCCATTACCTTTTTGTCTCAGTTGGCAAATCTTGTTCATCAGAGCATTTTGTTAAATGGTTAGGCATTTGTTCTTTTTTTTGGCTTGTTGTTCACTGTTAAGCTTTTGCCTTATGTGAGATGCTGCCCCCTGTGACGAATTGTTCTTAGTAGGTGCTCTGGGATGAGGGGCAAGTGCGCCTGACAGGCCCGACTTGGGGTGACTCATACTCATAACATGAGTTTTTTTTCTGATGATTTCACCAGAAAAGGTGGTTTTCTGGGTCATTTGCTTAGATTGCATCTCTCTCTTTCTCTGGGTCTTATTCTGTTTCTGTGAGGTATCACCCAGCTTTCTAGTGAAGCTAGCTTGGGAAAGTCCTGTGATTGTGCTGATTACAGCAAAGTAAATATAGCCTTTAATTTCTGTTTCTTTCTGTTAAAATCTTCTTGTCTTAGAGCTGCATGTAAATGTACTTTGTTAATTTAGTCTGTCTAGAGGTCTTACAAAACAAAATATGGCACTGATACACTTAGTGGGAACTAAATATTTAGGTTGCCCTGCTATAGAGACCAGTAAGAGAAAGAGCAGTAAATGGCTGGGGACTCAAAAATACCAGTTTTTATTGGTAAAATACACTTCTGAAACACAAAGTCCTTAACATGTAGTTGTAAAACTGGTATTTAATTCATATTAATTCAATGTGTTAAACATTTACCTTTACATCTTATGTGTTAGAGTCAGTGATGGTTTATTATCAGGCGACCAGAACACTGGCAGCATGCAGTAATTTAATCGGCAAGCTTGAATGGCAGCTTGGACTTCACCTGAACTCCAGGATCAGGTTGCAGACTTATGCTGCAGTTTCAGAGTTCCGTGAAGAGAGGTCCGTCTACTTTCCTGCTACCGTCCTGACAAGACTTGTGGATACTGAAACCTACCATTTGTTACCTGCTGTTTGTCTGGATATGAGGGAACTAGTCTTTAAGGCTTGCACTGTCTCTGTGTGGGAGAAGGTAAGGCCAGGCCAGTGTGAGTGGTTTGGAAGAAGTAACCATTTAGGAGTTCAGTGGAAAGTTTGAGCAAGGTGATAGAACTGACTAATGTTTTCACAATAATTAGCTGGTTGTCATTGTCAAAGTCTTGTGTGGCCTTTTTTAATTTCCTAATGGTCAGTCTTACAAGAGAAGTTGCAGCTGTTAAAGTGAAAAAGACTTTTATGTATTAAAACAGTTCCTTGCAGAATGTGGTTTTACTGATAGCAGGTGCTCATTTATTCAATTTCTTCTTGAAATTAAGTTTCGGTAATTTAGGTAGCTTTAGTCAAACTGTTTACTGCTGGAAAATACTAACTCCAACAATATGTTAAAAAGTCATGCTGTATAAAACCATTGAGAAATTCTGTCTGTGGAGTGAGGTACCTCCACCTCTTTTTAGTGACGTCCATCAGGAATTTTCTAGAAACAAGCATCATTACCATATTACAAAACAAGTGACAAATCCACTCTGGATTAACTTAGTGAGTTGGTTTGTTCACTATCTTTATTTTCAGGGTACTAGATTACTGTATGTCACTGGCTCTGGTGATAAATGATAAATACCTCTTGTGGGCTGCCATTTTGAATAAAAATAAATAAAAATCACCTTTTAAGATCTAATTTACTTGAACTAATTTCTATTTAATAATGAATTTACACTCTATACATGCAGACATGCTGTCTTCCAACGGAAAGTCACGCATTGTTATTCAAATATTACGCTCAGGCATTGGTCCAGTCCATCAGTGTTTCAAGCTCTTAGCATCCAATAAGCTGAGCTTGGAGCTGCTGTGCTCTTCTGTTGTTGCATAACACAGTAATAGCATATCCTTTGGATCCTTTACCTGTAGTTGTTTGGTATTTTTGGTTGGATTTCAGTCGAAAGGCAGGTTGTTTAGTTGTTCCTTGCTACACTGTCTTCAACTTAAAGAATGCCTCTCCACTTTTTCTCTGCACTGATGATGACTCACACTCCAACACACCCTGCAGAAATCTCCTATCATGCAACCAAGAGCAAGTGAGAGAGAGAGCAAGTGAGAGAGGGAGAAAGAGAGAGAGAGAGAGAGAGAGAGAGAGAAGGAGATGTGCTCTTTGTGGCTCTAACACACACACCGTACTTGTTCATGTGACCTGCTCTACCTGCTTTGTCTGTCTATTTACAGAAATACTTGTACAGTATTCCCTGTGGTTCCCTGTAGGCTCGATATACAGCTGGTGTTTTTGCACTGCTAAACCCTTGAGTGCCTTTTGCATTTATTCAGGCAACCAGTTCTCTTATGTGCAACCAAGGGGATTCAGGAGTGCATTTAAATTCATCGGATGCACTTAATATCTCCAAAAATGGAGACGTCAAACTCTGAATCACAAATGAGGCATTATTTCAGCTGAAAGAGTTGAGTGTCAAATCAAACCTTTAGTAAATGTTGCAACCATAAAAAGTTGGGTGCAAAGGTGCCATTTATAGGTTGTCCTTGTGATCCTCTCACCGTAGTCTACCTTGCAGTGAATGAGCTAACATTGTGTGACATTTGTAGCGATGCTGAAGTCCAGCATGTACACGTGCTGCAGTGCCGTAGGTCCACTGCCCTCAGGCTTCTGCTTCTCTGGAAATAGAAAAAGAGCAAAGAGACCAAGCATGATTAATGACCATGTATGTGGAGTAGAAAACAAAACAGGCTTGTCTGCGGCCATTTCCCAACACATGGCCCCACAGGCTGAACAATTACATAACAGATCTGCAAAGTGGCTCATGCTGATTGTTAATTGCTTTTGTTTGTTTATTGTCTCTAACTGTGGTTGTGTGGCCGTGTGCGACACCCGTGTCAGGTGATATCACAGGCACCTTACAATGTAAATGTAAATGGTTTCTGATTTGGAGTGGTTTGGACTACAACCGGTCTTTCTCCTCTTATTTACCATGCCCCTTAGTTTTCCTCTCTTCGGTAGAAATGTTTTATGCCTCTAAATTCAACTGGGTCTCCATTTTTTCCTATTTCGAATGTGTTATTTTTAGCACACTGTCAAAACACGCCTATCTCATCCTGTGTATGTATGTCCTCACTGAAATAACTACCCTTCCCCAGAAGGCTTGAGTGGTCTCTTTAGCTACATGTGCCGAAGCCCTGTTTTCTGTGCTTCACACTGCATGTAGAGCCATTACGCAACCCTGTGCATCAGCCGCAGGGACACCGGGCCAGAATGGCAGCCAGCTACCAGTCACTCTCCCTCACATCTTTCCTTTCACTCCTGTTTTCTTTGTCTCTCTGTTTTGCTCTGACCCCTTCTTAGTTCCTTCCTTAGTTCATTTTTGTGGGAAAGGAGAACGCATGGTGCACTGATTTGTTTGTATACCAAATTACAGCAGTCAGTGTTTTAGAGACTCAGTAAAAGCGGTGGATTGCTGCTGGCATGCAGCATAGTTCTCTCTGGGTGTACTGAAGTGTGAAGGCAGGTCAGGAGAGGCCAGCGGAAGAAGAGAGGATGATCTGTCCTTTGTTGTCAGTGGGCTTCCTGTGTGCTCTGCCTCATTTTAATGCAAAGTAGAGGGTTGTATTTTCAGACGACTCAGATCTTTAAATGGACATATTCAACAATATTCCATTGAATGTTTGATCTGCAGTCTTGCAGGGTGCACACTGCAGATTTAACAGAACCCTGAATGCTTTGAATTCATTATGTCATTCTATGATAATGATAAAGTATAAAGTGCAGTATATACAATTTGAAATTCATTGTTATCCAGACAGATTTCCTTATGTGTTTACATGTGATGATCTGCCTTTTGGTCATGTGGACAAGCAGTATGTGCATGGAGTTTGTTCTCCAGAGTTTTCTTGATCTCAGAAAAAGCAAACACAGAAATTGGAAACAGTGTAGTCTTGCTGTCTCCCCCCATTCTACTCTTTGTACCATTCAAAGCTACAGTGCAGGGTACTTGTTGTAGCTGTGTGATAAATAAACACAGAGAGAGAATGAATTAGCTTATTTTCCTCCAACAGTTCTTTTTTAGGTGTACTGTAAATTTTAGTTTTGGAAGTAGAAAGTGCTAACTAAAGCACATTCAACACACATTATAATAAGTATACAACTTAAAGAGAGAAATTACAGGCAAATTATATTCCACAAATTCAAATCACATTTTGGTCCATATCCCTTGGCCTTGTCATACTTGTAGATGTACTGTAAGGGTTAGCATTTCTTCGGTTTCAAATAAAGACATTTGCCAAGCCAGCACAAAAGCCCTTTGCTTAAGTGTTTGCTCAAACACATAATCAGTGTTGTCCGATGTTAAACAAGGTGTAATGTGTATTCACTGATTGTGCTAGCCTGTACTTACAATGTCTGTGAAAACCTAAACATGCCTTGAGAACATACCAGCAGTGTTACTGTATAAGGGCTTATGAAAGACATATCTAGTGAGTTCCAGTGAGTCTAAACTGCTTGGATCACTACAACTGTTGGCTCTGTTCCCTCAAACTGGCATTGCCCAGCCCCTGCTGAGTGGGGCAGCAGAAATTGATGTCGATGAGGTAGTGCCCTTTCCGAGAACCATGCACGCACATATTCTACGGTGTTCTAGTTCAGGTCTACTCTGGCAGTTCTCAGGTATATACTGTCACATTTTGTGGGAGAAAGCATACAATTATTGTGGACCTTCACATTCAGTTCTAAATTGACTTGAGTTGTGTTATTTTCTCTTCTGTTTGTTGAATACAGAAAGCAATAACTTTTGTAATTAACCTCACTGCTTCCAATAGTGGGGGGACACAGTAAAAGGCTGTTATGACCATTATTATGGCAGTAAGATTGTTGTCTAACCTCTCTCTGTCTCCCACCCACTTGTCTGTTGTGTAACCTGTGTATCAAAAGCAAAACAGCACATTTGGAGGTTTTTTTCATCCTGCTGAATGCTCAAATTGGAGTTTACAGTGATAGAAATGGAGAGTCCAGTGATTGACAAGTTGGAGTGTTGTTGTTCTGCTGTTTATTCTCTCCCCCATGTGCTGGAATCAAAGTCTTGACAGGCCCTGTCTGATCCCTGGATGAGGACAGGAGCATATTGACACTCAAGCCTTGTGCAGCAGCAGCAGCTATCTACTCCAGGCTGTTGTTTATGTTAATGCTGGATTCTGTCACTCTCACAGACCAACTCATTCTCTATTAAGCTGTTAGTTGTGCACAGTAGGCTTCATATTAAGAAAAAAAAATTTTATTCAGTGTGACAGAAATGTCACCTGTGATGCTTATTAGTCTAGAGCATCTAAGAGTTCCTGATATGTGGTACATTTAGTTTACCAGTAAAGATCTGTTGAAATTTACATCACTGTGGCTTCTGGAGAGCCACAGGGTGAAATAAAATTAGTTTCACATTTGCAGTCCTCATTTAGCCTAGAGTTACTGCACTCTCTGCTGTAAAAATAAGTGATTTGTTTTCAATTGAACCTCAGATGCCTCATTTGTTCCAATCTACTATGTCTGTGGGACCACACTGTGATTATACCTTATGTGGACATTTGGGTGTACATTTTCTGATATAATTCCATTTATAGTTTTCTCCATTAATGACATCCCCAGTGCATTGCGTTGCTACAAACTATAAACTAACAAAGTAACATTAAATACTATTAAAGGTAATTTGCATATAAAGAATATTTTTAATTAAACCAGGGGGCATCATTCTGTGGAAGGCAATGTTGGTCTTGTTGTCCTGTCCACCACTAAAATGTTGAATGACTTACTGTGAAATTAGATATTAGATATCCATGGTTCTCTGAGAATGTTTCCCTTACTGTTACACTTAATACTTAGGAAACCGATCTTTGTAGTTTTAGGGGGAATATGTATTGGATGGATTTCCCAGAAATGTAGTTTGTTAGATGTTTATATCCCCTCATGATGGTTTGCAGTAACTTTGCCATACCAGAACTTTTTTTCTAGTGCCATCATCATATCAGTGGATCAGTTTTGTCCAATACTTTGCTCTGTGATCAAATGCTTACAACATTAATTACATTCATAATGACATTCCCAGCCTCACCTGTCTTTCTGCTATGCTAACGCACTAAAGTAAGATGATGAACATAGCGTATTGGAAATTATACCTATCAAACATTAGCATGTTAGTATTGTCATAGTTATGTTTAATGCTGGGGTAAGCATTTAGCATGTTGTCGTTCTTGAAACCTCATTGAGCCCCATAGCTTGGCTGTAGAGTCTCGGTCTAAGGCCAATAAATAGTAAATAGAATAACACAATAATGTATGAATGTACAAAGTCTTTTAAAATGTCCTTGATGACACAATTAATTCACTTAATGAGAAGCTTGGGCTCGCATATCCACAGACTCGGTTACACACATATGATGGCTCTTGCACTGTTGTTTGTGTGTCTGAACTGTTTGTCTCATCTTTTTATTTACCTTCCTGCTTGCTTTGTTTTGCTGTGCTTCCTCTGGAGATCGTATTGCACAAAGAATACAATAAAGCTGAAATGAGTTAGTTTGTATTCATTGCTGTCATTATTTAATTTTTCAGTTTGACCACTTGCTTAATATTCAACTTGGATGCTGTAGGCAGCAGATCTTCTGTTCACTGCTCAGGTAATGACCAGTAATAGAGTGTCCTGTAAATTGGCAGTGATGGTTAGAGAGTGTCCCACAGATGGGAGGCAAAGGCGTCTGTTTCTGCTGTGATTGTGCCAGACTCCTGTGGGGTGAGGGCCTCGCTCTTTATCTCCTCGTGGGCACCACCTGTCTCCTATTACTGGACACAGGATCTCCTCACCCACACCTTAATGTGAAAACTCCTCACATCAGAGCCTGTCTGGTTTTGCTGAGGCCAAAAGCCAAGTCTGACACCTCATGATAATCAATTCACAGACCAGCATTCTTTCTTAATGGCACGTTTACAAGCTGACAATCCTCTTCACCAGGCCTTGTGTGACCTTTCTTTCCTTTCCCATCTTTCTCTGGCATTAAAGAGCCATTAATGGACAACTCTGTGGGCCCAGGCTGACAGCAGCTCTTACAGCAAGATTCGTCTGTGGGGCGTGTACTGACGTTCTGGTTAGAAAAAGCAAAGGTATGCCTGATCTTCATCTCTTGACTTATATTGTACAAACTCGATTTTGCAGTAACTTTATTCTCTTTTATCAAGTATACAAAAGTGAAGGTGTACTCATTATATTGGTTTTGCAATCTGGAGACCAAACTAATTGGCCACCAGCTGTTGAGATGTACTTAATGAATGGAAAGGCCATGGAGAGCAGTTCCCTGCACCCAGTACAGCTCCTCCCTGCAGGATGGAACAGCATATGTCTGTGGCTCTGGCACAGGATCAAAGCGGGAGACAAGCCACCTCAGCTGGTGACAGACCCTTTGCTTTGCTTGCTAAAAGCCTCAGGCCTCATTGTCTGGGCCAGGATTTGTTGAGAGTTTATCATTAGACAGAGTTGAACTGAGCTTTAAATTTTGGTAAAGAATGGGGATGAACCATCAGACTTTGTGTTGATTTGTGCAGTGTGTAGTTCAGAGTCTGCTACACTAATGCTGTGGATCACAATATCACAACCGCATCAACACAGAAGTGTTATTGCTGTCTGATACAGTAGAGCATCAGTGATAATCCAGTGGGTAGAAGGGGGAGTGTCTGTGATTCCTTAGTCATTTCATAAATTGATAGACACGTTTGTACCAAAGGCTGTAAATGTTTAGACCTGGAGGATCACTGTATATACCTTTTAATTGTCCATCTTAGTCTACCTTGACATTTCATAGGTCAGTGATTTGGCATTACAAGGACACAACAAATAGGACAGCATGTAATATTTTGTATTATAATCAGCTTATCTGGTTGGGGCCCAAGTGTGCAGACAAACAAGCAGTCTGGTTCGATGTGAATTAATTTGATCATAGCAGGTTTGTGAGATTCGCTTCCTCTGTTGGCTCCTGACTTAGCGGGACGCAGGTGTGAGAGCACAACTCCCCGCAGAAGAAGAGTGAGTGATTCTGGCAAAGTCATGACAGCAGAGAGGGAAAGATGGCTGCTCTTTTTACTGTTTTATGATACATGTCTGCTTGAGTTTTTCGGCTGTCTGTCTACATCAAAACTGTCAAGTAATTTATAGAAAATGTTTTGATGAAACACTGGTATTTATTTTGCTTATCTAGTATGCATTATACAGCTGTTTTGCACATTTGACATTTTTATATAGTAGTAGGTAGATATTATGACTGCTAATGACAGCATGGAACACACACTAAGCACACATTTTATAAACACTTTAATTATTAGCTTTAAAGCAGGATAGGTTTGTAGTAACATTTGAAAAAGTCTGCTACCTGCATTGATATCCTGTGTGTACACTTGCATTGCATTAGTGGGTCATGATTCATAGTTCATTTGTTCTCTTCTGTTTGTATCCCCTCTTCCGTTTCCTTTGTTGACGTTGCCTCCTGAGGGCTGAACACTCTGTCTGGACTGCTCAGAGAACAGTCCATCATCTCAGCAGCTCATCTACCTGCATGGTTACTGGCCACTCTAATGAGACTGAACCAGCTGTGATGCTCTGGTATTCAGGTCTCAGTGTTGTGCATTTACACACAGGCCATCTGGGTACTTCAACTGGGGCAACAGTGTGATGCTACATGACTCTTGAACTGTCAATTTCCAGTAGCATTGTAGTTCTTGTATATATATTTTAAGTTAGTTATTTAAGTAATCATGTTAACCTTTCCACAGTAAACATTCTGATCTTGAGTTGAGTATATTAGCAGTGGCAAATCAGAAAACCTAGTGTTGATGTAAGTGAATTGAGTGTCGTTCTGTGGTGCCAACATCTTTTCGTGTGATCCTATACAGGTACCATTCCCTTTGGTAAAGCTCTTGCTGGGGTGTTTATATTTTGAAGAACTAGTCCCACAATGAGCTCACAGCACTTTTGTCAATCTAGCTAAAAGTGTCAAAAAAACTGCCAGAAACAAGAAAGTCCCACACAGACATAATTTGTAGGAAAGAGTATTGTGGTTGAGCATACATTATTGTGTTTTGCAGGAATATGTCAGGGAATATAAAAAAAAAAACACATTACAGTAATTATTCCCATGAGAAAAACTTTTTAGAGAGTCTAAAATAAAGCTGGTTGGATAAAGAGTCAAAGGGGATAAATACATGCCTGCTGTCATGTTTGTGTCTTGTTTTAGAACATTCAGCTTTTGTGTGTATCCATGTGACTAAGCCAGCTGTTATCCTCTTCCATGCAATTCCATGGATCTCTTCACTATTTTTTGCAAACCCTAATAAAATAGTATTCATGAACACAGACATAACACTTAATTGTTGTTGTGCAGGGAATAAACTCTGCAGTTCATTTAAAGATAGTAACTTCCAGCCCACAAACACATTTTTCTGTACTGTGTTGTTGATTGGATGATTTTTTTTGTCTTGGAGAGGTGAGTTTTATCTAGAAAACAGTCACTATAAAATCTACTGAGATGATGCATGTTTAGGAGAACCACCTTTTGTTACAAGGTGTTTACTGCACTGTCACGAAAGATGAAGGCTGAATGACAGTCTGCCAAAGCTTGGCCTGAAAATCCAGCTGGGGATGAGTAAGCCTCTGTGTCTGAGTGGGCAACAGCAGGAGGCTTTCAGCATTCACTTTGTCGTAGCAGAAATCATCACATGTTCCATTTGGACCTTTTGTTGGGAAAATGGTTCAGCTGTCAAAATGAAAACAAAACCTCTTTATTTTTGGAGCATTGTTTATTTACTGTAAAGGAAAATGCATTATTGAATCTTGTCATCTACCTAATTAATAGATACTGCAGCAATGCACATCTGTAGGAGTCAGTTGTGGCTGCTTGAGTCATTGTTTAGTTTCCACTATGGTAAAAGTCTCATCTGACATCTTGGAGTTAATGCTATGGGATTATCAGATTTACAGTTCTCTCTCTGGAGTCACACATACCTGTTCATTCAAGTTAGCCCCATTCCAACATGCTTACATTTAGTTTACCTTTTTTTCTGCTCCTGTCACTTTCTTTTCATGAAGCCTTTTATTATAGAGATCCACTGTAATAGCACAAGACTTTCTCTTCCTGTTTCTTTGTCTTTCATTCATTATCATTCATTCTTATTTCCCCTGTCTTGCCTACGCTATCCCCTTTCTTCTTTCCTTCTCCTCCCCTTTGTGCTCTTCAGTAGTAGTGTGTCTGACATCAGCATGCAGGTAGTGGAGCGTTGGGTAGCTCAGAGAGGTCAGACCCCGATGATAGTGGCAGCTTCATTTCTGATTCTGCAGCATGCTGAGGTTCGTGGTTCCACGTGGCAAGATAAAGGAAAAGAGAAAGAAAGAGAAAGAAGCGGAGGAAGTAGAATTCAGACCAGACTACTCCATTTGCCAGTGCTGCTCTTGTTTAATATTCCTCATAGGATGCCTCACTGAGGTCTTATACCCGGGACAAAATGCTGCAGAGCTGAGGAGCTTAGACAGTAAATCCTGCTGCTATCCTATTTTTCATTTTGCCCCCTCTCCCTTGTTTTTCATTTGCATTCCGATCTAGGTGTCACTGCCTTCACGTATCTCTCTCATCATTATGCGTTGATTCACTATCACTTGTTTTTCTCTTACCTCATGCTTTACCCTTGCCTCTCCGCTGTGTGTGTGTCATGTCTTTTGTTCTGTGTGTGTTGTGTGCGTAGTGTGTGTAGGGATGTACTTGCTGACCTCTGGGAGTTTGTTTTCTGTAAGCCTGATTTCAGGAGTCAGCCTGCGTGTTGCCATGCATACTGTACACATGCATACAAACATACACATAGATACACACTTGCAGGTGGCAAACAAGGACAGTATTGGTGGACTGAAAGCATCTGTGCCTATGTACACAGACCTAAGCTGTAGGAGTTATGTAACTTACTCTGCCATTTCAAATTATTTGAAATCACAAGAGCTTGCTGTGCTGTACTAGATTACTGTATGTCTAGGCCACCACCAGTATGTGCAGTATAGCCATATATTGAATTATGCTAAGTGGAACTAAAAGGGGAATCCTCCTAAATCCCTTAGAGGAGAGTGTCTTGTTACTCTGTGCTTCAGCCTCCTTAATGGCCTTTCCTTAGACTGCAAGAAACAAACACATAACAGGAAAAATGTGTCTCGAGAATATATATATGTGTGTGTGTGTGTGTGTGTGTGTGTGTGTGTATATATGTCTCCGGGAGCACCACTGACATTTTGAGAGGCAACAAATTAGCTGTAAAGCTACAGTATGTGCCACAGTGAGGGGGGATGTACTATTTGTTTCTGAATGCAACTTCTCGGAGTAAAAAGTCAAGTGCTTTGTGTCTCATGTTGCCAATCTCAGTTATATATTAATATTAGTCTTGTTATAATAGTGTCAGCAGAATTGGTTACTGATGGTGACATTGCTGATTCAAGTACTGTGCAATTTTACTTTTTACATCACTAATGTTATTTACTACAATTATTAAAAACTTTTACAAGTAACTTTCTTAAATTTATTTAATTAATAATGATGATCACCTTTACCAGCTCCCTTTTTTGATCCACACTGTATTTATTAATTATTTGTACATCACAATTAGTTCACAGTAAATATTTTCTCTTTTTAAAAGGTTTAGTTTCCCTTGTGTGTTATCATCAAAAATAATTTTTACTGCTTCTAAAAGGTCGGTTTCTAAATAGAAAAACAAAAAAATATTTTTCAAATGAAATGAAAGTTGTTGTTTGAATCAGTGCATGAACTTAGCAAGGCCTGGAGATTTTTATTTTAATTAAATATGTTCTGCTGAAACACTATGTTAAGGCACGAGGCATCTGTGGAACAAATCTGAGCTAAATAGTTCAATAGTGTTTAAAGTACACAGTTTTCTTAGTGGAGTTCTTGTGAGTACATTTCATTTCATATTTTACACGTAGGTTTGAAATGATACTTACTGATAATGATACTATTTACTAAGTTTTTGTACTTTTGCCACCTTTGCTAAGTTGTAGCACAATGTTTTTTAGATGAATCACTTTCAAAATTAGATGATACTAAATGTAATTTATTATAATATATAAAAATAATATATCAACTGAAAATAATGGAAGATTTTGCAAGAATAGAGGCATCCTTAAACCTCATGCTAGACCAAGTCTTTGTCTTGTCATCTCCCTCTTTATTTGGTATCTTCCACAGATATTTGCTGTTTGGATAGAATTTTCTATTTTCTATTTTATTTTTTCTTTTGCTCAGCCATAGGCAGGATTATTACCCATCATTACGCATCATGCATATTCAACACAACAACGGATGAAAGAAAGACAGCGAAAGAGAGAGAGTAATGAGGTTACCCCTGCTCGCCAGAGATTATACACAGAGCTTTCCCAACTATAAAGGATCAGAAGGCCGAACGTTGAGAATAGGATCGGGAAAGCCTCCTGTGTTAATTAGTCATTGCAGACATAATATGAGAATATGTAAACCTAGTTTCTCAGATGTTGCTGTGCATTCAACTCACAGTGAAGATTCAGCAGGAACAAAAATAATTGAAGGACACCACATACAGTGGCAGTTGGAATTTCATGGTCTTCTATATTAATTTGTCATCAAATGTGATCTGATCTTCAAGAGTATAAACAAATATTATGCCTAAAATAATAACTGAAAATTCCGATCTTTTGTGTCATTATTGAGAACAACCATAAAAACCTACTAGTCACGTATTAGGATGCATGGAAGAAAATTATTTTGAGGATGTGGACTAGAGATACTTTGACTGAAAAAAAAACTCTCAAACCTTAAGAGTTTGTTCCGCACAAGAAGAAGATGCTTATGTGAGCCATGCCTCGCCAAAATAAGCTTTCAGATCAAGAGTTATTGAGTTACATAAAGCTGGAAAGCTTACAAAGTGATGTCAAAGACTTAAGAAATTCACCAGTCAGTTAGACAAAGAATCTACAATTGGTGACACTTTGGGACTGCGGGGGTTACTCTACATCAGAGGTGATTTGGCCCGCGATGTAATTATGTTTGACCCACAAGATCATATCAAATGTAAAGTAAATAGGGCGTACACCACTAATACTACACTTGCCGACTTTGAAGCCCAGAAATGCAGATTTGAACTGCTCAGTAATCCGTTTGCTGTTGACGTGGAAAACGCAACAACCAACCTCCAAATGGAGCTGATTGAACTCCAGTGTAGTAACACGCTCAAGTCAAAGTAGAACTCTGTGGGTGCTGCACAGTTTCCATGTTTCCTCCCCGACACACTGCTCCAACTCCGTGCCCAAACTTTCATGATTTCGTCAGCTCAGAGCCTAACCCCAGACGTTGATGCACTTGCATCTAAAAAGAGATGCCAGGTGATCTGAGTGTAGCAAACTGAGCTTGAATGAATGCTGTCTTTATGCACTTTTTCTACTCCAAGTCATGGACTGGCAATAGTTGAAAGATTCCTTTCCATTTTTTATTGAAGTAAATTATTATAATTGTTTTTGTTGGATGTTTGTTTTGATGTTGGCCTTTGAGAAAAGATTTTTATTAAAAAGGAACTCAAAAGACTAAAGATACTTACTTGCTCCAGATTCAGTGTTTATGCAAAACTAAGCTTTGTTTCCCTATGAAAAGGTTTAACATTACATATCTGGAGAGATGGGAAAACATGCACAATTGCAGTGAATTTTTCAATAAAGATTGAGTTTGGCCCGCGACTTTGTCCCAGTTTTTAATTTTGGGCCCACTGCGAGTTTGAGTTTGACACCCCTGCTCTACATGATGTGGGCGGCCAAAATGACCCTACTGTTGCGCTGTCCCATGGGAGCTCTCCATGGTGCTGAACACCAAGACGACTGTATTCAGGGAGCTTAGCTGAACCCTGACTGTTCATTTCTTGCCTCCTTTTGTCCACTTGCTTCAGTTCTAGTATAGTATACTGAGTGTAGTATAGTAGCATCTAGTATAGTTAGATTAGATGTTTAAATTACGTATTACACATCCATTATTCTAACCACTTGTCCTCTTTAGGGTTAGCTGTCATTGGGCGAGAGGCAGGGACAGGTCACGTTTATTACACAGCTGACATTCAGAAAACAGAAAACACTGCTTGACTGATGGTTAATCAATTATCAAAACTGTGATTAATTAAAAATAATTTTAATTTAGCAGCAGCTTCCACTTAATTACATAACTGAACTTTTGTTGTCCCTCTTGGGGACAACCCAAACCCACTTGATTTACATGCTTTCATGTAAGCAGGGAAAAAACAGGTAACACAACTAATCAGGGAACGAATTTAAATGCACTGACGTAACCTGGCTAGTGTAAATCTGCAGGTACATGCAGCAGACGAATAATCTGATTTCTCTGAATGTAACCATGTGTCACAGATTTTAACTATATAGTGACAGAAGATGCTTTGTGACTTCTTTTTTTCTAGATATTTGCTCTGAAAAACAGGCTTTTTCACTATTGCAAACTGTCCAACGTTAAACAATATGCTGTGGAAAGTGACTCATTTATACATCTCTGACTTTCTATCAGTGTTAGGCTGACTTAATTTTAAAATGAGCAGGCAGGGGTAAATGTAATGATCTCCTATTTCATCCAGTAACTCCACTGTGCTGCTTTGACTGTCTGCAGCCTGTATGGTACCAGTACCAGTATGGTAGCCTACACCAAAGCCTGACAGCCAACTCAAAATATAACTACATGTCACACTGACACAGACTGCAGCAACTGGGATTGGTAGCTTCACCTTCAGTTCAGTTCAGTGGTTGTGCATTTCTGCTGTCAATCAATATCAATGAGCTTAAACCTCTGTTTCAGATGCTGTTGTAGTACACCAAGAAAACTAATGATGGAGAGGAAGTTCAGCGTTGTGGTTTAGAAATCCCACTGCCAGCCAGCGCTTTAACAGCATAATTGCAGAGATACACTATAACACAGCTACATATGACGTAAGTTCTGCATAGATTCTGCATACATTTAGCTTTACATGTGTACAGAGAAATTGCCATTCTCTAGGAGGAATTTTCTTTAACTTCCTACTCCAATTATGGAAACCAGGTTTCTTGTTTGTGTGACAGTTAAGAATAAGACAGTAAACAGGTTACTACTGTATTTCAGAAACAATTAATAGTAGTACACCATAAAAAAATGCTTTGACTGCACAGACTTGCGAGAGATATGGAAATAGTGTAGTAGCCTTAAATGCACCTATCTTGTGCCTGCATTTGCATTAGTGCCACTGAAGCACGAATGTAGCCTATATCTATCTTGAGGGGATGGTCTTTCTCATCAGTCTTCATCTGCTGTGCAGTAAACGCCTCTTCACTTATACACGAGCTCATTACTCACAATGGCAGCCATTTGAATCTTTTATCAGAGGGATTTTTAATTGAACACTGGCAAGTGTGTTCCAAACAAATGGGCCTCTGCAAGCCTAAGAGCTGTGTCTTTGAGTGAGTGCGTGTGTCTGCAAGTGTGTAAGAGAAATATCCATCGTGCGTGTTAGCACAATGTCGTAGCCGTCTTGTTCTGAAAACTGCACACATTAGAAACCAGCCCACATGGGACGTGGCAAGCTGTCTGTGGAGTGTGATTCACTCAAAGGAAATAATTTTGAGTCAACATACAAGTGTACTGTATGTATATTTTGTAGATTTTATATGGACTGTTACTATTTGTTTTCACTCTTTTCATAGTTTTGTATAGCGAACAAGAATTGTGGCACTTTAGGTGGGAAATTCCAAACAAACTACATACAATAGTGTGTGGCTGCAAACCTGCAGTGGCTAATATCAATGGTACAAACGTTATCTGGTTGTGTTAAATGCGTTTATTGTAAAAGCTTTACAAAGCCAAATCTTACTGTTCCATTTTATTCTCAATTATAACTCACACCCTAACGTGAAGTAAATCTCAAACATACCGAACATAGACTTATAGCTTTATCTTAGCTATACATCCTAATTTTCTGTTTGACTATAAAATCCTCACTTCAGATGTTCATTTATTTTGTACATCTTTCTGTTGACTTTTCATGTCAGTATAGTCCTCGAAAGCATGGAAATATCAGAGCATATTTGGTGCGCGTACTGTAGTTAACCAGGACCACTGGTAGACCAGCTATGTCAGATAAAGTGTCCAAGATTTAATCATTGCAACTGTCACTTGTTTGGGGTGAAATGCCACAAGGTTAGAGATCATGAAAAGGTCCAAGCTTTATTCCTTCTGCTTTTTCCTTGTTCTGTTCTTTGACCTTATTGCTCACTGTCACATTCCCGTCTTCACACAGAGGAATAAAAAGCAGATGTAGCAACATAAAAAAAAAAAAAAACATATTTGAAAATTTTAAAAGATATTTAAAGTAGTAAACTGTGAGTGCTGCGGTGAAGTGCACATTCATGCATCCTCATATGTAGCATGCATTGTGTGCTGTGGGCTGCTGGTTGCTCCACTGGTGCTTTTTTTAGTCTTGCCCAAGGACACATGGTGCCATGCTACCAGTATGTGTGTGTGTGTGTGTGTGTGTGTGTGTGTGTGTGTGTGTGTGTGTGTGTGTGTGTGTGTGAATGTGTAGCACACAGTGACACAGATAAAATCCTGTTTAATTCTATATGCTAATCTTGGAACATCCAGCTGCACTTTCATTCCCATCCGTAGCAAGGATGTTCCTCGTACACTTATACAAAGCTCAGTCTGCTTATAAACAGAAAATCCAGTTGGTGATGTAACACTTCCATGTATTTTGAAGCATATGAGCAGTGCAGCAATTTGCCATGCATTAAATGAATGTCATAAACAGGGTGTGTAAATGGGTATACCCTTCAATACTATATACACTCCTGCTTGGTTGATTAGAGTGAAGTCACAAAGAGATGTAATTCCAGAGCAGGACTGAACACACAGGCAGCTTTGATGGGGATATCCCATTTGCAGCTGTCTGAGAGCCCATCAGAGAACAACACTGTAGACTAAACAAGTCATCCTCTGTGGAAATTGAGGCAGACTTTATTCTTGTTTTGGCTCTCATCTCATATTGAAGTTAAGAAACTGAACTTCTTTTCATTGTAACTCCAGCTAACACAGCATTCAGCTGTCATCTTCATTGAAAGGCTGCTTGATGGAAACATACCAGGCATTCAAAAACCTCAGGAGGCAATATTACTGTAGGCACTGACTGAACAGTATACTATTAAGTGGCAGAGAAGATGCAATCTACAGTACATATGCTAACATATGTAAACCTTTAAGGAGTTAAATTTCAGAACAGACATTTAAAAATTTAACTTTGAGACATTTCAGCAGAGCACAGCCAGCGGAAGAGAGACTGAACACAGTACATTATTAGTGAAAGGAATACATTAGTAGTACCTGGTCATGAGGTTGGCTTCCATAATGCCCAGTCAAATCAGCACCAAGAAAGGACCAAAAGTCAATAAATCTAGACCAAAAGCCTTAAATCTCAAGTTTAAAAATAATACACAACAATCCAATTTTATTCTAAATCACCACAAATATGTTGTCAATTATAGAAGCAGTAGAGAGCTGGTCTCATAATGTTTAATCCCACACGGTGTGTAGTGTAGTTTAGTTAGGTAAATGACAGGTAAATGAATCTTAACTTGCTTCCTTCTTCCCTGCACATATGGAAACACTAAACATATTTTTTAGGAATGTAATTGCAAAATATCAGCCCTTATTTATCCAGGGAATATCAAAATATCGTCCTTATATCTTCCAACAAACAAAATATGCTGTGTCAGCAGTGTGTAAAGTGAGCAGGCTTGGAGAGATGTGACGGAGCACATACGCATATATGCCAAGGAGCAAGTTCTGAACAAAAGGGAAAACAACATACACTGAAATTATGGAGGCTGCTTTTGCCTCAGCTTGAACAAACACTGCATTTCTATTCATTTTTCATGATTTATCACTTCTTTTGCTGACAGTTCCTGCACCCCAAGCGTTTGACTTCACTATACATCAGCAGCTCTGAGCTCATATTTGATTAGTGGTAATGTCAGGTCTTGTATTGATGAGCTCAGTTGAGTTGATTTAGAGATACTTGTAACTGTAGGTTGTAGGGCAGTAGATCAGTTCATGTTAAGTTTTGCTGGTCCGGTGCGGGTGCAGGTTTGCCGATTCTGCTCTAGATTTCTTTACTACAACTACTTATAAACATTACATGCAGGGGCAAAATTTAAACTTCTCTGTTTTTTTGTGGTTAATAAAAATGTTGCTTTAATTTTTTTTAAAACACATAACAATATTTACGGTTTACTGTTAGATACTGACTGATTGTAGCTAAAATTGTGAATATGGTAAATGTTATACTTGCTAAAAATCTGCGTGTTGATTTGGAGCATGTTATCTTGCTGATATTAGCCTTCTAAAGCACGTAGGAGCCTTATGTAGAGCATCACAGAGCTTTCAGCACGGCTGTAAAGAGTCTTGTTAGTGTTCAACTGTGACTGGCCACACTCAGTGAAGGTTTTTAAACACATTTTCTTCATTGTGTTCCTCCTAGAGGACCACACCCTCTAGGAATATGTCCTCATCATGTGAATCTTGGAATCCTTCCAGCCTCCTGTCTGTTTCCAGACAATAAAAACATTTTCTATATCTATTAGATAATCTTTGGAAATCTCTCTGTCGCTCTGTTTCACACACACATACATACAGTATACACATAGACACGAACACATGCACACACTCACGCACCCAAATACTGCTGAATAATGAAATGCCCAAGCTCCTTACCCCCCTGCCTATTCTCACTGAGAAGCTTCTATTCCTGACAAACCGCAGCAGCCATCTTCTCCTTTTTTTCTCTCCCCAGGAGACTGAGATCGGTACCAAAAGGAAGGAGTGTGAAGCACTTGAAGCAGAGGTGAAGAAAAAGAATCAAACATGTCAGACTTTGGTAAGTGCTCCAGAAATATGCCCTGGCCTCTGAGTGAAAGGACGAAGACTGAAATTGATTTGTACCTGAAAGCATTGCCTGCTGTTATCACACACAAAAATCCCCTGAGAAAATGAGTGGTGGTCCACTGTAATGATAGCCTGGTTCTCATGCGATGATGATTGAAATAAATATGGGAGCAGTTAAGTGCAAGTTGCCATTAATGTGGTTTGGGTTTTTTTAGCATTGGAAACACATTTGAGAATGCGAGATACTCTTTAGAGGGGTAATTATCTTCTGTGTGTGATCATGCACAAAATACTGTGCAGTATATAATGCTATGATGAGACCGTGGCCATATTGGTTTCTTTTGTTTACTCATTAGTTCATGGAGCTCTGTACAACACTGCAGTTGTTGAAGTATTCAGAGCTACCATGTGTGTTTTTAAGAAATGGTTACCACTGTAAATGGTTGGAGATATATTAGACATGTCGTGTATTTTTATATGTTGTTTTTGCTTGAAGGGCGTTTTCTCACAGTGTCCTAGAAATGTCATTCTGCCTGTAGAAGTGGCTTTGACTCAGGACAAAAGGCATAGAAAAGGAAAAAAGATGAAGTGGAGAGAACCTGCTGAGAAGAAAGGAAACCCTTGCTTCTTTTATTTTTCACGTTTCATTTTGACATTTTATCTATGGATTATTTAAATGAAGGTCCTGTATTAGCCTAGTGCTGTTTCCTCTGTTGATAGTGAGAATGTTCAGTGGTACAGCACTGGTTGGCAGAGTTGGTGGGTAGTGAACTACTACTCAACTAGTAGTTAGTAATACTGACACATTTTGCAGTAGCTTGCTGGTTGTGCAGCACCATTCATATTTGCAGTGATTCAAGTATAATATGTATTACCCATTTTTTGTGTTGTTAGCTATTGAAACTACAAACAGAGATGAGATCGTTTTGTTTAGGACTGGTTTAGTTCAGGGAGTTTTCCAGAAAGCTGAATTTTTAAATTTGTTTTTGTAATATTTCGTACTGAACTCTTTATGGCATTTTTGCTTATTTTACTTGATAATTTAATTTATGTAGATTTTCAATTTGATACTTATTGTAGAAAGCAGTTTCAACTACTTTGTGTAAGTAGCTTTATTTAACCAAACTAGATTAGTCTCTATGGAAGCTTTTCTTCTATGATGAAGTATTTGGTATGATTTCAATCATACCAGTCCAGGTTGGTTGGTGTATTTATGTTTGTTTGCATATTTTTGCTAAGAAGATAATGCATAATCAGCTAGTGCTTGTAATGTAATACAACACAACAATACTCAAGGAAAATGGAAGCTGGTGTACTGTGAGTGAAAGCTTGAAATACATCTACAGTGTCTCTCTGCAGAATTTAGGATACTGAAGTGTTCAAAAAACCTTTCCACCTCGGCCAACATCTTGCAGCAGGCCAGCAGCTTTGAACTTATTTAAATGTCTTCAACACGTTGCTTGGGATCAGCATATTTGCCACCGGCAGCAGGCTGAATGTCCAGTACACATCGACCAGCAGTGACAGTTGTTACGCTGATACAGTGTATTACTATAGTGGGAAATATACAACTGCACAGATAAGAGAAGGAATCTGTCTCCTACAGCAGGAGGGCGTCAGAAAGCTTAAGTAAATGGTTTTATTGTAGTTGAAAGGGTTTTACCATTACAGTTTCATTTACATGACTAATCACTATATTACAATATACTGAGCTGGAGAACTGTGTGCAGCCTCTGTTTAAGTGTATTCTAAGAAAGACATCCTATTTCTGTGAAGCTCCTGTAGTTGTTCATGGCATCCCCATGGGCTTTACAGCAAAATGTTGAGTTTAATGTAAGCTGAAATCACTGGAATTTTTTTGTGTAGACATTTGTAGGCCCGCTGTCTGTGGTTTGGGATTTGGAAGAAACAATACAGGGTATTGTGATAAAAAAAACTGCTTTGTGAAAGTTGAAGTTCAGAAAAATTGATACATGTCTGTAACCTATAGAAGAAGATGTAAGAACAGAGTTGTGCAGACATCCTGGAGTTAGAGTTTTTCGGTAAAAAAACAGGGGATTCAGCACTAATCTAAAGAGTTTGGTCCTAGATGTTTGAATTCACCTCATGTTTTGCACCTCATGTGCCGTAGCGCTCCTCTTAAGATGAGCTGTCTTTGTGTGTGACTCTCTGCCCTAAATAAACACTCCATTAGGACTGTTTTCTTTGCTGCCCTCCTCTCACGTTCCCTGCCCAAAGCAGTACTTCCCTCCTTGCCCATTGTCAGATTGCTGAGTCCAAGGGAAACTACCCAAAGGACAAATTGTCCCCAAATGGTGAGCACAAATGGCAGGCTAGTCTCTACAGACTGCAGCACAGCTCTTATCTCTTCCTGTACTGAGCTCCAAGAACAGAGACGCAAACGCAGACAAGACCGATGAACACTATTGTGAAGAGATGGCAAGTTGACAGTCATGTCACTCCCTGTTTGGTCTAAACTGGCTCACCTCGCTCTCTCGTCTGTTTCTCTCCTTCTCAGGTTAAAGTAAGAAGTCCACATACAGAATTAGGTGCAGCTGTTAGCAATTCAGTGCAGCTGCTCTGCTGGTGGATTTTTAACAATATGTGACTGACAGCTGATACAGGAATATACAGTAATTTTACATGGTTTTACTGCCATGCTCTGTCATAGTGAGCTTAGCTCTTTTTTATAAACACAAAGTCTGACTGGGTATTTGAGGGACACTAAACAGTGGTATAACCATCTGGCACTTCCACCTTCCTGGGTATCAGGTTGATAGCAGGGTATGCTGGCACTAGCATTTAAGACCTGTTACCATGGCTCCGAGGATTAGCTGTGTCAGCGTCACTCAAATATGTATCTGTGTTAATTGAAAATCTATATTGAGGAAGACAGCCGGCAGATTCAACAAGTTCAAGAACTTGACTGTGAGCTCGCCTCTCAAATTTTGCTCAGTACCCAGTGTGAAATCCCTGCTTTTGTGGTCAGCTTTCATTGTGAGCTGCTTGTAAACACAAACACCTTCTGTCAAAGGCGTGATTGGCATCTCTCATTGCTTGGACACATGGCATGCAAAGAAGCAATAATGTCAGAAATCAATTTCCAGATAGAACCTCAGTCCTTTTTATGTTTTTGCATTTTTAGTAAACATTTTACTGTCCTTATACTTTATGTCTTATGATGTCTATATATTTCACTGTGTGCAATGTTGAACATTAATTGTGGTATATGACATTAAAATGGTTGCACAGTGCAGCTGAAGTCAGGACAATTAAGCTGCACAGTTGAATAACTTTGACTGATATTGTAGATGTTGCTACAGATGGACATCTTTGCTTAAATTGAGTTTATAACCCACTGTCATCTTTACTAGCATTCGTTTCAAGGTTGTCAGTGTTATGAAAAGGCAGTAGTAAGGAGGAAGCTAATCTCCTGAGTCTGCAGACCAGACAATAAGTACGTGAAATGTTTGTTTTGCTCAAGTGTTAAATGGCAAAGTTGACTCATCTGTCAGGCTTGTCAAAATTAAACACTCAGCTCAGCGCATCAGGCTGAGTCAGACTGTGTCTGGACAACGCACACAACTGCGTCTTCTCTTTTTTCAAACACAGCAGTAACCAGGTAACCCTTGCTTTGAATGGCTTCAGCACACCTGTCATTTGTCATCAAGTCTGTCACACTGCTCTGGAGTGATTCTGCTCCACTCTTCCTGTAGGACTTTAGTGGGTTTCCTGAGGATTTTCCAGAGGTTTCCTATTGGGTTTGGCTAGCTATTTGATTATTTCAATGTTTTCAGTTTCAAGGAACTGCTTTACCCGTTTCACTGTGTGAGAAAACATTCCTCAAACCATGACACTTCCTCCTCTACTACTTTACACACTTTGGGTTCAGTCTTCCCCAGTTCATTGACAAACAGAATGTGTCCAATTGGACCCAAATAAGGGTGGAGAGTGGGCTTTCAGTCCAAATGCTCTTAAATGTTGAGACACTTTATTGAGACACTGTATGACGAGACAGGTCCTTATCCTGCTCAGCACTGAACTGGCGAGCAATTCCAGCTGCAGTGTTGAACTGATTGCCTATTGACATCCTCTCTTACACTTGTCTATCGTGGACGACCCGCCTTCCTGGGGGACTTGTAGGAGTTTGTGACCTTGTGAAGATGCAATATACTGGAAATCACAGATTTAGATTTTTACCAACTTCTCTTGCTATGGCTGATCATCATTGTCATCCCTAAGAACGACTTACCATCTCGCAAAGTCTGCCTGTTAAAAGGGGTTTGTCAGATAATTAAGGATATTAGCACCAGGTGCTAAATAAACACCAATAACAAATGATTTTACTCCTGTTTAGATCATTTTAAATAGGAGTAAACAGTGACCTTGATATTTATGAAATTGTAGGTTTTTGTCTAATTTTGATCTCCAGTGTATATATGTATATACCTGGCAAATCCTCACCTCAGCAGAAAATCTTTGGTTTTGAGCTGAATAATGTTAGAAGGAGCTCAATGTAGGCCACAGTAATTGTGCACAGTTTTTTTTCTACATCACTAGGCTCACAGGTTCCCCATAAAAATGTGTCTTGCCAGGAGATTATGACGTATACTGATCTGTTTAAAATGATAACATGTCAACAATACAGGAGAGAAACAGCAGATTTTCTGTGTTCACTACTGTTTGGTTTGCATCACTAAGTATACACCGTCACGTCCAAACATTCCCAAAATGAGGATGACAGTCATGCTGAAAATCCTAAATCAACAACAAGTAAAGTATTTCAGTCCACTGTTCTCAACAGTGTCCATATAGTATAATGTGAGCTCTCTGTTTTCAGTAGCTGTTTGTCCTTCTGAATGAACACCTGGAGGGTTAGCAAGCCCGCATTAGCTCTGAATTGAAGGATCAATGGATATGAATAGAAATGCCAATACAATCTAGTACTTGTATGGGAAGCATTAAAATTGACTGGACACAATTGATGCAGGTTTAAATTACTTTTTTTTGTTTGTTTTTTTGGATGAGACAGAAATTAAATCAACGGAAAAGCAGCAGATCTCAGATGTGACCATTGTACTGTCTCTAGGCTATTGTTTGTCCTTCACAGTGTTTCTCCTCTATGGTATGCCTATCTGCACTTTATACAGATTATTCATGTCTATATCAGAATTTACTACTATCATTGTTATTAGTATTGTGAGTAGTAGCAGTAGTAGTAACAGATCAGTAATATTAAGTGTTATGTGTATATTATATACTTTATACTTAATACATAATAAGAAAGATGCAATACAACTAGTATAAACATATTCATATTAAATAATAATGCTTAATAGATATGGTTACTATGGCTTGACATTTAGTTATAATGCCACATAATGCTTGCTAAAAAAAGGTTGACTACACACTATTACTTAAATGCAACCTTATACTGTATATATAGTGTACATGTGCCATCTGGAAACAAACAACAATTAACTGTTGACATAAACAACAAATCAAAAAAGACTAAGTTCATTAAAAACAACAGGCCATTTTCACTGCAGACGTTTGACTTAGCTGGGAAAAGCACAGATGGCTCTGTTCTACTCAAGATTCCCACTAAGCCGTGACAGTGAGCCAACATGCACAATACCAGGACCCTGATACTGAAGCAGCTAAATGAATTCAGCCATCAATCATTTTGTTTACCTCAGATTTTTCCTATTGTAACACGTGAAACTTTTACTCTAAAAAAATCTGACTATGACTATGACTCTATGACCTCACTGTGACCTCAACATATAGTAGAATTTTCATGTTTCTGACAGAAATTATCACTGTAAAAGTACAAATCATGGCAGAGCTGCTGTATTAGATTGCATTGGTTTTTACAGGCGTTCTGAATAAAGTGGCCAGTGAATGTATATTTACTCTTTTATCCATTTACCCTTTGAAACATCCTTCATAAGTAAAACATAAGCAAGCTGGCACAGGGGCACCATCACTATCCATTAGGAAGCACTGTATTTACTGTAAATGCAACGTGCGTGAGTCGGTACGTTTCTTAGCTGACAGAACAATACTTGGCCTACATACTGCCATAGCTGCACTGAATTGCACATCTCCAGTTGATAGCACAACGTGCATGCACCACAAGCCTCATGACTGTTGACGTAATTTAATTAAGTTTCCCTCCTCTGTAATGATTTTTTTTCTTTACCCTCAGCTCTACACACTTGGTAAGAAGGAGTGGAGAATTTAATTTGTGTGTTTGTGTAAGATTAGGAAGGCATCACAATACATATTTGATTTAAAAACTCCAGTGAACAAGGCATTTTTCATAGTTTCTCTTATTCTAGTTCTATTCCAGTGTAGATACAAGACAGTGTTATCAAAACTAACGTGACAATATTATTATTTTTCTGTAGTAGGCTAAAATGGCAGCTTTCAGTCTTGTTTCTAGAACATACTAGACAACCTCAAGCAGTCTCCTCAGATGAATAATGCATAGGCTATCTCTAACAACATGCTGGGTCTGAGTGCTGTGCTGTGGTCTAATCATGGTGACTTCTTGGAATCTAAACACTTTGTTTGTGCCTCTTTTGCCTAGGAGAATGAACTTCAAGATTTCCTCCAGGAGAACAATCACTTGAACCTCCAGTTGTTCAACAATAGCCAAAAGGCATTTGAATATGAGAAGGTAAGAAGGAATGAGAACCTGGTTTTGACTTTTCTGTTACAGTGTACGGTACATGTTAACATTGCTCTATTTACACATGCAGCGATTTTAAGCTCACATCTGTCCTTTAAATACATCAAAAGCACATTTTAACCATATCATACTGTTTCTTCACATCCTCTCTGGCTTACACTGTCACACTGGTGACTTTCTGTACCATATTTAGCCATACTTGCTCTATAATGTAGGATAAATAGAGCTCATATATTCTTTTACAGCTTTCTCACCTTCCTTTTAGCCCCAAGACCTTAGATCCCTTCAGAAATGATTTGACAAAGTCAAAGCAGATCAACAAACACCGAGCACCAAGCCATTCTCTGTGTATAGGGAGGCACTTTTCTGAAGGAGCTGATTGGCAGGTAGTTTGTGTCGTGGTTGAAGAAGAGCAGGGTGCTGGTTATTGATGTCTTATCAGGACTGGGGTAGATCTCGAATCAGGAATCCTCCACTGTTATCACATTGACGGGTATGAGAACAGCACTCTGCAGGGCAGCTTAGAGATTAGTCCTCACTCACACCTCAGTTTTCTGATCCCTGTTGTCACTGAGCGAACTAGGAGTGTCTACCAATGACACCTCCCTCTACCCATAATAGACTATTGACCTGCTTCTCCTGAATCCAATGTAATTTTGTTCGATCGGTTTACATTAGGTCTGATAGTCATTCCTGTCCGTGCAGATAGTTTTTACTGTGTGGACATGGGACAGACTCACTGTGCTTTGCTTTGCTGGTGTCTGTTGAAACGAGCTCCTTGAGGAATTATTAGTCATTCATGGCTGCTTTAGGATTTAGTTTTTAAAAAGTTAATTGAAAAATGCTGCCACTTACGTACAACTGGTCTGTGGGAAACATACTATGAAGAATATGTCAAAAGAGATATAGTCACACATTCCATGTTTCAATATTGTAAATAATGTCAATATTGACCTCACTGACGTTGGTTTGGTGCACTGTGTTACTGTAATTTGCAATTGCTTAGTTTATCTTAATGCTTAGTGCTCGGTTTAGAGATAAATTATTAAAACATTAATAATGTATTAATGTTTTGGTCGACAGCCACTGGATTATAAAAATATTTAAAAGCTTTTTTCGCAGGTAGCTGCAAGTCTGACCTGTATGCAATGCATGCTCCTTTTGAATGCTAGAAATAGAATATTATACTACATAGATCATAGTATTGTGCCTAAATTCAATGCATAAAAGAGGTGCACAGTTGCAGTGAAATTTAATGTGAAAGTCTAAATCTCATGATATATAAATATTGGTATCATTTGACAGCTAGCTATATGAATTGTAAATCCACAACCTAACAAGTAATTCTTTTTTTAAGATGCTGACTCTGCAACACTCTCTCCTCTATCTTTAGTGTGAATTTTCCAGCACTAATTAGTAAACGCATCATTTTGCTACACTGATACCACCCTGTAGTGACTACACTGATTTTATAGTCTGCAATTGTGCATTTCCTTTAATGTAAAGATCTTGAAATAGGTTTTATTATTCCCTGTGTGCTGTATTCCCATGTTTCTCTTAATAGTTTTACATCATATTACAGTGATTGTCAGTAATCCACCAAAAAGTAGCAATGCAACAGAGAAAAATAGCTTGTCCTTATTTGCACAGGTGAAGTCTGAGTATGCCCAGCTCAAAGAGATCCTTGGTGCTGTGACAAAGGAGAGAGATTTAGCCGTGTGGGAGAGGAACCAGCTCCAAGGCAAACTGGAGAACCTAGAGCAGGTGCTCAAGGTGAGGAAGCCAGCTGCAAAGGTCTCAAGATTGTGTGCATTTCTAATTTTAGTATTCCATCCATCCCGGGCTCCTAATTTAGATGTTTTTACGCAGCCTAACCCTTTGCCAGTACCTCTTCTCCTACCTGTGCTACACTACCTCCACCTCGTTATCTTCCGCTATACTATCTAATGTCCCTGAAATGTCTGTTGCCTTCCAGTGTCGTGTTGGGAGGTCTGACCAGGAGCTGTGAAAGAGTAGAAGCTCGGAGCAGTCCCCTCCCTTCCTTTCCTATTCCACCCTTTCATGTTGTCCTACCTTCCATCTCCTGACTTCCCTTTGTCCCCTCTCCCCTGCTAGATTTTTAAGGTATCACTGCTATGTCCATCTGTCAGGGAGCAGTCCTGTTCAGTCCCATTCTGAATGCTTTCTGTCCACCTCAGTGGCTGTGCTTTTCTCTCCCTTGATCTGTGGGCTGCTTACCAGATATTCGAATGTTCACCTGGCTATAAGGCCACAGCACTGTGGAATGTGACTTTTGCATGAGGCAGGATAAAGAGTTTGGCTTAACAATGATGGGATGGGAGGAAGATGAGATAGAGAGACTGGGTCACCCTTCATGATGATAATGTCACCTACAAGTTTGATGACATTACCTATCTTAGACCTTAATTTTTACTGGCATGAAAATGTCATGATGCTTCTTTCACCTTACAGTGTTGCAAATATTCACTTACAGTATAGTGGGAGCAGGGATGTGACTGGATGACATAGGCATATTGTGTTATGAAGAGCCTAGCATTCAGTCCCCTGTATTGTATGGCTTTTTTTGTTGTTATGGATGACCACAGACAAGTGAGCACGCTGTTGAGTTTGCTCACCCTTTTCATGTAACTTAAAACTGTATTGATCATGCAAAGACAATAGCTGAGGACAGCTTTTCAAACAGTCCCAGTGAACAGACTTTGAACAGGTATTTTGTTACCTAAAGGGGGCAGCAAACCTGATTGTGGATTGATGTTAGTTTCTTGTTCACAGCAAAGCATCTCTAGCCCTCATCCATAAGCACCTTTGTGCAAAATTGATTCTGATATCTCCTGTGGATCATTTGACATAAACATGTCCTCACATGGCATTTGCTGTGTTGCATAGTTTATGTCTTTCCTGTTTTTAAGGGTTTAAAGCTCAATACACAGCCTCTGTATGTGTGATGTATATGCACATGTAACACCTGTGTTGTCTCTGAGTGTGGAGTAGAAGACTGGAGATGCATTTTGTGTTGGCTCAGTGCCACAGGATTTTAGTTCCACTAACAGCAGCCCTCTCTATGCTCCCCCCCACAATCCTCACCCTGGCTCTCGACCCTTGCCTCCCTGCCGTGGACAGCATATGCGTGAGGCTGCGGAGCGGAGGCAGCAGCTAGAGTTGGAGCATGAGCAGGCCTTGGCTGTACTCAATGCAAAGCAGCAGGAGATTGACCTTCTTCAGAAGGTAAGGGAACTCAGGTTACATAACACTCACAGCACTAGAGGGCTGGGCGTTCTTGTCTGTCTAGCCTGTGCCTGTGTCACGGGCCAGAGACCTTTTTGTTGAGAGATACAAACAGTCCAACAAAGGTGAAAGTCAACTCAAAGACTGTATTATAAAGAGCAGAACAAAGAATAGTGCTCTCTATAGGCTCTATCGTCATCACTGGCACTACTGGAGCTTTCCTGACACATCCTCTTAACTACATCTTTCAGCTGTCTGTCACACTCCAAACCCCAACATTTCAGGAGCAGTCCTCCTGTTTGTTAGAAATGAGGAAATCAAACACTCAAAACCCAAAGTAGATACGACACTTTTTAGAGGCTTGCTTAAACAAAATGCTGGCCCAGACCATTTGATAGTTGGGCCTCCTCTTCTGTGCACTGGAGCTGACTGTAATGTCAAAGCAAGGCCAGCAATGGCTGAGATCGCTAATAGTGTGAGCATGATAAGAATTGTCACCAATGTCTTCTCTGGAAACAGAGTGTGTACCCCAGTGTTGCTGTTGCGGCAGTGTTGCTCTAACTTCACAGTCAGCCTTTCACAGGCTGAGTTCTCAGCTTTTTTCTCTCATTAACCACAGCTCATTACTGCCTTATCTTCTTTCAGACACTTGCTGCTCTCTGCATTCCTCTAAATTAATTGCTTGCAAAGTAGCTATATGTATGTCCACAAATGCTCTTATGTTCATGTGGAACACTTGTTTGTATCATCAGATGTTCCCATAAGAAAAATAATATGTAATATTCTATGTTTCTGTTTTATATTTTTCTGAAACATTTTTGTACAAGTACTACTGCTGAGGCTATGTGTCTCATTTATTAGAAAGAAAATGGAAACTTTTTGGTAATTAACAACGCAATACCAGTTAAGTATCAGAAATGTATGAGAAAAAGAAATAACAGGACATTTTAACTACTGTGCAGGGGTGTCATATTTAAAAGATATAAGAATGGCATCTGCCTTCTCATCTACAGAATCTGTCTGCCAGAAAGTGAACATATCCATTTAACAGAAAAACAAATAAATCCTTTAAATGTAAGAGCTGGTTTTAGCTTTGCTGGAAAATTAAATCACATCTACTTGTGTATTTAAAAAATAAGGAATGTAACTGTTTGGACATAACTTGGACATAGCCCCTGGGCAGGTATTAGAAAACCATGGGATGCATGGTCTCAGGCATAGGTAAGTATACTAAACCGAATTCCAAATGCTTCTGTAATTGAGTTAAGTTCATTGTAAGCACATAAATGTTTCATGTCACATAACTCAGTGTTTTGTTAGTTAAGGTATGGTTACGTAAGAGGTGTCTGAGGAAAAGAAATAAACTGCAAGTTTCATTCTTCATCGTAGCCTCCTGTCTTGTGGACAGAGATGGCAGCTTTTCCACCATTTTTCCACCATTTTCACCCCAATCACTAAGGGTTGTTTCTATTTTGATTTAGAAACAGTTTTCGTTAGTGTTTTAAACTGAAACTAAACTGCAATATAAAATAAAAGTGATCTGAAACACTGCACCCTGTGTTTCCCAGGCTCAGGTTGAGGCTAAAAAGGAGCATGAGGGCGCTGTCCATCTGTTAGAGGTGAGCGTCTGGGGTTTGCCTGTGTGTGTTTTTATGTGGTTGCTGCTGGAGGATAAGGGACTTGTCATCCCTGGGGCGGACCAGTGTATATCTTGAGTGATTGCTCTACTTGACCTCACTTTTTTCAGCTCCAGTGTTTTAAAAAGGAAACCTAGGCTGGTACAATATCGTTAAATTTACATGTACACATCTAAATCTTTTCTGAATATTGAATACATCATAAATAACAAAATGCCATAGACTGATAGTTATTTCATCTTTGTATTGGCATTGTAAGGACATGAGTGAATGTATGGGCACCAAAGTATTCTGTAACTTCAAGAGTGTTGTGCTTTTAATATGTGCATGATTGATTACATGAGTAATCATGCTTTATTTCTTTCCTACATCTCTTTTCACTGTATGGGTGTGTGTTTATTCTTATACAGAACCACTTGGACAGCATGCAGGTATTTCAGTATTGCTTTTATTTATTTACTTGATGTAGTCAATTCAGTCCACTGTCCAGACATGTTTACTTTGGACCAGGATGTATGGTGATGATGGAACAGCAGAAATAGATGTTAAACATAGTAACAAGTCAAAAGATAAATATGTAACATAAGTCATACATGCACTGTAAGTGATTTACTGTGTTACTGTGTTTGGTATTCAGAACAATTCAGTGATGCTTCAGAGCAATTTTTTGAGGGTTTACCATCAATGTTTTACATTTCCCTTCAAAGCAAACTCACAAGCGGAGGACTTCTTGACAGGCTCAAACATAGCTGCCAGCATAAGCTAGGGGTTTTTCTGACTTGATCATGAAGAAAGATTTAGCTACGCTCACTTAACAATTGATGAAAAATATTCTACCCATAAGAAATTAGATGAAACTAAAGATGAAAGTGTGGGGCCTCACTGACCGACCATCGACACACTGAGGAATGCAAATTTTGCAAATAGGTTTTAAAAGTTTTAAAGTGTACAATAAATAGATGCAGAACATGTATTAAGTTCACCAAATAAAATGCAAATACAAGCTTTCAGATGTCTTTATATATTGCACATGTATTTTAACAATTATAGCCTTTCAGTCATTTATAGTACATAAATTTGTCATCGCAGTTATATATATTGATGAATACAGTACATATTAGCTTTTGAGTCTGTTGTCTTCAAAGGATCACATTGGCAAACAGAGATGAATATGATCCTTTGTGCCTTTTAGGATTGCATGTGTGATATCCAGCATGTGTTTGCCATACAGCACAGAACTGTATGCTGCTATGGAAACTAATACTTTTACTATACAGAGTTTATTGGTTGTTTGTCTCCTAACAGCATGTTATATCTAACAACAATTTGTCTGCATGAAATGGACTCAGTGTTTTAACTGAATAGTATAGAAATAACAGTTACAGTGGGTGTTGATGTGTATTGGGCAGTGCTTAAAAAATTCCATGGTAGCTTCAGTGTCCTATGGAGTAACTCTGGTTCAGACTGAGAAGTGATTGCTGATGCGTTGCATCATTCAACTTCTGAAACCTGCTCTAGCACCTGGAATTTCTAATAATAATGCCTATTATGATCAGTTTGTCTGTGTGAGTGTGTGTAATGATGTTTTCTTCTATTAAAGTATACAGCTGGTGTTATTTTATATTTTCATTGTTAGGAAATCCCATGAAAAGATCACTACAAACAATATTTATAAATTTCCCTATCTTGCCTGTGGATCTCAAACCAATTGAACTCGCTTTTTTTTCACTGTGAAAGACCCTCAGTTGTCAATGAAGATTTAAATCTTTGAAAACAGATGCTCTGTACAGTATACAACATGTATGTTTTCATTTATTAAAAAAGACTAAATCATTTCAGCATCAACAGCTGGGCACTGTACTTTTAGCAAGCTTTACTTTGGGCTACAGATTTATATATATTTAGTGCTCTAATTAGTATTTTCAGCAGCAGGATAGTATGGTAATAGTAGAGTATACTCTACTATTAATACTGTACATGTTTTGCGATTGACCTAAAATAAATTATAGCGCCGTGGCTAACATGCTGACAAACACATGTGTTTTTGTGTTTTTAATAGTTTTTGGAGAACAACGGAGCTCTGTGGCACAGAAGAGTAAGCAACAACAGGGTTTGGCTCCACAGACAATACAGTAGTCAGTGGGATCAAATCATTGTTGGTTTTAGTCTTTTCAAGGGATTACTTGCAAGTAAGAAAAACATAGAATATCATCAGCCCCATACTTTAAGGCACTGTGGAGTTAGGGTATGCTTTCGGCCTTGAAGAGGCATTTTTACTTTCAATATTATTAGCATTAATTGTTCTGTAGCTGTGCATGTGATTTGTATATTTTACTGTCAACAGTAAAGTCACTTTTCTGTAATGACTTAGAGTAAACCTCATTTCATGTGTTATGTTTGTGTGTAGACAGTAGATGTATAGTATAAATGTGTATAGGTATCTCATATACATACGCACTTTATACCCCATCTTGTCTCTTCCTCCCCCATCTGCCTGTCTGTCTTTGTTTCTTGCTTTTATTTCGGCCTGTCTCTCCCTGTATCTCATTTCTGTCTTGATGACTCTCGTCCCTCACCGTTATCAGGCCAAGGTCCGCGAGCTGGAAGAAAAATGTCGGAGTCAGAGTGAGCAGTTCAACCTCTTGTCAAAAGAGCTGGAGAAGTTTCGACTCCAGGCTGGGAAGTTTGACATTCTCAGCACTGAACCGCTAACTGTATGTGAATCTCCTGGGTCACCCAACAAATCCCTGTCTCAGCTTCTTAATGGATTGGCTGCCCCCATAGGAAAAGGTAAGTGAAGGATTTTATTGATGCTCATCCAAATGGTATTTTGCTCCAATGTGCCTTTTAGGTCATATATTCCTATTTAAGCAAGCATTTTGCAACAAGTTAGCAAATTGATATGTCCCTGGTGCTTCATTATATACAGCACTTTGTTTTAGTTGTCATAAGTGGCTGAGACCTTTCTCACAACTGAATTTGATCAGTAAGAGGCCACCAAATCCATTATGCTTGATGCAGCCAACTCTTCCCAAAGTTCTGTGCAGCTGAATGGATGTATTATTCCTGCTGTGTGAGACATGCTGGCTGTAAGTTCACACTGTACATATTGAGTCAGTTCCCTCACAATGAGGAGAAAACAATTGCAGCTGAAATGAAAAGTCTGAGAGGCAAGGCTTCTGACTTAATCTGCAGTAAACACAGACAGTTAATGAAATAATCAATCATAATGAGAAATAGTCTCTTACTGGCAAAACATGTTCTCTGTTTGTTTTGGTCTTGTTTTTATACACAAATGATTCACTAATTACAGCAGTATGTGCTGTATTGTTCAACTTCTGCTGTGAAATTGTAATTTATATTGCACAGTTACAAGTGATTTGGAAACTGAAGAATATAGTGCAGTGAAGTGTTGCAGTGTGTGCACTCACATATATTTACGTGTTACATGTTTTTTTTCTAATTCTAATTTTATTTCTCTTTTATTCATATCTTTCTCTGTTTCTGAAATGCACATTAGTAGAAGTTGAGCAAATAAACTCCTTTGTTATATGATTTCTTTGTGACATGTTTGATATTAGTTCTGAAAAATTGGGATGTGGGGATCTGACAAGAGAAGTCCTGTTTGTTCCACAGGAAATGAGACTCCAACAAGCAGATCTTTGATATCTGAGTTTATTCGACCACTCCAGATCAGCGGAGACAAGCCTGAGCTCCTCTCTGTCAAGCCAACATTCCTCACTCGCAGTAGAGCCAGCAGCCCAGCACGGGCTTTCCTCTCTGAGGTATCTGATGATGTTTGTAACTTAAATGGCAGATTTCTCTATTTACACTACCATGGCAAATTGACATGTCAATTTGGGGCCGCAATAGAGAAGTATAATTTAGAAGGTTTTTTCTGCCTTCTCCAAATCTAAATTACATTAAATCTTGCTGTTAGGTTTGTGAACTTCCAGCAACAGAAAGTGACAAACGTAAGAGTGTTTGCTAAACAGCTCTGAAGAAGCTTAACTCACCAGTGTTTGATCTGATACTTCACCCATAACTTTGTTCTTTGTGTTTTACTTGTGTATGACTGCGACTGGTCAAAATGTTTTAGTTAGGTGGAATATTTCAAACAGATGATGCATTAGAAAGAATAGAAAGACAGTATTTTTGCTTTTACACTTTTGTTTCTGAACATCTATGCATTTTTAAACAAAATATTCAAATGTTTGTTACAATCAATTCAGTTTTATTTATATAGTGTCAAATCAAAACTGAATAAGCTTGAGTCACTTCACATATTAAGGTCAAGACCTTACACAGTTTTGTTTTTTAAGAGAAACAGAACAATTCCCCTTGAAAAAGCACTAGGCAAAAGCGGAGAGGAAAACTCCCTTTAATAGAAGATACCTCCAGCAGAACCAGGCTTGGGGGGGGGCGGCTATATACCTCGACTGGTTGTAGCAAACGTACAGGGGAGAGGGAACAGGAGAACAGACAAACAGACAACAGACAAATCATCTGGGATAGAGCCAGCAGCTTCTTGGTGTAACCAGCCAGTAGGACCACACAGCCTCCTCCTATGATGACGCTATCTTTCTTCATTAGATGCAAAATAATGTAAAAAGGTTGCCACATTAGCTTTCTGAATATGAGATAAAAGAAAGTACATTTGATGTATAAATATGTTTGCCTTTAGATGGACAAAGAGCTCTGCTCAACTACGAGGTCTAAACTGAGGTTCACAGGGAAGGTTCGACTGTGTATTGCTCGGTACAGGTAAATATACACAACACACAATTACTTATTCACCTACATACCCTTTTACAGCAAACTGAACTAGCTGCTCAGCGTCCTGGACAGATTTTGCTGAGATTATTTGCTTTCCTTCACAGTTTTAGGCTGTGGTCTTAAAGATGATTCAGTGTTTCTATCTCTAAAGAAAATTACCTGTCAGCACAAAAAATAATTGGAATCCTCAGAGCACAAATAGCTGAAACAGACCCAGCATTTTCAGTCCAAACTGTCCTTGGCTCCCTCATGAAATAAATAAATAATTCAAATAACTACATTTTCAACCTACATTTTCCTGAAAGTCATTTATCCTTTGACTTAACAGAGTGTTTGCCCTAATTTGTAAACGTTTAAATTGTGTAAAAGTTTTTAAAATATGACACAGTCACTTCTGATTTATTCCCTGTAGTTACAATCCTTATGATGGGCCTAATGAGCATCCTGAGGCAGAGCTCCCCCTGGTGGCAGGGAAGTACCTCTACATTTATGGAACAATGGATGAGGATGGCTTCTACGAAGGTCTGGCATACCTTGGTATTGTCTTATTGTCTTGGTATTTGTTTTAACAGCACCCCAATAACAACTATCTCCTCTTGGTTTCCCAGGAGAGCTGCTGGATGGACAGCGGGGACTTGTTCCATCCAATTTTGTGGATTTTGTTAAAGATGAGGACACAACCTCTGTCCAAAACAGGGACACAGTGGCTAAAGAATCTGGCTACCTCAACCACAGTAGTCTGGGGTCTCAGAGACTGGGGGTTGGCACAGGAACTGGAACAGGCATAAGCAGCCTGCTGTCTGACAGTAAACTAGACTGTCTTACCACCAGCAGTTTGGGCATGGACCTCCTGGGATCCTCAAGCAACGGGACAGGAGCTTTGGATGTCAGCATTGACGAGGTTGGTGAAGACATTGTGCCTTATCCACGCCGCATCAACCTGATTAAACAACTGGCTAAGAGTGTGATCATTGGCTGGGATCCTCCTGTGGTTCCACCGGGGTGGGGCTCCATCAGTTGCTACAATGTCTTGGTGGATAAGGAGGTACGCATGAGTGTCCCCTACGGGGGCAGGACAAAGTCCCTTATTGAAAAGCTCAATCTGGTCACAAACACCTACCGAATCTCAGTGCAGACCATGACAGATCGGGGCCCATCAGATGAGCTTCGGTGCACTCTGCTTGTGGGAAAGGATGTGGTGGTGGCACCTTACTACCTGCGGGTGGAAAGCATCACGCAAGTCTCTGCTGAGCTCTCTTGGATGCCCAGTAACAGCAACTACAGTCATATCATCTTCCTCAATGGTGCAGAGTACGACGTGGTCAAGGCAGGGGGCTATAAATACAAGTTCTTCAACCTAAAGCCAATGACAGTTTACAAGGTGAAGGTTGTGGCGCAGCCACATCAGGTGCCTTGGCAGCTTCCAATGGATCAAAGAGAGAAGAGGGAAATCTCTGTGGAGTTCTGCACTCAGCCTGCAGGTCAGCCTCCAAAACATTACTCACAATAACTATTCAGTAAGAAAATAATTTTGTCTAATTTTGTGGTGTGAGGTTATATAGTATAGCCAGAGCAAGACTCTCTGGTGTCATTTGAGCCATGCTAGCAGCGCTCAGGTGGTGGCAAAATCAGCCTGTTGGTTGTCGATTAGTCTGCCACTTTGGTACAAATGGAAAGATTACGATGAAATTTGGTACAGATATTCATAGTACCCAGGGAGTGAATACCAATGACCGTGGATCCCCGGAGTTGGCCCTTGTGCCACTGTGAGATTGACATTTGCAGTTTTCAGTAAATCATCTTCACAGCTGGAGATGTTGGATGTATTGCCTTGACATTTGGTGCAGACATTCATGTTCCCCTCAAAATGAATCCTAACTTGATCCTAACTTGATTCACTGTCTTTTCATTTATCAGTTAACCTTTATTGTGTTTAGTAGCTAATGTAGCTGATTTTAGTTGTGCTACAATAAAACCTTAACATGCTTTGTTTCGTAACTTACAGTATATCTGAACGTATTATTAAGTACGTGCTCAGCGGCTCATTTACACATCTTGTAGTAACAGAGCAACAAAGGATTCATTTGGAGACATGTTTAGGACCATCTTGCAAATTAAAGTTTAGTGCTATTTTTTCCCTCTCATGTATTAGAATGTATTCAGGTAACAGAGATAACAATGAACTCTCAAAAGTCTTTCTCTCAAAGTTAATTATACTGTCAGATTCCAGAAACAAATATTTCATCCATTGCTCGATAATAGAAAATCTTTATCTGTTTCCCCAAATTGTGTCTCTGTTTCCTGTACAGGTATGACTGCCATCTTTGTTTTGTTTATAAACAGAGTTGTTACTCTGGAAACTAGCTATAAATAATTGGTGAATTGTATAGTTTATCATCCAGATGGTTGGTCTGGGTCTTTGGGGAATCTGGAGATGCCTTCAGAACAATGACAAGTGTTTTAAACAGCCTTCTGGGCTTTTCAAACATCGGCTATTAATTCAGTTTAGGAGAAACCCGTAGTTATCTGTGTGGCCCACATGCATCATACATGATGGGCACAAACTGGGACTAACACAAGTCCAACAGTTTTAGTTTATTTTTGCTCTCTTTAATGTTTGAGAAACATACCTGGCTCTTTAGCAGCAACATGCTGCACAGTGTTTGTTACTGTAGGTAGTTGCTTTGTCTCTCTCTTGTTTGTTGCTGTTCATGTACTGTAGTGTACAGAGAGCTCATCAGAGCTTTTCTCCTGAAAACAACTGGCTGCTGCAGCTGCAAACAAGTTTGATGAGAGCACTCAGACTGAACCAAAGTCTTAGTTTTGTGTAAGATGTATTTATTCTCTGGTTACCCACAATTGTATTTCCTGTAGACTAATATTCTGTTTTGTTTAAAAGTGATGTGACATTTCACAGGGAAAGCCATAAGATAATGTGCATTCAGCATATCAATCTATTTATTTACTTAGCCACACTCAGGCATTTTAATTTTTCCCCAACCACTTTTAGATTTCCCTCAAGGATTTATGTGTGTAGCGCTGTGATAAGACACATGCATGGTAGAAAAAAAGTGCAATAAGATAAACCCTGAAGATGCACAAAGCTGCATAACACTGGAAACAAGTCTCTCAAAGTCACATTAGTGTAAATAGCGAGTGTAGGTCTCTGGAATTTCTTCTCCCATGAGGCTCATTGATGCTATGCTGTTGACAGGGCTAACTTAGGTCTTACAGCCTGCCAACCTTGCTACGGGAAATCTATAATAAGAGTGACTCTCTTCACAGCCAGCTACATTTATGGCACTGTTTTATGTGTGTAAATATATAGGTGCTGTGTAGTTACCCAGCTGTGGCAGCATAAAAAATAGTGTTCACACGTGTGCTAAGGGAATCATTCAACCTTTAGTCAAAATAGTAAGTATCCCATTGTTAATGTATAAAGTTAAGTAATGAACAGAAAAAAATGGGGAATGAAGGCAGGGCACAGAGAGTGTAACTGGAAAAGGGAAGGTATCACACACAGTGAGTGAAGCTGAACTTAGCTGATGAGCGAACATGCTGAGAGTTCATTAAATGATCTGCCTATTGAACATGTTAATTAGCGGTGTCCGAAATAGTCTCACTATCTGTGGTGGATGATGGTTGTCAATAAAAAGGACAGTATCAATAGACACTATATTAGGTTTACGTACTCTGTGTGTTCTTCAAACTGCTGACTTGATTCATTCTTAGACAAACTATTCATAATAGTCACACAGAGCAGCCTCTAAATTCTTCTCTAGGAATCATTGCCTGTATTTATGAAAGGAGGTCCACTAAAATATTCATTTAAACACTCGTTCAGGAGCTTGCTGTTTACAACTGACAGTTAAAAAATGACAAGAGCAAATGAAATCTCCAAACAGCCGCTGCTGCTGTTTCAAGATTATGTGTGCTGTCAGCTGACAGTCAGAGCAGAAATGTGATTAAGATTACATTGATGTAGATTCTCGGACACACACACAGAGCTGCACGTTCCAGCTCAGAGATACTGCTGAATGCATCTGCTCGTTCTCTCTCTCTCTCACTGTGTGACTGCAGGGAAGCAGCAGCACTACACAGATGGGTATGTTGTTTAGTATGCAGGCAGCACTGACAGATTGTGGAAATAGCAAACTGTGTTTTTTGATGCTCCATAGAATATTGTCAGTAAGAATCTGGCAGTGATATTGGTGAACATACATTAACAGTAGAATGTTGGCAAACTGGGCTTTTTCCTCCGGTGTAACGCCTGCGCCCGATATGCAGATGAATGAATCTTAGGATACACCCTCATGTACCCTCCACACAGAGGTGAGCATAAAAGTGACGAATTGTGAAAAGTGAAGTAATTCTACAAATTACTGTTTGGATATAATAAATATTTAATTAAACTACACTACATAGAAATTACAGTTGTTCATTTCAATGAAAATGCTTTATATATATATAAAGCATTTTATTTATTTTATATAAAGAATATTTTACATTTCTGTCCACACTTTCAATTCAGTTCTTGATAATACATGTTTAGGGGAAAGGCAGTACTTGCGAGACATACATTTTCCTAGAATGAGAAAATCCTTATTTATACCATAATATGGTTATTAAATTGGAGAGTAGTACTGTGGTCAAACAGGCAGGAATAGGTTGTTGAGTTGTTTTTTTTACTCTGTGTTATGCCCCTCAGGGCCCCCTCTTCCTCCCCAGGAGGTGCAGGTCCAGTGTGGTCAGACGCCCGGAGTCCTGCAGGTCAGATGGAAGCCACCAGCTCTGACACCTTCAGGAACCTCCAATGGCGCCAGTGTGATTGGCTATGCTGTGTGTACAAAGGGACAAAAGGTACCAAATGTCATACCAAGTCCTTTTTCTTGCTTTTCACAATACAGCTCTTTAACATGGTAGCCTTTGCCTTCCTCACTGGTGCTTTCTGTGACTAGTGCTCTGATGCCATCTCCTGGAGAAATGATATAACTCTGATATGTAGCCCCCAGGGAGAAGTATTACTTAAGATATGAATAAAAAAAAAACAGAGCTGTTAACAGGCTCCATGGTACTGCCTCGCTGTAATATTGCTTTTCCACAGGGAGCTCTTGTTTTGTGGGTTTCAGTGTGTGTGCAAATGTCTCTGTAACGTATAGTTGGCTCCAGTTTAATTTTAATACAAAATCTGCATGCTGGATAGAAAGAAAAATATATGATCATGACAGGCTTGAATTGGATGATATAGGTAAAGTTCAAATATGGCTCTTTTATTGTGCCAACATCAGATCCGGAAATCTGTTATGACAGTATTTATTTTAGATATATTTTTAAAATTATATTATATTTATTTAACAATGTGGTAGTCCTCTTTAGCCAGTAGATGTAGTTATGATATGGCAATAGAGGAAGTGGTTTTGCCCTGAATTGCTCTTTGGTAAGGACTCTCTTGATTCCTTTGTGAATGCAGATAGCAGAGGTCTTGTACCCCACTGCAGACTATGTGACTGTGGAGTTGAACAGGATTCAGTGTCTGGAGGCCAGGGAAGTCATTGTAAGGACGTTATCAACACAGGGAGAGTCCCAAGACTCGCCTGTGGCCATTATCCCACACAACCTCTTGGGCTCTCCACGCCTCTCCCACCGAACCACTGCACCTCCTCACCCTATACCCCACCCACTGACCCATCCTGTGCACTCACAAACCCATCCTCCTTACCCATCGACATACCCTCCAAATCACCCTCAGCCCCAGGTGCAGCCTCTCCCTCGAGCTCAGCCCCACACGCTGCCCCATGCACAGCCACATTCGCAGCCCATCCATCATCCCCCTCCTCATCCCCAGCCTCATCCCCAGCCTCTTTTCCAACACCATCCCATGCCCAAGTCCAAACCATTAGTAAGTGCCAGAGAGCCAGAAACCAAAGAGCATGAGGTGGGCCTGAGGCAAGCCCAGCCCTGGGAGCGCTCCCCCTCTCCCCTGCCTCCCATGCGTGGACCCAACTTGGAACCGCCACACTTCCAGCCACGGCGGTCACCCTCTCCTCAGAGGATCCTGCCACAGCCTCAGGGAGTCCCCATCCCCAACACCATTGCCAAGGCCATGGCCAGGGAAGCTGCCCAGAGAGTGTTTGCTGAAGGGAATCGGGTGTGTGTGGATTTATTTATTAAACAATATTCATCTCTTCATGTGATGGAATATAGCACTGATCCTTAATGCTATATGGAAATATATATATAAAATAATCAAATATTTTAAATATTTCTGTTAAAACATCCTTCCTTTAAGATTTGTTTACTGAAATTTATATGAAATTACAAAACATGGAAAATCCATCCATCTTTTAGGAATAGTACATTAAGCTATATGGATCTTTCTCAGTCTAAAAGTTCACACTACTCTTATCAGGTTGAGAAAAGGAATATCTTTAGTGAGCGGGGTAACACCCTGCATCCACTCAACTCTGATGAAGAGGAGGATGGCTACGACTCACCTCATGCGAGGAGGAGAGGAGCCTCCGTGGATGAGTTCCTCAGAGGCTCAGAGTTGGGCAGACAGGTAATTTACAGTTAGTTAACTTAAATGTTGACTTTTATTTTCTTAAATATTGCATACCAAATAAATATTTGTAAATGGAGGAGAAAAGGCTCATCAACTGTCAACAAAGGTAGCCACAAACTACCAATAAACTACTAAATATTAATATATCTGTGTAATTTTAGGGTGTGCAAGAGTAATTTTGTATTTCTGTCCAAATTTATCTCACTTTTCTTGCAGAGTTTTTTTTTGTACGAGTTTGATTGCCACAAATTCTCTAATATCGCTCATATGTGCCAAGAATAAATGTTCATAGAATTTCATATGGTTTTTGCATGAGACCCACTGAAATGCTACAAACTTTCCAAAAGATACAAATTATGAACTTACAATAATGTTTAACTCTTGCTCGCTGTCCCTTAGCATCATCATCATCACTACAGCCACAGTGAGGAGTACCACACTGAGAGTAGCCGGGGCTCAGACCTGTCCGACATAATGGAGGAGGATGAAGAAGATCTTTATTCAGAGATGCAACTAGAGGAAGGCCGCAGGCGCAGTATCAACTCTCACAACACTCTTAAGGTACTTACTGCACACCTTCAGTCTGTAGTGGCCCGGGGGAGGACGCAGGAAGATGGGGAAGGGGTGTAACGATGGAGGGTCATGCAGAGGAACCTGTTGTCTTTCACAGGCTCTACGACCAGGCCTCTTGTGGCTTTGCCCGGCTGAGCACCCCCCTCCCACCTTGCATTAGCTGAATCAGCCTCCCCACCCTTTCTTACCCCTTCATCACTGCTTTATATATATATACAAGGCTGAGCTCACAGCATGACAGAGGGAAAGGCTGTGAACTAAAAGCATAATGGTTTGCATTGCATTTTGATGCTCTTTCTGCTGCACCAACCAAGTGTTACAAATGTTTAAATCAAATGTTAAAATGTGATGTTGAAGTGCAAAATTTCATACAGTCTGTATCAATGGGTCATGGCATATCAAGTGCATATGGGAATCTCATTTAAGTGAGTACTTAAATGGAAATATTTACTTTTATTTATGTCTGTCATGTCCTAATGTTTAAGTTTTCTACTTCGATGTAGATGTTTCATGATTCTGTCTTCATCTGGTCTGTCAGTGGGGATGTGTGGATATAAAGCCAATATGCTGTCATAAAAAAAAGGATGTTATAAGTGAGAGGCACTTTAATGGCTGATGGGTCCTCTGTGTAGCTTATGCAAGTCACTACAGAATCACTTCAAATGTGATTTTATTATTTATATAAACATGATTCCTGATTTTGTTCAGTTCAGTCTGTACTGTAGTAGTGTTCATGAAGAGCATTCATTGGTGCATTCCTTTCTTAAATGCACCAATATCGCCTCTACTTTGTGTCATTGACATCTGTTTGTACATTACTGTTGTACATTATCCACCACCATATTATAAAACATTTAGTAAGGTAATAGTTGTTTTCTCTAAAGTACCTATTGTTTTGTGTGAGCACAGAAGAAGTTCAGCATTTTTCACTACATGTGAAATAGCCAAAAAAAGTCTTATTACTAGTAGATTCTTCTACTCATTCAGCTTCACATCATTAATTTTTCCTTTTGGGATTCGATGTTTTCATCCAACTAATTCTTTCAGTTTCTTTTTTTTGCTTTTTCACCTCTGTGTCAACACTTACTTCATTAGTTTTCACCCCATATTTGAGCCTTCACAGATTCCTGTTCAGAGCATGCCATGTCCTCTTCATGGAATGAGACTGCATGTCTTACTACATTGCCACAAATAACTAATTCTACCTTTATTTTGTCTTTCCCCCCATTTGTTCTATTCACATACTGTGTTGTTTCCTGCCTGTTCTAAAACCTTCAAAAAACCTTACAACCCCCTCCCTCACAAAAACCTAAACTGAACCTTTTTGAATTGAACTAACTGAACTGTGAAATTGTGGAACTTTGCCTCCTGCTCATGACTGAAGGCATATTACAAGCGTCAGGACTTAGCTGAGGAAAGAGACTGCTGGGACCTCCAGAGGGAGGTGGTGAAGCAGAGGTCACTCCGCAGCAAGCGTCTCCACAGCATCCCTGAGGTGGCTGAGGAGGAGTCAGACAGCTTGGACAGCATGGGGCAGCGCTTGAGTTTTGAAGAGGGTGGGCGGCCGGGAACGCCGCACACCCAGAGGAGGATGTATCCCCAGAACCATCTCACCCCCAGCAAGACCTCACGCCACCTGCAACGCCAGCGATCCTCCCCTCGCTTCACTGACAGCCGCTACTGCTACAGTGCAGAGGACCGCAGTCTGGGACGCCCCAACCGCCAGAACACTAAGAGTCCAGATAGTGGTTTAGACTGTGGCAGTGAGGAAGAAGGCTCTCTAGGCCGGAGTCATCGAGGGTACTATGCTCACGGCAGCCCAATGCGGGGACCTGTGCGCATCATACACTGTGAAGGGCCAGTAGAAAGGCGGGCGTTGGCTATGGGTCGTAAAAGAACTTTGACCCGCCAATGTAGTGTGGAGGAGGAGTTCTCTGATGTGCCAGTGACGGCAGCCAAGTCAGTACACACAGGTGACTTTAGGAACAGGGAGCACTTTGGGCCAGGTCGTGAGACGGGGCCACGAAACTACTCCAGGGAAGGGGCCCTGAGCGAGGGCAGGCTGAACGAGTTGGACAGGGTCTATTACAGCCCCCACAGGGAGGCTAAGGCCCAGTCTTTGTCCAGGCTCAACCGGGACCAGCCGCTGGTGTGTGATTCAGACTTTCTGCTGTACTTTCCATCTGCAAGCTGCAGCCATTCTGTTTCCTTAATGTCTGTTTTTCTTTCTGATTACGCCCTCCTTTTGTTTGGCATCTTATTTTCATTTTATGACAAGTTATCATACGTTCATAGTAAGTCTGGTTTGATGTTTTATTTTGTGTGAATTACTCTACTCGGGTGGTTATAGTAAAACTTTAAATTACCTAAAGGCCATTTAACTAAGTTTTGATTTCTCATGTCTTTGAGGGAAAAGGTTCCATATAATGGAAAGTCTCTGTGCGGTGCATGGGGACATGCTGCTCCCGTCTGTTCTTCCTCTGCCCCTGCATTCTCTCTGCCAGTTGCCAGCTTCATATGTTGTGCTCCATGTCTCGCCCTCTACAGCTGCAGCTGCATTGCTCCACCTTGTGCTTAGAAATTTATTTCAGCATCTTCAGCTTCTCATTGCTGCACATAGAAACTAAGGCGAGACCAAGACTTAACCTTCAACCCGTACGCATCATCTCATCTATTTCATTTCGTTCAGCAAAAAATGTTCGTACTCATCATCACTTTTCATAAATTAAATTGTTCTAACATAAAGCCCCAAAGCTGAAGCTAAAATGGCTTTGCTGATTTAACCACATCTTGAGCCTTTCTTAAGCACATTCACCCTCTCACTCTTTCTCTCATTTCTTTAGTCGTAAGTTTTATTGTTTTCTTTTGCTTACTTTTCTCATCACAGAGCTGACATGCACAGAACAAAACAAACCAAACAAATGGTCTTTAGCTAAACATCTGACCCTTTCTGACCCCCTTCCATGTTGTCGTGTTGGGGGTTGATTTGATTTTCTCCTTTTGATGGTTTGTTGGCTTTCGTTATTGTTTTATAGATTTATTTCTCTATTATTTTGCCTCCCTAAGGACAAATGGAAGCCATCATTTGGTCTTGTGGTTTTTCAGTTGTTTTGACAGGAGTGTGGGATTCTGTTAAACGGTTTGAAATGTTTGTCTTCGCATTGGAGGCGTTTTGTTGTTCTAACCTCTTATCTATTGTTTTTTACTCTAAAGATCATTGGGAACTCACCATCACATGGAAGCGCTGATCGTCTGGACCATTCGGGGAGGAGGCCGGTTCACATCGGCACCCCCCCTCAGCGACGACCCATCCCATCCATTGGTTAGTGAGGTCACCACATGAGGAGGCGTCTCATCCCCACCTGCAGGGCGACTGACGTTTGTGCTATTTATACCATGTGTTTCCCTTAATCATGTGAGCCAAGCTGTACATCTTTCCCATAGAGCTTACACGACCACATACTGTAGATCCCTTCTTTGTGGGGTGTTGTGGGGTGCACACCCTGTAGCTGTCCATCCTCATGAGCTGGATTCTCCAAATATTCACATGCAGTTTTGCAGGGAAAATATCGCAGATACACTACCTATGCCTGTGTTTACTGTGGGTTAACATGTTTACATGACTACCCAATTTGACCCTGCAACAGTGTAAGCATTGCTGTTTTACACCCAGTGACTCCAGAGTGAAACCTGTTGCCTTGTACACCCCCCACCTCAGGGCAACCTCATCATCCTACTGTCTCAGCATGAGTGAAAGGGTGCGGGGGAATCTCTGATCATAACGTTGTGATTGGTGTCTTCTGTAGAGATCACCATGGACAGTAACAGTGAGGGCAGTGAGGGGAACCTCTCACCCGTCAAGGACGATGTTTACTATGGCAGTGTAGCTCGGCGCAGGATATGGCGATCTATGTCCTCAGAGGATCAATATGGTATGTGGTGCAGACAATTTACCTTGACAATTCCAGAAAAGGCCAAGTATGGTTCTTGAATACATGCAGTGACATCAGCGGTCCCTTTTCTGTGCTGGACAGTTAGCTGCTTTGTTTAGAGTAGCTTAGCTTAGCTGAATAAAGCTGATGGGGGAGGCCACCTGCTGGAGAATGAAAATCACTCCCCTGTATGTCCTCCTACACCTTCAATCCCAAGAAACCCCACCCTACCCACTCTTCCCATTCACCCTCCATATCCAGGCCACTCTGCCACCTAACTGCAACCTAGCCTCCTTTCCTTTTCCTTACCTCCCTCGCTATCTCCTGTTTTCCTTCTCCTCTTGCCATTATGAGCCAGTAACCCTGTTTCCAATTCATTTTGCATGTGTTAATACAGCTAGAAGGAAAGACACATTACTGGATGAATTAGTGCATTCTTGTTGCCTTGTTGGTATCACTGAGTCGTACTTTCATGAACTCTCCTATCATCAAATCAAATGCGTTTTACACAGTTAGAGCACATTTTACATCAACCAAAACTCATATTTCAGTTACTTAGTTAGTGTTGGTTGCCGATCTGTGAGCCATTATTCAGACTTTGAACCTGCCATTGAAACATTTAACATGGTGATCAATGAGAAGCATGGGGAAGTGATATCAGGTTCATCCCTTCCCCCTCACTGTCCCTGATATCTGCGTTGCCAGGAACTGCTGCTGGGGCATTTGATGTGTTATTTCCCTTGGGAACATGTTTCCTTTGCCCTTTTTTGCTGCACATTGTTTCCAGATGTGGCCTAAAAGCATGACATTCTACCTGCATTTGATCTAGGAATGCTCTCCTTGGCATCCTGGGAAAGCATGCATGTTAATCAGCCTCTGTGAGATAAGGCAGTGAAACAGCAATGGACAATAGTGTTACCTGTGTCCTCCTGGTGTGTCGTACAGTTTCCCTTGCACCCTGAAAGCTGCTCGACATGTTGTTCCTGTCGGTGTTGTGCTGTCATGTGTTTGTGACCATCACGGCAGCAAGCAGAGATGTGTGAACGAAGTACCCTGCTGTGCTACGACTGTACTGAGTGTTTACTGCAAAAGCATCTTTTGCTTTTAATGTATTGAATATCATTTTCAAAGTGAAAAACATTAAAGCTGTAAGTGTAATTATCACGTTCAATTTCTGGGTCTTTTTTCACACATGCATCTCATCGCCCTCTCCCCTGTCAGCTCTAACAAAGAGACATCTTCTGCTCTCATTGCCTCTACAGCCAGCGTGGCTGTATAAGGCTGGTAGTAGCAGCAGAGGCCTCCTCTATGTTTCAGACGGCTTTGGCGGGCGCAGGTGCGGGCGGGGTCGGCGATCCCCAGATTACTATGAGGAGTCAGAGCCGGAGGAGATGACCCGTGTGTTTGTGGCCCTGTTTGACTATGATCCCATGTCCATGTCTCCCAACCCTGATGCTGCTGATGAGGAGCTGCCGTTCAAGGAAGGCCAGATTATCAAGGTGAAGATGCTTAACACTACTCAGAGACTAATAAACACTGCTCCTGAAAATGTTGTCCTAGCTTTTAGAATTACACGTAAATAATAAATACTACACGTCTTTATATGTAGATGTGATTGATGATTCTTTTTGTCGCTTTTTTCTTTTTCTTTCAGGTATTTGGGAATAAAGACACAGACGGCTTCTACAGGGCAGAGATCCGGGACAGAGTTGGTCTGATCCCCTGTAACATGGTCTCTGAAATCCAAACAGAAGATGATGAAATGATGGAGCAGCTCCTCAAACAGGGCTTCCTGCCACTCAACACTCCCGTGGAGAAGTTAGGTGAGACATCGCTTTTCATTGCTGGACTGTGTCAACTTTGACCTTGTGCACTTTACGTGGAGAGGGCAACTTTCTGTTTTAGAACAAATGTCTTTTACTGACACATTTCTTGTTTCCTCTACTCTTCCCACTTAATTATATTTTTCTGCTTTCCTGTGAAGTGAACTGCGACCGTTTCAAAGATGGCCGCTCAATAAATCGCAGGTCCAGAAAGTCCAAGAGAGGTCTGTGTCCTGTGAGATGCTCTTCTGCTCTCTGTTTCATCTTTGCTGCTATTTTTCATTCCTCATCCTTCTTATTCATCTGTGAACCTTCAGCTAATTTCCACTGGTTTTGCTGTCACTAAGCTTTCCACAACTACTAACATGGACCTCATTAACAATGAGAGCCAGATGAAAACACATTGCAAAGATTGTTGGATTTGCAAGGCTGTTATGTCTTGTCACTGGTCATCACATCTTTCAGTAAAGAGTTTTGCACTATTGTTTCTGATTACGCATCTTTGTCTCTGTCTTTTATTCCTGTTCCTCTCCACAGAGAGAAACAGACGAAGCAGCCGCCAGCACCCGATGTCCACACGGAGAATGGTTGCCCTGTACGACTACGACCCCAGAGAAAGCTCTCCTAACGTTGATGTAGAGGTACTCTCCTCCCGTAGCGCTAGCTTTTCACTTTTTCACTTTTCTCTTTAATGAGTTATCATCATGAGTTTTCATTGTGTTAACAAAAGCACTAAAGGAATCAAAGCACAAAACACAATAGGATGCACAAGCAGTGAAGAGAGGATGTAGGTTGCTTGCAGTTTAACTTTGGAAAATGTGCACATCGTTTATCAGTGGTTTCACTCTTCATGTCTAAATATGAAGCTACAGCAAACCATCGGCTAGTTTAGCACAAAAACTGAAAGCAGGAGGAAATAGCCAGTCGGACTCAGTTTAAACTTTAAATCAACTGCTTACCAGGCACAACAGGCTTTAACTAACTCTAACTCGTGACATAGTAATGAAATGTAACTTTCATTCCACAACAATATGTACACAGTTACAGTTAACACTGTTAGGAGGATTTGAAAGTACTTTCACGTGGTTCCCCCTCGGTTTCACTTACTCTCACCTTTTCATTGGCACTGCCACCGACACAGTATGAGGGCAACAGACTGAATGAGGAGGTGAGTGACGGTGAGGAGGGTACACTACTGTCCACTCTGTGTGTGTTTGCTCCCCTGTTTGTTGGAGTACAAAGGAGGGGGCGGGCTTTGGACGAAGGGCTACCGCCCTCTGTCCCTGGTGGTCATGAAAATAGCCCCCCATGCATTGCCTGAGCCAGCACCCCCCCCCCTCGGTTTGGTCTTTTGTGTGGAGCTCTCTCCTGCGTACTGTACATACACTATGTTTGGTTTGTGTGTTCTTGAGAATCCCGTAGGAGAGATGTGCCCAGTGTGTTGCAATCCTGTCTTCAAAGTTCCAACATCTGATGCATTTACAGTTGCAACAGTCCAGCTGCTGAGACTGAATTGACACTCGTATTTAAGATGCATCACATTGACTTGGAGAAGGAAGCACAGCATTTCAGACTCATCAAACCCCAGTAGATTTGATGTTTTGGAAAGTCTTTGCTGCACTTCACTACTTAAACATGACACAGTGGGACAGGTGTATCTCAAGGCCTTTTCTTCTCTGACAGGCTGAACTGACTTTCTGTGCTGGTGACGTCATCACAGTTTTTGGGGAAATAGACGAAGACGGCTTTTACTATGTAAGTACTAAGCACTTCTGTTCTTTAATGCAAAAACAGTACATCCTTACATTTATACTATACACAGTTTCACATTAAAAAAGACAATGTTTACCTGCATCGCTGTGAAGTGGGTAGAGTCATTTCGGGCTTCTTTATAGGGCTTTTATGCAGACTGTAGACAATGGTAGGTGACTTACAGTTGGCTTACTTCCAAGACTTGAAAGCAAATGAAGTTTTCCTGATTGAATCAGTACCAGGCCAAATACGTCAGGAAAGAAAAACCACAAAAATCTGAGGATAATATGTAAAAATTACACCTCTAATACCTCTAACATACATGAATTATGAGCTTACAGTTTGGATGAATTTGTCAGTTGTGAAGCGATGTTTTGCAATGATAAAGCACTTTAAAATAGTTTAGATCCCTGATTTGTCCCTAACTGATTTTTTCTTTGCCACAGCAATGTCAGCAAACTGACAAACATCTTGTGTTTCTTCAGAAACAATAGGAATTTAACTCATAGACAACTTTAGATTGGACGAGTTCCATGTTAAAGTTCCTGTCTTCTAATTATTGATTTTATGCACACGTAAACCGGTGCACTACTCAACACACTCCCTTGTCAATCATTTCACAGACTGACAGCTGCTGGATGAAAGAAACATGATTTCAAAGGAAAATATTTACTAAAATGTTGAGAAGGAGGAAGTGCATTCAGGGACACGCTGTCAATTTTCAATAAACACTGAGATAAATAACATTTGTTGGTTTACAAGAAAACTTTAGAGCAGCTTTGAAGTGAAATACTTCTGTGCAGATGAGAAACCGTTTGATTTCATGGTAACTTTAAAAAATCTGACTGCGTGGAGTCTCACTGTTGTTGTGTACGCCACAGGGTGAACTCAATGGACACAAAGGACTCGTTCCTTCCAACTTTCTAGAAGAAGTGCCTGATGATGTAGAGGTTTTTCTCACTGATTCACCATCTCGATACCCCCAGGACACTCCTGCACGGATAAAGACCAAAAGGGTACATGCTCCTTCGCAGTACTAGCCCTCTGTCATCCATTTACTCTTTTCAGTTCCCTCTATCTCCTTTAGTTTTGTGTCTGTGCGTGTGTGTCTCATTGATCCAAATGGGATTACTGACTTTGGAGCATTATACTGTACATAAATAGATGTCTAAGATCTATGAAAAAATAAAACTTTAAAACTATGACTTGACAGAGTTACTTTTATTTTTCATGTTTACTGCTGTGACGGGTGGGTGGGGGGAGGGGTCTGCATTGTATAATACATGGATATATGGTATTCATAAAGCATTCTCAGTAAGAGTAAACTGGCGAGGGTGAAACTCCTGACTTTTTACTCCTTGTGTCATGTCTTGAACAGCAGTTAACACTTTTTTGCACATGCATATTTAGCACTCTAACAGATGCTTTATGAATATATTCTGTGTTTGAGCTCAAATAATTTCTAATAGATAAATAGTTTTGTTGTACTGAAAGATGAACTACAGTGGCGAGAAAAAGTATGTGAACTTCACGGTTTTCTGCATTAATTTGTCATAAAATATGATCTGATCTTTATCTAAGTCAAGAGTATTAACAAATATAATGTGCCTGAAGTAATAACACAAAAAAAAATCTGATCTTTATCTTTATTGGGAACAACTACAAAAACCTAGTGTGAGTGGAAAAAGTATGTGAACCCTTTGAATAATGACCTCCAAAAAGCTAATTGGAGTTGGAGGTGTTAGCATACCTAACATAACATTCTCAGTTTGCTCCACACAAGAAGAAGATGCTTATCTGAGCCATGCCTCACCAAAAGGAGCTTTCAGAGAATCTACCATCAAGAATTGTTGATTTACACAAAACTCAAAAGGGTTACAAAGTGATGTCAAGAGAATTTAGAAATTCACCGGTCTACAGTTAGACAATCTACAAATGGAGACACTTTGGGACTGTGGCTACTCTTGCAAGAATTGGGCAGCCAGTCAAAATGATCCAAATCTTCTGTTTACTAAAAAGAACATTGCTGCACACCTGATGTTTGCCAAAGAGCACAATGACACTCCACAGCAGTATTGGCAAAATGTTTTGTGGACTGATGAAACTATATTGAACTATTTGGAAAAAACACACAGCACTACATCTGGCATAAAAAGGTCACTGCATATCATGATGAAAACATCATCCCAATCGTAAAGTATGGTGGAGGAACCATCATGATTTGGGTCTGCTTTGCTCATCAGGGTCTGGTCAGCTTGCAGTGATTGGGGGGAAGATGAATTCCCAAGTGTGTCAAAAAACTCTTCAGCATAATGTGAGAATGTCTGTACGTCAGCTGAAACACAACAGAACGGCTTCAGAAAAACACAATCCACCCTTGAGCTCAGACCTCAACCCAATAGAGATGCTATAGAACGGCGAATATGACGGAGCTAAAGCAGTTCTGCAGGAAGTATGGGCTAAAGTCCTCCTCAACAATGTGCAGGTCTGATCCACAGCTACAGTTTTTCCACTCGCACTATGAGGTTTTTATGGTTGATCGCAATAAAGATTTTCAACAATTCTTTGTTTATTTTATTTTATGCACATTATATTTGTTAATACTCTTGACTTAGATGAAGATCACATAATGTTTTATGACAAATTAAAGCAGAAAACCATGAAATTGCAAAAGGCTCACATACTTTTTCTTGCCACTCTATGTAGTGTGTAGCTCAGCATGTTCTGTAGTCCAATGCATGAGTTCTTGAACATTTTCTATACAGAGAAGTCTAGTGTAGTACAACTTTTGTATCTGCTCCTCAACGCCCTTTTTGTATATTGCTTTCTTGTAAAGTAGCACGCAAAGGTCGCATAGCCTATGTTACCATCAGAGAATAATTTGAGTAAGCAAAGTAATTATTTACTAAATGTAAATATGTGATGTTATTTTTGTGTTTAACCAATAATGCAATTGTTGAACTATGATTAGGTGTCATCAGATATTTCTTTCCTTGTGTTCTAATTTGCCATTGTCACGGTGCAAACTACTGAAATGCCATCACCATATTTTTTTATTTCTTTTCCTCACCCGCTTGGCAAAACAGAAGAAGAGTGTTCATTTCACACCTTAAAGGCTCTGTTTCCGTCACGTAAGTGAGCAACTGAGGATACCAAGATTACGCTCCCCTCGTCTAATGCAGATGACATGGGTACCCTTAGTTTCTGGTATGCAACACGTGTATGACCTTTCAATGACATTCCTTTAGTGCTGTGGCTTTAGGTAGATCTTAGGAATCGTCTTTGTTTCACCCAAAACACTCAGTACTGTTTGTTGATAGCAGGTAGTAACCCTAGCCAATGCATTAGACAAGAAGTATGGTATCTTCAGTTGTTTCTCTGAGTGTTGTACATGACAATGTCCGTCTACTGCAATAAGTCTCCTTCTGTAACTCTGTGATGAGCTAAAAGGCAGCGGTTGCACAGAATCCCTCAGTGACCAATAGAATCTGTTAAAACTGACAGCAGTGCCGACACGTAGACGTCTCTTAGTCTGTGCAGTGAAACAAATTGCATCGACAGGACACACAGGACACGTCTAGTTCTGTGTACACACTGAGGTTATTATGGATGAACTAACTGTAGTCCATACGCTGACACTTGTTCCATAGTGTTTTCTTTGTTATTGATTACTAGAAATGTTTCTTTGCCTCACCTAAGTTTGTCATTCAAATCTGGACTAGTCTGGACTTTAAGTTTCAGTGTTAGTGGAGTACCTGTACTTTTGTACTTTATATTTTAGAGCATGTACTGAGTACTTCAGTTTGAATAAAGTCGTGTGTGCACTTTTAGTTGAGTACTGAGATAGCGTACTTGTGCCACCTCTGGACTGCACAGTAAGAGCTGCTGATTTAAAGAGAACTGATAATTATATGGGTTAGTGCCGTCACCATTTGACTAAAATGCTACTTAAGTTACTGTGCTGGTAGCACAAGTGGAGAACAATCACAATGAACTGACTCAGCGGTGTCCATTATTCAGCAATAATTAGCTTCATAATTAGCCACTGCACACTGCTGGTCATAACTTTCTTTCAAAATATACATATATAAATTTAGCCTCATAAAAATGGAATCTTTAATCATCTGTTTCCCCAAAGTGCAACTTAAAGGAGCCTTTTAGCTCATGATTACAGAAAAGGAGTAGTGACTAGTAGTTTCTCTGTAACCCAGTTGCATCAGTAAAAGTCTATATATATACAGTATATATATAAATATATATATATATAAGAGGAAGGAAAGTGATTGTGATATAATTATGTGCTACTTGTCCCAAAATGCAAATGTGTTTGTTGGTGTGAGAGGAACTGCTCTGCCTATGATAGTCAATGTTGGGAAATGTCTGAATTTACACTGATGTAGCAGTTAGTCAATGTCATGCTTATATCCTGTGTTGTTGCAGCTTATTGATAGAAGCTTCATTTAAAAAAGACAAAACACACTGCATCTACCTGACAGAGGAGGAGGGGGAGGCAGGGAGGAGGGTGGGAGTGTGTATGTATAACCTGAGTGCAAAGCACAAGATCATCATCCAGGGAGGTAGACTTCAGATCTATGGTGGCCCTGCTGAGACAGGAAGGACATAAGACAAAGAGGGGAGTGGTGGCTGAGGTGTGAGAGACAGCTGGCTTTTTAACACCCTCAACTGTCCCTTACGGGTCTCCCATTAGGTTCCATTGGAAAAATCGGGTCCGCCCAGAAGAGCAGCCTCTCCTACAGTGCGTCCACACGTCCCTGGCTCTGGCCCTGCCATCGTGGGGCCTGCCGGTCCTATCAGGGCCCCACTGGACACATACTCCACCAAAAAGAAAAAAGGACTGCTCTCCAAAGGGAAGAAACTATTGCAAAGACTTGGCGCTGTTAAATGATTTGACTCATTTGGAGAGAGACATCCACTTCCTTGTAGTGTGAAAAAAACGAAACAAAAAAGAACAGATGTAAATCCAGCGGACAGGTGATATTTGAGCTTAGCAAATGCTTTATTCTTGTACATCTGTTGTATACTAGAATATTTGTATTTTGTTAAAGGTATCAACTTCATATTTTCAATAATACATTTAATATGTTTCCAACACATCACAGCATCAGCAGATGAAGTATTGAGTGTCATACCTCCACGTCGCTGGCTCATGAAGTTTTGGGGGACATTCCCCAGCGTACGCATGGTCTGTAAATGACCAGTGTCTCCGTGAGTAGAAGTCTGAATGTCACTCAAACACTGAGGGCTCAACTAAACCGTGGGATCCATTTTGAATTTGAGGAAAAGGATGGACTTGGGAGGGGCTCAACTTGAGTTCAAAACAGCCAGTTAATAAATCGTATGAGAGGTTTGCATGCTTTACTTCAGCACATTCCCTCCCGACTCCTTGAGTGCGTGCAGTGTGACGGGCTCAGTACGGAACATGAAGCATGCGGTACTTTAAGACGGCGCGGCTGACTTGCTGTGCAGTATACTGTGACAAATCAACACAACTCCTACCCCTCTGTCTTATCTCTGCAAATGAGATAGAGGCAAGCACCCCCACCCCAAAATGTCAGACGCTGACAAAACAAGCACACAACGTACCTACTACAGGGTCTCTGCAGTAAATCAGCCTGAATGAAAATGCCTAGTAGATCCAACCTTCATGTATTTGCCTTATACTTGCACAATCTTTGTCCAGTACAGCGTGCCATTCCATGCCTACTACTCATTTATGTTGTTACTAAACGTTACGAAACAAGATCTGTGTGCAGATGTTAGTCCTGACTTGTAGTGTGCAGGGTAATGTGTGACTGTCGTGACTTCCATAGGAGCAGAGCTTAGACTTTTGTATTAACAATGTCCATCATCCATAGTTAACTAAGAAATCCAGATAAGAAATAATAGATAGTGAAAAGGGTCAAAAGGGCAAAAAGTCTCCCTGCATACCACATTTCTGAGCTGCTGGTTATATGGAGACACCCGAGTTCTGTTGTCCGTGTTTCTGCCACATTGATGCACATCTACCAAGGGAACAATATTACAGATCTATGTGAATTGAAGTACTGTTACTGAACTGCACTTGATTCAAGACATGCTACATATATGGGCTTCATTAGTGGACTAACAGTTTCTACTCCTTCACATTAGTTCCAGTGAGACACAAAGCTACCTCTACACTGCCCCTCTATCTTTGTAACCCCCAAATCTACTATTAGGTCTGAATATGTCTGTTCAAGCCAGTCAGTCATCGATGCTTGTTCAGTGTCCCGTGTTATGTTGGTGCAGGATTCAAGTACTGTATATCAATCTTATACTGTATATATAAATATATAACTACACCTAAATGTAGAGTAGTGAATGTATGATGATTTGAAAACCAATGTATTTTCAAAACTGTCCAAAAGGATTGTGCAGATGTCAGTTTGTGCGTGAAATGAAACAGTCCACCCTGATCTCCTCACACCATTGTTTTCCATTTCATCTTCTCATGTACTTTAGACTAATCTTTATTTCCTACAGACGAGTTGAACTGAAACTGCCAAAAAAGAATGTATGCAAAACATTCTGTAACATTTCTGTACAATTATTCGGCTGAACGGCCACGTTGACGTCCAGCACCCAGATGTACATCTGTCCCCATTTAGGAACCATGTTCCTCAGACATTGCTTTTATTAATTTTGAGTGACTGTTGCTCTTTTTGTACTTTGTCCATTTGTAAAATTCTTTTTAAATGTTTATACTTGATTTTCAAACTGCCTTTTTTGTACATTTAACTTTATAATCAAAACAGTGCAAGCTTTCCCCATGGTGTCTTGAAGACCATATTGTTTTAAAGTCTGCAATTGTGTGCTAGCTTTATGATAAGAACTATCAGCCTATATTAATGGTTACAAATTATTGTGTGGGTGTGCATGTGCAAACTTTTCTAAAAAAAAAATAATAAATTTATTTGATATTTTGTAATGTTTGCATGTCTGATTTAAACACAAATGAATACCACAAAGAACTGTTTATTAGAACCATTAGCAACCCAAAGGTAACAAATCAGGGCACCTGTATCTAGACCCCATTGAGCCTCATCGCTAACAAAAACTTTTCTGAATGGTTTTACTCCCCAACATGGAGGACGGCAACTGGCTATAAATAATCTGCAGGAATGTCACTTGCACAATAAACAGGAAAAGAAAGTGTCCAGCTTCTCTTATGAAAAACACAAAAGCTTGAATTAAATCAGATTGAAGTGCTGGTGACATTTTACTCTGAACTTCATTATCTTCACCCTGCTAACCTCAAACCTACTTCCCACACTAGAGTACACATCATTTTAGCAAGTGTGCTAGATTTTGGTCTGTGACTTGTAGCATTAAAATATGTAAAACAAGACTTTCAAATTGCGTAACTTAATACACAAGGCTCAGTCTGATGCTCGACAAACTAAAAAAAAAAAAAAAAAACATCCATACAGTTCTTCACAAGGTAACGTTGGAGTCAGAGTCATTTCTTTTTATCCTCACAGGTAGAAGAGGAAGTCGTCCAGTTGCACACTGGGCTCCCTGTGGATGCTCTGACCCACGAGGAAAGCCAGCTTGTGGGCATACTGGCAGGGAGCAGGCACTCTGATGATTCCCTAAAGCAAAAATTATTACGTAAACACATTTATTCTTTTTTAAATAGCAGAACATTTTCACATACTTCTGTGCAATTAGACTTCCAAGTTCAAATCAGAATTTATCAAGAGCACAGCCATTCAAGATCAAACTCATTTATTAACACTAAACTTACCTGCCAGTTGTAGTACATGTGACACAGCTTGTAGGTAAGACGCTGCATATGATCCGGCTTCAGCCCACTAGTGTCATACACAACATTGTAGTGGGTTGGAGAGACGCTTCCAGTGCGGACAGCTTGGCTTACAATGTAGAAGTCATACCTGGCAAACAGAAGTTGCAACAGTTTGGTACCAATACTACGGGAAAAATAAAAATGAAAAAAGGCAGGCAACAGGTAAACATACCACTCTGGACGAGTGACCTCTGAGTCAACAACGGTGCCTGGGGGAGGGTTGGACACTTTGCCATTGATGTGTGCAAAGAACCTGCTGCTGATGCGCTTCTTCACCACCACCACACTCAGTTTGGGCCTGTGAGCAGATAAATATGCTCCATCAGCATCTTCACATGCAAGATTTACCAACTGTGAAGCAGCTGTTTAAGGCTTTCAAAGAAAAAAATGTGGACATGGAACACTTACACATAGTCATGGCCCATAGACTTGATTGAGTCTATGATCTGTGAAACCTCATAGTTGACCACGCCTTGCAGCTGGCCATCTCCCACTCCATCTCGGTACACAATGATTCGTGACGGCAGGGAGTTGTTGAATTTCAGATAGTCTTTCAGTGCACCTGGCAACATATACAAAGTGGGGCTTTGGGTGTTAGGATTAATGTGTGTATTCAAATAAGATGCACGAGTAAATGTAAAGGCCACTTGCCAGTTAAGGCAATCTTCAGTCCGTCCATGATTTCCTGCCCCTTGTGCTGCAGCACACACTTTGAGAACCATCTTAAGGAACAAATTAAAAATGTTAATGTTGTTACTTGGTTGTAACTTCAGTTACCAAAACAACTGGTGTAATGCAGCTGCCTGTGCACAATCTCTGTATAGACGTTAGAGAACAGTCACCAGTCTGTTGGAAAACTAACCTGCTCATGCTCTGGTTGAGGCTGGCCACTAGAGCTCCAATGGACCTTTTCCCACCTATTGTGTCATGGTAGCAGTCAATGCCCACAATCATCAGTTGTTTGAGCTGCACAAAGATGTGACAAGTTATGTTGGAGTTCTGTCAAATAGAGCATTCATCAACAGTCCCCTTTGAAGTCTATTATTTTAAGTAATATAATATTTTAACTACTGGCATCTGACACTGCTGGTGAAGCCATCTTCCAGTAATGCTTGTTAGCGCTGTCATGCTAATGTAAAATGCCACCAGTCACAACAGAGGAGCGGACAGGCCTGCTGACCACTTCACTTAACACTGGTTACGACAAACAAATGTTATGGATACATTACACCTTCAACTGAACACTGTGTTACGGGGACCTGGTAAGCAGTAACTCTCATTCCAGAGTGTGTATTTTCACAGCAGTCTGTGTTTGTTTTCAGGATGACAAGCTTACTTTGGCTGCAGTACTTACAATTAGGTCCATAAATGATGTAAAAATTAGTTTTTTGGAATTTGTAATTTGTTCACAGTGAATTTGAAATGAAAGTTGGATAATGACCAAAACCACACAGAAAAAGGCATCTAAGAGTTCCTCAAGGCAAAGAAATGGGATAGTGTGTTAGGGATCAATCAACTGATCTTAATCCAATAAAATATGGTTTTCACTTACTGAAATCATTTTTTTTTGTTTTTTTCTTTTAAAACATTTTATGGACTTAACTGTGTGTGTGTGTGTGTGTGTGTGTGTGTGTGTGTGTGTGTGTGCACGCACGTATATATACAAATATATAAAATATTATTTTGTGCGTCCTAAAGGTCACGTGACTGCAAACGGCCTATTAATGTGCATGTGACTTACAGGGATTTCTACGCTCCAGAGCTCTCCTCCCATCTTACAAGCCATCTGTAGTGCAATCTTTGTAGCCACAGTCATAAGTGCCTGAGGTCGGCTGAGGGTACGGGACACCACACACTGGCTGGGAGTGGGACAGTCCACACAAAGATACTTCTTGACGCTGTCGTACTTGTCTTTCCTGTTGCTGGGAAGAACCACCACCACCTAACAAATGAAGAACACTGGAAGGTCAAACACAAACACATAATACTAAAGACTCAGTTCAATTGCAAGAATATATATTTAAAATATAAACTGAGGTATTATTTACCAAGTAAGTAGCAAAAGTCGAAACAAATCTGATCTGCTCGTGTGTTTAGCCAATCTATATTTAGTAACTAACCATCTGTGTTTGGGGTCCAACATTATGCTGCAGAGCTCTGAGGAGGGACTCCTGATGGTCTTCATACATAATCCTGAATAAAATACAGCTCAGACGATTACATCACAACATCCATCCGACCAAACCATGCAACAAGTTCCTGCTATCAAAGAGTGGGTCAGACATCCCTTTTGTGAATGTGAACTACAATGTAACTATCCAACTTACATGACAGCTCTCTGGATGCGGATACCAAGAGGACCTGAGACTTTGTTGAGGGTCTGCAGGAGGGACTGGGTTTCATTGCCATTTCGACGAGTGTGAAACACAAGCCAATTATTCAGAGGTGGAGAGCTGATCAGAGGCACCCCACGCATCTCTTTGGACCAATCAGCTGCCCAAGGGTTGTACTCATACTAGGTGACAAATTATTATTATTAATCTCTCAATTAACATCTTATATAGATCAATTAATTGGATAATAGCAAATTATGTAACTACATCCATATTATACCGATCTTGGTCCCTGGAAGATCCTCTCCCCTGGCAGGACCCTGCCAGTCAGATTTAAGAGTTGCTTATCAAAGTTGAGTCCCCACTTATCCAATTCTGCCTGTGCATCAGCATTCCTATGAAAAAGTTAGTAGTTAATAGTTAGAGGGAGATAAGGGATACACTGATTCAATAGAAATATTGCATTTTGCCCCTGATACCATCTAAAGACATTAGGTATCAGATACTGAGGCTATGTCATACTTTTGTGAGTCTGCCAGTAGACTTGACTCAACAACATGGAAAGATTCAGAGACTCAACTGTATGCTAATTACAATATATGCAAAGAAAACATGTTGGTGAAGATTCTCATCCAGGCGAACTAACAAGAATGAAAGTCCAGTTGCCATGACTCAACTTCCACTGCAAATACAACACAACAAACTTAAATTGAATCATGCTTTAGGGCATTAGAAGACTTCACTACTGCAGAAGTTAAATTATCCTGCGAGTAATTAACTCTCAGCTTTGTAAATGGTGTATAAATGTATATATTGACTGCTATTCACCACAACTTTAGCCTTCAGGATCAGAAGCCGGAAAACTACACACATAAACCATATAGTAAATCGTGAGAAGAGAGGATGAGATAAAGCTGGAACAACACATGCTAAAATAATCCAAACTGTGTTTTGTAAAAATTACTTTACTTTTAAAAAAAATAAATAAATAAAATAAAAAAAACACTCAACTTGAGAAGCAAAATATGGTTTACAACCTACATATGACTACTGGATAGTATCCCCCTACCACAGTTTGGTAGGGGGATACAGCTACAGTTCTTCTACAGAAGAAAATAGCTGGAACATGTCCTAACTGTGGAAAGCAGGAAAAGTTGTAGCAACCAAGAGTTTGTCACATGCATAAAGGGATCTCAGCGCTGTATTAGCATTGAAAAATCTTGAAGTAGAAGAATGAGCTTGAGCTTGAAAAATCTTTAACCATCTTTTTGAACCAACCCTTTAAACATGAAGGAAAAAGTAGTTGTAGCAGAGTCAATTGAAATATCGGACAAATTATGTGTGACGCTGACAACGTCTCCACTGTCATGTAGGAACAAATAAATGGTTGCTGGGAATTTTCATCAAACTGTTGCTTGTGTCTAGTATGTCAGATTTCAGTTGCAGAAAATTAGCTTTTCTGGTATTTCTAATTATACAAGCGCGCAGGAAAATACCTTTGAATATTAGAGACAAATCTGTTAAGGCGGCCCTCCCTCTGCTCTGGGGTGAGTCTAGTGTGGGTGCTCAAGTCCTTCATGATATTGAAGTCAGCTCGCATCTTATCAGTCAGACCTGTCAAACACATTATGATATATGTTAATTAGAGATCAGTTTACCATTGACAACAGCTGAACAGGCTGGCTGTTGTCACCAACACGTAGAAGCAGCCTGTCAAAGCTTTCAAACGAAAGACTTGTGTAGAAGGGAACTATATGAAGCTCCAGTCATATACATGTATTACCACAAAGATGGTGTAAATGCAACATATATTTAAGGGGCTGTTGATGATGTGCTAACTCAGAATGAGAAGTTAAATGCAAAGTGCAGAATAAGGTGGAAACCTGTAAGGTAGCACAGCTCCGGGATGAGCATGGCTGGGCCTGGAGGAGGAGCGCCACTTGGACCCATCCTCTTCACATGACTGACCAGCAGCACCTGGTTTCCATCAGTGATGTCCAGACCATATTGCTCAGAAAAAGAAATTATAAATATTTTAATGTGTGAATTAGGACATTAGTGATTTATCAGTAAGAGATATTTGCACTCAGATCTGTGTCTTCAAAGATTGAAAGTCTAATTGTGTTTGAATCTACAATTGTTTATTATCTATTTGTTTATTTATGCTCACTTCCAATCCGGGTACTTTTTAGTGGTATATTATGGTTTTATTTTCTCAGTGCGTCTAAATCAGTTAATATCTGTCTGAGGAAACAACAGTATGTGTCAAATATACTACCAGCCATAGCAATACTTGATGGTACCTACTGTCTTGTAGTAGTTCTTGAAGGAAATGTCTGTGTCCCCTCTCTTGAAAGTGTTGTTGGGAGTATGATCCCACGCAATATCATCAATTCTGTAGGTTTTGTTGTTGTACCTTGAAAGTGAGATGCAGTTAGTGAGATGCAGCAAGATACTAGTTATTAATGCAAGAATATGGGTATTAAATGTGATGTTACTTGGTGAGCACTATAAGTCCAATCAACTCCTTGGCACAAATCTCAGGGAAGCGTTGATTTCCACACTGCTGCCTCAGGTTGCCCATAAAGTCAAGGACCGTCTCACTACGAAGCACTTTGTGGCTCACATCAGTACAGAGCATGATGGACGACTCATACTGCAAAATGGTGGTTGTGTAGCCTGGCCAGATTGTCAGCCTAAAATTAAGACAAGATTTCCCATGCCGTTATTTGGTTAACTATGTAAAGAAGGTGACCGTGACACCAATTAATATACCTGTGCTGCGGGATGTCGAGTGGATCACTGGGGTTATAGTAGTTGCGTCCAATCTGCTGCATGTTGAGAATTCTCAAGATCCTGGAGAAATAAGGCATCATTAATGTGATGTCTCAAAGTGTCCAAACATGGCATGGCAGGATGTACTGTACACATCTAAACTTAATCACTCAGATTCACTTGGAATATGTGATAAACATATGCAGAAAGACACTTAACATTAAGATCCTTTATAAAACTTTCCATTCAAAATTATATAAGATTATAAATTATAATAGTACAAATATATGTTACACTTAACGCATCTTTATGCAACAGAAGAAAACTTGTTTGAGCTCCTGTAGAGGCCTCCATGCAGAGGCCTGTACTGTATGTCTTGCAGTGGCTGGGACACTTAGTGGATATAGATGCCAAGACAGATGAGCAGCTATGGACTTCCACATAGCTTGACGTCATAGTATATGGGACTAGTTTAGTGGCCAGGCTGAAACCTGTGCTTTTAACTGCCAGCACACAAGTATGTTCATCTTTGCAAGCTTTGGGCCAACGATCTAGTGCGACACTGACACCCAACTTCATAAACGCAGATCGATAGATAAATACATACACGTCACATTTATTTCTCTCATGTGTACATTGCTTACTGATTTGTCAACTACAACTTGCCTTCTGAATATGATGTTGTAAAACTGGATGCAGACTGGTGAAGTTGGTGGCAGTTCATTCGTCAGCGTGACTGTTATCTGAACCTTCTCGCCATTCCTCGTCTCACTGTGCAACACAGTCTCCTAAACAGGAAGTTAGATGTGTCAGCATAAGGTGAAAAACCTCTCCCAGAAGGAATAAACAAATATTTAATTAAACTTTACTAGTCACTTCAATAACAACATGTCACCCAAACGTAATTAGTTTAAAACCACTTTTGTTTGACAGAATGCAATAAACACTACAGGTATCTTATTTTAATAAATTCCAAATGCTTCTATATATTTCTACTTATTACTGTTGTGTGTCTCGCCTACATTTGGGGTATCAAAGTACCTTGTTGTGCAATCTGTGGGGCAAAAAAAGCAGAGCTCCGTCAAAGCTCCGTGCTGAGCCAAGTGCCTCCTCGTGCTGAAAGAGGAGAGCAGATCTCAGGCGACGAGACTCCATTGGGGGGTTGAAGTCCACATGGTACTGATACAGGACCCACTGAGGACGTGAGAGGATGCGAAAGAAGTTTGCTGACAACTGAATAGCAGAACCAGTTGTTCCTGAGGAAGCACACACACAAGGACAGAGTCATTTGCAATCTACTCCACCAACAAGAAATGTTGCATTTACCAAGCTGGGTCAGCGTAAGTTACTTAAAAATGACAAACCAGACTTTGACTCCTTGACATGCTCCATAGCCTGCCTAGTGTTAACCCCTTCATCATGAAAATCCCGGCGGCGTCCCCCTCTTTCTCCAAGCTTCACTTGCTGAAATCCTGCTGAAATCTGTAGAACAGCTAATGAAGACAAATAAAGAGAACAGGTTAATACATTGTACAGAATCAGGGGTTATGTGCACATATATGTTTTGGGGAGTGGCATACTACAGAAACTGATGACCACACTGCCCATTAAGAAAAAAAATAAATAAAAAATCACCACCTGAATTTAACTAAGCAAATAGGTAAGAGCCTCCCACTGCATAATTACAGCATGGATGATTATTTTTCAGCTGGCAAAAACTTGTTTAACACTAACTGATGCAGCGAGTAGCTTCTCATTTCTTAAACAACCACATCCTGTGGTCGTGGAAAAGATGTTAATGTGTTTAAAAAGGGTCATGAATCAAGAAAAGAAAACATCTAATAAGATTGCTGAAACAGTTAAAATTGGGTTGAGAACTGTCCAACCCATTATTAAAAACTGAAAGGATAGTAGGGAACCACCATCTTGGAGAAAGAAATATGGTCGAAAAAAAAAAAAAAAATCTTGAATGATCGTGATCGGTGATCATTTAAACGTTTAACGTTTAAATGTTTGATAACGTTAAATCTAATGGTAAAACAACAACAGTAGAACTCACGACTATGTTTAATAGTGAACATATGAGCATTTCCACACGCACAATACAAAGGGAACTCAAGGGATTGGGACTAAACAGCTGTGTAGCCTTAAGAAAACTACTTGTCAGTGAGGCTTATTGGCAAAAAGGCTTTATTTGCTGGGGAGCATAAAGATTGGACTGTGGAGCAATGGAAGAAGGTAATGTGGTCTGATGAGACGAGATTTAGCCTGGTCAGACGGTTGCATCAGAGTAAGAACAGAGGCCGGTGAAGTGATGCACCCATCATGCTTAGTGCCTACTGTATAAGCCTGTGGGGGCAGTGCTATGATCTGGGGTTGCTGCAGTTGGTCAGGTCTAGGTTCAGCAACATCATATGCCCAAAGAATGAGGTCAGCTGAAAACCTGAATATACTGAATGACCAGGTTATTCCATCACTGGATTTTATCTTTCCTGATGGCTCAGAAATCTTTCAAGATGACAGTGTCAGGATTTATTGGGCTCAAATTGTAAAAGAATGGTTCGGGGAGCATGACACATAATTTTCACACATGGACTGACCACCACAGAGTCCAGACCTTAACTCCTATTGAGAATCTTTGGGATGTGCTAGACAAGACTTCCAACTCTCCCATCATCAATACAAGGCAAAAAATGAATGCAACTCTGGATGGGAATAAATGTTGTGACAATGTAGAAGCTTCCTAAAACGATGCAACAGCAAATGTGTGCCATAATCAAAGCTAATGGTGGTCAAAACATAATATTAGAGTGTGTAACGTTTTTTTTGTGGGGGGGGGGGGACCGGCAGTGTACTTGACATAAATAAAACTGTACCTTCAGCAGAAAATGGTCCTGGAGCTCCTTTCTGCCTTCCTCTACCGACCAGCTCACCCTCTGTAGGAGGTGGAGCTGCTGGTGCAGTCTCCCGAGCCTGGACCTTCAAAATATCAACAAAGTAGTTGATTTGGTGATACTTTAAGCAAACAGTTGACGTTCCTTAAGGGATGAAAGTCAGTTCTGCACATCCATTCATTTTAATGTCGTTCTTTTGTTGTATAGAGTCTAAATTTGGCAGCTCATTACAAAGGTGTTAGTACCTTTCCATGGGTCTGCCAGCTCTTAGCAAAAATGTTACATTGAGACATTATGGATTAAAAAAGCGAAAATAATTCTCTATTTTACAACAATATCAAAAACACACAAAGACAGAAAGAAAAATACCTCGGACAGGAACAGAAAGGTGCAGGAATTGCAATGAGCAGTGCAATATAATTTTAATTAAACAGGATGTAATAAATATTAGACCTGTGCAAAGCAGCTACAAGATTTGACATTTAATAATATGTTAATATGTTTTTAAGTATGATTGAGAAAGGAACCATCCACACATGTGAAGGTGGACTGACTGACTGACTGACTGACTCACTGCTCCGGGGGCCGCACTCTCCTGACCCCGAGCTCTGCCTCTGGATCTCGCTCTGGCTCTCGCTCGACCAGTCATCCTAAGATAATGTGAAATAACACAAGCTGTCTAATAAAAACATCAACAACATTAATTACAATCCACAACAACCTGAAAGGATATTCAGAGAAAAGATTGGACAACTTATCTCGACTGGTAGCTTAAATTTGAAGTAAAAAAAAAAAAAACTATTTATTTGACTAACTTTTCTGCAAACAACTTTGACATTAAACACAATTCGACACAGAAAAGTCCCAAATTGCACATTTTAACTATCGTTATTTAGTTATTTAGTTTTCAGTAAGATGGCGCCTGCTGACACTGTTGAAGGTCGTGGCCCACACCATGCACTCACATGCTAACGCTGGCTAACGATAGCCTGCTAACAAAAGTGCTGCATTTTGTTTTTTGTTTTTTTACAGACTAAGGAATTTACAAGTCTTTTTTGGTGTCGGCATATTTAATGCGTTCATTTCTAGTTAATTAGTTTTAGTTCAGCTCATGTTGACGTGTTCTGCGTCCAAAGTGGTATAACTTTAATTTCGATTGAATCCAAACTTGGTGAGGAAATCCGATTCCCTGTAATATCAGTGTCTACACATATGTTGTATCACACTTCAAATATTAAAAATACTCACTTTTAGAGGATTACTCTCGTGGATAATTCACCGTTTAATAACTTTTCAGCTCAGGTGCAGCCGCGACGACGAGGAGCAAACTAATTGCGGCAATAGAGCTAGAAGCCTCTTCACTAAGAAGATTAGTACGCTTGTAGGTTTTAAATATACTTTAATTAAACATTTCTTCGGCCTACGCGAAGCACATTTATCTAGTTCAATTAACATTTCTCAAAATGAACAAATAAAGATTTTTTTTTGAAAGTTTGCTGGATGAATAATCTATTTCAAAAAGCCCATGAACTACTTTTCTAAGCGCGGGGATCCGTTCACACTGGTGCTGTCGTGTGTGCATTTTTCATGGTGCTGTTTCACTTGTGACCACTTGATGGCAGCAGAGGTCGCACAGTAAATGACCAGCTGATTGAAGCTGACTTCAGCGACGTGTAGTTTATAAAAGACATAGATTAATAGATAATAGAGCTTATTTGTAAAAACATGGAGTGGTAAACTGTATAAATTCATAAAGAAACCTAAATGCATCACAATCATAAAAACGCATGGCAGAACTTAAAGATAGATCCAACCTTTAACAGTTTAAATGCTGAAAAATAGCTTTCATGAGACCTGCACAACTGTAAGTAAATGAAGTTTTAAGGTTGCATCAAAACCTGGAAGGCAGCTGACCATTCCCTTTCTCGTCAAGTTAAGCTTACGAACAAAATGAATATGACTTAAATATTGCTTTTATGCCCTTCTTTTAAAGATGGGCCTGATGATGAGCCATTATTTCTTCCAAAACTTTTCCTCTCTTCTCCACTTCCTACCATTTGAAACAGAACTTGGCACCTCAGAGGGCATTTTTAGGAAGATGTACGCAAGTCTTTCATGTCTGAGATCTAAGAGTGATTACAGATTCAGACCTGAGGGACTAGTCTGGGAGGACCTTCTTCAGTCACTGTTTACCTGCTGGAGGAAGACTGAGGGGAGATAAAGAAAAGGCAGGGACATCAGTGTGATCAAGCCTGATTGTAGCTTGAAATGGCAAAGAGCCATTTAACACACAAAAACCCACTAGAGTGTATTTTAACATAGTGATATTATGTTGTAAAAAAATCTGAACAGTACGCATCTGACACAAATGGTCCAGAACCGTAAAAGCTTTGATTGAAAATAAGAAATTCTTTCAGCCAAAACCATGCTATCTCTTAAAAAACAACAAAGGACGCTGAAAAAAGAGGAAAAAATTAAAGAAAAAGAAGGAAATGTGGCAAAGGAGAGGACTGCAAGCTGAGCGGTGTGAGGCTGAGAAAGGTACACCCCGCCAAGGACGTTGATGAATGCGCTTCAGGCTTCAAGCTCGCCCTGCAGCCCCCAGTGGTGTGGATTCCACGCTTACACTAATCATGCTCGGTGAGATACCACGGACCAGAGCTGATGAAAGGAAACATGCAACATAGTTAGTATATCAAACTGGCTGCACTTTCACATAACACACGCCCTTCATTTTCACTTTTATCACCACAATCAAGGATGCTATCACCATCATCAGCACCACTGTCCGGAACATGTTGTTATACTGATGCACTTGTATGACATCTAAACATTCAACACCCCCCCCCCCCCCCCCCCCCCATTGAGCTTGTATGAAACATAAAAACAAACCACAGCCACTGCTTTCATCCTGCAGAAATCACTGCGCTCCCATTAAGCTTGAACCCATGATTGCAAAACCAGAACAAGAGGGGATTCTGAGTAACATGGATCTACCCGACCATGATATCAGTAAGCGGGTTAGGAAAATTAGATTATTCTCTTGCCTGCTGTGGAATCTAATCTGCTCTGCATCAGTCTGTTCCCCCTTAAAAAGACCCAGGCACTGCAACACACACACACACACACACACACACACACACACACACACACACACACACACACATACACACACATACAATTGCACCATGGGTTTTAGTCCAATGAAAATACGCTGCCAAGCCAAGATTACAATATTTTAAATCGACACACTAGTGTTCTATTCACAATGAAGATGAAACACACACAACCAGATACGGAATAAAAGAATATCAAAGAGATCACTCTCTTCTCCGAAACATTTACAATTCTGCTGCATTTAGAACAGTTAAAAAGATTTGTGGCTCTAAATTATTAACCTTTCATAATTTGTATGTTATCTACAGTAACTTAAACAAGACTAAGAAAACATTTGAACCAAATGGAAACATATTAACTAAGTCTGAATCCAGTGGACATTTGCTTACATTTCAATCCCATCACCTTATGCTTGCAGTAGTGTCGTACTTATTTCACCATGTGCCAACATTAAGATTCTTTAAATGTCCCACACCAACCTGCATCATCAGTGTGTTGATTAATCACAATTATAGGCAGCTGGACCGGCTTCATTTGATGGGAGGTTGCTGGTGTCGTTTTGATTAAATTGCATTTGAATTTTAATATTTAATACTGTACGTTTGAAATATGAAATATTATTAAAAGTGCATTAGTTTTAATTGATGAGCGTCTGATGCTGGCAACAGTTTTTAACAGTTTTGATTACAGAGATGTCAAGAAATAAGGGCTACTGTGTGGATTTGGACATTACCAAGCTAAAGAATCAATTTTAATGCTCAGTATTTCATACATATTTATGTCCACTAATTAATACAATTATTTCAGCTCAAATAGACAAATTTAACTGAATTTGCTGTTTTATCTTGTTCTTGTTCCACCTCAACACCATGATACACCGTGAACCGTGAATGTGTGCCACATCATTTCCATTAACTCCAACTTTTCCTTGTTTTGCAAGGCAGAGGAAAAGGCAGAGAAACTATTTGGCAAATGAATGATGGCAAAGGCTTGTGGGACGAGATGACCCTAAACAGTGGATAAGCCAGGAACAGGGACGACCTGTGTACTTTGATGTCAGGGACTTATGTCTAACTCCTGTTCCCTGTCACATGTGATCACCGCCTGTACATCCTCTCCCATGTCTTCCAGCAACACCTTCTCTTAAAATCAGAAATCTTTGAGAAGAATCCTTCAAAAAAGTCCCCAAACTATGACTGGGTGACTGTGAATACAACCAACGCGTTCACTGTATTTACACAAATCCTCATTATGACTTTCAAAATAGCATAAACGATTTAACCCCTTGTCCACATTTCCTGTGAGCATGAGAGCCAAGGACATATCCCATTTAAGCTCCACTTTGTTGCAGTATTTGGCAAACACTGTTTCCTGTTCATTTGATAACACAAACCTCTGACTGGAGGCCTTGACTTGTTGGAGATTATTTGTGTATACAATACAGGAAGTCTGGGTAGAAAAAGATTTGAACAAGCACGTATTTGTCCACTGAAAACTGTAAAGGTGAAGAGTAAATCCTGTTCATTATCTGTCACCTTGCTCACAGGAAATAAAGCCAAAGAAAGAATCTGGATATTTGATTTATTAATTTTTTTACTTTTCAAAGTTGCGTGGTTGTGGATATGCTCAGTGTGATCAAACATCAGCCCGAGCCTTTTTGGAAAGGCAGGGGGCTAAAGGCAGCAGGGGAAAGAGGAGGAGGCCCTTGCTGACCATGGCAGAGTCCTGCGGAGGCAGAGCCCCCTCGGAGCCAGCCTCAGTGAGGATGCCATGTGATCTCTGTAAAGTCAACAAGGGTTGGTCCACAGCTGGGCTGCAGGAGAACAGAGAGCAGACACGTAGCAACACCCTCCCGCTGGGAGCAGCCGAGGAGACGGAGGACTCGCAGCCTGCTTGTGAATCCACTATAGATTTCTCCCCTGTGAGGTGTGAGTGGACAGCGGGGAGGAATCATCCCCAGTGAGGCTTTATTGCCTAAGAAGCAACAGCTATGTTCGCTGCTAATTTCGGTTTACATATATTGTTGGATATTATATCTCACAGTGCTGAGATTTGATTCTTTAGTAATAAATACCCCACCGTCAGCTCCAAACGTCTCCTCTGTGCCAGAGAGACACGGCACAAACGGGAGCACTGCAGCTTTAATTTCCAAGATTAAGTTGCCTTCTGTTTCGCTGAAACTTTCTAGGGGTTGGAAGTTGAAATCTCAGTGGTTATTCCTCTCTTTGTCCAAAGAATTGGTTTGAACAAAGGTGCAGTGAAGCATCAGCAGCAAAGAATCTAATAAGCATGATGTGGGAATGAAGCAGAGGGGAGCGAGCATCAAAGGCAGCCAGGCACAGCATGACTGGCATTGGTCTGAACTCCCAACCTAGGACACTCAGCATGCTCTTCAGCAATCGCCCCCTTTAGACTAGTCCTGGGCAGTAATTAAAACCATCATTCCCACTGCCTCAGTATCTCATTAGCCACAGGGGCCAAGGCTTTCATCCCAGCTTGTCCAAAAATATCACAACTCCACACCAGCAAAGATGAGTGCCACACAACCAAAACACACGCCTGTGACATCTCTGAGCCGAACAGAGCATTATCCAACTATCATCCAACTCCAAAATAACAGGGAGATCACACACGTCTATTCATGTCCAGTGCAATTATTGTTGCACCTAATCAGAGATAACTTGAAGGTGAGCTGTCACCCTGCTGCTGGCTGTTTAAAGCTACCTGTGCAGCAAACAAAGAATAAACACAGATATGAAAGAGTACTCAAAACAGGACTCAAGGTGGAAGAGAGCGCTTTTGTGTAATTTGGTTTTTAGCTGCAAACGTCAACCAGTGTTTGCGACTTAAACTCATTAAAAAATGAGGACAAACTGATACATTTCAAACGCCCACACTTTCGCTATCAAAGGCAGGATTTGAAGTAGGCGAGTATCGGTCGCAGTGGTCAGATTTAGTACTTTGGCTGTAGATAAAAAGGAACTCTTCTTCCCATGTTTAATTCAGTATGGGCCATGACTAACTCATGTAATATCCTGGGCCTCTGAAGTAAGCCTTCTTTTCACTCTTTGTATGCTGTAGACAGAAATGAATATATCACCATACTGGCGAGACGGTGATGCTTTTCAGCACCGGGATGCAGGTCAGGAAAATATGGTGGGATAGGTATATTTTATTCCCATAGTGAAGTGGTTCTTCATTATATCAGTAGTGCAGAGCTGTACTAAAACCTTAATCCGCTGCATGTTATTAACCTACTTGGCATCACTGCCAGGCTGTTTTAGTGCTTTCAAATGACAGCAAGAGAGCTAATGGAAAAGACAGCATGTCAGCAAAAGCACCATTGTGTTTCTTTCAGGTAGACAGCGGCCTGCCTGTCTTTCAGGAGCCGGCTCTAAAATACTTACAGTATGTATATGTTCAATGCGTCACGAGCCTCAGCCAGTCCTGCAGAGATAGAGCTGGCGAGAGCATCTATCATATGGGTTAATCAACATATTGTGTTGCAACATGTTGCATATGAATCTTCTATGATCCTCTATTGAAGAGTTACAAAATGCTTGCAGTGCCAAAATGCCCCACCCAAACATATAAAACAGGATCAGGCTGTTTCTAAAGAGCTCTATTTCACTGCCCTCACAAACATGCCAACCACTCCTCCCACTCCTGCTGCACAAGTGTGTATGTGTGTGTGAGTGTGTGTGCGTGTGCGTTACTATGTGTATTTGAAATGGAGTCTTCACATTCTTTGGTCATGAGAAGCCTCTGATCTTTCAGTGACACAAAGAGTTGTGCAAGATGAGGATGAGCTCTGAAACTTTGTCAACATCCAGTCTGAATCTGCAGCGCTTTTAATAACAAGAGGCCATTGTTTGCGCGCGTAGCTGCTCAAAAAGGCCTCGATGCCACAAAAACCATTTCAGACCGGGTCCCCGTTTCCTCCTCGGTGCCATTATGAGTCAGTTGAAATTAAAACCCAACCACAAGCTGGTTCTCAGCCAAATTCAGCTAACTGACTCTCTCCCGCTCTGTTTCTTTGAGAAGCCTTTGATGTTAGCAGGGGGCTTTTGCACTCGCAGTGATGGTAACGAATGATACTTTAAGCGATTCTTTTTTATCCGGCAAGCTTAATGAAAGATTAATGGGTTTGATATTTTCCCTTGTTTATATTTTATTTAAAAAGTAAGCCGTGGTCCTTGGAACCTGTTAAAAGCTTCTCCATAATGATATTATGGATCAGTGGAAGTCTTTGGCTCTAAATCCAATGAAGAGTATTGATTGTATTATTAGCAACATTATCTCTACATGAAGAGTGCTGACCTTGAATGCCTCATCTACAGCTTCGCCCGATACGGGTAGAGGGTATCACAGCTGCCACAGAGATATATTCATTTCCGCGTGTCCTAATTCAGCTGGCTGCAGACTCCACAGCCTGAACTGACAGTCCAAAGATTTGTCCTTGTTGAATAAAGTTGTATTGTATGGTTTTATGATGTGGAGGAGTTTATTGTTTATTCTTGAATGTAAAACTCTTTTTATTTACTATCTATATATTTGTGTTTATCATATCTAAACACAATAAAGCATGCTGCATATTAGGCTTGAATGGTCGTCGCGTTGGGAATAAGAGATCCATCGCTTAAATGGTTCAGTAATTGTTTGTGACTTCCAGTATGGCTTTGTAACGCTACCACATTTAGAGCTGGTGAGATTCTATTTCTTCTTGTTCATTTTTTAAAAGATGTTGAAATATCTTTATCCCCTATGGAAAACAACGAGGAATCAAGATCAAAGACTTCCGTGCATTAAAAACATTATTTTTAATGCGCTATATTTGACTGCTCAAGCATTTTTGCTGCTCTTGTGGGAAAAAAATTCAGAGGAGATCCTTTTTTTTCCGTTAAGAACATGAAGGCATTCACCAGTTGTCTCTACAGCATATATACATGAACGTAAGCCATGTTTTCCTGATCACTGTAATATTATATGAACATCTGTCATTTGTATCGTAATTGTGACTGGATTATGTTAATGCATTACTTATGGATTATGTTGAAAAAATGTTTAAACGTTATTGCAGACTAAGGAAAGAGGTGATCAAACAATCTATGTCCACTGCAGCTGCAGTCATTCTTTCCTGTGGTCTAATGCTTAGTGCTTCAGTGTGTACAGGGTGAAGAATCACGGTGTAGTCAGTAACCCATAAGGCCAGTAAAGGACCCGGTAAAGGCAGCCACAGGTTAGGATAAGATCTCTGAGACCCAGACTGCAAAAGTGTGTGTTTGACTATGTGGGATCATTGGAAAAAAGAAAAGAGCAAGAAAGAAAGCAAGAGAAGGGACTGAGGTAGAGAGCGTTTAGGAGGGAACAATATGTTTTCGAGTGTCAGGGCCTCTTCTGGCCCTGAGGCTATACTAGTCGCTCCCGCTTTACTTTCTCTGCCTCTCTTGCCTTGACCCCCCCATTCTACCCATCTCTCCCACCTCTTGCTCTGTGATTTATGCCTAACCTCTGTAATTACAGTGCCAACCGCAGCAGCCGTCAGGTTCAGATGGGGTGAGGCACAGACATGTTCCATCACCTGAGAGCAGCTCAGCAGCCCTGCTCCTAAATGCAGCTGCAATTTTCCCTTCAGCCTAATCTTGATGTAGGCTCTAGGAGCATATTTATGTGACAATAAGACACCACAGAGGCCTATTGCCAAACATCAGTCAATTGTTTTCCATTAGTAGACACAGTGAGCTTATGAAGACTCAATGTTCTGCGAGTTAAGTAAATGAATTTCTGTTGATTGATTTTTGCTCTTATCAGTGAGTTTTAGTTGTGGTAATTTTACTGTGGTTCGTCCCTATTAGACTCAGACAATGATACAATATTAGTTCAAACTAATCATGCACATGACACCAGCACCCTCCAGCTGTGGGGTGAAATATGATGGGTGGTTATTTGGGCTTTGTAACCTATAGCGCACATTCACCATCAGACCTGACGTGTCCATGGATACAAAACACTCACACAGACCCACAGCAGAGAGGAAATACAGTATATCAGTAGGCAAGTGAACTGGAAAAAGGGAAACTCTTTTCATTCATTTTCAAGAGCTGTTCCCTCTTTGCACTGTATATGTATGGGGATGTCCGTGACACACCAGGCATTGTCAGTGGACAGAAAGCTCTCTTTGGCAGCCCCCTTGGTGAAGCAGCATGATAGAAAGTCAGGGAAAGAAAAGAAAGAGAGGAAGAAAGAGAGAATGTGCCCACATGAGTGTGACATATTGCTGCTGGACTGATTTGCTCACCATGACAACCATAAAGGAGGGAGGGGGGCGTGGAGCGAGAGAACCCCTGGCTTTTCAGCTGAGGCACAATACGGAGAGGTAAGGCTGTCTTAACCTCAGTGACATCCCTGTTGTCAGTGGGTCAAATCCTTGAATATCAATGAACTGACTCAGTGCCCCTTGCAGTGGTCCTTAAAAGTGTCCAGTTCACATAAGAAGCTCACGTTGTCCTTTCTGACCTCCCCTGACCTGCCTCTAGCCTCTTGCTGCATTCAGACCAGAAACAATGATTCCACACGGTTAAACAACACTTGCACATGCATTCCTGCTGCCAGTTTAAAGTTAGGTCTGTTCGTTTCTGCTGGAACAGGGATTCCCATCCAGAGGTACTTACACTCTTATATTGAAGGTGCTTAAGCAGCTACCAGGGGTCATTTGGAAATAAATAAATAGGCTTATAATTGTATTTGACAAACCTTCTACTCACATGAGGCAATTGTAACAGATTAACATCACATGTGAGGCTGCATTAAAAATACTTAGTAAGTAAAAAGACACGTCAACATAGATAACACCTAACAACTAAAAACTTTTGTAATCACCTAAAATAAACTATTATGAAAAGGTTAAATAGCTCAAATAAATATGATAGACATCAGACTGAACCTGAGTAGTAGTGGAGCCATCATGTTTGTGCAGCTATGCAACAACAATTTGTCCAAGGGAATCAAAAACGTAGAAAGAAAAGAAATTAAAAACATAATTAATAACTTCATGGAATCGTTTCATTTTTTTTTTTATTTAATAGGCAATAACTGCTTGAAATAGTTAGTAACTAACTAAAAGTAATGTATAAACTGTTGAAATATTAAGCTTAAATAAATAAATACAGCAGGCCAGATGTAACATGACATTTCTGAATTGTAAATAATGTCACACAAACTGTTTTTATGTATCATGACTTCACAGTCTCTGTGTTAAACATGAACATGATGGGTACTTAAGCTCACCTGATGACGATGGGGGGGTAAAAGACTGGTAGGTGTGCACACAAACACTGTAACACATTTCTCCAGCACGTGCTCCAACACCTGATACTGGCAGCAGCAAGAGCAGTATTTCTACAGCCAGCGGTAGTACAGTAAGTAACTAAATATATTTATAATTAGGTACAATGTTAGGTTAGAGAGAGTATTTGAGCATTATATGCTACTTTTACTCATACTTCACTACAGTTCAGAAGGAAAATATTTCCTCAATTTACTACATTTGTTTATTACATTTATCTCACAGAGATAGTTACTAGTTGCTGTTATGTCGATTCTTATAAAAATACAATCAAATAATAAATGATGTATTATTATGGATTAAACACCTGTAGTACATAAAGTAGTTGTAATCAGATTCACCTTCACCACCTTTTTATAACTATATTTATGTTCTCAACAGCATCAAATTGAGTTCTGTTTAAAATAGATAGTCTTCTTAGTAGAGTACTCGTACATTCATACTTGAAGTGGTACTTCTAGGTACTTGTAGTGGATCATCTTTTTAGGCAAGCACTCGACCTGCACTTGAGTGTCGAGTTTGTTTACTACTTCCACCTCCGTCTACATCACCCATCTGTCAATTCCCAACAAGTCATGTGCTTTCTGCTTAATAGATCATTTTGTTGTCTGCAGTACTGCTCCCTGCTCTTTTGCTTTCTCTTTCTGCCTTTGAAGAGCAGAACAACAGGGGCTTGTCCTCATGTTGTGAATCTGGCCATGTTGGTTCAAAGTGTTGTCCATGACCAGAGGCGATCATCAAACAGAGAGAGCTAAATTTAGTTCCTCGTTTCCGTGTCAGCCATTGCTGCTTATGATACTCTGTATTGTGAATATTCACTGGCTATGCCAACACATAGTTTGCATGCTTCCATCAAACATCCTTTACCACAGAGCGCGATGCCTTTGGTTTTGGCGTCTCCTATACTTATGACAGCTGTTTCATACACTACAATGCGTGTCTTTTATTTGGCTGTGTAAATCCTGGTTAGCCTCACATTTGTTTTATAAAGATTTTGATGAGTAGAATGATGTACATCTCCTTGAAAACCTTTGCTAACTCAACTTAGCTAAATAAAATACAAATGCATTTTATTCAAGTGTTTATGTTTATGAATATACAGGTAGACAAACCTCAAGCAGCCTCAAGCCTCACTGCAATAGCTCAGAAAGTAAAATTCAGTGTGAAAAAATGTCCCAAAGCCATAAGTGACTATGTAAACAAAGCCAACAGAGGGGCAACAAGGGGGTTGTCATACTGTAGTTACAGTCCAGGCCTTAAAAGAGGCCATATTATGCTTAATTTAAAGTTGATATTTTATTCTTAAGATACAAGGTTATATGATTTTCAAGTAAAAAAATATGTTATAATTCCTCTTTATGCAACAGCTCCTCTGGCATTGACACTAAAAAGGCCTTTTTGAGCTCTTGTGTATTTAGTCCCCTTCTACTCGTCCTACTCTGTTCTGATTGGCCAACTTGTAGCAGACTTCCTGTGGGCCAAACCACTGTATGTCTACTTGGAATAGCACTGTCCTTCAGTAACAACTCAGCCAAAAATCCCACTGCATACTTGGGCAGGATGTGAAAACAGTTGAAAGATAAAAACCATTTCTCAAAAGCCAGCTACTGGCGTGTAACTGTATCCATTGTTGCTTATAGTTTTGTCTTTCAGAAAAGCAAACAAGTAAAGTTTACCTACTCTGCATGAAAACTAGAACTAGTGGTAGTCGGAGGGAAGCTGAGGCAGCCAACCTGAGAGAGTGAGCAGGACACTGTACTTAGTGGGTGTAGGAGCCCCAGACAAACTGACACTTACTTAATTGACTTCTAATGCTTGACATTGACCAATAAAGCATTTTGAAAGAACTATTGAGAACAGAACTAATTGACCAGACTTAAAACAGCCAGCATGCAAACATACACAAACCTGAAGCTTTGGGCCTCTGACTATGTGTAACGTGGGCACCCAACTTTACAAAAGCACACAGTATATGTAACACTAAAAGCATAAAATGACCTCTTGTAATGGTCTGCTGTTTTCCACTCAGACCAGATTAATGCATCCTGACCCCTTTCATATGTAGATTTGCTGCTGCTGCCATCACTTTCATTACTATTATCAGGACCAGACAATCTGGGCCGCCACCAGTGTCCAGGAAACCAAGATTCTTTTGCCATGCTATTGCTTGATTACTCAAAGGAACACATGCGCTTCTATCAGATACAGTCGCAAACCCCAAACAATAAAGTCATTTATCATCCCCTTAACTGTTCCTCTGTGCTTATCCCAAATTGCTTCCAGTTCTGTCGCTGCATAAAGCAAGCTGAAAGCAAAGTGGGACACTGTCTTGGATCACTGTGGACCAACACATGTTATGTGTTGAGTGTGCCCGTTCGTATTAACATGATGAAGTACTCTGCTAGGATTTTTGCCAGACTGAGAAGTACGTGGCCAAAACCTGAGCAGTAAAAACACAAGCAAGCTGACAAATGGGAAACAGCTCTGGTTCAGGAGGTACAGTGAGTGGACCCATGACCGCAGAGGCAGTAGTTCAATTCCCAGATCCTTCGGTACATGTGTCCAAGTGTCCAGGGGCAAGACATAGAAACCAAAGGTTTCTTCTAGAGAGTGTGTGTGCTTCACTTTGCCCCCTTTTTTAGTTACAACTGTGCCAAACAGCAGCTCTGCCATGAATTCTACTTTTACAAGGATGTAGTCTCAGTTTTTGTTGAAACTGTTAGAAAGTTGATAGTTTTCTCACCTAATATGACCCGAGTTTTACAACCACACACAAAAAGACCAGCCTTTGAATTGCAAATAAGTAGCCGAACAACACAGCTGTGTGAAAGCAAAATGCAAAAACCAACACTGTTTGATTTTCTTCTTCCTGCTATCACTGCGCGTTCAAAGGGAGGTTTCATTCAGATGAAAATCTGTAATACAACGTGTCTGGTTCGCACTGTGTACTGCTTAAAATGGTTTAATACAACAAAAATGATATTTACATGACTTAAGTACTGTATTTGAGCACAATTTAATGTTTTATATTTCCATTTTACACTGTCTTGATGCTTCTTTCAAAGAATAATTAGACACTTGGAGAAATATTCTTGTCATTGAAAGGATTGGTACCACCATACATTTTAAGTAAGGTTGACATTTATACGCATATATTTTATTGTACTTTTATTAATGACTGTATTTTTTCAGGTCTGCACTACTTAGAACAGAGAGTATTTAATGTAATGTAGTCATTCATCTTTTTAACCATACATATATTGTGTCTTGGTTTCTCTGTGTCCATTTCACTGGGTTTATGTAAAAATAGTCAAATGTCTGCATACTGTATATTATGCCAGCAGGGCGAGGATGTTTTCTCCAACTTTATGTGACAGTTGATTGTGTAGTTTCCTTTCATGTTCTCCCCCTCTGTGCCATCTTTCCTTGTTAAGTTTGCTGAGAGTGTCTTTGAACCACAGGCATTTTCTCTCAGCGGTGTTCATGAGCCCTGCCAGATCCATCATCATCCCTCTCCCTCTGTCTATGCCTCTATAGAGCCTATACCGTCTGTAAAGTCGCAGACACACAAATATATACACATGTAGACAGTCTCCTGTCGTGCTTGCTCTCTCCACTCCACCATCAATCCTGTCACTGCCTTCATAACATTTCCAAAAAATGCCCGTCTCACGTGTGACAAAGAAGTGCATAGTTAAACAGGTACACACACATACAGGCGCAGATGCAACACTACGTGCAGTTAAATACATAAACGCAGCATTGTGCTTGTATCTCATGAAATAATTTCTTTTCTAAAGACAATGACTTTACTTTAAGAGACCTTTTGTTTGCATGTCAGTGTGCTGTGTGATGAAGGTCCCTGTATAAAGGGAAACCATCTCAAATCCTGATACTGTGCTGTGTTTTTAAAATATCAGCGCTCTTTGCTGTGTGCATTAAGAAGGTTGCAGATCAGAGTCTTCTGCTAAGTCACCATGGAGAAAATCTTGCTTCCAGCTGCCACCAGACTATTCACATCTCTAACCACACAATCTCTTGCCTCCTCAGTCACGTTGCAGCCCATGGGTGCCTACAGCACTTGTGATACTCCTTCTTTACTAATCTGAAAATACTGTGTTGAATGTTGCATATCTGCCATTGTGTGAAAATATGTGGATCATGTCCATCTTTTCAAGTTAGGCAGGCATGACTGACCATGTTGTTGAGCTAATAGTTTGGAAAATCCGGTTATTGGTGAGAGTTACAAATCATATATATCAACCAGTTACCCTAGCAAAGCAGTGAAATACCTAACATGGCTCTATCAGAGGGTAACATAATCCTAGCTTTAGAAGTTCTTATAAGCAGATTTTATTCCTTTTGGACAGAGCAAGGCTCGTTTTTCCCCGATGTTTTGAGTTGACTGGCAGTTGATCGACTGGTAACAGAACAAAAAAGCACTATAAAGTATGTTTACAGTGAGTGGGAGAACTGTGTTGACTTAACTAAGGTCGAATCTTGATAAGATTTAGTGGCGTGATATGGTCTGCTATCCGTTGCACACCCCCTTGCACCTGTTATCCCATCTCCATGTTTCACAGCATGCATGCAGCACGTATGTTTCAGTGCACAACAGTTGCTAAACAATAGTGACTCTAGTTACAAACGTGGTTCTGCACAATTCTGAGAAAACATCTTTAAATCACCATTACCTGATATTTCATCTATTAGAGTTGATTTGTCAGCTGTTAGTGTGCATGCTTTCACGTGCACCAAACCATAGAAAAAAGACTGGGACTGAAACATGGCTGACATACGTTTTCAGCGTAACTAGTCCTTCAAGGAAGTGAGCCGCTGCCCTGCTTGTATGCAGGGGGAGTGTCTGTTTGCACAGGTCTCTGTCAGTTAACACTAATCTGCCTGATCTCCACCTCAAAGTCACTCACTTCTCCACATGCAAATAAACATATTCAGTCCTCTTTCAAACCAAAGCCACTATCAAACACTTGTTTGATCAGCAGAGGGCCTGCAAGGCAGTTCATTATGCTTTTGAAAAAAAGTGCCCTGCCCCCACCTTGCAGGGAGAGGACTCATTGTTGCCGTGTTTTTATGTAATTACTCTCACCTTAAGCAGCGGCTGGGAACAAGTGTCTCCACAGCAGATTGAGGTGTGTGTTCCTGTGAGCTATTAGCGTAGCTTGTTACTGCAGATTGGGCACATATACTGTACTCTTGCATTGCCCTAGATTCTTGCTATATGCATCCATTCAGAATATGAAACCCACCCACACTTCTTTTACCATGATGCTCACAACTCTGGCGTTTTGTACCAGAAGAACTTTTGGAATAAGAGGCAGCTTTCATTGTTTAACACATTGGTCTATGAAACCCTGTAAAGTTTTTTTTTCTTCAATAACACTTTTACTCCAAGTGAGTCTGTGTGAAAACAAAGCTGTTTCATTTCGTCATGATGCCGCAACTATTGTTCTTCCCTGGCGCGGCCAAAGGAGGGAGAACTTTTGACAAGACAACCGATTTACATGTAGAGCAGCCATCTAATAAGAGAAGCCGGCATCACTACAGGTCTAACACCGCGAGCTACAAACCCATCCACCCCTGAGCACCAGCCAAATTCCTTTGTGTGCATGTTGTGTGTGTTCATCATGTATGAGTCTATGACATCAAGAGGCTAAGCAGCGCTTCCCAAACAGACAGGCCTGAACTAGTAAACAGGTGCTGCTGGAGCAGCTGAGGATGAGGACATGGGGCGTCTTCACAAAGCCTGATCAAAGAAAAGCTGCCTCAGCTGCCAGTCATCACTTGCAACTTGATTTATGCCGCTGTGTCAGAGAACTTTATGACTGCTTGCAAAAGCAAAGATATACTGGTTACAGTCATTTATTGATTTAGAAGCAAGGTTTTCAGCTTTTGACTGATATTTTCTTGTTGCTTTCCCTCTGAACCTGACTCAGTTTCAGACTCATTTGAACTTTATGTTTGTACTGTTTGGCTCCACAAAGGCACTTAACATCAGCTCAATTACAGAGTGTGAAAAGCTGAAAATCCTGGCTCACTGGCGAACAAGTCAGATTAAATTAAATCAAGTAATTATCAAAGGTTTGATGCCGTTTGAGCAACGCTGATCACAAGCAGAAGCTCCTTTTTGTCAACACATCATAAGCCAACGCCGACACCACTATCTCCTGCAAGGCACAGGAGAACGAATGAGAAGCAGGGGATGGATGAGTGTGTGGGTGACAGGATTCGCCCAGGTGGAGTTTAGTGATATGTGGGTCCAGTACTCATCAGCCTTAGTCACGTAGTTTTGACGGGATTCCCCATTCGCTCAAAAAACAAGCGTCATCACAAAGAACAGCATATAATGATTAACACGAGACGCAAGATGTTTGACTCTGAAAACCCAAGTCCAGAGATACACACTGCAAAGTGTGACTGCAAAAAGAAATAAAAACTTCCTTGCCAGTAATGCTTTGCCCTTGCTCTGAGCAGGATTTTTGCCTTTGAAGAGAGGAGAAGAGGAGAAGTGAAGCCTGCTTGGTTGAAGAAGCCCTGAAGGGGGTGGTAACTGTCATTTATATTTACAGCCTTCCCAGACACCTCAGGGGCTGTTATCCAGGTGGCCTCTGCTGAAGCTCTCAGAAGCACTCACACCTTTTTGCAACTTGGGAGTATCAATAGACTCTGGCTGACTTTGATTCAGCAACATAGAGGTTGTGAGTCATGTGCTTTTGACTGTTAAAACGGGTTGGGTTGACGCTGGAACTTGAATGCCCTGGGGGATAAAGCATTACTACACTTTTGAAACTTTATTAGACCAGAGAGGACTCTCTACCACAGGGTTTAACTCTCAAAAAGATGTGAAAAGTGAGCCCGATAAAGGTGGAAAAGGTCTTGTACTCCAAAAAATGCCTTTCCCTCTACATTTTTTCAATATAATTTCATGCTTTCTAGTTACATTTACATTCACTTCAGTCTGTTAATATTCCTCTATATGTCTGTATGGGAAACATTCAGAGACTTCCAGTATCTGTGTTTTCCTCCTAATGTGACGGCACTCAAATTGGCACATTCTAGACTAGACTTATGAATCTCAAAATTATTGACAGCGTGTAAGGATCATTTACCACCAAAAATCTCAGGATACCACACAATGTATTCAGTTTGCTAACGCCTTAGAAAACAGCTTCGGTCAATATGTAACTTCTTCAAATCCGGGCCAGATGTGTCTTTAGAAATGTCACTATGCCCTGCTGATAAGAAGAGAAGAGATGACAGATATTTTGTATTTTGGTTTGCAGCAATCCTCTTTTCAAAGTCAGACCCTTCAAACTGTCTAATCCTGTCCTGAATGAGAGTTGGATTATTGTATAACCCCATTGATCCACACCGACACATGCAACACAGCCAGAGAGAGAGAGAGAGAGAGAGAGGAGAGATGAAGAGAGAGGGCTAAAATAAAGTTGTATATTTACTTTAGCTGAGGCAAAGAACTATACAAATACTTAGAAGGTAATATAAAAAAATCACTAACAGGTTACGAAAACTGTAACAAAGTTAAAATACTGGACATTCAAATCACCTAATTTCCCTTTTTGATAACATCACCACTTTCATCTTCATGTTCATACTGTATTGATTCACTAAAAAGAATAACTGTGCACTTGTTAAAAGCTGAAAATAATAATAATTATTATATTTGTTGTTATGTTTTGCTTTTGATGAATAATCTGCACTTTTATAGCACTACCTTTCCAGACAAAGTGCTTTACTACTGACCGCTCAGCACTGACATGACCCATCACTGACCCAGAGTATTGCCCGATGAAACTTCAACCTGTGGAACCGGGGGGTCGACTACCATCCCTGTGATCAGTGAACAACACGTGTTGCCTAATGAACATTAAAACCCTTATGTATAATTGTGTGTTTAAAAAAAACACTGCATTAATTGAAACCCTTCTGCGTTTCATACCACAGTGAATCGATGACTATAGTCTTTCTCTGACTGTTTTTTTTTCCTGTCAGCTGCCTTTGATGCAGCCACACAGCAACAGACATAAATGTCCCATTGCTTCTCATGAACATTTAAAATAACAATGTCACTATTTATACTTGGTTGACTTCCTACATGTCTTAGTCCATAACAATTCTACAAAGCACGGTAAGATATTCATCTCTTTTGAGCTGTTAAAGGGCATTTTTTCCAAAGCCAAAGATATACAGTGCGTATGCAACATTTATAAGCCCATCTGAGTCACGCTCTGCTCAGTTATTAGAGTAAAACAGCTCTTTTTTTTTTCAGTGCTGTCTCTGTCTATTACAAATTCGAATGAATTATGTTGATATTTATGATGAACTGAAATTCCTGGTGCACTCTAATAGCGTATCATGGTTAAGCTGAGAAGCAATGCAACAATTGAGAATTAACACACATGCTTTATGTGGCTGTATGAGGATGGAGGCACACTTCAAAAGAGATAACAGTCGCAATACACAATTCAGGATTTACAAACATTTAAAACTAGAACGTTTTATTAATTTTTCTATAAAATATCAACTTTTTTTTTTAAAGAAATATATACAAATGCTCCCTTGTGCTATAGAATAGCAGAGAAAGAAAAGGAAAACTTAACTCTTTGTACAAATAACTTTTCAATATTGAGTGCTTAATTAATTTATGGCATGGATTTGCCTCACAATGGGCCGTTCGTAAGGTCTTGAGTGCTTTTCAACAGCTGCTCTTACTCCAGTTCAAACATATATGACACTGCCTTGATTTCCATTAAAAAGCCTCCAAACACAGGCTCATCTCTCTGACCATTTGCCTCCATTATCTATGGGGTCCTTTCATTGTCTGTAAGCTGTCACTAACAGTACAAGTGTCTTTTTTTGCCTGTAAGGAAAACATCTATTGCACATTATTCAAGTAACCCCGATGGCACATCCAAATGGTTTATTCCGCTCTTTTTTGTCTTGGGAACAATATGATCTTTTTTTTCCTACCAAGTCCCTCCATAGAATAAGTGATTCCAGAGGAAGCAGATCTTTTTCCTCAAACAATGGCAGCTCTTGTTGCATGAAGGCTCCAGATACAAAAACAAAACATGTGTCATTGTCTTCGATGTAGTTTGCATAAATAAAATATGAACCTTAATTTTTTTTGATGGCACTCTGATGACAAAGTCTCATTGAGATAAGGGCTTTACATGTATTTTCAGGTTTATACAAAAAGAGCCAGCTCATACACATGTTGGAGGGGCCCGTGTAGGCTCATATTTTGTACTGTGCCCTTTGAGAGATGGGTGAGGTTTGATGTACGGCCTGCTGCTGGTGAACACACTGGCAGTCTTCCTCCTCGTCCTCTTCTTCAGCTTCCTGCTAAACACATTCTGCCATGACTGCAGTGTCTTTGAGGTCCAGATCCACATGCCGCTAGTGATGCCCACCACAAGCAGCATGAAGATCTTCACCATGAAGATCTCCACAGCAGGAATAGAAGTCTTCATGGCACACTCGTCTGACTCTGGCCCGCTACTGTTCACACACTTCTCCTCCCCTGCCAGGATGCGCCAGTAGTCCATGTTTAGCCGCTCATAGAAATAACAAGCAATTACGCAGGTGGCAGGGACAGTGTAGAGCACGGAGAACACCCCAATGCGAACCATCAGCTTCTCAAGCTTGTCTGTGTTTTCTCCCTCTGTTTTCATTATCTTACGGATGTGGAAGAGGGCCACAAAGCCAGACAGCAGGAAAGAAGTGCCAATAATCAAATAGCAGGAGAGAGGAATGAGCACAAAGCCTGTGAGAGCTTTGACATCCATGCTGCCCACGTAACAGATGCCTGTCAGTTCGTCCCCTGCCACCTTCCTCATCACCAGAATCATGATGGTCTTTACAGCTGGGATGGCCCATGCTGCCAAGTGGAAGTAGCTGCTATTGGCCTCAATGGCCTCATGACCCCACTTTTTCCCCGCAGCCAGGAACCAAGTGAGGGTCAGGATAACCCACCAGAGGGAGCTGGCCATGCCAAAATAATACAGGATGAGGAACACAATAGTGCAGCCAGTGCTCTCCAAACCCTCCTGGATAATATACTGGACGCCACTGTCTCTGTCACAGGCTATTCTGTCAGCTCCCACAAAAAGTCGGATGAGGTAGCCCACAGAGTAAACACAGTAGGACATGGAGAGGAAAATGATCGGCCTCTCGGGGTATTTGAATCGCTGCGGGTCAATGAGAAAAGTGAGCACAGTGAAAGCGCTGGAGACAAAGCAGAGGATGGACCAGATGGCCATCCACACCAGAGAGAACTGCTTGTCTCCCTGACTCCAGTATACGTCCACTTTGGGGTAGCACTTAGGGGCACAGGACTCACTCTTCTCCACAAAGTGGAACTTGCCCGGGTTGCTGCACGTCTGCTTGGTGTTGCTGTCCTTAAGTTGCAGGTCCTGCCCACTCAGAGGCCGCTGTGGCCTGAAATCTGGAGGCTGGGTGTGCGACACTTTGGGAGGCTCATCTGAGCCATTGTTGGGTGCCTCCATGCAGAGGTTGTTAGGGTCGTTTTTGGTGGGAAGCCGCGAGCAGTCAAGAGATTCGGGCCAGGGGAACTTAAATTGTTCCAAGATAGGTAAGCATTTAAGCTTGACTTGCTCACACATAACTCGACATGCAGGAATGGGGTTCGACACCTGCTCTGTGCACATTGGAGCATGCAGGGAACACAGGAAAAATCTGAGATGACTGTGGCATCCAAACTGTATCAGTGTTGCAAACTCCTGCAGCTTCATGGTTGCCTCCTTTTGGTCATCATGGCCCATAAGATTTGGCATGCGAGTCATGTTGTAGCCAATGTCTTTACACTGTGGGATGCTGATGTGTTGACATCTTCCCTCTCCTGACCAGTCAGGGTCTATTGAGCTAATGGCTGAAACCCCACTGCTACACAGAACCAGAAGCATAAAAATGAGGCTCGGTTTAGCAGATGAACACATTCTCCCCTCTTGCTTTAAAGAGAAATTAGGCCAAATGTTCACCATTGCTTCAACCCACAAGTTTCTTTCATTAAAAAGTCAGTGATGAAATCGAGCTGCTGCCTGTGTGTAGAATTAATGTGGACGAAACTTACACAACTATCTGTTGCAGGACCACGGTTTCCTCATTTTAGGTCTGGAGACTTTAATAAAAAATAAAATCCCTCAATGGTCCGGCAGTGTTTTCTAGCTGGAAGCAGCGTGCGTTCAGGTCCATGCTTTCAAGCACTTAGTTTGGGGCTGAACTGTCCGAGCTACTTGTTCGGTGCTCCTGCGCCACGCATGTCACTCTGCTGTGCGTAAAAGATCATTTATTTGTGTTCCGATTTGTTCCCTTCTTGTTTCCAAAAGACTAAACAGTCCGTCCTCACGGTTCATGACACTTTTCCGGAGTATCTGTGTGCGTAACCGTGCGATTTCAGTCCTTGCGCGACAACTTGGAACCAAACAACAAAAATAAATTTCCCTCCAGTGCCGCGTAGATCCTCACGACGCAGCGAGAAAACGAATCAGTCAGCAAAAACAACTCAGATAGATTAGATATCCGGTGTGATGATTAGAAATGCGTCCCAGAAAGGCAGGATCCTGCTCCTCTCCTAAGCAGCCAGTCACTGCGCTTAGTGGCAGCGCTCGTCTGAGCTGGTCGCAGCCTCAGTCCCAGTCTAACCTGCCAAGAGATCCGCCTTCAAAGACAGCTACTTTGCATAAGAAAGATGACACTGACACGCGGATTATTTTCAAATCGTGCGGAACAGCTTGTTCATTACAGCAGTTTTAAAAGGCTCACAGCAAACTTCCCTCTCTCTGTTTGTTTGTGCTCATCCACAAACTTCAATTACAACAGCACGGAGACACATTTTGTGAGAAGCCCCAAATATTGCGCAACATGGCTCAGAGGCGCGCCGCGGCTCAGGAGCGCACCAACACCGGAGCTGCACTCTCCACTGGGAACGGTGTGGTCCTTTAGGTTGGAGGCTTTGTGTGACAGAGGAGGACTGCTAGACAAGATTTCAATGTTTCCCCTCTTTTTTATTTCTCTACTTTTTTTATCACAGAGTTCATGTGCAAGATTTTAAGTAAACCTAGTTTTAAGTGATTCGGACCAGTGTAACATTTAGAAATGTAGCATTAAGGGTGTTTTGAAGGCTGAATAGCTGTACATAGTGCTGCATAGTTAATATTCTAGCTCAGCCAAATGATACCTCCTGAAGAGAGTCCTGATGACAACTAATATCATATTATCCCCACTGCATTGTTAGACACGACTGAACAAGTGTCTAAAATTAGCTGTTCTCTAGAGACACTGAGCATCTCATCGACCAGTGGTGGAATAAGCACTCCTTTACACAGATAACAGTAGAAATAAATAACCATTATAAGGAGAAATTCTCCTTTAACCTTTTCCTCTCAGTGGAAACATACATAAGTATTAATTGACATTTAAATAAATGCTTGTTAATCACAATGCCCCTTTAATTTGCTGTAATAATAATTACAACACATATAACTACAATGTTTTTCAGCTGAAATGAAGTACAAAGTCAAAATGAATTACTAGTAAACAGCTGATTTCTTATTTTCCATTACTGTCAACAGATTTCTATTTCACTTATTTTTTATAGAAAAACCTAAACCAGACCTCAATCAAGAGAATAAATGCTGATCAGAAAATGATGCATAAATTATTTTATTGGGGTGCATTTTCCCATCTAAGCAATGATATATATATATATATATATATATATATATATATATATATATATATATATATATTGATGTGTTTTATTAATTGATATATTTACACATATAAACTGGTAATAGACGGGTTGATCATACACTATACCTTAATGAATGTGTTTTATTCAAGACATATTTGCAAAACACACACATAACAAGAAGACAATACAACAAGTTAAATACAATATTCTGTTAACAAAGAGAACACATTTGATGGCTGTTTATTTAGTTACACCATGCTTTTGCTACACTTAAATCCAAGATTTAAGCTGCCACAGACGTCTCCAGATTCCTCAGTTTTGTCTGTAGCAATATAATCCACCTCTAAATGCCCACTTATCTACATATCTATTTACAATTATCAATTTAATGACCATTTTAAATCACTGACTAACTATGTTTCCTTTAAAAACCCTTTATTATTACAATTATTTCTAATAAGACACCTCAAAACCGCCATAACCTACAGACACATTACAGAAAATGACTGTAAATAATAGGTAAACCTTTTTGTTCTGATCCCATGGTAAGCACATCCTCACGAGTGCGGCCGTTGTTCTCACTGTATGTGTGCTGGCCCTGTGATAAACGGTGTGTATCCTCTCTGTTGCAGGGTTGTAGGCTCCAGCCCCCTGTGACCCTGAACAGGATAAGTGGTTTAGAAAATGAATGGATGGATAGGCTTTTATTGGCCTGTTAAAGTGAAACAATTCCTGTAGAGAGCTGGTCTACACAAGACCCAGCAGTATCAAAGTCAAGAAGTGTCATGAAAGAAGCCTGCAGCAAATCAAGCTGGAGGCCTATAGACACTGTGATGCTGCTAAAAACTCCATCTTGATTTTATACTATCAGCCTGTTTGTGATAAAGCAGTGTGGCATGTTAGGAGCAGGTTATGGGGTCTTCTTTTTTATGTGTGTGAGCTTCTCCAGACCTCGCTCACATTACCTTATTCATTATTATTTATACCCAGCGCCAGCCATGGTCTTCCTCAAGGCTGAAATACTGATCGCAAGTAAACAGGAGTGCTTTTAGTACATTTTTACAAGTATTTCTGAAATGTGTCTGGGCGAGATGAGAAACCTGGCACCAGCGTGCCTAAATGGTTTAAGCGCTGCATATCTCAGTGGTGGCATTTCAGCTGTTAGTGCTCAGTGTGTGGAGCACGAGCATAAATATAGGGTATGAATGCGCTTATGAGCACAATACCACCTCCTATGCTGCATGTGTGCTCCTCAGATTTCACTCAACCAGCTGTTAATGTAGAAAAAAAGGCTCCACCTAAACTTCAGGAACAAACACTGGCTGTTCATCACTTTAAAAAGATGAACAGAATTACTGAGCCTGAGACTTTGGCCTGTAAGCTGCTTCGATTTGGATGGAGGGATAACATTTGTTTAAAGCAGCACTATTTTCTGTTGTGTTAAAAAAAAACTATTGTGGTAAATTCATTATGATTGTTGATTTTTTTTTTTTTAAAGCCCAGATGCTGCATGAGTATTCGACATTCTGACGCTCCACAAAGTCTAAGACAACAGCTGACATGCCTGCTCTGTCCCTCCCACTCCACTAGACTTTTATTATGTGGCGGACGTGTAGGAGAAGAAGAACAAAAAAAGAGATGACAGCTTTAATGTGAAGAAGAATATTGTAATATCAATGAATTTCCAAGGGCCGGGGCCGGCACTCCTCTTCATTTACTGGTCGTCCAGCATTCAGGAAACCCTGTCTGGCATATTATAAAGCAAAAGATCTTCCCCTATTATCACTGCCTTTGGTGTAATGAAACTGACAAGATAATATTGTCACACAGTCTAATAAGAAGACACAGTCTACTGGTTTGTTATAATTCAGTAGTGCCTTTGTTCTGCTCTCCCTCCCGTCCTCCCCCTGCCTCCCCCTCTTTCATGACTGTTTTGCTGGTCATGATGATATCTGTTTGAAAATGAGAAGAAACGGGGAAGATTCAGGCCTGTTCAGTCTTTAGCACCCAGGCCCTGAGCAGCTCCTACTGTCTCCCTTTTTAAAAATTATCTTTATGTGCGGCGTCTTCTTTTTCACAAACAACCCCCCCGCCCCTAAAGCTTATTCCTACTCATGCATGTGCCAAACACACACACACACACACACGTACAGCGAGTTTATCTCATCTTCGCAACCGCAACAGTGCAATGCAGAAAAAGCAGCACAGCTCCATCTCTGCAAAAATCAGCAACTGTGAGATAATTCTGTAACTAATAAAGTGAAAGGGGAGGGGGGCCTTTGATGGCTGAAGCTGAAAAGATATTTTATTTTTTTGTGTGTGGGATTTGAGATGTGTGATTCTATGGAGCGAGCTTGCTCCCCTGCTGCTAGGCTCTGGCTGGAAGCTGGCCCCCCTCTGGCTAATGTTATGGAGAATCGGAGGAATTTTATGGCTGTCTTTTCCCTCAGCCCTCTTTTTTCTTTTGTTCCCCTTTGAAGAATGACTTTAGACATTTTATTTACATATTTAACCATGGATGAAAGAAACGAAGGGTGAGGAAGCAAAACTTTTGCTCTTAAGGGATTTCTGATTGGTATAAATGAATTGATGTTGTTACATTTTTGTTTGCAAATTCTTGAATTAGGTGGGCATCAAGCACGCTAATACAACGATGACATTTCTGAAATTGACAGCGTCAGTAATTTGATGGAAAAAACACCATCTACTTCCACCAAGAAGAGTAAGATATTGTATTCACAATATTTCTCTTAATTGCTGCGGTTAGACGACTCCAACGCTGTTCCAACATGTGAGGTATGCTATGGGAGAGATGGGGGACGTTTTAGACATGTTGGGCATTGTTGCCTGCGTTGAAAGGGCATGTTGATTAAACGTACGGGTGGGGTAGGGCTATAATCTTCTTAACTAAGACCCTCCTCTTCTCTTTCAGAGGGCACAATGAGAAGAAACAACACACTCAGCTGGAGGTGAGACTATTTGTCCACATGCCCTGCACATTGTCCACGGATCCTGTTCGCCCTCCTGATCGCACACATTCAGCGTTTTGCTCAGGATGATCCTATTTATCAACATAATCTCTTATTTTTCTCTCTCTTATTGCCACTCAATCATTTGCGGAGATTTGTGCCCATAAACTGCTCCTAAAAAGTCACGAACGAGCATCTGAACATGGACAGTAAACACCCCAGTACTGGAACTGTGTAAGATACGAAGATTTAATACTACAGCAAAAACGACCTCGGTTTAAGAGACATATTATTAGATATATTTTTGCAAATGTTAGCAAAGATAATTCTGTTATTATACATAGCATTTTTTTTGTCCCCTTTGAAATGCCGGAGCTTTAATAGGAGCACCAGTTTTAGTAAAGGGTCAGACGTTTTGAGGAAACGCATATGAATCAAGCAATTAATTATTGAAGAGCCCTGTCAACATCAAAGCCTGCAGTATTCTCTGTGCACATGGTTTAAATAGTTCAATGAAGTAACTTATTACTGGGGACTAATTTGTTTCACTTCTTCTTTCACTTTGCTCCATTAAGATCTGCTTTGTTTCACTGCTGTTAGTCCCATCAGTTAAAGGTTAACCCTCTGACCTCATTCATTGTGTGCTGTGGTTGATAAGAGCAAGTCACTGCATTATTATAACCTTTCAAGTGTTTATAGAGTAGATTAGTATAATTATAGAGATGGTGGACCTTTAAATGACTGCGAAAGCTGTCAGCCAATCTGCAATAAACAGTGTTGTAATGAATTTTGTTTGTTATGAAGCCCAATAACATCTGAGTCGAGTCGGCTTTGAAACAGCAATATTAGTTTAGTGGAGTGTTCTTACATCATCCTCTTTCATGTGGTGGTTGTTTAACAGCAGAGAGAAGAGGAAGGGAGGAAGAAGTGGTGGAGGAGGAGAAAGAAGAGGAGGTGGGGAGTTGCTGGAGTTCAGCGGCTCGAGTCGAAGCAGTGAGCCAAAACAGTTACAGTCAACTGCATTTTGCAAAATGGATTTTTTTTTTGTCTGTCTGTTTGTTTGTTTTCAAGAGTCACATCAGATCCAGAGGAGACGTGTCCAAGAGTTTGTCGACTTTCCTGCAAAGTTCTCGAAAACACGAGAGCGATTAGCAGACGTTTTAGATGGAGGAGGAAAAAAGTCAAAAAGGGGGTAAACATTTTATTGCCTGCGTCGGTGAAGGACACTGATGGCAATATTATTACTCAAGGTCCTTGTGGGGGCACTTGAGTGTGAATTGCTAATCAGGAAGGCCGTCTCTGGTCTAATCCCTCTTTGAGTGGCCGACCTGGAATCAGCGCGTCTGGGGAGACTCCCCACTGCTTCTGGCTCTGGAGGCTCCATTCAATAGAGAAAACCCTCCTGTCCCATTCCCACAGTCCCCTCACAGTGTGCAGCGCAGCCACGTATGTGCGCACACACACACATGTGCACGCACCCACACAAACTCACATCCTCCTCTGACCAAATTAGATTAGAGCCTTCCCTTTCTCCCCAGCAAGGCGCTGGTCTTTTCTCTGCCTGGTCATTTATCCTAGCCTTTTGTCTCTGCTCTATAAAAGAGAAACAAATTCCCAAACAACTCCTCTCCTAAGAATGCACGGGTTTGGAAAAAAGGACGAGGAAAGGGCAGACATCTTTAGCAGACCTGAGGTGATGCTATAATATCGCCATCCCTTTGGTGTGTCAGCTCTAATGATGTGTGGGGGAGAAGAGTGGTTTGGCGGTGTGGTGAGATCGGCAGCTGTGCGTCATGTCAACCTGTTACCCCACAACAACACTGAGTCGTTTTGTGACAGCGACACTAAAGATCCCTTTAACATCACTAACGCTGTCCAATATTTGCTCCGTCTGCCTGCAAACCTTCCCTGAATAGATAAAGTGCAGTTGGCGAGCTGTCTGCATGAGGTCTGCACCACTGTTTTCAACTCCTGCAGCATTAGTTGTTTTCATTCCCTGTATCTTTATTCCTTGTAAACCAGCGATGGACACAGTGGATGCATATAGGCAAAATAAAGGCCTCCGTTGAAAGGGTCTTTTGTAAGAAAAGCCCTGGTGGAAGCGTATTCCTCCTGGTTCAATGTGCAGCCAAGCTATCCCAAAAGCAGCAAATTGAGATCAAAGCAAAATTAAAGCTGACTCGTTCAAAGCAAGATAAAAATGTGTGAGCCTGCAGCGATATTTTCTCTATTGATTTCCTCCTTTGCTTGCACTCCGTGGGACTGTGCTGGCTGTGCTGTGCTCAGCGCCAACATTGGAGACTCCAAGGCTGCTGCAGGGAGAAAGGAAATGACTATCGATACAGACAGAAAAACACTGTCATAATGATCAGGGATAAACGGATTTCACAGTCGAGATCTAAGCGATTGGGCAACTTTTCATTGCCGTCCAAATCTGTTTTCACTCCGCATTAAGACACAGGGAAAAAATTATGAGAGCATCTAATGGCAAGCATGAGAGTGGCATGAAGAGTGAGCTTGGGAATGGCATTGTCTTACACTGCTTTTTGTTGTTGTTGTTTTTTTTTAGCTGTGATTCTCTGGATAGAAGAAGAAGGCGTGTGCAGCCAAATGTTGTCACTGTCTTCTCATCCAGTGCAATAGTTGTTTTGTTTTTTTTCTTCAGGACCGACATTTGGAGTCTAAGCCTCTAAGTCTTTTATTTAGATTTGCAAGAAGACGAAGAGAGCGTTTCACAGACATTTCTCTGTCTCTTGTTTATTTGCTTTTATGTCCAGTGCTTGCACAAAGAGTCAGGCTCAGATGAAGTTTTCTCTGTGCTGCACAGTAGATAACTGCACATTGGAAACATGTCAGCTTTAATTACACAGGGCCGGCTTGGATGTGATGTTCCAGTAATAACACAACAGCAAACAAAATGTCTTTGTTATGTGGAGCTTAAATCTAGGTAATTATGCGCAATTTACCTTCACTCTACTTGCGCTTCAGGTTATCGGCAAGGTGTGAAGGGATGAGTGAAGGCGCAGGTGACGGATTCAGCGCCGCCTTTGAAGTTCTGGGAGGCACTCGCAAGCCTCGCAGTGAAACCTGAACAGGTATGAAAACAAGCTGGAACAATCAGTGTCTGAAGGCACCACAGACCGAGCGAGGAGCTCCCGTTCTGATGTAACTCTCCTCATGTTGGATCTTTACACAGACTTCAGTCTCAATCTGCTGTATAAAAATGTAGCTAAGATGTCGGAAGACCAATGAGAAATATAAAATGTCTGTCACTCGACTCTGGAGGTTTGAACAACTGACAAAAAAAAAAAAAAAAGGCCTTTCTTTGTTTCCTGCATCTCCCAAACCCATGCAAGAGTGCATTTGCACATCTTCCCTGCTCGTTTCACCTTTACGCTGTGAGGTGTAACACCTGGGCGAGCTGAAAGGAACATGAATCAAGCTGAGGAAAATGTCTTTTAATCTGTTTCAGATATTGTTTCATAGCTGGAAGCAGTCTTACCTCATCTATGAAGCTTCCTCCTCAGACAGAGGGATCACTGTATCTGTAGGCATTCCTCGGGCTCAAATATCAAAACAGCACTAAATAACCTGTCATTCCCCCCTGAAACATAGATGTTGCTACATGATCAAACTTGTGGTTCCATTTAAGAGGGAGAAATTAGCTTACAATGGTTAAGTGCTGAAGGTGAAGGGCTGTTGCATTGTAGTGCAATTGCAAGACAAAAGAGTGTAACAGTTTCCAAAGATTTACCAGCAACGAGAAGATTTGAAAAAGCGCCTAGGATGCAGTAAAATGCCTGAGAATTAAAGCTAATGATAGATGCAGTAAAACACATTGTTTTCACAAATTCCAGCCTTTGTCAGAAGAGACAGCTGCTGGTAACCCAGTTATGGAATGTGCCCATGGGCTTTTTTTTTTTTTTTTTTGCTCTCCTACACGCTGAGCAAGTATAATGGCTGTTTGACTTTTACGTGTTCGGTGCTCAAGAAGTGTTCAAGACCCTGACATCAAACTTTAAAAAACCAGATCATTTCCATTTCCCATCAGTGCCTCGGTGCATCCCGAACAAATAAATAGGAAACCAGTGACACATCCGACGCTGTCAGAAGAAGAACGCCAGTCAGTCAAAAGCCGTCCTGTTTGGAGCTGTTTGACATGCAATTTTCATATATCCTGTTTGATACGCTTCAGTCTTATCTCCAAAGGATGCGGGATGGCATCTATGGGGAATGGCTATTTTTCCTTTGATTAAACAACACATGAAACAATATGCATTCATTTCTATCTCTCACACACGCACGTACGCAGACGCACATTCCTCTTTCTGCTTTATAGTTTGTGCAGACAAGACCACTGCTGCTTCTTGTCACGGGAAATGACAAGGATGTTGATGTAGAGGCTTTAGCACGGGGATTTAAAAGCAGTTTTATTGGTGGCGACTCTGATAAGAAGCCAGTGACTTAGGCAAAGAAAAGAAAAGCAGAGTGAATGTTCAAAGTCTGCTGTTGTTAGGATGTACAATAGGCCGGGGCAGATTGGGTGTGACAGACTCAGGCCAGGTTTGAGCTTTTAAGCTCGTTATTCAAAGCATTCACAGCCTAATGCTTATAGCAATTCTTCATTACTGTTTCATTTAAGTATCTCCACAATCATGGAAACCAGTCAAGAGGAACGCACAGTATGTTTGTTGACTTAAGCTAGCCTGGCTTTGTCCAAAGGAAGAAAAAACATATCAACCTAAAGTTCCTCTAAAGCTCACTAATTAACGTTAGGTCTTGTTATAACTGTAAGTGTCCGCCGGTTGCCTGGAAACCTCATACTGACGACAAGACTGCAGGAAGTCATAGCCCCCAGTCATGAAAGACTCCTGCACATAATCCCCCAATAAAACCACAATCTGATGTTCTACACTTGTGTTTTTGTATGGATTTAGCAAATAGGACAAAATATAAAGTCTCTATGTCACATTATGTATAACGATGTTTTTACCTTTGGACACTTTGGTCTTTACACTAAGCTAACCAGATCCTAACGTATGTATAGATTTGTCATGTGGACATTGGTATCAACCTTCTCTCTGACTGAGAGTATTTTCTAAAAGGTCAAACTATTTGTTATTGAAGTTGTAGCTATAGCAACCTTTGCATCAAGTCCATGCAATTGTTTCTTCTAGACTAGAACATTTAAAGTCGCCACTAGTTGGATGTAACATCTTCAGATTCAGGAGGTACACACCCTCTCTACTCTCGAGATGTTAGTTAGGGCTGGGTCATGGGACTCCTCTCCTCTCCTCTCCTCTCCTCTCCTCTCCTCTCCTCTCCTCTCCTCTCCTCTCCTCTCCTCTCCTCTCCTCATGCTTCTGTTAAAGAGTTTTTCCTCTGTTACTCTTGTCTAGTGGGGATTTGTTGGCTCTCCTAAATATTTCTGTGTAGTTGTATATGTTTTCCACACAGTTCTGTAAACTTTAAACTATACGATGTAAAGTGCTGATGTGATGATCTTTGTTGTGAAATAACTGAATTGAATTTTTCTGCAATCAAACACACTGACACTTACGTTTACTGTGTAGTTACACATGAGTGTGATTTCTTTGTATATGAGGATGTTTTAAGGTCTAACTGAAATCCAGACAACAACAACCTGTCAGGTTTTACTACAATAACAATAACATATGTGAGAAACTGACACGAAGGACAGCATCCAATTATTGTTCTGTTTCAACTCCGCTGCAGATGTTGAGAGGATCTCCAGCTCCATTTGTTTAAAAGGATGACCAAAAGGAGGAGGGTAAACAAAACGTCTGTGTCTTAAGTGGTGTTTTGAGTGTCAAAGTGTTCAGAGTGAGCAGACTTTTAGCTGTCTAAACACAGTGACAGCATCCAGGTCACCAGGAGTGAAAGACAACACCAGCTCGGCTGGCCCCCAGTCCTCCAGGAGCAGACAGTACCTTGTTGGTGTCCCCCTCCAACCCCTAACTCTCCTGCTTGGTGACGACTGACGCCCTTGTCCTGTATCACTGTAAAGAATAGGACATGCTCGGTGTGGACAAGCAACTGTCCAGGTTTCAGCACCTGTGTCTTCTTTGCTCTCTCTCACCTCCTCTTCCTCTGTAGTTCTGACAGAGAGGCTGGTGTTTCAGGTTCAGGACGTTTCCATTAGCACCTTTTGGCGAAGTCCTTTCATGCAGCCGTTACAGCCCTGTGATCTGACCACGATCGGGCTGCTAACCTGCCACTGTGACGACGTCAAAGCAGGCAGACCTGACAACACCAGGAGGAAGTGCTCCATTCAGCAAAGGCTCCTTCTGTTTGCTTCCTCTCTAATAATTGTTTGCTCCTCTGTCTGGAGGTGTTTGTTTATGTCTGTTGACATTTGGCTCAGAGTTGATGTCTGATATGTGTTATCTGATATCCGCCCAGGAACAAATGTCATTCCTGAGTGCAGTACAGTCCATAGTGAGATGTAATGTCTGACACTGTTGTCTTAGCTCAGAAATATGATAATGCATATATTCTTTCATGCACAAAAGAAGTGAGATTGGAAACAAGAAAAAAGCATCTTTTAATGTTTAGCATTAGTGTATTAATATGGACAAAATGTGACAAAGTGCCATTGAGACAGACTGTGACCAATATGTCCACTGAAGAGGTTAAAGATATTGGCAGACATCAGATAAACATCAGCTGTGTGTGGCTGCATGTTCTGTGATCTGTTTCCTAAAAAAAGAGTTCATTTAAACTCCATTTGGAAGCAGTCTTCCAAACCTGTATCCTATAAGTGGATACACTTATGCTCCTGTTAAGTCATCTTTCCAACTTAGTAATCTTTCTTGTGTAAGATTTGTCTGAACTAGTCCAACTTGACCATGGACTTGCCTTCTTTTAATGTGTTCCTATCTAAACACTGAGAGACAACTGCTCAATTAAAGTACTCTATACTATATTCCAAGGCTGAAGTTTTCGTTGTGTGTCAGTAGTACAAATGTTGAGTTCAGGTTTTCTTCAACACAACCTGGAAGCTTTGGTTTCACTTCAGCTATATACTGTACGTGTGTGTATAGCAGAATAAATGGATTAACCATCTACAGTTATGAATAAGCTTGGCTTCAGCATGATAATGTGGGCTTCAACCAATGATTTGTTCTTTGCCAGACAATTCATCTTTTCTCTTTGGCATCAAATAAATCAAACCATTAAAATAATTAATCAAGTTCTCATTGAATACCAAGGCACAGACATCAATTGATGGGGCAAACAATTAGTGGCATCCTGTTTATTTGAAGTGATTATACTGGGTTTAGTTCCCATCTGCCTCATGGGAGGAAGTGGTGTCCCTGGTGCAGATGCTGTTTGTCAGAAGTCAGAACGGTGAAGCAGCGAGCCAGCATGCAACAGAGGACATTTAAGCAAACTGAAATAGAACAATGGCTCTTCCAAACCTGTATCCTATTTCATGGAGAACAATGCTTAGTTTGTAGCTCTTTTCCACACACATGAAAGCCAAGCCACGCTGCTAAAGCTATACTGTAGACTGTGTATGCATTTTTGGGAAATTTTAGTTCCATTTGCTCTGAAGAGTGTGAGGTAAAAGGCAAACCTCTGTATATAATCAAATGATGTGCTCGTAATCCATGATATAAATCGGTTACACATGGGTTATACATCTAAGATTAGGTCTGTCCCCTAGGTCCGGGACAGTCTGAGAGGTAGCTGTGGGAAAATGTGGGGACATGGGAACTTTAGTTCTTCTCCCAACGTTGTGTCTCAGTTTGCACCTACAGTTTGTTTTTGTTACATTAAAATGAGATTAAATTGAAGAAATACTAAAGAGTCCACATTAGTTCAGTGACTAGTGCTCTCTCTTTTGTGAGAGAGACCCCCCCCCTCCTCCAGCTAAGCAGCTAAGCGGGGGTTCATGGCAACTCCTCCTACAGTTATTGTCCAATGGCATGACAGTTTGTTGTCATTGTGGTATTGTTTTCACTGTCACTTTTTGATCTTGGTTTATGGTCCCAGATGTTGGCAGAGGGGTGCAATCCCACAGAAAAGGCATTTCAGGGCTGCGTCTGATGTTCTCTGTGGTGTAGTTCTCCTAAAACAGCAAACACAGGCTCTTCCTCTCAAAACCCCCAGCAGCCATATGCCTGTGCAGGAAAGAAATGTGGACTGAGCCTGTGGCAACCAATTTTTTGACTGCAGTAACACATTCTGGTATTTTGCAGGTGCAGTAGTCCGCTCTGATTTTCAGATACAGTAGATTTCTATCCAAACAACACATCTACACTATAGTTATGCTGTAGCTATAGTACTACTCGTAATACCTGTTTAGTGCAGTTTCTTTTACAGGGACTGTTGTTTCCTCATGTGTATGCTGGGAATCCTGCATTTCCTCTCTGTAGGTGACTCCTCTGGTTGCTGTCCAGTTGGTGTGTGAGGGCCACACCGATCTTTTGGGATTTCTGTATGGGTTAGGAGATGTGAATAAATCAGGTCTGTGTGTGCCCAGTGAAGAAACAGCACAAAAGCATGTAGTGGGGGGTAAGATGGCTCCAATATAGCTTCTTACAATCAATCAGCAGTGATAAAAAAAAAAGAGAAGTGGGAACCAGAGGCGGCAAGGGGAGTAGAGCTCGTCTGTAATTACAACATGGTCTTAAAAAGCAAATACCAAGCCCTAGCAACCTCAGTCTGGAGACAGAGAAAAAAAAGGGGGGGGGGACAGTGGAGAGGAGGGGTAGAAAAAAAAATAGGCAAGGGGAGTTAAGAAGAGCCACAGAGAGCGACCCCGCAGTGACCTCGGCTCTCCAGCAATCGTCCCCTGCCAGCTGGAGCCAGGGTTAGGGGCGAGAGCGAGGGGCCGGGCAGGATTCCCTCCGATTTATGACTGACTATAAGGCCCCTGAAAGAAACCCAATCACCCAGGATTCCTGCGCAGCATGACTCTGGCTGGAGAGAATAGATAGCCCAGGAGAGTGTGGGATTGGGGCTTCGGCAGCAGAGCCAATGGCTCATACACAGGCTCTGACACAGAGGGCCACTTTACCAAGGGGAGGGTTAGTGGGCACTGCTTCTATTATCTGCAGCTCTCCGCATTGAGCATGATATCATTACGCTGTGTCGACTCGAACCTCAGCTGCGTTCAACGACTGCCCAAACTCGTCCTCTGAACTCTCTTTGTCCAACATATTTCACGACCTGGATTTACATGCACCCGGCTAATTGCTCTATCTGTTTAATTAGTACAAATTTAATGGTTATTAAATTTCAACCTGCTATCAGTGAAGAGTGGGAAAGAGAGAGGGAGGCTGAGAGTAGGGCATGAAAAGAAAGGGAGAAGGCAGCTGTCTTTTAAAGCGGGGTAAGCCGCGCTTGGAGCTACCCCGCTGATCCATTAGCATATCTGAATGATCCTGTTCCTGCACAGCCACCACCACGCTGCAAGGTGGCACATCTGAAGAACGCACCCTTTGAATGTGCTTGCAAGCTGGGGAAACTCTTATTTTTCAACCTGTTTGAAAATTCGGAGACAACTTGATGTTTGAGAAGCCAACAAAAATAAAAGAGGGAGAGAAAAGGGGAGAGGGGAAGAAAAAAGTTTGGGATTTTGAGGAGGACAGAGTTTTACAAGCTGTTTGAAGCTGGATACTTAATAATTCACTTGATGCTACAAGCAGCAGTAAGGCAGTGTGGAAACACTCATGCATGACAACAGTTTTCATTGCCTATGCGTTGTCAAAAGAAAGTGTGTCACAACCCCTGGTTCAGGCAACAGAAATGCACTATTTGGTTGAAAAGTAGTGTTTCAGGGATCCTCAAAAGCAAATGCATATTCAAACTAATCTAATCTAATGGAATTGAAGTGAATAAAGGTCAAAATAGTTCATTCTGAAAGTCTACGTTTTTGCACAATTATTGCAGGATTATTGGTCATTTAACTGCCACTGGCATTTTATACTTTCACTTTAGTCCCCTCGTGGACTTCCTGACACACAAGTGGTTGCTGCTTCATGTTCAAAGCACAATTATGTGGAAGTGACACCGTGAACCACCTGCCTCACCGTCTCTGAACATTTTGCAACGTGTAAATAATTATTGTAATAATTACTGAGCTTTAAACACAGGTTTGGCTGAATGCATTAAAGAGACACACCCAGTAAGTGATTGTGCATCATTTTTGAATCTATAATTCTAATCCTGAATATCTGAACGGGATCATTCACATATTCTAATCCTGATCTTATTTGGGAAATGTGTCAGAGCTTAGTTTTTTTTGTCAGTTTTTCCTTTTTTTTTTTTTTTTTGATCAGCCTTGAAGTTGGTCTCCCCTCAGCCACAAAGCGGGCTTCTATTGACTGGTTCCAGGGAGCGTATTGATGGTTCCATAATTTGGGCACAGGAACACAAAAAGGCTGACCCCCGCTGGGCTCAGCACGACAGCCCAGTCAGCAGGGAGGCTTGCATTTATTAGCCTGGGAGAGGAGCTCCCGCAGAATTAAAGCACATTCACCCACCCATTGATCTCTGTCATGAAAACAATACTCGCCTCCCTCTCTGGCAGTGAGCTAGGCACTGCGTGCTCTGAGGTAATTCAGCGGCCATAGAAAACAGGATGGCTCACACCCTCGGGCTCTAAGTAAACTATTTGAAAAGTGAGAGGAATAGGATAAAAAAACTAAGCCATATTAGATTATCAATCCACCTGTCCAATTGTATTATGCCATGATTTAGGATGAATGGTGGGAGAATATGAATGCAGCTGTTGTGTGTTCCAGGGAGCAGAAACCAGTCTTTGTTTTTTGGCTGTGTTGTGACATGTTGAATGCTACTTTCTGTGACGCTGGAAGATTCAGAGCACAAGTTTTTCGCTATTTTTGAGCCTGCGGATTGAAGCGAGGCATAGGCCTCTCGCTCCTTACTGAACCTGCTTTTTTTTGGCGTTGGTGGTTATATGAGAGGTAAAGCATGTGGCTGAGTAGCTTCCGTCTCTCTCAGTCATCTTATCTACTGGCCAGTGGACAAGGGTAATACATAGGATACAAGAGAGGGAGAATCAGGACACCTTGTTCCAACGCTGTGAAGCCCCACCATCTTGGTTTCTGTTAATCCAGTGATAATGGCCTTCATCAGCTCCAAAAATACCAGAGTCAGTCACAAGGAGGACAAGGCCTTTCAGTATGTATTCGCTGTATGATGGCGTGCACATGTGCATGAAGCATCGACCTAAGACCACGTTACAGTTCACCTGCCCCATCTCCACACAAGAATCTGAGCAAATTGAGTTGTTGGTAGATGTTTTAGTCTGCAGGCCTTCCTCTGGACATACATGAAACAACAGAGTGTCTGGAGGAAGCTGCATAAGGGAAGTTCCCTTTGTGTAATGGTAAGATGTGTGTGTGTGTACACACACCCTGACTGTTGACCCAAGGAACTCGAAGGGCTTTGATTCTTCCCTCAGCAGCCAGTGTCCAACGAGGGGAGGGGACGTCTGGACTGTCCGGCCAGCTCCTCGCACACAGGCCGCAGTGTCAACACACGACACAAGAAGAGAGAGAATGTCACACATAGTTGAAAGGAGCAGTGCGTCTTATTATGCCACCTAGAGCTGCTTTTGTCAGCTGGGGATTGATGTGTGGAGGGGAAGGGCTCTGGGAGACGCCATGGCCTGGTATGGGGCCTGCCGCTGCCACGTTTGAAGTCGCTGTCGGGACGAGGCCTTTCATATTTACAAAAAAGAGAGGAAAACTCAAGGGATGGCCGTGATTGGCACACTGTTTTGTTAGCGCAATAAAATGGCTTGAGCTAATCACCGTTTTCACCCGCCCTGCTCATCAACTCTCTCGCAGCCCCAGGAGTTTTAAAAACAGTGCTTTGCCGGCACTTTTTGGCTCCTCAAACATGAAACTTCCTTTAATCTATTCTTACTCAAAAAGCCATTCAAACATCTTACATAAATTATGCTCTTAGCATTAGCATCAAAGGCAAGCACCATCTCTCCTCGTGCTGTCAGAGAACTTTTTTTGATGGACAGATATATTGAGGCTTGCTTTATGGATAGCATATGCGTATTGTAATTCCAAAAGCGACTTTGAAACTCAACCGCATCCCTCGGTTACAGCGAGAAGCAACTCCTAAACCGCCATCAGAGTTTGCCTTCGTTCATTTTATGTCAGAAGAATACAGTTAAAAAATGTAACAGGACAAAAATTAGAGCAACGTCTACTTCTCAGTCTATCAAAACTAGTTCACACTGAAAATAGTTCACTTTACGACGTTGCTTTATCATTTATATGTCATGCAGTTTACATTCATATTTTTATTCATAGTTATACCTGTCAATATCTGCCTGTCTATAAATAAACCGTGTTCTTATTGTGGTCGTGGTGTGAAACCTGGTGATCTTTTATCTTCATTTTGACATTATGCTGCACATAATGATGAGATTAATGACCTCTTCCTGCCTTTCTTTGTAGCTCCAGTTTGTTCAGTGCTACATGCTTTTTTATATATAGTTCAACAGGAAGAGCATCCACATACAACATTAACTATCCTTTGTACTCAGGATAAAAAGGAATGATCCCGTGTCCTTCCTCTATCTTGCAAATAGGACAAAGAAAACTTAGTGGTGTTGGCTAGTATACCTCAAACAGTTATGAAAGGGCACGGTCCAGACCTCTTTTTGTGACTCACACAAGTTTTCTTTCATAAACAAAGATGAAAGAAAAGAAAGATAGAAGAAAGAGAGAGAGAGAGAGTGTGTGTGTGTGTGTGTGTGTGTGTGTGATGGGGGAGACAGTAAATAGACCCTATTCTTATCTTTGTTCATGGTGTGGAAAGGGAAAGTCAGGAAACACACAAAGGGGAGAAAGGAAAGTGGAAACAAAGCCAGGTACAAGATAATGACAAGGTCAAGTGTGCGCTCAATGGCTCAGTTCAGTCGGAGAGAGATAAGGCCCAACCTGCTGACAAGGTGCGTGCAGCAGAGGGGAATGGGAGGTCAGGTAAAGCTGTGGGGACAGCTCCACTGATTTCAGTGTCTGTGCAAAAGCAAGCAACACCAACTCACCAGCACCACTTGCTGGAGAAAGAAGCACACGCAGCTGATTGGTGCACAACGTGAGCACACAGACATTTTAGCTCAGATGGTGGCAAAAAAGAAAAGTTTTTATAAGATAACTAAAAGCACAACCAACTAAGGTAGCATGTCATTAGTGAGATTAGCTCGGAAAAGTGTTCGGACAAGTGCTGTAAAACCAAGGGAAAGTTTCATTTTCCCCATCACTGCCTTGCACATATCATCGTGTCTGAGTCCAATGTTGTGTGATGACAGAAGTGTGGGAAGCTTTGAACCCCCCCACCCCACCAAAAACAATGCTGGCTTGAAAGGCACACTGCCAGTGCATTCATGAAGTATTTCCTGGAGCAACTCCAACAATAACCAACAACTTGACTGGAAAAATTCTCATCTTCCTTTGATGTTTAAGGTTCTTCTCTTTCCGAGAGGCACATCATTGTCTGAGTAAAATTTAAAAAGGCACCGAGCTCCCATCTGACACCGAGCATGACATTAAGTATGATTTCAAACGACAACAAATAAAGTGTGAAGGGGCTACAGGCTTGCAACTTACTTTCACAGAGCATAAAGGATAGGATTAGTTGAAGGCTATCTCTGATGTGTCACTCATCTCTGAGAGAGAGGAGAAGAAGAACACAAGATAAATTGGTGTTTGGTGGATCAGCAAAGCCAGAAAGGAGAAAGAGAGATGGAGCGATATGCTTCAGTAGATATCTGATACAAGTGATCGAGATACTAACCCTAATGCTGATCTGGAATTCGGATCTCATGCCTGGATGAAGGGATAAAAACCCTTTGGGGTGTTTCAGGCAAAAAGGGAGGTCTTGGGCAGATACTGAGAGGTGGGTTGGGTCAGTGGGACGTCAGGCAGCACTTTGACCATACTGAGCCTTGAAGATGTGAGGAGCCGAGGGTCTGTTAAGTCCTGCACAGCCAGACTCAGGGTGAGCACTGAGAGAAAACACCGGGAGAGTGGGATTGAAGTGAACTACGGGGAGCAGCCTGGCTATGCTGTTGTGACTGATAATGGAGCAGGTCAGAAGCTCTTTGCCCTCCTTCATTTGCCTGCTTTTGAAACCATACAGTTGTCTTGTGGAAGCAGGGAATTCAGGGAATAATGCTGTCTGATTGAATAGATAAAAACCACAGTGACATTACATCAGTGACCAACCAGAGGTACCTGGACCCCAGGTGGTTTTTATGGAGTATAGAGTTTGTAGTTTAAATAAAACAGTTATGTCTGACTTATCGATACAATCATTTAGAATACTGAGACACATGATTAACATAAACAGCTAAATGTTGATGGCTAAATTAAATGGTGGATCCTAATGAATACATAGGGAAAAAAAAAAAGGAATACATAAATGTTTGTGAGCAAAAAAGAATAAAGAAATGGTTTGATTTACGTTTGTTTCTCGTTGTTTTTTTAAAGCTGACAACAGGTGGTGAAGAAGTAGCCTGCATGCATTTATCTGAGCATGATGTACTGAGTAAAAAGGTTTTTCTGTCATTCGTCATGAAGACAGATGATGACTTGACTCCAGACTCCTGTTCTCTACAGTCACTTAAACAAATAGCTCTTTTATTTGAGCTGATATTGCCATCTAGTGGTGACAACAGTAATCCATTCCTCATCATTTCTGCAGGTCCTTTTTAGACTGTATTTGAAATAAGTGTCTAAACTATCAAGATGCACATATGGCCAAAATTAAACAACAACCTTCTTCCAGGAGGAGGCAGCCTTAGGGCCAAAGACGGAGGCTCACACAAGCACAAAGTCCCTGCCAGAGCCTCTGCTCTGTACACAGAGGATTAATCAGCCTTAGCAGGGGCCTTGATGGAGGGGGGAGCGGAGCAAGTAGAACATGGCGGACCCTCACTTTATCAATCAGACAACTCTTCGAATTCCCAATCCAAATTGACCTGCCAATGCAATGGCCAAGCTCTATAAATAAATTACTTTGAATCGGAGGTAGGTAGCTGTCAGGTGCAGTGAAGGAACAATCCCTCCTTCTGCTCTCCCTGGATGGAAAAATGTGTCTGTCTGCACGGCTCGCTACTTTTCTCACAGAAGAATGAACAGTCGGACTGGACGACACAAGCAGACAATTATGGAAAGAGCTTGTTTTTTAATGTATGTTAGGCTTTGGCTGGGTTCCTCGCCATATGCACGGTAGCTTTGATGCAAATGTGGGATAAAGGAGTTATTTTTACCTCACGGCGCATTTGTTGATCCCCTAAGATGATCACTGCTGGCTCAAGCAAAGCCGCAATAACCTTAAAAAGCAGGAGACGTTAAGGATAAGTGTGGTGGTGTAAGTGGTAGTTTTGTAATTAAACTGTAACCTGCTCTCCTTCGATGAGAATGAATCTCAGAACTGCCAATACGTCCTTGCATTAGTGCTGACAAGACAAATTCTCTGACACTCATTGTACTTGATGAATACAGTGATTTGGACTCTTACTCTCATTAGAAACACGACCACTACTGTGTTGCCTGTGTACTATAATCCTTCACCTGTCCCCTTACTCCCAGGATGTAAAGTCTCTTCTAGAGGCTCTTACATCCAGGAAGTTTCACGGCATGAACAATGGTGTGAGTGGGGCTAATGTGAGGAGGGCTCGCTCTAAATCTCAGTTGTGCTCATCTCCTGCCATCCCGTGTTTCACCTATGCAGCCGGCTGTCACAGTGACACAGTGTGCTGTCCATGCTGCATCTCTGTTCCCGGGTCATTCATTGCTCCAGAATGATAAGTGGCTCTGCCCTGGTGTGGTTCGTCGTGCTGCACACACAGTCAATCACAGGGCAGAGCCACAGTTCAACAGCAGCCTGTGGAGGACAGCAGAGCAATAACAAAACTCGAGGTGACATCTGTATCACCTGAAGTGACAAAAGAGTTTTTGACTTTAGGTCCAATACAGGACAAGCTGTGCTATTTCTGCTTTCACCGTAGTGACTGTTAATGAACAACAGCTAGTTTCTAGTTCTGTTTGTCGGCTTTTAAAAGTGGCATCTAGAGAATAAGCAGTTGGCAGACCATAGGTAAGAGAAAAAAAAAAACAGGTTATAAATAACATTTGAGGATATCAAGCACTGAACAACACACGACTACTAAATTATGGAAAGTGCTCGATGTTATGCTATTTATACATAACATATAATGTAGGGTGAGTTGACCCTTGAAGGGTCAAACCATCAATGTCAAACTGTGCATGGTGCCTACGCTGCCAAGACTATGACTTGAACTCCCTCTGGGATTACCCTTAACAGAGGCCTGTACTCCTGGTGCTGTAAGATGTTCTGAAGTTCGGATGTGTGTGTGTGTGTCTCTCTCTCTCTCTCACACACTCACACACACACACACACACACACACACACACACACACACACACACACACACAAACTTCACGGGAGATAAATGAAAAGAAAATGAATGTAGTCCAGAGCTGAATTCATTTTACATCCCGCTGAAAGCTCAGGGAGCAGTGAGGTGTCATGCTAAAGCACTAGATGGCAGCACAGCTGCACTGCTGCATTTCCTGACTGAATATTTAGACATTTCACCTGATCATGTGTATGACATAACATGGCTACATACAATGCAATATCTGTCCACTTACCTGCTGTTAGATTGACATGCTACCTGCCCTAAAACTCCTCATGTGTGCACCATCATCCCCAGCAAGGCAAAAAAATCCAATAACATGGCTGACTAACTGCTCAGCCTCCATGTCATGCTGTTGTGAGCTTGCACGCAAAGAAATATACATAAATTAAAGTTGAGCTCTGACATCCACTCATTGGCCTTTCCTAAAACCCCCTCCGGAGATGAAGAAAAGTCTTCTTTTAGAGGAGAATATTCCTGTTACTCCTCTGGACCTGATCTCTGTTTGCCAGGTAATTCCTGAAACTTGGCACTCTATCAGCAAAAGGGAAATTGGGCTTAAGATGTGGAGCCCCTCTGGTCGCACAGAGTGTCTTTAAGAAGGCTGAAGGGTAAGTTTGATGTTGACAGTCTACTCTATGCTGTTGTACTTTTTAAGCTGCTGTTTCTGTGTATGTGCAGGACTGTCATTTTGCACAAATCCTGCAGAGTTTGTCATCTTATATCTTGTACCATCTTCTCTTATATCAAATTCCACCCATACATTCCTACATATACGTCATCAGGCTTGAGAATGCCAAGAATGCACTGACCTGGTCCAAACTGAGACCACGGGCTGTCCATATTGTGTTTGTGAATGCATCATGCGGTGTTGGCACATATAAATACTTATCTGACTCCGAGATTCTTGCCGTCATGATTCATTCCATCATGGCTGACTGTGTTCCCCAGAGCGTGAGAGAGAAGCTTATCATCTGTCTCCTCATTTCATGCCCTGTAGCAGGCAGTCTCCAACGATGGAACAAACTCAGGATGTAGCCGTCGCTGACACGCCTTCATTGCTACACAGGAGACATATAGGGGAAGCAGCATGCACATATTTAATCACCATATTCAAAAGCAGTTTCAGGTGTGATATTCTCAGAAAATATGTAACCTTTCCAGTGCAGAGTTTCCAGGATAAGGTGAGCTGGCTACAACCTTAAAATGTGCTGTAAGCTGAGATAACCTATCCAATATCAGCAGCTAATGAGGCAGAAAGAAGAGCTGAAGCAGACAGACACCATCATTTCAACTCCATACGTTTTCTTGTGCAAGATAAGCTTTGTCAGAGGTCAGATACTGTGTGATAGTTTGACCAATTTATAGCACTATTTCTGGCAACGGCTGTCGATTTGATGGCAGCTTGGATTGCCAGCCATGGTGAATGAGCAGCTGCAGTGCTTTTGGCTCACAGGGGAAATCTGTTTGGGCTGCCTGAAGTTGAACTGCAGAGCACTTTTACTCCTGGTGAGAAGATTGCTGTCATGTTTTATTGAACGTTGCCCCCAGCACCTCTCATCCTTGACAATCTGATTCTACCAAGGTCCACCTCGTGACCTTAATGTTCATCCGATGGGGTGTTGCAATTCACTCGGACTGACCCTTCCATCAACCTCATCAGCCTCATAGGTCCTTTGGGTAGCATTTATAGGCCACTCTCAAAGTAGATTAATATCTTTGCTGTCTACCTGTATTGTATTTAACCGTCCTTGCACTTAAATAACCCGTCATCTTTGCCCTTTAGTTCAGTCGTCTGATTACAGACAAGTCCAGACATCATTCATCATCTGTTTTAGGTACTCTTTCATTGTTAAGATGCACAGCCAACAGCCTCCCCATACTGAGTATATACATGTCCTTTTGGCAAACATATCACATTTGGGTCAAGGCCTCTCAGCTTGCCAGCAACTGAAATAAAAGTCTCCTTGAGTGACCTCTAGAGCTGTCACCCAAACTGTATTGTAGTTGAAATTTAATCCACTATAGCTGTCATGGAGCCAGTGATGCTGCCATAAAGAACAAACCCAAACCCCTATTATTAATTTTACCAACTTAACCTCTACACAGTTTCTATAAAACCAGGAAAAAAGGATGTTTTTCTCCTGTCTCAGTGGCAAAATGAAACATTTCTTTTTAGGGATTTCCATATAATAACACTACAGAGGAGACTAGTTGTGGATCCAGCCACTTAAGTCTGTTGAAAAAGCAGCGTTAAATGCTGATGTCAGCTTGCTAACAGAATCACACAGACAATGCTACGGTTACAAACTGATATTTAACAGGTGTCGTGTTTACTTTGTTCACCATAATTTACTTCATTTAGCATGTTAGCACACTTAGTAGCACTGAACACAAAGTGCAGTGCAGCAAGTGAAGCGAGTAAGTAAAATACAGACGCCGACTGATGGAAATGTCATCTGGATTTTCACACTCTCGGAGTCTCGGAAACATTATGAAACATTATTACATTATGAACTGATGGTGGTTATAGACAGAAGTCAGTAAATTACGATGGTGAATAAAGCATTATCAGGATTAATATGTGTACCAGAACATCAGGCTCATGGTGACATGAGATCAAATGGCAAATCACCACCACCGTCACCACGATCCATCCCTGTGGGAAAGTTAAACATCTGCAAAAAAATGCCATGGCAAACAATCCAGTAGTTAGATATTTATCTAACAACATCAAAGCGGAACAACCTGAATTTCAATTTAAACCTCCACGCTGCCAGCGTGGATACAAATTAAGAAATAAATGATAGATGAATGAGATAAATCGGGGAATAATGAGTCTTCTGTGCTTAATTGTGGCCTGAATACTGCATCGCAGATTATCCTTTCCTTCCCCTCTTCCTTAAGACGACTGAATCACATATTAATGAGCGGATTTTTAAAACATGAGGATTCTGTGTGTTACAAATGATCTTTGCAGGAGACAAATTAACTGTTTGATAAATATATTCTTCTTTTGGCTTAAAAAAAGAAACAAATCTTTAGATGTCAAGATCTTATTATTGTTTTATGTCACTATTAACATATTTCTTGGATAATTGTCGAGACAAAGGCCCCCAGTAAGAATTGTTTTCTCCCTCAGACACATCAAAGCTGCCTCATTAGGCAAAAAAGAAGGCATGAAAAGAGAGAGGTGTTTGGATTGAGAAGCAGCCTTTGCACAGCAACAACAAACTTCTGGTTCCTCACAGTCAGATTCCATCTGGATTTTGCTTTTTCAGACAGCTGCGAGACGACACCGGGAGATGACATCAGATTTTTCTGTCTTTAGGTATTTTGCCTCAGCTGAATGATCCTCAAGATCCTCCAGCAATCAGCACAAGAGGGGAAACCGAAGGAAAACTAGAAAGACTGATGATGATTTCCCTGAACAATAGGTCCAGTGTCTAGAAGCATGTCTGCATTGAACAGACATTGTGCTGGCATGTGAGAGCTGCTCTTGGATTGCTTTAGGAGCTCAGACTGAGCGTGGAGACAAACCGAAGCATATGCTAGAAATCTCAATCAGACATATCCCAGATTGGACTCTGACATGACATGCAGTTTTGTTATTTGTCGAGACATGAAAACACCAATTCGATCGTCAGTCAAGAGTAAGAGCCAGTTTTCGTGCACTGGTGCTGTGTTAACACGGCGTGCGTGTACCTGTGTGTTCACAACAGTACATATTGACTGTACACAGGGCTGCAGAGCTCTATCCTCTCTGCCTTGGTGTGTCTGATTTCTCTGTTGTGGTGTTGGGATTACTCCAGGGATTAACAGGATACTGGCAGCACCCGTTGATGGGACAGAGATGACAGGTCCCATCATGTAGTCTCCCGCTTCAACCCCTCACTACTCCCCAGACTTACAGCAGCACAAACAGCAGATTACATGACTACGACAGCAGGGGAAGAAGTCACACACCACACAGTGGAGATTAGGCTGAACAAACTCTTCTTCTGCTGCCTGGGGGTTTTCAACCCAAACACGGAGAGCTGCCTCTCATGGCTCAGTTTGGGCTGGATTAAGAAGCTGCAGAAAGCATTTTTCTGCAGAAGACTTGGGAAGAGAAAAACTACTCTTATTCCAATCAAGTAAAGAAGTAAAATAGCATTTTAAATTTGCAGTTATAAGCATCACATATGCATTTCCACACTTCTGGCAGGACCTTCATCTTATATTAGATAAAATGATTCAAATTCATGTACCTGAAACATTAAACACATATCCTGTAACCATAATCACTTGGGATCACACAGCCTAATGCAGGTCTGCGACTAGCTTTGAAGCAGCATTAATCTGTATGTCTCTAGGACCCTGAACCCTGAAGAGAGCTTGCGCTCCTGTGTGTATTTGCACCATCTGAGCTGGTGTTTGCTCAGGTCTCTGCTTTGTACCTTTTAAGTTTTACAGACTTGCAATTGATGTTTGGAGAGCAGCAGCTTGAGTGGGAGAGAGCAGTGGATGCTGTACAGACGTGTAATATCAAAAGGCCTCCAGTCGCCTCCCTCCTATTAAGGACACACAAGACATTTTCTCTGTCATTTAATAGGAAGAGGCCTCAAGCATATCAAAGATTTGCTTATCCAGTGAAGAATACAATGGAAAAGTGCGCTTTTGTACTATAGTATTAGTGGAAGGCCTTTTATTCGTAGCAGTTTGAACAATGTGCACTCTTTGAAGGTTTATGGGATGAGAAAGTATAGGCAGAGCCTACTGCAGGTGGGAGCACCCTTGACTGTAATTGTGTGTAGTGACTGACACGATTTTAAGAAAACTCTGTGTTATCTGAAGCTTGGGTGGGTGTAGTTGGTTTGGAGTGCAGTTTGCCCCGTGTCTCCTACAGGTACATGTTGTTGCCACCAAGCTCTATTCAGTTTAGTAAGCCCGGTAACCCTCTGTGCTCAATTCCCTTTTTATTCTGACGAGTTTCCTGTCTGGTAGCAGAAGACGCCAGGTCTGAATCCAGAAAAATAATGAGTGTTAAAAAGTAACTTGATGCCAATATTCTTATGAGTTAATTAAACACCTTCAGCAGATTTGAATACTGAGCCATATTTACAGAGGTGTTGATGTATCCTGTGAAAAAATGTCAACACACGGGGACTTAAAATAACTTCCAATTCAAACAAGTCAAAATCTATCAACATAGGGAAAGTTGCTATGAACACAGCTCTCAGGCAAATTATGGATGAAAACTCTGTGTACACACATATTAACACCAGTGGCTACCACATTTTTTTTTACCTTTCATAATTGACAACAATAAAAATGTTATTTTAAAATTATTTGCAGTGCACACTCTTACTGATCCTCTTTCTGAATTAGCACTGAAAATGAGAACGGGAACATCAGAGCGTTCTGTGTGGCTGAACGCACCACAGCAGAGGCTACCTTTATCTGTCAAACAGAAGGATGATGTACATTGAAAACACATTCTCTTCCTCGTGGCACTCACATCTATCACCACTTTATGGCCACTCTCCCCACCCTAACACGTCTCTGCTGTGACATCCATCTATGCCAGGGTCCTAACTTGCATATGTGGAGTCCTGCGTTGTTTTCTCGGTCCTCAAAGTGTTCGTAACATATTCTTGACATGTTTAACCATATGCTCTGTGAGCTCTTCTGGATCCTTCTTATACTGTAGGGAGTTGTTAGATGAAGGTCAGAAAAATCTGATTTCTTTTTTTTTTTACACAGCTTAATGTCATGTTAAATGATGGGTGAATGTCTGACGCATCTGACAAGTGATGTGCGTTATGTGCTACATCAGGTGACTAAATAGGCTGTTTCCTTACAAGAGCACGCCTCTGCTATTTTAATGGCGATTTGGTTGGGAGATTACTCAACCATTCTACTGCCAATCCCTCAAGGCAAAACTGTCTAATTTACATAGCAGCGCAAATTGTGGTTCTGTTTATGTTTCAGCTATTAGGGTCTGTTGAATCTTGTGGAATATTTGTGCTTGTATGACAAGCATTCATGTTGTGTTTGTACAGTCTCCAGTTCAGTGTTTGTCAGTATGCATGTGCACCCACACCGAGGGATATGATGTATGCTGCTACTGTATACTCAGCACATCTTCTCAGCCATTGTTAAAACAAAGTGCAGTTGCTGTTTCGCCGTGTGCGAGGAACAGGTAAATAGGAAAGGATCTAAACTATCCTACGGCATCATTACAGCACGCTGGAGCAACCCCAACACACTGATTCTGCTGCTGCTGCTGCTGCTGCTGCTTATCACAGTGCTGCAGTGCTAGGGAGGAGCTCAAATAAGCTCACAGCAGTAGCTTGTGGCAACTTCCTCCTCTCTCCAGATACTGTGAGGTTTGGTCACACTCTGTGTGTTGATATGTTGGTTAATCCTCTTTATTAGTCAATAAAGCCGTGGTACATTTGCAACTACAAGTCTGCAAACAAGTAACTTTTGTTGGAGTAAAAGACGTCAGTAGGTGCAGCAGGTTCTACAGCTACAGCTTTTTTTTATGATTCTGAAAGATGCAAGATGATTATATTTCATCCTGTGGAAATCTTCTCTGTGTTCCCAATATATGTATATATATATGTATATATATATTTAAACAGAACATGTTGCACATTTGTGTCACGGCTCTTGCACATAAAAGTGTACATGCATGAATATCAATTCGACTCATCTGCTCATTAAGTTTCTTTTTAAAAAATGAGCCAAAACCTAATAATTTCTGATGTAAATGGGCAGCAAGCAACACTCACTCACCTTTCACTCTACCGACATGTAAACTGCTCTTAACCATCAGAGGGCACTAAAAATCCACCTGATGCTTGAAGACATTCAGAGCACATGAGAATGGAAATTCAAACGAAGTTGAAGTCTGGTGCATTTGCTTGATGGGCAGTGTGTGAAAAACTGTAAAAGGTTTCAAATGTGGTTATAATTATAAGGTATGATGAACCTTTGCCTTTAATCAATCTCTAAATTGTGAGTGAACCATAATGATGAGGTAAGTGTGATGCAATTATGTCCTAATTAGCCTGATTTGCCCTAGTTGAATTAAAAGTGTGATTACTGCAGTACAGGCACTCCACAAGTCAAGGTCTGAGAAGGTTGAAATATCTTGACTTTGTAGAAAATCAACCACAATTTAAGGGGGAACAATAACAAATGTGTGATTTAGGAAGGTACTGAGTGAAATGGTGGGGAATTGTGGAAAACTGGAGAAATGTGATGTTGCTCTTTGCAGACAGTGGTCCACATCATGAGAGAAGAATCATTAGACAAACCAAAAATAAATTAATTAATCTGGTTTTAAGACATGGTGGATAAAGTAACTTGTATTGAATGCGCTGCACATCCTGTATTAATCAGAACATAGAGCAGGTTACCAGGTTGAGTTACTGTATATACTGAGTTTCCCGTACAATTAAGCGACACAATAGCAGATTATGCGATCAGAAATCAGTGCGCACTCAACTCGTCACGTTTGATCATTTCTTTTGACATTACAACGCAGGGTTAATCTTACCAGCTGCGTACTGGACGAGGCTTCCTGAGCGGATGAACTGTGACAGATGATGAGTTTAGTGCACTGAGGATTGCGCACAAGACACCCACTGATCTGCTACAGTCGGTTAACACCGCGCCGTTTTACGCGTCGACAGACTGAGAGAGCCACTCACTCTGGAGGACTTGTTGAGATTATTTGCATAAACGGGCAACATTGACCGAAACTGAACAATCTTCATGAGGTAATTTCAGCTCAAGATTCCCACATCTTAGGTCTTCAGGAGAGAAATCTCCAGGATCGTTACGCACAACTTTTGAGCACAACCGTGGACCTGCCGATGAGCAGATTTCGATGCGCGGTCCATATTACCTTCAGCACGAACTACTCTACAACCGGTACTCCCACAGGTGGGATTATGTCAAGAGTGCGAACTGTGGAAATGGATGAAACGATCCTCTCCATAATCGGCTGAAACCAAACCAAACCTCACGGACACTGGGAACTTGCCTGGGAGAGCGAGCCACGCGCGGGTGCCAAAATGAGCCTTTACTGCCAGAACTGGAGGATCTTACAGATTATCTTGGCAACAATTACAGCGGTTCTCACACAAGGTAAGTGACCTGGGAGTGACCGGTTTGCGTGTTTTCTGATGGATGAGTACAAGATGCCACAGTGCGATGAATTAAGTCTTGGAACTGTGGCTGAATTCAGCACGCCGTGCCAACACTATATTTAATGGTAACAATGGAAACAAATGGTTGACTGAATTGATTTAGATTGAATAGTCCACCTTGTGCACAAATTGGGAAGGTGGGCCTTTTCTCTGCGATGCCAGGCCAGCACAAAAACAACTTTAACTAGAAGCGTAAATAATACATAAGCGTCCTCATTTGTGCCACAAACTTACATCTCACTGCGTGGTGGTACAGTGAGCCTAACACGAGCATATGTGTCGTTCTTGCAGCAAAGGGGTGTCACAGCAGCGAGTGGCATATTAAAGATTTAGGATGAAATCAGTGAGAAGTAAAAGACTGGAAGGGTTGGTTGAGCTTTAATGCTCAGTAGTTGGCTTCACTCTGGAAAGCATTATGTTCCCTTATGGAGCAAACCGGGGATCCCAAATTCTACACAGTGAGGAAAACAAGAACAACATTTTCAACTTTGAAACTTTGAAGAGTCTCATTATCCATGTCAGTCCTTACCAATCACTCAAGCTGTAGCCTCCCCCAGTCTTCCTCCTGCCGCTCGGCTTTCTTATGCTCTCCACACTCTCATTACCCAGCCCCACAGAGCATTTCATTCTGTATAAGCAGTCTTACATGGTCTTATTCTGTTTCTTTAAAGCACATTTTAAAGCATGTTAAATGAGAATATAATGCTGTCTACTGATCTTTGACTACATAAGGTTTGACTTTTCCTAAAGAACATAGGATTTGTAGCTCTTTCAATGTGAGCAATTACTGTCATGTTGTAGAGTAAATGGCAAAAGACATCAGCAAGATAGTTGCAATGACAAAAAAAAAAAAAAAAAAAAAATCCACCACCAATTCATCATCCTGTTTAGATGGAACTAAATCATTAACCCATTACATGTAAGAGCAGTGGTTCAGTACATGAAAACTCACATGTCGGTGATCTCTAGCTGTTCATGTTGAACCACGATGCTGAAATATTAGAAAACATCAACTTGTTCCTCTTTTAATTCTTAAGCATTTACAGCTATTTTTTTTCCCTCTCAGTTATAAAATTAGGTTTATGAGTGCATAGTGAGGCCACAGTGACATCAATACAAATCTTTTTATTTAGGAATGTATTGTATTGTTTGGCAAGCTGTCATGTCCTATTGAGACTTTGGGGCTCGATTAAAGGACGCTACACTGTAAAGGTCAGTCAGTCAAAGGATAAAAACACAGAAGATATTTTCTGTTACAGGGGCATAACGAGCGTTTGGACTTGTCACAGTGTCTTATGTAATGCTGCCATAAATGTGACCAGTATCTGATTATTTAAAGACCTTTATCAGACAGCATGGAAGAGAAACTTATAGACAAAAGCTTTTAATCTCTCATTTACTGACTCAAATGCAGACATCCATTGTTGTCGTCTGTGATGCTACTGGGAGTCTGCAAGCTGTTTTGCACATATGGTAAAAGTCATTACCGCGTATTAGAATTCACGATGGTTGCTCAAGCTTTGTGCATTTTAATAGATTATTTGAAGATTGATTGCAGTCGAAGAAATAACGCTAAACGACAAGTACATCGAAAAGCAGTTAGCTGATGTGCTAATGAAAAGAAATGAATACGGAGCCGTAAGACAAACTAAGGGGTAAAATGCTGCTCATAGATATTATAGGTGTTTCTATTAAAACTGGTGATAAGGAACATTGCATTGAAATGAATCTTTAACACATGAGCCAAAAGTAAGGTTTGCAGTTGCACACATGACAGACCATCTCTCATATTTGCTCACTTTTCCAGGTTAAGTGAAATGAATACTTTCATTTTTATTTTAATGCATGACAGCAAAGCTCTTATTGGATTGTACTTGCTTCATACAAGAGGCTTAACTAAAATCACAACACCACGCAGGGATATTATACACGTGAAAAGCTCTGTTTCAGAAAGTCACTTAAATCCCTACCTGAAGTTCCTTTTTCCTGCTATCAGTCAAAGGTAGAGTTGTTTCAGGTGGGGTGTATATAAACAACACTGAAATCTAATTTGATAAACGGAGCATGGTAACTGGAAACAGAGAGGGATGAATAAAGATTTGATTAACAACATATGATTTAAACCCAGACAGAAGAGGAAGAGGAATCTGTTTCTTTCCTCCCAGAAAGCACTTAACCTAGATACTGTCTGGGAATAAAGACTAAAGCAACAATGCACAGCACTGAACATGTTCAATCCACAGGAGAGCAGACTTGGACGACTGGCTTTAAAGCAGTAGCATCTGCAACACTGAGGCTTTTTGACTCCACCAAGAAGGAAGAGAAACTCAGAGTTTTCAAAATGAGTGATTTGAGAGTCTGGAACAGCTGGTGTAGTGGGTTTACTCTCATGTTTATCATTTGAAGACAGGGCCCTCATCGTGATGAGAACCACGGAGGTAGAGCTGGGCTCACAATGGCTACTTGTTAAACAGTGAAACACTGATTATGTATCTCTTAACCTACAGTGAAACAAATATTCATGAACATGGTATGTCTGCTTCATGTATGTGGTCGTCTTTGGGTTTTATCAGCCTTCCTGTAGCTGTGGATTAGACCTGCACAATGTCCAGGAGAAATGTTGGACCATTCTTCACACACAAGTGATTCAGCTCAGACATATTCTTGGGACATCTAGTGGGAACATCTCTCTTCATGTCATGTCACACTATCTCCATTGGGTTAAGGTCTGGGCTTTGACTGGACCAGTCCAAAAGGGGGATTTTATGTCCCTGAAGTCACTCTGCAGTAGAAAGGGTCACTGTCCTGCTGCATCACCCATCTTCTACTGAGCTTCAGCTTGCTGATAGTCACCCTGACATTATCCTGTAGGTTATTCCCACCAGACATCCCCCTGGATGTTGTACAGGTCAATCCACAGCTACAGGAAGTGCATACAAGCGAATACAAAAACAACTGTATTTCACTTACTTAATCACCATCACTTTATGTGTTTAATAGTTGTGTTCAACAAAGACATGAACGATCATGAATGTTTGTATTTTATCAAATTTAATTTAAAAATATTGCGTTTGTTGATATTTGGGGCTTTGGTGAAGATAAGCTCACATTTAATGACAAATTTAGGCAGAAACCAGGAAACTGCAAAAAGCGCCACTAGTTTTTCTTGCGACTTGTATGTGACATAACACAGAAAACAGTGATGACCCCGACTGTAAAGTGATGAGCTTGCATGTGAAGTACTGTGATGCTACATTGGCAGTGCATTCTCCCTTCTGGAGATAGCGAGCCACTTTATATCCACTCCAGCTGGGGCTTGTGCCAGCCCTAGTATTAAACAGCACATCTGTCACTGTGGCCACTGGTAGGCTAAGCCAGGACAGCCCCCTGCCCAGCTCCAGTCTCTGCCTCATGGACTGCGTCGCCCACTCAGTGAACATGACTGACACTCTTGTCTGTGTGTAGAAAAAAAAAAAAAAAAAAAAAGATGCTGTTGTCTTCCTCTGAGGGCTGCTGGGTTGACATGATTGTGACACATGCAGTATAGTCATTTCTGTGTGAACTGTCAGGCCATGATGACAAGCGTCTTCGCTGGGGTGGATGAGTGACTGTGAAAGGCAGAAGCAACCGTGATAGACGGACCTGTCAAATGCCAGCAACCACGAGGGCAACATGACAACTGATGTTGACATAGAAAAGCTTCAAGCCTTCTTGTTGTAAATAATAATTATTAATCCAGTGACAGAAAACACTCTGTGTGGCATCCTTTGTGATGATTTCACACATGCAGCTCACACAAGTCTATAAATCTAGATATGATCAGTTTTGTTAGTTTTGGTATACTTGTGGGATGATGATTTGTTTTTAGTCTGACTTGCCACTAAAGTTGTTTTTCCACTGTGCAATTCTTAGTGCAGCTTTATCCATTTTGTTATAATCTCCAGAGTAAACACCATTTTCCCCCCTTAATTCACCAAGTAGGGCAATTAGCCACCAGATAAACAGTGCACACTCAGGTCAGCTGCTGTAATCTTCATAATTCTATCAAAATGGATGTTTAATGAGGACACATGGTGGCCGGGTGACCTCAGCCTCTGCTCATTTCCATTGGGATGAACACTCACCATCAAGCTTTTAAACCAGATCAGGGAATATTTACGCCACTGGTTTGTTTTTACTCGTATAAAAAGGTCACTCTCTGCACTTGTGATCAGTCTGTAATCCTTATAATTACTGTACAGCTATTGTAATTATTGTACAACTGTCCAACACAAAGCAGCTACAGTAAATTAACTACTTTCAGATGTATTTCTGTTCAGTTAGTTTGATATTTTCATTAAAATTGTTTTACTGCACATGATGCTCCAATATTTTCTTTCATTAAGGATCTGCTGGGTATTCACAGTCCACTTACAATCTGAAAAGCCATTTTAATCCCAATTTTTTTTTTTATAGCTGATTTCAACTTCGTGCCAGATGTATCAGATCCCACCTTTCCTGTCCACATGCATGAGAGAGGTGAAACTGGGGCAGTGGAAGGGCAGTTTAGAAATCTCACCCTTAGATTACATTTTGGGAGCAGTAAACAAAGAATAAATGAAATAATCATTTTTAGTATATTACTTTTGTGACGTGATTAGATACCTGAATGTTATTTTGGGACTGTATGTAAGCTGCCCCCCTCCTCTCACGACACAAATCATTTATCAAACACCCAGAGTTGAACTACTGCTTCGTCTCTGCAGCTGCTTCTTTGACAAAACCAGTGTGTTGTTGTTGTAATTTACATTATTTCACCAATTTGCTTTGAATGTTATGTTTAAGCTTAGAGTACTTTCAATTAATGTGTGTTATTATCCCAGTCAGTGAACATAGGGTGATTTTTTGTGCTGTATTGTTAAGTGTTGAATAGCTGTTGTAGCTGTTTAAATCTGGTACAGTTCTACTGTCTGTTGCTACTGTCTTTTAATAAGTCTAGTGCCTTTTTTCTGTTTTTACAGATTTGAGCAGCAGGGAGCTGACTGACAGTAAGAGCCCAGTGCCTTTTCCCATCTTCCTGCCAGTCAACTACGAGGTACAAGATGCTGACTACCTCCTCCTGAAGGAGGCTGGCCAGGACTTCATGAGGAACTCCACCATGCAGAGTCACACGCAGCCCTTTGTTATCTTAAGAGCCAGCCGCCAGCCAGCTGTCAGCGCCAGCTACGGCACTATGTCCACAGAGCAGCTCGTGCCTCTAGACCTGGTCCAGTCTGTGCAGCTCTTCAGATCCCCAGAGGTCTTCACCTTTAACTGGAAAATCCAGGCCTTTGTGCTGACACCTCGGGTTTTCTCCTCCAAGCCCAAAGTGCGGGTGCTCTTCTATGTTGCAGGGAGGGACTGGGGCAGAGGGGAAGGAGCTGTGAATGAGCTACCTTGCGTGACAGTATACGCTTTCTGGCAGACCCAGGAAGTGAGAGGTTCCTGTGCCATGGGAGGTGAGAGGGGAACCTGCATGGCTGAGCTGATTCCCGCACCTGGCTGGTTTGCTCCAGGGTCAGAAGGCACCAGCAGGGAGAGACAGGACTCATCTGCTGGGAACCCTGTAGAGCTGTACTACCAAGCCCAGCCCAAAGTGAATGGGAAATGTAATTCAGTGGATGTAAGTCGTTGGGGTGGTTCAGAGCAGCAGACAGAGTATATCCCAGTCACTCCAATGCAGAGGATTGGCAGCGTACGACTTCTGCAGGTGCCTAAAGGAATGGCAACACTTTCTCGCCTCAAGCTCGGCAATGCCATTATTATACGGACATCCTCCAAACCACTGAAGAAGACTGACATCGCCACCTTCTACGTACTCATGGCCAGCTCTGCTCAGCTGACTAACTTCACTCTCAGGTGAGACTTGTTAATGTATTCTTAATCAAATATGGCAGCACTTTATAGAGCTCCGTTTCTTTCAGTGTCCAAATTAATTGGTCAGTGAAGTAGGAGAAGTTGAAGAGCGTTCACTAAGTATTAGCCCTCATCTCTAATTCTTGCACAAATCCCGTACCATTAAAAATAAGGGAATATTGAAGGAAATGAGATTTTGCATGGATTATGGCATTTCTCTGAAAATATCATAGAGGTTAGCTGTCTTTCTGGGAAATGGGCTAGATTATTGCAGTTAAATTAGAAAAATACATGTTTGAGTGAGCACAGCCCCGTGACATTAAGGGCTGTCTCAAGAGTGGTAGTCATCAGGCTTGACACGGATCAAACAAAATCACGTGTAGCTTGTGACTCATTATCGCCCACCTTTAAAGGCTATGCTCTGGATCTGAATGATATGCTACTGGATGTATAAAGCTCATGGGGATTACAAGCAATTTAAATTAAGGCTGTGTTCTCATTTTGCACTGCAGAATGTTCCTCTTTGACTGGAGACGGGAGCATTTGTAGTGCCACCTTGGTTATTCCTCTGCATGTCCCTGTTCCATCCTCAGTAATAGAGGCTTATTTTAATGCCTCAATGACCTGACTTATTAACCTATTTATGATAATAAGCCAGTCTCTCCTTTTCAAGGTGAAATGATGCAATTTAGAAGACAGGCACCTCAAAACGGCATTTGAATTATATGATTCCAACTTGCTTTTAACATTTCATTGCTGGTTTTTTTGGTCATCCACAGCATAATACCTTTTGATGATGGAGATCAAACAGAGCCGCAGCATAGCTAGATTTGTCGAGGTTAGCTGTCAGAGCAGACAAGTACAGCTTAATGCTAACTTGATTAGAGACATTTTTATTATTATTCTAGACCCTATCTGCTTTATTCCAAGCCAGTGAATAATGGACTGCCAGGAGAGGTGAAATGTGAAATGTGCTTACCGTGTGCCTCTGGATTGCGTGTAGATTTGGATCATAAGTGAAGGATGTCATAAATTTCTCTTTCATAGGCTGTACAGTGAGTAATGACACAGAATGTATTTATTATAGCAGGACCTTACATTTGTCATGGGTCATCTTTGAGAAGATTTAACCATGTGAAGTCTGACACATCAAATAATAGGATTTTTTTATTTCAGTGTTTACTGGATTCTTTGAGAAATAAAATACAATTTCTGCTAATGAAATATTCCCTGTATCATATGTAATATACAAATAGAATTATTGGGCTCATTTGTGCAGGTCACTATCTTATTAAAGTAATTCACATTTGCGTCGCAAACTGTCCACACCAGTGCTTGTAGTTACAGATGAACAATAATAATAATTTATGATATAATAGTTTTCATATCATGTAACAAATACTAAGGGTGTCAGTGTTGTTGTTTGCAGTGTTGTTGGGTGATCTTCATTAATGGGTCTCGACTTAACAGCTGGTTTAACAAGGAAATCCATTAGGGCGGCTAATCCAAAAATATGTTGGTTACTGAAAAATAGTAACACCCTTGTAGGCTACACTTAATGTTACACTGTGGTACACAAATCAATACTTAAAAAATAAATAATTTCCGAGTTACAGAGCCCTGCCTTGACTTCCTCATACATGCTTCAGTGGAAGCGAGTGAGTAAGGAGACAGTCATGGATTATTAATTCCTTTTTCACCTGGTCCTGCCTTCATTTACTTAGACAGTCACTCAGATCAGCTGTGTAGGGCAGAATAGGTAAATATTGATTGAGCGGACATCTGCGCATGGATGCACTTGTCCTCCTTGTGACGTTAAGTCTGCAGGACTCCACAGTTCTTTCACTGGATTTCCAAAAGGAAAGAAAAAACATTAACCCGAAGGTGCTTGATCCTATATTTCAGGGTTTCTTGGCGCATTTAAGAAAAATTTTTTAGTGCAAATGAGTGCCTGTGCATTTGTGTAACAAAAAGGGTTAGATCATAGATTTAAATTAATTTGTTGCTTCCTTTTCTTTCTGTCTCTTGATTTGAGCTGAGGCAATAAGGCCCACCCCTCATCATCCTGTCACTTTTAATCATTGCCGCTCTAAATAATTTACTCAGTCACATTTCTGCACAAAAAGCAGATAGCACTGCCACCTCTCCTCCACTTTCCTATCCTTTATTTCCTTTCCCTTTGTCGCCTGTCATCTCATCACCTCTCCTTTCTCCTTTCCTCATCTCATCTCCTCTCCTCTCTCTACAGCAACTGTCCTGATCGGTAGCTCATCAATTTTGCTAGGAAGCTCTGTAGTAATTAAATATAGAAGGAATAGTACTGGTGACTACACTCTGAAATTACCTTTTTTTTGCCTCTTGTAAACATAACATAATACACTTAGCATTCCTCTAACTTACACGTTCAGTAATGAAGCGCTAAACCCTCCCCCAGCTTGTCAGCATGGTAACAATTCCTGTGCATCCAGTCCTCAACAGCTGTCTCTATGCTTGATCACTGTCTGAATGTCCCATTAGGCTTTGGTTAATACTCTGTCATCAGCATGATAAACCAGTTAGTGATGTCTATAGTGTGAGTCAAGGGACATACAAATTTGAGGTCACCTGCGCTTTCCAGCAAGCTGCCATCCTCAGCGAGCGCTTGACAAAGGTCATAGATAAAGTATTGCACTTGCTCCATCACTCTACCCATATGGAGGAGAATTACATTACACCTTATGATGTATGCTCAGTAAGAAGGATCTTATGCATTTAATCTACTTTTTCCTCTTAACTGCTATTAAAAGTCAGCTATCAGTCCCAATAGTTTGTCTTGCTCTACGGGAGTTTATTCAAAGGCATCATTGTTGCAATAAATAAACGTAAGCTTTCGTATCAACTGGACACCGTGTCAGTGAAGCTCATTGAGGGAGCCTCATCATTCATCTATGTGACAAATAGGGATTTTACATTCATTTTTAGTGCTGTGCCATCTGGCAGGAGTGTCGGCAGGAGCGTCTCCCCAACTCCCCAAACTGCTCCATAAGTACGATAAGCACGTTGCCGATGGCTGGCTATCAGACTGGCTAAACGGTGGACATTTGCCTGCATAATTAATGATTGCATCTGTTTCCATTTGCACTGGGGTTCACCGATGTTTTCAAGAAGCCAAGGATGGGAACACAAATTATATCAGGGAAGTAATTACAAACCCTATGTAGCATCTTGATCGCGGCCTTGGTGATGAAATACAGCTGAGCCATGGTGTCTGGCTCACACAGAGGATACAGTCCATCTTGTAGATCTGTGAGCAGTCTTTATTGTAAGTGGGTTATGTATTTGTGTTTTTGAATTGTCTGATTGCTTTAGTGTCTCGTGCTGACCACGGCTCTGTGATCTGTCAACAAAAGTTTGTACGAAGCAGCTATCCACAATTAAATAATGGAGAGGATGTGACAGGCAGAGTCAAAGGCTGCTTTGTGTTAGAGAGTTTGACAGTGTGTGTATCAATCCGTGTGGCAGTTTGCATGTTTGGACATACAGGGTATCAGTGTGACGTACATACAAGTTTGTTTGAGTGAATGAAAAGTATGTAAAAGGTGAAACAATAGTGCCACTCATGCCTTGCCTGGTCAGAAGTGAGATGGATGGCAGGTGCAGCACCTGCGAGCTACTTTTCTCACACACTGTCAGCTTCGGTCTACACAGCCATCCATCTTCTCTGCCCTGGTGCCTCCCCCTGCCTGCTGCCTCCTCAGGGCCTGCTAACCAAAACCATGGACATTGGTTCCTGCTCCCAACTACTGAGTAGAAAAACGCCTCTCCAAGTTACGAGCTTTTTTTTTGTTGTTTTTTTTTGTACACATGTACACAAAGAGGACTAAGAGAGAGAGAGAGAGAGAGAGAGAGAGAGAGAGAGAGAGAGAGAGAGAGGGAGAGAGAGAGAGGGGCTTTAGGAAAGTCCTGTTGTTGCTGTCACTTTTTATTAGTTAAACCCTTCTCCTCTCAGCTCAATACACAGAGGTGTTTCATCACAGCAGAGCACGTTGTCCACCAGCCATTACTAGATTAACAGTCCTCCTAGGTTTTCTCATTAATTCATTGAGCATGCCATCATGCTTACCTCATTGATTATGCTGGATTAAAGTTTTTCCCCACTGAAAACAAATAATCACACTGCACTTATAATTCCCCACAGTCTGCAATAGAGATCAGAAACAGAGGGAAAGAACAAATTAAACCTACCTACCTATCACAAATGACGATGTTATACATGTTTATTTAATTTTTACTGAAGCGGTTGAGTAAAAATGACACATTGACAGCTGCATATTTTGATCCTGTGTGGAAGTTTAACGTGAATTCAAACGGTGGATTTACAAAGTCATCGTAGAGGCAGAAACAATTCATCTGTAGCATGCCTCCTCCATTGTAATGTCATTAACAGAGGTAACAGTGTGCAGCTTCTTATCTTCCTCGTCTCGCCTCGTCTTTTATTCTAACCAGAAAGCCGTAGCTTGTTTACAATAAAAGAAACGGTGTATTTCTCTTTGCTCATTTAGTGCAGACTGAGTGTGTGTCCTCTGTGTTGTCGGCTCCACTGCCTCCTGGGAACCTTCTGACTGATAACAGTGGAGTGGCTGTACCTTTCTCTTCTCTTCTGTCATTCACTGTGATGCACAGTACACAGAGCAGCCCGTTTCATTTACTAAACTAACAGAGAGACCCTGCAACACCTACAGCTTTTCGGCTGCTTGTTGGGCTTTATTTTATCTAATTTATCTGTTATGAACCAGAAGTAATTGAATAAGTTGCAGGAAGTTTGTAAGTCCAGCGTGTGTTCTGATAAACATCTGCTGTGTTAAAGTGTCAGGGGTTGAGAAGTTAGAGGACTCAATGTGATTACTTTGTTTGTGATTAGGAAGTGCTCACTGACCCATTGAGCTGTGTGCAATCATGACTGAGAGGGTTTTGTTCTCCAGCCATAACAGCAAATTATTTCTTCTTTAGCCCACTGCTCCCCGGTTGAACCCATGTTAATCAGCTTCTGTGCTACACAGCTGGAATAGAAACCAGTGGCCTTCTGGGTCACAGAGGCACATGACTAAAACTACTATTGACGAAGTCATGGCCTTTTTAATTGTGACCTTTAACCTGGGAGCGCTCTGTTTGTTTGAACTGTGTTACAAATGCCACAGGATGAGCAAAATCTAGTCTTTCTGAGAAGGACACAGAGGGATGGATGGAGACCTTTCCAGTTTGCACTGCTGGGGCGGCACACAGATTATATACAGGAAGACAGACAATTGAGACCTTCCTTCCAGATCCAGCATAAAACTGTAAAGAGATTATCTAAATAATGAAGTAAAGCATGTTGTTACATTCTGCTAAACAGAAAGCTAATTTCTTTTAGGTCCAGCCCCCACCCAGAGCGGGACAAGTATTTAGCATCAGATTGTCGTTGCTCCTTTCATAGATTGCACGACGTTGGAGACTCATCATGTGCTAAACACTTTGTGTTTACCTCAAAGATTCAGAGATGAACTGTGCAGCTTTGCATACAGATTAAAACAAAAGACATTACATGACAATGGTGTTCAGAGCTATTTCAGACAACATGTTGCTGTTGCTTTGAATTTTAAAGGTTCTGTTAGAGGACTGGTTACATAAAAGAAGGACGAAGACGTGGTGAGAGTAGGTAACCATATGGATTACTGGTGTTGTTGCAGCAGAGTACTGTTTCTTTTTTTTTTTACTTTCAATGTGTACCTTCTCTGGCCTTGATCGCAGTCCTCTTAGAAGAATATATGATTAATATTAACTTTTGATCTACTGCAAGCTGCCTGTGCTGAGAACATTCCTTTGTTCAGCTACATGATGCTTATCATTTACAAATTAGAGGCCAAGGAAACTAATGATACAGAGAATAAGCACATTTTTTTGCTATTTTCCTGGATGGATTTTATTATGAGTAACACAGAATAAATGTGACATTTTCTTATATTGGAAATTCTGTATTTTAGTTAATGACCTGAATAGACAATGTTTGAATGAATAAATAAAATATGTTTGCCTGAGGAAACTGGATTTTCTAACAATGCTGACTATATATAACCTAATTTGTCACAAGCATATTCCGAAAGGCATGAAGAAATGTTGAATTTGTGTCAATTGTATACTTCAATTTGGAAAAATATTCATTTATTGCATTGATTTCCATTGCTTGTTAATGTGGCACATTTCATATTTACCACATGCTTGACCTTTTCGTTTTTGACTTTTCACAGAGCGACAGTAAAGAAAGGTGTGACCTTTCGAACAGCGACACCCAGTAACTCTTTACTGTGGGACATCACCCTGGATATGGGCACAGATGGAGCCATCGCTGTTATTTGTCAGAGAAAAGCTCCCATACCTGGAAAAAGGCAAGTGTGTGTATTATGCTATTGAGTGCTATCTACTTAGCTTTTATTTGTGGGAAATTTAACACATATTTGCACAGTGGGCTAAAATTGGTGATGTCTGAATGGTCAAATCACACTCCAATGGTCCAAAGGGAGTTTTTCATACACTGTCGGTTGTGCCCCTAGCTGTTGAAGCAGCACTACTATGATGTATATCCTGCAAAGCAGATGAGTATGTGTCTGTGCAGCTTTGGCGTAAAACACAAAACATCTCTAGCGTGTTGTCTGACAACAGCTTACTGCAGAAACACACTGTGCTGTGTCCTCAGAGGACATCTGTTTACTCTCTAAGGTTGGGTGCAGGTGCCCCCATAAAGCTGATTCTTGTAAACAGCTATTGCCTTTTTTCCCTTTAGTGCACACTTTTTCTCTTCGCTATAATTATTTCTAAACATTCACCAGCTGTGCAGGCAGTAAAACATTTTAACCTGTGACTTAAAACCTGCAAGGTGGCAGGATAGACAGGCATCTCCAGGTTGGAGTGATCAAACTCAGGTCTACTTGATTTCCCTTGACTTGCCCTCGTTAAACGGGGCTCCACCTTTTCCCCAACAAAGCAGCTTATCTTAAACATCCTTTCATGTTCAGTTGAGTGCAGCTTTTCACTGAACTCAGAAAAGCTGAGTACCTTTAAGAGTTAAGTCATTTAAGTGTGTCATGACAGGGGGGGTACAACGTATTTGGTGTGTCCTTCCAAACCTTCTCTGTCTTGCATGTAGCCTGAGCCTGACCTCTGTTTGATTGTTTTACAGAAGAAGAAGTATGTGAATTTCACGGTTTTCTGCATTAATTTGTCATTAAATGTGATGTGATCTTTATCTAAGTCAAGAGTATTAACAAAGAAAATAAAAACATCATAGTTATAGTGGAAAAAGTATGTAAAAGTAGCCTTGGTTGACTCTGATTGCAAACTTCAGTCATGCAGCAATGTTCTTTTTAGTAAACAGCAGCTTCCTTCATAGTGTCCTGCCATAGACACCCTGCTAGTTCAATGTTTTACCTACTGTGGACTCATAAACACAGATATGAGCTAGTTCCAATGATGCCTTCAAATCATTGTCTGTCACTCTGGTCTTGTTTCTTTACCTCATTGATGCTCTTGGGGTCATTTTGACTGGTCACCCACTTCTTGGTAGAGTAGCCACAGTCCCAAAGTGTCTCCATTTGTAGATTGTTTGTCTAACTTTAGACTGACTGACTAGTCTTTGACATCACTTTGTAACCCTTTCCAGCTTCATGTAAATCAACAATTCTTCGTAATCGTAGATCCTCTGAAAGCTCCTTTTGGCGAGGCATGGCTCATATAAGCACATTCTTCAAAAAGTTAGAGTCAGTGGAAGTAGCTCTAGTCCACACCTCTAACTAATTTTCTTAACTTGTGCCAACACCTGACTCTAATTAGCTTTTTGGAGCTCACACATACCTTTTCCACTCACACTATGAGTTTTTATGGTTGTTCATGACGACACGAAGGATTATTTTTTTTGTGTGTGTTATTACTTTACGCACATTATATATTTTTTGACTTAGATGAAGATCAGATCACATTTTATGGCAAATGAATGCAGAAAACCATGAAATTATACTATAGATACATCACACTGAACACAGTAATCCTACAACTGATGTTACCATTAGCTTTACAAGTGTTTAGTAATAAACCAAAGAACTGGACAAATTGAAATTTAAATGGATGATTTCGTGGTCATTATAAAGAATAAGTGATCATGACTGTCACTGAGATTTTACTCTGCTCACTACGAATGTTTGTCATTGTGGCACGCTGCAATCCCCACACTAGCTAAACAAACAAACAAACAAACAATCCTGCCATGCTGCCACTTTGGCTAATAAATCATCTACAGTGAGCCATTGTTCTAGCTGACCGTCCCACAGCTTTGGGTGCAACACACATTTAGGAGAATAGTGTTTGTGTTGCTCTCGTGAACTCGTGAATTAAATTTTTTTTTTTTTTTTTTTTGCCATTTGAGCTTGCCAGTGTTCCCAAATCTGATCCACTGAGATTTAACTCAGACAAGAAATGATTATTTCTGCCTCTAGAGCAGCTCCAAGAAATGTTTGTAAAACTAAAGCTTTAATCTGGGTGTGAATGGTTGGCATAGCTGGAAAAGAGCAAGTACATGCAGCCAACTTTCCCACGATGAAAAACTTCTAATGAAAGTAGACAAAAAATGTTATTTCTCAGTGAACCCTGCTTTCATATAATACGAAAAGAGTGACTTTCCCCGGCACAAGGATAAATTTAAACTTGCTGAAGCTAAACATGAGGGTTCGTCTGAGAGGTCATACGACAATAGACACAGCTTGCTTAATCGGAGACAGAACACCAACATTATCTGTACTTGTCATTATTGGTTTGACCTCATTACGTTGTTTTCCCCATTTGGCATGGATTATGACATTGTTTATCACAACTTCTTTATGGGTTAACATATTTTCCTTCTCATTTCAGCTAATCCTCTCTAAAATGTCACAAAACTAACAGAACCCCTGTAGAGAGCGGCTACTGTTGCAGCATTGTGCCTTTTTCTCTGACTTTGTCTTCCTGGCTTTAGAAGGCACTAAAAGTATTTGCTGTATCTGTACATTAAAGCTTTTTTTTATCCTCTGTCGCAGCAGCTTGGTTTGGATCTTAATATTAAAGCACAGACAGACTGTCGGCCATAAACAAGCTGCTGAAGCATCATTCCCTAGTAAGCTCATCACATTCACAAGAATGACCAAGGGCGTAAATAGTACGGTAGAATCCCCTATCTTATGGATATCTGTGTTAATGCATACTTACAAGGATATAGGCTTGTTTATGAGTCAAGCATATCTTGTTTTGATACTTGACCAGAATACTATTATTATCTTTTAATCTCTGGTCTCTGAGCAACATGCTAAGTTCAATTGCACCTCGGCTTCTCAGCTCTGCCCTTAACAAGGGCAGATACTATGAGTGAGAGTGGGATACAAAGAAATACTTTTGTATGCCTTGTTGTTGAGTTTGGAACTTAATGGAGGATTAACTAAATATGATTTGAAATTTCTCCAATTGTTGTTGCTCTCATGCAGAAAGGCAACTGGTATGCAGCCCTTTCGAGGTCATTTTCATGCAGTAAGCAGCATGATTCAGGGCTTACTGTGCGTCTGCACAGCTCTGACACGGATATTTATAACATGCACACACAGATACAGAGGCGACGATAATGGCCATGGGGGTATGTGCATGCTTATTGTGTTTTTGGCCACCAATATATCTTTTCTGTAGTTCAATACAGTTCCATAAAATAAAAGCAAAGGATACTAACTTGGGCCATAGGAGAAAATTGAATCCATGGCAAGGACACTCTGTTCTAGCTGGGATCACTGAGAGGCCATTATAAGTTACTGAGGCTTATACTTTGTTGCGCATGCAGGATGCCACTGTCCTCGCACCACCTTTTTATTCTACTCACATTTAACAGTGCCATCAACTCCAGGGTAGGGCCAGCACGGAGAAATTCAGCTTTATTCTTTTGTAGTTTGTGAAAAAGCCTGGAGACGCAAAGCCCTCTACAAAGTTAAGAAAAGGGGGATTTGGCCTTGTCACAACTACTGGGATCATATTCCTCTACTAAAAATCTCTACACTTTCTATCTACAGGCCAAATTCATAACATCTCTGTGTGAAGGTAGAGCTTTAGATTACTTTCTATTTCTCTTTCAACAATTACAACAGTTTCTTAAATAAAGAGATGCTGTCAGATAATAAACCTATTTATAAAAAGAAACATTTCTTTTATTTAGTAGCACTGTCAGCTTAATATTCTAATCTGTGCAACACTTTGTTTTATGAGTAAATACTTATAATAGGCTAATGATCACTTATTGGACACAATAAAACCAAAGAAGTGTGTTGTACTTTCCTTTAGGCTCCAGTATCTGTGGATCTGCATTACATTGACTTGTCTTGTGCTGAGAGCAGTGAGCCACAGGCTTAAGTGCAGGACCCACTGCTGCATAATCACTTCACCTCTATGCAAACATAATTTTCTCTACAGGAACTTAATGTGAGAGAAGAAAATTTGAGACTCTAGTGGTGAAATAGTCATATTGCGTATCAGTGGCTTTTGTGGAAAGATTTGATTTTGCCACTGTACCAAGGTGTTGAAGAATGAGATCCTAACATTAAGTCAAGTAGAACAGCTTGCATTAAAAGATCACTTATTTTGATATTGCAAAGCTGTCTGGTCTTAATGTTTTTCCATGTTTCTGTTCATTTCAACACAATTTCAATACCATGTCCTGTAGGTTTGTGCAGCAAATGTTTGCCCTGTGTTTTCTGCCTCATAACCCGAGCCTTTTGCTTCTCACCCAGGCTTGACAGCAGCCTACTGGAGGTGCTTCAGATGGATTTTGAGGTTGAGGAGCTGAGTAGTCCTGTCGACAGTCAGGTGATCATATGGAAGCTGGAGCTGCCGTCTGCATCCAAAAGTGAAGCCAAGACTGAAGGAGCCATGAGGATCTATACCACTCAGCGAGATTTTGTTGGCCTGGCTCCCCTTGTAATGGTGTGTTATCTGACAGCTTCCACGTCCCATCTAATAATTATTAGAACCAGAATCGACGTTAATGACAGAATCGTTTCCCATAACGCCAATACTTGGAATGCATCCTTTGAGCCCCGGTGCATAAAAACATCACAAAATGAGCTTGACTCTGATCCATTCCTGTCTGGTTTGCATCCACAGACGCCTGGATCTTCTTCGGATTGTTTAGCAAATGGGTTCTATTTTGAGCAGAGAGTGACCTTGTGTTGTTGACTGTCAGCTAGCTGATGTCTCTCTTCTGTGTTGTCCCTCTCTGTTCTGGCGTGGTCATCCTCTCCTCCTAACAGCTGCTTCATGTGCTTCTATTTTGGTGCCGGAGGCCTCTTTATTATGCTACCTCTATAATTAATCCATGATATAATCTCTGCTACTAAATACGGAACATTGCACAAGCGTTTACACCACTTTGAATTACAGCATTGATAGTTATCTGTCACCTGTGTCAGTGACTTCTTAGTACACCATTGTTTTCAGGAATAGCATGACAATAACCATCTGTGCTATATGATACTCTTTGCACTTGTTCAACCTCATATTATTGATGCAATCGTTTATACAGTTAAAAGTTAGAAACTATTATTCTCTGCGTATATTTTTGGGCAGAATGTCACTTAGATTTTACAGACCTGGCTGCTGCATTTTCATGATAATGGTGCTGGAATGCTTGAAGTCATAAGGCTATGCTACAGCATCCTGATTTGTGAATTTGACATGGTTCATCTCTCTTGTGGATTAGAAGTTGACCTCAGGCTGAGGGCCAAACATGAGGAGATTTGATGGTTGGCTTGAGGGGACATTACCGCTGACTGATCACTCTTAGCCTTGCTCCACGAACTCTTGCAAGTGGCGCTGTTCAATACTTCTACATAATGGCGAAAGGTTCACTGACACAGCCTTCAGATCAGTGTTTTTTAACTATATTGTAATGACAGTTGGGAGAAAAGTGATGCTCAGTTATTTCGGCTTCATTTAAATTAGTTTTATAGTCAAGAGACACGTATCCATCTGCTTCATTTTCATATTCTGAGTGGCCAAGTGTCTCTTTAAATTTGATTTAACTGATCATTCACAGGACTTGACCGGGCTCAGTGCCACTGCTCTTGAACTAATCTACACACACATACACACTCACAGTACCGAGTTGCTTCAACTTCATTTAAAACTGTGTGTTTAAACATATGAGGACACACATCCATCTGCTTCATTTTCATGCTTCGATTATCTATGCATGCAAAAAAAAAAAAGCATGTCTGTGCAAACACACACACATTGCTATAAAAAGCAATTGATATCAATTCAGGTAATTACTGTATATCAATTGATTTTATATATGTACACAAGAATACCTTCATATACCTCACAAGAAGAAATTCATATATACAACAGTATATTGACTTCATTTACACAGTATAGAGCCTTTTTTCAAATAGGTTAACAACTCACCCCTCTCTTCAATTAGGGTTCAGTGACTTGCTTAAGGACATTTTTCCACGTGAGTGGGGGAAGCTAAGAAAAAGTCGCCAAACCCTGTGGTTTGTGGATGACTTCTATCTGCTCTGCTACCGCTGCCCTTTTTAATAATGCATTGGGCATTAAAGAGCAGGCTGTATTGTATTCTGTATGTGTAGAGATTAATCTGAGTCCAAGCTTCTAGATATTAGACCATGTTTGCAATGATTTAGCAGTCCCCCGAGAAACCAAGTCAAGATTAGCTCTCCTGTGGTGACCTGGCCATCGCTTAGCCTTAGCTGTGCTCCCCTGAGCTTTTTAAAGCGGGAACCGGTCTACTTGTACCTTGTCAGGATTGCTGAGTCACTCTGCTTACTTACTGCCTCCTATGTTCCTCCCATTCCAGGAGCCTTAAGCAGCGTGGTAGTTACCCACACAATATGCAAAATTAAGTAATACATTAAACCATTGCCTTCTTCTAACTCTGAACTTCTTTGTCCATTGCAGGACACAGACATCCTGAACACAGCTGTACTGACTGGAAAGAAGGTGGTGATGCCTGTGAGGACAGTAGCCGTGGAGGAAGATGGAGTTGTAACCGATGTCTCTGACTACACAGACTGCAGCTCCACTGATGAGGATATTCTCAAGGTGGGATTCTTCATCCTCTACACACATATTGTACAGTAAACAATGTCATTCTGATTCGTCATTTCGCACATTGGCTTTACGGTGGAGTGAATAGCTTTGTAAGACTATTTAAGAAAAGGCAAAAACAAAAAAAATGGGTTTATCAGCAATAAATGGTAGAATGGGAGGTGTTTGTGCCTCTGACGCTAAGCTGCAGAAGGGTCATTTAGAGAGAGTATAAACAGGTTACATGTGCGAGTGTAAGGCCTGATGCAGTTTCTAAGTTGCCTATATGCCTACGGTCTCTTTTCTGCACTGTAAAACAAACTATTAGTTGAACAAAATCGGCCTTCAATCTGCCTCACAATAAACAGCCGCTGTGCTAAATCGCTCACCACAAACAACCTCACAGTCTGCCACTGTGCTCTCATCCCGTGATTCGTCCCTTTTATCCTGTGAACCTGAGCATGGCTGACTGCCAAAGGCCGGCTTTGTTTACTGATGAAATTGAAAGTCAGGCCTCTGAGGTCAGAGGCTGCGTGTGCATTTACTCAAGGGGAAAGTGGCATTGTAAACAAAATAAAGACACGCAGTCGTCTCCAGACCTGTACGGTTTTTCGCTGGTCAAATAAATGGATGTTGACGGAGAGCTGCTCCACGAGGAGATTCACAGTACAGTATACTGTATACAGTAAGTACATGATTATAGGATTACATGTCAAGAGCCCCGATGTGAACTAAATCATTCTTTTCAAACCAGTAATGTAGCCGTCTTTGCTGTTGTTCCAAGCTTACTGTAGCTCTCAGTGTGTTTGCTGACCAGATATCAGCTTCAGTCACAAATATTCCCTTTAATCTTCTTAGTCTAACAGCTTGACTCCGATATCTTTTCTCTCCTGGTGTGCCTGAAGAGTATCAAATCTGCTGGTGATAGATGGGGAAGGATTTATGTAGAATGGACGGCTCATGTGACAAAATAAAAACTAATCTGCCATAATAGAAAGATCTTTCACATATGCATGAATTATGGAGAAACTTAAAATGTGCACAGGCATTTTCTTTGTCAGTTCAGGATTGAAAGATTGACACTTAAATATTTTAAGCAGGAACATACTGTGCATTGATGTCAGCTTTGGTGATTGATGAGGACTTTTGAATGTTAGGGCATTTGACTGATTTAATACATCAGGACTGAACTCAGTGGAAGACTTGAACTAAATTTTCTGACTTTTCAGTACAGCCCAACTACGGCTACAGCTGTGTCAGTGATGCGTGCATTTCTGCGATTTGTAAATTTCTGCCTGTGTTTAATACTGTACCGGGTAATGAAAATCAAATCCCATTTTAAATACATATCTTTATCTGACACCAAAAACACTGAGGGATATTCTTGGCTGCAGAATGAGATTGTGACAGGGATGAGTGGGCGGGTGGCACATTAAAATGGCATTCCCTTTTAAGGGATGCTTCAGAATATGATTTGAACATGGCTCATGTTAAGTTCAGTGGAGCACTTGGAAGATGTTTCTCTAAAAAAGATGAAATGTGCAAAGTGTCTTAGATCATGGCTGACTGGCTGACTGCCTTCACCCTGAATTCAAACATGAGAACTGCTGACGACTTCACTGAAAATAAATCCGTACTGTTCTAAGATTAAATGTGTGCATTCGAAATTTTCCAACTGCTCAGCCGATACAGTGTCATGTATTGTAAATCTGCCGTTTGGATATAAATCAAGCATGGGATTATTTGAAGAGAAGAGGTTGAGGCATCTCAGTTAGCAGCAAGGATGACACATAACGATGTGGTCACTCTACAGCTTAATCTCTGGTCATGGGTGCAGGATGACTGATGCAAGATCTTCTCAAAAATAGCATGTCCCTGTGACAGCACATCGTCTAGTTAACTGTTGGGTTCACGCAAATGAGACAGAGAATCCTTTTGCTATTTGTATTCCTCCTTAGGCTAGCTGTCAAAGTCACCATCCCCCCCCCCCCCCACTCCCCTGTGCACTTCCTCGGCCTGAACACTGAATTTCAATGCTGCGTTAATTATCCAATTTGTTTAAAGCAGTGGCTGTAAAGAGGACCAAGGAAAAACCTCCTGAGTCGTGTCTCAAAATGTCCATGAGATCTTTCAGCAGTTATCCAAACTTGCCAAGGTCACCTTTGAAATTATGGTGTAATGAATGCACTTGGCTGTGAAGGACTGATGTTCGGCGCTGCACCACATGATATTTTGATTAACATACAATTGCAATGCTGCCTCTTCCTAAAGCTTCGGACCGGTGATCATCGCAGTAGTTTATTACAGCCAGTAGACATTACTATGGTAAGACATGCAGTGCAAAACTGCCGCAAAGCCATTTGTTGTTGTAAGAATGGCCTATTTGTTAAAACAGTGACTTTTATGGGAATATTTAATTATTCTTTGTCATTGGGTAGATGACTAACATCTCTCTGATAGACGCTCTCATTCTGAGTTTAATATAGATTGTTTACACAAGTCTACTTACACAAACTTTTATATTATCAGGGAAATGAAAAACCACAGATTCATGTTTCTTTTATCTCTTGCTATCCAGGTGTCGGACAGGTGTGACTATGTTTTTGTGAGTGGCAGGGAGACAAAGGGCAAAGTGAAGATGACGGTGAACTTCACTTACAGCTATCTGAGTGCACAACTCGAACTGAACATATGGATGCCCCAACTCCCGCTCCAGATTGAGGTGTCAGACACAGAGCTGAGCCAGATCAAAAGCTGGAGAGTACCCATACTAACCTCAAAAAGGTGGGATACACAACCTATTTCTATTAATTATCCCTGTATTATCTTTATATTGATTTTTGATGAACATCCTTTTGCTTTTATTCCCTATACAAATCCAAATCTCTGCAAAGGTTTAGAGTTTTGATTCCATTACATACTGTTCTGCAATATCGCAGTGTGATCCAATCAAGCAGAGAGACAGGGCTGAGTGATTGGAGTGTACCGTGTCAAAGCTTTTATAGTGTGACAGGTCTGACCTCAATGCGTGGTTTTGTGATCATGTCTCAGATCCGGCTGGAACAGCGAAGAAGAAGACAGGAAGGGGAAAGGCTGCATGCTACAGTTTCAGCACGCCTTGGTGCGGGTGTTGACTCACTTCGTGGCAGAGCAGGTGGACCCTCGAGATCCGAAGGCTTATTTCCTGGGGTCTGATTGGCAGGTAGATGTCACAAGGCTGGTTCGATACTTCATGAAGGTGGAGGACCCTCGAGTGGCAAGGTTGCAGGCTGGTAGGGTGCTGTCAGGACGTGACCTTGGGACCACCACAATTCAGGTAATAAACTGAACCACTGCTCGGATTAACCTTTGTCACAACAGCCTGTGACCACTGTTAAATCCACTGGCAGCTAGTGAGATACTGGATTAGATAGAGTAGTCTCCTAATTTAGTAGACAGACTTTGGATTCAAATTTTATGAGGACACAAATTTCATGTTAAAGCTGACAGACTAAACTGATCCTTATGTGGACATGGTGTCTGAACCCTATTCATTATTGTACGGGATATTGTTCTGTCACAGGTGTTCTCACCACTGTCTGATGCAATCTTGGCCAAGACAACTGTCAAAGTCGTGGATGACAAAGTGACCATCACTGAGTTGGGGGTGCAAGTGGTTGCAGGCCTCTCTATGACTTTACAGCTTAGTCCAGGGAGCAACAAAGCTATCCTGGCAACCACAACCACACAAGAGGTTCTACAGAGCCCTAAACAGGTAACATTCTTCATTGATTCAAATGTCTCAAAGATAAACTTTAGATTTAAAGTACAATTTCAATTTCTGCCATTTTCTGTTATTTCAGGAAGCTTTGGTCAGCGCCTGGGTACAGTTCAGTGATGGCAACCAGACACCTCTTGACATTTATGATCCAGCCTACTACCGTGTGACAGTGACATCTCTAGATCACGGGGTGGTGTCAGTGCAGGGCACGCCTCCGGCTGTGGTGGCAGAAGGAGAGGGCGAGGGAGTTCTGCTCAGAGTAGAGATGTCCATCTGTGAGGCCTGCCAGAAGTCCAAACGGAAAAGCACTGTGGCTGTAGGTAATGGCAATCTCAAGGTTAAATTTCAGCTGAGCAGCCGGCGGTCTTACGGCAATACCAGCAGCTTCGACAGTGGTACTGCTGGCAGCAAGAACAATGACAGTGACTATGGTAATGATGGGGAACAGGTGAGCAGCCAGAGAAAGCAGAGGAAGCCATCCCGGGATCCTCCAGTGCGCAGTGAAACCTCAGATAGAGCGGAGAGTGTTATGCAAAAGATCACAACCACAATCAAATCTACGGAACGAACCTTCATAACCAGTGGCAGCCTCGGAGGAGTGGGTAAGACCAGCAGCTCGGGAAACCCCAGTATTCCTACCAGCGTGGTGAATGTCAGTATGATGAGTAGTCCCAGTGACAGCAGTAAAGGGTATGGCTCAGACAACATGATAGTGGAGGATATGGGCAGTGTTGGCTTTACTAGCACAGTGAAAGCCCCTGGGAATCTGGTAAACTATAACAACTTCCCCACTAAGGTGGAAGTACCTGGGCAGGGGACCGCAGAGGTAGAAATTGGTGAAGAAATGTTGGCCAATAGGCCGCTCACAGACTTGGAGATTGGAATGTATGCTTTGCTGGGTGTGTTTTGCCTTGCCATCCTGGTCTTTCTAGTAAACTGCATCTCATATGTTGTTAAGTTCAGGCATAAGAAGCCACCCACACATGGTCAAGAGCCCACGGGGCACAGGCATGACTGGGTATGGCTCGGCACAGATGCTGAGCTGGTAATGAGCGTGCCAGGGAGCCCTGTCCAGCAAGATTCCCAGACTATGACAACTGTTATAGACATAGGGCCTGATAAGACTGCCACTCTGTCCAGGAGGCCCAGTTGTCTGGCTTCTGTTACAGACTCTCCCCTCAGTTGCATGGGCTCCCTCAGGAGCAAACCTATGCAAAGCGAGTCGATCCATTCACCCACAAGCAAGAGAAAGAGAGTCCAGTTCACCACCTTCTCCACTCTGGAGCGCCAGCATTCGCCACATCTACCACCCAGGGAGAACGGCCATGGCATTCACTGGGTTGGGAAGAAGGACAGTTGTGAGGAGGAACCCCAAATGCCCATTACAGAGCCTGGGGACAAGTTATAATAAATAACCCGATCAGACCTCACATGTACAGTAGATGTGGCTTTGATCACCTCAATGCCTTTGTTAACTCCCATCAACTGTCAAGAATATGTGATTTTGAAATTGCTCTCCTCTGCATTTCATTACCTATCAAGGCCTTTTATATGTACATGTACTGTATTTTATTGTTAATACTGGAGAGTGAATGTGTGCGGAGATGTGTCGGATAGCTGGCTGGATGGACTATTTTACACAACATTTGAACACACCAAATGTTAATGCTGCATGTGGATATGCACTTCTCTAAATCTGTGAAATCACATGTTTAACAAACACTGAAAAAGTATTTCGAATTACAAATACAAAATATATATATAGAGTGATCTGACAGATATGGATTTAACCAAAACTGTGGTTCTAATTAAACGTAATATTAATTGAAGTAGGCAATTTCTATAATGCTACATCCAATATTTTCTTTGTAAATTTACATTGATCTAATTTTCATGTCTTTTTTTCCCCATTAAAACACTATGGTCTTGAGTACTGACTGACACTTTATTTTCTGTTAAGCAGCTACTAGTATTTTTAGAGGCATTTGTTCTCAAGTAAAATGCATGCAGGTCAGTCACTGCATATAAACTGCCTTCCAAAAAAAAAAAAAAAAGTCAGACACACTAATAATTTGTTATTCCACCTTTAGCCTTGAATACAGCATGCATTCACCATGGGATCGTTTAGATAAGCTTTTGCATATCACATTTATTCCCATCGAGAGTTGCATGAATGATTTCTAAATAACTTGTTGGCAGGTGAAACGTAATCATCGATGCAGTAGTTATCCAATGGGAGGCTCTTACATATTTGCTTAGTTACATTCAGGTGGTAACTTTCTTTTTGGGGGCAATCTATTAATTTTACAATTGCATTAGAAAGGAGACAAAGTGCGAAGCTTTTGTGAGAACATTCACCTTTTTCTTATCAGCGCATGTGCCAGTATGTTGCCAAAATCAACCTTTGTAACAAATTACAAGAACCTTTTGTGCCCCTTTGCCCTTTAGACAAATTGAGTTTTAGCTGGGCCCCTGACTGTGTGCAACCCAACCGTCACACTTTATTAAAAATGAATGTGGTTCCATACTGACTAGAAAGAAAATAGAAATTAGATCTAATAGTAAAATAACTGATCCTGAACTGCATCTGTGAGAGGTCAACATTTAACGTCACTTCCAGGATATTGTTAGGTATGAAAACCACCAATTGTCTCTTTGAATGAAGAGCAATTTAACTATCACACAATTTCAGATCACCCACCAGTCAAAAACAGCCACTAGAGTTGTTTATCTCTTTAATTACGTATGATAAAAGATCCCAGAGATCCCATGTTTTCCCCCAAGGTTTATAATAAACATTAAATAACATCATCCATTACAAATACAGTACATAAAATATATTAACAAGAAAACCATTTCTACCTTACATCTTTGTTTCAAAGTGCTCTGCAGCATTTCAGTCTGGATTATTTTGTAACTCTGTAGTCTGGTTTCATAAAAACGACACCTGTAATGATATTACCAATGCCATGTGAATATCGGGGTGTACTGCCCTACTGTCTGTTGCTGAAGTTCCGGAGGAGGTATAGTGAGGTTGAATCTTGTGACCTTATGTCAGTGCAGTGTCCACCAGCTGCTTGTAGGTTTCTCTCTCTTGTTTCAGGCTGTGATGTTCTTCCACATACAGTTTTCCATTCCTCACCACTCTCTCTCTCAGCTCATGATCTGACAACAGCCTCTGAGATTGATGCACAAATTCCTGCCAGGGATAAAGGCAAAAGGAGTTGGTTTACTGCCAAATGCCACTTGAAGGTTGCCACTGAAGTTGCCTGAAGAAATGTTTTATTTAAAGCATAAAAGATAATCCTAAGCATGAGAGAACTCAGATAAAAGTCTGTCTGCCGATTAATAAATACAGCTACTTTGTACGTACATTCCCAAAGATATTTAGAACAGTTATTTGTGGCTCTTAATATGGCTGTCCAATAAACCTCTTCTGTCTATTTACAAAGTAATAGTCAAACTTTCTACCAAACCAGCTGTCTCAGGGGCACAGTGAGGTAAGCACAAGGATAAAAATTAAAATGAGTGATGGTGCCATGCCAGAGCATTGACGGAGATGTGGTGTTTCCACACTGCATCCTGAATCTTAGTTGCTCATCTGCTGGGCCAGCAAACTGAGTGAAGCCTCCGACAAAATGAAGAGAAAATGCTTTAAAGCATTCCTGCAACATGGCAGCCAACATTCACTGCAGCAAAGAGCCAGCGGGCACGCAAAGTTTCAGCCACTGCCAGTCAGCAGGCCACTTCACTTTACTTCACTGAAGTGATGTGATTATGTCTGGAGAGGCTCTTGGTAGGAAACAGCTCTTCCGTATGCCCATATGAGTGCTATAAATCCTCAGCAAAAGGATTAAAGCTCAACTTATGAGCAGTCTGCTTATAATCACTTCACTCTTAGTGCAAATTATAGAGCCAGTCAGGAAAGGACATTTTCTCTTTAGAGCTTTCAAGTGTGTGTTTGTTTCGTTTGAGACATTTTTTGATACCTTTACTCCTGATGTAATTACTTTGAAGGCTTAAAGAAGGAGAAAATGCCAATCAAAAGCAGGGGAGGATATTACAGCATGCAAAAACAAAACAAAACAAAACAAACAAAACAAATATTTACTATTTACTAGATTGAAAGATTTGGCTGTTAAGACTAGCACTTGCTGCCCATTAGTCCTGGCTGGGGTTGTAGTTTATCCAGCCCAGTCACTGCAACCATCTGTGGAAGCTTTCTCCTGGCAGCTCAGCTGAACACACGTGACCCCCCCCCCCCCTTGTCTGGGGAGACAACTTATCTCAACTGTTACAACAACGTCATGCTAGTGTGCGGTGTCTTGACAATACCATGCTCAAGCCGTCTGCCAACCGGCCTTAACCTATGTTTTTCTCTTTTTGCATCAAATCTCATTTAATATCAGACTGAAGAGTTCTCATGGTAGCTTCCCATTTTGCACTTTCCTGTTTGCTGCTATGTCTTGCATCACTACGTGGTTATGTGGTATCTTTGCTGTGTCCCTGAAGGCTGCACTACCTGATTCGGATCTAAGCACCTGACGACACACTCGGCTCCTTTTCTTATATTTCACCTGCTCAAATTAGACTAAAGAGAAGAATTTAAAGTATAAAGTTTTACAAAATGATGTAAAGTTGAAGTTTTACTGCAAAGAACTACCATGATGCTTTGAAAGATACACTTACGCTAGAAAAGAGACAGTCCTTTAATGCTTATTAGCAGTAAGTACTCTTCTAGTCAATTGAGGTGACAGGGGGCACAGGTGGCTACAGTGCAGTACATCCTTTCTGCAGTCCATCAACACAGTCTGTGTTAAAGCTTAACATGGCTTAACACATGTGGTGACCTGGTCTGTGCTTGTCACTACGTATATACCTGAGGAGATGAGTACAGCAGGCCAGTGAACTCATGCTGCACCACGGCTGCATTTCCTGGAATGTCCCTGGCCAACACGGGTACCTCGAGATCCATGGCCTGTTGGAGCAAAGAAATTAAATTCTCACACATCAGAGTATGTGTTCACCCATTCCATTCATTATTAGAAAAAAAAGGACACAGGCAATCGTATGGCTCAGCTATTCTGCTATTTAGTGCCTTGGTTCACTTACAGAATTAACTATCTGTATCAGCTAATACCTTCAGCAGGTTGTTGAGTGAAACATGCTAACATACTAATCAGACTTTAAGCCTAACGTGGATAGCCTTAATTGACTGTGTTTAAAAGAGATTAAGTGGATTTGCAGGTTTTTCTCACTCAGGAATGGGAAGACTGGAGTCGAGCATTTAATTTGGGTAACTGTCCCTGAAGTGGTCAGATAACAAGAGCAAGAAAAGAAACATGGAGATAAAGACTCCTGTAAATATTTACATTTCTGGGATGTGAATGGCAAATTCTCAGTATATTATTTGATAATTCTCACTACCAAGACACAATCCACGAGCAACAGAAAACTGCATGCTCTCATCCAATTACCCATGAGCCCTGAAGATGTTTACCTCCAAGATGGCTGCTGACATGCCTTCTGAGACAGAGCTGTTGACCACAGCGAAGCACCTTTTCATGGCAGTATGAAGCTCCTGTTGGCTCCTCTCCTGGGCCAAGAAGACCCCTGCTGTTCTGTAAAATCAGTGGCAAAGCTCAGTTCTGTGTGACTCAGGGCTCACACAGGCGTGAATGATGCTAAACAGCAATGGCAAGCTCAGGGCAGGAAACACGGCCGCACTACGTGTGACTTGAACAGACCATCCAGGTAAGGTCTAAACAGGGAGGGCAGCTTCCTGCTGCAAAGATCTTTGCTGTTGTGATGGCCCTCGGCAAAGACTAAAAGATCAGCTAAGACTTGAGAGTGGAAGGAGAGATTAAAAAAAGATAGGGTCTTAGCAGTCCCCTTAGATTTGCATTCTGTTCACATTATGTTAAGATTAATGCGAGCTACATTTGCTCAGATATTTTCTTTTACTACATGAAATAAATAGAAGGATAAGCAGATGTGGGATCTTGAAAATTGGACTGTCAGATCTCAAGTTTGCTTTTTTGGAGAATGGTACTGATAAAGGAAACAAAACAGAAGGCTCACCTTTTAACAACAGCCTCCACTTCCACTGTAAACACAGGATCCATCTGAAAGAGACGAAGATGCACAAACAAGTGAATCTCCTTCTCTCACTATCAAAGCGCCTGTTTTCATTTCAAAGACGCCAGCCATGACTTAATCAGAAGGATAAAATAAACAATGACACAATTTCTATCATGAGTAAATCATTCTCTGAAAATCCTGTATTTTTTAGAGATTGGGGTCAGGGTGGGGTGCGTGGCCAATCTGATTAATTGCAATGTGGGATTTGCGTGCATTAGCTTGCCCACAGAAAAGTCAAAGCACAGCAATTTAGGTCAAAGATGCTGCCAAGCAAGCTGCTACTTTTTTCCTTTTTCATTTAACAGCTCATGGAATTTCTATATCGGATCTGCTTTAAAGCACGTGTGCATTAAATTCAAAGAATATAAACTGACAACATATCCCTATTCTGGTGTAATCTGGGATTTAGCAGACTAGTAAAACCAGCAGGGGACAGATCATGATAATGGCTGTATTAACAAACACAAATGATTTAAGCACAGATTCTGTACGTGCCAGGTTAAATCAACAGAAATCGGAAGGGACCAAAGTGACCAGTGCGAGGGCAGATGCCACATCAGTGTTTTCCTCTAACCGAATCTATTATGAAGATACAGATTATGTCATCTTGCATTTTGCAAAACATTCTCTTTTCAAAGCATGAGATGCATTGAAAATGCCTGCTGAAATCATTACCTTTTTACAATACTCTGTAAATTCATTGTATTATAATGCAACACATTGTGGCTATAAATGAAGCCCATTTACAGCAGAGTCATGTGTCACTGTGGACAAACTGACCTGATTTTTCATCTTGATGACAGATGTCGTGCAGTCAGATGCATATTATTTGTATGTAGTAACTATGGACTCAATAAGACAACATCACAGCTTGAGCAATTCATGCTTCATTCTGTATGCACTTTCAGACCCTCCTGTTGTTTCATTAAAAAAATAACCATCAACGGTGGTTATTTTAAACCAAAAACGAAATCCTCAACTTATCAAGGAGAAATCGGATGGTTATACAAACAAATGTTTATTATAATAATTATATATGCATTTTCAATTCTCAAACGCCCTTGTACTGTGATTCAGGGGTGTCGAGATGAATCACACGTCTCTGCTTCCACTGAACCATTTCATCAAACAACAACAAAGCATAGCGGAGAAAGAAGCAGCACTAAGACAGAGTCTAAGCCCCTGGCCATGTCTAATTGAGTTGTTTTTGAGCAAAACTAAAGCAGAACATACCTTTTGCCTGACACCACTGTTTGAAAGGAAGAACAGACAGTACAATACTGTACACTGATGTCATATCAAACCAAGGCAGTGGGAAGAGAAGATGAAGACAAATGTACAGACAAATCAGTGAGCGAGAGACTGGAAATGAAAGAGCAGTGAGGCTGCTGCAGCTGGCTGGGATATGTCTTCTATCTGCAGCACTAAGAAGACAGGATTTCTAACATAAAAGTGCAATCAGTATAAAAACACTTTTACAGCTAATGTAGAAAAACTCCTCTGATTTGACTGTCTGGTTGACAGGTTGATTTATGATTCATATATCACAAATCCTGGCAGGCAATAAGAGTTCAAATCTTTTTTCCCCAATTATCTGTCATATAGCCTGTACAGTTTACATGCAGTTAATGTCTTCAAGAATGATACACAGGACAGAAGCACGATGGTTTGTGTGACACGACTACGGACTGCGTTGGATGTAGTTAATGCTTCACATGTCCAGATATATGCCCAGCAATATACATGTCATTAGGCAAGCATCAGGAGTGTATTAAGCAGGTAGAATAAAAAAAAAAAAAAAAGACCACTCCAGCTGCTGTGGATGACCACTGCCCTGCTTGCTGACTGTTAATTCTAGCTAAACAGCTAAAGTAAGTATCACTGCCAGATCCAATTAGGGGCTGCTTGCATTCCCAGCGGAGGTTTCTAGGTAATTTCAACAGTACAGAGCCGTATTACAAAAGCATGAGACATGTGGCAGCTATGGAAAACATCCTGACTTACTGTATAAGGACTGTGTACTTACCTTCGGCCCAATAATGACCAACACATTTAAGGGATTCTTACAATGCCACTCTGAAAGACATGAAATGAACAGCAGCCAGTTTGGATTTGCTCCATATGTTTGTATTTTTAACCATGTTGATGGTACAATGTGATTTCAAAGAATGCCGTGTTAAAAATCCACACATCTATTCTCCTATCTGGATGAAACATTAATATACAATTTGACGCCCTCTAGTGCTGTACTGTTACCATAACTGTGTGGAATAAAAGTCTCATAACATAGAAGAGGCTTTAAAAAAAAACAAAAAAAAAAAGGAGCTCACTGATGTTGCTAATCAGCAGCAATGCTCACAAGTGAATATGGTAGTCACTAAAAATATATAGGATAGTAAAGAAGTAAAGAAGCACCATGGCAGGGCCAGCGTCTCACTGTACAGCCAACCACAGAGGTGAAACATTATTCCATACAGATGATAATGCTGTTGTTGCCTCTGTCACAGACTGCTACAGAATACATATACAGTCAGAAAGGCTTTGTAGTCCTGGAGGGTGAAAATGTGCCAACAAGAAACTTCATCCCCTCTTTTACCTTTTAACTCTTTTACTTGACTACGTATTCATTTTACCTTTACCTGAGAAAACCTCCAGCAGGAAGAGAGGGTCTTTGACTCGTCTGAGGCCACAGACCAACAGGAAGACACGCAGCTCATCCACATGGTCACTTCTTACACCTGGAGAGAAGCCAAACCCGCAGACAGACAGTGACACAATATCAAAACACAGCATAATGAACATCCCAAGTACATCAGCAGATAATGAAAGCAATACATCACCCAAGGTCATGAGCAAAATAAGACAGCAGTGACTAATGTGCTCGCACAATTCTCTGATCAGAGTTGTAACGCTCAGCAGGGAAAACAGTCTGCTAAAAACAGTGGAAGGTTGCAGACTAATTAGTGTGTAGTACTGCATCAGAAGAACAGAGCCAAAGCATTTGGGTGACAATTTGCTTACTGAACAGCCCTAGATTGAAATGAGCTAACTAACATCATGCTAACGACATCAAACGCTGTTGAGAACTTTGCTTTAATTGAGAGGTAAGGCCTCTAAATCTGCTCTTTGCCCAGATCATCCAACTCTGAGGATACATCCAGAGATTAGTGAGAAACTGGCTGGAATACAACTGGATTTCGGTGCCAGTGACTGCTGTTAGTGTGGCCGACCGTCTAAAAGTAGAGAATACATGTCCCGACCCCAATAACACAGGGCTGCACTATTAGGATGGACACCGCACAAACGCTGACCGGTCAATCTGAGACTTCTCAACAATAAGAAGGTCCTCTAATTAACTTTAAACAGATAATTACTAAACTACAGATCCTCTGGAATGTTTAGATTGGGAGTGAACCACATTATCTTTACACCTGCCTAATGGAGAGCGGGTTCATGTATTAGACAAATTTAAAAAATCTGACCTGATGACAACACTACATTGAAGGTTAAGCATACAAAATAACATGACAGTGAAATGTCTGTACCACACTTATCAATTATTTTACCCTGGTCGACCAACTAATGGAATCAAAAACAAACAATAAATCAAAGGAAAATAATTACTGTACATGAAGGGGAGCAAATATATAAAGACTATATTTTAACATTTGATTGTTAGTGTAAGTGTCAGAAAATACATTTTATAACTGTTTTGCTTAAATGACCCAAAAAGAAATTTCTATAAATATAAATCTTGAATTATTTCTATTATTCATATTTTTTCTGGCATGCTAAGCCAAAATTTAAGTAAAGTATAAAAACAGCTCAGATTAGGGGGACTATGTAAGAGTTTGTGACAAACAAACAAACAAACAAACCATTTCAAATATAATGCCAGAGACAGACACCGGCACGTGCATAAAGCACAGTGACAGTTGAGTGAAATCCCCTGCTGCCAGATAAGTCCAGATCAGGAGGCCGACGCAGCTCTTTAATGCTATTAAAGAGCATCTTAAAATGACAGCGTGGAGTCTGGGCAACGACCTTGATCCTAGCAACCAATTGTAAAAAAAAACCTCTTCATCTGCAGGGTATATCAAACTTCCTTGGATTGATTCGTAGGATGAGAAAGCACTTCAGCCGAGGTACACCCATGTCACTACTGCAGAAGAAGCTGCCGGAAAATAATGTAGGAGAGCTGGAATCTTACCAGAGCACAGACCTGTCAGAATGAACAAGAAATTCAAAGAAATAAAAAATAATAAAATAAAATAATACAAAAAAACCTCTTTGAATCTAAGACATAATTCATCTTTCCTCAGGGGAGAAAAACAAATTGTACAAATCATCTGCTGTGCCGGCAGCGATGTTTTCTCTTTCTCTCTTTGCGGTTCTGTGAGTTCTATATGCAAAACACATTTTTGTTCATTTGCCTTTGACTTCAGAAGAGCATTCTGAACAATCCCATAAAGCTTTAATCAGTATGTGTGTGTGAGTATATGTATGTGCATGTGCATGGTTATGGAAGCACATACTGTATCTATTTGAACAGCTTCTATTAATCTGCTAAGTCAAACAGACAACAGAGTCTGCAGGGTGCAGTCAGAATAACGACAACACCACCTACTACAGAGGTGAGACAGTTAGGATTATGTCAGTTTTAGAGAGGTTTGGCAGTTTTTGTCTAAATTGCATGTGTAGGCCCTTTTCCGCTGCAGGAAGTTTCCCTGGGGGACTCGCAACGTTTTGAAGAACGCAGCTCCTCTACCTGTGTTTCCACTGGATATAACAGGGTCTAAATTTACCTGCAGCACTGTGGTTCTATCCCCCAAAACTGTGGGTAAAAAAGGATTTATAAAAAAAAAAAAACAGGAACTATCGCAGTGGAGCCTGCAGCACTGAACATCACTGACCGGTCAAATACTGTTTTACACACAAAGCCACTACACATGTAAGAAGCCTCTGACTGTCATGCTTTTGATATGTCAGAGGACTCATTTTCTTAATTTTCTTAACTGTCTCTGGTCCTGCTGTGAAGATGGATATTACAATTCCCTCAAGGATTTTTACTGTGTGTTCCTGATTTTAGTTCATGGAAAATAAAAGTACCAGGAAGTTTCCTGTGGTTACAAGCCTCTAGGTTAAGTTCATACTCCTCTCCACTTCAAACTTGCATATAATGAGATAAGCATTTTGGTAATTTAGTGTTACATGTATAGGTTACAATATGTTATAGTATGGGTATGAAGCCACAACTCAGAAAAATGTATCAAACTAAGAACGGGGCACTGGCTTCAAGAAAGCATTTTAGGGAGAAAAATAAACAAAAAGCTGGACTATCAGAAAAAAACAAAAAAGCTTTTATCCAAAATTCACAGTGGGTTGCCCTTCGTGTTGAAATCTGTGGGCATAGCCACTACAGAAAAACTACTAATCTGAGTAAGAAAACAAAACAAAACCTAAAACAAAGAAAAAAATAAATAAATCAAGCAAAACACTTAACAAGAAGCACATGGGTAATGTTTCTTTGACATGGCTTGACCCCTATAACACAAACTGCTCTCTGATCATGTTCCTACTGTATATGACCATCCTGAGATGATAATTCTTTCTTTTAAAGCTAAGCCTTCACCCATCCTTTGCTTTTACATCATCAACCTGAAAGCTGCATGTGCAATTTATTTCATATCAATAATAGACTATATTTAAAGTCTAGGTATATTAAAGCCTATTTACAGTATATAAAGACTATGGGACTAACTATCTAGAGACAGAAACAACAGACCCTCAGCTTGTTTCCCCTCCTTCATGTATCTCCTTAAGTCCATCTCACAAGGCAGATAGCATGGGTGACAAACCACATACAGCAAGTGGCCATCATGAACCCACAGCACACACAGTTTAATTATGCATCTTCAATCAGGTGCTTTGTCTTTATGTACACCAGTGGGGTGTCACTGCAACACTGAATACATTTACTCCCAGCACTCACACTTGAACACAACTTTATTAAACTAGCCCATATACAATATACTTCACATGCCACTATTTAGTAATGACTAATTTACTGCACGTCACTCCAGATGGAGATGGAGTGACACAGTAAATCAATCTGCACCAAGAACCGGGAGGGGATAACGCACACACATGGAATAGTGCCCCCTGCTGTGCTGGGAGCATGTGTGAAGACAAAAGGAGGATAAGCGCTGACAGGAGTAAATATAGGTTGCTGCTGGAGTAGCTTTTGTCACACTGTAATGTTGTGTTTGAAGGAAACTAAAATACGAGTGAAGTTGTTGACACTTCACCCATGAAGACTAAGTATTACTGAAGGAGACAAGGCAGGCCAACAAGATTCAAAAGAAGATCATGCCCAAAACCACCTCATCACACCTAGAAGAAGAACAAAGGTTCAGCTGCTTGTCATTGGATGACTACTTTAGTGTCCACAAAAATAGATTTGGAAGAATAATTTGAGTGATGTTTCACATTCAGTAATCCTCATTACTCACAACCACAAGTAAGAGTCCAGAGTACGGTTGTCTAATGCTCTGTGATAATAACACTGTGGGAAGAAAAACACAAAGAGGCTTTTCTTACTGATGCATCTATCCCATGTCCAGAAATAATAACGACAAATTAGTGGCTTCAGAAACTGGAACAATGTACATCACTAAAACCAACTCTGAGTCTGATTACAGAGCTTTTATCACATCTAAGGAGTAGCACAATAGCAGTGACTCCTATTTCAAGTATAACACTAGCAGTATAGAGAATGGCTGAGGACAATTAGTATTACTTGCATTGGTAGTGAAGTCCAGTGACAAATGGTCTGAGGCTGGAGGGCTATTAATCAACTGTTCCTCTGCAGTCAACAGTGCTCGCTATGAGCACTGATATACCTTGGATGGGCATTATCTTGTTCATTTTAAAGACCATGATGTTTGTGGTTTGAATAGCTGCATATTTACTGAGCTACAGAGAGTTCTGGAAAGGTGCCTGCTGGGTGGCAGCCAGTCACAGCAGCTCCTCTCTTTGTGTGTTATTTTTGTTAGTTTTTAGTTTTTCTTGTCTTCGTCCAGATATTGCTGCAAGCTTTTCTGAGCTGATGGGCAGAAGTGAACTAACTGGGATCTTTCTGATCTCCTGCGTTTGTGAGGGGACTTTTGGTGACCCTGTCAGGAAGCACACTTTACCATGGATACAGCACTGTTTGTATATGGCAGCAGCTACTAGCTATTAGCCCTGCAGAACACAGGTCTGATCCCAGGAAGAAGACCTGAAATCCACCAGGAGCTGAGGAGGTGGAGGTGTGAAGCATAAGAGAAGTGCTGAGAAAAGCCGCTGGGACGAGTCATCTACGCTGACGCGGACCAGACTGGACATGGCTGAAGGATTTCAGTGCTGATGAACAGACCAACAAGGCACTGCTGCCATCTGACTTCTCAGTCTCCATCACTTGTAGCAAACTCAAATAACCTGGATAAACTCAGACTGATCTGCTTAATTTTTCAACTTAAAGGCACCTGTCAATTCAGTGGCATTGTTGCTTCCACAAACCTTATTATCTGCTGTCTCACCTCTCTACTTGTATATTATTATCAGGCTATTGATCTACTCTGTGTTTCACACTTATTCTAGATTAGATCTGTTGTTTGTAACTTTTAATGTCAGTTTGACTCTGCTGCTGTGACACGTGAATTTTCCCTTCTTGGGATCAAGTGTTAAATCTTATCATATCTTATCTTATCTATTCAAATGGTAATTGGAAGACTGCAGGACTAGATTAGAGGATTTTAAGGAAGTCTAGCTTCTCTTACCACCACACCCATTTATCTAGCACAGCACAGAGCATATTTATGATCTCTTACTGGTACTTTCCACGTAACAGGGGTGTGTGTGTGTGTGTGTGTGTGTGTGTGTGTGTGTGTGAATGTTTTCTCTCTTGCTCCCCCAGTGGTGGATCCACTGGACTACATCATGCAGGTAAGAAGAGTAAAATAGGAATCTGGAATATATATATAATCTGGAATATAACCAGGGCTTTTGTGTATTGCAAACTGTTACAAATATGCAACAGACTTGCGTACAGCTGGTAGAAATAACACCAATACAACCATACATTTCAAGCTAATACATATCATAGCATGGACTGTTAGTCTGAAATAAGTACAAAACTTTCAATACAGGATCAGTACAGCAAAAAGAAAAGTTTAGTTTTTAAAGTTCAAGGTGAGTACCTGAGCTCCTTAAGAATTCAGTCCAGCAGAATTTATCAGTCACTTCCGTCTTGATGCCTTGAAAATAAACCCAGACAAATAAAATGCACAGTGCTCCCAATACAGCTTTTACTGTACATCAATGATGACATCATTGTAATGAAACCCAATCTAGCTATATACATTTATGTTTGAGTTCAAATGGAACATTAATTTAAGCTTTAATGGCTAAAACAAAAGAGATTTAATGTGAATAAAATACTGTGTAGTGCATGTTAAAAGAACTTTAGTATGATCAGTTTAGTGACGAGCATGAAGTATAAGTCCGGTCCACACTCAGCCATGCAGCTGGCCCAGGGCTCTCCTCTAACCTATGAGGTATTTACCAAACAAGGCTACTGGTGGGAAACAACATGGAAGAGTGATTTGGGCTGGCATACATGGCACGGTGGCCAATGGCAAGAGCAAATACAACTCCGTACTGCAGAAATCATGATAATAGAGGAAAAAAATGTCAAAGTTGATTAATGCAACACTTCAATAGTGAGTCAGGGATGCACATCATTAGGCGAATATATTCATCCTGCATAGCTTACCTTGAGGCTGGACAAAGATTTTACTTCTCTGTGGCAGCTTGAGAGAAAAAACATTGAACAATTCTGGTTACAACAAGTATCAGTGTATAAATGCTTAAATGTTTAAAATCAATCAGTAATTGCTGGTAGTGTTTGTTAAAAATTACATTTTATGATAACTATTTGCACTTCTTTCTTTTTATATCAGGCAACGGCAAATATTCAATTGATGCCCGTTGTGTCTCACATATATTTAAACAAAATCCAAATATTACAATGGAGTCAGGAAAACAGTTGCTATAATAATAGGAAGCTACAAATAAATCAGAGGGAATGGAAAGGAAATTGACTGGATGTTATCACACTAGATCCATCCCTTATGTGTGTTTTCTGTCACAATAAAAGCATGGCGATGCTCTCTCAGTGCCTGCTGTCAGCACTAAATGGCAGAGATAAAACATGCCACTTGGCTCAATCTGCAGCCCTACGGCTGGAATCTAATCTTAAAATAAAATATGGTAATACTTTTTTAAATGCCAAACTATTATGGGACCCAGGATGGCTCTTGCTGTTTGAAAATAAATTCAAACATTGTTTGCTCTCACTCTTGATTTTTCATAAAAGCTTTGCAACACATGTAAGACAGTTATGTTTGTCTGTATATATATATATATGTGTGTGTGTTTGCACATAATAACTAATAATTGTAATTGATATGAAATAATGTAGTCAGATACAATAAAATAAAAAAATTGTATAGACATACCAAAAATAACTCGGCCTCCTCCTTTAGTTTTTCAGTAAATGCAACTGCAAACCTGAAACACCCCCCCCAAAAAAAACACTTCAGTATGTCCCACGTAAAAGCATTTTCTGTTGAACGCAAATTTTGATTTGCTTTCATTGCTGACAGTTAGTTTCAGCCGCTTACATGCAATGACTGACAACAGCAGGGAAAAACACAGTGGTAACCGGAGTATAACATAAAAGTCAGAGCTGAATACTGAAAAAGTACTACTAAGGATGAATACACAAAGAATACAAAGTGGAAAACAAAGCGAATGTAGAACAAAAGAGAGAGGTTAATTTGCGTGAGGGCGTTATTAAATGGGCTAGTGGGCTCACAGTGGTGACTGTATTTCATGATCAAGGTTTGCATGAGAAGCCGCTAACAGCGGGAGGTGTGGATTCACATGTTTGAAGTCATGAGACCTCAATATCCCCAGTTCTCCCTGAAGGCAAATTTTCCTTTTACATCTACTGGAAGGATTGAGCACCCAGTTTCAGCGTAATCATTTCAGACACTAGTCAGGGAACAGGAAAAATATATTGATAAGCCTGTGTGTACATTAAAACACAGGCTGCACGGTTCGGTCTCATTCCTTCATGGGGGTACTCCACGCAGAATTTTTTTTATTTAATAAATCATGTGTTGGTGTTAATTTCTTCAATATTTTTGATTGTGATGTAATTATTAAAATAATAATTATGACAAAAGTATGAAAGGGTAAACGCTATGCCTAAATATCCATTTATTCCCACTGGTCACAACCGTGATATCAATTTATCTTTTATCTAAACATTTGTTAGTATGTCCGAGATTAAAAAAAAAATCACAAGATTATTGGAATGTAAGATTGTCTTGATTCCATTTAAGCAATTCCTGCTCGAACCTTAGGATGCTGATGTCTGCATCAAACCTCTATAAAAAGAAGCAAGTAAGAGATGTTGCAATACATTAATTGCATATTTGATACTAAAGATCAGTAAAGTGTCTATTATGGATGTATTAAGTTGACTGAACAGTCACATTTCTGTTACCCTCACACATTATATTACACTTTTAATACTATTTATATGATAGTTATTATATTAATTTATATCAAGATCATTAATGGTGACTAAAGAAAAAAAATAAACATTTAAAAAAGGTATATGTGATGTGTGGAACAAAAAAACTAATTAATGCATTTTATTTTAATTAAATAGGTTAAAACAGTTAAAACAGTTAAAACAGTATTGTGCAGCAACATCACCTGGCTTTCAGCAGCACCTGCTCCATAACCACACGCTTCTGCACAACTTTCACATCTTCATTTATGTCTGTTCCGCCAAAGATGACACCAAAAGGTACTCGGATGTCTGTTGTAAAGATTAAACATAAAACAGAAAGGTTTTTAACCCTTTAGGGACAAGTAGCTGTATAACTATAGATCTACTATTTTGTTAACACATGCACAAACGAGATATGTAGCAGTAAATAAAAGAAATAATGTACTTACCAAGGAGGAATCTGCCTGCTTTGAACAGATGAATGGCCAGTGCACCATCAAATGCAGGATATCGAGATATTAGGTTTGCCACCTGGGCAGGAGACTGAAATTCTGCTGCATCTCTAAGTTCACAGGTGTGTCCTGCGGATTCAATGTGGGACCTGGAGTAAATGAAGTAGAGAAGATCACCTTCATTGCAACTAAACAAGCGTAGAACAACAAAACCTTACATCCCTGATAATGTTAAAAGAGGAGGGTAACAGGAATAAAACATCAAAACATCAAAAGTCTTGTTTCACTCATCAATAGTCAGTAAATGTGTTGTTGGTTTCAGGCTGCTGTCACTGCTTCCTGCCTAGAGCTTCACCCTCCCCACCTCATTTACAGCTGACCTACTGAGACCACTGTGAAGTAAGACAGGCTGTTTGACAACATCAGCTTTATTTTTAGATAACTGGTTGATTGAGTAGCTAACTGCACTGTTACAGCCTAAACATTATGCTGTTAACAGCTAGTGTAGCTGGCTGCACTTAGCTACTAGGTTTATTATTACCTTATTCTCTCAGCTGTAGTGTGGTTCCCAGTTTTGGGGGTGAGACAGGCAAGAAAGAGTAATCTCATGTCTCCACGGGGCCGGTTTGTCCAGTTAAACAGCTAACATGTGAACTGTGGTGAGATCCAGAGGAGCTAACGTTGCTCCAGGAAGCAGAGCCTCTGCTGTACGTGCTGCTTTAGTACACTCGCTAAACTGACCTCCAATTACATTTCCTGACTCCATACCTAAGACACACACACACACACACACACACACACACACACACAGCTAAGCTAACAAAGCGCAGCAGTCGCACCAATAGGACACCTCAGTGCTTGGCAGCTCACCACGCTGCAAATGTTTACAAGTCCGTCTCTTATACGATCCGCTGGAAACACACAGCGACGGCAGCTTGGACGCGCACTGCTGGTCCATTTCTGCATGTTTCCAGACCACAAGTTCAGCAGAGTAAAAAAAAAAAAAAACACATCGACCTAGACTGTACTTCCACCTGCTGACATTAGTCAACGCTGGAATCTCCAATAAGTAATTCAATTAATAACTAAAAGGCAGCCGCAGCACAACTTCCTCCTCTCGGGGGCACCACGTCGACGTAAACGGCACAGCTCTCCAAATCACATGGATGGGCTGCTACCCGCGTCGCTCTGCCGGACGCGTCGGGTACGTGTCATTTGTAGATCGTCTTTTCAGCAGCGCAACTGTGCGCGCTTGCTGGCCGTCGGGTGTCACGGGATAGTACTGTGACTCGGGTTTTGTTGACTTCCAGTTCTGCTTTGACAAAAGTCTCGATTCAAGACGAGACCAGCAGCACATCTGAGCGGGGGACATGATCTAGTTTCATGGAGATCACCGAAGAGCACGGGGACTTGTTTCAGCAATTAAAGGTGACGTAAATCCCAACTCTGATCAGGCTGTCGTGGTGCTAAAACCACGTTTTACTAGTTAGTTATAAGAGTTTGTTTTACACCAGCTCAGATACGCGACTGTATCTCTGTGAATCCAGTAATCACAGCGCCCCACTTGTTTAACCTCTGCTGTATTTTCTATTCGCAGGTTTGAACTGTTAATACATAATAAAGGAGCAACGTTAGACATTAACTTGAAGTTTGCTGACAATGGCCAACAACCGGGATGCCAACGAGAGCACCCCTCTGTTGGACTCAAACTCTGGTAACAGACATTCACCCCGGTCGGTTTTCCAGGGAAGACGACTAGGATGTGCAGCCGTCCTGCTGGCTGAGTCATTAGAAAGGATGGCTTTCTATGGCATCACATCCAACCTGGTCCTCTTTCTCAATGGTAATCCCTTCTATTGGGAGGGCACCCAGGCCAGCCAGGCGCCTCTGATCTTCATGGGAGTTACTTACCTGATTTCACCATTTGGAGGCTGGTTGGCAGATGCATACCTTGGGAAATTCTGGACAATTGTTTCTAGTTTGATCCTGTATTTTATTGGCATGCTGTTTTTCCCTTTCATCTCAAATGATGCAACAAGGATAGAGCTATGTGGAGAAGAGATGGCATTTCCTGTGCAACCTGCTGAGTGCCTGAGCACAAACGTTACCCCGCCAAGCAATGTAACGTGCCCCGTTCGTGCCCCATATTGTGGCCCAATCATCTACACGGGGCTTTTTCTAGTCGCATTAGGTGTGGGCTCTGTGAAGTCTAACATCACTCCTTTTGGAGCCGATCAGGTAGAGTATGAAACTCATCACAGCCTGGAAAGACTGGGAATATAGGATTTCAGTTTTACCTTGACAGTTCACTGATCACATACATAATCCCTATCATTTTGGAGTATGTAGTGTTGTAAATGGGAAGTCATATGTCATTCATTCACTCACTCATACACACACACAGGTGTACACATGCGCGGTAACACATGAATTATATAGGAAGTGAAACACAGCACATTGGTCCGATGTGGCGAAGTGTTAGATTTTCCAAAAGGCCCTCTACAAGAATCCGCTGCAGAAATTAAAGTTCATCAATGGGGTCATTGTTTTTCGAATTAATCGAACCAGAAGTGGGTTAAGTCTTTCAAAGGGGACTCATGGGGTGAATGTAATTTGCTCTTGAGCTCAAACAGGCATTACAAAATGTTCACGTTTCTCTCAGTAGTCCCTTTGATGGTGTTCAAACACACAATACACAACAGCAGGAATAATCCATTCACTGCATGTAAACAGAAGAGAAGACCATATAGGTACACTGAAGTGCAGCAGCAGTTTGTGCTAGCTGTTTTTTTTATGAAGTAACTGACAAAACATATACAAGTTAGTCATAAAATGTTACTCCGGCTGCTAATTCATCTGTGCAGGCAACTTTTGGTGGATAAATCTGAAAAGTTGGATTGCATGAAATTAAAGTAGGACCCTTTTGTGAGACACCACACTTATACGTCTGTCAGGCTTTGATCAGTGTACTATTTTCTAATCATATTCTGCATTTGACAGAGGGCCAGCACTAAAACAACATAATAAATTAAATGTTTTTCTTGTCCTGGCATGACTAAAGCCAGGAGGGAACACAACCACTTACTCTGATTGAGCTTTGTGTAATACTGTAATACTGTCCATGCTGTTGTTAAAAACACATGACAATCAAGTGAACCATTTGGTTACTGACACTGAACAACTGCCTGGAGGAACCTCTGGAAGACTTATGCTCAGTAGCAGCTTGGGAATGCTGTGACTTTTCTCCCAAATAATGGACATATTCACTTCATCACACACTGATACAATTAGCATGTGGATTGGTGCAGTGCCTGTATGTCAGTGACATTATGGGCTTGAATATTCATTCAACTGAACTGATCACATTTCTTTGGCAAGCTAATGGTGTAGGCTATCATGGCAAATTCTGAAAGAATGCCCAAAGCCTCAGTAAGCAGATAAAGTATGAACAAAAGTTCCTGTTTATTATGGTTAACCCTCCTCTAAGTAACACGCTCCTACCACACTTTCTTGTTTCCTTATATTTCTTGAATTTTTATATTGCTGTTTTGTGGCTTTGAAAATGTTCATATCAATGTGATGGTGATCATGCGTCTTTTATTGTTGTGCTGCTGTGTTGAGTCAGGTTTGTGTGACACGGCTGTAGCAAGGTTCAGAGTTCAAGGACCCTAGTAGTACATGCCGAAATTAGTTTATTTTACATTATCTTCTTGTGTGTGACAGTTTTATCATGATGCACTGTTTTCTAATCTCAGGTTAAAGACAGAGGACCAGAGGCCTTGCGCAGATTCTTTAACTGGTTCTACTGGTGCATCAACTTAGGGGCTATCCTATCTCTAGGAGGTGTCGCCTACATCCAGCAAAATATCAGCTTTTCCATTGGCTACATCATTCCAACAGTGTGCCTCGGAGTCTCTTTCCTGGTCTTTCTACTTGGCCGAACTGTGTTCATCACTAAGCCTGCTGATGGCAGCGCCTTCACTGATATGTTCAAGATCCTGACCTTTGCCTGCTGTTCTCCAAAACCCAAGGAGCCTAACCTGCTGCGGTGAGTGCCATGTCAGATCTATGTGTCAGGGAATTTAAAGTGCATTTTATGTACTGATAGGAAAAAGATTGTGTTGTTGAGCAATAAAAGTAGTAAAAATGGACTGAATGACAAACAGCAGGCTTATAAAACTAGGGTAGCAAAGCACTGATTGATGTCTCAGTGGAAAGTCTCTTTCCAACAATGTAGCGAGTATTTTTGTTCATGGCGGAGTTGAGTGAGATGGTGACTTTGAACCAGGTGGATAACACAGCTAGGTGTTGTTGGTAGACCTTATTGTTAAAGCTGCCTTTGATCCCTCTGTATAATTCCTTTTTTCCCTCACTGGTCAAGGCATTCATCGTCATTCCCTGTGGTGCAAAGTTATTCTGAAGGGCTGTTACTTAACCAACCAAAGTAGCATAATCTGTTCAAAAACTTGACATTGAATATTTTAACTTGGCCAGTCCTGCAGCCTTTCAAGAATTACTTATTAATGCATTTTCTCCAGAGATGGGGATTATAGGCTTTAGAATAAAGTTTCTTTCCTATCTCTAGAAGAGCTGTTATTTTCAAGGTAAGATGTTCACAACGTCCCCCACGTCAAGAGAAAAGGATGCTTCTTTCATATATATTTAAATTATATAAAATCTTTATGTTTATTTATATGTTTATGTTATGTTATTAACCACAATGGAGTTTTAAATAGTATTCTTTTTATGTCCTATGAAGTAACAAACCGACACTGCTAGACACAGCCAAAGTGACCTATGGAGGAAAATTTCCAGAAGAGAAAGTAGACGAAGTGAAAGCCCTGTTGAAAATCCTTCCGGTTTTCTTAGCCCTTATCCCCTACTGGACTGTGTACTTCCAGGTAAGATCAATAGCTGAATCAAAATTCATGAGAAAGATCTAACACAAGAAGAAGAATATGAACAAAGTAGGATGAATTCATGCTGTGACTCTAATCTTGTTGTACTGTAGATGCAGACAACATATGTCCTGCAGGGCCTCCATCTCAGGATTCCTGATACTGCCCCAAACAGCACTTCGGATCCCCACCAGGTAAAACCGAAGTAGAGACATTCTCAGCCCAAGTGCCTGTTTCCTGTTTAATTAAAATTGTAGCATTGTGATGTATGTGGTCACATCTGTGGTTTCACATTCTGATTTGGTATTTTCATACTGTGTTGAGCAGCTATGCCATATAATTCTGTTAAGCTTGGCGCTCTAGCCTGCCTCTACGTAAGTAGCTTTCAAATGTTTCACTCCTGAAACTGAAGGAGTCAGTAGGTCACTGACACACAATGGGAAGCAGCAGCTGGAGGCAGCAGCAAAGGTTGGTAATGCCCTGTGGATTAAGTCAGAACTTTATTTCACAGACTAATACCTTGTAGATTAGCAACAGACTGACTGTATGTCTCTGTAGCAGGGCCTCCACCTGATTGTTCCCGACAAGTTTTGCTGGTGTTCCTGCGTCTTCCTCTTACTCATGTGTGATGGGTTCTGGAGGGTTTTGATGAAAATACACAGAGACTCAGAAATTAAAGCTGTAACCTAATGAAATTGGAATAGTCTATGAGGTGTACTACTGTATGTATATATAACACAGAGGTTCTGCTTTTTGGACAGGCATGCTCGACATGATAGTGAAGTGTACAGACTTCATGGAAATGTGAAGTGAAACACTTGCCTGTAAACCACACATCTAACCTAGTGTTGTATAAAAGGCACATATACAGTATATTAAATATTTCATGTGAATATTCTCTGATAATTGTGACACTGCAGAGTGAACTGAGTTTTGTTTACTGTCTCTAACTGTGTTTAAGAGCTCTGTCGGCTGTTGTTATGCGCATACTTTTTTTGTCAGTGAAAAACGGAACTAAGCCTTTTCTGCTACCAACGTTAACACTTCTAACATCAAAAAGGAAGTGAGATTAGATGCGCCTGTGATGCGCTCCCTCACCTCACCTGACACATTTCAGCGGCTAAGCTGAACAAATACTACCTCCACAAGCAGAGACTTTACTAATAATAATAACTTTGAATTGGAGACGAGAGAAAGCGTTGTTATTGATTTTTTTTTTTTTTTTGTAAATGATCGCCTCAGGTCTTGAAAGCACTCTGCTGTTGTTGTTGAATACAGTAAACGTTTGATTTATTAATATTGGGTTGAATTACATTTTGTAGTCACTTCTTTTATCTATATAATTTAGAATTTCAAAGACAGGGGATTTAGATGATCTTTTGATGAAGTACAGAAAATAGAGCATTGTGATGACTACAAACCTGCGTCTGCTGGGAAACCTCCATCACGTCATGCTTCCTGTTGCACTTTCTGTCATTCTGGATTTGATAATGCACAAACAAGGGAGGAAAACACTCTCTATGGAGCTGTGAACAGATTGCCAGCAGGTACTCCAAGAAATGGAAATTCAATTTGAGAATAAATGATGCTATCAGAAGTGTTAAACCAGAGACGCATAAGGAGCTCAGATGGCAAACATCCGTAGCATTTTGCAGTCTTTCATTTCTTCCTCAGTGTGATACTACCTAATCTTACATTGATACTGTGGCTATTCTTATTCTCAATTACATGTCATCCTGTCTGTTTGCTTAGTGTCTTATTCCTTTTCTACATCACACTTTGTTGTAATAAATTTACATTTGTGCTGAAAACCTTTATTTATGAATTTCTTACTCTAATTGAAATGCTTGTAAAAAACTGCAAATATTACTACTAGTACTACTAATACTACAACTACTACAACTATTACTTCTACTACTGCGACTACTACTAATAAAAATAATGATAATACTAAAGATAATAATTCTCGTTTTATGTTCTTTACTGAATCACTAGTTTTCATTTCATTATGTTTGACTTTGACCACCTGGGGGTGCCAAAGCAGTGTCAAGCCCAGAATGCACACCCTCACCTACAAGTACACTTATGCATACAAACACCTACAGAACTAATATTAATAATATGTCTAATATTTTCTATAGTTTTTCATTGTTTTTGCATTTGTCCAAAGTTATACCCCTTCTTTCTCCTCTGAATCTTCCAGATGACGTTCCGTTTCCCAGCTGCTTGGCTCACCATGTTTGATGCAGTCCTCATCCTGATGCTGATTCCCCTTAAGGATAAAGTGGTGGACCCCATCTTGAAACGCCGTGGCCTGCTACCCTCTTCTCTGAAAAGGATAGCAGTGGGAATGTTCTTTGTGATGTGTTCAGCCGTGGCAGCGGGTGAGTACACTAATCACTAAGCTGTCACATATGTAAGCAGGCCAGAAAAAAAAAGTTAGTTCTCTCTGTATGAAATGTTGTAATTTAACTGGCACATCTACATCATTTCTTATATGTAATAGTATTGTCCCTGAAACAAAACATGTTTTTACACCTAGGGAAAGGAAAAAAAACGGGGTCCATAGTTTTTAGCCTTTTTTCTTGTCCTGTAAAGTGCAGAGGGAGCTGTGGTATCTCACTTTCTGCTCCTGAGCGACCGCAGCCGCACTCGTTTGAACTGCTCAGTCGAACTCTTTTACAGCCTTTGGATTATTTTGAAAATAAAGTCTAAGGCAGACGCCGCTCCGCTATATTGTAAGATGCAGGCAAAAATGTTTTGAGAGGAACAAGGCCAGAGTCATGAAGAAAACAAATCAGCAGCTCTCAGTAACACGATCAATGGTTGTTCTATTTTCTACGACCACTGCACCTCTTTTCTCAGATTCACAGTATATAGAATATGAACATGTTTTGTTATCAGGAAAGATTTCGATATTGACTGCTTCAGACAGACCATTCACTGAAACAAATGTAACGGCAGTTGTGCAGGATAATTACATTTTTAAACCAGTTTATTAATATAATGTGTAATGTGTAATGTTTAATTTAATATTTTGTTCACACAAGTTAAAGTAAACATGAATTAGAGAGCAACACCTAAGAAATTTACAGACATCTATTATTTTAAATACAGTAATAATTTAGTCAATGTTGGCCAATGTTTCAGATTTTTATCAAGTTATAATGTTCTGCTTTTTTAGACATCACATTTTGTATTATATAATGTTCACATGTTATGTAAACATTTTATATTCCATGTACCAACCAGCATTATCCTAAATTGTACTGCCTATTTAAGATAATTGGTAAATGGTCTGCATTTATACAGAGCTTTTCTATCTTAATGGTACCTAAAGTACACTGCCTCTCATTCGCTTATTCAAACACACACACTCACACACTGATGGCAGAGCTGCCATGCAGCTGCTCTGACCCACTGGGGGAAACTTGGGGTTCATTGTCTTGCCCAAGGACAGTTTAACATCAAATCAAAGCACCGACCCCATTGACTAGTGGACGACGGCTCGACCACCTGAGTCACAGCTTCCTCAGAGATAACTCATTCATAGTATTTACAAATTGTTAGAATTGTGTCACATTTTTAGAGAAATCAATGGTGCTTTTTGGGGAATGTATGCAGTTTCCATGTTTCTTATGTCTTTGTAAAAACCTTATTGGTATCTTACAAATGAGAAGGTCAGTATTATAAATACGCTGTCTAAAATCTAAAATGGTCAAAGAGTTTTAGGACAATATTAGTTGACTTATCAAACAACCTCATAAAATAACACTTAATGAAGCTAATAAAAGAAAATTAATACCTAAAGTCTGAATAGAAAAGACTAACTTTACTAAAATGCGATGTAGAAAATGTTAAATAATGAGCTTAAGTAATGTTGAAGTCAGTGATTAATAGAGGAAGAAATGTGTCTGTGAAACTGAACTCTCAACCCTGCGCTCACTCTATATGAGCCTAGTGAAGAAGAGAAAGTTTGTTGAGGAAAAGGCTTCTGGTGGTCTAGTCTGAGAGTTATTAAAGCTTGACTTAGCCCATCAAAAACATCCATTTTCAATCATCAACATGCAGGAAGAGGTCTATTAACCTAATCTAATGTGTCTACGTTTTGGTTTAAAGTCATATTTGCTTTTCAGAGGACATGAGCATTCCTGGAAGGATAGGTGCTCTAACATGTTCATTTCTGGGTTTCAAAAGCTATTCAGATATTTACTTTTTCCATTTGGCTTCTTGAAAGAAAGTGCAATCCTTGCATTTGAATTGGAGCAAAATAAATTCTGAATATTGCAGAAAGCAATTTTGAGTTCTGCGAGTGGGGAGAAAGGGTTTATAACGGTGCAGTGGTGTGGGCATTGGTCACAGAATAGCAGGTGAATATATTGTAATAGTGCACTAGTGCAACACAGATGTGACCTGGATTTTAGGATCCCAATCAGGCAAGTGAATCCGATCTGTAAAGTAATTTACTTTAGATGGTATTCAGAAACCGTGCGAATGAGATTGTATCTGAATTTAATTATGCCAATAGTCTATCCCAGAATAATTTGCTGAGCCTGTGTTGTTTATTCCCTGCACTTCCTTCTTCAGAATTCCTTTAGTTACACACATTGACTCCTGGGATCTTTCTTACACTGTTATTATATTTTCATCTGTATTTCCCTCAGCTACATTTTTGTGCGTCCTCCGTTCTTATCTGTTCCTGTCCACTAACTGAAACCAACGGTTCCAGACTGCCACATTGATAGTTGGGAATGAGCTAGTGTGACATCTTTTGGCCAGAGAATAGTCGGTTCAACGCGTTGCACTGTCAGCGTGTCTGTTTGTGCCACACCACTGCTTTTCAGAGTTAAAATCACTTTCATCGCCTTGTGCAAGGAATTTTGTCATTACGACATTAGTGCAGCAACATTTCACAGGATCTCGTTGGCATGGTACAGAGACAGCTGGACATGAAGTGCAAAGGGACAGCGCTGAAGACACGCTTGTCAAGTGGACAGTGGACTGATTCAGATCCTCTTTTCATTTGTGCCCCATATACACAGCTCTTCAGAGCTGCACTGAGATTATTTTTAGCATCTTTCATTCTCGACTTACTAATCAGTTTTGGATAGGATAAAGTTTGCTTGTGTCAAAAATTGTCTCTTCCCATTATTTGTCATTAAAAATGGAGTTGTGTGATGTGGGATGTTTAGTAACACAAACAACACAAATAGATGTTTAGGTAAAGTAAGTATTTATAGTGTCAGACTTTTTCTGGGCAGCCCAGTGGTCTCACTGCCACAGATGGACGGCTGGTTTTATAGGATAGCCGGATTACAAGGCTACAACTCCCCTCAAATACAGCATTAAGTGTAGTTATGATAGGGGGCCGTCTCTGGGAGTTATCTGGAAATAGCCGCCGGTTACATGATAATAGCTATCGAATAAAGCTTTTAGAAGGCAGCAGTGGTTCATGACAACTGCTTTGCTCTTATTATTGAACTGTCTGCACTGTTCCATTACTAACTGCCATAATATGAAAGCATGTAGATGTGATCTTAATGAAGTAATAGCGTAGTCCTAAAACTAGCTAAATCCTTAATGGACTGTCACTGAATACTTCAAGAACTAAAGAGTGACTAATACTTTATAAAGCATCACTTCATTCGTACACCCTGTGGCACATTTGCATTTTTTATGTGTGTTTATGTTGCAGAGTTTTATACATACATACAGTGGCAAGAAAAGTATGGGAACCTTTTGGAATTTAATGTTTTTCTGCATTAATTTATCATAAAATGTGATCTGATTTTTATCTAAGTCAAAAGTATATATACAAATATAACACTAATATATCAGTATCAACTAGTTATTAATTCCAAGGGTTCACATACTTTTTCCTCTATCACTATAAGGTTTTTAGGATTGTTTTCAATAAAGACATGAAAGATCTTTTTGTGTTATTATTTTAAGCACATTATATTTGTTAATACTCTTGACTTAGATGAAGATCAGATCATGTTTTATGACAAATGAATGCAGAAAACCATGAAGTTCCAAAAGGTTCACATACTTTTTCTTGCCACTCTATATACGTTATATATCTAGTTTTTCTGACAATGCTGTGTCCAGTTTTTTTTCTCTAACCCTCAGCTCACTGTGTTTTTGTGCACTGTTTTCTATGTCCATTCCCTCAGGTATTCTGGAGACCAAACGCCTGGAGATTGTCAAATCAAATGGTACCATTGACCAGGTGCTTGGCAACGTTATCTACTACGCTGCAGAATTGCCCATATGGTGGCAAGTGCCTCAATATGTGCTGATAGGGATCAGCGAAATCTTTGCCAGCATTGCAGGTACAGTTTTTTGATATTTCTTGTGGAATTTGCATCTGTTAGAAGCACTCATTTAGCACGGCGGTCAGGTAGAGATGATGATTGAGACACACAGTAAAATACAGTATATCCTGTAGTGATGAGATTCATGGTTTGAGCTGGTTTAATCCTTCACATTACAATCAGCCTTCACTACTTGATTGTTCTCTAAAATACGTACTGCCCATTTTTCTAAGCAGAATGCATTGAAGACTAATGTGCAAACCCTTTTTGAGCAGTTTTTTGATTCATTCCCAGACCAGCCTAACGTGTTTGTGGGTTGTAATCCACAGTATACAAAGACGTTGATCGATTATTGATTATCCAGATTTTCTTACAGCACTGCATGCAAGACAGTTTTGTAATGGGACATTTTATAAATCAGGTGTGGATAAAGCAACCTTTTAAATTTCAAATGATGGTGAAAGCTGTGTCTTTGCTTTAGCCAATGGCTGACCTCATATCACCACCTTCGTGTGCTTGTTGTCCGTTCCATTAGATAACTAGATGGTAGATAATAATACGGATAAATGCACCGATATCTACTTTGTACTGTACCATGTAGCCCTGAGGGTATAGTCAGTTTAGCAACACAATTAACATTAAGACATAAACTTTTCACCTCCATGTTCTCTCACCTGGTGTGCTCACATTTACCACTATAAAATTTTATGTACCAACATAATGACAGAAGTAGTACATTACTCTTTAGGCCCTGCACCTCAAATAAAATATAATGCATGAATCACACTAATAAGAGTTCTATTTTATGTTTAACTCTAGCAATCCCTATCCAATTACCAATCATCCCCTGGCGATATGTTAGTGTTATCACACTTTAATACATAGAAATGATCAGTTCAGTCCAGCCACTTCAGGGGTGCTGACAGATACAGTGTAGATACAGGATAGTGTAGTGGTAACATTGCTGCCCTCCATGATGGAGACTGGTGTTCTAATCCCAGCTGTGGCCTACCTCCACTAGGGGTCCTTAGGTAAGACCTCCTTACACTTACTTTACCTGCCGTGGTACCTTGTTCCTTACTTGTAAGTCGCTTTAAAAACCTTTGCATGATCTAATTCACTGATTACTAATAAGAAACTGTTTTCTCTAATCTGCAGTATTTACATTTATAGTTGGTGATTTGGCAGATGCTTTTATCCATCCAGCATCGTGACACATACTAAAAGCCAGATAATCATAGGAAGTTACTGAAGAGTTCTGTCTTCGGCAGTTTTTTGAATATTGACAATGAGGTGTGAGCTGCTGAAACCAGTGAACACTGCTTTGGATGTTTTTCTGTGTGGGGTAGGGGCTAACAGATATTGTTCAATGGCAGTGCACAATGGGTGTAAGGACAAACCTGCATGGCCACGAGATGGAGTCAGCAGAGCTAACGTTTTGGGGAAAATTGCTGAAGATCTAAAGCGGCACTAACGCTGGGACTGGGACTAGAAAGTGGTCATTTTTTACACAACATTACTCACAATACAACCAGATTCTGCGTTGCCTCTTTGTGTATAAATGGTGTTAAAAACAATCAGCATGTAGACAAATGTCTCACTGAACAAAAATTGAGCAAAAAAAAGTGTTATCTACACAATGGGACAGAGGGGTGGCATTCAAAGACATCTCAAAACCTTGGTACAATAAAGCAAACTTATCTGCATGACTGTAAATCACTAAGAAGAAATGTGGATTTGCAATAATCCTCCTTTCTATTCATTATTTTGTTACCTTGGAAAGTAAAATTTATATCATTTAAACGACCTTGCTAAGGTTTTTTTTTTTACAATTACAGCAGATCTATCATCTGTGAATAGAGTCATCTCTGTGAAGATGAATTGTACTTTTGTATACTGTTGTACTTTTTGCTTTCCAAAGAGCTAGATTCATCCCAACTGGAATAGTTTTTTCTAAAATTTTATTCTAAACAAAAGTCCTAAGAAAAATTGACGCGGGACTTGTGACATCTCCTTAAACCACAGATTTGCCTGTACCTTCGTTTTCACATTGATGAATCCCAGTGTCTGTGTAAGTTGAAAGTGCGTACCAGTTGTTCATATTTAGCAAAAGTAAACACCCTGTTTGTGCCTATAAAAGGGCAACAAGTGTGCAGGGCCATGTGCACATTAGAAAGTTAGAAAGAATGTAAAAAGAACTGTCTGCTGACTTCAAATCTGACTTTGTGAATCAGATACATTGCTCTTTTCCATTTTTTACATAATTAAAAAGTGAAGCACTGGATCAAACTGGCAGTTCATGACACTTTGATACTTTCAGGGTATTTACTGGAAACTGCTTAGTAAGAAGCTGGATTTCATTTCTTGTGAGCTCTGACTTAAAGAGCAAATGCCATTTTATTAAAAGTTAGAGAATTTGCTGTTATGTTATATCAAATCGTGGCTGAAAAATCTGAGACAAGAAGTGAAACAACAGAAACAATATTCTCCTTTATTAAAAGAATGGAATTATGTTTGTGAGAAATGTACTGAACATTTGAACTGTGGCAGCTGTGGGCCATTTTTATCCTACAGTATAGTCTGTAATACACAATAAAAATCAGCCTTATGTTGTGCTTTATTTATCTGTTTCGACTTTATCCGTCTGCGGGTCCAGGCCTCAATCATCTTAGCGATTTGAGTTTGTTAAAGCCTCGAGCCACAATTGAGTCTTTCTTCAACTATTATGGTCATGTTGTTGTGGTCTCTTCATATAGTCATCACCTTATGCCGATATCAAGAGGGAAGATTGAACCATTAATATTTAAGACGTTTTTCCCGCCCAGTAGAAGAATTATTCAGCTCATTCAGTCACTTCTGTGTTTTTGTGAGAATAAACATTTGTCATCTCCAAGTCCACATATGAGATTATTATTAGCAGAATTCTATAAGGCTTACATAAAGGTCTGATATTCACAGTCCCAATGAAAGCCTAATCCAGACATAACAAATCTATAGGGATCCTCAAAATAAACTTACACTCCTTTCTCCCTCCATACCATCCCACAGGGCTTATTTCAAGGAACACTGGCTGGCAGAATTGTGACATATGTCTGGTAAAGGAGAGTATTTCCCCTTAGTCTTCTTCTGTTTGAATAAATCTGTTTAAAACCTCTGGTGCCATCAAACGTCCTCACTGGAATCCCTATTCTTGTAGGTTGATGGGTAATTCATTGCACATACTGCACCCAAGTTTGCCTACTCTAAGGCAATAACAATATGCAAAAACCTCTGCAAAGTGATTCCCCACAGTATTTTTAATTATGTATTTTACTTTTGAAAATGTTAAAGGCAAAGGTTATTTTCTGGGGAAGAAAAATCATCCCTCTAACAATGCCCCTAGGAGAAAACAATATATAGAAATTTTGGACTCCTTGCCTTCCCTTTTTTTTTCCATTTTTTCCAATAATTCTGGCTTTTGTTTGAGGAAAGGTCACGCTGTTTGTTTTGTGTGTGTGGTGATAGCAGTGGATGTCACTTTGATTGTATCTTATATTGTCACAGACAGACAAGAGCTGCATTTAACACGATGTTACAATCTTGGTCTGAACTGCTCCCTTTGCTGTGCACCGCTGTTTTTGAGAATCCTCACCAGCCCTTGCAGTCCCCTGTGATATGCATTGACCAGTGTTTGTTGCTATCAAAAGGTTAGCTTATGATATAAACAGATGTACCTTGGTGAACTTCTGGAAAGGTCATGCATGTTTTCTACTGAGTAATAACCTTATGTTTGTCATGTTCTTATCTAAATTATTTATTTTTTTTGCACACAGTGCAGGTATATTTAATGAAACTGTTCATCACATTAATTTGTGCAGTGGCCCCCTCTAAGGAAGGTCTCAAACGGCAAACATATTTAACTGCAGCTCCCTAATCTCTCCTGACAGATGTAGCTATGGGGCCTAATTTGAAAAATCACATGTTTGAGATGCCATGAAATTATCAATGTCAGCTTGCAGGCAAACTGATCTCTGGGCAAAAAAGACATAGATTTGATGTTTTTTCCTTCTTCGTCTGTCTTTCTCTTAGGTCTTTTGCCCATTTTCACAGTCTTTTTATTTCTTTCGTGACACAGTAAATACTGAGTGATGTGTTTTTTTCCCAGAAATAACTGTTTTTGAGATCAGTACCAAGCAAAGTAGATACACAACAATAGCACAGCACACCGGAGCCACCAAGGTAGATTAACTGCCAACTAGCTGCAGAGGAAGCCTTTTGGTCTCACATACAATATGCTAAAAGGAAAACAATCAGTGCCATAAATGCCATGATGCAGAAAGACAGATATTATACTCAGGTAAATAGTGCTATCGTGTTTGTTCTGCTATTACAGACATGAACTTAATAGTATGTGTTCAGGCACAGTGTATATGCAAATACCTCGAGTCTCATTGATTGTAACTTTAAATGTAGTAGCTAGCTTTTACGACATGCAAACTAGTTTTGTTCAAGCCACAAACATCCCCCAATAATCCCCAAAAATCTGTGTGTTTGCTCTCGTTGTTGCAGGTCTGGAGTTTGCCTACTCTGCAGCACCGAAGTCCATGCAGAGTGCCATCATGGGACTCTTCTTCTTTTTCTCGGGGATTGGCTCCTTCGTGGGCTACGGTTTGTTGGCTATTGTCTCCCTCAATTCAATTGGCTGGATGTCATCCCACAGAGATTTCGGTAAGAGCAGCTTATGCACTCTGTAATATGTGCTTTCAGTGTTGCGTACCACAAGCAGCTAGAAAACATAGCTGTATACAGTGTGTGTTGTAATGTTGCTTAGAAACAAGTAATTGACTTAATTGATGTGTGTTATTCACCAGTGGCCATTTGACATGAGTAACACAAATGGGAAGCTTATACAAGATCACTTTGTCCAAGTGTAACTTGAATGATGGTGCTCTTTTCTAACTATTTTCAGCACACAGATGATTGATCTCACATATTTTTGGGGGGGGGTTCTGTCCATAATTCAGTTGAATCAAGCGTTACACTTGCCGAGTGTGCTGCTAAATGTCCGGCCGAGTGCAGTATTGACTGTGCCTATCGACTGTATTTACAGTATGGACTGATAATAGAATTGTTGGTATTGATTCAGAATACAGAAATTTATTTCCCACAGACATACCTTAATAACATTCTTACCTTGTGCTGATTTAAAATGCACTTAAATAGTTTGTAAATTAGACGGAGCAGGAGGGGCACCACCCCCGCAGTACTCTTGTTTTAAGAGTGTTTCCCATAATATATAGACATGTCAGGCTAACGACAAAAGGTTTGTGTAAATCTGTCCAAGTGGTAAAATGAATAGTGTGGTGGTGGCAGCAGATGGATGGGCTCCCTAGTGAGTGGAGGCTCCCAACCCAGATGCACTTTTCCCTTAGCATGCTGTAAATAAGCCAACACTGTAAATTGTTTACCCACAAACACCTAATAGCTCATTAATACAGTGTGCCGACAGGTAGGGAGGTGCTTTTGATGATGTTAGCACTGGAAGATGCTTGGCACGCTTCATAAATCCATCCTTTGCTCAGCCTCGCTTCACTTGAGGGGCAGTTAAAGTAGAGCTGAATTGCCCGTAAGACTTCTTTTTACTTTCCAAAACAAGTCATTTGAAAGGTGAGATGCAGAAATAGAACAAAATAGGCTCCTGGCCACTTATAAAAGACATGTGGCACAAAGCATTAAGTACAGTCAGGGATCATGCAGTTTGTTTTTGTGGCTGTTTTTCACAGTTTGTTGGATGTTAGCTTCTTCCACATCTCACAGTTCTGTAGGTGGAAAGGATTCAACTTATTTCCATAGCTGTGGGCAAAGTGGTGTGCAGTAAACAGCTTCTCGGGTGAGTGGTGCTGAGTTGTACTGGGCTGTGCAGGCCTGAAGACAGATGCGCAACATTAATCACAGGCTGGGGTTCTGATTACATAGCCCTGCTCCTCTTAAGTAAAGCTGTCCCTGGAGCATTACACAGTGATGGCACTGCCTGGCACCACGTTGGTAGGTGCTCAGCTTTCCTGTTGTGCTGGAACTCCATCTACACGTGCATAAAGTAATGTTCTTCAGCATATGTAAAGTGTCATATAGAATCCAGTGAGACTATCCTTTGTTATGGTATTACCAGCTGTTTAGAAACGGGGGAAGTCCATTCTTAAAGTTGGGGTGGTAGCGGACAATTAATGGAGGACAGAGAGATGTATGTTTCAGATTGTCTTCACTTGGATGACTGTTTGCACTTTTGGTGTTCATGTGAATACTGTGGCCGTTTCAGTTCAGGCCAGTGTTTGTTCATCCCAAGCTGCAGCTATGATTGATAGTACGCTGTGTGTACAACTTGTTGGCAACATCAATCAACCTGTGCAGTCTATTTAATGTAATGAGACATACTGTATGTAAGTAAGCACACAACTCAAAGAAATTGTACATTTGAAAACAGTGTATGAGTGAGTAATTATTCAGCTAACTCTCATTGACAAGAACAGTTTACACAGGCCAGAGCTGAAATCATTTGTCAAATTGAAAATGATTAGTCAAGCGACAGTTTTGATTAATTTGTTTGATTGTTTCTAATTGTTTATTTGTTCCACCATCTAAAATGTGAAATCTTGCTGCTTTATTAAACTCAGTATCTTTGGGGGCTGGACTGAATTATGAATATGTCAACTAGAGACTGGAATTAGCATTTTTGCTGTTTTCTGACATTTTATGGATTATGGACCAGTTAACAGATTAATCAAGTAAATAATCAACAGATTAAATGATAATGAGAATACTACACCAGCTACTGCAGCACGGTGCCAATAAAGAGTTAAAGTTCCAAATGTTGTAAAACAAACAATGTAAAAACAACTGTATACTATATTTTATACTTACACATATGACATTATGTCTGTCTTTTCAATATACTGTATATATGTCACAAGAAAAAAACTCAGGCCACTTATTAAAGCATCTATAAACGAATGGCTTTCACATTTAACATTCGAGGGTAAATGACCTGATATGCGTCTGAGAGCCTTGTGGTAAAAAAATGGTTACATACTATTTCAGCCACATCTGTTCTCAAGCTTTCAACACATAGGATCACTAAGTGATCCTTTATGTTGAAAGGATCCTTCAAATCCCACTCTTCTCCCTCTGGTTACATCTGGTGGAGCGCTCATCCGTCGCACTCTTTTATTTGGTATTTTTATTAGCTTGGCATAATATCATCCCTTCCTTTCCACTCAAAGACAGCATGAAGCTGTTTTTACTTACTTAACCTTAAGTCAAGTTACTGTAACTCTTTTCAGTAGCATTATCCTTCACACAGGAATAGGTTATTGTTTCCAAAAAGTCTTTTGTTGCACCAAATCTGTTTCGCGTTTGTAGGAGCGTCATCCACTTGCAGTGAATGGCTTTTGTGAGCTGCTTTGATCACATGACAGGAAATGGCCTTTTCTTTGACCACTGTTCAAGTCCAGATTGATCTTATATCAGATGTCGGGGACGTGTTCGGACGTTCAGAGTGAGCTGACATTCGCACATCCTGCTCATGAAGTGTTGGATCACACTTAGTGAAATGTCAGTGTTTTAATGGATTCCTTTAATGTCACATGTGGCAAATTTATCATGAACCCCTATTCTGTCTGAAAGGCTTGTGTTTTAAAATGAAACTTTTAGTGTGGGCATTCGACTTGTTAGAGGCATCTGAGGGCACACGAGGATATTTAGCCTGTTAGCATGGCCATTTACAAAATGTTTTACAAGCCAGAGGATAGATGCAGAAAATAACTATATTTATAGCTGAAACAAAACATGCATTGATTTCCCTTCTGATTTTTTTCCAGTTCACAGGATGGCATTGAATGCATCGAAGCATTAAAATGTTGGGTCATTTCACTGAAGGTCTGGATCAATTGATCCATTTTCAAAGATTAAATTGATATTGACCCGTTTCATCTGGACTCACATGGTCTGCTCAAACTGGCTCAAGGAAAATTGTCCCACGAGTTTTTATCAGTCATACATTAGATGGCTCACACCTTTCATTGGGGAATTCAGTATAATCACAATCTAGTCATTTACCAACTCAGAGCTGTTAAACATTCCCTCTGAGCCCACAAGTGGAAATCTCAGACAAATGGTGTTACACTAGTACTTGTTCCTTAACCCTCCACTCTGATTGGTCTGCGCTGTTCCTGTCCACACTATGAATGTGCCTTTAAAATAATTGTCAAATATTTATGGGCTTCATTAATGTTTTTTACAGCAAGCTCTTGTTTAGTCTTTTTGCTTCTCTAATTAGCCTTTCATATTTTTCGAAAGTACTTAGCAGCCAAGTGGGCCCTGGGGGCTAGAGACTAAAAGGAGGAGGTAGAGTCTAACTTAATGTATATTAAAAATTAGAGCAAGAAACATTACAAAACTGAAACCTTGCACTTTTAAAAAAAAATGAGATGGGACTTTTTTTGCCAGTCTCATTACTTACGTGTTGGTTAAGAGAGATGTATTGAAATGTGGAACAAAGGTTGAGATCTGGTCATCTATCAGAATGATTAAATGCAGTAGCATTTTCTTTCTTAGTTAAATGTTAAAGTAAGGATTTTTTATTAGGATTGTGCTTCATTTTTTTACTTTTGCAGATCAAATTTTACTAAAACGTTTTGTTGTTCATTTATAGGCTATAATCCATGCTTTTTGTAAATGACCCTGCTCCACTAATTAGGACTGCAGCACCTGAGTGGTGGTTATCTGTTTATGTGAATTATTGATTGAAAACACAGGAACCCTCGTTGCAGTTCCTCTTTCCTCCTCTGCTCTCCTGTCAAGCACATTGTTTCGCACTTCATGAATTATTCAGACACTGTTTCGGTTTTTGATCTGTTTCTCACAATTTAAACGTTTGACCAGATTAAGATGACAGCAAAGTAAGTTAAAGCTGCGATGGGGGTCAACGTGTTTGTCAGGTTTTCCATGTGCCTATCACTCCATTAATGCTTTGGCAGAACTTCACAGTCGTCAACCAGCTTTCTTTTTCTAGATCAAAGCTTTCCAGCTATAGAGACAGCCCAGTGCACAGACACATAACACTCCTGTGTTATGTGTCCTATCATTGCAGTTTTTCTTTATTCCCCTGGTTTTCTAATTATCTTCTAGAGCATTCAAACAGCAGCAGAGAGAGTGGGAGAAGGATTATCTGTATCCGCAAAACGCGTGGCGACATTATGCCATATGATCTGCTCCACTGATCGCAAGTGATCACGCAAAGCACTAACATCACTTGTTTCAAATGACTAAATCCTGCTCTTTGATCAGCCGCAAAGGACACCCTGTTAAATCATGTACGACAACGCGGAGGTTTTTGTGTTAACTGAGGATATGTTGTGATACAGCTTCCTCTAGTGCACTGCAGTGGCGCTTGGTGTGAGATCCTGTTTTAATCACAGCTGCTGACGTTGTACATTTCTGATTAATTAAGTTTATATATTATATTTCAGCAGATTAAACATTTCTCATTAGACTGTTCCTGAAAGACCAATATTTTAACTCTCCCTGCTGTTTTACTTGATTTGTAGTTCCTTGCTTCTGTAGAAATCATTAATAGAACTGAGATGTTCCCCTTGAAATCCCGGGGTTTTTTATTACTGACTTTAATTGTATCCAAGTTTACCTCAGTTGCGCCTTTTCCCGCTGTCTCTCCTACTGAAGACGTTAGAAGAGACAAGGAAAATAAATGCAAAGAGAGAGGCAACAAGGAAATACGTTTTTAGAGAAATGACACATCCCTTCCTCTGAACCATCATTTAAAGTGACGTCCGTTTCTGATGATGGTGGCTTAGCTGGATCAGCTGTCAGTCAGGTTTAAGAGCTCTGTGCCGGCTTTTGTTAGTTTGGAGTTTGCATTTGCCTCCATACGCACTGTGTAAATAATAATTAGGATGTACACTTATCACCATGTGCACAGCGTTTTTTTTTTTTCTGTATGTTTGGAAATGTTCAAACTGTGTGACAAACATCTGCACGTATATGAAGAACGTGCTGTCTCACCTGTACTGTCCTCAGATCACTTAAACCACAGTGTGTAAATGTATTTGTTTTTGGGCAGCAATAAATCTAATAAATCTAATAATATCGAATAAATATTTAAATCTGCATTTATTGATATTCTGCTCAAATTCAATACATATTAGTCTAGGGTATAATTAGCATCTTTTGTATTTTGTAGAAAGTATGGATTGGCCCAATTGTTGCAAACCATCACTCAAACACAAATATACTTTAATTTAAGCTTAGTGATTGGATGTTTCTAATGTTTGTGACATGATGCCAAAATGTTTGTTTCTGGTGCCAAAATTCGCCTTAGAATTTGTAGTTATGCCATGAAGTTTATCTACACAACACATTTGTTCAAAAAGACAGATATTTGTTAATGCAGCCGTTGTTCTTTTTGACTTTACTGCAGAGAGAGTTTGATGCTGATTCAGGTGATAGCAGAGGTCCAACTGTGAGTAACCTGTTCTAAACAGGGGGCACCCAAAATGGCTCGTCCCACCTCGCAACTGCATATTGAGCGCATTTCAAAAGGATTCACTCAAAACGAGTGTCTGCTCTAATCTCTTAACTACCTTCTTGACCCAGAGTGTCGTCAACTGTCAACTGACAGGTGTTATTAGACTGTACTTGCTATGTGAATGAGGCCGAACTTGAATTGAGAATTGCCCCCTCCCATATTTAATTAAAATCAAGCCTGCTTCTCTTTCTCTGGCTCTTTATTTGGTGTGACAGTTCCACATGGAGGAGCTAATGGGAGCTTTTGAAGGAAGGCAGAAGATTGCTCTGGGGCTTCACTTTTACCCAGATGTAAGATGTAAGCTATGGGTATCTCTGCCTTCTATACAGACTATAACATAAACCCAAAATAAGTTTTTAAATGCTGCAGCAGAAAAAGATTTAAAACCCTCCTTCGCTCAGTGTAAAGCACTCTTCAGGGACAGGCTGCTTGTCCATCACTGTAGTAAACAGACTCGTCGTTTGCTGTTGGATACAAAGCCAATTGCTTTGCCTGGCATGGTCAAGAGGACAAAAGCAGCTCTGGTGCAAATCCAATTGTCTCCTTACTCGAGCAGTGGACACAGTTGTATTGTCGTCAACTTTGCCCTTCATGTGAAATCCTAGCAGTGCGAAAACCGGATTTGTTTAGAGCTTTACTCTTGAGCTTTGCTGCTGAATAAGGAGGACAGCTTCAATCAAGTGTTCAGCAAATGCAAATGCAGTTGGAGGCTGGAGTTTAAAGGCTGCTGGTTGGATTATCTAGACCCAGCAGGAACAAGGGTAGGGATAGTCAACAAGTAGGATTTCTTTAATGCTTGAAATTTACTGTATGTTCTTAGTTCTGTCAATCTCAGCTCAGTGTGCTTGTCTTCATCTCCCTGCTGTACACAGGTTATACTTCACTCCCTGCAAATCATAGTGGAAGCACTTTTCTTTTTTTTTCCTCCTTTTTATTACATACCATTCCCACGGGGAAACAAACTGTCCTTTAATACAGATGAAAGACTCCCTGCTTCGAATCGCAGCTGAGGGCTCATATTGCTCTGTTATTTCTGATACTTCGGTCCCAAATCGGCGTTCCTTCCCTGTAACAACGGCACGACGCAGGGTCAACTGCCTTCACTTCCAGAAGGTTTCGCAGCACCGATATGAGAAGTAAAGAGCCCTCCCCCATCCTCCCCGCTGACTCATGAATTCCCAGCAGAATCATGTTTCGCTGCCACGCTCACGTCAAGCCCACCTTTCATGTCTAGCAAAAACATAGCAACCTGCCGCGGCTGCAAGCTTGTGGCCATTTACCTTTGCCATTCTTTTAACGCAGAGTAGCACTTTGTGATAAAAGAACCCTCCTGCTGTCCCCCTCTGAATATGTCTCGACTGACTCTTTTGTTCCCCAAATTTCCATATTTGTCACTTTGCTGCGCAGCTCACAGGTCTTAAGCGTCACATCAGTGCCAGTCTTGCTGTTTGCCGCCTCAGCTACGTGGGTACATACCGTGCTTTATTCTAATAATGTCTTTGTTTTCTCTCTTCTAGGTAATATCAATGACTGCTCTCTGCACTACTACTTCTTCCTCCTGGCGGGCATCCAGGGTCTCACCTTGCTGGTCTTTCTTATCGTCTCTGTTAAGTATGACAAGCAGAAGGCCAGAGTAGGAAGCCAGAGGCAGAGACACACCTCTTCTTGACCTCAGCACAAACCCCATAATTCCCTTCACTTTGCCTTCCTTTTCCAGTCATGCTCTCAATGACTCTCTGCCCAAAGACCCTGTGAAATAGGTACTTACTAATAAAATCCTACAAAAGTTTGGGTTACCTCACACAGTCCTGTCAAGACCATACAGTATATTTCGTATTTGTGTTTGTTTTAGCTTTTAAGTGGGGATTCTTTATCCTTTTTTATATCAATAATGGTTTTACATCACTGTTAGGATGCACAGGCACCACTGAACGAATAGAGATGAAGTGTAGAAGCCAGGTTTGAATAATTCCTACTGCACTCCTTAAATCCCGTGTGTTTACTCTCGTTGCCTTTCTTTGATCATTTGCACTTGACTGCAGAAGTGGTGCCAGATTGTCTTTCTTCCTCTCCTTTTTTTTTTCTTTTAATTGTCAAATCATGGAGAAAGCTCAGTTGTTTTTCTAGCTGGATTGTTACTTTCTGTTTATTTGTGGACTTGCTCTTTTACTAAGCATTTTGCCAACCCTGGTTTGATACACACTGACCAGTTTAATAGTTTCTGAACAAACATCTTTGAAATTGTCTAAATTTATGCATTAAGTGTACTTAAATCCTTTAGATGCCTATGCAGCAACATAGCTGTGATCACACTCAATGGGTAATTTGTTTTAATGCAGGGGGTAATTGTACGTTTAAGGTCTGTTGCAGATTGCAGTTAATATTTAGACAACATAGGACTTTTGTTTGAGGACATTATAAATGAACATACTATTCATACCTAATATTGGGAGCGAAAATACACATTTGTCTCCCACTGTCTGTGATTATGCAGTGTAAATCCACACAAATCCATCCTCTAAAACTTCTAGAAATCCTCAAACACCACCAAACATGAATAATTATAGCTCCTCATGTTAAACATACTCCAGTTTCCTTGCGGTACGCCAGTTTGTTTATTTTTTCTTCGTTTCTCGTCAAACTGCAAAAACCATATGTCTCAATGACAAACAACTAATTAGAAACTAAGCTTTAAGATTAACAGGCAGCCTTGAGTGTTCCTCATAAAATATCTGCGGTATTAAAGCTTGAATTGTGATTAAAACGAGTTCTATAATTAATACATAAAATTTAATAATGAAAAAATAAAAACCTGTTCACATTGACCACCACCACCATCAGAATTTCACAGCATTTGTTTCCAGAGACACTTTTCTGTTATCATGGTTTTGCAGATTCGCCAGAAAAAGTTTCATTCTTACTGTTGTATTTATTACACTGTGATACATTTATTTTAGGAATTGTGCGTGTCTGTGTGTGTGTGTGCGCGCGTGCATGTGTGAGTGCGTGTGTGTGTTGAATTTATCAGAATAAGTAGAGCAAAAAGTACAGAATTTTATTAAAAGAAGAAAACTCTCAGGGCTTAAGGAATAGTGTTGAGTGACGTCATTCTCCAAGAAATTAAATTTGCCTTTTGGGAGCTCAGAAGAATGTTTACCCTGTGGTGTAAATAAAGTTACAACTGTAACTGCACATAACCGTGCATGTTATTTGATGCCTGTCAGTGATTTGTGGTTACGTTTAATTGGTTGGACGAACAGTTGTTCAGTGTTTTACTGCATATTTTATTCACTGTGTACTTGCTTTGTCATCTCAGTCATCTTAAGAAGATTCATGAGGTTTATTTTCAAGTTATATTCTGTCTTCAAAATGCTGCAGAGATCGAATTTTTTTGTGGTTCTGTTGTGTGACCATTAAAGTATATTAAATTGATTGCTGAGTCTGTCGTTTTCCAGCCTCTGGCTAAAAAAAAAAAAAGCATAATTGCATAATTGCAAAGCTCGTTTAGACATTACTTAACACAGAAGTTTTAAAAAGTGACCCCCCTCCCCCAACCACACACACACACACACACACACTTCTCTACACTTTGATTTTCTTTGCAGACCAGTGCTTCTTTGTTGAAAGTTGTGCAGTCTGAAGTTATAGTTGTGTAAATGAAAGTTAATACTGTTTATGTCTCTAAGTTTACTCCTTGTTTGTACAGTTGTACAGTAACATGTTGTGGTCTTTTGTTTAAACTTCAGGCATTGTGGTTTACACTTAAATCACAGACTGGGAGGTGAACGTCTGCCATGATGTTTTCATGGTTAAAGTTGTGGCTTGTTTATCCTAAAGCAAACAGGTAGACTGCCTACATTATTTATTTTACTAAATATGCACCCTGTGGCAGTCTGTTAGAAAAAGAGGTTGCAAACACAGAGGTGTAAAGCTTCATTTTGCATCCCCACTGGGGAAGGCTGCATATTTCTTCTTAGTTTCATCAGACAGAGATTGAAATCAACACGTCATCACAGATTTTTTTTTTTTTCTCCAATGCCAAGGCCTTCCAGCCATAAGGCTGGCAGAGGGCTATTTCCTGTTTGATTTAGTCAGAGAGGCCACATCGCTGTGACTGAGCAGACAGCTCGATGTTAGAAACCAACACAATGCCTGCAAGTCATAACTTGTTTCTCATATTGAGGGGGAATTTCTGACACATGGAAGCAGTTATGGAAGCAGAATTGCAGGGCAATAACACTCAGATATATAGTCTTGGTTCTGGCCTCACAATACTTTAAGTTGATTTATTGGTCGGGATTTAAGCAAGGAGCAGGGCCTTGGAGAAAGCACTGTCTGCATACATTTATGCTTGCTACTATTTTTGCAGCAGCAAGTGTCATGTAGCCTCTGAATGCTAAAGAGCTTCGCTAGTACAATATTAGAATTTCAGTAATGCAGGTTATGTACACTATGGCGACATGGGTCTGTTGGTGCACCACTTTGATGATTTGTTGATCTCAACTTTTCCCCTGGAGTTATAATGAGGTTGCCATTCGTGGTTTGAGTGAATGCTTGGCCAAGTTATTTTATACTCACTTTGATGATATATAATGCCATCAGCATGTCATGCGTGTCACTGTCCAATACTTTGGTTTATGATCACAAAAGAGCAAATCCTATGATGCTGCCAGTTCAGCTATACTTTATATATACTTTTAAGTATATTTGCTCAGGTAGTAGGCTACAAATTTTGTATAGTATTTTCTGTCACTTTATAGTTGAGCTGTTATATGAATTAAGAAAACATCATTAGTTTATGTAAGTCCATGTCCTTTCTATTAATTTCTTAATTAAAATATTATTCCAAGATCTTTCTCCAACATTTTTATCTGCTCACTGTCTCTTCTAAACTTTCCAGGGCATGTGACAGTCTGACAAATGTTAAGCTGCTTTTAATTGTATTACTGAGTCTTACCTGTGTAATGAGTGATGGGCAGATGCTCCTAAAGATGTTCCTTCTGTAACTGGAGGATTAGGAAGTATCATTACATGTTAATTAAGATAAGCTTATGCAGACACAATGTTCAAGAAAATGGCTAAGCAGACAAATTGCTCATCTCTAAGTACTAATCATCAGCATTTACATAGACCTAATTACTGTATCTTATCTTAGCTGTCTTTGTTCGTAGGCATCCTGGAGCCTTTTCTGTGCAAGACTCCAAATAGGATGGTGTTGGGCAAGATACAAGGGGGTTTAACTCAGGGCTGATCTGCTTCTAACATGCTACACCAATGAAGTCATGCTGAGGATATCAGCTACGGCAAGGAAAACATGTACAGCCTCTCACAATCTGCTGTTCCAGAAAATGAGCTAGTCTTCTCACTTGAAACACTGTTTTCTGGGGGACTGAGCACAACGGCGGGTTAAGAATGTTCATTCTGACAGATGATCTGTGAAATAAGCAACCGTAAAATGCTTTAACAGCGTACATCCATCTGGATTTACAGCATCAACCTTGGTTATTATGAGCAGGCCCTGTGGTTTAGAGCATCTTATTTGTACAGAATGGGGCTTGACTCCCATAAAACGGTACAGGTATCAAGATAAATCTCTCCCAGCCACACTGAGGAATTCTGTTCGTGCCAGGCGTATCTTGGTGGCCCTCTGACCTTCTATTGTTTTCAGGCAGGCAGAAAAATGTCCTGGCCTGTCTTAGAGTATCAGCTGATATGTCGCTCCCCTGTGCACAGCGCCCTGCTAGTCCTCCTGGGTCAATATTGCTATATCTAAAAAATGGCTTTGGATTTTTGGGCCGTGACTGATATTTGTTGTTGTGCATTTGTTTATACTGGTTGGTTCACAGTACATCACTTATAAACTGGTGTAATGGGGACAAACCTCCATTCTTGGGGCCGAGTATCTGTTTATTTTGAGCTGTTTACAGTTAATTTTGGACTTTAGGACTTAAAGCTGGAAATACTCTATGCACTATTAATTCCTGTTTGAATAATAGTTACTGTAAAACTACAACGCTCACTGGAGAAATTATTTAGCATTTTTTTAAGGAGGTATATAAATGTATGTTTGCTGTTTGCTGCAGTAATAGAAGGGGTTATGCTGAAGGAACAATTACGAGCCATTACTAGAATAGTGAAACAAGTTACTCTGTGTGTGTGTGAACATTTGTGTGGGCATGGTCTTGATGCATGGCATTTGCCTTTCCCACTGTGGGGCACTGGTCAGGTGGGAAATTGTGTTTACAAGACTCAGATTTGGCACAAGGGTTTTGTTTATGAACAATGTTGTCTTTGGTTCCCCGTGGCTCCATCTGTAAGAATTGGTCAGACCATAATGTCAAGCTGACCTTGTCAGCTGCTCCTTCATTCCTCTGCGACAGTGCTTGAGCGTGTTTAGTTGCTGTAAAACTACTGTGCACTGATTTAAAAATGAATTCAAAGGAAGCAACATAAATCAAGCAGCGAATAATCATTTGGAAATTGCAAATACAGACCCAGCACATTAGGACCACAGGGAGCACAGCCAACCATTAGTGAGAGTTTGTTGGTCTCACATCATCAACTTAATTAAAAATCCATTTAAGATGGAGGCCTGGGGAAGGCTTTTTCTTTTCCTTTCAGGGAAGTCGAGACTTCAGGGCCAACAAAGATTAGTCTTACCATGCGCCTAGAATGGAAGTGAGAACAATAATTATATCTCCTGTGCCACATCCCAGCAGGTATGAACACACGTGTAAAACCAGAGCCAGAGGGGGTGGAGACCGTGGGTCTCTAATGGGCTATGCAGCTCTGTACCTAGCTGAGGAGGCTGAAACCACCAACGATGGACATGCAAAGGGAGTTGCAGTGGTATTTTAATTACACGGGGCCCTCCATCAATCAAGCCCCTTGTGGCTGACAGTTAAATCTCTCCTAGACCTACACTGGCTCCCCCCCGCCCTTCACAGTCCGCAGGCTGAGCACAGCAGCCACAGTCCCAGCACACTGCACACGGATCCCACTTCAATCCCCTGTAGCCACTGATAGAGCCACAGAAGCAGGAAAGAAATCACACAAGAGACAGCAGATTGCACAGCAGAAAGAAAAAAAAAAACATATCAGGACAAAGCAGAAAGAGAGACAAAGAAATAAGGAGGGGAGAGTTTTTCCACTGTGCATGTATGTGCATAATTTAATACCTTAACTGCTGTATTGTGGATTTATACTTAAGGTCTAAGGTCTTATTTACTAAACCACATTTCTGAAAATGTGCCAAATAAGAGGTGAGCTATTTCAAGTAGTTTTCAGTTATTATCCAATAGTTGTCTGGCTGCAGCCTCATATTTACCATCATACACATGACAGTGGTACCAAGCTTCTTGTCCTACTCTAAACGCTTCTTTCCCCAAATATCAAACTGTTATTGGATCTCCGGTATTGTTTGATTCTCTTGCCGTGTTAATTCAGTGCCCTGGCTCAGCATGAACTAGATCAACAGCATCAGCACAGAGGCAGAAAAGGGAATCCTTCAACAAGCTACTTTAACTGATGAAACTGAAGTAGAAAATCCACCGAACTTTCATACAGGTGTCTGGAGGGGCTCCATTCGTCGCCGACTGTCGACATAACTGCAGCTAATCGAAATGGCATCCCTAATTACACTCAAGGTAGTGAGATCGTTCGCTGAAGTATCTCGCCTCCCCTCTTCTCGAGCTTCTCAAGCTAATATTGGGAGCGTTGCTGATTAACAATCTGAACCACGCTGCAGCAACAGTTAACATAATGTGAACATTTCTCCGCTTGATGTAAAATAATAACACACACAAAAAAAAAAAGCACAATCAGCCAACACCACTGTGATGATAATAACATTCACTGAGCAAAATGCAATTTTTCAGCCGACTGCCTTTGTTTAGGAAGTTTTTTACAGATGATTATCATTTGAGTGATTATCTGAATAATAAAAGATCCATTTCCAAAAAGATCCAAAAAGAAAACATCTTTCCCACCTTGCCCGTAATTATCTGCATCTCCCCCCCCAAGAGACGGAGAGCGCAATACATCCCACTTTGTCCATCAGTACTCTCTTCCTGGAGGCTGAGGGACAGAGGTTAATGAGACCTTAATTGGCATTTTCTTCAAAGCTCACAAAACTTTAAACTGCAGGGTGGCTGGCAGTAGGAAATGTCACATTACCATGTTGTCCAGGCTTTTAGTTTATACACTGACTGTCATGTTAGTGTGCTGTGTTCTAATAGACTGGATGAGAGTATTAATGGCCACTACCTTCCTCCACTGGCCAGCACTAAAAGGCAGCTTTGTGCTGTGGCTTTTGGGTAATTGAATCTCATAAAATACGCTTCATCCAAAGATGAATGTATAATTGATTCCCCTTTGTGGACCACATTCCTAGGCTAACCTTAGGACATGAAAAACGAATGAGCCTTACGAGGCTGCAGTCAATAAAAACTGAATCATGCTCTTGACATTGTTGTGTATTCCTTAAATGTTATGAAAATACAATATACAGAGCAACAGTACAATGCTTTGGAGACTTTTCTGAATATACATAACAGGTGTTCTGCTGTGTTAAGAAGGATGAGAATGAGCTGGAGAGTTGTGCCTTTTTTGCCCTCCAACGACATGCAGATATTTCTCTTGGCTTGCTTTGGCCTTTCCAGAACTCTTCTGTAAGAAATGTATATCCAAAATGTTACAAAAACTTCCAAAACCATTTAATGTGCACACTCATCTGGAACATCTATCTAGTCGTTTTACTATTCGTTTTAAAATCTACATGTCGTCTGAATGTCGCAGGTCGTAGTTGCTGCAGTTCGGTCCTGGGATCATTACTTGATTTTATCTAAACCCTGTAGTAATAAAATGATAAAAAGATACTCATCTGATAAACAAAGGAAAAAAGAACCACCGAACGCCTCATTCGTTGGCATACTTTTCATTAGTGATTCATTGTCAGTCAGTTATGAAATCATGACAGTCCTCTCTAATTTGATGACCCTTTGGCAGTTTGGTGTGATTCTGACGTAAATGTCCACCTCTTTCACCTCTTAGGAGTCCAGTTTCTGTCCAGACCCACTTTCTTCTGAAAGGCATAAGGGTGAGCTTGTTACAAGTGCAAACAGTACATTATGCCACTTCTTTTAAAGCACTCTCATTTAACCTTTCCATGTAATTGCGCAACTCCTTGGAGTCTCCCAACTCCACGTCTTGGCACACCCACTTAATGTCCTGGCTGTGGCTTCCAGTTAGTGTGTTAATAGTGGGGTAGCTACTGTCTGAGGGGATGGTGGTGAACGTGGTGAACTTGACTCGCTTCCTCTTGGTGGTAGGTGAGTCTCCTTTGCTGTCCTTCGCTATACAACTTGTGTCTGCCGCGCGGTGCACTTGACCCTGGACATTTTTCTGGCCCGAGCTGCCATTCAGTAAGTGGCTGCCCTCCTCCAGGCCGCTGCTCGAGTCCATCATGGAGGTCTGTTCCTCTTGCTGGGGAGAAAGACTGATTTGACTCTCCAGCAGCTCTGCCTCGTTTCCCTAGCCACACCCAATCGTGGGCATGGTTCATGCTCTCCTGGCCCTCAATGGAGAGCTCCTTGTGGCGGTATTTTAGTGTATAAGAGATACAATTGATGAGAAACACCAGAATGGCGAGGCAAAAGACCCCCAGCAGGGCGTACATCCCAATCTCCAGGTCTGTGAGCCCACGAGCAGTCTGAATGAGGTCATCGTCCATATTGCGGCCACGGGGCAGATCCACTTGGGCAGGGAAGTCGGCAAAGTCAATTGGCATGTTCTGGCTACCATCATCAGAAAGTTTATCCCCATTGGGTCTGCGCATTATTGCACTTCTAGTGGTAGTGGCTCTCCTCAACACCCCATCCTCCATGTCAGAGATGGAGCTGCCATAGTAGTGTGTGTCAAGGCCAGTCCTGTCCTGTGAAGGGGAGAGCCTGCCAGCCATATCGTCTCCATCAGGGCCGTAGTCGCTGCTCCCTCCTCTTGAGCTGTCACTGTGACCAAACTTCACCCTGATGTTACAGTTGCCCACTGCTAAGATGCTGCGGCGTTTAAACTTCTGGCAGACCTCACAAACAGTCATTTCCACCCTGACCAGTAGGCCTTGGCCCTCTGCCTCCGTTACTATGACAGGCCACTTCCACGAGGGGTCCTGCTGCACTGTCACCACTTCCTCATCTAGGGAGGTGGCTGTCAGAACGAAAAAGTCTGGATTGTACAAGTCTAGAGGAGCCACTGAGCCGTCGCTGAACTGTAGCCAGGCACTGATCAAGGCCTCCTGTTGAAACACACACAAACAGAGGTACACAGACAACAATATGAAGAGAGAGAGAGAGAGAAACGAAGAAAGAAGTAGTCAGTGACACAAAAGCAACATGTTTTGCTTTGGTCTTACAAAGAAATGGAAATTACAGTGCAAAACTACTGCATACAGCCTCATTTCATGGAAACAGACTGTAACATGTAATTTTGTTTTCAATGCATTAGCTTTGAAATTATCATAAAATTGCAAGGCTTCTTTGCTCGAGAGTTAGAGCATCAACTAGATGTTGTTCAGGTACTCTGTAATATCCCATTGTTTGCTGCTGACTTTTACCCTAAGTGCAGTGATTTGGTATAAACGGGACACAGAGTGATTATTTGATCATTTAATGTTCCTTTCTAATGGTGGAAGACATTGTAAGTCGAATACAAGTTCAGAGGGTCACGTGGTTCTGCTCGCTCAGTGGGATGCAGATTAAAAGATCAGACAGGAAAAATCAAACATAGACATTAAACAATGTTCATGAGGATTTACCATATATAGGCATCTTGAGGCCTTTTCCTGCTGCAGTTTCATAATTTGCCTTTTATATCGTCAAAGGACTAATTCCCAAAGGCGCACAAGTGTATCCCCACAATGGTCTGTCAATGCTCCCTAATTACTGATACCAGAGGACTGTGAGTGCAGCGCTGCCTACTTATCTTCCAGTGTTGCTTATGGAGACAGGGAGATAAATCCTTCACATCCTTCCTTACTTGGAGGGAGGGAATAAAGAGAGGGACTTCAGAGAACATTCGAGAGGTCTTGATGGGCAGATCAAAGAGGCCACAATGAGAGTAGCCAGGGCAAAATATGACAGTACGGCCAAGTTTGGACTGTAAGTTGTGAATTGTACGGGGGCTGTAATGTTGCATTTGCATTTTCTGAGATTAAGCTGCCATTTTTATTAGTTGCCCAAGGAAATACATTTGGTCACACCCTGGCTCTCAAGCCTTGGAGTTAAGAGGGTTAGGATGATGTGAAACAAACAAACAAAAGCATGTACACAAGCATATGCACACTTATGACTTTCTTTGATTGTGAAATTGCTCATTCAAAGTCCCTGATAGCGTGAAATAGAATTTGGAAGTAAGGCTTTTGTTTTGGAAAGAACAGCAATCATTAAAGCAGAATGTACATTTTTGGCTTCAGTAGATATTCTGCCTTTCATCAAATAGCTATCAAACCATGAAAAATAATTTCAGATGCATAGAGATGATATGGTAATTACTGATCAGGACAAATTAACATTATTCTCTGTCTTAATCGCACCTAAATAGTGTTTACAAATAATTACTGTTTTAATATATTTGAATTAACATCATTTTCTTAATGTGCTTTGTATTTGACTATGGAGGCCATAAGAAACCTTACTTCATCTCTTTTACTGTCTATTGTACTGTACCCTGACCTGTTTGGGGCTCTGCAGAACCTCCTGTGTGGTCGTAGTAGCCAAGATGGCTCTGTTGCTTCCTGGACTGAGCTGCAGGCTCATGGAGAGACCCGTCACCAGCTGGACCCCCAACTCTGTGATGGTCACTTTGTCATCTACCACTGTGATAGTCTTCTCTGCCAGGATGGTGTCTGACAAAGGAGACAACACCTAGGAGGTGCAAAAGGACAGCAAAGAAAACTATACATTATAACTGTCACTATGAGAAAGTTGAACACAAAAGAATGAAAAGTTAGATTTTCTTCCACAATATTCCCCTCACATACATGACTGGCAAGGAATAACCTGTGACATTCTGGTATGATCAATTACTGCTGTGCTACTTCACAGAAGTAACTCAACCCATTGTACAGCCTGTTCATAGAAGCTTTCTTCATTTCCTGCTCTAAACACCCAGGGTTGCAGAGGTCTTTCCCAGGAGAAATCAGCAACAGCAACCATAGTTCACCAGTGAACAGAGACAAAACCAGAGAAACTACATATATATGCCTCATCAACAAAAAACCCAAGGAGAAAAAAAGTCACGTGGAATCCAAAGGCACCGAACGAGTGAGCGTTTAGCAGTGAAGATGTCATCTGCATTTAAAAAAAGTGGATTACCACAAGTTATAAGTGCTTTAGGAAAATGTCTTTCGAAGTGATTCATCTGACTTAAAAGGCTCAGAAGCCCCTGTGCAATATGCAAAATGATACACAAACCCTACTTTTTATTTTATCTCTTTGCTCAGGCTGTGTGGATCAAACAACTCCACTTGGCCACGATCCATCCCTCATTCCTCCTGTAGGTAAAAGTCCATTCCCTTTCATTACCCTGGTAATCCAGAGGGTAAACACTCTCTAACCTCGAAACAGAAGCAGGAAGTCTAACTAAATGTCTTTGTTCTGAATAGCATGTGTCTGTGATTTTCGCCACATGTATCTGATATGCTGATCTGAGTGTCTCCTCATGCAACTGCCTCCGTCACGGCTGTCAGACCTTTGCACTCCTCACACTTTCTGGTTTGTGCCTGTGTTGTAAGAACGTGGATGTTTATTTGCAAAGGTGAAGATGCATCTGTGCATTGACAGACGGATGAGTCCTCAATGGGAGGAAGGAGATCCCACTCAGAGAAATGTCATTAGGAGGATGATATTCACCTAGTTAGCCTGAAGAGCCTGACAAACCAAAGGGCTGAGGGCGAGGACCCACTCACTGCTGAGGGACCACAGTTGAGGCTGTCACACACCAGTAAGCGTGTGTCTGTACTAGACAAAAGGAGGTACTCCTCTAGCAGGTAGCATCTGTTATTTTCCCTGGAATAAACAATGTGCTCATGTCCCTGTAGCATATTATTCTAACATGTATTTGCGTTGACAGAATAATGTGCCATCGTGAAGTTCAGTAAAGTCTCTCTCAAAGTGCTTTCACACACTTTTACACAATAAATCAAATCATTTGAATATTCCTAATATGGAGACTTTTTCCAGTAATGAAACTATTGCCCTATTAGGGTTGAGACTATATATTAATTGCTGCTTCATAGTCTGCAATTACTAAAACAGAGCTTTGCTAGGATCATTGGCAGCCACTGCACTTTATTTAGCATTTTGCGTCATCATCAGAGTCTGAGAAAAATCTGTACAATAACTCTAATGACAACACAAGATCAGAAACCGGCCATGAGATGATCCATAGTGTGCGTCTTTCCAAATCTCTCTCTGTTTTTTCACAATGCAGGGACAGGGAGAAAGACAAGTGGATTATCCTTAAGACTATAAGCAACAATGTTAATGGGAAATATTTGGAAAGCATTGGCACAAGTGGTATATACATATACAATCATACAAATATTTGTTTACAATTTGTCTGTTTAAATGTTGGTTTCTATGTTGCCTCAACTGAATTTCTTTCCTGATGTTGTTCCCAGACCTCAGCAATTAACTTAAAGAATCATTATTTTTTTTCAATTTTGATAAAGAATTGTATAAAAAATATGAAATCCTTTCAATAGTGCGTCTATAAAGCTAACACACAGCCTACCTGGATAGTGGTCATCCCCATGTCAAGCCCCACCAGTATCCTCCTGTCCAGTATATGTGCAACCCTGGGGTCTTCCACCTTCAGGAAATCCCACACCAGGTCTGTGATGTCCACCTGCCAATCAGTACCCAGCATGAAGTTTGTCTGGCCTCGAGGATCAGCTGAGTCAGCCACAAAATGCGTCAGGACTCTGATCATCGAGTGCTGGTACTGCAGAGTGCAGCTTCGTCCTCGTCTGTCTTCATCATCCTCGTCTTCACTGTCACGCGTCGACCTGGCAATGGATTAAAAAAAAGCACCTTATGTGCAACTGGAGCCTTTTTGCATCCATGCAAGCAGTGTGATCTCTGTATGTCTGTCTAGGGATGTCTATGTTGGTTGTTCCAGGCTAAAATATCGCTTACCGGTAATCATTGAATGGATTGAATGGAAATCTAGTACAGACATTACAGGCCCCTAGAGGATGCATACTAATGACGTTTCGGATCCCCTGACTTTCCTTTTAGGCTAGTTTTATGAATAAATACGTGGAAAACAAATGATTAGCACATCAGCCATCGCTGTACTTCATGTACTTAGAGGTAATTATTACATTTTAGCACACTAACTCAATAAATGAGGTGGTGAATATGATTAACATCATACCTGCTACAGTTCGGGTCTGAATGCACACTCAATTGTGTTTACACAATACATATTGCACTTTGTTTAAAAAATTCAAGTTAACGTGTCACAGTTAATTACATATTATATTATATTATACATATGTGTATATGTGTACTGGCATTTACTCAATGTACTTATATTTTATAGATGAGAATGAGAGTCTGTACTGCAGTCTGCATTGATGTGATGCAGACTGCATGCAAAGGATGATGTGCAATGTAACTCATCCGTGGATGTTTACCCAACAAGCATTCAGTAATGATGCAATGTCGTTGATTAAACCACTAAGAGAGGATAAGTCCGGTGTATGACTATGATTTGTCTTTCTCAGTGCCTCTGCTTCACCGTTTTGGAGCACCCAGTCTGTATTGTGAATGTGCATACAACTCCTTACTGCGTTACTTAATAGCCTCCTTGATTGCTCTGTTGCAAGCAAATCAAATTTTATTACTTTAGGCAACAAATCAGCCAACAGAGACTCAGCTCTTTCTCACCAAGAAAATTGCTTTGAGTATGACAAACTAGACTTAAATGGTTACAATACAGTTGCAATATCATTAGATTTTGCCCATAAGTGTTTTTTTTTTAAAGCTTTGCTTCAACAAACAACTTCATAAAAAACAACAGATAAAGCACCCTGATATGTTGAGAAAGCAATGTGTGAATGGTTGATCAGGGAGAATAAATGCTTACTCTGAGGCCCAGTGTGGATACTTGCACACAGAAACATGCTTTGTCATCAAAACTACTAATCATACTTTACTGTAGATGTGCACCCACCTCTTTATCCAACCACTGTCATTGGTTCCTTTGTCTTTCCCTCTTTCCCACACAAAGGTTGTGATCGCGATAAAGGGCAGAACCCAAATTAATCTCCTACACTGTTTTATTTGTGATTATCCGCTCTGCTTGTCTCTTTCTGACTGAATCCCCCGAGAAATCTGGCTACATGCGAAGCCGCGCAAATAAAGATGTCAGCTGCACGCTTGAGAGAAAAGCCACAGAGTACAGTGAGATTTGGAGTTAAGGGCTTAAAACTTTTACCAGCAGACTTGATTTCACATGGACCTGAATGACAGCCATTCACAGACGACATTATTCCATAGTGGTTATTGTATTTCCTACTGAAATGAATGGACATCTGTCCTCTCTCATCTTATCATTACACCATATGTGCAGCTGTTTGTAGATCAGCTATATCAGACAAGGAATGGGATTGTTTCAGGTTCTGTGCTCGGTAATGTTTTTTAGCTTTATCAAATGCACGGAGCTTCCTCTCTGGCTTAGCTTAGTCCCCCATGGCTGCATTCAAATGTAGCACTTGCTCAGATACGTTGTTTCTTGCAACAGACTAACAAGGTTTATGATTCATGAATTTGTTACAATTCTCTTCTCCTTTCACACTCTCTCCGCTCATTTACTATGTAGACGAGAGAAGCAGCTGCCAATGATTTCAATCAACGTCTTCCAATTATTCCGATGGCAGGAACTGAACGTTGCTCACCACTGACTGCTTTGCTTAAATCTCTTTGAATCATATTTTGTGTCTTGAGGACAAATTGTTATTTGACATTCACGGTCAATGAATTGACAAATAACATCACAGAGGAATGTACTGACATATTGACTGAATCGGCATTTCAGCAGTATATTTATAAGGACATTTATGCATGCTGGTATTAGTCAGGTGTAATAGATTCAAGAGTAAACAAGCTGATAGCTGGAGTCCAACCATTTTAGCTACGCCATAAATCTGATATGCCAGTGCTTGTGCAGCCATCTCAAAATCTAATCTAAGGTTAATCTAATAAACAAATCACACTCAGTGCAGAGAACAACCTGCTTCACGAAGCAATTTTTCTTTCTGCTTCTTTCACTTTCAAGCCCGGCTCTGACTTCAGAGGAGATGCTGCATATTAATGTGTGTTTCATGCTTATTTTTGTTGTGCCCTCTGGATTGTGTTGCTGCATTTGTTTTGGCATTTTGCTGCATTTTATTTTCCGCTACAATGACATGACGAAGGTCATTTGGACAGAAATAGGCAGTGCTGCTTCTATATATACTGAAGCAGCTATCTGTCAGTGGCTGATTGTTTTCTAGTGTTCGACTTTTGTACAGTTGCTTGTTTTACAGTACAAAGAGAAAACTCAGTACACGCCGTTTAAGACAGCCTGCTGTAAAAACAACATTAATAATTTAGGAAGGGAATTTTTAAAACGCTATAAAATCAGGGGGAAAAAGGAATGTCAACATACAGTACGTATCTTAAAAGAAGTGTTAAAGGAGTGGTGCATGCCTGAATGCTACGCCTACACTTAGGGTAGCTGTCTGCGAAGGCTTATCTTGTCCCTGCTTTGACAGAGCTTAGGGAGCGAAGAGGTGAGCTATACAGGCAGTGTCAGTCAGAAACTGTGTGAGAAGTGCTTTCACTGCTATCCCACTAACAGGCCTGATGTCTCTTTATTTCTCATCTCTCCCTCTCTCTCTCACTGTTGCCACAACTAGCCAGTCTGGCTCATGGAGCAAGGGCCCGCAACTTCCTATTGTTGCTCATTGGCTCAGTTCCTTGTGGGCTTATGGGCAGTGGACCAATGCCCATTCTTACCAACAGGCATAGTGCTACTTTGCAAGGTCACGCCTGCTGTCCCCTGATAAACAAAGACGGGTGGAAGACAGGGAGAATCAAAGCGCTGTGCCGTCCATCAGCAGTGGGGCTGGCGTCAACAATGACAACACAACTTGGCTGTCCCCGCTGATAAAGGCATACCAGCACACAGCAGGGAAAGCAACAGCTTCGACAAGCCACGGCATTAGTCGAATGCTGTACCTCTGTCACTCAAAATAAAAGGAGAGCAGGGATAATTAGAGAAGCCACACTGGTGCATGGGATGGCTCCAAGTCCAACCTCAACGTTTTTTCCAGAAGTAATTACTGCATGTAGGCTGATAGCTGCTCCATCGGTTGATGGATTTCAACAGTTGCAGAACAGTACAGCACGGCGGCGTTGGCAGAGGTGCCACTAGTGATGAGACCCCAGGGGAGAGGTCTGACCTCCAGACAGCTATAATAATGTGCTGTCCTTCTGATGACGCAGAGGCACAATGGCAAGCCACCTGAAGCCAGTCATACAGTAAGGACAAGCTGTAGTGCACAGGTCAGCCATTTTGTTGTCAGCCAAGAACTGTCAATAGGACTGAAGTAAGAAAGTGACAGGTGGGGTGTTGTTCAGTCTGATCCTATCTTATCTAAGGCTGCTATGTCTGAATCGAATACATTACCTGGAATAAAAGGTTAGTCATTATCCAGGCTAGAATACAACAGGATAATGGATGCAAGTTTAGAAATTCAACTTGAATCCACTTAAATACACTTTGCAGTTGACCCAGTTTCATTGAATAATTAGAAAAAGTGCCTGAACATATCACATGTCAAACTAAGGTAAAAAAAAATAAGGATCCTTATTATCTGTCCATCCAGGTAGGCAAAGAAATACATTCTGAATTATTTAGTTGCTATGAAAAAGACCTAGGAAATTTGCTTATTTTTATTTGACTGGTTTAATGATAAAGGCGTGGTCCAATAGACTTAGACAAGGAAATTAAATAAGAGAGCAGAATGGGCAGATGCAGTACTGTACCTCTGAGTGCTGGTCATAATGGGCACCCTCCACCCTTTGATCTGGCTCAGCTCTGTGTCTGACACCTCAATCTGGAGCGGGAGCCGAGGGATCCACACACTGAGCTCCAGCTGAGCGCTCAAATATCCATAGGTGAAGTTCACCATCATCCTCACCTTGCCCTTCATCTCCTTGCCATTCACAAAAACGTAGTCACATCTGTCTGACACCTGAGTGGGAGGAGAGAGAAGGATTAAGAGAAAGACAGCATTTAGGTTGAGATTCTCTGACAGACGCACTTGATGACTACACAGCGCAAAGTAAGGTGCAGCGTACACTGTGGGCTGGGCCCTCCCAGATGGTTATATGGCTTTACGCTCCTGAGCTTCTCCACTGCTACAGTAGTCCTATAACTACTTAGAACAAGATGAAAGGTCCTTTATCTGCTCGACACTCATGAAAAGAGAGGAGGGCAGCAAGGACGTCTTTGAACCTGTGGGAAAATGGGTCACGATCTTCTCTATTACATAATCCAGGCTAGAAGTATTTGTAAAGTTTTGAACATTTTTTCAGGATCTGTGAATCAACATTATTAAATATATAATAGAGCCTCCATTAAAATGCGTTGTCTCAGCTCATTTAAGCTCACTTCAGCTCACTTCATTTAAGTAGTTTGCATCACTATATGTTAACGCATGCAAAATCATATTTTATAGAAAATCCTTGTCGTGGGCTCTTTGCATTTAGTCTGGTCCTCAGACACTGGACACTTGGCTATTAAATATTTCTTGGAGGGGTTTCAATGGTAGTACCTGCACGAAAGAATGTGCCTCAAGAGTAGATTGAGAGTTGAGTGTTCAGAGTGGAGCTGCTGGCCAATATGACAAGCACAGAGGTGATTATGTAAGTCGAGAAGATGAGGAAGCTGGAAAAGGGCAAAAATCTGTCAGAGCAAGTTGCGTTGATCTGTCAAAATCAGTAACAAAAAATTGAGACAAGGAGCTGGAAGAAGTGCACACAGGATAAAAAACAGCACCATGTGATCTGTCAAACATGGACGTGGTTATAGTTATGGCTGGGAAATGTATGGCTGCCAACAGAACTGGCACATGGACATTTATTGAGCGTGTGCTCATATTCTAATTTACTGACAGCAAAAAAAAAACAATTCCTCCAGTAAATACTTAATATATTTATTGTAACACTGTAAATAGATGAGTTTGTGTATATGTCTAATAAGTGCTGTGCCTCTAAACTTCGGCACCGTGTGTTAAATGGCTTTGTCACCCCACGCAGCTCTTTCCATAATGAAGAGAACATACTCAAAGCTGAGACTTGGCACTTTACTCTAGTATCCATTGTTTTATTTCAAATCGAATGTGCTAAAGCACGGAGCCTGTGTAACTGTCCAAATACTCGCAGTCTGGACTGTAGTTCAGCCTGCAGCTAAAAGAAGACCCAACAGATGGAACCAGTGAGAGGAGAGAAACTGTATCTTGATAAAATGACCAAACTCAAAGCCATCTGTTTCATGAATTGCTTTACAAATAGAAATGAGTGGGACATTTTTGTGCTATCTAAAGACAACTCCTTGTTTCTTTGAGTTGCTCTCTTTGAAGCCTTCCTCTTCTGCTTCTTCTTATTTTTTTTTTTTAACTCGTACCAGTATTTGATTAATGTTCAGAACCCTCTCTCTTAAAAAGTCTTATGATATGGTTGTGGAAGCACTACAAATCTCTAACATAGACAAATAAACAAAGAGCCAAAAGGGGGTATCCAGGCAGCAAGTATACACACACACACACACACACACACACACACACACACACACACACACACTCATAGAGATAATTAATCACTTTGTCTTGAACAGAGATACCCAGTTTTCTCTTCTGGGCTCTTTGTCAATCTATTGATCCCATCATATATGTAGCAGACTACCGAGGCTGGGACCAGATGGAGTAAGATGGTCTGGGGAAATATCTTTTTTTTTTTTCTTCTACTTCCAAGTTATTTCTCCACAGCGAGATAAAACCACAAACAACCATTCATCATGCAGCTGTGGCAGGATATCCTCCGTGGCCAGGAAGAAAACTTTGTGTGTGACAGATTCCATAGCTCTATATGAGCTCCCTCCACTCCTCATCACCTCTACAGTGAAACCAGCAGGAGACTTTGTGGGAAAAATACATTTGGCTGGTTTGTATAAATAAAAGCAGATATTTGCAGACTTCCTATATTGCCTTTATACTGTGCACTGTGTGTGAGCCTGCTGGCTGACATAGAGCAAACTTGTAGGAAGCCTTTATCAAAGCAGCTATCGAGAATATTCCAGTTAATGCTTTCTGTTTACATCTAGACACACAGCTACTCATTACTCAGACCTATTTTAGTTCAGTATTTCAGTAAACATAACATTACTCGGCACCAGCGTCACATCTTAACCATTAATGGTATGGATTTTAATATGCCAAAATGTTGATTAACCTATTCTGTATCCAAACGTGGGCACTGCTGCTCCCACCCAACAGCAAACTAACAAAGAGGTTTATATGTGAACACTAGCCACAGACAAGTATCTCTAAAGAGTCCCATAAGAAAGGTGAAAAGCCTGCTGCAGGCATCCTTCAAGGCTACAGCCAACCATCAGAGGACTCTGCTAAGGTCTGCGCAAGCCCTGCATTTTCAAGTGGACACATGCAGGATCAATTGGTATATGATAACTAACGCAGAGAATACCTTGCTAGTGACTGGTACCGCGCCACACTGCAATGTAGCAGGGGCTGACAGAGTGGCTTAATGAAGCTTCTGAACATTTCTGCAAGGGCGATGCCACTCCCCTGGCTACAGTCAGTCATGAAACAGATTGGGCTCCGTCAGAGTTCCCAGTGCGAGAGTGTGTTTGAACTGATAAAGATGTCAGAGAAGTCCCTGCTCCTTATCAGCCCTCATTGTTCAGCTCCTTCTCACTACACTCAGTCTGCTGAGACTGAAGTGCCTCTGACAACACCTTAGTCTCTCACAAGTAGGGGTGTGCAACCTGTCCGCACGAGCATTAGGTTGCAGACCATAACACCAGACTGAGTCTGATTGACCACATCTAACTGTGAAATGAATGAGCCATAAAATAGATCCTGCTGACAAATGTGTTTATAGTAATGTCTTAATTTTCTTGTCTTACTCACAGAAACCTGTAAGAAGCCAGTGTTATCTTATTAGCAGTGAGAAAAGAACGTGGCATAGGGATGGGATTTTTACCATACAGCTCTGCCACAGTTTGCCCCATGACAGGGAAATGAACTGCCTACTGGCAAGTCTTCGATCTATTCCCAAACAATCTAAGCTGAAACAATTATGGAAAACATGGCAGCTGACATCCAGTCATCCCTACTGATATGCTTACACCTTGCTGCTTTGCTCTGTTATTGCCCAACACAGCTCCAAATCAATATTTAAACATCTCAAGTCACCCCTGCTTAATCCACAGCCATTTAACCCCTCATACACCTCCCCGAAGGATGCGTGTTGTGGCAGAGTGAGGGTGGGACTGTCTCTCTGAATTACACACACTCCATCATTCTGATTCACAAAGTATCATAAACGTCCAGGAGGATCCACTGCCACATTAATCAGACACATTAGGCAGCTAACGGGAGACTACTTACAGAGGACATTAAGGCTGTCTCTGGATCTAGCCCAGGAAATTAACAACTCACCAGACAGATACAATCCACGGCAGATATGAGCGATGGGAGTAGGGAGCATGAAGGTGGAGTGAGCCTGTCTCGGGCTTGCACAGAACGGTTGGCTTGACACAAGCAATTAAGCCGCTCAGACTCTTCTGCATAAGCTGCACCACCTACTTCAATGTAAGTCGAAGGTATGTGCACAGCCGTGCTCTATGCTACATGTAGTGGTTGTGAGAGCCCACTCCTTGTATGACCCTCACTAACCATGGTTCATTGCTAACACAGGCACAGAATATGCTTGAGATGTTAATTATGCCGTTTTAATTATTCTTTTCCACCTGAACAATTGGAAAACATAAGAGTTGGGTGTTACGTGGACCTGGACTTACTACTTGAAGAACCAGAAATGATGAACAACAATTGTACAAATTCTACATTAAAACCTTAATTTTCATAATAATTCCAAACCAGAAATAGATTTGTGGCTAATTAGCAGTTTTAAAAACAAGATATGAAGTTAGTATGTCTAACTTGAACTAAAACATTGTATATTTACTCACATAAAAAGCAACACTAGCAGTTATTCACTGTAGCAGTGCTGTAATGAGCTGAAATACTGCTGGAGTTGAGTAATAATAGTTCTTAGGTTGGGTCTTAGATACCCGAGTTTGACATTGTAAGTGCACTAGATCTGCTTTAAATCTTTGAAAATGTCTTTATTGTAGCTGCTACAGTGACATAAGTGATCATAAGTAGATGGAAAGTAAATACTGTTGCACCATTGCTCCAACACACCCACGTGCACCTGCAACCCATACAGCAAACTAGGCTACATGTATATGCATTGGCTCTCAACGCAACTGTCAAAACTATAAATCCGGCAAAAGTAAAGTAAAGCGTGTGCAAAATCATAGAGGCAGAGGCATATTTATGCCTGTATGTCAGACAAAATTTGTTTAAGCAAGACAAATCTCCAAAGAGGTTTTAAGAAAAAGCATGTGACCTGAGGTGTTTATTTCAAATTCACTGCAATTATAAGGCCACAAGTGAGTGGAAGCATCATTAAATGTGCACAGTGATTCATTATTCAGGTTTAATGTCACTCTGTGTTTACTTATCGTTAATTCCCCAGGTCAAAATGGGATAAATTAGTCATATTTATATACATGATTGCAGGCCGTGATTAGAAAAAACAACAACATGGCTTCTTTTAAAAACATCTTTTTTCTGCAGTGAAACTTCTTCTTCTTCTTTAACTCACTCTGTAACTATTCCTAACTCACACATCAGATGTTATAATACAGTTCGATGTGGGAAAATATCCACCTCCACTGTTCATTGTTGCTACTTAGTGTACATTACTCGTGTTTGATTTGATCCATCTTGCTATGCTTTCTGATCTTGACAGGTTCAACAGAAAGCATGATTGGAAAGACATGTTGGCACAGGATGGTGCTGTTTATTGATACTGAGAAACACTCAGCGTTGCACATGCAGACAGGTGTGTGATTTTTTTTCTTTCTGTAGATTTTGAAGGAGTCATTGGGATTCTAGCGGAGCGATAATTCTTTGGAGGTCGCAGTAACTGATATCAGGGCTCAACTTTGCACCGCTGCGAGGGACTCTTTATTCAGTTGTGCCTTGTGCCCCAGGTTTGAAACGGCCTCTAAAAATAAAGGAAAACTTCAGCAACCTGTCAGCAGTCACTGCATATCAAACTCACACTTTCATGTTTCCTTGTGTTTGTTTATCCTTCCTGGAGGATTTATATAGATGTGCTAAACATAGAAAACCTTCTAATCTGTCACATTTTTAATACTTACAGTATTGATTTCACATAAGCTTTAATACGGAGTCTGCAAAGCTTCACAGCACCTGCAAAGTGTCGCTCAATGTGTCCGTCCATATATGTAGTTAATCCCTTGTATGTTTGATTAGTGTTAATTAAATATTAATCAGTTAAATATAGTATGCAGGTAAATGTATATATGCACTTTTATATGAGTACCTCACTTACATTTAGCTGCATTATGATACACATACTAGACGGCTGAGAAAAGGCACATCCATTTTGTAATTTATCTGCCCATATTTATATGATTATCTTGTTGGGAGTTGTTTAAAGAGAAACACAAGTTCGTTTCTTAGCAGTTTAGTTCACTGACCTTGACCACATCTTCATCTGTAGAGCGACACCCGACTTCTTCAGAGACGTCGGTAACAGAGGCGTCTTTTCCAATGGTCACCACCTTTACAGGCATGGCCACTGTCTTCCCAGTCAGCATGGCAGTGTTCAAAATCTCAGAGTCCTAGAGCGAGGAAGAGACAGATAGATCAGCACAGCACTGGCCAGGCAGATCACTAATTACCATCCGAGAAAGAACAAAGAAAGTGCGAGTAACAAGTGGCACTGAAAATGACCCATGCACAATCACTGCTCAGTTAGTGATTACTGAGTTAAATGAAGTGAAATGTGAACCACTTCTGGGTAAACAGATAATGACTGATGGCAGCCGCTGAGCTGCGTTGTTATTGTTGCGCTGATAAGTCTGCAGTGCCGGGTCCACAGCACAACTCCAATCCAGTCTGAACTTCACTTTAGGTATTATCAGTAGAAATGGATTTCTTCAGTTTGTTAGCTGAGTTGATGAATATGAAATTAACCAGAATTATTCGTCAGATAGTCTAATTATTGGGAATTTAATTATTAGGATTTATACAAAGCATTGCCATCACTGCCACACTCTTTAGCCAGCTAAATGATGAAAGTAATTAGCATAAGACTGCAGTTGGGTAGTCGCCAAAATTACAGTTGGGCAGATAAAAATTAGATTTGACTTGATTATTGATAGGAAACAAATGAAATGCTGAACGAATTAGATTTCATGGTGGGAAATTATTCATGCACTGTTACACAAGCATTTTTCTGTGAATCATTTCCTTCTCTGCTCAGAAGCATCATCAGTAACCTAACATTAAGTCAAGGGGTTTCTGCTTTCATTCATACAGGCTTGGATCCACAATGATTTGAGGACTGTCTCCACAGTCTCTATGGTGTTGTGATTACCCTCATCTTGTGCATGTGTCACTGCCGTGTAAGAGAAATGTCAGGAGACATCTCAAACTCTTCCTGGTTAGGAATATGTAATCAATGACATTTCTCCCTGTACAGTGGTTGTATGCTTGCACTCTTTTCTTTTTCAAACCTTTTGCTCTGTATTATTAGTGGAAATGTTACATGCTTTTACAGCAAAATTATATAGTGTTATCCTTTTTTATGTGGTAAAAAAGATATAAAACCAAATGAGCATTTTGACAAAAAGGTGTTTGCCATTTTGTTTTTTGTGAGGCTAAAAATATCATCGTATTTCCTGAATCCCTTTTAACTAGGCTCTGTAATTTCAGCTGAACTGTTGGTTGAGGCACTTCTTAGCGAGTGACCTCAGCTGGCCAGACTGTCCTGGTTCTTTAAGTTCAGCGTCAGTGTTTCATTACACTGAACAGAAAACTTAACCTTTGCATACACACACACACACACACACACACACACCACTGTTGTCACAGATGATAATTGGAGCCAATTAAGATAAGTCTGAGGTAACGTTGGCTCCCTGAAGTCGCTCATGCACACTTGGACTGTGTCTTCTGCCTATTCAGCCCAAAAACCTGCACTTCAATTAAACGGATTGTCATGGAACCATTGGCACTACCATAAATAGCTGCCATTGAGGTCAGAGTGTACCTCTCAATACCTGTACCGTATGATGAGCGTAGCCTTTTTACTACTGTGGAACCAAAATGACTTGAGCTAATTGTACAGCATGACAAAAGTCTCTCATTGTAAGCTGTTTTCATTCTGCTACTCGAATAGTCTTACACAAAACCCTGCACTGATTTGCCAAATTTCAATGGGCAGGAAACCCAAGGCACCCTATTTTTTCTCCTCTTCATTGAAGCTTTGCCAGAACTATAGACATTTTCTATGTTAATCTATTGAGATGGATGATATTATTTTACTTTTCACAGAGAAATCTAACTCTAGAGTGATGCCTGTTGAATAAATTGGCCCATTCGTTTAGAATAATACTACTAAACCTGACAAGCACGCTGCTCTGTTAACTTGCTTTCTAAAGACTTCCTCTGTGTGTGTGAGCTCGGGAATCAGACTCATTCAAAAAAAGAGAAAAGAAGGATTAAGTTTGGGTGAGAAGATCCTGGCCGTTTATAAGCATCAATTACTGAGACCATTCAGCTTTGGAGTGAAATGATTATTAGTTGAGCCAAGATACCAATGAATCACGAAAAACACTTAATCTTCAAATGGCTTTTCATTACAATTTTATAGACTGTGACAGTGTTATATAGCAATATAAACCCCCCTCTCTCTGTGCAGCTGACTTTGATTCAATTCCCCTTAAAATCAAGGGTTGCTGTAAATTAATTCTGTGTCTGCTGGGATTCCTCCATTTCCAAAGGGTAGTCCATAATACATGAGGGGTAAACGGTTGGGATCTGCTGAAAGCAGAGGCTAATGTTACATTACAGCAGCTGGAGATGACCCAGCAGGTTGAGAGCCACAAAAACGAAGGTCTGGCGGTAATAAGCCGCGGCAGTATCCCACAGTGATGCATCAATGGTTCTCACACTCAGGCCCACACAGCGTAATTAAACATAAAATGGAGACCAGTGGTGCACATGAGTGGCATTAGCCAGTCACCTTACAGTAGTCTGAATGCGAATGCAATGAAATATGTGCCTCATGTGAAACTAGAAAAAATCTTTATATAATACGAGCTTTTAATGTGGCCACTATCTGAGATCGGAGATATAATTTCACAAAATTTTAAAGCCAGCATGGATAAAAATTCATGTATTAATCTTTTTAAACAAGATTTCACCAATGCAAGATGCTTCGTAGTTCACTGGATTTTCAGCTGTTGATGCCGGTGTGATTTACTTACAAGCCAATCTGGCCCCTCAGGTCTCACAGATAGGAGTCTTTTTGTTCAATAATCTGTGGGAGAACTGCCTGTCTGCTTTATCAAGGATCTCTCTGTTAGCATGCAGCACACTGCTGTGGCTGGTAATGTGTTCTGGGCCGTAATTTCTGCCTTTGTCTCGGTTGGATCTGAAAATAAGTGAGATTTATGGTGTCAGCCTGAGTGACATGCGCAGCATGAGAAATAGCAAATGTGCCCATCTTGCGATTAGCCTCTGCTTCTGCCCTTTCGCTAACACATCCATATCCTGACCCCACCGTCCCGGCTACAGCTAAAAATGAACAGGTCAAGCACATAGTTGAATTGGGGATTTTAGGGACTGCATTATTCACAGTGCAGCAGAGAGGAGAGAGATGCTATGTGCTCAGTGCTGTATGTACACATATGCAGGACAGTCTCACACTAACCCTAAAGTCAACATGCCAACAGATAAACCCGAACATCAGGACACCTGTAAGCCAAAAAAGACACCTATAAGCCAAAACACCTAATGTAGTGCTTTCACAAGATTGATGATTGTCATTAAAGATGATCTTTCGTGTCCTTTCAAGAGCAAAAGCATTAGAAAAAGACCATGAATTATGCCATTAGTGATCCAACTTATAGTAAATGAAATACTCATATTTCTGATAAACATTTTCATCCCTCGGTGAAAAACTATGCCTACGTGTGAGGAAACCGAAATGGGAGCAGGGGGATAGTGAATTATATGCTGTAGACATTAAACGCCACTCAGACAGTGTCCTGAAGCTATTAAGCAGACTAAAAGAGACATGTCCTTTCATCAGCTCTTCTTTCCACATTGTGCAATGCTCAATGTGGCACTTCCTACCCTCTATTCCAGTGGGCGTTTAATTGGCTAGAAGCGAGAAACATGGAGGAGAGTGGGAATAAAGGCCTTGGTAGCACCATGCAGAGCGATACATCACGGCATGACAGTGCATTGAAGTGGTGGGATGGTTGTGAAGCCAACACACTGCCTTTTAATGAGCGTCTCTCTCTTGCTCTCTTCTCTTCCTACTCTTGCTCCTCCAAAAATGAACCGCTTCTTCTTCTTCTGTCTTCCCCTTTTGCGTTTTTTCCTCCCGGCTAACAGGATGGAGGTGACTATCGTACATGGCATACAAAGACCCATCTCCACTTGGCGGTCATCCCTCACTGACTCCTAAAACATCACTAACCACTTTTCAGTAGCAGTGCCCGGTCTGAGGTACACGCCAGTCAGAGATCTGATCTGCTCATTACTGTTGGCTGCTTTGATAGTGGAGTCACTCCAGAAGGTGTCCATTTAAAAGGAGAGGTAATGAGAGATCGTGCTGAGGGGCAGATGGACACAATGAATTGGCAACTTGGAATTAGCGGTACTGTCAAGGGCCACTTTTTTAGGTGCCTCATTCTACAATTAAGAGACATAATAGAAAGAACGCTTCATTTCTTATCTGAGATGTAAATCAGACGCATTGTTAGGCTAATTATAAGATATAAATATTGTCTCAGTAGATCAGTTACATACATGCAGGTATGAAGCATGGTAACAGATCAGGCAGAGTTGCTCTTTTAATTAGCTGCCTGACATCATCTGTTTCTTCACAATCACTGGCTTCATTCCTCAGCTGATTACCTATGACTGACTATTTCTATTCATTCATATTTGAGCAAGGATACACTAGAACCATTCTGAGCCAACACTTACACCCTGATACAGTCCCATGCTGATGCCGTCGTGGTTCTTGCCACCATTCAATTCTCCTCCACTATAGGTTTATTTAGCTAAAGTGTAATGTGAATTTATTACAGTTCAATATTAATTATTGATTATTATAAGTGTCAAACCTATAGTTTAATCGCATATATTAGAAAATCTCTAAAATCAAATTATTCTCTTTTTGTGTGTGTGTGTGTGTGTGTGTGTGTGTGTGTGTGTGTTTGTGTGTGTGTGACACAGTTCTGTTTCTGTTTTCCCTGTTCCCAGATTTGTGTCACCAGATGCCCGTGTGACAAAACACACACACACCACAGCCAAATGTCCCAGTGTCCCTTTAGTGTGTAGACACCAGCCCTTTTCCCATGCAAAGCTCTTCAGCCTGTCCACTGACTGTCCCTGTCCTTCACCCTGTTTTTCTCTGTTTGCATTTCTCATCTGTATTTGGACCTTTTGCCTGGTTTATGGACTTGTTCTCTCTGACAGATCCACGTGGACTCAGTTGCCTAATTTTGGATTTCTTGTCTGCAGTAACCCCAAATTGGACGCTGCTGTTCTCCCTGTCTGACATTGTTTTTTCTGTAAACTTTGTTTTCTTGTGTTGATTAATAAACAATTCTGTTGTATCTGTCGGCTTCTCTGCCTGTGGTATCTGTACTTGGTCCTCTCCTTCTGTTAGCTCTCAACATATCCTCACCATGTTCTACAAAGACATAATTAAGAGCATCCTGAACTCCTGCATCACTGTCTGGTATGAAGTCTGACCATAACACCTGACAGTGCACAGCAAACATAACAAAATTATCAGCACTTATCTTCCCACAATATAATAAATCCATGAGACACTACTGCGCTGTAAAGCCCATCAGACAATCTGGAAGGAAACACTGTGAAGGTTCATCAGTAAATGGGATCTACAGTAGATGTGATGACAGACAGAGTGCTGAATGATGGTAGGATGGGAAGCATGTGAGGTCAGTGGTGAATCAGGTAACTATAGGAACAAAGAGCAAGAAGGAGAGTTTGCAGACATCCGATGGATGAAATGGAGCTGACAGGGACAGAGAATGAACGCTAATAAAAAATGTTTAGTAAAAACTTTTTACTAAACAGTGATTTTTTACAAACCTCGTCTCCTAAAAAATTACACTCCAGTGCAACTAAAGTGCATCCGGAAATGTGTTTTTCTAGGAAATGTAATCACTGGAGGGATGGGAAGTTTAGAGAAGCAAGCTTAAGAAGAAAATAAAGGCAAAAAAAAACAAAAAAACAAGTTCTCCCAAATTGTCACGTTGAGGTTTTTGTGAGGTCCCTCAAAGAGCAGAGCTTTTTCTGTTTGAAAATAAATGTGTAGCATCATAAATTGTCAGCACTTTGACAAACCTGTAAATAAAAGAAAAAAGCATCTTCCTTCTAAAAGTCTGACCTGAATTTAACCTCCAACGAAGTCAGTGTGACTGTGAAAGCACCGTGATAACAAAGAAAACATCAGAAGACAAAACACTGATCCTTTTGGACACTTCTCACATACCTCAAGTAAAAAGGCCCACATAAACCTGAACAGACACTATTGAGCCTAATGTACTCAGTGGTAAAAATGATTTATATTTTGTTGCTGGCCTCACAAACTTCAAATAGAAGGGCAACCAATGACGTATCAAGAACTCACTCACTCACTCTGCATTTGAGCTGCTGTTCAGTTATGCAAGACGATTCATACAACAGCTCATAGACGGTATTGATGTTTTAGTCACATTGAATGGCTTTCAGCCGTAAATTATGTATGAGTGCACATGATTTATGTGTAAACTTTGACTGCAGGGAAGAGGGAAGTGTCACAGTGACAAGCTGCTGACAGGACAAATCCCCTCACAAATATTAATTGCATTATGAATTGTTCCCAATTCCTTAGTCAGCATGGCTTACTGACACTATATTTCAATTTCAACAATGTAAAGAGACTCCCTCATAGTCAATTTGAAATCTTATCAAGCATTACCCTTTTATTTTTAGCAGAGACACAATGTGTGACAGGAAATAGTGTCGATTAATGAACCACAGTTACAATCATGCATCTTCGGGACGTCTCTTGTAAACATGCCTGTCTGTAACATGAAAAGTGTTACAGACCCTCTCTTAAAGTACATTAAGAGAGTGTTTAATAGTGTCTGTGCTTATAAAAAAATAAAAATAAAAATATTCAGGGTTGGTGCCGCAGGGATAGAGTCACCCTCTGGAGCCCAGTGGCCGTGAATTGCACCTCATGCTGTGAAAAGGATATTTTGAATAAAACATGACTGAATGTGGAAGTACTATATTTTAAGTTTATAGGACAGATCTCCTGCAATTCTCATGAATATTATACCTGTAATATATCTGTATCAATGGGTCAGAAGCGGGGAGCCGGGGCCCCTGGTGGATTTCAACAACACTCAGACTCTGGTCTGGAAAAATCAAGGTCAGGCAACAGAGACAAATGCAGCTCTCTCGCTTATCTCTTGATGCGTGTGGTGGGGGCTCTGGTTGATGCCAGCACTGGTACCATGATGATACCTCGCCTGTGCTCCTGCTGTTTCCCTATTGAGCAGGGGCCTGGAAGCCAGAAGGCTGGGAAGCTTCCCTGCCTGTGCTACTCTGTTCAATTTCAGCCCAATATCTATCACACTCCGGCGATCAATAAAGAGTTCTTCACCAACAGCTCGCCATGCCTGCAGGGGGATGACCTTCTGGCCTGCGTCTGATTTCTTCACCCATCTCTGATTGAGATCCATACTGCCAGCTTAGCTTGGCTTAGCTGCCCTCTGGATAAAGAACAAAGGTCAGCTTCACTGTTGCTGCTTAAAAAAAGAAAAAACAGATTCCTCTCAAACCGAACTTCAGGAAGTCAGAATGAATAGAACTGGACCAGAATCTGAAGTGGGACGTTAACTATTATTGGAATACATGAGATATGGATGTGATGACTTTTTACAACTGTATAAACCTTAACTGTTATAGTGATGGGCATGAAGCCTCACAGCATGTGATCAGTGACACTAGAACAATGATTCAATGGGGTGCAGCCCTGTCTATAGCAAAATAGGTGTAGGAAATAAACACTGTTTTATGCATGAATCACACACTGTATTGCAGGTCATCTTCTGAGAACTGTGTTAACACAGTATAAAAGTAATTTGACCTCACCACTTTTGGAGGCATTGAAATGTGGAAAGATTTTCAGATGACACTGTGATGAGAAAGCTTTGCAGCAGTGGATTCTGCAGCGGCAAAAAAAAAAGGTTTTCATCTCCAGTTCTAATCACATACTGCAGACACAAAGAGAGTTTGTATGAATGTGTATTATAGAAAGTAACAAGCCCATGTGACTCTCCTTTAGCCTCTGAATTACTAAAAGGTTTTTAGTGTATATACTCGGAGTGCCTGAGTGGCACTGGAAGAATTAAACTTTAGTATTTATCCTTTGAAAGAAACTTCCAGTGTTCAACGCTGTCATGAAAAAAGTTTATAATGATAAAAAAAGAAAAAAGTTCACATCATTTCTCCACTTGGTTACTAGACAATAGCTGCAGTTATAATGGAAATGAGTGTCAGTCCATCCACATACCTTTTAAATCCTGCGATAAGGATATAAAGCATCAAGAACTCCGCTCGTGTTCTGGATTAGGTAAGCATTTGCCACACAGTCTCGTGTCCTAATTAGCATTGCATGTGGTACATCATATGTGCATACCACAGCAGTCTCAATTAGTGCTACCACTTCATCAGCAGCCTCTAAGCTGTACTAGATGCTAATGGATTGCTCACTTGGGGTCCATTCATCACCCCCTTAATGTAAACTATATGACTTGTGTGAGGTTTCTGGCTCCTGTTCCACTAAAACAGCAGGCCCATGCAACAGAGCGCTAGTGGAACAGTGTGGCTCAGTTAATTAGACGACTGAAGTCAGGTACTTTCATGAAAGGTGCGCAGCACATGCTTTTCTAACAAACACCTTGCACGATATTACCTGTGCTGTGTTATACGTTAGTGCAGGATCAGCTGGCATGTATCCCTGCTCATGTCTGAACGTCTAAGTGTGGGTTTGATGAATTGATCTCCTGATCTGACTTGCCTAGCAGAGAAGATGTGCATAGAAACAGAAGGAAACAGAATCGAAAGGAGCAAAATGAAACATTCAATGGAGGATGTTGATAGATGACCTTATCATGTGAGTGAAGAAGTGGCCAGAGAAGGCTGGGGTGATGATGTATTGTTTAACGATACATCGGAGCGGCGTGTGAATACAAACGGCTGCTTTCATTTCTCCTCATCTTTATGCCTGTGAATGCTCGTGTGAGTGAGCGCAGTTTGGTGTCTTGGCTGGAACAGGAAGATTGATGAGTCCATATATGATATATGCCCTGTCCTCCTGCTCACTCTCAATCACCAGGCATCCACAGCATGGGTAATGATGATGAGGGCAGCCTGGACAAGAGCATATTACTTCATGATGGTAAAAGATAATGGACCAGACTCCTACTGTGCAGGGGAAGCTGCTCAGGCATCCAATTACTGCCTTTAAGATCCATCTTGAGATGACCCAAAAAACACACAGCTTTTTCACACTTTAAGTGAAATGGAGGATGCCAAGAAGGCAGAGGGTGACAGGGGAGACAATTAATCTACATCATTAATATATTAATGTATGTTTGTCTGGAGCAAGAAGAAAAAATCTAGGAAGAGAGAAGGAGGTGGAGAGAAAAAGAGAAAAGGATATTTAAAAAGGGAGGTGAAGAGAAGACAAGCCGGGACAGGAATGCAGATCTGACAGAAAGACTTCTGAGGCGCTTCCTCAATCCAAACGGACTAAAACTTTTGAGTACTCGTTTCATTTTTTGCTTTTGAAAAAAAAAAAAAAATTGCTGCACTTGCAGAACTCCTGCTTGATGGTTTGAAATTGGTGACAAAGTGGCGAGCAGTGCTCCGAGCCCTTTCCCCCCGTGCAGGTGAGTCTGTGACAACACACAGGAGGAGCCGTCTTCAAAGGGAACGCCAAAAAAAAAAAAAAAAAAAAAAGAGCTCATCTTTCAAAATGCCGCTTTCCCAGAGGTGTCACCCTGTGGCAGAGCCCATCGCTTGGCTGGGGAAATGCAATAAAAAGAGCTTTTTATAATAATCAATTACAGCAAGGGCGCAGTAATTTAGAAAACGGCATAAACGGGCAGGGAACGGGTCTGTGGAGCCACTGAAGTAATAACCATAAATGTGATCAAGCCCAAAATAAGCTTCCCATTACTAATAGTCATTAGCTTTATTACATTACAACCGTTAGACATTGTCATTTATGGATCCTCATTCAGTTTATGAGATTATTTCTGGTCAAAACACAATTATAGCAGCGTTTCCATTATGACAAAAAAAACAAAAAGTCTTATTAGACTAATTACTGCTAATTACATGTGAAAGAACTCTCTAGAGCAAAACCACGAAGCTGTTGTGTCAACAGATGCCTTCAGCCAGTTCTGTGAAGTCTCTCCACTCAACGTGATTAAAAAAGATTGGAGAGCTTCCATGTGTGTTTCCTGCTCTCCACTATCTCGGAAACACTCCTCCTTTTTTTTTTCATGTCTGTTTCTCCCCTTCTCTTCTCCATACCTGTTGTTGCACTCTCTTTCATCCGTGACACTCATTTTACTGTCAACGTTTTGTTTATTTATTTCATTTTATTCCATTGGGTACTCGTTGTCATTGAGGCTGAGGTCTCGTTTTTAAGAGAGACCTACAGTAGAAATAAAAAAAAAAAGCATTCAAACAAGCCTTTAACATGTGAATGAAAACAGGATGCAAATTGTTTAAAGTCTATATTTAACTGAAAAATACACAAATGCATGAAGTCAGTATGTAATGTTGAATGTTTTTCCATTCTTGCTTCATATGGGATTTTAAGACAGAGTTTCCTTTGTCAGATTTTTTGCTACATAAACGTTTTCACGAGTGGACAGGTCTGGACTGCAATAAGGTCAGTTGGGTGCCCAAACTCTTTTACTATGGAGCCATTCTGTTGTAGTAGGAGCAGAATGTTGTTTTGGCATTGTGCTGCTGAAATAAGCAAATGGCTTCCCTGAAAGAAGACATGGTCTACGTGGCAGCACGTATTCCTCCAAAGCGTGTATATATTGTTCAGCATTAATGATGCCTGCACAGATGTGAAATCTACCCATGCTGTGTGCAGCAATGCACACACATACCATTGCACATAATGGCTTTTGAAATGTACTATGATAACAAGCTACATGGACCCCTCCCCCCAGAAGACAGCGACCATGTTTTACCTAAAGAATTTTAACCACAACAGACAATGTTTGACGTTACCTGATTTGATGAATTTGGATCAAACATGAGCATATTTGATGATCGCCTCAGTTCTTTTGTTTCAACCCGTTTAAACTAGTTTTTTTTTTGATAGTAGCAGCTGCTATGGAATAAAACACTTCATTGTCTTGAATTTCTTGTCTTGAGCATTGGAGACTTTGATTTAGAGATTTCAGTCGGCCTCTGATGCTGGCAACTGTCTAACTTAAGAGCAAAAACAGAAGAAGGGCCTAGAGTGACCAGGTAGATTTTAAAGCATTACAACCATCCAAAATATTTTTTGTTATATGGGGTATTGGGCAAAGGCTATGTCTCACCTGGTTAGGTTTCAATAGGTTGTAATTGTGATAGTAGCCTTCAATAGACTACAGTATAATAAGCCTTTAGTTCATCTTTACTTGGAGATTCGGTACTATAGCTAATCATAAAGTCTTTCAAAGCTCCATTAAACAATATGTTACAATATTAATGGTGACTGTGATGTAACTGTGCCAATGCTGTTGATTCCACTGTTGATCAACACTACAGTCTTCAGCTCTCGGCAGCTTTCAGTCCTGCTCAGCTCATTATTTTAACTCTCAGACACTCACATCTTTTCCTCATGAGTTGGGAGAAACCAGAGCCAAAAACACCCGACCTGCTTTGACTAGTGGTGAGAAACAGGATTTGTTTCTGCTGAATGTATAAGAGGGATGTTTAAAGCGTGCCAAAAGTGATAAATAAACATGGTATAGATTAGATTCTGAACACTGTCCAACAACATTTCTTCTCATTTTCACTCTCCCCCACTTTTTAAAACCTGGTAAAACTGTCCAGCTACCCCAACCCAGAGAGAAAAGAAGTGGAAATTAAGTTTGTTGAGACCAATCTTTCTGTCAGTCAGAAAGATTGAAAAAGAACAAGAACAAACTTCACAGTCAAAACTATTCTGAAGGGAGAATTGAATGTCAATAAAAAAAAAGACACCTTATAGTTTAAACCTGGACTTAAACCTGCAGATTGTTCTCACAGGCACTTTTTCAACATACATTTGAGTTGAGCTTCCACATTTGAGTGGTGGAAAACATATTATGGTCGGTTAACTTGTCTTCTGTTTTTTTATCCAGTACATCTGGAGGGAAACTGGAGCTTGTTTTTATCCAACAGCCTGCAGCTGAAATGGTAAAAACATAAAGTTGGATCTGTACTGCTGTGGGCAGACATCTTAGAGTTATTTGGCCGGACCACTTCTCTGTGGGCCTTGCTTATGATGTAACCATATTGTACGACAAGAGTTCCTCCTTAAAGCAATTAAACATTTGCTTCATGAGGTTATAATTCACAATGCAGTTGTTCAGTTCAGAAACGGGTTAATATGTGCTCGAGTGTTAGTACTGGATGCTAGGTGTGTGTATGTTGCTTTTACATTACCTTACTTCCTCTTTTCTATCAGCAAGGAGTGTAGCAGGGGGAGGGAGAGGAACTTATCTGTGGGCCTTTCATGCCACAGTGATCCCAAGTAATCTAATTCAGCCTCCCTCTTTCTCGCTTGTGTGCCTCTCTCATATTGGTGCATGCAGATTGCAAAAGCCTCGTGTGCTTGTGTGTATGTGTGTGAGAGTAAAGTAGAGAAAGGGGGACAGTGGGAGACACGACTTCTGAAAACGTCTGGATGTATAAGTATTTGTGTTGTGTGTTAAGTACCATGGGGTGGCTGCAGATGCTGTTCACATTGCAAAGTTGTTTGTGCAGGGGAGGCACAGAGGAAGAAAGGGAAGCAGACAAGTAAAGAGAATGCGTGGCGCTTTGAATGTGCGCTGCACGAAAAGGATGAAATGAAATAAAATCGTTTCAACCTTTGTTCAATAAACGCCTGATGATGAAAATGTTTGAAACATTAGTATCAAAGGTACACGCTGATCGGTGAACCTGATCGTTTTCAATACACTGTATCCACTCACTCTCTGACATGATAGCAGCTGCTTCACTGACTCCCCGACAGGCTCTCTGAAAGCATTAGCAAATCAAGGTGAGGGAAAAGGAAAATCAAGCCTTTCTGTACACGCGGGGCGCAAAGAGAATCATCTGTTTCATACACAAGGAACACTATTCATCTTCACCCCCTGTGAGGCTTCTGCCTAAATTATGCTGTCCGTAATTGATTTAGCCAAGTTTAGCAAATAAATGTAATATCAGGTTAATTGAGATGGATTTTTGCCACTACGAAGAAGAAAAAAAAAAAAAAAGTCACATGATTTATAGTGAGCCATAAAACTCCCTCTCCTCTGTGAATTGAGCAGAATAATCAGAGTGAGAACGCCGACACTTTTAGGATTGATTGATGAGTGCGTGTTAGATTTGGAAGGGGTGCGTGTTCATTCACAGATTCATTCTACTGTTATAATAATGGAAGTATTGCCTCTTGTAAATTCACAAAAAAACAAATTAAATCAAATCAATCAAATCAAGTTTTTCTTTGAGCACATAACGGCAAATTCTTCGGTTGAATCTCGCTCTACGAGAAGAGCCGTTAGATAATCATGCAAATCATCTTTGCAGGCTTTGTCAGTGCAAAGTGTGGGAGCTAACTACATATTCCTAGAGCTAGGCGAGCAGGCTGTTGATACATCAGTGACATGAAAAGGATGTGAGAGAAGGAACTCGAACAATGCTGCAGTATTAAACACATAGCTTCAGTTATCCTGAGAATGGATCAGTGGGTGAGGATGCAGTGCCTTCCTCTTTATCCAGGAGCAGCCACCCACAGGCATCTATCATCCACACAGCTACAGGCAATAGAAGAATAGAAGAGTATAACGTTGACACCACAGTCAGGTCTGTGTCATGCAGATCAGACACACTGCAACAGAATAGAAAAATGTCATCTTTGTTTTAGCAATCAGGGCTGATTTGACAGCGTGCCCTTCTCTTTAGTCAAAACAATCTGTTCACCTGCATGTTCTTGAGCTAAATAAGTAGCAGTGCTCTCTGGGCCGCTCACTAAAGCTGCAGAGATGCGTGAAATGCTCACTATGTGAAGTTCTATAAGGGGAACTTTGGTTAATCTACACAACAGAGCACCTGTGCCTGCCTCACGGAGGGAGACACACAGCTCCAGGCTTACCCTCAGGCAAAAGCCAGACTCTACACCCCACCTGAGGCCTGCTGGGAGTTGCTCTCCCCCTGCCCTGCTCCTATACACACAGTGTGGACTCAGACCTACAATGTAACTCTGCCATCTCCAGCAAGCCAACACTGGTGGAAAGACTACTGAGGTCCTTTTCTTCGAGTTACAACATGCAACTTAAACTAACATCACTTCTGCTATATTTAAGAGTTATGTATACAATACAACTTTTTTTAATCAGACAAAAATACATTTAAATACATTTCATTCCTATGATCCATTACTTTTAAATATGTTTGCATTTAATTATGAGAAAACAGCCACTACAGAATATTTGATTTAATCTGATGATAACGCAACAATTGTGTAGTGCTAGTGAACTTAGTTTCCACCACTGAGAAGCAGCAGCTGACACTGTTTGTGACTATTTTCTTTATTCTACACAAATAGTATTTTAGGGTCAGTAAATGATGTAAAAGTGATCATATCAATATCTTACTTGCTTCATTAATGTTTGAAAAGAAAACATATGCAAAAAATAAATAGGATGTGATGTTCTACCCTGTTACAGCTATTTCACATTCACAGTGCTGAGTGGACAGACATCTATCCGAGTGTTGCTCTGAGCTGGAAGTTGCATCACTCACCATGGCCAGGGGCACAATGCCTGCCAGGTCCTCCTGTGCCAGTCGAATCTCCGTCTCAGCCTCTTGTGTGGCGGCACGACTGGCCGGATACTCCACCTGCCAGGCCATCCAGCGGCTGCCCAGTGGCTCCGGGAAACTTTCCATTTTCAGATCCACCTGGAGCACCCTCTGAACTCCCATCTCAGACCTGCCAGAGCACAGAAAATAGAAAGTGTCAATGAATGGTTAAACAGATGGCTGCATGAGAGTTTGAAAATGAATAAATGTGTGTGGACGTGGGTGATCATGTGTGTTTGTGAGCTCATTCAACCTACTGTCTGCTCTAATGATGACAAATGGTAAAGGCTGATGAATGTGTCTGTGACGGAAATCTATGACATTTTACCAACCGAGACTCTTCAAAATGTCAAGTCCCTTTGTGTTTGACTCTCTGGTCAACTCTCTGCTTCATGGAATAATATCACTTCCTTTTTTTCCTCCTGTCCTTTTACACTTTACCACAAGTAAGCGCACCATAAATAGAACACCTAATCTCATGGCTGTTCCTCTGAGCAGTTCAAAGGGATGCTTCACCAGGCGTCACCCCCACGAAGGTGTTGATGGTCAGGTCTGTCACCGGTGCCATAGTAGAGTGAAAAGATACGGCACGCTTTACCACAATCTCCAGCAGGCCTGAATTAAGTCAGACAAATGGGAGCGTTGATAATAAAATTTCCCGTGGCACCATAAGTCTCTGGTGCACAGGGTTTAAATATAGCCCGGAGGCAGGAAAGGTCAGCTTTACACGAGAGCCGGAAGAGATGGGAAATGGCACAAGATCTGTTAGCCATGTCTTGCGTGTCAAATGGCGGAACTCTGGGCCAATAAATTTCATGCATGGTCTCTGTGGCACACCGGCACAAAACAGCATCTTGTAATTTGAGCACGCCGAGGAGGAAAGAGACAGAGAAGGGGGAGACATGAATAAATCCACATGGTGTTTTATTTCAGAGCGGCGCGTGCACATGTACGTAAGATGTGAAAAACACTGTGTAAACGCAAAGCACAAAAAAAAAAGAGACAACATTTAGAGCTGATTTTAATATCAAGCACACAAAATGTTGGCATAAAGAGAGATAACACCTACAGCATGTAGTACATCTTGAAAAGACAAGTGCGCAAATGTATAACATCCTAAATTATGAATAGGGGACTAAAACAGTAAAACAATGAATAATAGAAATTGTTTTGTCCACAGCTCTCACTACTCACACAGGTCTGACGCGATTTCCACTTCGTTCTCATATTATTCAGTTTTAGTCTGCGAGAGTGAAAGATTTGTTTCGCAGCAGAGCACAGCAACCCAATTTTCACATCCAACAGAGGTGTGTATAAATAATTAAGATGACAACCAAATAACTTGTGTCACATTTCATGACTGTGTACCGAGCAGTTGAAGGCAGAGTACGACATCGCGGACTTACATAACTGTCCCACTCTGCTGTGGAAGAAGACAGATGATAATCTCTGCTCGCAGAAAGGTAAAGTCACGTGGTTCATCAGGCAAACCGAGTTAACAGATGATGCACCAAACGTCAAGAAATAAACCTTTGAGCTCTCCACAGCCACCGAGTGTCACACAGGGCCCATGTCAGCTATCAGGCAAAAATGGCCTACTTTCTCTAGCACTTTCACTGCAGAAAGGTTTCTCTGGCAAACATCACACCCTTTAGGCAGGCAACAAGACTGACAGGCAGAAGAATGAAAGTGGCTACACAGCAGAAAGGTTCCATACTGTACGCACACTACCAAGTACGTGAACTAAAATCTCCCCCTCGCCCTAAAAGGGCCAGAATAGAAAAGACTGAATTTTTCTGTTATTAGCTTTTTTTGTCATTCAGAGATGTCAAATATTTCCCTGCTCATATGATCCAGTTGGCAGAGTTAAACAGCAGCTGTGAATGCTATGAAATTTATGAAGCCAAAAACTGTTGTAAAGGTGTATGGTAAAAATAGTCCTTCTGCTTTGTTTTAGCATTCAGAAGACCTGAAAAGATGCAATAGAAAAAAGGGGACAATTAAAGGGAAGAAGTAAAAATTAGATGATGTGAGGTTGAAATCAAGGACAAAGACAAAACAAGTGCACACCATCACTTCACTTTGACTTCAGTAGATGACACCTTTGCAAGGGAATGAATGGGAACTATGGCAATGTCTGCAGGTGGTGTGTGACTGTGATCTCAGTACGGGTTCATGATAAACGTAAAGTAAAAGTTCCATATTAACAGTGAAAATAGTTTAATTCTTTTTGTGTTTTATGATTCCTCTTAAGAACCAGAGTTGCGACTCATAATCTATTAACAGTAGCTAGCCAATAAATTGCCTAGCACTTGGCAAAAAGGAGGAACAATAAACAAAGGCCTTCTGTGTTCCCTGTCCCCCGGTGGAAAGCCTGACGGATTTCTGATTGTCCACTGTACTTGACCCCAATTGACACACATCATAAAATGAAACCTAGCAGAAAAATCAGTGTCAGAGTGAATATAACTCAGGTGTTGAGTCAGACACATGAACCGCAGACATCCGCATGCCATCCTGAACCGGCCTCCTTGCTCGAGCAAATCACATGGCTCGCTGGGGGAAACTGTTCATTTCTCTGTCACTTGCAGCATGAGGTCTAATTCAATTAGCAACAAAGGGCCTGTGGATGCGTGCCACTCTGCTGGCCTCAGTCTGATAATTATCTGTAAACTAACTGTGGTTTGACTAAATCTGAGGCCAGACTGACGACCAGAGGGCAGCCAACGGCAATAGAAAGGGGCTCAGTAGATAACAGGCCCTAAAGTTGGAAGCAGCTGGCCCTCTGGCTCTAGAGACCCGACTGGAGAAGAAATCAGATTTGACAAGATGCTGCCTGAGACGGCTGATGACTGACTCACTGAGAACAGCACAGAGATGGCTGTTGGAGGATGCTGTTTAGGCACATTCAGGGTGCCCATTAATCACAGTGACACCAGCATATCTGCAGGACATGTGGTGACACCCAAGAAAACATAAGTGAATGGTTCAGCACCATAATGTATTTGCTTTTTGTAGCATTTTATGCGTGATGACAATGTAAAGCCTGTCATAAAAAACAAAGGTGATTGTGACAACTGGTGAAAGAAGTGTCTGTCTCCACCCTTATTGTTGTAGAAATGGCCAAGACATTATTACAAACACTGTTTGCCTCCTGACACAAAAATGATGCTGCGCCTAAAAGATTTTTATTTTATTTTTATTTGTTAAACATTTACCACTGACTTTCAGTGTTAAGTATTTTGTCGATTTAATTAATAGTTTTGACATTTAGGGAAATACAGAGAGCAGAGAGGTAAATGCAAAGACTGATAAGATTAGTGGTAGTGTGTGTGTTGTAAGTATAGGGTCCTATTTTTCTTAAATTACAGTCAAAAAGCAAAACTCTCTGGGTGAAGCCGTTTTGGGTGTGTCTAATAATCTTTTTGCAAGTTTGATGACCACTGCTGTTGGCATTACAGGGTGCGGCCAAGTGCAACCATGTGCAATTGGGAGGACAGGCGGCAATACATTCTGATTAGGAGGAAAGCTTTATGAGCAGGTGGAGTCAGGGCAGTAGTCAATAATGGCCAATCACGTCAGTTCCTCTCATCCCTTTTAAAGGTAGCAAGCAAGGGAGAGACACTTGGAGAGAGAGAAAGAAATGTTTTTGAAGGAGGGAAAGACGTAAAATACTGAAATAGACAACACTACAAGTATCAATAAATAATCACCATAAACTGTTTTGTTGTTATTTTTTATGATCTATCATCTCATGTCATTGTTTGAGTCAGGTGTTTAACTAACTACACAACCGGCTGTGAGCAGTTCAGTCATTACACAGAACAATTGATAATAAAAAGGTGTCTTTTTGATTTTAGAGCACTTGATGTGTTAACTTGATGCCAAGTGAGGGCACAAAAACCCTCTGTTTGCAATAAACAAGGGGTCCGGGCAGGTTCAAATACATTTGCAATATCGTTAATATATATGCAATATTTGCAAAAACACAGCTTAAGCCAAGTTTGTTCTCCCACACAAGCACAAGGAAACTTACCCTGATATTGTGTCTGCAGCTAAATAAGGCCCATAATTTTTTTTACAGATTGAACAAAATAAATCTGAAGTGATAACTGACGAGCTAATTTAACGGGCATGTGAAAAAGCGTGCTTTAGCAGTGTGTGAATTGCTGAAGTGAACTGCTTCCTTTTGATAGTGCCAGATTAACTGTTACGCTGAGTTACAGTAACTGCCTTGCGTTCAAACACCACCCTCTTTGTTGGAGTAGTATTTGCAGTGTCTTCCACACTTCCTTTCAAAATGTAGTATCGACAAATCCAAACTTTTATTGTTCAACTTGTCTCCAGTAATTACGCAGTCTAAAGAGCTCTTTGCTGCTCCATCTTATCTTGATAGGGGCTATTGAATTTAGGCAGCGGGAAGGTTAAAGAAAGATAGATTTAAATTTCAATATGAATAAACAGACACAGGACTAAGTTATTGGAGGAACTTCCTTTCTGGCAGATTTCTCTAGAGAAAGAACTATGATTGAAAGAGCTTCTATTGTCCCATTATCAGACTCACTGTGTCATTGTGACACTCCTTGTTTAATCTTCTCCTGATGAGTATCCATGTGTCCACGGCCCTCACCCAGTGGGGTTTAAAGAACAAGAGAGATAGACAGGGAACCTTTCTGGGGAAAATAAAGTGACATTTTTAGGTCTAATAGCCCCAGTTTTCAACTTCTAGATCAAGTATTCCTTAATATTCCCATCAGACCAGCAAAATGATTCAGCCCTATGTCCGACATTTGAAGTCCTGGTATCTGGGTAAGTCTTACTGAAGACACATAAAGATGCAGAGTGCATGCTACAAAGGGCTAATACACACCTCAGCAGAGCCGGCATGATGTGCTGATTCACTAGAACAAGAGATGTTGAATGGAAACAGAATAGTAGATGAAGATGCATAATGCAGGCTGCTTAAACCAGAGGAGACACTGTCCAGAATAGTCTGAGACAGCGGTGTGTGTGTGTGTGTGTGTGTGTGTGTGTGTGTACGTCTCAGGTTTTGTGCAAATTCTAAACTACTTGTGGAGTGAAAAAATAATCAAATTTGTGGCTTCAGTGGTGCTTGAAAACAACACCCTGAAACTGTGCTGTTCTCATCTTCCTTCACCTGGAACGGCAATAAACCAGTCAGTGCAATGAAGCCAGAACTCACACGAACTGCACACACACACCCACACACATGCAGTCAAACACACACAGACCCACACACAGACAGCTCTGCACACATGTATGTGCTTACACAATGTATACTGTACAACAGAGCATCCGCACATTAATCCGTGCCTGTGCACACACAGACAAACATTGTGGACCCGGTCATTCGTGCAAGACAATGTCTCCTGAAGCTAATGCAAACATCAAGCTACCACACACTGTCATTACTACTGTCACACGACGGACTATTAAATGTAATGGCTGCTCAACATGTTAGCAACTCAACAAAACCCACTACAACATGAAAACGCCGCTGTGTGTCAACACAACATGTGTAAACACAGCATACATCACAATCACAACCCTCAGCTGAAAACAAGAGCTTGATGATGGTGCTGAAACTTTTTTTTTTTTTTTAGCTGTTAGCTGTTTATACTATAGACTCTGTCGACATGTCGACAATGTTTGTCTGAAACTATCCTCATGTTTAAAACGGTGGTAACAGTGAGCTTTTGGAATTTAATTTAAATCAATATTATCACAAAATATAATTAAGTTAAAATAAAAGTGGCTAAACTGACTTAAACTGACAAATTACAGGTTTTAGTTTTTAATGTTAAATTATAAATTTGTTTCTTAAGTAATTTTAGGCCATAAACATAAAATAAAAAGTGATTTTTTTCCACCAGAATTATATTGCCGGCATTTACTGGCAAGATAGCTTTGAAAAGTGAGACAAAAGGAACAGGTGAGGGTATCATGATTGGATTTACCACCAAATGAGCATTCACCAAAGGCTCAGTCTTTGCAAACAAAGATGGGATGGGGCTCACCACTGTGCCAAAATTGTTAATTAGTTCAAAAAGAACATTTCTAAATGCAAGACTGCGACAAGTTAGGTGTTTTGCCGTGCATAGTACATAAAACTGTGAAAACATTTGTGGACTCCAGCTATACACAGTGTGACTTGACGGTGATACTGTATATGTGAAGAAACCATCGATGCAGTGGAGGTTTCCAGTAATCCAGGTGTGGTTTTCTTTAAGTTGAGTCATGGAACGAAAGGCCTTAACTTCATGATCACACCCTGGATTTCCTTACAGCTACTGAATCCTCCATCCAGAAGAAGAGGCAGGACAGCTCAGGACGAAAATCTCTGCAGCAATAACCAGTGGTGCTCGACCTGCACCACCCAACCTCCCCACTCAGGAGAAAAGGGCCCTGACAGCCCTCATGGGCTGAAACCATCTCTGTCCTGCCTGCAGACAGGGAAAGATGCACTTTTCATCCTGAACACTTCAAATTACCACAGCAAAGTCACCCTGTTCTTACAGGGCCAGGGAAAAGTCCAGTTGGCATGACTTACACTTCAGAAAATATACACTGTGGGGGCGTATATTGGGTTTTTAGAGAGACATGCCGCCATCAAGGCAACATCTTTTCTTAGAAAGTCAGCGGATATTTAGGCAGGACAATGCCAGGTTGCTTGTCTCCTATTGAAAACGTATGGTACATCATAAAGAGGTGAATCAGACAGTGATCACAGACTGTTGAGCTGCAGAGTCTTACAGTCATGCAGCAAGAATGTAACATAAAATATGGACGGCAGAAGAGAGGAAAACAGATCAAGGTTATGATGGACAGATGCATAGCTTCATATGCTATATGACATAAAACAAGAATAATACATGAAAAGGAATAGGTAATGCTAAACATCATCAACAATTAATGTTGTGATCTCTATTTCACATTTCCTTATGCTATGGATGAATTTCATATCTCAACCTGAGGTAAGACCATTAGAGGTGAGTTATTGTGATCTAGGCCCAGGGCTTCTTTTTAGGTCTGATTTCTGAGAAAGGATCTTTGTGGTCACAGCATGTAGCTCAATCTCTCTGCTCAAGGAGCGCTGACTAGAAACCAGTGTTCCTAAGTCCCATTTTCACGGCTCTCTGATTAGCCGCCCTGCAATCAAAGCAATCACTCAGAGCTTGAATGAAATGTAGTCATGGATACATTCAAAAGCCAAAATGTCAATGCAGACATAACTGAAAACCATACGGCATTGTTTTGAAAAGCAAAGAGATGATTGCATTTGGACGGGAGTTTCCATGGATACTTATTATTAAGCTAATATTTATTATTAGGCTCATTTTGTACAAGAGTTTGAATGTAAAGGTACAGAAATGTACTTATTTCTGCATGTTAGGGGGAACTTGAGTACAAAAAAGCTGTGGTAAGTCCATTCAAATTCTTCCACTGAAATACAATTTATTTTTCAGATAAAAAAAAAACAAAAAACAGGGCCCACAGGCTGGAAGCGGGGGCTGCTGAGTTGGGACTTAGAAGGTGGGGAAAAGCACCTTCAGACGTCTATACCCAGCGGACCTTTTCGATTCAGCTTTGTCCAGAATAGAAAAAGAGATAGTGACAGGAGGAGAAAAGGTGTATACTCCCCCTGAAACACTGTCAAATAAAGACAAGACAGGAATGAGAATAATAGTGATAAATGTCAGTGAGGTGTAGCAGCCTCTGTGGCTTTGGAGAGTTCATGGTTATGCAGATATACAGTGTTGTATGTAGTGGCCACAGGAGAGTTAGAGTCAGACAGAAAAGAGAGAAATTGTACAAAGATACAGGCAATTTAAGCTAATTCAAGACTAGAAGATGGTAGATTCACATCATGGCTGAAAGTTATACAGATAACACTTCAGGGCATTCATTCACATATAGGAACAAAATGTGGGAGATGAGAGTAAAAAAAGGTTTAATGTGAAAAATGACACAGATCTGTTCACGATAAGTCGATGTTTCCAACTTTAAGAATCACATTTAAGGTGTCTAACTGAGTCAAGTGTGCCTTGGTTATAAAAGTGTCAACATAAAATTTCACTCTAGGTTAGACACAATGTTAGAAAAGAAAAAACACTAAATTCAAAGCACCTTTCTATTTGCCTTTTACCTGACAGTAGCAATATGTTCCTGCAGTCTGTGAGTGCTCTTTCCATCTTCTGGAAAGGATGTAAGCTATAAAGATCCTTCTGCACAAAGTGCCTGCTGATGGGAGCCCACAGCCACCAGCGCCCCACATTAACTTGTCAATATGACATTCAAAAGGACGCCAATTTTACATTTGATTAAACTTTAATATTGAGCTGCCTCTGAATGTATGGCTTTGTGTTGGGGTTGTGGGTGTATACTCGTGCAGGTGCACAGTAATATGGATTTATGTACATGTGCCAGATTCCAGTATATCAAACATGTCAAAGTGTTTCCTCCATGAAGGCTGAAGGTGAACGACTGGTGACACAATTAAGCAAGTCAGAGCATCCTTCATACTGCTACAGTATCATTTCCTCCAACATACTGAACTAATACGTTTGATTTATGGTGCGTCAAGTGACATTCATTTACACACCTGTAGACTGACAGAACAAAAATAGAGGAAATACCAAACCGGGCTGTTAAAAGACGCTCTCTGTTCTAAAGGTTGTGTTGGGGATGTGGGAGTGTGAAAAACAGATTCTGGTAACAGTCTTTTAAAATTTACTACAGGAAGAATAAATCCTTCAGCACATCTCTGTTTCGGAAGACGCAAATCCTTCTTGAGGACATTCCACACTGTCATACCATGAAATAATTCCCTGTGCATGCCCAGTATGATTTGCACAGTAGTCGCTGATGTTAAACAGGAATACACAACAAAAACACAGAAAGTGTTGATGTAAAGTGGTTGGCGTGCGAAAATTATCCTGGAAGTTAGCTGATTAAATCCAACTCTGTTCCTCATGAAGAGAAGAAGAATAAGTGTTCTAAGGGGCACAGACACAGCTGAGAGATTAGTGCGCCGACCTGGTGGTGTTGGAGACCCTCATGTTGTCGCTCTGACCTGTCTCTCTTCATTTTTTGTAATCTCTTTACTGTTAACCATCTAATCTAATACCAGATAGTAATTTCAATAATAGTAATACAGGAAGAGCCCTACTTTTCAAAAGGTGTTCTACATTTTGCTGCTTTGTTCTTTCAAACAGGCAAAAATACATAAAGTGGTAAATGTAATTTCCATCTATCTTATCTCAAGGAGCGTATAACAAAAAGATTTCCCTGTTGCATTTTAAATAATCTACGACGCCTGATTTAAACCCCACTTTTAATAAGCATCGGATTCCCTTTAATTTAATCATCTATTCTTTACCCCTTTCTAACGTGCACACAGAGAAAAGCGATGAGGACTATTAATTATACGATTATAATGAAGCATGGGCGCAAACCAAGCACTTTTGGCTTGTGCGCATCAAACCCAATAAGGGGATCAAATTTCCGATTAGCTTAACAGTGTTCTGCAACATTCATCAGCTCAAATATTCAACCCCCACACACGCTCTCGTTCTCCCTGGCTGGTCTCGCTCCCTCCCTAAGTCATGTAAATTGTCACATATGATTAAATGAACATGAAAAAAAGGAGAGTGAATAACCGCTATGTCACATCTTGTTTTGGACACAGAAGATTTTTTGTCATTGCTTTTGCTTTATAGCTTAATCCTGGCACTTCAGTAAAGCTTCACTTCAGTTGCCAGGTTGATCAGATTCTACACAGAGACCGAAAGAAAGCATTTTACACATTGTTTTATCAGCGTAATAATATTCTGCAGCAAGAAAGTAGAGACACCGTATCTCCAGACAGTTGGGCAAATAAGAAGTCGATTTGTCTCAGGGGGGCGTTGGATGTAAAGTGTGTGTGTGTCTCTGTGTGCGTGGGTGTGGGTGGATTACATTTGTTTCTTAACTTGCTCTATGTTGCTTTGAGGAAAACAACACAGTCAGTGTGTTAGACCAGGCACAAACAGTGGCACGGCAATTCCACAACAACAAAAACCTCATCTTAAAGTTAATGAAATGCACCATGCCAACAACTGTCTAATCAAAACTAAATGCTTTTCTGCAGTGCAACGTCATTAGAGTTCATCAGCTGAAGTGGGCCCGGTGGTGTAATGGATCCCTAATGATGGTAGTTATCACTGGTGACCTCAGAGTGTTTTGCATCAGACATCATTTCCCAGTCAGCTACACTCGATATCTGTCTCATTCATAGAAAAGCTATCTAAACAGAAAATTGCAGTATAATAAATTGCTGCTTGTCCTCGTGGTTACACTCACTATTCCCCAAATCAAAGCACTCACACGCTCTGGGCTGGATCACAGACATCAGCCAGTAGAGCTGCTGATGCCTCATCCACACACACCAGGGGGCAGCAGACACTGAGCCCTGGGGCAGTGATGCAAATGTTAGTGCAGATAAACTCAAACCCACCCCCCCCCCTCCCGCACAACCTCCCCCTGGTTGATCTGCGGGTGACATCATGTGACCGTCCGGGCCTGCCCTTGCACCTGCAGGTGCTGTGACACTGCCAGTGCCTGTGCTCCTCGGGAAAGTCCTTAAAGACCCGCAAAACCTGGGTCCTTTCAGCTCTGCCACTGTTGGCATGGCAACAGAACCTGGAGAACACACAAGAGTCATTGACCAGAGGGGCCGAGGCTATCAGACTAATGATACTCTGCTGCAACCTAGGCTTTACCTCCCGCAAGGTTAATCTCCAACTCAGTGAGACAAAAAAAGGGTGAAAGCATCAGTTCAATGTGGCAGCATGTGTTTTACAATCAGGTCGGTGATAAATAGAGGAAAACAGAACCAGGGTGAGATCCAAATGGGATATTTAACCTCATCCAACTAAAGCAGAGATGTTTTAAGAAGTGATGCATGAGGTATGGTCGAGACTAATGTGAAAGATGCTGCAGTCACACATGACTAATGTAATTATACACAAACATTAATGTGAGAATATATTCAAAAGCGCATGGTCACATGTAAATATGCGAGTTAAACTCCCACTGTTTTACAACTTCGAACATATTGGTAAACACAACTGTTTTGTTTGTCATAATTGCAGTGTTGGTGCAGAAACAATGTGGAGGCTGTGTGGGCATGATTGTCTTGACTCGCAGTCTTAATGCAGTGTCCTGTGGATCAGGGAGGTGAGGGGTAATGAGAATCAACTCGTGCACATCCTACATTCTGAAGAGTCCTTCACAGGTGCATTTAAATTCAAAGACATGCAGCAAATTCACTTGACACCCACTCACTAGACATTTGTAAAAGATCACTTATCCTTTAGTTTACATTGCTCTGGTTGCTTCAAAGCTATTCTGTTTCCGATAATTCTTACACCTTCCAGTGCAAATTAATCACTCGTTATCTATGTTGTAGTTAACGAACAATAAGTTCAGTGTGGTAGCTGCTTCACCAAAGGTCCTGTAATCCTATTCATCAATTTGCATCCACTTTGAACGATGTACTGAGTCATCGCTCACTCACTGTGACAAACACGTCGCGCAAGTTCTTTGATTATTTATCTGAAATTCAAAACAATCTTGCTGATGTAAAATTATGGACACAAACATAAATTAAGAGGATTAATAACTGACTATATGAGAGCTGATATATTAGGAGAAAATACATGTAACATGAATATTTTAGAAGTTATTTCACTAAACAGTACTCTCAATCAATCCTCATCAGAAGCAATGTGTTATTGAAAAAAAAAAAAAATGGTAATGCTCTTGATATCCCAGAGCACACCAGCATTAGTACCGCATGTGGACACACTGACAGCCACAAGTCAATTAACAGTGAGATTAGTTAACATTTTGGATCCATAAAACCCTTGAGCAGCTATTATGGGCTCTGGCAACTGAAGTCATGGAGGGGCAATTTTTAAAACACATGAGTAGCATTTTACAGTTTCAAAGCACCAGATCAGCACCTCCTCCCAGTGTAACCGCAGCTCCCAGTCAGGAGTGAATTAAGGTATTTAGCAGAATTTAGCCCCCTCTTGTGCGCCACTTAATAAGCTCAGTGCTAAATTACTACCAGAGCAATTACACACACACACACACACATATTTCCAGACATACCGCATGCACTACTGTATATACACATCAACAGTACAAACCCAGTCCATTTATTTGTTGACATTTGAGCATGTTTCCAAAAAAAAGGTCTTACCAGTGCACACAATATCAGTGGGCTTCCAGCAGCAGAATTTCTCATTGATCAGCAGTTAGGGTGAGTGTGATGTGAGGGACAGTCTTAAAATTAAAAAGTATTTGTAACTGAAAAACGGCCCCCACAGCCCCAGGAGTCCGTGGGCAGAAAGGGGACATTGATCCATAATTGGAAGCACTCAGTCATGAAATCTAAAGACTAATTAAAGAAAGAGAGCTTTAATGGCATCCATTTACATATTCAGCCTAGCGATTTAATGCTGCTCGCTGACTTACAGTCAGAGATGGAGGGCCGATCCACAAGCTGCGAGGAGACGACTTCGATCACACAATGATTGAGTAACGGCATGTCTGAGATGTCTCACTGCACCAGCGTGAGCGGCTCGCAACATGACTGAGATGCGTTTGTGGCTTTGTCGTCACTAAAAGGACACATGAGTAATGAAAAACATCCAAATATGAATCGGGGTCTTCTAATGATGGTAAATCATGAATATGACCTTGGCATGGCTACGACAGAAGTGAAGTCACTGCTTAGCTGATGAGCTGCTGGCTGTGTTTGTAGATGCCTCTCTCTCGTCTTAGGATAATGCTTCAGTTGCTCCTCCAGCGCACATGAATCTGCATGTGTGAGAGAGTGTGCGTTTATCTGAGCTCTGGGTTTATATGCAAACACCGCACAAATTCAAGGTGGAAGGGGTGACATGTACAAAGAGTGGCATCTCATCTGGAGGCATAAACACGTCTGCTGGTCCTGTTGTGTTGAGGCGCTCAGGGTCCAGCTTCCGATACCCCTGTGGCCCACTGAGGTGTACACGCCACCTGATTACATGTCAGGGCTGGTAAGTCCTGCTAAACAGGTGCCGAGCTGCAGCACAGGAGTGCCTACGGTTTTTCTTTCCCTGCACGCTATCAGCTGGACAGAGTTCTGCTTTCAACCTGTTAGGTTAGGAATGATAACAGAGGACAGCGAAAGATTGCTTGTCAGTGTTAGCACGCACAAGTGTCATAGTGGAGACGAGAGGATGCGACTTGTACCTTTTCTCTTTGTCTTCTGCGTGATTGAATCTGCCTGTGACTGAAAGCAGAGCAGCCCATTTAGGTTCCAAGTGAGAGTTCTTCAACAACCCTTTTTTGTGCATGCCCTTTGTGTATTTTTTTTTTTCTACAAATACTGTTTCTATACTTTCCTCAACAGCTTCTTTTAATTGGCTTATTCAAATATTTCTCCTGTGCAGGGGAGAAATGAGACAGCGTTGATTTCAGACTCAGCTTTTCTTTGAGAGGAATAGGTTTCAGAATAAAAGCCAATCATCTTGAAGCCCAAGCTAAACTGAGGTTAATTAGAGCCAACTTTGGTCCAAGGTTCTTTTGCCTATTCAGTTAGATAAACCTGTGGGGAGGTGGGGTTTTGAGTGGGATTTGACTGGCAATATTAAAGATAAGTGGAGCTTATTCTCATTTCTCGTTTGTTGTTCATCAGGCACTGAGTGCCGAATGAGGAAAACCTCATTGCAAGGCAATGTGAGTACTGCGTACAAAATTGAGTACTTATTCAATAGGCAATACAAAGATGTAATTAGTAGAGAAACAGACAGTGTGTTTGTCAGAATGCCTGTAGACAATTCCTTATTTACATCTCAAACCACTTTGTCTCCCTGGCTGAGTGCTACCTGCAGAGAGCACAGCAACAATTTTGATCCAACCACAGGTCTAATTTCAACAAAAGTGCGTGTGTGTGTGCGCTGAAGACATAAGGACATTTCAGCAGAGGGTATGGTTATACATTTATTTGGGGAATGGGAAATAAATCCATGCTGTGTTTATTTGTGGCCTTTGTTTCACCCTGAAGCATTTCAAAACAAATCCACAAGCTCCTGATCCTTCAAAGACACAGGGTGTGAATCCACAGAGGAGTCGGTCTGTCTCTTCCAATCCAGTTATTAGTTAGATTAACTTTTCAAATAAAATAACAGACATTGTTGATTGTTGAGTCTTTATTTCCATGGCTTGTGCCAAAAATGTTTAAAGCATAGCAGCAGACAGCATTGTGGGCTGATACGCTCTTATTTCTTTGATTTGTACACTACGTCCTTGTCCTGATATGAAACTGTCAACAGTAATATAACACAATATCTTTAATGTTAACACAGAATGATTTAAATCAAGGTGGAATATAAGAATAAATTATGCTTAATTCATCCTGTACACTCATGTATAGCACATCCATATTTTGATCCAAACTTGACTGCATTAATCAGATGAATATTACAGGTTGTTATCAGTTTAATAATTCTCTTTTACACAGGATCAATAATAGTGATAATTATTTATTAACATCAAACAGAAAGCGGCAAAATTTTAATTTTAGTTGTTGTATGGCTCATGGTGTTATGCAAGTAGAAATTGAGAAAAAAAATCATATAAATAAACTATATTGGCCTACATAACAGTATGTTTACTTGTTTAGTTAAAACGCTTTTACTGTAAGTATAAAAAAACTCTGGTAATGCAGCCTTCTAAACACTGGTGGCCTCTATCTAATCCTCCAGGGGATTAACCTCTAAGAGCAGGATATTCACTCATAAACCTTTAAAAATCTGAAACACACAAACTCTGTGGGACACATGTAAACCTCAATCTGTCCCTTCTCTGTACATACGATCTCTATCCAATGACACTATTCACAAACACACTCTGACAGACAAGCATCTACAGCGGCATGACATGACTGAATCTGAGCTATGATGTGACCTAATATGTCCTTATATTGCCGTCCAGAACACAGTTTTAAATGCACCTTAGCAGCTCTGTGGCCAGTTAAGGAAGCTGTATATAGTGCAGATCAGATCTTCCTTGTTAAGTGTTATTACTGCCTGATTGGCAAACTGGGGAAAAGTGCAATGAGGCACAGTGGAACATTATTTCCCCATATTGTTTCCTTGGAAATGGAACAGCGCAACAGCCTGAACAGTCAGATGTAATCTGCGCTGAATGCTATTATCAGCTGGCTGCCCTGCGGAGACACAGAATCTGCCACATCTCTGCTCCCATCCTGATAAAGGAAACCAAGCCACGTCTACTCCATTAAATGCAATTTGAATGTTCCTTTCTCATCAGCCTTACATTATGGCACCAAATAACACTTCCAGTGTTCACTCTGTCTTGATAAAGAAAAAAAACCACCCATCATTTTAGGAAAAAAAGCTGTAGCATGTCTAGGATGTAAAACATGAACTTTAATTGCACATCATTTTTATTATTAAGAGATTAACCAGAAAATGGAGCAGCGTAGACAGATGTGTATTGGTAAATCCTGCCAATGAGGCACCAGTGAGAATGTTTACTGTAACGGAAGCTACTGGGAACGGGCCTGATTCATTATTAAGGGTGTTAGCATTAAGACTGTCAAGTTAACATTCCTGTTTTGCCCTAATGTAATTGGACCATTTCATTTCAGACTTGATTTATGCAGCATTTTACAACATTAAAGTCTACAGCATGTGGCTCATTCTCAGGGCTGTGGTACCTTAGAAAACTTCATTCATACAGAACTAAAACCAAGATTCAGCAGCTAATATCAAATCAAGTTTAACATCACATCCGGCCAATTCATGTCCTCAAATGTTTCCCTTCACCCGGCTATCTTGTCATTCTTGCTGTAACTAGACATCCTTTGGAGGAAGTGTGAAGGCACACAGATGTCAGAGAAAGAATGATACAACCACACATGAACATGGTTAATATCTTTTCAAGAGCCCCGGGGACTAAAAAAGCTACATTGGATCATTTATTTTAATTTCAGTTTTGCAGTAAATGTCACATACTATAAATAATTATGTTCCTAAACTTTCTCTGGACTTTGAAATTGAGATAAATTGGGGGGTTGCTGCCAAATTGCACCAGTTATTGTATAGCTGTATTATTTCTTTTCCCTCTGGAATCCGAACCAGTCAAAGTGATGAGATTTACAAGCTTGCTTTAGAGGAACAGCCATGTATCTTTATAGCTAAATTAAGCCTTTTTCGAATTTAATTGGATTAATGATAAACTCCATGCAGATTTCAAACAATGAAATACAGACCACAATGAGGCCGTTTGAAGTCTGGAAAGTTAAAAAGGATGTATGTATATATAGTGTAGGAAGCCCATTCACCTCCTCCCCTTAGCACTTGGACTGGCTCTCATGTGGAGCGGCTGTAATGAGTGGACTGCCTGTTGTCCCTTGGCTGGAGTGTGGTGTGGGGGATTGATGAAGTGGTAGCTCACAAGGGAGATCCATCTGCACCCAGACAGTCTTAATGAACTACCAAGGCCCAGACATGGCACTTTTACTGAGGCCCCCACTTATGGCTTATGACATGCTGAGGAAGCAGGACTGCTTTTGTTTTGAATGGGTTCACATTTAATGGTGACGAAGTGAACTTTTCAATCTACCAGAGTGCACTTCAGCCAATATTATGTGTACCTTATGGCACATTCTGTCTCTTTCTGTATAGACTCATTCTGATTTCTTTAACCAGCATCTCAAGCTGTCAAAGAAAGGGTGCTATGACTTTAAAACATGATGGAAAGTTAAAAAATAATAATAAATATATGCATATATGTGTTTGTGAATGCACACACAGTCAACTCTCAGAATGCAGGCTCATTCGAAAGGAAGGTCAAACTCTTGTGAAATTACAATGCATTATTATTATGAACCCCACTGTTCATAAGTTTGGAGTCAGGCATAAATGTACTTGTTTTACATGATGACAGCAGCATCCAGGTTGTAGGTGTAATACAAAGCAGGTGCTTTGATGACAGTGGCTCCACAAATGAGGGCTTTCTGATGCTACTGATGACGAGGAATTAACTTTTTGTGGCATGTCACTTCAAACCACCAGCGTGAAACGATAATGATGAAGCCATTCAGAGCATATATCAGACAATATGCACTCAGGATGACTGACTGGCTCTGAATAGTTAGCACATAAAGTTTGTGGTTCTGAATATATGAACTCCATATGAACCTCTCAGCTGCATTTTAATGTTTCCAGTGGATTTGTAGTGAAATCAGAAAGCTGAAAAAAGTTCTTATGGAGTTGATGGCCACATACTGCACATAATAAAAAGGTAGGCTGCAACAAAATTAAAAAGATGGTTAACCCTCTAAAAATGAACACAAAATGAATTCTTGTTGTAATAAATATTAAAATAAATATTATAGTGGACATATATTGATATGTAACCTTTGACACCCCAGAACCCCCTAGAACTATTATAATTAATGAATCCCCTTGTCTTTGGGAAAGAGCGTATGGCTTTTGTACTAGTGTGTGCAGTAAGCTCATTTACTGGGTATGCTACATCTGCCAAAAAGCAAATGATAAAAGGAGCTGAGGCTTCACAGTAAGCAAGCGGAAAGTGGGAAAGTGCACAATAAAAACATCTTCTTGCTTTTTAAAATGGTTATTCACAGAAGTCGGGTGTGGCCGGAGCATCAGCTGTGACTGATGAAAAAAAGGGAGCGGCTCAGCTGGCGAGGGTGAGCGACTTCAAGTGACTGACTGAATCTGCACATATAGTACACCTGACCATCAGTAATGCTGTGTTCTCATGCCTGAAATCTGGCTGTGCTCCTGTAATGGCATACATAGACACAGTCTTCAATTAGTAGTCCCACAGACATTACCATTATCCATTATGTCTAAAATCCAATGCATTAGAGCCAATAATCCATTTGGGCCTCAGCTGACAGTTCCAATTTTTAGTCAGTTAGTGGACAAAAGCCCGACCTCACTCATGAGATCAGTTACTGATGACATATACAGTATGTTTGCTGGCACACAGCAGCACATTCTGGTTGGCTGAGACACTCTTACCCTCACATTCACAGTTTGCTTTAGATATGCAAACATGCGTGCATGCTCATAAACCAGTTCCATTAGAAATGATGCACAGGACTTCATGCATAAACACTCATCGGCCACAACATTGCTAAAATGCTATTTAATATTAAAGTTTGCATTTGCACTCCTTAATGATACAGTCAGTCATAAAAATAATATATAGAGGTGCAATCCTACCATGTTATTCCAAAACATAAATATTCCCCAATAAATCTTATTCCTTTTTATTTATTTTTTAAGCATAAGCATCTAAGAGAGGAAATACATGGAAGAGGTAAGTATAATTTAAAATCAATATGTTTATTTGTATTTGGTTTGTTGTTATAAGTTGTAGCTTAGTATTGGCCGAGCATTTGAACTAGCAGTACCACACATATTAAAATGGGGGCATCATCTGCAGGCGGTCAAGCTAGTTACAGCACCTGTTATTCTAAGGCCTCAACCCACATGTTCAGTCCTACTTGGGTGAAGAAGATTGTGCTTTGATGTTTTTTCTAAATTATTTAAATTCCTTGTTTCCTTTCCCCTGCCCTTTGGAACCACCAGTCTGCAGTCTACGAGGCTGCCTTCATCCCATGCTACAAACTGCTACACAATCTTCTCCACTTCATTTAGCTCACTGTCTTATCTCGCCATGTTCGTACCCCACTTATCACCTTCTGCTGCAACTTCTCTCAGCTCTCTCGATCCTGATCACTTTTCCTCCTTGGTCTCCACCACATGCCTTCTCCACCTATGACACCAACACACCTACTAATAGTCTCTGTAGCACACTCTCAACCAGTCTGGATAGTCTATCTGTTCTTCACCTCCTAACGCCTTGCTCGCTGATCTCATCTGTGAGCAATGCGCTACATTCAGCACATCACCCCCATTCATTCTCCATCCTCAAAGAAAATGACACATCCCAGCCCAGCAACTACACAAATCCTCAAAACATCACTCACAACAAGCACTTTTCTCATCACAAATGAACAGGCCCAGGTTCACCGCTGCTTAAAACGCCTTCCCTTGAGCTCTCATTTGTGGAAAACAGTTTGATACCCATCAACATACAGTCTTACATTTCAGATGTCTGTCTTTAAACAACCTCGTTAATGTCAACCAATCTGGTTTTCGAAGAAACCATTCTCTAGAAATGGTCCTCCTGATGGTCATGGAGTCCCTGCAGACTGCAAAAGATGTGACTCAGTAGTCTGTCCAATCCTCCTAAATTAGCCAGCATTGTATCTTGTTGGGGGCAAGTATTCAGGTCTCACTGTCTGTCCACAGCTGTGCCCCAGGGTTTGCTTTCCAGCCCTCTTCTTCTCTCCATGTTTCGCACATCATTTGATTCTTTCATCTGCTCATGCAACTTTTCATAGCACTGGTATGCTGATGACACACAGCTCTTCCTGTCCTTTCAACTAAGTGACTCCACTGTGTCATAGTGCACGTCTGCCTTCTGTCATCTTCAACTCAATCTATCTATGTTGTGGTCTTTCCAGCCAGACCTTCCATACAACACAGCGTCAGTGTGAATCAATTTTGTGTCAATTTTGTTCCCCCACAAAATCTTTCAGAAATCCATGGGTCATCATTGATGACCAACTAAGCTTTACCGAGCACATCTCCTCCATCTCTTGGGCATACTTTTTTAGATACCTTAGATAGATGCAGTTTGGGAGAACAAACTAACTCTAACTTTACAGTTGCAGACAACTGACTTTGATCCATAAGGTATTAACAGAGCGGCAGAGGTAGAAAAGATGCTACAGGGAAGGTTAAAAACAGTAGCAGGTCAAGTGATTCTAAGTCCTAAGGTGGAGATTAATATCCATTGTTTTCAATATAGAACAGCAGGATTTAGCAGTTTTAAAAATGATGGCTTACTTGCCTTGTAAACTAAATCAATTATAGTCTGAAATCTGATTTATATCTACTATGATATTAAATATTTGCATTGAATTAATAATTATGAAAGAAACTGATTAGAGTGCACTGTTTAAATAGTTACACATTAGTAGCCATGAAGCTCTGTAGTGTTGAGTTAATGTGACCTTTAATATTTACTGGGCATACACAGTAGTATGTTTTCCAGGTGGGTTATAATAATTGCATAATGTCTTTTCTCAGCTGTTAATTCGTACATACGCATTAACATAACATGACATATAAACTCAGGACAGAACGTGATCAGCATCAACATCAATCAAAAATTATAGAAATCTTGTTCATGAAAACATTATAGTTCATGAAATATAAAAAAATCTTCAACATCCGCCATTGCTGAAAAAGAAACTCTCCTTTTAGAGTCAATGGAGATCATCTCTCTCTTTCTAAATCCACTCTAGATTCAACCATAGACCATAGACTGTGAGCCCCTTAGAAATTATGTTCTGCTCTGTAACATCCAATGCAGCTAAGCATAAGAAGCTTGTAATTTTGGGCTGCTGGACTTAAAATCAGTGAATAGACATGTTGATCCATGAGGATGCAAAACAGGTAGTAGAGAAGAAAATGGATGAACTGTTGAACAAGGTCATGGATAGATGTCTTAAAGTGAACGCTGAAAGACAACTAGCAGGAAGGGAAAGAAGCAGAGGAAACATGAAACATGAAGAGCAGACTTAGAGGCTTTGTTAAGCTATTCAGGTGCCTGGACTCAGTGATGTGTGTAACTGTTACGTCTCCCTAAAAATTCATTCTAGGGGTTAGATGGTAACACTCAAAATAAAGACGTTCTTCAACATAATTATATTCTTCGCATTTATGCTTTCAGTGATTGACAAATTATTTCAATGAAGGAGCAAAGAGAAGAAAAGAGGGCTGAATGACAGCTCAACAGATGAGATAGCAAATCTCTAATCCCCTACCAAAAGAGCTTTATTGAAATAGGGTGTGGGGAGGACTAGACGAGAGAAAAATTGGAGCATTGTGCATTGTATTGCCATCACTGGGTGCCTTTGGTCTCCTCTATGAAGTGACTCTGACAGCTGTGGGGATTAAGGAGCAGTCCATCGTACATGGCCTAAACAGCAGGGATTAGACTAAATGTGCTCACTCTTGTCTCTGGCTCCTTCACTTAGAAAATCAATAAAACATGATTTTACTACAGCAACAGAGGACACGTGTGTGTGTGTGTGCGTGTGGGAGAGAAGGTGAGTTTGTGAAAGCAGATAGAGAGAATAATACCTACATAAATAGGTAGAACGGCTCCAGAGGCAAGGAGGAGCCAGTTGCCAAGTGTTGCTACTCTCTGCAGCAGTTTGCTGAAAGCTCCATTTTATTTTGTTCAAGGTGCTGAAACCCTGCTTAGAGTCATGCACTGACATAGTATATTAGATACATGCAAACATTACTGTTAAAGGCCACACATACAACTTACACGAACGTGGCCAGCCTCCTGACATATTCAGGTTGGCAAGCAGTGTTCAGTGATTTTAAAACTAACTTTTATTCACTAAAAACACCTTTAAACACCTGGTCATGCTTACTGTATTTTCAGGAGAATTCAGTCAACCAACACCAGCTGCCAAACCAAAGCCAAAGTGTCTTTTAACATTCAGGTTTCTTACAAAAGTTGTATAAAACCAACTCTAAGATCATACAAAAAAGAAATCTTATGCAATAGTGAAGATGATAACAGAAGTCAGCTGCTCATCATATGTTACAGTATTTTCAATCAATAAAAAGTACATTAGGAAGAAACACATGCAATGATTGTCGACAGCTTATTTTGCACATCTATATATTTACAGGCAGTCAAAGCTTTTTCTATTTATAAGTCTTAGCTGTCAAAAGTTATTATACGAATGAATGGGAGGTCTGAAAAGAAGTTTCCGAAGAAGTGCGGAGGCGACTTTGAGCTTCCAGGGCAGCTCATGATTAAAACTGACTGCTAATAAAGTCAAATAAAGTTGTACTGCATGTTCTGCAGAGTGAAAACATTAAACCCATGTAAGACACGGGGACATAACTAAGCTGCTGGTCCGAATATAGCAGTCCAGAATTGAAATGAAAAAAAAATTCTGCATTTAGATAGCTAGTAAAAAAAAAAAAAGCAGCAGTTATCTCTGTATTTGTGATTCGTAGTTAAGCACTACAATCATTCCTCACAGTGATCCACTAATAGCAGCATGTCTAAACAAGTGACTGGACCACCAGTTTCTAATTACAGATGTTTCATAGACTGCTCCACACTTAAGTAAGCCCTGCACAGTTTTGATTATTAAGTTGCACTTTGCAATGTCAAGTATCCTGCTTTCTTAAGGGAGTGGTGTGGAATTTGCTCGGAGAAACGAAAGCTAAAGAGCAAATAAGTAGAGCTTTCCTCGATTCTAAATCTGCCTCTAATCCATAAAATTACACTTGTCACTAGAAAGTTAGATTTATTAAAAGTACTTACTGATCCGAGGAGGAAAAACCGTTAAAACACACAAAGGCCTTCAATCAGCACTTAATTAACACGGCAACCTTTTACCCAGAGCTGGCAATCACTTCCCTATCTTCCAGATTAGTTTAAGGACATGAATACAGATAGGAAATGACCAAAACAACTTTGAAGCTGTGGAAGCAGAAAAAAATCGGTATGCAAATAATACGGGAGAGGCAGGGGAGAGAGGGATTATGCAATAGTTGGGGGAACATCACTTGGTTGACCATTTATACTGTAATAATCCAAAATAGAAATAATTAGAGACAGAACTTTGCTAAGTGATAGTAATGTAAAAGGGGGGTGTGTGCAGTGAAAAGGTGAACAGGAGGAGTGAATAGGCAACTGTCCGATGATGCCACACCACTATAAGAAGTGTCTAATAATAAATACTTTACTTTGCCAACAAAAATGTGCAATTAAATGATCTGCAGAGGAAACGTTCACATCACTTTAATGAGGAAATGTAACCAATGGAAAGATCACCCCACAACGTGATGTATTCCTTTACCAGCGAGTCATTGTACTGACCTTTGCTGATCGTAGCTCGACTCCTTCTTGCGGCAGTGCAGAGTCACCACTCGGTGGCCTTCACTCCTCACATCCTGGCTTACGATCCACTGAGTGGGGTTGCTGGGACGAGCCCCAAGAAAGGTTACTCCTTCTTTCAACTTCACCCTGTGGAGATAAAAAGACATGTTTCTGATTTTGTCTGAAGGCATAAACCACAATCATTCTCTTCTGTTACAGAGAAAGTCCTCATTTCAGTCGCAATGGTTTTTTCTTTCTTTCTAGCGATACGTTATCCAGATGGTTCCCCACACTGTCTTGTCTCCAAAAAGGAGTCCCAGCTGTTGTCTGGGTTTTGATCACACTGTTTTGTTTCCCAGGAGAAAAACTGGCCATTTTACATGTGTTTTCTTCTGTGTTCCTGCACTTAATCATGTCATCAAAACACAGAAAACACCTGCAATTTGAATTCACAATTAGTGCATCCTACCCTCTCTGATAGGTATTGGTGCACTTATTTTCTAAACTCATTAAACTTAATTATGAATGAATAAAAATAAACAAATCAAAAAGCAGCTACTCTCCGACACTTCGGGAGATGCAATCTGCAAACGCGCTGTTTGCTACAAAATAAAAATATATACAGGATGCAACCATCTCCTTATGCCAGTCCTCTCCCTCCACTAGAAATAGATTCATTCTTTCTCAATCTGAAAAGGACACTATGAAAAGGTTTTCTCTGACTGCAGCAAAATTACAGCATCAATGTCCTTGGCTCAGTGTACTACAAAGAAGGAAAATGACCACAGGAAAAAAAAAACTGTAAATCAAAATCTCTCCTAAAGGTAACCCATAATGCAAAGTATATTCACTGTACAGGGAATGATCTCAGGTTGAAAGTGTTGACAAAAAATAGATTTAGACTAATGTTCCGTAACATAACATGGTCAAAGGCCAGTGTGATTTGTCTGAAGGTGACAGCGAATCTCCAGGACTGAAGAGAAGACTAAATTATAATAGAAGGCCCAATCACTTTCCCTCTCTAATCCATACCAGGTTGGCAGATGAGACCAAAGATAGGCCTGTGCTTTCATCTCGAATTTGTTGCTGCACTTTAACATGAACTATGTGATTGCCTGTCTGTATGCCAATGAATATGTCTGCCCTCTCCTGTCGAGCCCCTTTCTTTGATGTGCTGTCTTATCGTGTTGTGAAGGAGGTTATATGCGAAGTGAGGTAATATGACAGATGGTGTGCTTCCCATCTCTAGGAATGAACGTAAACACTACACCTAAGGGTCACTGTGAATGTGTGTGTGTGTGTGTTTATACAGTATGTCTGCTTCCCACAATGTGCAATTTGTGTATGTTTGTCTGTGTGTGTGTGTGTAATCATATTTTCACAAGGTGATGTGATTGCCAGCTGCTTCCCACACTGAGCGAGTATCGATGGAAGCCTACAGTACGAACAGCTCATACATTTGAGCCATCACTTGGCTGCGAGACATGACAAACTACAGATCAGGCCAATCAAAGTTTTTCAGAACATGCCCAACATATGGTCAACTGGAAGGCTAAACCAACAAGTACAGGGTTTATGAATGAAAGTAACCTGTGAACCATTTATTGTCACTCGATAGTGACGCTGGTACCAAGTCAAGCGTGCAAGGTGCGATGGTGCACACAGGACAAATTGGTTTAATACTGCTGATAAAAAAAATGCTTTATCTTCTTCTGTTTTCTCATGTCTTGAAAATCACCCTCTGCTTGTCTGCTCGTACAGGTCAGTGTAATGGAACAAGCAGTTATCAAACGAGGCAGGATAGGGCGAGACAAATGTGACACACTAGTTTTTTGTCAGGACGCCGTGAAGCATTCTGAAGTCTCCGTCGAGACGCGCTATTTAGGAAAAATGAACTCATCCAACAATTCTGCCCCACATCTGTCAGGTTGTCGAGGTCGCTGTTGATTCACTCAGCGCCTATAAAAAGCCAGCAAAGAAAAGTGATCCAATGACTTTTAACACGTAAAGGTAATTTTACTTGATATGGAGAGTACTGCTCAGACTGTGTGTAACAGCTGTGGATGAACTTTGTCAAGTCTGAAAAACAACCCTAGTGTTGTCATCGGGGTTATCTCAGTTTAGGCTTGAAGGCAAATTCATAACGAAAGGCCTGCAGAAAGGTGTGGAGGGTCTAACGAACTCATGCTGTAGAACATCAGGATATCTCAGCCTCTAATACATGAAGTATTGTAGCTTTAAGTTTCTAAACTTGATGAAAGTTTAATATTAAATATAACAGAGTGCAGAGTAACCCTTTAACATGCTGTTCCTTTCCTCGAGATACTGAGATCCACATTTGAGGTTAGTGAATATGTAAAGGCGTCTTGGCTTGTACAGCATTTGTTTTAGTTTTGGCCTTTAGCATTAAGTATTGTTATAAGCAAATCTACACAAAACACAATATGAACATTGATCTCTACTGTTTTTGTTGTTGGCGTTTGTTAGTGGCTTTTTTTCCATTTATAATTTGTTGTGTTATGAGTTATATAGTCCAACACAATACACAGGCTGTTCCACTGCAGTAGGATCAATAGCTAATAATACAAATCAGCTACAGCATATAATACAGTATATGCACAACCACCCAAATACACAGTGTCCACAATCTTGGCAATTCACTGATTATGGACTGTATTTATTCCTCTGAAATCCACAACCTGCTTGCAAAATTTTCCTGACCAGCAGGTCGTACCTCAGCTTGTCTACTTTCACATAATACCTAAAATCACATTGGGATCTTAGAGCTGATTTTGCTTCAGTTAGATTTATGTCTACATGCTTTCCTTATACTTGTCAAGGACAAGACTCACAACAATATGACAGAGCTCTCCTCAAAGTCTGACAAGCTGCCGCTCTCCACCAAAAATGAAGGAGGGTGGGACAATGAACCTGGATAGGTCTTCCGCAAAGCCCCAGAACTAAAATCCAGACTGAATGTTTAGATTACATATTAGGTAATACACATTACGCTACAGGGGAAGTAAAAAGGCGGTGGCCTACTGAGGGAGGAAGGAGAACAGTGCAAAAATGCAACAGTGTTTGGCTAATAGTTGAAAATTACAGTAGATTCAACTCCTCAAAAGTGTCAGCAATCACAAGAGAACCTGATGAGTCGTCACTGGCACTGCAGTACATCTGAGCCAAACTGAGCTGAAAACGATAAGTAGGTGCAGGTAGTACAAAGGCAATCATGTCATTGTGACCCTGCCTGAATAAAAAGTGAAGAAAATCATGCTGAAACTCCTGTATATTTCCTTTTCCTCGCAGCTCTGTCTCTCTACTGCCGATTTTCCCTTAGACATCACTGTATGCTTGGGCTCCTCAGTGGCTCCCTTAATAAATAGTGATGAGATAAGTAGGAGAGATACTTCTCAGCGGGGCAGTGAAAGGAATAAACATTTCCGAGGGAAATCCAATAAGGTCGAGCTTGGACGATAATGGGAGTCCCCAGCCAGTGGTCTGTGTCCCGCGATCCAGGCTGCACTCCAGTTACCTCTGTGGCCTGCTTCATTCTGGCTCTGTCAGGCTGCTCCTGGCTCACATGCATCATGGGGCGTGGTGACCTATTCTGACCATTTCTCTCTACTGAGAACCGTATGCATCCACAATCAGCGGCTCCCCGAGGAAGCCTTGCCTGTTTTATTGTGCCTTCCCGCCTACGTAAACACTGTGCAACGAATGCAATGTCTCTGTTGGGAATGAGGAAAAGAGAGAAGCTGCAGTGTGGGGTAATAGCATAGAGACAGCAGGAGGACAGTACTTTGTGATGGTTTGTGGTTGACTGCTAATGGAACAGTGTAAAGCACCGCGCTCATCTATGAGTCTGCCGCTTCGCCAGACCGTATCTGCTGTAAGCTCAGACGCCGGAACACACACACACACACACACACACATAAACAGTGCCAAACAAAAAATAAATCAGGCCAAACGCCTACACTCCAATCCCGAAGCGCCATATCCAAACAGACTTATTTTATGTCTGCAATGTGCAATAAGACATGGAAACTTTTACAAAGTCTTAAAAGAATAAAAAAACATGTTTAATGACTCTTACAGATGTTGTATTTTGTGTGTATATGTGTTTATGTCAGTATATGTTCCCCTCTTACTGTAGCTATTATAGCACATACTGTACACAGATGTGTTTGTGTGTTGGCAATACTGCTCTGTTGGTCCACCACTTTGATCCAGACCAAAGTAGATCGACAAGTATATGGTGGAATGTCATGAAATCTGTGCCCAGAGGATAAATCTTAATGATCACAAACTGTTTTTTTTGACATTTCTGGTCATACAATGTGTCCTAATGACTTCAGTGACAGAGACTCTGCAAGTTGTCCATGACTTTGTGGAGGATGTCGCTTATTATTAGCTCTGACCGCAGTACAAACAGTAGAAGGACATCCAGGCGAGATTGGAGTAAGCCCTTTAGCATTTATCCTAAACCATAACATCGAGTTTAAGCAATAGAATCTAAAACATTGTCGGATGTGGTCTGCAAAAAAAACATTAACAGTCAGCAGCCGAAAGAGAAAAAGAGAAAAAGCCTCTCAGAATAACAGAGGAAGAAAAAGACAGTGGAGTGATTTTCAGTCAACAATTGTACTCCTTCTCAGAGCAGACACGAGGCGCACACCGATATCATTCACTATGACTTACCAAGGACATTATTTCTGAAGTCCCATGCAAATAAAAATCCATAAAGTAGTTTGCCTGAGAATCACAACATTTTTCTTCAGCATCAAATTCATCTTCTGACAGGCGTGTGGACATCCACCGATAACCTGCAAACAGCTATTTGAGCATGGTTTTAATGAGGCCAATATGCCAAAATGTAAACAACTATAGGTTAAATTGCTGTAGGTGATATTGTAACGTCCTTTGGTTGAGCTTTTAGGGACTCTTGATCTGATATTTTGTTTTCTATTTTTTTCACAATTGCTCTTATCATGGTGTTCCAGCCATTACATGTAGATTAGGAAAAACAGTTTGAATGAATCCATCAACACTGAAAGAGTCATATTTTAAATTTAAGGACAAGAACCGTAAGCTGTGAAAAAATATAATCAGAGATCCACTTTAAACTACAAAGACATCACTCCAGACGAAAATTAAAATCAGACCAACTACCCTCAAGAAAGAAATCTTGTCTGGATGGGGCTTTAGACTTGTTTCTTTCTATTTCCTTTACAAAGAGAACAGACACAACACTGTAGCTGACGCCATTAGTGGGTAGGAGTTTTGGTAAATAGATCAACAGTGAGAAAGAAAAGGAAAAAAGAAGGTTAGGGAAAAAGGCTGAGTGATTGAGTCGGTGTGTTTGCAAGCACAGAGCGTGACTGTGCACTCTGCAGTTACTTAAATCAATCTGTCATGTTGGTCATCTCGACTGACAGAAAAGGAAAACAGATACTACAACACAAGCAGAGGTATGTTTGCAAAGGTACGGTGGCTCAAAAGTTCTTCCTGAATCCTAAATCATCATAAAATGTTAATAGCTAGAGTGATTCAAATGTCCCTTTATGATAAATGTAATATAAGCATGAGGCTGGGGCAGACTTTCATTGTCTGCTGGCTGTCAGCATGGTCAGGTAAACATAATATCCTCGCTCTATCTGCCTCACATCAGCCTTCTCTCTTAGTATGAATTATTCATTTGCTCCTTCTTTTTTTTACGCAAACGAATGTCAACATAAATTGCAAGAATGCATTTAGAATTCCCCGCATGTATCCATGCAAATATTAGCATTTATTACTGCATGTAGACATGCACACTTTGGTTTTTATTTAATGTAACAGGGTTGTTGTACAACTGCCACAGCGTGCCACAAGTGAGCATAAAATAAGAGTTTAAAACAACGCCGCGCATTAGACAATAATGCTCCATTTATTTATGTGTTAACGGTTGAGTCACTAAGTGGTGGTTTGATGCTCTACCTAGTACCACCACCACCTAGCAGGAGTCAGTTCCCCCACATGCCAGGAGACACATTTCATTGGCTTTTCATTTCTGAATCACACAGCACAGATTACAGAAGTACCCATTGTTATGCTGAGTGGCCATAAAGAGAGGGGGAAAGCATTTTGTATGGAGATCTGTTTGCCAATTACTCTGTCTTTTGTGTAGACGCCGTATGAGCAACGAGAGGGGAGCACTGAAAATCCCATATGCAGAATTCATATGATTGCTATTATGGAGTGTGGTTTTGTGTTCTCACAGAATGTGTCCACCTAATTGGATTTTCACAACATTCAAGAGCACGGCAAGAGAGGCGAGACCATGCAGGAGGCGGAAAAAAAAAATCAGCAGCAAAAAAACAGAAACAGTCAATAATACTTGGAAGTATTTGCACCACTTTTCCTCTCCCGTTACATCAGATAAAAAGGGTTTTAATCAAACCAGACTCAAATTTAATGCAACAAATTCAAGAGCGTCTGTTGCAACACCGCTGACTGCAGTTACTTTAAGGGCCTGTGAAATAGCTCTTCGAGCTTGTGAATTGCAGTATCATCCCTTGTTGAAAGATATTAAAGCGTATTTGAGAGGAGCAGGTTTACAGTGAGCAGGTAGTGGCGCTCAACAAAGGCTGCTGGAAAGTGCATATTTCCTGCACGGGGGCCAGCCTGGAAAATAATCTGCAGACGAAAGTGTGTGTGTGTGTGTGTGTGTGTGTGTGTAAGTAAACACACACGATGCGTTTCATTTTGAGCTTGGCAGCAAACATGTATTGCTTCCTGCATGGATTGAACCTACATGTACACATGAACAAACCTTCAACAGGCCTTTGTTAAGAGATAAAGGCACATTGTACCACTGCCTTTGAGACAGTTACTTGAACATTTGTTTCCCATTTTTGCTCTTTTTCATTTTATTTCTGTTTTGACAATATGGGGGAATAAATAGTTGCATGCCCAGGGGAAATGTTTAGTTAAATGGGAAGCTATATTGAATTCTATAGCTGTGCTGCTCGCGCACTGACGTCTCATCTTTGTTTTCATGCGGTGTGTGTGTTCGTTGGAGTCAAAGGGTGCATAAGCTGCAGATCCTAAATCACAAGTTTTTCTCAGCTGATGCTGCAAAGAACCACACTGATTCTGCCGGAGCCACAAAAAATGCCAAGTTGTTCCCACTGCACATTGTTTCTCACCTGCAGCTGAAAACTGGCGGACTGCCATGATGATTTTGACAATAAGAGGTGTAATTATTCCACGTTGAAAAAGAAGAAAAAAAAGGTTCAGCTATTTTTTATTGCATCTTACAGGTTACATGTTATTTCTAAATGCCAGAGACTGTTAAGTGTTTTAAATGTCCCACTCTGTAAATGGACAGGATCCTCTCAGTGGTGAATTAAAAACCTAAGCAGATAAGGAAGTTTTTTAGCAAAGGTAAGTACCACATGCTGTGTCTTCCTATCCCTTTAAAAATGTTCCCCTGCTCAAACTAAAAAGAGAGAAAAAACGCTTTCAATACCAAATAGCAATTCAATATTAATATAACAGGTGCTTATCAGCAGGGTCGATCAGAGTCACCGACAAATCGAGATCTGCAGCATCACATCAGTGTGTCACACTGATGTGATGACTGGCATGGTGGCTCAGAGCTCTGTAAGGTGTAGGGGATAGGGTGGGTGCAGTGATACTGGATCATTCAGGGATAACACTTAGTATTCAGAATGGCGTTGGCTTCTTAACCTTCCCCTAGAGCCTAGAGGTATTTACACCAGCCAGTAGCTTCGTGCCTCCTTTTACACCCCTGCTCTGCCCCTGTGTCTCAACTCCCCAAGGGGGGTACGTCAGTTGGTAAAAGATAAGCTTTGTGTCGTGGTAGAGGCAAGTGACACCGCTTCAACAACATGAGGATTTAGCCTGCAAACAGAGAACTAATGCCCTGCACGTGCGGGGAATCTCTGATACACACCCGCACCCATCTGCTCAAGTCTAGCTAAACGTGAATAGAAAGACACGCGTCCACACACGCAGGCTCATGCTCGTGTAGACACATTCACAGAGTGCAATAAGCCTAACAGAGGCACCATAAGAGTTCACACAGAGACAAGCGGGCACGCACACACACACACACAACGAGGTCACGAACAGCCTGCTGCAGCAAACGGCTCCCGGCACGGCTTACTCTAATGTTCACAAAATTGCCTTTAATTGGTGGAAGAGAATAAATCAATGCAAACCATGTTTAGAATATTGGCAAAAGGGGAAGAGGAGAGGAAAGAGGGCAAAAGCTGAACTCAGTGATACAAAGGCTGGCATGTGTATTTCACAGGGCTGCTTTAGAATCGAAAAATGTCACAGCACAGTGTTAACGATTTCTTTGTGGATCTCCCTTCTGTGTAGCCTTATAAGCTGGTGTCACAAGTGAGATGCAACTTTTCAGGGAGCTAGTAGACTAGATCTGGGCAGACTGCGGGACCATATCTCCCCACAGTGACTCAGTAAGCCTGGTAAGTAGTGGGGAAGCCTCGGAGATGCAAGAGGCCCCCGGGTGCTCTGCAACTCGGCCCCCCTCTCCCACAGCTTCTTTGATGAAAATTAGCTGTCAGTCCAAGGCTGTCATCTGATCGACACAACTTCATCAACGGCTCACTGACCTTTACAGAGAGAGCAGGGGGAAGGACGGCCGCCCACCTCGTGCACAGATCAACACACTGAGAGATAAAACAATAACAGCCTCAGAAGCTCAATGAGATGACACAGCAAAGAGTTCGACTTCTCTGTGAAAGACAAGAGCCGGGAGGGTCGAGGTGTACAACAGGATGCAGCTATGTGTATGTGGGTGTTTGTGTTCGAGCATCAAATGGCTGGAGGGAGATAAAAGTCCAAACCTTAGGTAAGAGGGACAGTGCTCTACTGAAGACGAATGAAAGGGAGAAATAGATTATAATCTCCTGTATGTCACCGTCTCGTTACAAGACGTTCACAAAATGAAAATTGCACATTTTCTCTTCAGTTACTCCGAAGGACTTGATATGCTTTAAAATATTCAATTTGCAGGCTCACCAGGTAAAATCCATTAAAGCCAGCCAGTAATGTCAATTGAATTAGGGCTGCTTCGTATAAAGCATGGATTCCCTGTTCTCTCGGCTGAGTGGCTCTGCTGGCACCTTGTTTGTAACCACAAGGCAAATGGGATTAGAAAAAGACACCGGCCACTAATGTAACGACACAACTTTTCAAATCATGCAAAACCACAGAGAGCCACTAACGGTCTAATATAGAAGAGGGAGAAAGCACTGCAGACTATTAAAGAGTCAATTCCTATCTGCAAAATTGGTACCTAAATTGCTTAAACTCTGTCACCCAACTTGTACTTGTTGATGTGGTTAAATAGGTGGGATGAGGGCGATCTCTTCACCTCGAAATTAACTGAGTGAGCATAAGACACTGTGTAGTACACTGCATGGGATCTGTTCTGTGGTCTGTTTGCATCAAGTAAATGTTGGTGTCGCAATTATTATATATCACTTCATAAAAAAGAAAGTTAAATGAATGCTGTTAAGAACTGAGGGGAACATCTGTACCCTCATTAGCTATGAAGGCACAGGCAAGCTACACGTTCGCCTACGGCAAGGCCAGCTGGAGGGACACCAAAGAACAGGAAGAAACACTTTGAAATGAATTTGAGATGGCCAATCTACTTTTAATAGTCCATCTCTGCCATCCAGTACTTCTCATAGATTGAAAAGGTTTTCTAAAACACTACTCAACAGCTGATCCTGGGAGAAGGAGCAGGAGAACTCTCCACTGGGAGTTTATACTCACTGTAACATAATTAACCTGCTTGCTGCTGCTTATTTTGCAACTCCGGGTTCAGCCGTAAGAATCACTTGAATATCCGGGTTCCTTATGTTTTTCTAAACATCATAATTGATCCACGCCAGGGGAATTCATTACAATATGGGTCCTAAAGGTGTAAGTGTGCACTCGACACACACAGTATTACGTAGTTATAGCTTCTGGGTTTAACAGAAGGAAGGATAAATCACAATCTATGAAATCAAATTAAAGTGAGCCTTGGAAATGCAGGGTTTTATTTGTTGATTATTTGTATTGACTGATTGAGCCAAATGTTGCTCGTGGAACAAACTGTCACAATGTGAAAGAACACAGTAGTTAATAATAATTATTATTAGATTTTAAAACTAACCTTGATTCAACAGCAGATGTGCAATTTACTGTTCGTGCAGTGAGTATTATTTTCTCTGAAAATAATCTCCAGTAATACTAGACTGTGTTTGACTCTTGAACAACGTGGCCACTGTCCACCTTATTTTTACCTTCATCCTAAACAAGATGACCTGTCAGGTTTGTGGCAAATCACTGACCACTTCCAGTCCACCACCGTCAGAATTACACCGGGCTCCGCTGGCAACTATTATACGACTCAAAGGTCTTCTGCAGAGTTCATTATCATCACAGCTGGTGGTGCCCTTGACCTCTGACAATAGATTACTCAGCTGTGACTGACAGGTGACACAGCCTATGACTGGCCAGGTGACACTATACTGAAGTGGGCAGCAGAAGTTGTGTCGTTGTTCTTTATATGTGGCCAGAGAACAGAGGACAGCTGATGGACTCACCTGTCACAGCAGCAGCCTTAGAAGCTCTTAAGGCACAAGGTTCTTTCCCATCCTGTCGTCCCACCAGGGACAAGTATCCTTCAGGTTTTCACTCTGACTCACAGTCTTTCACACAAACACTCACTGATACTGCCATGAAGACGGGACAGGAAAACTTCATATGGACTTTCACAAGCTTGCTTGTGTGTTTTATCTGCTTGTGCATTGATGCAGTATCCGAACCTGGCAAACGATGGGGGACCTGTTGGACCTACAGGAGGACTTCCACAAGAACAGAGTGGGATGAGAGGAGGAGGCCTTTTTTAGTCTTAAGACCAAAGGTGTATTATGAGGCATTATAAGATTCATTTGTATTTTTTAAACTTGAGAATCATTTAACCTGACATCAATGCAGCCAAATAATAAGCAAATATAAACATGAACCAAATAAAATAAATCCTGGGAAGTGGACACATTTACATTTCAAATCAGTCATGATAACTCCGCCATTAATCATCTTGGCAGGTGAGTACATCAAAGTATCTTAACATGTCCTTAATCTATCTATCTGTCTATCTTTCCATTACCCTAACCATTTCTGTTAATGGTTCTGTTAATGGTACATCTATACAATCTATACATGGTAATCTATAAATTCTAGGCTACTCCATGTACTGACTGGCTGAAGAACAACAACGATTCAATGAATGTTGATACACATCATTTGTATTAACATATACTACACAGGCTCAAACACTTCCATACCTTTATGTACATACTGAAGAGGTGACCAAGGAGCCACATAATTAGACCTCATCATCACAGTCAGCTGCATGCTGAACTAACCCAAGCGTCTCCTCACACACAGCCTACATCTTATGCAGTCTGTCACCAGTCTCCTGCCATCCAGTACGTAGCAGGAACAGCTGGTGCATGTGGCAGTCGACAATGTCTATTAGTAAGTGCATGTCATGTTCTGTGTTGATTAAGGAGGCACATTAACTGGATAGCTATTTCATGGACAGGAGTGTGTTAAAGAGGCTGATTTATGACCGCCTGTCTCTGAAGACTTAGTGTCATGGTGGGTCTGAAGAGACGAAGAGGAAAGAGAAATGAAAGGAAAGGGGGATACTGTTTTAAATACTGTTTCATTGTTTACTGTTTTTTTGTTCATCCATTTCCCGTTAATTGTTTTTCTAATTTCTCTGTCCAACAAATATCATTTCTACTTGTTATCTATCAGCGACCACAAGTCAATACTTGGTACGTATACACACAATATCGCATACAAGCAGGTACACACACTGTTTCCACTTACTGCTAAGTGCGCATTATTGGCAGTATGCTTCATTTCACCTTAGCTAAGGCTGTTTACTCGGCATACACTGTGAGTTAATGAGACTGTGACAATTAATACCACTGTTTACACAGTGCCGATGTTGTCGCAGCTAAAATGTCTGTGATGAAGTTCTTTACAGTGCCAACAGTGGGCTAAGAGAGAAAGGTATTAGAGCTAGTGTGCTGTGACAAATGTTTGCAAATAACACGCTACACTGCCAGTAAAAGAAGGGCCACAGAAGAGGCTTTTCTCATGGGAACAGATTGTATCTGAACATTTGCAATGAACAAACGCCTTTCTGTTTGCCACACGTCTAATAAATGCAGGAGATCCACATTACAAACTTTATAGCTGCAAGATAGCGACCTCTGTGTTCTTGTGCGTTATCTAAACGTGGCAAGGTTTCCTGCATAATGCTCACGTGGCATTACAAAACCATGTGACATGAATATCAACCTCCTGGCTAACTTTGTTTGAATTTTATTCTTATTGTAAAATGCGGCTTGAAATCACCTCGCTATAATGTTTATGCAGGATCTCTTAAGTTACCTCTGCTGTCTGTCTGAAGCAAGGAAGCAGCACAGCTCAATAGATTCCCCGTGAAGCCATCAGCTTCAAACACGCACAACAGATGTGCAAACAATGTGAGGGGCACAAACATTACAGATCTGAGATCGAGATGCTTGTGACCATCTTGGTCTTAACGCTTTGCAGCGTGCAAGGAGTGCCGCAGTTTCTGCAAAGGGATATTGTGGCGTTTTACCAAGGCTCAGGAGGATGGATATAGCTGACACTCGCGTCCTCTGCTCAGCAGCAAGGAGATGGGGACGTCACACAGTAAATTGCCGACAGAACAGGAAAGCTGAATCCTGTGAAATTTGCATTTTAACAGCTACAGTACACAAAAGTGTCAAGAGCCACTGCTATACAAGATGATACACTGAAAAAAGGAAGAGGGGCGGGGGCAGGGGTGGGGGTGGGGGTGGGGGGGTATTTGAAGGCAGTCTGACTCTGGTGAAAACTGTTGGGCAGCAGAATTCCCATGAAGAAACATAATACAGAAGTTTTTACTGTATACGTTGGCATTTTTACACCTACTCTGCCAAACTGTCCCATCTTACCTTCCTTTAACTGTCATTTAGGACTAAAGCAAAACCACAGCATTGATACAAAAAAAAAAAAACATGACAGCTTTTAGACTTTAGACAAAGTGTTTTTTGCTACATTTGCAATGCTGGTCCTTTGACTAGATTCTGCATCATTCTTGGTCGTGTTTTAAGCTGAAACTCTTTTAATACGAGGATTCTTTCAGTGGCCCCTTCACTATAATGACACGAGTTCAATGCTGTGTTATAGCTGGTTTAATCAATATTTTATTCAGACTGCCAGCTTAAATAGTTTCATTGTCATTTAAAAATATCATTCAATGTCCTATTCAAGGTATCATAGATAATACAAATACATAACCTCTAAGCACGGCTGAATGAGAGGAAACAGGGCAGCTGGAGGTCGATGATCAGCGAGAATGAGGTAGATTTTTTTTGATAAAAAAAAGTGAAGTAAGTAAAGTTCACTTTGAACCCACCAGGCTAATGTACGTATATAAATACTTGATCAACTACAGAACACCAAATGTATTCTAAAAGTACAGACCTGCAAACAAATCCACCTCTGGGCCCAGGTGAGTGCAAACAGTGGGTAAGTTAAAAGCTCCCATACATGTCAGTATGTGTCATTGTTTTTCAGTAGCTATCGAGATCGAGTTTTTTCCTGGTGTGATGGGTGTGTCGGTGGTGGAGACCAATACATCAATTATGAAAACCCTGTAGGCTAGTGAAGTGGCCTTAAGAGGCATCAATATGTCACGGACAGCATTTTCTACAATTAACCTTTGTCTTCATTGTTCTCTGAGATTTATTGAGTGGGACACACAACTAAATTCATGGCCACCACTTTGCAGTAGTTGTGAAACATGGGGAAAAAAGGAACACACTTATATATTGTATTTAAATATTTGATCATTGTCATTCATGATCATTCATTTAGCTGTTTATTACTTTACATCCACATTCTACATACCATGTGATAGAGGAGCAAAGATTTTATGAACACACTTGAAATCTGAAAAGACAACAAAGACTAGTGTACCTTCAAATTTCATATGAGCACATACCCACTCGGCAACTAAGGTACAGTATGTTTTCCAAGTACCCTGCTCTTAAAGGCAATAGAAAGCTTCGTCCACAATAATACATTTTACATTTAATTCAATTTGATGTGATCTCGATTTTTAATGACTTGCTTCTTGTATTACTCACAACGGTCCAGTAAACATTAATCTTTGAGGGGATACCATTTCTAATTACTGTTATTCAAGCTAAGGGCCATTTTTTCCTGAGTTTAAAGTTTTGATGCTTTACCATAGCAAAGGAGTCCTAGTGCAGAGGTGATCAGAAAATCCATAATCTTTTTTCTTTACCTTCAAGGTGACATCTGTTTTAAAAGAGCTCTGATTTGAGCTGATACAAAAGGACTTTCAATAGCCATTTCACCGGCTTTTATTGTATGCATGTGTGTGTGCACATCCCTCTCGATGTGTGTGTGTGTGTGTGTGTTTAAGAGCTTCCCCTGGTGTCCTCTGTCCCGCAGAGAAAAAGCAGAGCCAATGATTATGTGAAAAGGTTTCTCCGAAGCAACCGCTGAAAGAAAAGCGGCTGAACCTTCACCCTTTTTTATGAATGCCATTATGTCTTTCAGACTGAGAATGACACAAAATTCTCTAATCTACTTACGTAAGCTACAGCGTTAATCATGGTAGTCACTAAGCCATTTTCTCTTTATCTACTGTTAGTCTCTTTCATCCCTTTTGGTGTTTCATAATACTACTACATCTTCATTAATATTTTTACCATTCTAACTAGGTTTTGAACACGGACAGACCAACACCGTGCACTGACTGTAAACGTACTCTTGCTGGATTACTTTTAGCCTGAGCACTACACACATACTCGTCTTTACCTCATTCTGTGAATGAGAATGGCTGCTAAACACTAACTACCTCTACTGGCATGCAATAACTATGTCCCTGTTCCTGTGCACAGCCAGCTGGTGCCCCCTCTCCTGCCTGCTCCCTTGGCCACCCTCTCTCACTGGTGTGGGACAGCTATCTCCTAGTATCAGCTGGAAATGTGATGGATGACAGGTGGAGGGAGAGAGAACAGGGCTCCTCAGAGCCCGTCAGACTCACTCCCACTACCCATTAGTCTTCCATTTAGCCCAGCCACGCTGATCACACACACACACACACTTGAATTTCCTGGTCAATGATGAATCTCTAACCTTCCTGCTGCAGGATGGGCCCACTGTCTCCTTTCACAGAGAGAGAGAAAGACAGAGGCCACCATGCTTCATCTCTCTCAGTCTTTGGCCACTCAGATCCACCACTTGGCTTCACTTCTCTTTCCCCACTGTCAGATAGTGCCTAATGCTACAGGAGGAGCTGTCATATTCTCACTGCCTGTCTATGCCAGATATGTACTGCGGAGGACAGCGCTGCTCTCTGCAGGATAGTCACATACTGGATAAGTGCATGGTAAAAAGCCAAACCGCAGTGAAACAAAAGAGCGATTTTAACTTGACAGTGAGAAAGCCAGGGTCAGCTGTTTTAGTAAGTTGTTTTCTTTTGCTTTGGTGCCGCTGGGCTTGTCAAAGGGTCCTTGTTGCGTCTCGCCACAGATCTGCTGGAAATGTAATTTTGCAGCCTGCTGGGTAACTCATAGGTTCATTGATTAGGCCTGGGAGATCAAAGAGGCAGTGACAGCCGAAAAGATCACAGAACGCCCGCTGAGAATTGATTGATGGTGCCGATCAGCCCCTTCTGCAGTCCTAACAAGGACCCAGACCCCTGACATCTGCCCTGGAAAAACTCATGCTGAACACAGAAACATTGACATTGAAGGCACCAAATGAACAAGTAAAGGTTGTGACCTTTGGAAATGCCAGACAGTTGAATAACATAACCAAATTTGGAAGTACATGCAAAATGCCAGAGTTCAGCATGTGAGTGGTCAACTCTCAAGGTGTTGGGGCGAAAGTATGACAAGCTGGAAATATTGACGAGAACATCCCCCAAGTGGAATAAAAAACAAGAAGGCTATGAATGTTTGGTTTGTAACAAGGAAGCATTGTCAATGTATGATTCATTCAAGGTGAGTACAGCATCTCACTGAAACAGGACGCCCAAGTGCCATAGTGTAAGTGCAAGCCAAATATTACATTATCCCACCGCAAACTCCTGGCATCAAATCTAAACGTTGAGTCATTTTACGTTCTATCTCCGTATTCCTTTTACGAGAACAGGGTCTCCTCAAGTTAATAATGGCTTCTTCCTGAGATTATTACAGGAAGAACAGAATGAAATGTAAAGAAGCTGTTTCTCTCCAGGGACTGACTGAATAAAGAAATGGTTATTAAAATACAGGGATACCAGGCAAAGAAAGAAATTACAAAGAAAGAATTGCAAACACTAATGTTTAAAAGTTTGGGGTCAAATTTCATTGTTTTGTTTTTTTTTTGTTTGTTTTGTTTGGTTTGTTTTTTTTTTAATGATCGACTTGCATTAGCAAACACAACGTGCCATTAAAACACTGGATTAGTGTTTGCTGATAATGAGCTTCTACACTGATATCCTATTAAAAAAACAGCAGTTTCTACCTACTGTAGTTTTTTACAATATAACAATATCTACACTATATTTCTGAGACAAATTAAGAGAATGTACTTTTCATTAAAAAACAAGGATATTTGTTTGAATGGTAGTGTATTTTATAAAAATATAATATAATACATACTGTACATCAAACTTTAAACATACACGTAAAGAAATAAACATATAATATCCCTGTAGTATGACTGTATATTTATAGGAAAAAGAGTCAGTATAAAGATGTTCTTATTAGAGACCTTTATTTGACATTCAATATTTCCACAAAAGTGATTTGATGGAAGCAAACACAACAGAACCACATACTGAGAAAAATAAAATACTGAAAGAAACGCACAGACCACCAGAGACAAGGGCTAACTGTATGCATCAGTTGCATCAATACAACAGGAAAGGAGAGAGTGCACTGTACTGCAGTGGTCTGTGATACTCTTGTATGAATCCTAAAAGAAAGATGAAGAACAATGGTGGAAACCAACACACTATAAGAACAGCATTCATTCATGTGTTAATGCATTAATTTCACAGTGTGCTGAAGTCCATCTACAGCCCTTTTTTCATTCGATGACAGTCTCCTACATGCCTGTCGTTAGAAAGTATAGTAATTACATGAAGCTGGGATCCAAAAGGATGTCAGCGTCTGTTAGTCGCTCAGAATTTGAAATTGAATTCGGTATTGATCTTGGGGCATACATTCATGCCCTACTTAGGATGTATTGTAACAATTTTGCTAACCCCCTGGCTTTTTATCTATTTCCATTATTGGGTCACAATTTGAATTTGTCCCAAAATAATCAAATCACTTCTCATCAGCCTCAGCTACATGTTTAGTGCTGTTCAGAGTTAAAATGAGATGATGATGGTAGATATTCTATATCATCTATATTATATCTATATATACAGTATATATATCTCTATGTATAGAAGACCGGCTACTCATGAGCATGTTGGCATTGTCATTGTGAACATGTGAACATTTACAGTAACTCGGTGTCTAATGCTATAAGAGGAGCTCACAGATTGTCCACCTCTAGTCTCATGCTGAGCAACGACAAGTTGTAAAAAGTCAAGACCGTACTAAAAATATTGACAGAATCCAGTATACATGTATTTGAAAATATGAGAATCTACATATCCCAGATATATAGTGTAATTCATTTTGAACGGCAGTGTTGATTCTTTTTCCCCCCATTTATAATGTTTGAAACATAAAAGAACAAATAAATTATGAATTAATGCAATACTACCTGGTGGTTTTAATGTTGTGGTGGACAGGGCTTATTGTGACCAACAGGTGTCAGAATACACAGAGCATCACAGTTTGCTGTGTGTGAGGCTGCGTTGCTGCAGACCTGTGAGACTGTACATGCTGAGCCCTGTCCACCACAACAGCGATAAACTCTCTCGCCTCATAGTAAGAGGAGGATGGGTTCGAACTTGCTGGCTAGTTGAGCTCTTTCTGTGTGGAGTCTGTGTGTTTCCCCTGTAACTGGGTTTGTTCTAGAGACTCTGGTTTTCTCCCACAGTCGAAGGACATGTAGGTTAATCCCTTATAGGGCATTTACTGAAAGGTTCAGACTATTATTGAAGGATATTACAAGACATTTCATTCTGTTTTTTTCAAGGGTAGTGGTTGTGCTGGAGCCTATCCCAGCTGTCACTGGGCAAGAGGCAGGGTACACCCTTGACTATCGCAGGACTGATATGTAGAGTCAACCATCTCATCCATAACTACGGGTTTCTGCTAGGTAATTTTTTCTTGAACTACAGATACTGGCACTTACAGAACATGCTAGTAGTTCTGTGTCTGATAAAAGCTGAATTCATGACACTAAATTGCTTGTGTGAATATCAGGGTGTGCGGTTTTATGTCTCGACGTCAGGCCTGTGAAAGACTGGAGATCTGTCCACAGTACAGCTACTCACAATCTACTTGACAACAGCATCTCGTTAATAAATTATAGTCCTTAAATTAGGTTAATGCAAATTAAGTTAACCTAGACCTGGGATGGTCTCCAAGGTTACCTATAGAACAGAAGGACAACAAATTTAGTTGAGGGTAAATAATAATTAATAAATAGAACAACAACGACAACAACAACAACAAAAAACGTATTATGTTTTGTACAACATGGAAGATATTTAGTGTTTTCTGTCATGCCTGTAAACATGATTTTCTCAGAGCTTTGTCAGAGCACGGTGAAGCATGTGTGTCCACCCATGTAAGAATTAAATATGATGCCCATTTACAGTATATGATTTGGAAAAAATATGGAAAAAATGTATTTTTTAGTTTAAAGAAGTCAAAGGAAATGTTTAACCGTAACAACATAGAAGCAGCACTTAGCCTGGATAGAGTTGCATGTTAGCGACAGGTTACCAACCAAAAACCAAGCAAGAGCCTGTTAAAAATTACATTTACACATTATACATATGCTAGGGGCTGCCTCTGTCCCATTCTGCTGACATTTGTGCTGTGCACACAAGTTGTGTAGATAAATGAAGTTAAGCTGCATGGGCAGTAGGTCAAAGTGATGAATAACACGTTTTCTATTTAGGTAAAAATAATACATTTTCTGCAAACCATAAAAAAATAGTTTTCAGATGAAAACCAAATACATTTCCCTACCTTATTCAGCCAGCTGACAAAAATATTTGCAAGATGAGCAATGTAGATGGAGAGGGGCACTCGCTTACTGCACCCTCTCCAAATGTCGCATGACTAGATGATTCATTCAAAAAACACTTTCCAACTAAAAAAGCCTCACTCAATTAAGTTGAAATGGCTCAATATTCTATTTAAAATTACTCAAATAAAACACATACACTTAATTTAACTTAATTTGCCAGAAGCACATAAGGAAGTTCATAGTTCGCTCATGTCAGTTTGTCTGTTAAACACGACGAACAAAACACAAAACGACTTCTGTTCAGATTAACAGATGTAGGACTTACAAAATATGTTCCTGTTCCTTTGTTGTTTTCTGTTTTTTTGGCTGTCTAATGTTTGTGAGCTAGCAAAGCAGCAAAGCATTACCAGACAGTGTAATCATGTTTTGATTTTTCTAAAAATACAGGTCATTATTGATGACCAATAACAAGGAAAGGAAAACTCTGAGAAGAGAGGTTTAAGAGTGATGTCACCTGTGGCAAAGAGATGAATTGGTAGCTATGGAAACATGAAAAAAAAAATCCGACATGGTTGGATTTAAAAGTATTTTGTATTAGTTTAATTAAAAGGTTTAAAAAGTATCATAACACAAAGGGTCTCCCGCATCTTAATTAACACGAATGTGGGTTTAGTGTTCCAGGGCCACTGAATGGTGCCGTACAGTGGGAAATCAGTAAAGGAAGAGGGAAAAATCCTTCCTGCTGTATGGAGGTATAATGGCCTGAAACCACGGATTCGATTCAAGTCTGATGGGCGGAGCTGCACTGGGGACTGTGATCACAGCAGGCTTTGTATCTATCTGCTGCTGGGTACACGTTTTACAGGCCTGCATGTAGTCAGACAGATATACATTGGTTGACACAAAAGTGCAGCTGAATCAAGTAAATGCTACATTTGAAGTGATTTTCAGCAGGGTATTGCACAGAGGTCATCAGGATCAAGACAACGATTCTATATAAATTGCTGGATTGGAAAGGAAACCTGTAGGCCAAAGAAATCCAAACTGAGAATCATGAAAGGGTAAGAGGAGGCACATCAACTTGAAATGTCACACTGCTCCTGCCTGGGTGAGGTACAACCAGATGAGTCCTGCAAGCTTGTTCAACAAATGTGATAGTGAACAAAATAATGCAATGTAGGTGCAATACACTGGTTTCACAGTCCCAAAAAACAGAGTCGTCAACACGGTGAGGTCCCAGTGTTTTGCTTTTTGGCTGGACTTGCAGTGTTTTCTGGAATTTAAAATCAATAGAGAAATAGGGCTGATAGCGATTATGTTGGTCCCAGCAGAGCTTGTGTCCTTGGGCTTTTCACACATTGCACACCATTATGCCTCCTCAAAGGCCAAATCACTAAGTCAAATTAAAATAACACGACAGCCATGGGAATGAAAATTAAAACATTCAATAGGAAACATTTGTCTTTTTAAGCTGACTGGTGCCAAGAGTGTAGCATTAAGTGTTTGGGTTGCCAAAAGATTTTAGTTATGCTGTAGAAGATGAAAAAGTTGTAAGAAAGTTTATTTTTAATGTTCTGCAGAACCTAGATTGAGATACACAAATTGGTTTTGACAAATGAAGCTGATTCAATTGTTTACAGTTAAAGTCACAGGATAGTGTAGGGCTCACGTTGATCTCATAAGAAGAAATGCTGAGTATTGACAACTCAAAGAAACTGACAAATATGAAGACTGATAAGATGACTGAACAAATGCCAAACCCTTCCCCCAGGTAAGGCATTTTAACAACACATTAAACTGTAGTTCATACTCCTGATGAACAGAGGGGTAAAAAAGTGCCTGTTTTCTATATATATATATATATATATATATATATATATATATATATATATATATATATATATATATATATATATATATAAATATTATATAATTAATGTATCTGGAGAAATTGCATTAATATATTTATGCACTATGAATTGCAAGTTGAATATTCAAATACTGGAAGAGAAGCTGGCACCCATTCTCAGGATGCTTAGCAAGAGAGGACATGACAATGATCTGAAAGACGTTAAAGTGTTTTAAAAATGTTTTTCAAGAAGGAAAATCTGAGAAAATGATGACCTGGTGAGCGACCTCCTTACGCTTACCCTACCTTTGCCTTGGAAGACAGTTTGTTTTAGAAATGCACAAGCAATCTGCTGCAGGTTCCATGTAAGTCGCTTTGAATAAAAGTGTCAAATGACTAAATGTAAATTTATATGTAAAACTAATAGAATTGAATTAAATGGACAGAATTCAGTGATGTGGGGTGCACTCATTTTTGTTGCATAGTGTGCGTGTGGTCGAAAGACCTTTTTCCTCCCTCATTATGTAAATGTGTTACATCCCATAACAGCAAGAATACGACTAATTACAGTAATTAGCCACTGTCAGCGAACAAGCAGCATTTAAGTAAGTCAGGTAAGGATATAATACAACCAGTTACAGTGCCAGTGGCAGAGGTTTAGGGGCACATTACGTCCATGAATTTCAATAACCAAACCATTAGTACTTCCTGACTGTATCATTCAAGTGTTGAGAATTAGACTATGGTACATACTGTTTATGAGCATCCCCAAAGTGATGGATGGATGATGCTTTTTAAAAAAAATCTAATTACACCCTCATGTATTGGGTTATAAAATATATTAGGCAATTAAATAAACAATTATTAATTTGTTTTAGAGTACACTTTGATTTCAAAATACACCTGTCAAGACTTTAGAATGGACGTTGTTGTAATATGACTGGAAGAATCTATAAAATACTGACCCTAAATTAAACATGAAAGTACAAACTAACGAGGTCTAGCTTAGGGAATGTAATTAATTATAGGAAAGGCGCTTTGATCATGTTTATGCTTAGAAGGGAATAAAAGAGTGAGGGGCAAAAAAAGTATAAGTAAAGGACTGGGGATTGAATAAGCTGACCCATTAATTAGCACTGAATAACAGATAGAATGAATTATTGTAATTTAATTCAGTCATTCTACAAAGAAATAATTAACCATGCATGTATAATGTAGAGAGTGGGAAACGTATTGTTATCTCTGAGGCTCTGTCCTTGTCAATATATTCATCAGTAGCAAGAACTGCGCCTCTATTAACCTTCCAACATGATTTTTGATTGTGTGTCTTTAATAGCCGTCAATATTTAATTAGCACGCTGATCTTACCTGTAACATAGGTCATAGGGATTCGAAATGGAATCAGTGGAAATTTTACAAAGAAATGATCATCACACAAAGCAAAGTGCAAAGTGACGACAAATCAGTAAAACAGAGTGGTTTCAATTGTGCGTTTTATATGAATGACTTGATTTGACGTGGATGTGTTTTAACAAAGAACAATCAGATGCCTGTTTTATGCTTTCTTCTTGCACAGGGGGCTTCCCTGAATGCTTATAGTAGATTTGTCAAGTGTAGCGTATAGTGTTATATTTGAATACACACGTCCCCTAAATAATCCTGTATACTGTCTTTATACAGTGGTCTCCCACAGTATTTCCTTATGTCTAAAAAACAGCTCAGCTCCAGAAGGGACTGCTTATCTCCCACAGACTACTCCAGTTTCCATGTTGATTTATCCTTTTTTTTAAGAAAGTCTTCATGGGTAAAACACGTGTATAAAACAAATAGGACCCATTTAGAGCTCTTTATTGTTTCAACAATTGATCTCACAATTAGACCTGTCAGTCATAGGCTCCCATACTTTTGCTTGCTTAAAATGTGGGTCATATTTTAAGTATCTAGATGTACTGATGAACACTTTTGGAAGGGACTGTATGTGTGCTGTCTAATTACCAACAAATGCTACAAGAGAGTGACTGTGAGGTTTGAATGTAGATAAAACCCCTGTAGGACCTGTGAGGGAGCAATGGAGGCACATATGCGAGCTATGCACCACTTTGCTCTGCACTATTACAGCACCGCTGCCTCTCTGTGCACCCAGCTTTTGGCAGCTGTGTTTGTTAACAGGACCTCAGTCAGCCATTGGCAAGGCCAGGCCACAGACTCTACCAGGTAATAAAACAGTACCAAACATAATGGGACAAATTTAAATCTGCAAGCTCAACATAAAAGACGCTGATGTTTGACACCTTGTATCACCCACTGTGCTGCTTTAATGAAGGTGCGACGAGACTCTTTAGCATTAAGAACATAATAGCTTTTCAGAATCTACAAGCGCTGTGTGTTGGGGGTATTTTTTTTCAGTAATGTCATATCATTGCATTCATATAGTCTCGCTGTTGACACTATTAACCACTATATCAGGAAAGAAGACAGTTTGTTTTGGAAATGCACAAGCAATCTGCCGCAGGTTGCCAAATCACACTGAAACCTCTCAGAGACTAAATGTAAACAAACTACAAAGAAAGTATTCATTATGACTAGGAGACATCTGACAAGATTTATTTAATGCATGTTTGAAGCAGCTTTCTCAGATACATTTAGTCTTAATCATCCATATCTGGTCCCTGTAGTGCTTCTTTCTCCAACTTTTCAATGGAGAAGCTGTTTCGGAAAATGGCTTATGGCTTCGGTGCCTGCCAATGGATGACAAGGCATTTTCTTAGTCTTTCATCACATATTCCCCCCCTGCGAAAGCACCACAGTGATTGCTGATTCAGAGCCTGTTTATAGCCAGCAATGAAGGCTTTCAATGATTGCACTGTAATGAATCAGACACGAGTATGTGACCACTGAGTTGAAGAGTGGGGGTCTCCTACTTGGCATAAGCCAGATACCATTTTTGTTCTTGTCCAATTCCCAACCTGAGTAATTATTAATTTATTTCTATGAAGTATTAGTGGTCACCCACTACAAGCTTCGAGGATAATCAACAAGCTTAACCCCCACATGCCATCCTGTCAGCCTATAGACAAGAATGTGCTTTTAGAAGTTGTAGATTAAGAAGATGAAATGATTCTGTCAAATTAACACATAGAGAACATAGTTAGTATAATTAAAAATCAAAAAGGTACATGTTCCTGATGAATTGTCATGCTGCATGTAGAGGGAGGATAGTCTGATGAATTGCTGAGTAAAGCTGAATTTAATTGAAATGAACAAATCAGTTATCGGTACTCATATTCAGCAGCAAAAGTTTCATTAAATTCAATTCGGTTTTATGAAATTACTGTCAATTCTCAACCAAAATTTAACATAGTAATGTCAAGACCTTACACACAATGATAAACCGTTAATCATTTAAATCCACTAATATATTTTTTTTGATTTTCATAGGTTCTCAGCACTTTTCATTGTTTTGTATCAGTGTAAAATGTAATATTGTAAGTTTTGGATGTTTTGTTTTAAAAAATTCAAGCAATTAGAGAACATGAGCTTTAAAGTGCATTCAAGCAAATCACGCTCTCCCAGTTTACAATCCAGTATTTTATAGTCCAAAGTCTCAAAATCACATTGATTCAACAAATGAAAAATACTATTATGTAAAGCTGAATTAGGGTCTGATGAGTTTTATGGTGGCAGCAGGTTGGAATCTGCTAGTGTACTGTATGATGCTGCTTTCCCACCCGTGGTAATGGGTCTCGAGGGTGATTCTCTGCCTCACAACAGTAGCTGAGCTCGGTCAACCTCGTCTCCCAAAAATTAGACTAAATTCCTATGAAACGACACTGCACACATGATTATTGTTGTGAAAAGCAGGGCCAGGAGGAGGACCTGCAGGCAGAGCAAGAGGAAATAGGAGAAGCTTGGCCATAACTACTGGATTAGGTTCAGGTCTTGGTCTATTTTCCTGATTGGGAGCAGAACGCTGTGCTTCCTCCCAATTCGGAGAAATCTGCACGCACACAAACACACTGTCATTACAAATAACAACATAATATTTTACAGTGATGTTTTTTCAGTGTAATCATATTATATTCAGATGCTACATATTTTTTATACGAATGATACATGTCATAACTTTAAGTGAGGTGATGGTGTGGATGGGGGCCATACAAATCATTGGACTGTCACACCGTAGATCCAAGTTTGACTTCAGAGTCTCGTGTGTGGTTGAATTTAGGCAACAAAAACACTTTAGTTAAAAAGCAGTGACTGTTGAAACTTTTTCTATTACACCGGGCTACAATCCCACATTAACCTTAACCAATTGCTGGATGTTGTTTTGTGTTATTGGATATTTGGGCAAAAAAAAAAAAAACACTTACGGACATTATATTTATATGTTCACTGACAGCATCTTTGCAACCTGACATTAATTGTCAACATATCCTCATTACTATGCAAAATTAATTTCAAATTAAGAGCATCGGAGGGGAAAAATATGCACATCCTCTATGCTCATTATTAAAGATGAAATAAATCCAGCTGAAAATACATTTCTCACAAAAACAGATTTGTGATAGCAATTTAGTTGTATAGAATCGTAACTCGTATCAGTGCCACATAACTGCAAAGTCCCTCATTTGGTTCCAGCGAGGGGCCCTTTGTTGCATGTCGAACCCTCTCACTATCGTCCTGTATTTACTGCCTGGCTCTCTGTAATTCACATCTTAAAAAGGTAAAATGCCAAAAACAGTGAGAGGTGGTGGGTGAGATCCAGTGTGTGTTGTTTGCTGCACATCCGGACTCCTCACATTGTGTGTAATATTATAGTAGTATTTCATCAGATCCAGGTTCTCATCTATCTAGTGGTTTGTTCCAGTAGCAGAGTTGCTTCTTGTATTTGTTAGACACTGTTGTCCAACAGCACACATAATGCAGTGTAATGGTAAATAATTTGTTTAGTTATGCACTGCCTTTTAACATCGAGGCAAACTGATTCCATCACAGACGCTCATCCAGCACTTTCATTACTCACAGTGTGAGCACAGCACAGTGCTCAGACGAGTCGGCATCCGTGCACAAATACTTTTGTGCACGCACAAACACGTCTGTGTACACAGAAAGCCATTCACAAACACTCCCAAACACACACACACACACACACACACACACACACACACACTCACACGCATACACAATGTGATTACAAAAGGCTGACAGTTTTATTGAAAGCTGTTTGCAAACAAATGTTTGGTAGAATGTTCTCCATGGGAGGCAAATGATTAAACAAACTGCATGCAAGAGACCAGCAGTGTTTATCTGTCTGGCACACACATGCTGAAACACATCAACAGTCACGCAAGTGTGCGTACAAGACACCTGCACATGACACATCCTCATCACATGCATAGACACATGAATGAGCACACACACACACGCACGCACACACACACACACACACACACACACACACATAAAGGACACATGCAATCACGATAGGCCAGTCCACATCCTTTAATCACACACAAGCACACAGTGTACAAATTGCAGATGAAAGTACAACCACAGCAATTACAGTTATTATCTGCGCACCAATGACAACACGGGATTTTTGTCACTCCAACCAATTTTTCAGCACTTTTTCAGGGCAAGACAAGTCATATTCGAGGGAGTCAATCAAACAGAGGATACTTCAGAGAATTCATGTGAAATCATTTAGCACTTTGTATCAGTTTAGACTAAATTAAATTGTTGACTTTAACATAACATAACACATAACATGCAATGCCGTTACAGCAGAACATTGGTAATTAACCAGAAATTCCACATTTCTATTTTAATGTAATACTCACTCAAGTTTTGTAAGGGGTTTTCTTGAAAGACTGTACAAACACAATCATGGGGGAGTAAGGCTCAGAGAAATGGAGGATATTCTAATATGCACTCACTCACTTTTTCAAATAGCTTTATGTTTTGTTTAAACCAGCCTTGTACGATTTATGTTTGTAGATGTTTACAGTTACTATTAAAATTCAGCCTTATTTTGCATCATAACACAAACAACAACTACTGCAACATGGAGTGAATTTATTTTCTATAGATGTGCTTTATTCATAGTGACTTTGTCATGTCTGCTGTAGAGTGCCACAGGGATCACTACACAAAAAGCCAATGGGATTTTTCCATTGCACAAAATAAGCCCTGTGACAAACAAAAGCTTATGACATGTTTTGTTCAGCAAGATTATCTTCACAAATAAACACTACTTTTACATATTTTACATTTTGTGAGCATCAATACAATCTACAAATTCAAAAGACTGAATTGGAATAGTAACAGACTATAAACACAATGAGGCTATGAAGGTGGACTAGTGAGAGAGTTTCTGTGTTTGGCTTGGTGATGTTTAATGTTTCTGAAATGCAAAAATGCTAATTGATTTGTGGGTTTTAGGACCATTTGTTTTGCTTCTTAGTTATTAATGGTGTCACAAGTTGCACCGATACTGTATTATTCTGAGATATTTGGGGTATCTTTGCAGCTTTACTCTTGGGGAGCCATGGGGGGATTTTAGAAATATTAAAGGGGAACACAACTAATTTAACACATCAAAGTCTGTTTACACGTCCTCAGTGCTACTGCATGTGTGGAAAAAAATAAGTTGACTCCAGGGGGAGCGGTGCCAGATCTGATAAACTGCCTCAGGTGATGTCAGTCAACTCTTTTGCGTGGGTCTGAAAACTACAAGTTTGCAAATGACAAAAAAGAAACGAAAAAAAAAAGTTGAGGTTGAGGTTAAAGATAACAAAGCACAAGGCAACTGAATTTTTCACTGACTTTGACTAGTTGCATGGTGGGTAATGCAGAACAAGGCTTTGACAAGGATGAAGAACACATGGAATAAAACACACAACGTCTCTGTGTCTGCTTGTTTTTTTTTTTTTTACATGTCCATGAAACAAGTCAAATACTACATTTAAATACTGTTTTTATGACGCTGTGGACGGCCCAGCTTTTTGTAATAGGTGAAAAAATATGGGCCCTTTAATAAGTCCCTTAAAGGACTACAACCTGTGGTGTGTGTTCCTGTTGTTGTTTCCCTACAGCAGGAAGTTAACTTTTAGTCTTGTAAAGCAATCCACGTATACAAAGAGGTGAGAAATCCAGTAGAATATGCTAGGAAGAAGTTTTGCTCTTGGGAAATATGTCACTTGAATCGACTAATCTATTGTTAAAAATTATGGCTCAGTACGACCAGGGAGGACAATGCACATGTAATGATTCTCACTGTACAGTGACTCATGCTGTATGGCAGCACTGCACCAAGACAGAAAATAGAGCAATTTCCTTCTGTGCTCTGCTTTTTTTTTCTCTTTATACCACTAGAGACCAGAAGAGCAAAATATCCTTTAAATTCATTTCCTTCATTGCGTTTGATTTGCATATGAACCATCTAATGCTGAGGGATGATAATGAATTATCTACAATATGTAGGCTAACAATCTAAATTGCTCACACAGTCATACTAGAAAACATATTATGATAATTACTTCAGCTTATACATTACTTGCATATTAAATTTAATGACCTTAGAGTCTAAGTGCTTTTTCGCCGTCTTTTCCTTCATTTGACTCCACTGCTCAACTGTGCAGAATCTGCTGCTGCGTTTCTGTGTCTTTGAAGACATTACAAAGAAGGGCGCTTGTTCATAATAAAAGAGCTTTACAGTACAGACTCTGATGTGATAATGTTTCTCAACAAAGCAAGAAAATATCAAAGTAGGCTAACAACTACACAGCAATGAAAGCGTTAATCCAGCTTTGTTTAGAGCTGTTTTTACTTTGATGATGACCTGTGACATTGACTAGACATTCTAATATCATATTAATGTTATATATTATCATTTCCCCTGTATTTAGTAATTATCCACACATCTCCACTGTAATAGAAATGACTGCATTGACTGCATGATGTGTGAACTTGTTGAAAATGTCATAAAATAATTATGAGCATTTTTGTACTCTGAAAACTAAAGTGATGATGTTACTTTAGATACTTCTTCTTTCTTCTTCTTCGCCTTCCAAGTGATTGTACAGAGTCACCCAATTTGAGATTTCCACATGAAAACACAAAATTCTCTCTCTAGAGCCAGTTTGCATTTTGGGCTACTGTGGCAACATGACAGCACAGCACAGTGGCCTCCGTGAAAGGGGACCTGCTCCTTAAGTAGACATAAAAGATTATTCTGAGCTAAGAAACTGCAGTGATTTCACACTAATGAAAACATAATTAAGAATACTATATTCCATTTGAGCAAACCCATTCAACTAATGTATCTTTGAAATGTGGCACATATTTAGTATTAAGTATACAAAAAGGAAGAGTTCTGCGGTCATAATCAAATCGAATTTGAACAACTATTTATAGTGATATTTTATTTATCAGACTGTAAATACGTTTTCAGTTCCTGCACAAAGTGCTGGTGGTGTTGTAGTGGGAGTGTTACATGAAAATAAAGTAGTAATATGAGAAATATCTTCAAGGAACCATAAAAAACAAACCAAAAAAAAAAACAAAACTGAGCAGATGCTATGAAATGGATGTAAAATATTTAATTATTATGTGGTTGATTCTGAAACTGTTCTGTCCATTCAGCTCCACAGAGAAACTTTAAAGCAGATTTTGAATGGAGACTTAATTTGCTACTACAAACTGAACCTTGGCTGCAAAATCTTCGCCACGGTCTTTGATGAAACTATCCAAGGATGCACTTCCAAAAATGTTTTTATTCAGCGTGTAATCACAAGGTCAAGGGAACAGGATAATGTGTGTTTTCAGAATTTTATCACAGTCACAGTAGAATAACAGACGGCTTGTATCATCAAGATAAATAACATCATACAAGCATTTGGTGAACACTGCAAATATGTAAACTCCTGTTCCACAGCACCTTTTAATGTCAAGTCTCATAGTTTTTTGCCTGTGTGCAATGCAGACGAGAGTCATGAATGCATTAAATGCATTTAAAAATGTACAAACAAAGATTGTAAACAATAAGAACTGTAGTCTTTCAGGCAGTTTTCTTTTGCACTTGACATCTAAATCATATGATCTTTCTCTAGCGGGTGATGGCTTATCAAAGAGAGAGCCGAGAAATAGAAATATACTCATACGTCAGGTTGACTCATGACTAAAACCAGCAAATCTTTCAAGCATTGCACCAAAATGTGCGTCTAAATGGGAGGAAAAGTAAAGTGCAATAAAACAAGTGGAACTTTCCTGTTTCTGAGTGACACGGCTTATTAACACATAGGAGGTCAAATCAAATCAGAGCCCATCAAATTAAAAGTAGCACGTCAAGACAGAAATACCCCAGCAGGGCATACCACGCTGGGCATCCACAAAGCAATAAATTGGCCGGATGATTGGCTATTAAAAATATGTGAAATTAGCTTTCATTGCATAACATCTATCCCAGCGTGAGCCTTTCAGCATAATGGATGAAATGAAGGTGAAAACTGAATTGGAGAAGAAGAGAGAATTACTGAAGGCATCAGTGGCCATTTTAATTTCCTTTTAATTTTACCATTTTTCATCCACGCGCAGAGCGAATATGAATATTTTAATACAGATATGTTGTAAATACAATACAAAACTAAGACGCAGACAACATCAAACACCAAACATCCATAGCCAAAGTAGTGGAAGGTCTGTCACAGGATTTCACAGGATCATAAGCTCGTCCTGCATTCAGGACTGCACAGCCAACAATGGCTGACACAGAAGGGTGTAGTACACAGATGATAATGATGTTGTGAATATAGAGATCAAAGTCTTCTCGCTCTGGTGATTAAGCGTCCTAACAAATGCATGTATGAGGACAGCCTTATCACCTAGGACCACACAGAGGCCTTTTTCATATCTGTCGCTCTCAGATGGCCAACCTGCGCCTGCCATGCGCTACGCTGCCAAATAAAAACACCACAGGCATTGCCTCTGTGGCCAGCATGGCCTGTTCATTTGCCTGATGAAAGAATTCATTCAGAGTTTCTCTATTTAGAAAGAGAAAAAGAAAGTTTTCAATGGCTTATCACTTGAGGACAACTAGTCGGTAATTAAACGCAGCAAAGGAAGGACACAAGTCTGGAGAATTTGTTTGGCTTGTTAAAAAACTTCACAGCTGTTGTGAACTTGTTTACCTTGGCTCCAAATTTTGAGCCTGAAGCACAGTCCGTGGATGTTTTTGTTTTTTTTTGTAAGCTGGGAAAATCATCTTCATTAGTAAACAATTGGAAAAAGAAAGTGTGGAAGGGGTTTATATAAACCGTAATACGGCTCATTTTTAAAATTGCTTCTGTGCTTTACACCTTGCCTAAGCAGAAAATGCTCCTATTCAGCACACAGCTTATTTTCCTTTTCACACAGGTTGACAAATTGGCTTGACCCCTCGTTGCAGCATCACCAAAGGTTTATAAATGTTCTAAAGCGATGTGATTAAGATCGGCTTCAGTCATTACACTAATGGACATGAATTTTAATTAATAACATCCTCATTTGCATTGCATGTTAATTATCTAAATCATTTGGTCTCGTCTCTTCACTGTAATTAGTACCTATCTGCAGCTCCACTGAATCAAGCTATTTCTGAGGGAGAGCCCTGCTCAGTTTCCTGGCTCAAGTTGGTGTATGATATTAAAGGGTGCGTGCTAAACGAAAAAAAAAAAACAATGAATTAACTTGAGTTTTTTTTAAAGCACATAAAGCATCTACTAAACCCATAAAAAATTGAACATGCAATGATAAAGATGATCAAGCGATGAGTCAGTTTTGATAAATGTATCTGCTATGCATCTGGGTCAACCCTCATCTGCACAATCACCCTTAGGCAGGCAGGAGCTTATGTGGCTCCCGTCAGTCTTTACAGTCATCAACCCACATTATAGGAGCTAGAAAAGTATATTTTAGTAGAGTGAGTCTATTTTTATGCATGCGACACATAAAAGGAAATACAACTGCAAATGCCAGTACCAGCCAATATGTGTGGCGCATTATGTTCCCGTGATCTCTTGCATGATAATCACTGCTGCCGCTGACTTGTTGAAACTTGTTAGACCATGCTTCAAGAGAATAATACATTATTGATTAAAAAATAAATTATTGCCTAGAAACATAATAGTACATGTGATTTATGTAAGACTCAATCATAAACTGAAAATAACGCTGGAATTTCAGGAGTTCTCTTCTAGTTCTGGCTGTGCCTGCTTCTTTAATAACCATCAGTTGACACTGGGTTCACTGCAAAAAAACCATCTTTAAGTTTTATGTTAAGTTAAGCACATTTTTATCAACTTCTGAGTAATCTATGCATGAAAATATTTAATTGACAAAAAATTACCAACAATATCATAGTTATTAGCTTAATCCTGTGGCCCAGAGTTCTGCAGAAACATCAATACAGCTGTTCTGTGTCATGACTAAGACTCTTTTCTGTGTGATTAGTTTTATATATATATATTCCTATTTGCAGTCTCTGCAATGCAAAAATCCAAGTGTCACATGAAAAACATAATGAAGGTCAGTATTCCCATTTGCCACTTGCAGTGCTATTTAAAAATGCAGTTGAGCTTAGAGGAAGTTTTGAAAAACCCGACTGGACCAGAATTCTATGTGGATCGAGTTTGAAGACATGTCACTGTGAGGACTGGCAAAGCTAAATGTGAACCAGTGTACCTGTAATTACTGTCAGTCTCAGTCTAACTTGATCCATTAAGACAAGACCTGACCTATGATTAAATTCAGGCTGAGAGCTGCTGCTAAAGGATAAAGCACAATGGCATGAGATAATAGATTATGAAAAATAAATAAATTACAAAACACTGATAGTGCAGAGGCAGAAACAAATCCATAGTTTCAGTAGATAAAATTTAGTTGTTTTTCCTTCCAGTCAGAATCAGCTCATGATACCTCTCCAACATCCTGCTGACTTTATGTACTGCTGGCACAATACATTACAATACAATACAATATATGACAACTATATTTCATTGTTAACATTCACTCTGCAAATAGGGACTGATATTTTGCAGTTACACTCATCCATTTCATGCACTTTAAATACATAAACGTTGTCAATGCTTCTTCTCCTCTAGTGTCCAGAGAGAGTCTCCCTGGAGAAATAACACCAGTAAGTGGCCTCAGGAACAAATGTCACCAACAGTTCACATCCCTTTCCACAAACACCTCTTCAGTCACACGACTGGAAATTACTGACTGAATTCATTTTTACTAAAGTACTGACTCTAAAGTGTATTGAAGCTGATTTTTGTTATTCTGCCTCATTGTTTCTTCTTCTTTGAAAAACCCCTTTCCAAAATTACAACACATGCCTTCAAAGACATTAGTTAAGAAAATAAGAACAAACATTTCTGTAGCTCTCTCTCTCTCTCTCTCTCTTTCTCTCTCTCTCTCTCTCTCTCTTTCATCATTTTGATCTTGTGATTTCAATACATTCAATCACATGTGAAGTTGCTATCATTAGCCTGCCTTTATGCCGTCAGGCAACTTCACAATCAATAATGATTTGTTCAGCGTCTCCAAGCAGCAGCACAACAATTACTGTTCACCTTGGTTAACAAGTGGCATTTAAGAGCTGCATAAATGTATAAATTTGTTGTTATTTTTTACTCATTCAGCTGTTTGACTATGGAAAGAAAGAAATACTGTCAGTTAAATTGTGTTTTGTTATGATGAAACACATCACAATTAACATAAGTGACATGGAAGGAGGCAGAATACAAACATGTGATGCCAATCTCAGTGTTTGCTTTAACCAATTTCAGTTTGGAGATTTTTTTAAACCATAGTGTAGACATTGCCTCAAGAAAGAAAACACTGACTAAAGAATATGCAAGAGTCGCCGGCTACAAAATTTCACAGTCTGAGACTGGCAAAGAGAATCTGCAGCCCGACACTTCAAGGAGGAAAAAAAAGAAATGCAATCTTACCTGAGAGTAAACATCTCCACAGGAGAGTAGGCTGACACCGTGATAAAAGCGGAGACGGTTTCTCTCTGTCTCATGGGAGTAGCTGGCACCATGACCATAAAGTTATTATCCAGCTTGTGTTCTGTGAGAGGAGGAGGAGCGGGGTTCTGGTAGAGCCTCACTCCACCGATCCTCCTCAGTGGTGTGGAGGTGTAGGAGCCAAACAGCCCTTCCTGGCTCGAGCGGATGAAGTTTTCCTTCCTGGCCTCCTCTGAGTGGCACTCTCCTGTTTCTGTGGACTGCAGCATGTAGTAGAGCTCCACTGGGGTGCCCTCGGACACTTCGAGGTTTCTCTGGCGGCCTGGGACTACGCTGGGTGGGCTGAACCAGTTGGCCAGTGGCTCCAACTCAGCCACGCACAGGCCCAGCTCCCCCTTCAGCTGGCAACTGCCACGCACTTCCTGGGTCTCATGGAAAGCAAACATATGCACGCAGGGCAGCTTGTCAATGGTGCTGTAGTCGTCCCAGTCTCTGCCTGCGATGTAAAACAGAACCTGGACTTTGGGCTTGGCCAGGTGAATCCTGGTGTTCATGATAAAAGTCTGCACCTTCCAGTTGAAGGTAAAAAGAGAAGAGGCAGGAAACATCCCCGGACTCTGTAGGAGCTCCAAAGGGACAGGCTGCTCCACAGAGAGAGGTCCATAGCTAGCATTCACTGAGGGCAAACTCCTGGCCTGGTAGATGAAGAAGGGCTCAGTCCGCGACATCAGGCTAGAGTTCCTCATGAAGTCCTGGTTAGCTTCCTTCAGGAAGAACGCCGACTCAGCGTTGAGCAGCTGGTAGTTGACAGGCAGGTACGTGGGGATGGAGGAATATCTCTGCAATCCCTCTAAGACTCGACAGTCAGCTACTAAAAGACAGGAGAGAGGAGTCAGGGTAAGCTCACCACAGAATCAAATATATTCTACTCTGCCAAAAAGCAGTTTCTGTAAATAGGCAGTCGTTAAGCAGAGAGAGTGACAGCTACTTACAGCGCTGAAGAATTGACATTACTGAATGCTGAGCTATACTGTTCATTGCGTCTTTGTATGTGTGAAGACAAACACTTCATAGTGTCAGTATTTCCACTGGTGCCGCAACAACAAAGCATTTAATAAGTGTGCTGAGTGACAGAAATTAATCAGTCAGTTAATTGTATATTCATTGGTTTTGGTCAGTCACATGGGAACATGCTGTTATGATGTATCATTGTAAATTTAATGTTTCAAGGCTTTGCAGTGCTGCTCAGACAAGTGTAAGGTAATCACTCTAAGTCAGGGCTGTGTGCCAGCTGGGAGCTGTGTTAACTTGATTAAACTTATTTTGGAACTTGTCTGAAGTGACTTGACTTAAGTGCACCCACACCAAATATCAATTATACTGGCCATAATATCAAAACATGTGGAACAACCTCCAGCTCAGCCTAATTTGCATTCCCCACCCACATATTAGGAAATACTGGATGTATCAGTATTAAATGCTCTGTTTTGTGGAACACAGATGTTATCAGCCATGTTTATACATACAGACAACTGGTATAGCTGATAAAGACATAATCATAATTACAATTAAAAGTGCAATTTGAAGTTTTGCTCTCCACTGTTAAAGAACAGACTCAGTGCAGACTAATTTGTCATCAGCGATGAAGCCGCTGGTAGAGAAACAGCACAGTACAAATAAAAAAGGTTTTAATCACAGTAAGAGTGGGCTTTGACCTTCTTCTCTAGAGCAATCTGCTGTGTGATTACACTCCCCCATCACACTCCTCCCGTCTTCATGCTCGCTGCAAGAGCATTTCTTTCTTCTGATCTCCCGTGTAAATCAATGTCCTGACAGTTTACAAATCAGACTGGGATTTGTGATTCATGGTGCTCCTCTTGACCTCAGTGCTGCTGTCCCACTGACAGGTACATGGGTGCAAGGCTCCAACAGTCTGCACCAGTCCAACTTAAAGCATCAAATAGCTGCTTCCGAGTAAACACACGGGCACGAACCTTGTCTTTACGACTCGGAGGACAGGCTTCAGAGCAACAGAGCAATCTGTATTTTTCCTGAACAAGCAGGAGATTGTGTTGTTTGTTGGACAGAGGCATTGTTGTATATGTGGTGTTACACATGTGAAAAACAAAAGCCTTGATAGTCCAGCAAAACAGAACAGTCAAGATCACAGTTATCCTCTGGTTGCCTCAGTTTCATGTCCGAGCCCTGGTGTGTCACATAAGGTGAATGTGAACATCTCTCTCCACAGGACTGAGCACCCTACTCTTTGTGTTGAAATGTGATTAACTGTCTTCACAGCCGGCATACAGGCTGGAAAATATAAGATTGCATTCATATTGCAGATGACTGCTCACTGCTCAATAATAAATAATGAAAGCAATGCATGTTAAGTGACTTATTATTGACTGTATTCAGCATTGTTTAATGACTTGCAGATTTTACATTGTTACAACCAGACAAAAAAAATGATGTCTATTTACAATTACAAGTGCAGTACAACAGCAAGAAGAAGCACTTATGCATAAAAACGTGAAGAAAGATCTTGTTCAAGACCAACTGAGCATGCTGTACGTGTCCAAGAGTTATTTCCCTTCCATTTTAACCAACGCAATAAGACTCATCTCGTGTACAAATAAAATCCAAAAGCGTCATCTCTTAATAAAACGAGCAGTTCTAGTGGAAAGGAGGAAATGGAATAGATAATGGAAAGCACAATAAAAATGGGCATATTGGTATGTCTCCAGAAATCTATTACTGTGGACTAGTAGAACATACAGTGCATATAATAATTCATTTGTACGTTTCGAATCAGAAATTGACATTTGGGCTCCGGAGATCTCTGAAGTGGCTTAAAAAACTGACACTGAATTTATGAACTGGGAAATAATCATAAGAAATTGCAAACCAAGATCCAAAATAATCAGAATCAGCAAGCCTGTGTTATGTTGGAATTAATAAATCATGCAAAAGCTATTTCAAGATGAATCACCCCCTCCTTTGTTCCAGGGAGGAGAAAGTGAAATCACAGTGCAAACCTACTTTTCAAACTCCTGTAGTTCTTTGTCTTTCTGTGCAACAGGGGTGTAGCTCACATATCTGGACCCCCTCAGAGAGTACCGTTCTCAGTGCTGCTTAACAAAGTCTTTCTTTCGGAATCTGTGAGGGCGCTCTTCATCTGTGGACCCAGCTGTTTCCAACATTCGACCCATTAGCAGTTTTACTGTTTTGTTACGGCTGATACAACTACATGCTGTATTTGGTGGATACTGTCTCAGGTTTCAGGTCTCAGTGGGGCATACAAGTGTCCCAGGAGAGACTCTTCAATGGCCAGTGTGCTGCAGGATTTTGAAAATTACATAACGCTATTTGCTAGATGAGGAGATCAATACCTTTCCCACAACTTGTATGTGGTAAATAGTAAAAAGGTACAGCACCAACGGACTAACTTAGCTCAGCATATACTGTAAACTGGAACCTGGTTCTGTCCAAAGACCAAATCTGACTAGATACTAAGCTCTTTAACTAACATGAAATGTCTAGTTTGCTTAATTAAGATAAATAATAAAAACTTTTTAAAAATTTTTAGAGCTTTAGAGCCATTGGTAGACGTTTTCTTTACATTACATTACAGTAAGATATCATCAAGTATCATGAGCTGTTTCTAATGCTTTAAGGCATTACACTGAGTTGATGTAGTGTGAGCTCTGTGATAATTACTGCTACCATCTTGGCAACAACACTTGCAAGTGCAAGTACTGACTGCAGTTGTACTAGCTCATGTGTTGATTAAGAAAGCTAAAAGATACCTACATTTCTTAATTTGCAGGATAGATAATTCAAAAAGAGGTAAAACAATGAGGGGTAACTGTAAGCTGGCAGGGAAATACAAAGATGGAGGAAACATAATGATAATTTCACTGAGAAAAATGTCTGTTTCAGCATACACGCTATGATCCACATCATGTACAATTAAATTTCCCTATTCTGTGGCATTAAATTGTAAAAAGACATCCAGCTTTATGCTGAGCCAGATAAATTCTAATGTTTGAATCTCTTTCTTCATTTCCTATTTTTAATAAAAATGAATCCTCGCCTCCTACTCTATATGGAAACTGTTGAGGCTGTGTTTTCCTCATGGAACAGCAGTCAGGATCTTTCGCTGATAAGAACTTGACGATTGCACCGTCCAGAAAATACAGAGGAAGCTTCATAAAATGTTAATGGTGGATGGGCATTATGAAATCATGGCATGTCTCCACATAAATAGTTATTGTCATCTTTAGAAAGGCTAGTGGCGTAGTTTTATGATGGCATTGTGGGTCCAACACTTTGAAACCACACAACAACTAGATGCATTGTCATAAAAAAGACATTCATGATCCCCATAGGATGAATCTTAATGACTTTGGTGATATTCTGACTTTACCACTAGTAAAGGAAAATGACATATTTGGTCTTTGTAAAATGTCCTGATGGCAATAGATAGACAGTGTATTTCTTAGTTTTGCAACATAGGATGGATTATCATCACGGGCGGTTCCAGGATTTTCATTCATAGGGGCCCTTACTACTGTACAAACAACCCTACTGATGTTAATGTATATTAGCATTGAGCTAATGGACTAGTTTTTAGCACATCATGGCACGCTTTCATTGTCATTTGACTAGGATGGGAAACTACTGTTGTAAACCTTTAAATATGCTGTCAATTTTGGGGAGAATACAAAGAATTGAATACATAAAGAACATTTAAAAATGTATTAATAAAATAAAAAGGATTTTTTTTTTATCAGCATGACCTGTAATCCTTTTTTTTTCTTAGTTTCATTTTTATTTTAAAAAATGTAATTAAAAAATACACTTTCAGTAAATTTTGATAGTTTAATAGGTGATCATTTTAGGGGGGTTGAAATAACAAAACGGTCTAGAAACGCCCCTGATTATCATAATTTTTAATGGAGATGGATCCTTTATTTTTTTCATCTAGCCATCATCAGCTCAGTGCTGAAGACAATCTCAAAGTCTTACAGAAGAAATTGATTTGTAGTCTCTGTAGCGCTGGTCTGCCTTCGGTGTGATCCAGTGTCTAATGCTGTACACAAGCACACAGCATGTAATAGACTTAGAAAATGTTTTACGTCCAATTACTTTGGTTGTCACTTACAAATATCTAATGCCACTCTTGCACCTAGAGTCAATTTAAGCTTTCCACTTCCTGAGGTGTGAGACACGACTGTGCAGAGGTGAGCAGGGGCGAAAAGGCAGGTCTCAGGTGAGTGCTAACTAGCCAAGCAGCACCCCTCTTATACCCAACCTCATACAGGCTCACTCATCCTAACACCGGTTATGTAGAGCTGAAATAGGACTGTCGGAGCAGAGAGCAGCCTTCACACTCACAGGGGTTGAGTAAATGAACAGCCACAATAGAGGACACCAGGGAAGGAGAGGCCACTTTCCTTACTGCCCACTCCTGGCTGTAACAATATGGGTGAATGCAGAAAAGAATGACTTCCTGTGTGTCTTTCTGCTTCATCGCATATGTCAAGACAGACAAGGAATAAGGAACAAGGACAAGAAGCTCAATAGTATATGGCAAGAGCAGATGGTAGAGCAGAAATGAATAAGGTAATAGAAAATAATGGTAATGTTCCCATGATAACCTGTTCACGTGTATGGAGATTCAGTTTTTTATGATCTCTAACACAAGGATTATCCAACATTTGTAGTCTAAATGTGAGTTTCAGGCAACACAAAACAGGAAATCATATTGCAAAACTGAGAGAGAAACACTCTTTGTCAAGGTTTACAATTACACTGCCTTTGACCATCATCGTGACCCTGAATTATTCAAGGCTTTGCCATGAATGCCAAGCGAGACAATCTTAAACATGAGGGATGAGCGAAAGCTCTCTAGTCCCATTGAATTACCCACATCATATTTCTCACCATGTTCAATTAATAAAGGATATTGAATTTGTGACCATGCGTCAAGAATAATAAATACAATATTTCCTTCAAGGATCATTTGTGGATGATTTATGCTTTTGAGTCACAAAGAAATTCAAGAAAGAGGCACTGGGAAAAAAAAGAATCAATACATGACACAGTATGGTATTACTTCATGCCAGCTTCCATAGAAAAAAAATCATTCAGGCAGATAACGCTCTGTAGAGTCTACCTAGCTGTTAAGTAAGAGTCATGGAGGAGGGAGCTACAGCCACAACACAAAGTCTGGACATCTCTAGATGTAGTATGCTATTCAGGTAACTCTTCTTTATTTTTGAGATGAGCTGAAATAAATGCACTAACATTGTTCTTGATTAAGGGTCAGTTTAGATTACTGCATGTATATGTGTGCTGGCAGGCTACTAAGGGACCTGCTGGGATGTTTGTTGCTTCACCTCTAATGAATGGCCACATTTAGGACGTTAAGAGCTAATAAAGAGTAATGGGCCTGTGGCTTCGCTGGGGAGGAAGAAGAGCTATTTTGAGTTCATGAGAAAAAGCATCATCTCTGGGATTAAAGAGTATCGACCGATCAAGAGTAAATACTGCAATGCTGTGCCGCTGGCCTGTTTGGTAAAGCTGTGGACGGAAAAGATGAAGCCAAATAGGCGCCTCTGTTAGTGACTGGGAAGGTCAGTGGGGATGTCATTAAGGTATCCTGGGTAGGGCCTCTAGGTGCTGCGAGGAGGCCTATGCCTGCAACAGTGTCATCACAGCAGGACACTGTAGACTGCGTGGCACGAACCTCGGGTTATTCTGCGAGCAGAGAACAACAACCCCTTTGTGCCATCTAGTGCACATGGCTTAGAGGGAAGGGGCTGAGAGCTTTTGGCTTGACTTGGGAGGACAAGACAAGCGCATATCTGTGTGCCAATCAGTATTCCCATGGCCCCTCCGGACTTCTCTAAAACATAAACTGGGCTCCTTAATGAATCTCTTCCCCTCACACGGGCCTTTACTGCAAAACGATATCGTAAATCAGGCTAAATACAGAGGCAACCGCTGGGCAGAGTCAGTTGGTCTCTTTGTGAGTGCAAAGGGATGTTTAATGGGGAGTGTGCTCTGTTAGGACAGAGGAACACATAGACACAAATTCAACAATGACTTATTGACCACCTACAGAGGAGAGCTCAGTTAAATTCAAAATGACATAGCAAATATACAGCAATTGGATTATAGAGAGGGATACATACATACTATTCATAATAATGAGAGGATCATGGAAAAATATAAATCCAGATCTGTTGCTGTAATGTACTTTCTTCTCCAGCTCTATCATGGTTCAACTTCTGCGATGACCAAAATAATCACGTCAACACCAAATCAAAGAACCATCGAAAATCAAATTAACAGAACATAAGCAAAGCAGATTTGATTATGGATGGTGACGCTGATCTGTGATTTCGTAGCTCAAACCTGAAGTACTGTGCCTCGTAAGAGGCAGCCTCTCATGATGAAAGTGGGTGTAAATCAAGTTATAACATGTTTTTTCCCTCTGTCAAAACCAGTGAATTAAACTTCACAGTTCAATATGGTCAAGTCTGAGTCTCACAATGAACTGTTGTTACTTCAATTTGCTCTTAGTCAAAACTGTGGCTTTCAAAGGGTTTGCTCAGGAGCTGGCGGAGGATAGCAGCAGGTTTCTTAAGTTAATTAAATCAGTTCATATAGTCTGTACAGAAGGAAGATTTTTTTTTTCTCCAAAATCCATTTAGGTGTGGAAAAACAGCTAGTAAGTGAAAGAGTTCTGTAACACAGTGTCTCTGCATGCTTAAGTGCCTCCTTATCCAACTTTCTCCCTCCCCAGATCTACCAGTAAACCTCTCCCTCTCCCCAAGGTCACACACATACAGGATGATAAATCCTCTCCTGAGAAGGCTGAATTCCTATAAATGAGCCCCACTATAATCATTCTTGGTTATGTAGTGTTTATGAATCTGGTGTAGACTTCTCAGAGTTTTTTATTCTAACCTTTCTCTGCTAATTTGTTCTAATGAATAGACAATGATTATGCCAATAATTGACCTTGATAATACCTCTGCAGTACTATTAGACTACAAGTGCTTGATATGGATGTCTTCATTTCAAACTGAATAGTGCATTCACAGTAATTGCCAAGCAAAATTTAGAGGTGGTAGGAACAGATTTAAAGTCAATATAAAGATGTGAATAGAGGAAAGCAGGTGCAGATTTGCAGTAGGTTGGGCAAACTGAGGTGAAGAGTTGTTGGTTTAATTTGAAAATGTTTCAGCTGCGGAGCAAGAAATTCACAGCAATACACAAAGGAGGCAGCAGCAAAGAGCTGGTCTGTGGGAAAATAAATCAGCCAGTCTCTGCTGTCAGTCACTCAACATGGGCAATGGTCTCACAAAAAATCTGGAACATGTTGAGATAGTAAAAAACCAAAATATTTAATCATCAGAACAGTTTTAGCGTGCTTACACGCTTATGTTTGAATCTGTAACTGGTATTAGCTTTCCAAACTATGAGTTTGATCATTTTCAACAAACCTAAGCTTGATTTATCCTTCCTTGTTAAATCTACGTAGTCTACGCTGCATGTGATGCTTAGGTACAGACTCCTGACATGTATCTCCCCAGAAGTGTTGCACTCACTCTTTTAAAAAGCTTTTTTTTTTTTTAAAAAAGAGAAAAGGAATTACGTTGGCTACTGCCGACTAGCAGTTTGGCGGTGTAATTGCAAAGGGACACAGACACACCAGCACACACACACATATAAATGCTCGCAATGCCGTAGGCAACGCAAGCAGCCTACGGCATTATGAGCACTAATACTTGAGGCTCTGGGTAGATTCAGAGCAGAAGCACAGATCAAGCTTAAGTAAGTGAGATGAGGTGCAAGGTGGTGTTCTAAAAACAATGTAAATTCAACTTTACATTTTGTCTGATGTGCTGATTTGGCCTATTTATTAACACAAACAGCAGTTGCAGCATTGGCAGTGGCTTTGACACGTAATTCATGACGGCTAAAACACTGCCTGTTTGCCTTAATTGCATCACAATTGGACTCATTTTTCTAAAGGCCATAATGAGTGAAACCTGAAAACACAGACATGAGCCACATTTTTTTATTAATTGTCACGTGTTCCTTCCTAAGGATGTGATGATCTCCTGTGGTTATTAGTGTAAATTGTCTGTATCTCCATGTGACAGGTGAGAGTTCTTAGAACTTAAAAGATAAATGCTGCATGTTTTCAAGTCAAAAGTGAAATACATACAGTAATCAAAGCTTGGTAGTTTCATGTTTTATAAAGGTGTTTTATAAATAATGTTTTCCAGCTATTAATACTCCAATCTCTTCTTTGGCATAGCAGATTGAAAAATTATTAAGTTTCACAAAAGCTAACATCGTGTCTCTCTTTCTAGTGAAAAATCGATTGCATCACTCGTAACAACTGCCTTCAAAGAACTACAAAAGGCTTCTGTCACGGAGATGTTTATTAGCAACATGGCAATGACAATATTTTCTTTTCAACAATACACTGGTGAATTACGTATTTATCCTCATCATTTTACAGTTGTAGCGGCTGCAATAGCAACGGTTGCTGTAGCACGTATGACTTTTACTGGTTTTCACTGCTGAAAACAGGTCACGGTCTCTCCTTTCTGCTCCAGCTCAGTGTTGCACATTCTGCTCAAAACTGAACCAAGGGACAAAATAAGAAAACAGAGGGCAACATTAAATTACTGTAAATTGACAATAATATGCTGTTGTAGTTATATTTGGACTCTACATCCAGGGTATTTAATGTTTAAATTACACACAAACACATTAAGATCTGTCATTCACATGATGGCTTTAGGGGTTTTCATTCTCCAGTGGGTTGTGTTACCATATATACTGTGTGTATCCTAGTGTACATACACGAAGGTCAGTGCTAGTCACTAGTATATGTTCCACTTAATATATATATACTGTATATTCTCTTTTCTCTCCCTGTAAAAGAGTCTCTTCACCCCACACTGCTCCGTTCCCTTTTGAAAAGAGCTTTTATTGCAGCTCCAGATGAACTGGCTTTAAATCTGCAGTTTAACCTAAAACCTGTCAGAGTGAACTCCATGAACAAGTAGCTCTATTTTGGACCAGGAAAAGAAAGCTATTAAATGGAGGGGAGAGAAAGGTTTCTATTTCAGACCAGATCAGAAGAAAAAGCACGGCTCCTTCACACCCCTGACGAAATCAGTTAGTTTTAAGGAATTATTTCCAACCAGCAATGAGAACCAGCACATTTTGTTTTCAAAGCATTCCCGACCGGCTGCCAGGCTAAACTTTAATTCAGCGACTGACAGCAACTCACTCCGCACTCCAGCAAGCTTGTTTGTAGGAATCCTAGACGACCAGCTACCAGTACAGTAGCCAGACGTTTGCTGTCTAATGTGTTGAAAAGTAGGTAAGGAAGCAGAAGTTCATTATAACTTTAGTTCTACAAATATTTCTTGGATGCAAAGCAGCTCTGCAAGCAGATTAAAAAACTCCCTGAGTTAATCCTCAGTAGGCCAAGCTAAAGCACCACTTTTTTCTGACTCACTTCGGCTGAAACCGACTGAAGAGCAGAGGAGGGAGGGATACTCAAATATTGTGAAGCCATGAACTATTTCTTAAAAAAATAAATAAATATGAATTACACTTAGCTTAACTTTCAAGTACGTCCTAGTCGTACATCTTGTTTATTTAAAACTACATATTACACAACATTTATAACATAAAGCAACCACCTACTAACTATAATCTACATCATCATGAATTCATTCACACTTACTTATTTACTTATTATTGATACATACATACATAAAGAATATTTTTGGTTTATGATTTACCCAGCAAAATACTTTATCCATCTCTGTTTATTATGTCTGGCTTAATAAAGAGGAAGCATCATTGTAACCTATACAGACGCATCAAACCTATGACCAGTCTGGCCTGTAACACTGTAATAAGACAAGATAAGTTTTAAGCAGCAGCCTGCTGTAATTCGATTTCTATTCTGCAGATCAAAGAATTTCAGTGCATTTAGGGTTCACACTGTCTTACTCACAAACAAACAAAGCGTAAAATCTCATGGACAGACAGATACCTCTCTCCCTGGATGATTCGAGTAACTTGTCAGCCTTTGACAGCAGCAGTATATACTATACAAATTGTGAAGGAAAAACAAAACAAACCTTATTTGGATGACTGGCAGCATGTCTTTCTACACTTTACTGTGCAAGAAGGCTTGTTTATTTTGTTGTGGGGGTCTGAACCTCAGTAGATTGAAGAAATACAGTAGTTGCACATGAGTTTAATCGGATGTTAGTCATCAGGTGAATTTGTCTGGATTAGCCTAGAATTAGAAAGGTCCAAATTAGCAGGACTGAAAGTAAATTAACACGATTTAGTATTTAATAGACATTAGCTCCATAGCACGTTGGGCTAGTGCTGTTTTTGATTTGTGTGATTTTTATTCAGGTGAAGCCACCATCTGTATAAGCGTTTAAGTAGATAAAAGGAGCCGTGTAGGGGAATCTCTCACCACGGTGTGTGTATACACAGGGCTCCACCGGTTTGCTCATAGGGCTACCACTAATATGATTAAACTCCACTTCATCACTAGGTTTCTGCTGCTCTCTGTATCTCTGCTGCCCAGTTGTTCCAGCATAACTCCATTTCTTACAATATGAAGAGATACACCAAAAATAAACCCCAAGTCCACTTCCCTCAGTTTCCTCTGTGAAATTGTGTGCAACTGTGCCCAGATCTCTTATCAAATAATTGATATAATTCTCCTACATCCTAAACTTTCAGGTTCCATGTACTTTGTATGCTCCCTCTTTGTGTGAGAGAAGCTCTGTATTTATGTTTTTAGTTTATTAGTGTGTGTCCGCGGGGCGGGTTCAGGTTTACTGTACCGTGTCGCAGGAACAGAGAGAGATTTTTCACTTCTCATCTGTCTTCATTCACAGGAGGCTACTGTCTCAGAGATCAACCAGCCTCTCTGCGCTGGTCAGCTCACAGTGTGTTTCTCATTTGGACATGCAGGTCAGGCTTGAATATTTCTTTGGATGAAGCACCCTGGCTTCCATCTCTGAAAAGACCAGATAAGTACAACACCTGGCACGCTTAGTTGTTTTATAGGTCATTTATCCTTATCATGCCGTACATTTTTTCACTGATTCTTCTGTCCTTTGGTACGGGAATTATTGAAGCGGCCGTCCTCACTCCAAGAATACACAATTGCACTGATTGATAAAATTCATGTTCGGTCGAAGCATATATGCTGTTAGTTCCAGACTACCTGCAAAAGATACTGTTACGTCTATGAACTGATTTTGAAAAACTGGCAAAAAGCTAACAGTGTCTTCACTCTTGCAGCCTACAGTAAATGATCCATCCTACACAATTAAGGATGGAGCACAGATTACATCACTCTGAACTCCAACCGTTCCCACAGCCCCACAACATCTAATTACAGGGCTTTCACACAACATTCTTCAATATTCTCTGATAATACACAAAAACAGCATGGAGCAATCAGATGCAGGCCGACAGGGCAAAGAACCACTTGCCAGCTGCTTGTTTGCACTTACGTCTGGCATATTCAAGGGAATGGTTAGCATTCCCTCGGAGCGAATGATACTGTGGCCTCTAACACTGCCAGTGGATCCGAGGCAGGAGTGGTTGTTGGAGTGAAATGTGAAAGGGCAGCTGCTTTTTACTGTTTTCACACAAACAACAGCATAAAAATCTGCATATCGCCTAGATTAATATGAACTGAAAACATAAGATGGAGGAGAGACAGTAATAAGAGACTCGTGGAAGGTGCTAAGAGCCAAAGACTGGTAAAAACTTTGTATAATTATACAAATCCATACTCTTTGCTTTCTGTACTGTTCTGCAGTGGGAAAAGTGATGTTAGGCTTTTGGGACAAACACCATATTAGCCTCCCTTCCCTGTCTGCCAATAAAGTTCAGAGTCTATTCTAAGGCTTTACTGCCTCCTGCCTCCAGCTTACATTTCTACTGCCAGACCCAACAACCAGTAAGTCAACTGTAGGTCATTACTGTTTCAATACTTGATACAGGATTGAATTGATAGGAGTCTCTAATTATTTTTCTTCTTTTGTCTTTTTATTAAATTTTGTAATATTTTATAAATCTTGTGATTATAAAATCTCTTGGTGTGTTTGTGATTTGGTGAAACAGTGCTTTGGCCTTATTGCTGCACATTAACCTTCTCACACTGACAATGTCAGCATGTAGCTTATACAATATTTACCATGTTGGTTTTAGATTTACTGTCTCGCACTAAACATAAAGCACAGCTGAGAGTAATGTGATTAGTTGGCTGATAACTGATCATAAAACTGTACTGAACAAATTGACATCTTGACCTGAAGATGGCTCTGGATTAAATCAAATCAAAGCTGTGACAGCATGTTGTGCCAAAAGTCACTGGAGCTCATCTTCTGGACAACACCATGAACAAAGTTTGTGCCGACAGCACGTTTTACCTGCCGTTGGCAGCAGATGAAAAGTCAGAGGATCACCAAAGTTATTACAATTCAGCATGGCTAATACAAATGGTTTAATTTATGATTTAAGTAATCCAAATTCAAATTTTGAGCAGGTGGAAAAGACAGCATTCAGTGTTGTATTAACATCCAGACACAGCTTAATTCCCAGACTGAGTTAAAGAGTAATATTTTTCAAGCTAATCCTTCATTATCACTGGGGTCTTTCTATCTCAGCGTGATGTGGCTCTTTCCAATTTGTGTGAAATTGAGGGCCTCTGGGTTAAGAGGAGAATCTGCAGTGGCAGATAGTGGTTGAGAACGAGCTACGGCAGGATGTGCCAACTGCCAGCGCTGCCCCTCCTGGCCTGGGTGACACCACTGAGCACCAAAGGGCCAATGACTCACTGTTGCCACACTGTCTATGTTGTGACTGGACAATCTAATCCTGTCCCCTAGCATGAGAGAAACAATGCAACATGAACACTGGAGCCTGCCAAAAACTGACGACTGGAGGCTGTTGGACAGCGAGGGCAAGATGGCGGCAGGAAAACATGTCTTTACTTCACATGCAGTTGAGGACCAGGATAAATACATATCATAACAACACTTTGAGATCCAGCATGTTAATGCTAATGTTAGTGCTGGAGGGACCTTTTGTGCCATTTGTGTATGAAGACGGTCATGCTGACTCATGTGAGTTCACTGGAGGGAGTTCATTAAGTTTGAGCTGGGCTGAACTTGTACACTGATTGTACACCATGGTGGCCATTACTTTGACTCTGATTAGGAGCCAGTGATTGTGTCGAGACTGACTGAGAACGCACACACACACACACACTGGAATTCCAATTACACCAAGTACCATCTAGCCAATGCTCAAAGCGTACTTCAGGCAATTTACATTTAACTGAGTTGTCGTGAATGAATAAATGATTATTCTGTGGGGTTTTTTCTAGAGTATTGGTTTTAAAATCAAAGCAGCAACGAAACATCACATCCCGTAATCATTTGAAATGTGCGGTACTGATTATGTCTCACAAACATATTGTGATATGCATTACGGGTATATATATATATATATATATTTGAGGCTAACACAGATCCTGTATCTTACCCCCGACTATTCTTTTTATTTACACTCTATATTTTCCATACATACAAAGTATAGTTTTTGGACTTTTGGCTGAGGTGTCCTTAATTTTGGCTAATGAATGTCCATCAATATTTTTATAATAATAATGATGAATCTAATGACTATGTATGATGTGAAAGGTTGCTCATCTACCAAAAAAACGTATAGGTTTTTTGGTTCAGGTTTCTTTTCAGACTCAGCAGACGGCTGTTTTCATGCAAAAGCTCAGATAAACTCACAGTTTGCCACCACTACTGCACAAAACCATCCGACACAGTTAGAGCTTGGCTGATAAACACAGTGGAACAGACTTATATTTGATGAAGTATAAAACCGCTAAAAGGAGATTGAAGTTTAGATGTATAGTTGATGGTGTCTGAAGCACAGATCAAAACAAATGCCAATATTGCTCTGTTTCTGCTTAATGTGAGGCAGCTGCACCGTCATATGTCAGTGTTGTGTTTGGCAACTTGCTTTACTGACCCCCCAAAAAAGTAATGAACCCCAAAAAAGACTAAAAAAGATAAATTAATATTAGAGAATGCAATCATGACATATAGTTAAAAAATAAACTTGTCAGTGGACAAACTTCAGAGACAGAGACACTGTCTCTAAAGCACTTCATACAGTATCTCCGGCATTATTCTACTGCAATTTATTATTTACTGAACAGCATATACACCAATACATTTGGAATAAGGTAATATGGGTCATACCACTTTATCAGTCACAATGTAATGAAAATTACTAAATTGCAGCAGTCCATGTAAACTAAGTGATGTAAAAGTCATCTCACCATGTAAAATTATAGGATTAAAAATACAAAATTATATATTATAAATACAATTTCAGTGAAGAAAAATAACTTACTAATGTTAAAACAAGAGACAAGGAAATGAGCATTTATTTGATCTTGCAGATACAGAATTATTTCAACCAAAGAGGACCGAGTAGAGGTGAAATATTGATCAGTGTTATTATGATGCTTCACTTTTAATAAAAATGTTGATTCATACAGCAATTTTTATATCCCAGAGAGTTTTATATTAGGCTAATGCTCTTTTTTTTAAATATGTGCTGTGTCAGAAGCACCTTTCCATCGACCAGCATTCATTCTTCATGCTGCCGTACATTGGTTTGCCGTCACAGTTGAGAGGTCACAACACACTCTTCAGTATTGTTCCAGCTACACCAGACAATAGTGATTATTCACAAACACAAGGGATTGCTCCAGGGATAAAACTAATACATTTTAAAATGAATATTCACTGTTTCGGTGGTGGTTTCAAGGCTGCTGTTCAGCATTCGCCTCCATGAGCACAGCACTCCGAATCACAAAGAGGCGCACAACTCCCATTTTAACATAATCTCGGCAATCAATCAGCCACACCACAAAGAAGTCAATGGGCCTTGACAATATGTACCTGTCAGATCATTGCCTCTAATGCATTAAGCTCTGATGCCTCTGATAGACAGCGACAGCTCCACACACAACCAAGTGCTCCACTCTCTCTGATGTAGAGACAGCCTTTTGTCCAGCCACCTGTCTGTGATTACTCAAATCAAAAATGCGTAACCACCCAGAGTTATGGATTCATCTCCGCTGACAGGAAGGAGGAAAGAAAAAAAAGACCTGGTTAAGCATATGAGGAGCTATACCAAAAGCGTTTGCATAGTCTGTGATTTTACTGATTTGACTTTTTAATTTCTCTTTTATATTCTTTGAAATTATCTGTGTTATTTGTCCTCACATGTGTTGCACAGAAGACACAACTGTTACAAGGCAATAAACTTCTAAAGTGTATTCATTGTTTGAGGCTTAATGCAGGATATATTACATAAATATCTAATACTGTGAGATGCTGTCGTAGCATTTTATGTTTCCAGTGGAAGCTCCCAGGCTAATGACATTTTATTAATGTGTTGAAGTAAGAATAATATATTTTTAATATCTCATAATTCAGGAGCATTCACATTACAGTGAACAGTGAAAATGTCTTTTCCTCCTTCTCGTTCATGCAGAATAAAAATGTTGAGTTGTTATAAAAAGCTCACTGAGGCAAACTAAGTAAACAGAAGTAAACAAGGATTATTTTTAAGAGTTGAAGAAGGCCACCGTTTCTATTCTTTCCTGTTTTTTCCTGCACAGCTTTAGTGTTAGTTCTTAAGTTACATGAATATTACATCAGTGGGTGTAAAGTGTGCACTTGACCCAGCACTAATCCGACCACAGGAGGTGGTCACTTTCAGAGTAGTCAACCAGAAAACCACTGCTATAACCTTTGGGGAACAGATTTAGAATTCAAAATCTCAGCATATATATTAGAATATATTTTATATAGTAAAAGTGTCCCCTAATTCTGCAAAAATATTTCCTAAGAAATGTTTTGAAAAAGATTGTTTTAGTGACTATAAGGTTGATACATGAAATGTCTTGTCAACTCTTGGCTGGTTTTCTCTGAAAACTACAGACATTCATGGTCCCCAGAGGATGAATCCTAATAACCCTGTGAATTTTCATAAAGCTTTATCAATGAGAGAACATTTTCACTTAGCTGGTGATACACAGTATGTCAGCATTCATGAAACATAAAACAAAATGTGCAGACTTTTATCATCCCCTGACTTTTCCTACACTCCGAGTTGGACGTGTGATATTGAGCGAAACGTTTCAACAACTACTGGACAGATGAATTTGGCATACACCTTTATAGTGCTCAGACAAGGAACTTTAACAATGTTGGCATCCATTTTATCCTGAGTTTTTCTCCAGCACCATCAACAGGCCAAATTTCTAATCTGTCCAATACTTTTGTTTCTAAAAAAATAAATGAAGGAAACTGGATGTTACACCCATCAGCCTCAGCTGTGCAGCAACATGTGAAATGTTAATCAGATTATCAGCATTGTTATGAGTATATGTAGCATAATAATGTACAGCTTCACAGAGCTGCTAGCACGGCCATTTATAATATCTAAAAATATATGTCTGCATTAAAACTTGTATAATAACTTTGACCTATCTCATCCTTATCTATCCTTAACTGAAACAGCAAGTACGGTCTAAAAATTAACAACAACTCTTACACCGAAGTGTGAGTTCAAAACTATGTGTAGTCTGAAGTGACCTGTGATCTCAGGAGTTTTCCCTCTGTTAGCCCATGGAGCTGGTGACTAAAATGCACAGTGTGACTGGGAACGCCCCGACAGATCATGATCAGACACAACGATGTACTGATGAGAGGATGCACAAACACTCCATCAGCATATTGGTCAGTTGTTACAATGGCCGCCTCCTCAGGCACTTACACACACATTCACAAGAACTCCCTCTGACGCTTTTACACTTAATTCCACCATTTACATTCCCTAATTTGATTAAATTCAATGTGAGACCATGGCAGTTATGAAGAGGCAATTAGGACAGGGCAGATGTATAATGTGAAAATACTGTATTATAAGGATTATATGGGAAATTATGGGGGCAAAAACTCTCTTTTGACTCAGTGATTGGAAAGCTACAATACACGCCTCCTACACACACTTACAGTATAATGACAATGAAAGAGGAGCAGAGAGGATTTAGATGAGAGTCCACCTACTCAGCGTGTATCATAAAACGTCCATTAAACAGAGGTGCAAACAGGTTGACATACAAACATGTAGTTTGAATGTTGTGACCGTTGGTAATTACACAAAAGAGATATTCAAACCCATCTTACACCGTGTTGCTACTGTGTATCTTTGCCTCTCCTCATCCTTGAAGGGAAACTATGAAAAATAGCCAAATTGGATCTGAGAGAATGGAAAAATCTGCCTCTTTTTATCAGTGTCCACCGTCTCAGCAGTGCACCACAGTGTGCTCAAAGCTCAGCTGTAAGATAGACTTGATAAAAATACCACCAAGCCAGGGATTTATTCAGTTCTTTTCATGTCCTCTGATCTGTAAATAAACACCACAACTGAGGTAACACCAGCAAAATGACGTTACAGCACTTTATCCACGCGAGCTCACATAAGACAGAGACTTATTTAAATCTCAACTCCTGATACGGGTTAGTATAATTGATGAGCTGGGTGAAGCAGAATTTACAATTTACACTTCTGATTAAGACCTTCTGAATTTCAATTAAAATCCTCTGGTGCAACACAAACTACGACGAAAAGTTAAGTCACAGAGAAAGCATCTGCCGGGTTGTTAGTGATTCAACAAAAACAATCCATTTGATCCAACCTGCACCAAAGAGACAGAAATATGAAACGATCTACAGCCAATTTATGTAGAAGGGGTTGAGGAACAACAAACATGACTGGTCCATTAATATTATCTGCTCTCAGCTGCTAGTTATTATTGCAGTGCACATCTGAGATTTTGAACTGAGCACACAGCTACATTCAGACAGACAACCTTATGCAACAGACTGTTACTCCATTGATTTGAGTCGCCGTTTCTTTTCCAATAAGCCTTAAAAATACTGTATTTTCTGTGCCCGCAGTACTTTCACTTCCCTCGCTCTCATTTCTTGGTCGTTGCTTGCTCAAGGACATGAGTTGTAAGCCTTAAAGGACTGCCAGAGGCTAAAGAAGAGGCGCTGGATGTGTGCCACAGTACTGGGGCGCAGGACCACAGCGGTGGATCTTTGTGAAGACAATTGCAGAGAAGACTCTCCACTGAGAAAGAGGCTGAGAATCTCTACGGGTGTTAATAAAACGCTGGTGCTCTGAATCCGTCCTACAGGACAAGCTGCACCCCGCGACGGGGATACAGACGCATGTGGTGAGGCGCATGGTGGAGACAAGAGACAGCCTGGGCCGTGTGCTTAGTGCTTAAAGATGTAGATTGAAGGCTATCCCTGCTTGATCCCCTTTTGGATCTTGTTAAGCTCAAGGATAAGACGAAGGGAGGGAACATTGAATATTCCTCTCAGAAATCCCAGCGAGGTGTCTCACTAGAACACACCTAGGGGCTTCAATTAATAGAGAGGACAGACTTTTTAAAATATAAGAAATAAGGCAATCTCTCTAAAAACAGAACAAAATTCTCCACTCTATCACAAAGGTATTTCATTTAGCTCATATTCTGCTATTTTATGTCCAATAATTCTATTCCAATGTTTTTTCTGCTCATGCAAACAAATGGTATCCACAGTCACAGCAGTTTACCACAAGATTTTCCTCCCATATTATGGCTTCATTTTGCTGCACAGACATTTTCCTACCATGAATCTGATCCTCTCATTTCCTGGAGTGTGTTATCAATTTTCATCACTATTCACAGTGAGAAGCTGTGTCCTGCAGCTTCTTGACACACGATGCTCAATTAGGATCACACTGTGTATGGTTACTAAGAAGGCCTTAGCATATGGCAAACACAATTTCCATACACTTCAAGCCAGTGAGTCAGCACTCATAACAAAGCCGCTGTCAGATACATCCTCCAAGCCCCATCAAGGTGTGTCTGCACAACAAATGTGTGCGATGCAGAGTATAGTGTTCAGAGGAAATACATGACCTCTCATTCTGTAGGTAATCAATATACTGTAGGTGGTTCTTTGAGTTGGACTATCACTGTAGGCTTTTACAAATAATAATGTTTGGCCTTAAAGCAATTAAAGGGTTTAACTGAAGCTGATATTAAGTGGACTATTTGAACAGCAACGTATGAACGGCTACTTCTGTATTATCTGAAGACAATAATCACAATACTGCCAGGGTACATTTTCCAAACAGCATTTTAGGTTAAACCGTTTCCCCACAAGACAGAAGGAATTCATTAGCCAGACCACCAGCTGCTCTCAGATGTGTATATTCTGGCTGCAGGGCAGCCAAAGTAAATGCTGCTCTACTCCTTGTGGCACAAAATGAATGATGATGCTGTATCACGCGTCGTCAAACTGAAATTTACATTGCCACTGTTTTACCGAGAACTCACACAGACAAGAATGAATATGTAATATCAATGTTTTGGATATGTTGGCACTCTAACACTAATGTGTGATTTGAGCTACAAAGATCTCTCAGCGCTGCAGTTCTATGTTACTATTCCCATAAAATAGTTATGAGCTTTGAGATGATTTTTTATGTAATATCCTGACAAGCCAAGAGGTAATAAAGTCCCAAGGCTTCTGCTGCACAAGAGAATCCCTGTCAAACTGAAATATTCATGAGATAAATGTTATTTAAGGCCGTAAGTGCTCTGGGTGTCTTGTACAGGTGCAAAGCCACTGAACAGTGGATCTTCTTATTATATACCAGCCTAAATAGATACAAACATAGGAAGCATTGATTATTGACTGAACCATCACCACACAGTGTGAGTAAGAGTGTCAGATGTCAAGCAGTATAAAAGTGTCTGAAACATATATATTAGATCAGTGAGTCACAGGATGTTACTGCCCTGATTCCCCCTGTTTTATACTGGATTGTTAAAAAAGGTTAAAGCATGAAAAGTGAAAAGTGCACTTAAAGAAACACAGACTCACAGTGTGCCTGTGTTTATTCTTACCTCCCCAGAGTAACAGCAGCGACTGAAGTGCAAGGATATGCAACATGTTTCTTGGAGACATTAGGAAAACCCGAATCCCCCCCAAAAAAACTGTATGGACGCCGAAGTGGTTTAATTCAGAGAAAAGACTCCTACTTGCAGCACCGTGCGTGAAAAACGAAAAAGCATCGTTAGTGGAATGAATGTCGCGCCTCATCCAAAGCCAGCTGCTAAAACCTTATTGTTAGTGTCTCGTCTACTTGTTTCGGTCAGAAAAGAAACAAACGGAGGGAAGGAACTTGCGCATCACTCTTTCAAAGCATTTCTTCAGGAGAAAGCGCTTAAGATATTATATAGAGTGCCTAAAATCACCAAAAACATCTGCGTTATCCAAAAAGCAACCGAACTGGAAACAGTTTTCAATCCCTTGTCCTCAGTTGTGTGATCTGTATCCTCCGCATTACTGGGTTCCTAAAGTTGGCTGCGGCGTCGTGCGTCCGAAAGTGCCACGATTTGGGGCGAAGGGGAGCTGTTCCCGCCCGGCATCGCGTAGGGTGAAAAACATCAACGCGGAGAAGTTCAAGTCGCAGCATAGGTCACCGTACATCCACCACCACACAAGCTGGAGGCTTCACGAAGTCCTGACTGAGCGCAACTCCAGCAGCACACAGCAGCAGCCGCCGAGCGCGCAGAGCTTTTTGCTCTCCGTGCCAAATGTTCAGCTGCCACTTGTAATTAGACTTTGGCACCAGGTGGTCTAAATATTCGAGGAAAGTCCGCTTTCAAGCCCTCAGCCCTCCATGTTTATGTAGACGGGCTACAGGCTGCAGTTTCGGTGGACCTTACGCATTGTCAGCCTGTCCAATGCGCGTCGAGAGCAGCAGATGAAAGCCTATGGTGACAGTACCTGTTATTGGCACACATAGGGGGGCGTGTGGCGCTCCAGGAACACATCATAGGCTACTCCACTGACGGTGCACGACAATAAACCTAAACAAATCTTTAACCGATTGAATTCACCTGAAACCCAAAGACATCTCCATCCACAAGTACTGCTCATCCTCATCCACGCGTTTTGAACCAAAGTCATATCTTTACACCTTTCCTAAATATGATATCCTGTCGGTGCCGTAACCCCCTGCTGTGTACAAAAAGACTTTAAAAGTTATCGGACACGTCCAGCTGATTGCATGACTGCGCCACTGCGCAGGCAGGAGCGACCCCGTGTGGCTCGACAGCTCGGCTCGGCGCTGCTCGTGTGCGGGTGTGGAGGACAGGAGGCAGCAGCCATGGACCCCGCGGAGATAAGATTAGAAATCTGCCATCAAAGTGACTCAAATGTGTGGAGAAGATCACACGTTTTGGTGAAATCCTGTTGGACTCTATCCTGTTATCATGGGGCTGTCACTTTGGTGTGCTTGGGTCCTGCACTAATGCTCTCTGGTGAGCTTCTATTTAGTTTCTGTCCACTTTCTACTGGACACATTCATTCAATCAACCTACTGAAAGCTATGAGAACATGTGGTCTGACCCAGCCTTTGTAGATTCTTCTTGAATAGGAGCATGTAGCAGCATTAATAACAATATAGTGGCCCCTTAAAACCTAACTGTGGCTGTGGGTGAATTACTCAAAAAGGAAACATTAAAAGTTCAAAGGAAATATGGTTTCCTACAATAATCTGGTCATGGATTATAATAACTATGAGCCACACTACTTTTTTTTTTCTGTGCAGGCCAGATGGTGTTGTGAAGGAAAGATAAAGAAAGAACCGTAAACACTAAATACAGAACTATTAGATGAGTCACTCGCAGTCTGCTCAGTCTTTGCTTTGCTTGTCTGTGCTGCGGTCGGCAAAATGTTTGGACATAGGTTTGGTTTGTAAAAACAAAGAAAGATCTAGTCATACAGTTGTAGCTACATATATACATATTTAATCTTTTCTAGTTGACTTCAAATTCCATCTTTTCCCTCCAGGACCTGAGCTTTTACTTCTTCCTGAAGCTGTGCAATTTGACCGTGGAAATAAAAGTCGCCTTTTACAGCTGCAAAAATCATTATAGGTGGAGAGACAAAAGTGTTGACGGAGAGCAGCCACTGCTAGAACCTCACTCACACAAAGGTTTGGTAGCTGTCCAAAAGTAGCTCCTGCTGCAGCCCAACACTCAGTCAAATCCCTCGGAGCCCACGCTACACTGAGGTCCATTCAGCTGGTGGAAATCAGAGGGGGGCACCAGACAGAGCCAGAGAGGCTTAGGTTACATCGTCTGTAGCTGTCAGTCATTAAAAACATAGGTGAACACATGGTAAGTCCATTTCCCAGACTCAATTACCAAGATGTTGGCTGCTGTAAAAGCTTCCACTCCATCCATCTCCCTCCTAAAGATGATAAAACACACCCGATGAAATATGGGAGTTTGATAAACAGGTAGAGCAATTCCAGGCAATACTTAGAGCAATAGGTAGCAGGCATAAATACAAACGATTGTGTCTTGACAGACGTTTAGATCTGTAGACCTCTCCGAGGACAGGGTCTTAAGACTTTGATGTCTGGAGAAAGGTCTCAAGTCTTTGATGTCTTGAAAAAAAGATCTGGAAGCTTTCATGCTTTGGAAATAGAGCAAAGAGTGAAATGCCAGACACGTTCAGATACAACAAACTGCATTTCCACCATCAGACACCAATCGCCGCATTTAACTTTGCAATGTTAGGCAATTTTGTTACCTGCAAGCACGCGGGGTTTTCTGCCAGGAATACTAAAACAACTTTGAGCATATAATATATATATATATATATAGCTTATGAGGTATATTCAGATATAAAGAATAGCAACTGGGTAAGTAGAAGCACACTGTGTTTTTGAAGTTTGCAATGTCACGCCACGACCTTCTGTGGGTCCCCTCGGGTATAAACCTTCCCATTCTCTATATTATACATAATGAATCGTCCCTTGTGTCTTCTTTTGGGGTGGTATCCTTCATCTATGACCTTAACCAGCATCAGTAGCTTGTCCTCCAGTCAGTTGGTAGACAGGAGGCCCAAATTCATCACCACCTTTCATTCTCCTCCCCTGGCCTATCTGATCTATGATAGCATTAATAATAACTGCTGCAGAATGCCCTGTCGCCCTCTGTGCCGTGCCCACTCCCGGCCTGCGCAAGATTACCACCAGCCATTCACAGCCCATTAAAACTGTATTTACTTATCAGCTTCTCTGGGGCCATCACTCTGTTTTCAAGACTGATGCCCAGAGGGAAGGCAAAGAGTGACCTTCCTACAGCCTACAGAGCTGTAAGGCACTGTTTAGTCCCAAATAAGTCATCTTTTATTTTGTGTCTTAAAAAACAAACAGAAACAATGTGGGCGCCTCTCAACAACGTGACACTTCATGTGATATTCCTAACATCACTTATATGTTTATGGTACAGGAATAATTAGACACGTGTGTTGTTGTGCAATGTTGAAGAGTGCAGATTGATACCACTGTTATATCTGAAGCTACGAATTCTCCATTTGATACTTTGATAGTAAGAGGTGGTAATGCTGCTCCATATCTGCTCGATGTGTAAAAACGTTAATGGATGCTTTCAAGTGGCGAAAGGTGAACTATTTGCAGGTTTAACACAGTAAATCACAGCTTACTGACTGTTTACTACAGCTCCAACCACCTCTTTGATTTCTCCACACATACTAGCCTGCTGAGATACTTTATGGACCGAGCTCTCAAGCCATAGTGATCACTTTAATGCATTATTCTGTTTGTCTCAACGTATGTTTGCCAGAGAAGAAGAGTTTCCTGTAGTTGTAGTTGAGTTGACAGCACATGCACCATTGTATTTGACTGACAGTTGAGCAATCACGATAGCATAAATGGGACAAGGTGAACTCTCCTCATTCTTCCTTACACAGACAGTTATTTCTTATCTGCTAGGATGTGTCATGGTCTACTTTGGGTGTGCTTAACTTCCCCTGACCTTTAAAAGGGCTGATTATTTCCATCCACAATCTTCACTCGGCAATTTGCTGCCAGCACAAAAGGATATTAGGCCTAGACCTGCTGGTCTGATAATTCTAGCTCTCGGTATGAAACTGAAGGAAACCAAACCACAATGCCCTTCCACTCTATTATCATTTCACTGCCACCACCGTCACCTTCAACATTGGTATTCTGTCACCTTTCACCGAAGTGTGCAGCTTTTTTAGGAACTGAAGTGTTCTGTGTGTGTTCAGTTTTTATTACATCTTAAAAGTACTTTGCATGCACGGTAATTAACTTCTCATTTATGCATCACCCTCCTGGGACAAATTACGCAGCTTTTCATAGCCCAGAATACTTTGTAGCTATGGAAATCTCCTCAGTTTGGGAGACTCCCATGCCTCCAGCTCCCCTGACAGCACTATTTGTTAAAAATAGAGGGAATACAAAGAGTGCCAACAGGTTTAAATGTTTAATAGATTCTTATTTTACTTGTAGTAATCTCTTAATCAGAGTTTCGAAGGGGGTCAAACATATATCACCTAGGGAACAAATGAAAGTCTTACTGTGTCCTGCTTCCTTTCAGCTCAGGAGGAAATGTGAACCAGATAAATGATGGCCTTGTTTCAAGAGAGGCTCAATCTATTGCCAACGATTTGTGGCCAACAAAGTAATTTCGATACTGTTCTTTGTATTGATAGATGGAGCCTAAATTTAATAAAGAGTCAATTTACTCGTAGGAGGTAAAGGAATGGAACTGCAGTTATCTTCCCCCATTTTTCCCCCTCTTTTCCTCCATCCTCCAATCCAGCTTCAAATTAGATGGCAGGAAATGGACAAACAGCACAAAGGGTGACATTTTTGATAAAGCATTGTTTTTAAGTACCACCATCACTCTCCAGTACCTATAATCCCACTGAGTGGCTTCATGACGTACAGTAATAAGTGATTTTCAATTACTGGTTCGGTGTGAAATATTTATGACTTTGCGAGTCCATGTTTTGTTACTAAGGTTGGATTTGAAGCTTAAGAGAGAAATGCCGGGTGACTTGAAGAGAAAATGATCGTCTTGAAATTATCAAAATTAGAATGAATCAGACTTTGATACTGAATTCTGTTTTCCACTTCAGGAGGATGAACTGCTCTCAGTGTGGCCAACAGGTTGTCTGGGTACTCTGTTTTCGTTACTGCCCATGTCTACATTTTAGTGATGTCTTTTTTTCATGCAGTTTTAAAACCATGCACTTAGGCATGCTCATTATCACAGATGTTTGCTATTGATTCCAGGCTGTGGTCCGTACGCCTGTGCTGCCACCTATAGACAGAGTTTGAATCGACCTTTATTAGGTCATCAACCATTTGGAACAGTTTACTGTACCTATACTATATAATGCACAAGCAACTACAGTCAATGTTTTTTACATTATGAAGTATATATTTCATTTAATTTATTCATTTTTCTGTAAGGTTCTGTTGTTATGGTCTTCAAACAGCTGAGAAACTGTACATGCCAGGTTTGAAGTCAGTTAATATACTGTCTACTTCATGCTCAAACCCACAAACATTCCATATTCAACAAACCTTCTTTGTTTTGATACAAATCATTATTTCAAATGATAGTATTAAATTGGTGTTACTCATCGTCTCATACTAAAGTGTCTTGCTCAGCAGGAAATTTGCATTGCTATTGAAAACACGGCACAGTATGTCTGCAACAACATATGTTGTGTTAAAATGCAGTGTCACTAACATATGTTCGTGTTAAAAATCAGACACACAGATGCGTAAAAAAATGATATCTTTTGTAAGAGAGCACTCCTCGACAGTTCTCAAAGCAAGCCATCTGTCACCAAACCCAGGCATGGCAGGGGTTTGTTTGCTAAACAGGACAAAGGCTACTGTTAGCCACCAGATGCTGTCAGCATAATTGAGTAGTTGTCAAAAACAAAAAAAAAGAAAGTCCAAAAGCTGCTGTCTCAGACTAACATGCCATATGGAGAGTTTTTGCTGGTGGCATAATATTTTGTTGGTTGCATTACTCCTGTAAGAATTTACTAATCATTTATGAAATTCTAATGAATTATACTCAGTTGTCTCTGTCAACTGTGAGTAATAATTGGAGTAATAACTGGAGGCAATAAAAAATATATATTAAAAAAATAATATAATATATCATAATATCCAAAAAAGTATTCATTTTTTATTTTGAAATTCAAGAAGGGATCCCTTTAATTTAGCTCTGTGTCGAGTAAACATGTTTATAATAAAATATTGTTGTTCCAGTTCTCAATAATTTTACACATTTTTATGTGTAAGACCTGCAAGTCATAAACATTTATTTATTTGAAGAATTGTATATATTTGGAGTGCTTCTTGTAAAACCAGCCATAGCAAATAATAAAAATAAATGTGTCCAGGATGTTTTCACTAAATATGCCTACTTTAATTAGGCCTATAAAACTGAATTGAGCATCACCGTATGTACAAATCTCTGTCGTTGTTTAATAAATACTGGATTAATACATCAGATGCTTGACTGCAGGTCCATTTATTCGCACTTTTGTTTTTTAAGTTATAAAATACTGACAGACGTAGTTTAGTGTAGACTTCACAATTGTTTAAAAACAGCGTGAAGCGGAACCTTTGTCTTAACTTTGGACAGGGAAGGAAAACAGCGTCGGACTGAGGTGGGCGTGGTGGACTGTGGCTGGTTCCTGTTTTGAAGGAAAACGTCTGGCGTGTGTCTGAGTGAGTTGTTTAAGTCATTTTAAACTCTTTAATTCATAATGTAGAAAATAATTGGATTATGCTCTTTTTTTAAGTGGTCCATTTAGACAGAAACGACAGCGCTTACATTGACGTTTAACATTTATCCTTTTCTTTAAACCAGATAAATACAGTTATCATGAGTTAGCTAACATCAACGTTAGCTTTATGTAACTTCACGTAAACTAGCGTAACGAATAAAGTCGAAGCCGATCGTCTATTTAATCATCAATCAATAGACACATTAATTATTGTAATGTAATAGGCTATAGTGCAACGTGTTAGCGCGTTAGTGTTTGTCAGATGAGCTAAAGAGATAACGCAAAGCCCGCGATGTCACCAGTCCTCCTAACAGTACAAGAGAATTGAGACGTCTTCACTGAAGGTGGACGATCTGTCCATAACCTGTACCTTTACTTTTTTCTTTAGGTATTTCCTACCTAAAGAGTGAAGAGTGGAGGAGCCATGCCTTTCCTTCACGGGTTTCGAAGGATCATCTATGAATATCAGCCGCTGGTCGACGCGGTGATGTCTGTTGTTGGACTGGAGGAAGAAGATGGTAGACACGAAGACAGGTGAGGATTTGTTATTATGGATAGTAATTGTTAGTGCTTCGTTTTCAGTTGCAGTTTGTGTGATTGATAGCATTTGTGTGTGTGTGTGTGTCTGTGTGCAGAGTCAGAAACCCTGAGGATGAGTCTGATATGTGTCGCTCTTTAGTGGAGCTTCTGGAGCGGGAGTCCCAGTCAGAAGAGTTTGTGAAGGGCATCAGTTATGCCATGTTTAAAGTGGCAGAGCGGGGTCTGGTGAATGCAGCTAAAATCCTCCTACGTTATGGAGCTGATCTAAACTTTGAAGGTGAGTTCGACTTTGGGAGTGTGCATTAAATATATATTTTTTTTCACTTCACATTGTACAAATATATTGTGCAGTTTTGAAGTTATGTGGTTAATCAACCAACATTTGTTACTGTGGCTGTAGGTGTCCTGTAATGCACCATTTCTTGTGGAGAAGGCTCATTTGTAAATTCAACTTAATCTTCATTTGTGCTCTCGAAATTCTGACTTTGAAATGTGTCACTCAAAACGCATATAACAAGGGTAGAATGTGGCAAAATAAAAAGTGATGACAGAATGACATAAATAATGATTATGATGATTGTGCTGGATGGTGGATGTGATGATGTCAGAAATTCCTAATCCTGTTTCAGTTACAGTCCACCTGTCATCCTACACACACAGGAGGAGCTGTGCAGTTTAAAGGCCAATGAGAGAAAGGATCCCCTGTGGTTCATTTGTGTCCTGTGATGGTGCACAAAGAAACAAAAGCTAATTTCTCAATTAGCTTAACTCTAGATGCTTTGCATGTGTTTGGGACTTAGATTCTGTTTATTTTTATAGTATAATGAGCATACCTCTGCAGTATTTCAAAGTGAAAAACATTACGTTTTATGTTTTCTATTCTCTAGACCCAGTGTCGTACTACAATCCACTACATATTGCAGTTTTGAGGAACAGGCCAAACATGGTGAGGCTACTGGTCGAGCACGGAGCAGACATTGAAAAGAGGGACAGGGTGAGGCAACTGTCTTAACTCAAATAAACAAATATTTATGCTCTCCCTTGTTTTTAATATGTAGATTGTTTTTCATTATTTGCTGTAAATGATACATTTTGGTATTCGTAGATCCATGAGAGCAGTCCTTTGGATCTTGCCAGTGAGGAGTCAGAGAGGCTTCCCTGTCTGCTCACCCTTCTGGACCTTGGTGCTGATGTGAATGCCAGGGATAAACAAGGTAAATATACCTTACCCAGCCTCATTTTAAGGTATTGATGAATTAATTCTTTTTGAAACATGATTGCTGTGGCTTTATTTCCAAAGGAAAGACCCCTTTGCTCCACGCCATGGAAAGCAGCGATGGTGTGACAGTGCAAAACACAGGAAAACTTTAAACTTCTACTCGAGCAAGGTACTGGTGGTGAAACACACTTCATCTTCACTTTAACCTCCTTGTTCACGTTTGGTCATTCGTCACTCTCATACATTCAGGTAGCTGTGTTAATATCCATAGCAGTGTACCTTTTTGCGTTTTGAGATCAAAGTAAACTGTAAGTGCCTATCAGACTAAAATATACACTTAAGGTTTTTAATGCTCCTGAAAATGGAGCAGAACCAATCCTGTGATCCTGGTGTGAAGAAACTGCCTGAGGGTTTAAAATGATGAAAAGTATGAAGGGGACTCCCTCAAGTTGACTTTGGTTAAAGGTTGTGTCTTTTTAGGTGTTTACAACCAGTGTGCCATCATCCCAAAAAGCCACACAGACGCCTGAATATTCCATCCCATCTCGGGCATTGTCATAGTTTAAAGTGTGTCCCAATCACTCAGAAATGGTCATCGGATCTCATTATACAAGCTTTATTATAGGGGAATGTTCTCAAAAGACATTTTGCTCAACCAGTGGACAGACGGGTCGCTGTCTGTCCTTTGCTGGCTGTTCCTTAAAAAAAGTTTTTTGGACATGAAGCGGGAACAAAGCAGCTAAACATAATGACTCACTTATTTTTAATTTATTAAGAAAACCCATGAAAAATATAGTAAATAATCAAGACAGGTATGTGTACCCTCCTACAACCTACTGAAGATGTGATGAAGATGAAAAACGTAAACAAGATTTCATATAGTTTATTTATTCTGTTGTCTCATTCTGTCTTTGACATCAGTCTTAAGATGATCAGCAGCTTTTGTGATGAGATGTGATGAGAATTGGCTTTCTGCCTACTTGTGGTTGACTGTACAACATAAAACTACTATAAACGTCTGTTAGTAATACAATTTTGATTTCTTTTTATTTTAATCGCACTGTCTAACCCATATTTGCCCTGTCGTAGAGATAATAGTAGCTCCCAAATGTTGTTCTGGGTGATTCTTTCTTTACCATAGGTGCAGATGTTAATGCCGTTACTGAAAGCGGTGAAACAGTTGAATCCTCATTGGTGTTCCTGATCAATGAGGCTCTGGATGCCAGTGTGGAGGAAGCTGCCGAGATCGGTAAATTCTGCTTGAAAATCACACAGCTGCTGCTGGCCCATGGTGTGGACCCAAGCTGCTGTCCGAATGACGATGGCGAACCCTCTCTGACACAGACAAGCCTGGAACACTTTGACCTGCTCTTCCCTTTGGCTGTGCTCTTAATCCAGAGTGGAGCCTCTTTGGTTTGCTCAAATCACGGTGAATCCTGTTGGTCAGGTTACAGCCTCCTTTTCCAGCGCCTCCAAACCGCCCTGCAGCAGTGCTCTGATCAAAGTCACGCCTCTGAGCTCTTGGTGCAAGCTGAGGTGTTGCTCGACTTAGCAAGGGTAAACAGCCCCACACTGCCTCTGCCTACCAGGCTGGAGCTTCCGGTGCCTGGTAGGGACTCTTACGCTCAGGCTCTGCTAGACCTGCACAGCAGAGTAATACAGCATGAAGCAAGGCCTCCCGCTCTGCAGTGCCTTTGTAGGGCATTTGTAAGGCGCCACCTACAGCCTTGGCCCCTGGAGGAAAAAGTGAAAACCTTGCCTTTACCAGACAGACTGAAAGACTTTCTTCTTCCCGAGCGCACATATACCCCAAAGCCTGGCTGGGACTGCTTTAAGCCCCAACAGAGCCAACGCTGACATCTATTTTTTTTTTCCTAATAATTAAAATGAAAGACTGAACGGGCTTGTAATTTGAATTAAATGCCTGAGCATTTATCCATAAATTAAACCAAACCCAACAAACCATTGCGGCCTTTTTTGAACTCTCATTGTGTTTTTTAGTGCCAATCTTACAGTCAACTGTGTGTATATTAGCTGTACAAATTAGCCTTTCAGTTATCAGTTTTGTGATTTAAAATGCTGTAGTGAACGATGCAAAAAGTTGCAGTACAACACAAAAGCCACCAGATGGCAATGTTGCTCCTGCAGCTCAAAAGTGACTCTGTTGCTTGGTCATAGATTTAGTTATGCACAGTGCAGCCTATTAAAGTTGTTCCAGCGCAGTAGGGTCCATCTATATTTTATCTCCTCACTGTGATGGTTGGTGTGCTCTTGCATTTCTGTATTCTCCCACTTAATATGAAGCTGGACCAATAACACAACCGTGTGTTTCATGAACAGTTTCCTGATATTCACTGTATATAATAGTAAAGGTATGAAAACATGATTTTGTGTTTGTCAGCATGCGTTTGTTTTTTTAACTTGACCAGGTAGTGGCAGTGCAGTGCTGAATATAAATAGTTACTCTCACAGTTACCTGTCTAGGGGGACTAATTGGTTCTATGCATTTACTTCATTGTTATGTTCATATATGAAGCTGTGAAAAGTATTTGCCCCTTTCAGATTTTCTTTACATATTTATCACATTTAAATGATTTTGATCATCAAACAAATTTCAATATTACTCAAACATAACCTGAGTAAATACATAATGCCGTTTCTGAATGAGTATTTTATTTATTTAGGAGAAAAAGTTGTCCAAACCTGCCTGGTCCTATGTGAAAAAGTAATTGCCCCCTCTTACGAAATCATGAAATAGAAGCTGTCTGATTAAATGACACAAAAGATAGCAAAAAGCGACGAATCGTATTGCGATCTAAAGAAATTTTAAAAACAGAGGAAAAACAAAGTAACTGACATCAGTATCAGTCTAAAAAAGGTTAGAAAGTAATTTCTAAGATTTTGGGATTCCAGTAAACCACGATGAGAGCCATTATCCTCAAATTAAGAAAACTTGGAACAGTGAGGAACCTTCCCTAGAGTGTCCAGGCTACCAAACATACTCCAAGGGCACAACAACACAGAACAAAAATTAAAGAACTGCAGGCTTTACTTACCTCAGTTAAGGTCTGTCCCTCCCTTATTGAATCAATAAGGGGAGACTGGACAAAAATGTTTCCATTGGAGAGATCCAAGGAGGAAGCCACTGCTGACCAAAAAGAACACAAAGGCTCTGTTCACATTTGCCAAAACATCTTAATTATCCCCACAACTTTTGGGCAAATGTTCTGTGGCCTGATGAGACTAAAGTTGAGCTTTATGGAAGGAGTGTGTCCCGTTACATCTGGTGTAAAACTAACACAGCATTTCATAAACATCATACCAACAGTCAAACATGGTGGTGAGAGTGTGATGGTCTGGGGCTGCTTTGCAGCTTCAGAGCCCTGGACAACTTGCATAATTATACATCCATGTATTCTGGTACCAGAAAATCCAGAAGAAGAATGACCAGCCATCAGTTTGCGACCATAAATTCAAGCACAGTCTGGTTATGCAGCAGGACAATGATCTGAAACACATTGCAAATTGCAGTTGTTGCTACCAAGAGTGGCACGAATACTGTCAAATAGAAGTTTTGCATTTTATATTCAACCAGGTTAACTTTGTGTAATGTAAAAACATCTTTGATGATCAGAATCATTTAAGGGTGGCAAATTTGCAAAAAAAAAAAGAAAAGAAAAATCAAAAATCCACAATGGGGCAAATACCAAGCATCAGCTAATATACAGCTAAAATAAAGAAGCAGAAATAAAATGCTACAGCACAGCAGGAACATTGTGTCTGCATGTTTTTACTGTGACATAATGTAGCTGAAGTGGCTGCTGGTGTGGAAAGTTTTACCAAGCTTTCTTAATAAATAATAATAATAATGACTTTTATTTACTACTTACTTCATTGAGCCCCTTGGGGAAATTGTTGTATGCTTATCTTTAGATAAATTTAGGGTCCCTCTCCTCTTTGTGTCGGCACAGCCCATCCTTGGTAATAACTAGCCAACTAACAGATACTAACAGTATCTGAAAGAAGCATACTATAATGGTACGGGAACACCATAGGCTACATATGTGTTTGCCTCCGTGTGTGTGTGACGAGCAAACTAAATAGGACATTGTGTTACACAACTAACCCCTTCCTGACATTGCTGAAGCTGGAGTGGCTCCAAGGCTTGCAGGCGCTCCAGCTCCTCTTGGTTATCTAGGTCACAGTCTCTGAGGAGAAGAGCCTCAGCAGCAGCAGCCCTGCATGACACACGCTTCACTCTCCTGTCTGTCTGAATCTCCCTGCATACTCTTGACAAAACCTCAACACTGGCCCTGGTCAAATGAGGCAGGGAGGGAGGGAGGGATGGATGGATGGAGGGGGGGGTTGCAGGAGGCAGAACTCTGGGAAAAAAAAAAACAAAAAAACATTAAAGAGACAGAGACAGCATATGTGGAACGGTTGTAGGAGCGTTCGTGGAGCACACATGGAAATGGAAATGGCAACGTTGGATTACATTTATACAATACAGTAGCTGTAAGAGCATAATCCACCCAAAAAACAATCACAACGCTGGAGAGAAACAGTCTTCTTCCATAGAATTCAATCCTTGCTAGGAGAAGGTGATAGAATAGAGATAGTGGGGGGAGGGCTAAGCCAGTACTCTCCATCCAGCATTTATTGGAAAACAGTGTGAGTGAAGCTCAGTACTGAAATTAGTTATTGATCTATTCTCTCCCTGAACCCCATGGGTCTTTCCCACCACACCTGCTCATTCTCTCGTCGCCTTTTCTTTCACCGCAACTCATTGAATCTTGCAACCTTTGCCAGTTTTTTTTTTTTTTTTCCTGGTATTGTTTTTATTTTATTTTTTAAATAATCTGTTCATACAGAGACCTTATTGCAAAATGAGATTCTGATATTAATGTGATATCTACAAGAAAGTTTGAAAACTAAAAACTGAATGTTTCTGTAGAGGGCTTTGGTTGATCAGATGACACAAAAGTAAAGTCAGCTATTCAGAAATATATTGTGCTTGATATTTCCCCCTTTATATTTCAGTATCTTATTTCTTTAGATCTATTTTCCACTGTAAACATATGTTATATTTCTTTTTCTATTTTAAACTCATCATCTACAACTCCACAGTCTAAAAAATTGAACCTTAAAGCTTCCCCTCCTACTGAAAACACAAAGGCATCAATAACAGATAATGGAGTGAAACATTTGGAGAATAAACCCACAAAAACTAATTCAACTGATTCAAACTCTTTTCTTCTTTATATAAATTCTCAAGGAAAAGATCAGTTTTTGAGTTTTGGTTCCTAAGTTTAGACAATAGTGGCTTTAATTTGAAACTCTCTGGAATAATCACAAGCGTAGGTGCTTGTTGGCTGAGTTCCTAGTCTGGCCCTAACCTTTTCATCAAGCACCATGTCACCAACTGAAAGACACAGTGGTCTATTCCAGGCCTTTTCTTCTATAGAGCGCAGCCTGTGCAGAATGTGCATCTCCTTGTCTTCCACTAGACATTGTCTAGACACGGGATAATTGCAGACATCACTGAACACTCAGCTGCTGCCTGAAGCCTCATGGGAGTTGAGCTGGACTTTAGAGGGAAATGGCCAGGAGTCAGTGAAGGGGTCACACTTCACACTGGCACCCCTTAGCGTTATGTGCTTATATTTGTCTGTGCCTCAGTTTACTGTATGTATTTGCTGGTTCGAGGGCATTCGCGTGTGGGAGAGAGGAAAAAGAAAGAGCTAAAGCAAGTGTAGACATTGAAACACACTGTTTATAACCACAGATGTGGTGACTTCATCCGAAAAAAATGCACCCCTTCCTATTGCTCTGCTAGTGTTGATGGAGCGCACCAAAATGAATGGATGTTAATACTAAAAGCGAATAAAAGCGGATTCTCACTGGAACGTACTCTGTGCTCGTGATGGCCTTCGTACAGCAGATTTCATCTGCTTGTAAGATCATGTTTGGCTCTGTCACTTTTAAACGTGTAGTTTTGACTTGCTGTGGGGATGTGTGTGTGTGTGTGTGTGTGTGTGTGTGTTCTAGAGGGGTGTTGGTTGGTCTCTGAGAGATGGTCGCAGGTCGCTGGGTTCACCCGCGCCATAGGACTAATCTCAGTGGGGGTGGATTGGATCCAGGATAACTGAATCCTGTTGGGGCAGGCAACCTTCTGCCTCTGCTCCAGGTGTCGGTTCCTCCTTCAGTTTGACGCATGCTGATGGTGTGTTCACCAGCCTTTAGTGTTTCTTCTAATTTAACACTACGTGGTTTCATTTAAGGGGGTTTGTATATATATTTTGTTGTTTTTGTTGTTTTCAAAATCTCCATTCAGGAGCAAACTATATCAAGATTACTTAGTTTTCTCCATAGTTTTGTCCATTTTTATTCTATTCAATCTCAGAGTTGTTTCTTTAAATACTCGGTTTTATTACATCCTGCTAATTTTTTTTTTTTGTTAAGCTTACACTTGGTTGTCCAAACCTATCTGGAAAGAAAACAGCTCCGACGAGTCGAGTTACCACACTGCCACATGCAAGTATTAACACAAATCTGTTTTTGTACTTCGAGGGGGGAATCATGTCAAAGTGTAGCGCACCAAGAAGTTACACTTCCATACTCCAGCTCCTATTTTAGAAGCACACAAATCCACCACCCTCTGCATTTCTACAACTGACGCCATTTCACAGAAATTCCAGACAACTGGCGCCTGAGCTCTGCCTCCGAGAAGGACATGATGAATAGGACACACCCTTGGTATGCTAGTGAATGGCAGAATATATGGCATACTGCAGTGTTACAGCCTAGATTCGTTGCAGCCTCTCGTCCCAGCTCTTTTCAGTGTCGTTTTTTCCCTGCTTCTCTCCCCCTTGCGTTTCATGCTGCTCGCCTATTTTTAAAAGCTTGAATTTGAGTGAAATGCACTGAGGCACCAGTAAGGCGAGCTACAGCTCTTTCCAGCGCTGGTTCCTGATCCACCTCTTTGTTGTGGTCTATGCATGCCTGCTCTAGTCACATGACTGCGTTTCTATGGCAACTCGGGTTTGAGTAATCATTTGCGTTACGACCTTTATTCCCTTGAGGAAAGGGGAGGGGGAGGTTAGACTGAGCCTGTAGAAAGAGAGAGCAAGAGGAAAGAGAAAAGACAGGCAGAAGGGGAGCGGCGGAGAGGCACAGGGAAGGAAAATAGGCAAAAACAATGACTGTAGAGGGAACATTTTTCCTTTTCTGGACCTCGTATTGCCTCCATATTTTGTATTTTAGCTTCCTCTCTTCATACTGCACAGCGACCTCATCTCACTGCACTCAGTCTCTGGAACAAAAGACAAAAGCCTGCCACTAAACACTGGGTTGTGTGCTTCAGTTTCACCATAGTATCATTTGTGTTGTGACTCACCCAGTGACGAGCACATGCGAGCGAGTTTGGTTAGAAAGGCAGGAGCCATGCATGTTTCATAAGGGCCCCACATCCACACACACACACACACACACATGCACACACACACACACACACACACACACACACATGCACACACACACACACACACACACACATGCACACACACTCCTCCCCTTCATTTCTTCTCAGAGGAAAAGCAGCACTGTGCCACATGTGCAAGTCTCAGCAGAAACAGATTCTGTATGTTCCTGTTTCTTGCTCTCCCGGCTGCGTTGTCATGGTTACCGAGCTAGTCCACCAAGGCACGCAGCTCCTCGCTCTCTCTCGCTCTCTCTCCACCGTTGGGTGATTCAACCCATCAGTTGGGTTGTGTCATCTCCTAGATGGAGTTTCTAGCTCCCACATCTCCTAAATGGAGTTTCTCAGTTTGTGCTTGTATTTCAATTGGATTTTAGTTTGAGAAAATGTGTGTGTGTGTGTGTGTGTGTGTGTGTGTGTGTTTGGAAAATGGGTGGATTTTTGTGGGTGTCTTTTACCAGCAGTGGGGGGATCCAGCACTGACAGGAGGTGGGCTCAACTGGGGGGCTGGTGATAGACGTTATGGGGGTTGAGGGTGGTGGTGCTGGCTGCTTCCAGGTGCCTGTGACTGAGGCTGAATATGAATGAGGGGCCCCGGTTCTCCAGAGATGGTGGCTAGGGAGAGAGAGTTGCTAAAACCAGAGACCGGTGGAGCCTGGCTGGTTGAGAGGCCCCCACAAGCTGCTGACAGGAGCTGGAGCTAGCCATCACGTTAATTAGCGTTTTTACTCTAGCAGCGGCGAATAGGGGGAGTGGGTTAGAGAGGGATGTGGGGGTGGTATATGACTCATAGACACAGTATGGTTTATTCATGATGGAGGAAGGGGATGTGTGTGTGTGTGTGTGTGTGTGTGAGAGAGAGAGAGAGAGAGAGAGAGAGAGAGAGAGGAAACAGACATTTGATTTGCACACAGTGTAGTGTGTGTGTGTGTGTGTGTGTGTGTGTGTGTGTGTGTGTGTGCGCACACTGCCTTGCTAGATCGCTGATTGGCACCAAGCCAAAGTGTTATTATGTCTTGAACATAATGCCAAGTATTCGTTGTTATTTTCACCTATAATTTTACAATACACATTTGAAAAGGATTCTTTCAATCTGAAACTAGATCTCTCCTGTGGTTACGAGATGCTGAGATAATACGAACCGCCGACCAGGAACTATTGCGTTGCTTATTTCTAACAACACGTTATTGATCATAGTCTTTTTAGGCCTGTCTGAGAAGCATCAGACTGATGAAATGGGTTAAGGGTGCCTTTCTTACAGGTGACCTGACCTTGTCTCCTCTGCCTCAGCCCCTGACAGTGATCCTCACCCCCTGGAGGTATGCACGGGATCAATAGATTGGTCTTTTACCCACACAAATCACCCAGGACTCCCCATCCAGGTCGAGCAGAGCTGAGGAGAAGAGCTGCTGCAGTTTAAGGAACATTCCAGAAGGAGCATCTCCTCCTCAGCCCGTTAGCTCGCTTCATGCCAGAGCAAGGATACGAGGGCTCGTGTGTGTGTTTGTGCATAAGACGGTGTAAGAGGGGGGTTACATTACAGCTATACATTTTTCTAATTGTCTCCTGTTATCATTAGTGACAACCATGACCTCTGTTATTGGCATATCTGCATTCTGCCTGCACTGCAGAGCCTCCACCACACTACTCACAGCGTTTTCTCTCCCAAGAGCGGCATGGCCCATGCCTCATAAATACAAACACAATCTCTCCTACACCTCCTGACTGCAGGACAGGACTCCACACATATCTGCCCATGGAGCGCAGCCCATTTGCATACATATTAAAGTGACGCCTCAGAAAAAAGGAAGAGAGAGAAAGAGGGGTGAAGAGAGAAGGAGGGGTGGGAGGGGAGAGAGCGGGTATATGCAAACAAGGCTTTCATCTAATATGCAAGAACCGGCATTGCTCTGGCATAAATCTGCATCTGAGCTCAGGCAAAGAGAGCGGAGCCCATTTGACAGTAAATGGGCTGGGGATGGCTGTCAGATGCACAGAGGAACACTGTGTTACCCGCACGGAGAACAGGGGTGATTGATCAGTATGGCATGTCACATATAGCAAGAGCTACAAGGTAACAATACATGTAAAGTAGAATGTATGGATGGGACTGGAGGGGGCGAAAAATGAGGGATCGATGATGGAATATGTGAGGGATTTATAGGATGGTTAAAGGAATAGTGCAACATTTTAGGCGATATTGTTGAAGGTTAAACACGTGACTTTAAAGGAGCTGGTAAGTTGATGTTAGCTTTGGCCAAATCTAGCTGCTCCAGTCTCTGCACTAAGCTGAGTTAACTTCGTCCAGCATCCAATTTACCATTCAGACACATGAGAGTGGTACATATCCTTTCTTCTATCACTTGGCAAGATAGGTAAAAAATGATTTGGGCAGCTTAATTAGAAAATGTTGGCACGCTATCACAGTCATCTAAGACTGTAAAGCATAAATTAAAGGTATAAACCTTACACTTGCTGGATATGAACCTGTTAAAGCTGATATCGTGAGCACTTTCCAACGGCATGTTGTAGAGCTGCACATCACCAGTAGCATACATGCAGCCGTACTTGTACTAGTCTCGTTCTATCTTTGGACACAGCCCGGTTACCGGTTTGTCCTCATTAGTAGTCTCTATGTTAACAAGAATAGTATATAGATCTTCTCATCGCAAAGAAATATATATATTAAAAAGAACAATATATATATTTATACTTTGCCTTTTTTTGCATTCCATAAATGTCAACCTAAATCTATTTATTTTAAAAAGACTCAGGATAGAGAGAACGATTGAAATGTTTCTAGAACATTTTTTTGCACAAGCAAAAGTAGAGCGCATGATGGCAGTGCTAAAGCAGAAAAAGTGCACTCTTTACTTACTTTCTTCAGAAACTGGAGTGCTGCCATGAGCTCTGGGTTTCCCCTAACTCTGTGAGTATTTCATGTTGGACACCCTTGAACTCCCTTTCCTGTTTTCCTGCCTGAGCATGTCGCATTGAAGCACGCCATTCTGTCTGTACAGGTGATCTTACGCACAGGAAATGGAAACTCTGAATGTGCATGTGTCATGTAGTTTCATAAATGTGTGTGTGTGTGTGTGTGTGTACGCGCGCGCAATGTTTGTGCGTGCGTGAGAACGCTGGAATGGGGGGCGGTGGGGGTGGGGGGGGGTGGGGGCGGAGGTTGAAACAGGATATGTTGGGAATAACACAAAGCACAAAAAAGTGTCACATGATCTGAAACACAGGGTTGATTTATTTGGCTTCAGAAAGAATCTGTTGCATGTGGTTTGGAGGAGAGAATGTTTTCCTTCTCTGCTCTCAGTGTGCTCAGACACAACACATGGAAACATTTTCTGAGAGGCCATGGGTCTGCAAAAAAAAAAAGAAAAGAAAAAAGAAAAGAAAGCTTCAGACATTTTATTTCTTCTCCCTCTTTTCGTAGCTTTTTGGACTCTTTTCTTTTTTTTTTTTAACTGATTGAATTACATACATCTGCTGGCCACATGTAGAAATATCCCTCTAATGTATGTGTGCGATCCGCTCAGGGGCTGTGACGTGCAATTAGCAGATATGTTAATACTTTATTCAGGTATGGATCAACTGATACAGTGGTTTCCTTAGCGGTGGGCTCCTCACTGATTCCACGCTGGTGTGACAGGGATGTATCAATGAACATCACATTTACAGCCTATATTTCAGTCTGTAATAAATACACTTCCACTCACATGAGACAGTTGCATGTCTGCTCTATTGTCTGCCATAAATATGCTGGAAGGGTTGGTTAAATATTGATAACACCAATTTTCTGCCTCCCCTCCAGCCCCCAACTCCCACCCCACACACCCTCTCTCCCCATCACCACCACGCACACAAACACATACACACACACACACCAAACCAAACCCCTCCTTCTTTCACTCCTTCTATCTGGCGGTTATTTCACCCTCACAGTAACCTTGCTTATGCATTTTGCATATGTAAATAAAGCACCCGGCTCTGAAGTAATTGTGTGCATCTTCTACAGAGCTGCCTATCTCAGCTTTGTGTTTAGGAGGACGCACATATGGAAAGAAGACGAATCCTCTTTGTTTAGCGGCGATTCTTTTCTATTTGGACTCATCCAAGTCAAGGACTGTAGATTTGTTGATAAGCAAAGTACCACAAGTAAAATCATATTTATTACTATTGAAAATGTTTAGTTTCTAGTTTTTTCAGAAGGATTTGTTTTGGGTGGGGCTGAGTCTCTCATGCTGGATTTCTGGGGGTTCAGACTAACTTATAGTTTATAAGCCCAGAGATTCTGAGATGTTATTTTAAGGTGGATTTCTAAATGTGTAACACGAGAACAGGGGTCACTCACTAAACTGGGATCATCAAATCAGATTTTATTTTATACAGCCCAATTCCCAAATCACAAATCTGATTTAGACAGTTTTACAGTTTGTACTACCACAATGTCCTCCGTCTTTTTACTCAGAGTGAATCAGGATAGAAAAAAAACCCTAAATACACCTACCAGCATTAATATTCTGACCATTTCAGTTTGTAACAATATGATTGTGATTTGTATGTCTCTCTTGAAACAAACACACTAATGGTGAATCATCAGTGTCCATTCTTACAGCTACAGTATTTCAGTAAAGTCATTCATTCATTCATTTTATTATTCTGAAAATTCAGAAGTAGCTGAGAAACACTGAGAAATTTCAGTTCAGCCTAGAAACTACTCAGATTATAACAATGTATTTCAAAAATTTGCTTAGTTGTGAAGTTTTCTTACAAGAGATATAATATTCCTGATTTATTAGTGTCAAACTGCAAAACGTCCACTAGGACACGGAGCAGAATTTGAATTTCAGGGTCCGACTACAACAGGATGCGCTTTGGAAAAAGTCTCCATACTCAGAGGTACAGGGTACCGTGTGGACACTTCTGGTATGACAATTAAAATAAGTCACAACACATGGTTAATCTCCTGCAGTTCTTCTGTGCAAATATCACATTTTATACATAATAATTTGATACAGGGCGCTCAGTTTGATAGGTGTTTCACCTTAGTGACACAACAGGGATGCTGTTGTTTAATGCAGTACCCAAGCCACAATATACTGCCAATACTAATATGTATACTAAACTATACTTTGCTATTGTACTATACTACAGTTGTAAATGTTTTTGCTATTTAAAGGTTTGTACGTTGCAGATTTTTGGTTAAATGTGTAAATTAAATATTTTATAATAATGCAACTATTTGCAGTGTCCAAAAAGGAAACATATAAACAACTTTTTATCTGTATTTATGATTTGTTTTACCTTAAAATGATAGTTTGTGCTCAGTGTTCACTGAGTCACCTGAGTAATTAGAAAAGTCTAATTAAATATATATATACAGTAGTTATTCAATTCCAATACTGCATATCGGTCTTTTTATATCTAACCAGCAGAACCATCAGTGGTGCATCAGGTAGGATTTCTCAATTTTAACGTGCACACACGTGTGTGTCTGTCTATGTGTGTGTGTGTGTGTGTGTGTGTGTGTGTGTGTGTGTGTGTGTGTGTGTGTGTGTGTGTGTGTGTGTGTGTGTGTGTGAGTGTGAGTATAGCAATGTCTTCAAAACTAAGTCCATTTCACATTTGGTCTGACCTTTGGTTTTTGCTCTTCCTCACTGATTGTAGGTTGTGGTTTCTCTCCAGGGATGCTCAATATAATCTGTACTGCAATTTTTTTCCCAATGTGACATTTTGGCACCTTCTCTATGTGATTTCATTTGTTTTCACATTGCTGTGCTAGGCTCCACTAGCATTTTGTTACATATTGGCATTTACCCAGACATCCATGCTGAATCCTTTAATGATACCATGATGTACAAAGCTGTACAACGTGTACATGCATCCTTCTACTTATGTTGTTATAGTAATTACACAGGTGTTTGTTAGCTTTCAGAAAATCACATAAAGAGGTTTCACTCTAATACTGTTTTCACTCTCATACTCCGGTTTACCACACACTACTGTACAATACACTGAGCTACACCTTACAGCATCAGACTGACCAATGACTTAACAGTCATTGGTGAAGAAGAGCATCATAACATTTAGTTGCTATCAGTTTTAACTTTAGTTTTATTGCTAGGGACGCATGCTCTTACCAGAAGGTCTGTTTGTTTCATCAGTTCTACAATTCTACTATTAAATTATACCATTTAAGATACTGCATATAATTAGTACATAATTATACTGTTATCTATTAGGCACCAAATGATACCATGTTATCTGCTGCTATGCAACGGCACCATACCATAAAACAATAGCAATCTGCTCTCTGCTGTTTAAACTAAATTCCTGAGAGAACACATGTGTCAACCTCCAATTTATACTATTATCAGAGCATGATAACCATAATAGTGGCTGTCCTCCTCATTCGCCTATTTGGCAGGAAATCAAAGTCACATCCAGGTGTTCAGTATGATGTCAGCCATCTGTGTGTGTACACACAAACAGATGTGGGGCATGGATGACAGATAATATCTTTACAAGATGCTTTTTACTCCTCACATCGTAGTACAGTGACAATATTTCTATTAACAGAGGAAGTTTTACTGTGTGCGTGGGCATTAGATCTGTGCGTGTATATTGAAGCATATTTTGAGGAGGTTATATCTGGGATAGTTAGAACAGTAGTAGTTCTCCTTAAAGTAATCTGTAACATAAACTGTAAGTTTGGTGTAGTAAGCTTTACTGCACACTAACATATAAAATATAAATATTCCCAATTAACAGAAGGCATCTGGTACCTGTTTAGTTCTGTTTTTTGGATGGAGGCTGCATTTAGAAACTATGGTTCTGTTTCATGGTCATCCAGAAGATTCCAGGACAAGTGGAAAAAGTTGACATCTTTAATTATACGATGCAGACTTTCTGTTTTAGTCAGCCTTTACCTGCGTTCTTACTTGTCTAATACATCAGTAATACATCGCCTTCTCGAACCTGACCTGGAGAGGTGTTGATTCTACTTCATTTCGGCTCAGCCTCACTGTGGAGCCTGTGGCTTGTGATGTTTTTTTTAATAACCCAATATAATGACAGATCTTTCTATTATTTCGTCTGCCCCGTCTTTTAAGTACATCAAAGGCAGGGTAAAGTAAATGCAGCTAAATTAGATTAGATTCAACTTTATTGTCGTTACACGTAGACAAGTTCAAGGCAACAAGATGCAGTTTAGCATCCAACCAGAAGTACAACTAGCAGTAAGGCGCAGAATACACGTGTCTGTGATATGTACAAGATAAGCACTATAATGAACAAAATGTACAAGTGGAAGTACTATGAACATAATATGCACTGTATATAAACAAATAAACTGTATATAAAGAAAATATATAAACAAATATGCCAACTGTGGTGTTGACATATTTGGCTTCATCCTTATTTATTTAATTGCACAACATTGGCTGCAGTAGTAAGTTAGCTCTCCTCTGTACTCATACTCTTATCCATTGCTTCCTGTTCTGCTGTGTTTCTACTTGTCTTTTTTTTCCCCCCTTACTTTATTATAATCTGTTCTATTGTGAGGAGTGTCTACTGTCATCTATAATCACAATCAGAATCTGTCTTCTGCTCCTCTCTGTTTTTCTCTCCACTAGATTCTTTTAATTTTTTTTCTACATGGTCAGTAAAGTCCGATGTTTTTGTCCGCACTGACTGAGATGGTTAAAAAAGCCCCGGACACATTTGGTGAAATGCAGCATGCCCGCTCTTACGTGCATTTTGAATGAGGCTAGTAGTGAGATTTGCGTATAACAGAAGCACCGCCTCCCTCCCATTGGACGATGTCTGCGTGAGGGCGTGGCAAGGAAAGATGAGAGTTGCAAATCCATGCCCTTACTGGGAAGACATGGAGCGCTATGGACACAGTCTACACGAGTCAAGTAGAGATCTCAACTAAAGACATTAATATTTTCTCCCGTTAGGAAACGAACGATTTGAGAGACTGAGAGGAAAGCAAGGGTGGCCCGGTTGAGGATGGAGTGTGCATTTGACGCACAGAATCTGATCTCGATTTCTTTGAGGAAAATCCAAAGCTCCAGGACGCAGAGAGGAGGCATCAAGCTCCACAAGAACTTGCTGGTAACGTACGTGCTGAGAAACGCCAGGCAGTTTTATATGAGCAAAAACTTAACGCAGACGCAGAGGACACAGCACTATGAGGATGTAGCTGCAGTCCGTGAAAGGCACGACTACCTTGAATTGACCGGGAGCTTTACGGAGTTGGCAGATGACTTCTACTGCAACTTTACCGGGGTTGAGTCTGGCAATTGGCACTGCGGAGCGCACCAACCCAGCGGCCAGCCTGCAGAGGTGGCGCACCAAGACGCATCTTCCTGCGCAATGGTTCCAAGTGACTCTGATCTTATGGTTTCGGAAGCCTGTTGGAGTTGTGTAGACAAATCCACCTGGGAGTTACCTGTCCCAAACACACAGGCCAACCAAAAGACTGTCCTGGACTTGGACACACATGTGGTGACTACTGTCACGAATGGATACTTCCACTCAGACTGTTGCGCGCAGCCAAAACAGCCGCAGGGAGCGCAGTGCTACAGTAAGAAGCGAAAGATGGACGCAAGTTATCATATTGTTGATCCAGAGTTTTATTTGCCAGACTTTGGCCCGGTGCCGTGTAAAAGGATGAGGACTGATGATGATTCACATTCAGACTCGGATCAGTTGGACAGCACAAACATCTCCAACCTGATCTCAGTGTTGGGTTCAGGTGGACTATCTGACTTTGTGAGTTGGCAGCAGACGGACCTTGAGCAAATATTCGCCACTCAGACAATTTGTTTAAAACATACACTGTTGACAGGCAGCGGTTGGACCAGAGCAATCGAAGCATTTTGATATGTATGACTGTTTTTTCTTTGTATCGTTTTATGTTGTTTCTTTCAAATAAACCACGGCACGACTGCAATTCTCTCTCCCTCTCTCCCTCTCTCTGTCTCTCTCCTCTGTTATTGAACGTTGAAGAAATGTGATTATATAGAGCAATCACATCCATCTTGGATTACTTTTGCACATCAGCATTTCTCGTGCCAATTAATACCATTTCTTCACACACTACAAAAAAACTGTACCTTTTATTTGAACCGTATTTTCTTTTTTTTTTTTTTACTCATTTGCGGGGTACAGGAGTCTGTCTTTGGTTTGTATTTCCCGAAGAAACGAGTTAAGGCTGTTTCTCTGGAAAGATGTTGGACGAGCACCATCATGTGGTCGGTAGAGATCTGTACAGCCTCATGCACCAGATCAATGCAGAATATCACTCTGTAAATGTGTTATTTATATCAGGGCCTGCTTTTATTAACCAATAAAACTAACATAAATTAAAAAACAATCATGTGTTGACTTTAAATCGTGCATCTGCTGAATTGCCACTGTCCACTTGTGAAGTGTGGGTCTACAGATATCAATAGGATCACTGGAATGTTTTTTTTTTTTTATTTTCTAATAAACTAAATGAGAAAATGCAAAGATGCAGCTTTTTGCTGCTGCAAATCTGATCACATTTCGACATGCACACATGCGCCAAACTTGACGGGACATGTGGGAAGCCCAGAGTTGTCTTTGCTCAGTGGGTCCGAGGGGGGGCGGACAGTGGAGCAGACACACTGTCGTTGTCCTTGAGACATGACTTCCAGAGGATCTGTCATCTGTATTCCCGGGACACTCAAGTGGTTTTTGCGCGACTGTCTGACAAGATGTTGGCCGTTTTCGTCCGGGCCGCGGTGAGTCTGCGGTTCGGCGCAGTTTACCTGTGCGTGTTTTTAGTGCGTAATAACCATCTGTGATTTCACGGCATCGGGACCGAGTGCAGGGGGTGGGGCCCTGTGCGGGACAACAACACTGACAAGATCAGCTGCGAATGTACCTGATGATTCACCGCTGTAGTCTGTCCACATGTCCGATGCCTGTTTGTTAAGACAGAGCATTAGCAGCGTGTTGTCAGCCGTCCAGAGGGACTTTCTAACGTTAGCCTAGCGTAGCCGATAGCATAACGTTAGCCTAATGCGCATGCTCTAAAAAAAGAAAGCCAGGAGAACGAGACATAACTGTATTAATAGTTAATTTTAATCGATGCGGAGTTTCCCCCTTACTATTATCTTTCTTTTATTAGTATTCACGGTGGCGTACTGCTAAAAGCAAAGCAGCACCACACGCTGGTCATGATTTTATTTTGAAAAAACTAATACCTCTACCGGAAGTTATTTTTCTTTTCTTTTTTTTATAAATCCAGAAACTTGATCACACGAATAAATATGTCTATTAATTCATGTTGTTTTCTTTATATTAAAATCAATCTATATTGTCGTTATTACTAGATTATAAACACTTATATCAGGTGGCTCTCCCTTCATCATTATAGCAGATAATAATAATGAAATACTTTATTGATCCCCTTGTGGAATCAATAACATCAATCAATGATGTTATATTGACAAATAGCATATTGCGCATGAGGGCACAGGCACATTTCTTAATTTCATGTGTGTTTGTTTAAGCCACGATTCCGAAGTTCAAGCAGTGTTACCTCACCTTTCTATTTATAAGCCTCCACAGACTACAGCAGCAGCTCCAAAGACATAGTTACTGTGACGGTCTGTTGTTTGGTGTCAGTTTTCAGCTTGAAGCCATTTGTACTGTTCTACTTTTCGATTGCATACTCTTCAAGTTTAACAACGTGTTGACACATGTGGATCAGTGAGGCATCATTCATTTCCGCAGTCCAATTTCCAACCAGATTCAGCTAGTGTCATTATCAGTGAGATTAAATGATACTCAGTTACAACATTTACAGTTACAACAGCAGTTGAAATATTTTCTTAGGGTAGTGCTTTCTATTTGTAATACCACGGATGAGCAGTTGAAATGATCAAGTCACTGTTTTCTAGCTGCGGCCAGGCATGGTGAAGCCTTGTCGTCTGATCAGACCAGTAACACACATCCCTGAAAGGTCCCTGGTGCATCAGGAGGGTTTACCTAGGCTACCTGTGCCACCTTTGAAGCAGACATGTGAGCGTTACCTGGCTGCTCTCGAGCCTCTCGTCAGTGAGGAGGAGCTGGACCACACCCGGCAGCTGGTGCAGGAGTTCCTCAAAGGTGGTGTTGGGGAAAGGCTGCAGAAAGGCCTGGAGCGGCGGGCACGCAAGACCGAAAACTGGGTACACATTTGGTTTCGTTTATTTTTGATGTAGCAGGAGGGACACAGGAAGTCATTTGTAGATTGTCTATATTGTTTTGCACATCTATATCTTTATAGGGCAGTAGTAATCCATGCATAACTATTCTATCCAGTTATCTGATTCCTGTGTTTCTGTAGCTTTCAGAATGGTGGATGCAGTCAGCCTATCTAGAGAGCCGTATGCCGGTGGCGGTCTACACCAGCCCGGGGGTTGTCCTGCCCCGCATGCACTTCTATGATCGCCAGGGGCAGATGAGGTGAAACAAACAAAACAAAACAAACTGCAGAATCTACATCTAGGACCAGACACAGTTTCAAAGCTGTTACGTCTCTGTAATCACAAAAAAGAAGAATCAGTACTTCTAATACTGGAGATTTCCTGGTTTCCTCAATATCAATTACAAATGTTGTCATTTGTCTAATCGTAAGCAAACTCATGAAGTTGTTTCCAAAAGGGATTTATTTTCAAGTACAGTATAAACAAGCTCATCTAAATCTGGAGTTTTAAGCCGACCTTTGCACAGGCGTTCCTCTATATGCTATTTAAAGGCCTCTGGCTGCTCATAGCATTGCTCAGCTGTTTTTCACTGCTGACATGGGATATGGTGTAAACACAGTGGCCCCATAGAAAACTACTGCAGTAAAGTCCAGAGTTACAGTTTGATATTGTACGCAAGGCTCATAATTCATCAGCCAGTGGCACGTTGAAGTACTGTACAATCATTTACTTGTAAATGACTACATTCATAGTTTATTACTGATAAGTGAATTGTATGCTGTCTGTAACCCCATATATGCACAGTCGCTTATGGACATTTATGCAAAATAAACAAGAGACAACAAATGATTACAATAATTTGTATATAATTGTATATCTCCTCTGCAGATTTGCGGCCAAACTGATTGCGGGAGTTTTGGACTTTAAAAAAATGATTGACTCGTAAGTTTGGCTGAAACTGTGTCACACTTTTGCAGCAGAAAACTCATTATCACCATGCAGTTGTTTTGCAAAACTTCACGTGGACGTTGTGCTGTGTTGCAGAAAGACCCTGCCTGTAGAGTATCTGAGTGGGAAGCCTCTGTGTATGGATCAGTATTACCAGATTCTGTCTTCCTGTCGTATCCCTGGCACAAAGAGAGATACTGTTGTAAATCATGCTATAGGAAAAACACCACCTACTCACATCACCGTGGTCCACAACTTCCAGGTACTCTAGATAGATGGCACGACTGTCTTTCTCCTTCTTGGACCTCTCAGTATTTCAACTTAGCATTTCAACAAAACATATGAACTATGTGATCCATTAGTGGACAACTATCCCAGACCCACACATGCCATGGCTCCTAAACTTGTATGTTTAATGCTGTTACCACACCCTGATCAGGCTTTTCCCCCCTCAGTTCTTTGTCTTGGATGTGTACAACAGCGATGGTTCCCCTCTGACAGTAGACCAGATTTACATGCAGCTGGAGAAGATCTGGAACTCCTCTTTGCAGACTAACAAAGAGCCAATTGGCATCTTAACCTCACAGCACCGCAACACCTGGGGAAAAGCTTATAACAACCTTATTAAAGGTATTAGCTAGAGTTATTCTCTAAGCAGAGACCTTTTATATTGTTCCAGATCTTTCATTTTGTTTTATTCATTCTCAGATAAGACAAATAAGGAGTCAGTCCGTGCCATCCAGAAAAGTATCTTCACCGTTTGTTTGGATGCACCGATGCCGCGGGTGTCTGATGAGCTGTACTTAAGCCGTGTTGCTGCCCAGATGCTACATGGAGGTGGAGCTCGCTGGAACAGTGGCAACCGCTGGTTCGATAAAACACTACAGGTCAGTTTGAGGCAAATACTTTACTTTTGTTTCATAGTTTCTGGTGATAGTGGATAAAATTGCTAATATACCTGCAAATCACCTTCAGTTCATTGTTGGTGAAGACGGCACATGTGGACTGGTGTACGAGCATGCCCCCGCTGAAGGTCCACCCATTGTGTTCCTCATCGATTACGTTGTGAAATACATGTAAGTTTTATTCCATCATTGTTTGAGAGCATTCTCCCTATTCTGAGTTTGAGTTATATTGTTGTTCTGCATTTTCTCCACAGGCAGAAAACTGAAATAGTCCGCGCCCCTATGGTTCCCCTATCCATGCCTCAGAAACTGCGTTTTAACATTACACCTGAGGTCAAAAGAGACATCGAGAAAGCCAAGCAAAACATGAACATGTATGTGAAGTACACCTAAGATCACTGTCATTGTCATGTAAAAGACATTTTGTACAAGTCACGGTCTTCTTGGTTTCATCAGAATGGTGCATGACTTGGACGTGAAGGTGCTCATGTTTTCTCATTTTGGGAAAAAAGTGCCAAAGCAACATAAGCTGAGTCCAGATGCTTTTGTGCAAATGGCTCTTCAACTTGCCTACTTCAGGTAAGAATTTCCTGTTTGTATTTAATAGTTATGCGTTACTTAGACATTAATGAAGTTAAATCGTATGTCCTGTGTGTTGTTTTTGCATTCTAGGATGTATAATACGTGCTGCTCTACCTATGAAAGTGCGTCTTTACGAATGTTTAAATATGGGCGGACAGATGCAATCTGCTCGACTACTGTAGAAGCTTTTAAATTTGTCCAGGCAATGCAAGATCCTGCGAAACAGGTACTGTTGAACCCCTTGAATTTCACAGTAAATGCATAGTCTAAGACGTGTAAACTCTCTGACTAAAGAGTAAATACTGCCAACAGAAGCCAGAGAGACTGGCACTGCTACAGAAGGCCATTCAGACACATAAGGAGAACACTTACAACGTGAGTCTTGGAGTTCATCAACATAAAAATCCATTTTATTTTTCCTGAAACCGACTGATTAATCAGTTCTACATATTCAACTTGTGTTTTGTAGGCAGTTCATGGACAAGCCATAGACAGACACCTCCTCGGGCTGAAGATGCAGAGTATCACAGACCTCACCTCCATGCCTGAAATCTTCATGGATACCTCTTTTGCTGTGTCTCAGCATTATAAGCTGTCCACCAGCCAGGTGCACTTGTGTACAGTTCACTCAACAGTTTATTATTACTGAGCAAAATCGTATATGTCCTCATATTTGTTTTGTTTCCTTATTTGGTCTCATGTCTGTGTCCAGGTTGGCTCTAAGACAGACTGCGTGATGTGCTTTGGTCCAGTGGTGCCAGATGGCTATGGAGTGTGTTACAATCCCATGGATGAGCACATAAACATTGCCATCACGGCCTTCAACAGCTGTGAGGAAACCAACGCTGCCAAGTTCGCCCAGGCTGTAGAGGATGCTCTGATGGACATGGGGGCTCTTCTGAAAGACACAGCTACAGCCAAACAGTAGTGATCCCACATAGGAGCTTAGCACACTGTATTCCACCAGGCCGCATGGGAGCTGTAAATGAAATGGTGCCAGAGTCGTTGGCATAGACGCTCATTGTTCTGTGTTGAAGTTGAGGGGAAAAGCTGTTATCAAAGTGCTGTAGGAAGTAGAACGTGTGACAGTCATTGCACTGCATTTGTGATCCAAAGCAATTCTCTCTGATGGAAATCCTATATTTTAATGTATTGTGTTATGTATATATAAGCTTTATATGCACTTAATTATGTGCTAAATGTAATAATATAAATATTTTTTCCTGGTTTATACTTCAGCAGTTCCTGGTGCAGTCTTCAGAATGACATTGTCCTCACTTAAAGATTTTGAGTGCCTTGCTTGTTTAATCTTTATTTCAGATCCAAACAGTTAGCACATACAGCAGGTAGTTGCAAATGCAAATATTCAACAGAATAGAAGTTGATAGCTGTTACAAAAACATAGGAACTGTGAACTAAAGAAATTTTAAATAGAAAATGTGAAAACTACTCAACATAGATAACGTTTATCATCACATCAAAGACGCGTGAAGGAATATTCAGCTTTGAAGCTCCCTTTGGAATGCAGGTAGTCTCCATGAAATTCAATCTCAGCCATATTTCCAGAGGAGCGCCACAGAAACAGCTGTTGGCCTTTAAACACGTTGGTCTTCAAGACATCAATGTCCCGGATCTGAAGAAGACACACAAAACAACATTATATAGAGGTTAATACACATGCAGTTTTTTTCCTATTAATTATGCAGCATATTGAAACAACATGTCCGCACCATAATGTATGTAGACTGGGAGTTGGTGCTGTTGAATACTAATCCTATGTGCAGCGCCTGGATTCTGATCTTCACCAAGGGCGGGGCATTGATGAGCACACGACAGGTGTGGTTAGTGTCGGATGTGGTCGGATTCTCAAAGACACCGTTGGAGGAAAACAGCTGAGTGTCACAATCTGCAGGATTCAAAACTCAGTACATTAAAGTGGTTAATGCATCAAAGGCACATACAGTCAAATGCAACTGTCTAGCAATGAGTATCACATATGTGAAGCTCAAAATGTTGAACATATTTTGAGATAGTCTCAGCTGCTGATTCAGTTCTTTGGGCATCACTTGTGCTAATATAGCTTGTAGCACTCTGAGCTTCATAATTTTATCAGCCTCACTGCATTTGTCACAGGGCTTTTGTATTGGATTGCATTAGACTGTGCCAGTGTTTCCAATACTGCATACTAATCTCTAGATTCAGTTTCGCACCGGTATGTTGCAATAGGCTACAACAATAGGCTCAATTCAGTTATGGTTGCATCCAGTTCGAAGAGCAGGAATCACCCTCTCTCATTAATCCTCTTACAGAAAATACAGTTCCTTAGCCCCGGACACAATGACCACTGAAGAAATGCTGTCCTACCCTGATGGTGGCTCTTCTTCGTGTTTTTGTGTGAGTTGTAGGTGAACAAAACCCCATTCCCAGGAGTGAGCAGATTTTGACGCACCAGCAGGACGTTGGTCCTGGTGGTCAGCTCACTACCTGCTACCTGCTCGCACTTCCTGATGAATGCCAGTCGGTCAAAAAATGCCACATACTCCTCTGGAGGAAGACATGAATGGTGTTACAGACATTTATTTTGCAGCAATCGTAGCCTGCTATTTTTAGATGTTTGATTAAACTTACTCTCTCTGCAGTTTAAGGAGCCAGACCCCACTGTAATGTGGATGACCTCATCCAGGGGTCGACCTATGGATACTGTGCAGCGGCCAGTTACGTTTGTCAGATCCACTATGCCTGATTCTTCAAGAAGTAGTTGTCCACATATACCTGGAAAAGAGCATGTATTGTAATGATAGAGCTACAGCAGCTTCAACTGCACAGTGTTTCGGTGCACTAACTGGGTTTAGGTGTTAGGGTGGCTTTTTTGATGGTCTGCGGGACAGTTTTTGTCTGTGTTGAACTTGGAGGAAGTTTGCCCACGGGTGGCTCTTTGTGGATCTGAGCAGGAGAAAGGTGACATCCCTCCTCTGTAAGGTTGGCCTTCACTTCAGTAGGTGTCACAGTTGTGGTCCTAGGCGCGTCATCTGCCGTGCGTGTGCAGCTACTCATGTAGCATCCCTGGATGGTGATGGGCTTGGGAATATGCATGCAAAGCAGTGGGCTGAGGGGCTCAGGCTTGGAGGGGCCCATGCAGGACACAGCTCTGGACTGAATCCCATATCCACAGGGTACTGAACACTGACAACACGACACAGGAGGTAAGCTCACGTCACAGTGTCATAACATCACGCTAGATACATCACAATAGCATAACACACAACACACAGAATTCAGGTATTGTAGGCCTGAACCTGGGCAGTCGGAACCGTACCTGTCTGAAAAGTCAGTGTCCTTTAAAGATAATGAGCTAAAACACGGATATGATCATTTAAATTAAGAAGTTAGTCTAATATTTAATATAATCAAAATAATTATCTGCTATGAAGTGTACCTGGCTCCACGGTTTCACCTCCCATCTGAAGGTGCACACTTGGACCAGACAGGGCACTGTGGTGGCCGGTTTGACATCTGCATGACAGTTTGAATCCAGTACTACACTCTCTTTGCCATGGACAGACTGGACACAAGACACAGTCCTCTGAGCAATACCCAAGTCACACGACACTGAGCAGGGTGATGTTCCCATAACCTTCCACCTGGACAGATGATTTTTGACTTTACAAATGCTGCTGTCAGATGTGCAGATGTGTCTGCTTGTGTTTGATTTACCTTGCTGGACAGCTGTGGCTGTTACATGAGACAACAGCTGTGGGTTTGGGAAAGTCACTGCACTCTGAATCCTCCACCACCTCCTCCACGCCTTCTCTTTCTCGAGCGCAGTACAGCACCCTGTTAGCCACCCCTCCTCCACACGTTAGACTGCAGACCCCTTGCTTATTGCGCCACCTGGTTGTTAAAAATATAATGATGCTGTGTTTTTTTTTGGACCCTATTTGCATTGGAATAGCTGCCCTTCTCTAAAATCCTATATTTATTAAAACCTGAAGGTCTCACATGGGAGGGCAGGGAGTTGTGCTGCAAGTCTCAGGGTGAGGAGAAGGTTTGGTAGAAGCATCACAGTGGAAATCAGGCACCCCCAATCTGGTCTGGTGGTCCACACAAGAAAACCAGACCTGCAGGGTTCCTATGCAATCATCAGGCTTGGTTGTCCTTATGTGATAATGACATGCTAGTTTTGAAGGAAGGTGATTACATTTTTTTTTCCACTTACCATTACCACAGGTCTTTGAGCACTGGCTGATAACGGGGCTCCACACATGCACAGATGCTATTTTAGAGCGTGGCATCAAACCAGATTTCAGCATGGGCTGGTAATAGTAAAAATAAAGGTTAGACATATTTGGCATTTAGAAATAAAACCAAGATTTCAGTCAGTTTTAACATTACCTCTGCCTTAGATTCCCATCCAATGGGACAGACATCTACCACGCAGGGCACTGTGTGAGGTGGTCTTATTTGCTTTGAACAAAGGTTTTGATCCACTTCCACGTCTTGGCCATCTTCTGACTGGACACATGACACAGTGCGCTTTGCTTCTCCTGGTCCACACACTGCTGAACATTCGCCTGGCTCTGACACACGCCACCTGTAAGCACAAGTAAGGGGATTTTCATAGAATATGAAATGATTCACTTTCTATAGTTACAGGAATTGATTTTACCCATGCACTCTTAATTGTATTTATTATTTCATAATTATTATATATTTAATACAGGTACTCAGTGATTGCCAGTACAGTGTAGTCCCTGTACACCTTTTACCTGGCAGGACAGCGTTGTAGGTTACATTGTTCAACAGCCTTTGGAGCTGTATCAGGTGGGCATTCAGAGTCTGCAACCTTTACCACCTCAGCTCCATGTTTCTGAACACATCTTACAGGACGCACTCTCTCTCCTCCACCACAGGAGGCACTGCAAGGCCCAAAGCTCCCTGTGTCCCACCTATAAAACAGTAAATTATTCATATAATGTATACCCAGCTATACATGAACTATACTGTATACAGTATTTGTATATGAGCTCAAAGTAGAAAAGCAGAGCTGAGCTGTATGAACCTAACCTGGGGGGACAGGGTGAGAGCTGACAGGCTGTGTGGAGTGGTGTGGATGGAGGGGGTGTTTCACAGTTGTGCTCCTCCAAATGTCGGTTGGTATTGTCATCTACACAGGTAGATACATGCTTCTGTACACCTGTAAGAAAAGATAATGTGTGTAAAAAGAAAGCCTTGGGAACACCTTCAATTAAATTCCCCATCAACATGGCAAAATTAATCAAGTTTCACAAGTTGTGTTTACTTTCTTGTGCTTTTCACTTTGACTCGTGATTGTTATTTCCTCACCTAGTCCACAAGAGACAGAGCAGGGCGTTGTGAAGACAATCCATTTGCCTCTAGGTGCTCTGATTGCCCAGTCGCTGTCTCTGGTAGGTAAATAGAACTGGTAACTAATGTTTGGATTCGTTTTCTCTCCGTATTCTTTTCCGTATTTGCGATAGACCTGCAAAGCAAAGAACAAGTCAGACATGCACACATGAATTTACAAGTTTACATATATGTGAAAGCTACAACCCTACAGTAAACCTATAAAAGTGAGTTGTCTCTCCTGACCTGTATGCTTATTTCTTCTTGCAGTGGTCCAGGCAGGAGCAGCTCCTCCATCTCAGGCAAAAGGTCAGGGGTCAGGTGGAGGTGATACACAAGGCGGTTATCATCCAGTGGGGAGGGGTGGGTCATATTCAGGGACATACTGCTCATCCCAGACACAATGTACCGATCCCCGACCATTACAGCTGCAGAAGCAAATACCAAAAATCATTCCACATCTTAGTCCCAATACACTTATTGTACAAATGTGAATCAAATAAATGATAACACACCCATATGAGTGAAGAGAGGAGCCCTGTTGACAATATGAACCTGTGTGGCATTCACTGGCAGAGACAGGAAGGTGGTGTATTCTGAAAAAGAAATAATTTAATTATTACAACATGGAAGAAAATAAAAGAATTAAGACTGTAACTATGATTACTTATTTATTTTTTGTTTGTGTTCCCAGATCTCAAGAGAACATCTTAAAATAGCTTGTTTTGTCGAAACAGTTTCAACCCTAAAGTTTGTCGATTTGTAATCAAAAATCATTTTATTTAAGCTGCAGGAATCAGATCACATTTAATACTTTGGGTTAATAAATGACGTAAACGATTGGGTTGAACTTCACACGGTTGTTTGCTACCTCTGGCCTGACCACCACTGTAGGAGTCAGAGGTCAAACTGCAGGATGATCCATCTCCACCACACACCCCACACACATCCCTCACTGTCCCTGAATGCAGCAAACCATCACAGCCAAAGAACTGGTGAGACACAGAGTACATTTTAAAAGGAGTAAGGCTAAGGCTGAGTGTGAGAGAGTAGGATTGCATCTGCTCTTTGTCCTGTTTAGTGTTGTCATCTCTACCTGGCATTTCCCTCTGAGACAAGCAGCTGTTGTGCCAAAGGGAGGAGGACTGTCTGATTCACAGCGAGTCCCGTCTACAAACTGAGAGCCACGGCTCACTATGAAGTTTTCTCCTTGGGACTGGCACATGTATCTGCACTGTTCATCTCCTGGTGATGATAAGAAAATGTTAGCGTTATTGTTTTATTCCTCTACCACATGGAGCAAACTGAAAGCTCTATTTAGAACCACCTCGTGCAAAGCCGACAGCTGGGATCCAAGTGTAGAAAGAAGCTGTGTGTAGCTGCAGGTGGAGGGGGTGGAGGTCTGTTTGGGAACACTGCTCTGCCATGAAATCCAACTGAGTGCGCACACAGGGCTACAAGAGGTTGGTAAGAAAAACATGATGTCATTATGTGTGAATCCTACTGACAAGTCCGCACCTACAGCCCCAATCCACCATACCCCCAGTTGAAGGACGTCTTAACTAAAACTGATCTGTGAATAATCCACTTTGCAAACAGGGATCGTTGAAAATTGGGACTATTTTGTGGACAATGATCCACTGAGTACGTAGTACAGAACAACTGCATGAAGGCCCACTGTAAACAGAACCAGTAAGAACGTACCCTCTGGTGACAAAGTTGAGCCTCAATATCTGGACCCTCACAGTCACTCCCTCCAAAAGCAGGCCTGAAAATTGGACATCGTAGCTATTTTAACAAATAAGCTCTGTCAAAACAGAGGAGGATCTTCAGCGCTGTGCTTGACTTATCCTCACACCACATTTGTTACCTTGGATTGTTGCATTGCCGTGTGCGGTGAGTGACCCCCCCGCCACATGTTCGTGAGCATGGGGTGAACTCAGACCAGCTGGACCAGGAGCCATGCACCACTACAGAGGGGCTGAGCTCATCAGTGGATACACAACGCCCCTTTAAACACCACTGCAAGAGAAGAGTGCATCTCTTCAACACATTGGGGAAAATGACTGCACTAAAATGATTCACTGACCACTGAGAAGTACCCTTTTAGGTGCACACTCTGTCCCATCCAGCAGGGGAACCAGCAGACGCTTGCAGGAACTGTCATCGTGAGGGTTAACATGACAGGACAGAACACGACAAACTGGCTATTGTAAAGAAAACCAATATTAGAAAGATTACTAGTGTGGAAATATTGTATTTTTGATGTAAACTGCCACCTGGTGGCATCACTTTGCTATTATATGTACATACCAGGTCAGGATTAGTGAAGGAGCAGGCTCTTGCAGTGCTACCAAAAGCTATACGACACTGGTCATCCACTCCGTAGTACAGACCAGGCTTCCAGTCTTGCAGGGAGCCTTGCATTACCGGCAGGTCTTTTACACACTCAGCTTTCCCTTCACTGGAAACAGTAATGCATGTGACACCTCATTCCTAAATCCACACTACAGCAGATTTGTCCTTCGCATGTGAATCACATTGAAAGACTGATACAGACCCTTAATATGTGATAGTAAAGAGTTTCAAATACTTAAAAAGAAACATTTCTCTTGCCTTTCTCAAATGTGAAAATGGAATCAGTTCCACCAACTTGTGTTGAAGACTTTAAGGCTATGACTAATAGATGAAATGTCCTTTCAACAGTGATGAATGAGAGACTTTTTCATGTACAGCTGCTCTGAACAGTTTGGCCCACCTGAAGAATGTGAGCATCTGCTGCCTGCTGCAGGGGGACCAGGTCAGATCCACACTGTTGTAGCCGCCATCAGAGGCCATCATGAACCCACTCCTGCTGCAGGTGTTTCCCACTCCGTCATGGTTGATTCCGAGGCTTAGTAAAATGAAGTATGGAAATACCAATGTGTAAAAGAGACCTCTACCTTAAAAGTTTTATGAGCTGCCATGTAAACTGATATTGGTACTGCGCTTTGTGTGCTGGCCGTTTGAATTTGCTTTACCTGTGGCCAATTTCATGAGCGATTGTGATCCCCAAGTCAAAGCCTGTGTCCTCAGTGATTACACAGCTCCATTCACTGGAGCAAGCCCCACCAAGCTGTGCGACTCCCCTGACCTGCTTGTTCCCATCAGGCAACACCAGGTCATACCTGGTTTGGATTTGGAAAACATTATAGTTAAACATGTTTTGTTCATGCATAATTTATCCTGGATGAAACATCTATGTATACTAGGCCCATGTACATGCCACCAACATACCTCGTGATGTACAACAGGAGATCAGCATGTAGTGGGTCTGTATCATTGGAGGGGTTGATCCTTCTGCCCCAGTCACAAAGGCTTCTGAGAGAAGAGGTGATGTTGGGAGACAGCTGGATCTCTGCCTGGAAGAGGGGACATGATAACAAGGGTGGCAAATAAAAACAACAATTAATAAAAAAGAAAAAGAAAAAAGAGGAGAGAGAGAAGTGGAGGTTGCTCCACTTTTGCACATATTCAATAGGTAACAGCATTATCTCAGTATCTTTGAATATTAAATTATATTAACCCAGTCTGAATTCGATTAACATCTGGTCATATGTGAACTTCTTCTTCTGAACATGAGCTGTAACAGGAGGCCACTTACCTCTGGCTCCGACAGGATGATCATGCGAACCAGGTGCACTCGCATGTTGGCGCCCAGGGTCATGTCTCTCAACAGCTCTGAGGCCTGGGTGGAAATTGGTGTATGAGTTACTTTCATACATTTTGGGATGGCTCTATAGCATTGCAGTCTACTCTCTAGAGTGGTTATGGAAACATTTCAGCATACAACATCTGAACAGCTTTTTCTCTCAAAGCAGTGTTGTGTTTTACTTGTCTTCATTATTTATTGATTATGCCTCAGACCGGCCTCATATGTACTGCAACGTTTGTTCTACTAGACATTTAAAGCACATAAATGGCAACAAAGCATCGGCAGCTTAGAAAACTGTCCCTTTACTGCATGTTTGTGCTCAGACTTACAATGTTGAGGTTAGTGAGGATGTATCTCTCTGTGTCCTGCTTGTGGACCTGCTGGACATCTGGTCCTACTACGACCAGCAGTTCCAGATGTGTAATATCAGGCAATACTGCTGACCGGCGAAGCCGCGCTGTGAAGAGAAAAAGCAACACACAAGAGACATAGAGACATTTTTGTAGTGAAACACATATAACAAGTTGTCGGTTGACTTTGATTTACCACACACACAATACTTATTGTGTAATATGTGAGTCTCCCCACTGCCACAGGAACACATACCTGAGGCATCAGGGGAAGAATCAGGAGAGGAAACAGTCTCATGTTGACTAGAGGTGTGATGAAAAAGCTTCTGGAGGGGAACAAACAGCAATAACATTTAAGGTCCTTTAGAAAAATAAGGTTTTAAACCTTTAAACCAAATGGAGTTCTGTGGCCTAAATACTGAATTACAAAACATCTTTTTAAGGCTTTTAGTTTTTTTGTTAATGGTCCACGTGTAAATGCAGTAAATGTACTAATGACTCTCTGCGGGTTATGGGTTTTCACAGGATGATAAACAGTTTAAAGTTGAAGAGTTCAATGTACTTTGCAGAAGTCCCGAGCAGTGAAATCGCTAACCACAGAGCTCCTGTTCACCCGCAGCTTTCCACCTACCTCGTCCAATGGAGATCCCATCAGCGCGCTAAAGCCAGGCCACAGTAACAGCAGACAGAAGAGAGTCGTTAAAAACATGTTTCCCTTCTTCCTGTGTGTCTACTGTACCTGCTCTGCTTTAACAGTATTATAACAATGTGCGATCCTCCTACTCAGGCAGGACAGAGCCCTGGCCAGGAGGGTTTTATGTAAACAACAGGGACAAAGTTGATGAGTGATATACGTCATTTGCTGGGTCTTTCCAAATATGGGACCAAAGTAACAGCTCTAATGGTTGTTGTTGTGTTTTTTTCCAGTTATGACTAATTTGTGAAAGGTAAGTACAGTGTAAGTGCTTGAATCACTCAGCAATGACAACTTTTTTTAATGATGAGAAAAATCAGTGATGCTTTATTTAGCAACCAAAATCAACCTTTTAGCTCCTACCATGATTAATATTTAGGAAATTTGCAGCTGCAATCACTGCTAAATTATTCCTAATTATGTAAAATTACACATATGTGTAAATATGTATACATGTAAATATGTATGTCATATTGTCTTTGCTTCTTGAAGCCATTAGAGGGCAGACTTAACCCTGTGTATGGACTGAAAGAAGCTAGGAGTAACAAAAGCATACACACTCAAACACACACTCCTGTTAACAAAAACAAAACAAAAAACATCCCATACGTCCATGGCGGGCATAAAAGCTCATCTAATCCAAAATGGCTTATTTGGAAGACAGGAGATTCACAGTGGAAATAATAAAACAGTAACATTAAAGCGAGAATTCACACTTTCCTGTGGGCCATGGCTATAATTATTTTCCTTTACTACTTTAACTGGGCCAGATGAATGACTTTTCTCTCTATAAATAACTATTAGTGCTGATTTTTATAATTAGGCGCTACGGATGTCATTTCAAATACATGCTCATGTTTTACTACTTTCTATGGCTTTGATGATAAAAACGCTCTAAAACTGGGCCTTACAGATTGCGACTACTTCTAACACAAATCTGGTTGGCTGTGCAGTTATTTTTATTGCATAATAGACAAGATTTTCCCTTCTGCTATGATAATGATGCAAATGTCCAGAAATAACCAGAATGTTTTCTACACTTCAGATAAACTCTAAAATGTTTCACCACTCTGAAAAAAAAAGTATTTGACTCCCCAACCTCCCACCCAGATCTCCCACCCCCGCTTTCTGAGAGGGTATACTTTATCTCCATAAATCTAGGATTCAAGCCCCATCTGCCATTAGTCTGCCAGATATCTGCCCGTTGTCAGACTGAATTAACAGCTGGCTGTCACGGGCACTACACCAGCATCACTGCTCCACTAAAACCTCAATGCCCTCCTGGATTTACCAAAGCACAACAGACTGTGATAAGTGTTGTTGGATCCTCATACCCATGTCTATGCACAGGAGGGTGGGGATTGTATATTTATGATGTGCTAAATTATATATATCTAGCCATATGGGATACTCAAGTGGGCACAGCAGATGATGCCTCGGGAAAAGTGTTTGGTTGCGCCGAGTGAAGAAGGAGGAAGTTGTTCATGTAATGCAGCTAAACACAGAAAACAGAAGATCTCTGTTATTCTCTGTTATCCCAGACACAAAGACATTTGTGTTGCCCAGATTCTTCTAATTTCATTGTTAAAATCTATAAATAATATTGACTAGGATCTTCCAGTTGGGATGCTCCTTGTTACAACCTTTAGAACAGATATTTGCTTAACTGGATTTTGTATTGCAAAGCTCCACCTCTCAGCAATTCATTTTGAGATGTATTTATGTAGAGTGGCTCTGGCTTCTACATAAAAGGATTCTTGTTCATCTGCTGCTCTTTGTCTATGCCTCCATCTGTCACACAGTTGTAAAAGATTAATGTGTGCAAAAACCTATAAAAGTTCACCTGCCTCTTTTACAACAGTCTGTCACCTAAACTCTTTGTATTAAGTGGAAGAATTAAAGCCAGAATCTCAAACTGTAGGCTTCTTGTTTGAGAGAAAATGATTAAGGATGTTAATTTTAATAACTGGCTACGGGAACCTTGCTCGCTAAGCACAGGAGTGACAGAATGAGTAACACAATAACTAAATCTCTTAACTTGACTGCGCTTTTTGTTATTGTTCAACTTATCAGTTGTCAATGCAAGAAAAATAAAAGAAAGAAAGAAAAGAACAGGACTTCGGTTAAATCTAGCACACCTTTCATGTCTGACTCACCGAAGCTGAATTTCTATTCAAAGTTAGGTATGGCTATTTTTAAAACTGCCAGGCTGATGGATCAGATGTTGAATCAAAGTTAGAACCATACATAAAAATATCACCACTAAAGGCCTTATAACATCCGTTTTTCAAATATGTGTTTCTCCCAATCATAAAGCACTTTGTGTATGAGCAAGTCTGTGTTTAAGTTATAATATAAGAATAAACACAATACACAGTAATCGAGTGGCCAGGGAATGTATTCATTAACTCAAGTTTATTTCCTCATGCTTGTGGAGCTTGTATTACCTTGTCGTGTTTGCTCTGCTAATTAAGACAAATATTGTGTTGATGGTATACTTTCAGCTCTTTTCTGTCAGTGATGGCATGTGGTGGGTGCTGAAACTTAGCGGCAATACAAAATATATGGATATTTTCCAGGCAGCGGTTTTCTTCCAGTAGTCCCCCAGCTGTTTTAGCATATGTCAACATATTATAGTGATGTGAAGGCACTGCAGGAGCATTTAGCTCCTGCACTGATGAAGATTTAATGATCACGGTGCTTCTGATAAATGCCCAAAATATCTGCAAGTAATTCAACACAATTGTTTTCAGGTTAAGTGCTTTTTTAAATGTGCATTTAAATGATAGGAAGGAAGAAGAGAAATGACTCTGTCATTGCTAGTCTGCAATATAAATTCCACACTTTATATTTTACAGTAAATAACTGACAGATGCTAACAAGAAGAATGGGAGGTAGTGACATATTTCAGTCTGCATGTCTCACTCAGTCTCTACAAACACTGTTTTACGATACATATATGGGATAGCCTAAATTATGTTCTGTTTTCCCCTATGACTTCTATTAGCATTACAGTTGTTAACAAAAATGAACATAAATTATCTCTGGAGGTAATTATAAAGAAAAAAAAAACACCAAACAAATTACATCAGAGAACAGCTTTCATTTATTCTCTTTCCTCTTTGGACTCCTCGCCATTCTTTTGTATAACACTCATTCGTTTGTTTGATGACACTGCTATAGTCAGGATTTATGGACTTAAGTGAATAAACTGAGATCATGTCTTTGACAACAACCCACATAGTTGAAGTTAAATCATGTTTGTAAAAAGATCAGGTCTACAGCATAAGCAGACGAGGAATCCATTCATTTAGCCCTGTTTGCTCTGTCCTCTTTTTCCTGTGCTCAGCCTTGTTCCCTCTACTTCTAAGAGACTGTAACTGCAATAATGGACTGCAGGGAAGGGCACTGAATACTAAGCTGGCCAAGTCAGACAGAGAGCCTACATTTAGATCCAACCTTACTGTGAATGGGCACCGAGCTCATTTGGGGCGGTGGAATGGCGGCGTAGCAGTTGTTAATGGACAGGTCCTGTAGCTCAACATCTGTTGGCATGCTACTGATGAGAACAGAATTTAAATAAGTTGCACACGGAAAGGTCTGACAGCAAAGTAAAGTTTAAACTTGTTACTACAAGTAACAAATGTAATAAATTGAGACATGTGGGAAGAAAATGAATGGTACTTGCATCCTTGATGTAGCCTCATAAGCAATGAATACATGTGAAGACTGCAAAACATTCATCTTTTCAAGCCCATTTCAATTCCTTTCCTTCTCCTTTAGCAAGCGTCTGAAATCATTTTCATCATTCCCATGTTGCACTTTTTCTCAGCTGGTCTTTTGCTCTCCAAATCAGTAATTATAGTAGGCTATGTTTGGACACACTTAACCAGAATTCTTTTGCCATGCTGCTTATTTGTCATTCCACTCTCATGCTTTTAGTCTTACAGTATATTAAGATACACTGCAGTGTTTACATACTGGCCACAAAAGCATTTTACTGGAAAGCTTTCAAATCACTCAAAATAAAGGGGGTCAGTTTACTTGCAATGATGAGCCAGCCCATAAATCCAGCTCTAAACTTTGTTTTGTGACTTTATATATTATGTTATTTCATACAAGAGACCAAGACACCTAATGATGTCATCACGTTGACCCAGCCCAGATGACGTCACCGGGTGTGTCTTCATTTGGGCTGGAGACTTTGAAGTAAAAGTCTGCAACAGCACACAAAGTGCAGCTAAACTAACACTGAGTCGCATTGTGGGAATTGTAGTGTGTTAGGAGCATGGCCCCAGTGCGTTTCCCACTCCGCTGCCAGTTCAAACATGGTTTGTGTTTCACAGTATTATAGAGTGTTTTCATTTATACCTAATAGTTCTGACAGCTAGTCTAAATACAAGCCGTGCCACGTGGCCTACTGTAGTAATGATGGCTACACCGTTTCCATCATCCATGTATTACGCACACTAGCGCAGCGATTAGTCACTAAAAATATAATGCATCTCCAGTTAAAAAACAAACGGAGGAGATTTATAAACGACCTGGAGCTCCCGGACCCCACTCCAGTCATTCTCGCTCAGTCGTGGTGCTGACTTGCACGCTTCCTAAAAGTGCGATCTCTGTCTTTGGCGAGGTTTAGTCCCTCAAACAGGGAGCTGCGTACGACACACGTGAAGGCGCTGATAAGCACACAAAGAGTCAGTGTGGGGACCGGCGGCTCAGCGACGTCAGTGTCTCTCTGGCGCTGAGCTGAGCTGGTCGGGGCCACAAGTAACGTCACTCCCTGACGGCGGCATCAGAGCAGCACGGACGGCACCGACGGCACCGACGGCCATCAGCTCCGGAGCTCGGCGGAGGGAGACGACGCCGGGCTACAGCTCTCTGGTCCTGGTCTGGGACTCACTCGCTGGACGGCGACTTTCTGTTTCTGTAGCGCAGGTAACCTCGAAGTCAGTTTATGTGGAAAAGCCACTTCCTCCTTTTGTTCTTTCTTCTTTTTTATTTTATTTAATTTTTTAATAAAATGACGTGTGTGTGTGTTTATAGTCCGCTAGCTACAACAAACAGCGTGGGTACCAAACGGCACGAGCACAATGACTAGCACAGCTCGCGCGCGGTAGCCATAAACTGTGTGTTGCTATGGTAGTGCCAGGCAACATCCCACCTGCTGCTGTCGCGACTCAACGCTTTTCACTGTCTCGTCCAGCTAAACATGAATATACTGGGTAAACTGAGCTTTCTTATAATATATTCTCTTTAACGTCGTGTTAATTCGTGTGTTCATTCGGCCATCCGTGTGTTATGAATGCGTATGTGTGTATTAGTTGTTTTGTCTAAGCCAAATACGACTTTAACCGAGTTAACCTACAGTTCGTGTGCTCGTCTTTTAAACTGTGCTCAAAAAATGCTAACATACTTTTAATAGTAGTCTCTGCACTTGTGTTGCCCCACGTTTTGCTTTGCCTGTCGGCTACATACAGCAGCTTTTGGCACAGAGTAGAAAGGTCGTTGTCTGTTGTCAACTGCTCCTGGTCTGTGGCTCTAGGTGAAAACACAATTTCCACTAAAACGCTGCAAATTCATGTGATTGCCTGTGTAACCGCTGCCTGTCTCTTTATTCTCATAGAGTCTAAGTAATACCCAGGACCCATAAGGCTTGAGCGAACACAAGATGATGATTACCAGCGTGGCATCCCTCAGAAGGACATCACTCATCGTGGACACGGAGAACAGATGCTTGCAGTGAAGGTGCCCAGCGTAGTAGTTTTCTAGTGTGTTGCTGAGACAGCTGCTGTGGTTAGGCATCACTGCATGCCAACGTCAGGCCTGTGATACAAAGAAATTCCATTATCCCTCATCTCCTGTCTGCTGTGACAGAGAGGAGGAAATCACCATACCATGCTGTCATGAGGCCAGGAAGGAGGGAGAATTATGAGTCAGAATGGAGGAGAAAAGAAAACTGTCACTCCTCAAATCCGCCTGTAAGCTTGGTAGACAGCTCACGCGCTTATTTTAAGAGCAAGACCAGATCTCTTTTTCAATGTTCAGTTGGTGTCTAGAACAGGCTTCATCTTTCCTCCCCACAGAATATTTCTGAAGCATTTTACTTTTTCTTAAACTGTTATGTCTGTATATGCCCCGGGGATTAGTGTTAATGCTTTGAGCGAGTGCAAAGTGCAGTGGGGTGCATCCCAAATGAGCTCTGTTCATTGTATTTTAGTGTACACACCTCCTTATCTCAGCTGTCAAGAGGGGGGGGGGGGATTTTTTCTACAGTAACTTACCCATAGCAAAGGAGATACTGCTGGGAAAGGAAGGGTGGGAGGAGTGAGAAGAACAGAGAATGACTGTGAGGGAGTGAGCGTGATTAACCCAGCCACTCGGTGACTCCAAGTGTATCCAAGGACGAAGGTAGCAACGCATCCAAACGCCACTCTTCGCCCACGGAGCGCTGCAAAGACATGAGGCGGACACACAGGCACTCAGCAGTGCTCATATAGACTCAACAACCAGCCGGCCCCTCTTCACAGGGCCGCTGGGGTTTGATTCGTCTGTCTGGAGTGCCAGAGCTGATGACTGAGCAGATCATGACCCCAGCTAGAGTGAGCCGCACTGAACGATAGACTCATTTGGCTTGAATGCGAGTTGCCTTTTTTTTTTTTTTTTTGTCTCCACACCAACACACAACAAAAGCGCGTTTCTCTTATTTCACGGGTGTCTAAACTGGCCCATGTTTGTTTTATGTTTTTGGCAGAGGAGCAGACTTGAGAGGAGGTAGTAACAGGTGCTGCTTGCCAAGGTGGATTTGGAGGTGTGGAGGAGAATTGAAGATCATGGGTAAATCAAACAGCAAGCTGAAGCCAGAAGTGGTGGAGGAGTTGACAAGGAAAACCTACTGTGAGTACCTTCAGGTCTTTATGACTTTAGAAAGGAAATCCTGCACCTTTTTCAGCTAGCTTGTGTTTGAATTTACAGTAGGAGCATGGCCAAAGGTAAAATGAGTATGTGAGAGAAATACCTTATGTTAATATCATTGCTGCAGTTTTCAAATTGCATTTCCTGCCCACTGTGTTCCATACAGTTCTGCGTACTGGGATGCATTGAGATTCTACATCCGTTTTTCATTATCAGCAGAACAGAACAACAACTAAATGTCAGCTTGGGATAAGCTCCCTGTTTGATTTAAATTTAAATGCAAATTGTGATCGGTAAAGGTCTGACAAAAAGTTGTAATCAGCATCTTTAAATCACGCTGAAGGGATTTATGAATATGGAGATACTGAGTTTGTACCAGCTATCCAACGGTGGGCTTTTGAGATGAAGATGTAGTTTTATATGCTGTTCATGGACCCTCTGTACATTCTTTTTTAAACACAGATATGCAGATAGATTGATAAAGAATATTAAGAGAATCTACTTTAACTCATTACATTTGTCTCAGAGAAATGGTGGGATTGCACTAAGAAATGACCCAAAGCTAAGCAAAGTCTATACACAATAGTTCAAATGCATTTTTTCTTGTTGTTCCTATCAACCTGTCGTCAGAACATTCGAATTAACAACATTCTCTTCTCTCAATTTGCACGCACTAATATATTTATTGATGCTGTCCTGCTCAACAAAAATATATGTTTTTACCCTCCCATACTTTGAACAGAGATCACATTTGTAATTACGACAACAATTCCTGTTTGGGCGACACACATTAATCATTTGTGTTATTTCTGGAGCACAGCGTTATTATTATTATTTCAGCAGTACAGTGTGCAGGTGTGGGTGGGAGTTGACATCCATTGGCTGCTTAATGACAGTGTTATTTGTGTGGTGGGTCTCTCCACAGCAGAACTAAGGAAAGGCTGTTGTGGCAGGAAATTGCTGTGGAGGAAGATTGGGCTTCTTGCTGGGTTGGGCTGCTTGCTGCTGCCCTTTACTCGCTCACCCCCAACCCTCTCATTCTTTTTCTTTCTATCTTTTTCTCTCTTACTCTCTCACCCTGTCTCTCTCTCTTTATCCCCTAATTGCCCTCTTTGAGCAGGGAATGGAATAGTATAATTAGGAGCTTATCTGGTTAGCATCGCTGAGAGGGGCACCAAGCTTTCTCTTCCAGCATGATCATTCTCCCTTGTGCTGTTGTTGCTTTACTTGAGACTCTATCATTTATGCTTTCCTTCATCCTGTTGCCTCTTTCTCATGATCTCCTGTGAAAAGCTTTGTCTGCCATTTTAGTCAATGCGTTCCTTTGATTCCGGACAGACTGGGGACCTTTGGTGTTTTTTTTTTGTTTTGTTTTGTTTTTTTTTCCTGCAAATAATTTCCTCTGTACTGACATGCAGTCAATGACTGACAAATATAAAATTATTTTAGTTCAAAGCATCTCTTGATTTCTGTGTTCTGCTTTGTTGTAGGTTTGAAAATGCAGGCATTCTCATAAGGATATTATCATGACCTAATATTTTTCTGTATAACACTTTGCTGGCCAAAAACCACACTAAGCTGTACAAAGAGTCTGGCTAGCCTGCGTTTTTCCTGTTCCTAGTGAAAATTTTGGAAAGAAGTTGCAGCCTCACCTTTCCTTGAAGAGTGCTTAATTCAACCCAGGCATGGCATCGCATGGAAAGTCCAGCAGTCATCTTCAAATGTCTGCAGAATTTAGGCAAGGCCCATGTAATAGCATGATGATTTTGTAAGTTGTCAGAGCCATGAAGAGGCTCACTTTGACAGAGTGCAAGCTAGATGTGTTCTAGCAGACCCTGCAGGGCCAACCGGTTCAGTGGGCCCTGCACTTTCCTGCAATTGGCTGATTGCATTATTGCCCATTGCCTACGACTGAGTTATGTAATAAATTTTTATTAAATCGTAGCCATGGCAAATTGCTTCAATTTTTGACTACATTGACTTTTGAGGCCAATTTAATGGTAGCTTTGCTTGGCTGACAGTCGTGAGATTGACCCTGACATTTATTGCCCAGGAAACGGTCACATGATGGGGTTCTTGGTGAAAAGCTGAGCAGAACAAATTGATGCTGAAATATATGCAGGTGAAGGCTACCTGACCTGGCCTCCTTATCCATAGCCTCTATATTATTCTGCTCCAGCACTGCAGAAGTCACATTAGGGAATGCATTGTATATTCTTCATGTGTCTCTCAAGTGTTTATAAAAACTTCTTTTTCCCCTGTCTTAGTTATATTTTCATCACGAGAGCAGTCTCCTGCAGTGTGATCCAAATTAATTCACTCAGAAATGTCTTAGTTAATGTCAAGGCATGAACTTCATTGGTTTGCTTTATTTCCCTGTTTGCATAACTTTTTAGTAGCCATGCCTATAACTTTAAGGTTAAGCATTACATTAGAAATAAACATCAATTAACTTACTAGTTGTCATTGTACAGAGCCTGCCAGTTATTTAACCCTAACTGATGCAGTGAGTAGCTTCTCATTTCTTAAACAATTATGTCTGAAGACACATCCCGTGGTCGTGGAAAATATGTTAATCTGTTTCAGAAGGGTCAAATGTTTGGCATGAATCAAGCAAAGAAAACAAAACAAAACAAACTAAGAAGATTGTTGAAACTACTAAAACTGGGTTAAGAACTGTCCAATTGAAGAAGGTCATGTGGTCTGATGAGGCCAGATTTACCCTGTTTCAGAGTGATGGGAGCATCAGGGTAAGAAAAGAGGCAGGTGAAGTGATGCATCCATCACGCCTAGTGTCTGCTGTACAAGCCTGTGGGGGCAGTGCTATGATCTGGAGTTGCTGCAGTTGGTCAGGTCTAGGTTCAGCTACGTTATGTGTCCAAAGAATGAGGTCAGCTAACTACCTGAATATACTGAATGACCAGGTTATTCTATCAATGGATTTTTTTCTTCCCTGGTGGCACAGACATATACGAAGATGACAATGCCAGGATTCATTGGGCTCAAATTGTGAAAAAGTGGTTCAGGGAGCATGACACATCATTTTCACACATGGATTGGCTACTACAGAGTCCAGACCGTAACTCCATTGAGAATCTTGGGGGTTTACAGAAGAAGGAATTGCGCAGTGGTCTGACTCTCCCATCATCAATACACGATCTTGACAAAAAATTAATGCAACTCTGGACGGGAATAAATGTTGTGACATTGCAGAAGCTTATCAAAACAATGCCACGGTAAATACGTATTGTAATCAAAGCTAAAGGTGGTCGTTATGTGTATTTGACGTGCAGTGTATTTTTACACCTCTTGCTTTGCCATAAGCCCAACACAAGCTGTCTATACTCAGACCCACATTAACATGAATTCAAAATGTATTTCTCAACAGACCAGGTTAAAGTACTACTACTTATTTTCAGACCTTGTTGTTTAGTAACCTCAGGGACTTAGAGGCTGAAAATTGCTTTTGTTATTTGAGAGAAAGTAAAGAGGCAAGAGGAAACCATAGGGGATTGGTTGATGAGATATTGGCAGATAATGGTGCTTGTGTGGGCATGATAACACATCCTAAACTGCTCTCGTTCTTAAATCTGTGGTTGGCTGTCATGACCACAGCTCTGTTTGTCTTTTTGTGTATCCCTGGGGTTTACTCCCACTGGTCATCTATTACACTGGGCAGGAGAAATTATTATTCATCTCCTCTGACTGCATGACAGAATCTCTTAATTCTACACTGAGTTAAAGATGGCTGTTTCCCAAAAACTACATGTTGACACTGTTGAATATTTTGATCAATTTAGAAACTATTTGAGAAAGGAGTGGGCCAGTATGATTAACGACGGTACTTCTTGGCTCATGTGGTATCGAACAGCCAGCTACTTTTTTTCTAGGACAACCAAAGTTTTCCTCTAAGCTAACGTCACTTTTTTTATTTTTCTTACAGTTACAGAGAAAGAGGTGCAGCAGTGGTAAGTGTATGCATTCATTTCTTTGAGAAATCTTGCATTCCTGATAGGTGACTAGTCATATGTACATATTTTTGCAATGGTGTCTGTACTGGCTGGTTCTTACAGGACTCAGTGAGTAGATCTTGCCCAGGATTCTTGAGCTTTTTCAGTCTATTGACAGTTTATTTACATTTTGTTTCATAATTGATTTTAAGCCATCTGTGTCACACTACCATGAAGACAGATGAGTTCTGAAAATAGAATTACTTTGAAGCTTTTCCGAGGCTTACTGATAACACTGACACAGACATTTCCTTGATGTATTCCTCAACAACCTTTTTTCACAATTTGCAAAAGGGATGTCTGATAACAGAAGAATGGTGGGGGAGCAAGGGTTTACTAGCCTCCACAAGGTTGCTGATTAGTAATTCTTCCTGTCAAATTCTGTACCTATTAGTCAGTGTGACCCACACAAGCATCATCTTTTGTATATTCCCAGGCTCTATCCACAGTGTTGCAACGTTTCATAAAATTGAAACACATTGATGAAACGCAGACACCTTAGAGGAACCATTACTATTTTTCTGACAATCTGACAGCTGCTGGCACACGGATAAGAGAAAAAGTATCTTCATTAAAGTGATGATTCAAGCATGAATGCAGTCATCGTTTTTGTTTGCTGCATTTTGCTGTTGGGCCATTTTTTTCCTTTGGTAATGAATAACAAAGAATAGTGTGTATCATAGGGAGCACTGTAGTGATCACTCCTCTGTGTTCACACTTCAGTTCTCCTGATTTGGTTTTGCATTTCACGACCTAATTCTGCATGCATCAAAAGAGTTCTGCCTTGAGAGCATGTCCCTTGTTAGGAGGTTTAGGGGGGGAAAGGAGCCAGGCCACACAGTAGCAGCATTAGCAGCGGCAGCAACATTAGATGTCACTGGGCACTGGGAGGTCCAGAGTCTCTGAGCTGGCCTGTCTCTGAAGCTGCCTGAGTGCACTGGGGCAGAATACTCCCATCCCTCTTAAACCTCCACCCTCCCGGCTGTGCAGTCAGCTAGCTCACCATCACTCTCACTATCTTTCACAGGAAAGTTTGCATGAGTCCTCACTTGAAGATCAGCAGCAATCAACACAACTGAGTGTGAGGGATGAGAGGGAATTTTACCAGGGGAAATGCCAGATGGCATGTAATTAGAGCACAGGCACAGACACAGAAGAATTAGCAGGGTTAGATAAATGCCTGTGTTGTGCATTAAATTTGTTCCTCTTTCTAATTCTCCTCTAAGGGAACATCATTAGTATGCTTGAGGCTCACCTGAAATCAATAACAAAATGCCATAGTGCAGTGATGTTCCTGCCAGCTAGGCAGGAGCAAGAGAAACATGGACTACTCTTCAGCAAGCCACCGTGGTAGATGCCAAGAAGTAGGGGCAAGTGCCAGTAATAAATACTTCATTTTCATGCTGGCTCCCCTTTGTGGTCTGATGCACAATGTCACGTCTGCTGTGTCCTTGCAAGTACAGCATGTAGTAACATCATTACACTTTTTCAAGTACACTGTGATAGTGTACTCTATGTGTGTTAGCACCAGTGTCACCAAGTCAAATGTCTTGTCGTGATGTGTTCTTGGCAAATGAAGGTGATTCTGATTATGACTCTGATGACACTAGGCAAACATGTTTACATGGGTACAGTACGTACTTAGTACTTTCATAACCCAAGTAAATATTGAAGATTTTTAACTAAATTCTAATCGGTTTTAGGTTTTAGAGATTGATCTATGAGCTGCTCAATAAATTTCACATGTTAAGTATGAAAGTGGTGGATTATGCCGTGATGGTGAGACATAATTGTTTAAAATATAGACCCATTTCAGCCTCACATTTCAGCCTAATGTGACAGGATCACATTATTGGTGTCTCTTGATTGTTAGTGTAAATCATGGATAAATTTTTTGTTAACTCCATTTAACTCCATTAGCAAATATTCACTCTAATGTCCCCATACCTGTGAAAAACAGAGAGGGAGAAAGAAAGAAACACTTTTTGGAACCTTCTGGAATTTTATTTTCATTTTCTGACCTCCAATAAGCTAATTGAAGTCAGGTGTTAGCATAACTTTAAAAAAATTAGTTTGGAGATCTGAACTAGAGCTACTTTGACTGACAAAAATAAACAAAACACATTGCTGCATGCCTGAAGTTTGCCAAAGAGCACACTGGCACTTCACAGCAGTATTGGCAAAAGGTTTTGTGGGCTGATGAAACTATATTGAATTATTTGGAAATAACACACAGCACTACATTTGGCGTAAAAAGGTCACTGAACATCATCATGAAACATCATCCCAATCGTAAAGTATGGTGGTGGAAACATCATGATTTGGGCCTGCTGTGCTGCATCAGGGTCTGGCCAGCTTGCAGTGATTGAGGGGACGATAAATTCCCTAGTGTGTCAAAAAAAGCATAATGTGAGAATGTCTGTACGTCAGCTGAAATTCTGTAGAAGCTGGGTCATGCTATAGGACAATAAATGAAAACATTGAGTCCACAACAGAATGGCTTCAGAAAAACAAAAGTAATTAATTCAAAGGGTTCACATACTTTTTCCACTATCACTATGAGGTTTTTATGGTTTTTCTCAATGAGGATATATAAGATCAACCTTTTTTTGTTGTTATTTCAGGCACATTATGTTTGGCACATGCATTTTTCAATACTCTTGATGAAGATCAGATCACATTTTATGACAAATTAGTGCAGAAAGATTCCAAAGGGTTCACATACTTGCCACGGTATGTCAATATTGACGTACCAATTTACCCATTTATGTAGTTTGTAGTAAACTAAAATTGGCTGATATTTGACCCACTTGGATTTATTAAATAGCAGCACAGTAGTCACAGATTTGACATTACATTACACAATCACACATTCAAAATGACAAAACATTCAGGTTCTATTTTGCACTATAGTGAGCCAGACTTCATTTTTCTGCATGTCTTCAGATAATTCAAATGTGACAATTACTTGGTTCTATCTTCTTGCTGAACCTTTTTCCCCCAGCTGTCCCTCAAAGCATCTCTCCATCTCTTTGACTTTTTGGAGCTGGCTTCATTATCTCCAAGGCAGATTAAAAGTAAAGAGTTTAAGAGGAGTGAAGAGCCAGAGTGTGAGTGGAAAAGATCTGTCCCGGCCTTCATTCTTCATCAGAATTCTCTCTCTCTCTCTCTCTCTCTCTCTGGCCTTAATTACAGCCCTGCCTTATTTTGAACAGCCTTAACTGAATCAGAGACGAACATGCAGTGCTCCCTTGTGTGAACTTGCGTCATTTTTGCTGTTGATCAAGAGCAAAAGCTTTTTGCGATGCTTTTTATAACTAGAGTGTTATTATTTCCTCCTTCTCCTACTTTTCATCTAACATTTATTTTTGCAAAGGCTAACACTCCCTTCCTTGCTCCCTGACCTAGTCTAGTTAGACTCTGAGCCTGTTGTGTTCCTTTATGAAAACATACAAGGAAGCTGCCTACCTTGAGTGACTGTGCTTGAAATTGCTTATGAAATGCTTCTATATTTAGGCTAATAGAGATGTTAAGTCACTCTGTAGATATGTCATTTCCAGGGGGAGAGGAAGCTCTCAAACTTATCTATCAGCTATGCATATTATCAAAAAAGGACTGGGGAGTAATTTGATTAGAGTTAACCACTCTAGGCCCGCTATTGGATTAGGATGGTCGTCTTATCTGAAAATGAGACAAGTAGCTTTGCACTTTACCTTTTTGATCTATCACACCCTTTCAAACTGAATTAGTAATGTCTGCTGCTGAACTGAGGAGGTGGCTTCAGTTTAATAACATTGTTGTCATTGCTACAGTGTTGTCATGATTATGTATTGTAATGACATTCATAAATATTTAACTCTTTCAAGAATCTCTATCTGTGCTATATCTTACAGGTACAAAGGCTTCATTAAAGATTGTCCCAGTGGGCAGCTTGATGCAGTGGGCTTTCAGAAGATATATAAGCAGTTCTTTCCTTTTGGCGATCCCACAAAGTTTGCGTCTTTTGTCTTCAACGTGTTTGATGAAAATAAGGTTTGCATTCCAATACAAATATTACAAGCCAGGAAAATATTTAACTTGTGATATTTCAGAATGCCAGAGAAGTAGTTTGAGACTGGCTGGTTTGAGAGTTGCTGCTAGATAAGGGGAGTTATGTTAAAAGCTACAGTGTCTGAGGCTAGAGCTAATCTAAAGGTCTTTATTCAGGTCAGGTCAGTTTGTGAGAACAGCAGCCTCCTTCTTTCTGGACAGCCAGAAGCTGCACAGAATAAAGGACAAATGGTATAAAACTCTATTCATTTGCTGCTTTTATTTTACCAAAGTCATTTTTACTTTTTTCAGAAGTTTCTTTATCCTCACCCATTATGAATGAAGGCTGTTTGCTTTGGACACTGTATTCATGTACAATTCTAGGTCAAAGGGCAATCCCATTATACAGTATTACATCTAGTTGGAAACCCCATTTTAAATGCATTCAGTTATTCAGCATACTTTCAATGTGTAATGATTGCCCTTTCTTTTCTGTTTGTTTTTGATAGATTTAAGATCAGTATAGACAAACTGCTATTCTGCTTTTTCTTATGTGCCCATTGTGGAGCACCTACTGTATATACAGTGAGGGAAAAAATTATTTGAACCCCAGCTGATTTTGTAAGTTTGCCCACTAACAAAGAAATGATCAGTCTATAATTACAATGGTAGGTGTATTTGAACAGTGAGACACAACAATGACAAAAAAAATCCAGAAAAATGCGTTTCAAAAAGAGTTATAAATTAATTTGCATTTCCACGAAGGAAAGAAGTATTTGATCCCTTCGAAAAACGTGCTTTAGTACTTGGTGGCAAAACCTTTGTTGGCAATCACAGAGGTCAGCCGTTTCTTGTAGTTGGCCACAAGGTTTGCACACATCTCAGGGGGGATTTTGGCCCACTCCTCTTTGCAGATCCTCTCCAATGTTTGGCAACTCGAACCTTCAGCTCCCTCCACAGATTTTCTATGGGATTAAGGTCTGGAGACTGACTAGGCCACTCCATGACCTTAATATGCTTCTTCTTGAGCCAGTGATTTGTTGCCTTAGCCGTGTGTTTTGGATCATTGTCATGCTGGAGTACCCAACCACGACCCTTTTCAATGCCCTGACTGAGGGAAGGAGGTTCTCACCCAACATTTGACGGTACATGGCCCCATCCATCCTCCCTTTGATGCGGTGCAATTGTCCTGTCCCCTTGGCAGAAAAACACCCCCAAAGCATAATGTTTCCACCTCCATATTTGACAGTGGGGATGGTGTTTTTGGAGTCATAGGCAGCCTTCCTCCTCCTCCAAACACAGCGAGTTGAGTTGATGCCAAAGAGCTCGATTTTGGTCTTATCTGACCACAACACTTTCACCCAGTCTTCCTCTGAATCAGTCAGATGTTCAGTGGCAAACTTCAAACGGGCCTGTAGATGGGCTTTCTTGAGCAGGGGGACCTTGCGGGCACAGCAGGATTTCAGTCCTTCACGGCGTAGTGTGTTACCAACTGTTTTTTTGGTGACTATGGTCCCAGCTGCCTTGAGATCATTGACAAGTTCCTCCCGAGTGGTTCTTGGCTGATTCCTCACCGTTCTCATTATCATTGAAACTCCACGAGGTGAGATCTTGCATGGAGCTCCAGACCAAGGGAGATTGGCAGTTAATTTATGTTTCTTCCATTTGCGAATAATTGCACCAACTGTTGTCACCTTCTCACCCAGCTGCTTGGCGATGGTCTTGTAGCCCATTCCAGCCTTGTGTAGGTCCACAATCTTGTCCCTGACATCCTTGGAAAGCTCTTTGGTCTTGGCCATGGTGAAGAGTTTGGAATCTGGATTGATTGATTGCTTCTGTGGACGGGTCTCTTTTATACAGGTAACGAGCTGAGAGGGCTGCCAATGTCAGCTCGTTACCTGTATAAGATCCACCTGGGAGCTAGAGATCTTGCTGACGGATAGGGGATCAAATACTTATTTCCTTCATGGAAATGCAAATTAATTTATAACTCTTTTTGAAACGCATTTTTCTGGATTTTTTTTGTCATTGTTGTGTCTCATTGTTCAAATAAACCTACCATTGAAATTATAGCCTGATCATTTCTTTGTTAGTGGGCAAACTTACAAAATCAGCTGGGGTTCAAATAATTTTTTCCCTCACTGTATACTGTACACTGTAGACCCTTTTACGTGTCATACTCGTAAACATTGTAAATATTATCATATTATAACAGCACAGGTCAATATGTCTCCAAAATGGGTAGTCTATAAATAACTAAAGCATCAATAATAACATAATTTTCACAAAGTTTTTGTGAGAGACACCAGTTGATTTGGGTATGTGGATCCTCTTTTTTGTTTCATTATTTTAGAAAGCTCTATAGAAACAATCATATTGTTATGTCTGTATATCCTCTAAGGATTTGAGCATAGGATGATAAAGCAATTTTTAACAAGGCCAAACTGTAATAAGCTACATGTGTCTGAAGTAATTCAAGCCATTACAGCTGCACAAGATTATTCAAAGCATGCTCAGGAAGACAAGCTGTAGATGAAGAACTCCTGAGATGCTGGTTAGCCCCTTGGGGTTTCTTTATTCCACTTAAGGAGCTTTGTGTCAAGAAGATCAGACAAACCCTCTGTCTGATGTTTATCTGTGACCTTCATTAGTGTTAAGCACCCCATAGTTAGAGAATGCATTGATCTTAACAGTTTTTATGACGTATGTAATCAGCAATGCATGACTTCAGCATTATCCTGCTGGTCAGATGTCTGGTAGCGATCGAGTTAGCTGACCCCAAGGCCTATGAGTAAGAATATGAGTTGACCAAAGCAAAAGAAAGATAATTTATATGTTTTACCGGTTTCCCATAAGCTGTTGATGGCATTTATTTTATGCAGCACTGTGGTTTGAGTTGAGTATGTCTCATGCATAGCTTGAGGGTAGAGGTCATAACTTGATGAATTGGTCTGAATTAGCAACATTTGAGCCACTTTGAGCTGTCATTTTATATTTGATTATTATCCATGTCCCACACGTTTTAGACCACGGAAGGCAGAACAACGCTGAAGGCCACAATTTTACAAGGGTAATTGGAAATTTCAAGCTTCTGTGCAAGGATTCAGTGCATGGGATGCTACGCAAAGCTTAGAGGAAACCAGTGTCAGAGCAGAATCTTTTCTATCTTGTCAGACAGATTGATCTGTCAAGCCCATTCATTATGTAAAATCACTGGAAAAATTGTGAAACATCTTCGTCCCAAATATACAGCGGTTGTATATTTGTGTGCTGTAACTTTTAGACTATAAGGCAGTAGCATCCATCTTCCTAATGACCAGAGGTGACATATTTCTGCCTCAGGAGAGAGCCAGGTGCAGGGCAAAAAATAGCAGCTGACTTGGAGCAAACGTCTGGCCCGGTTTTTGAGCAGAATACAGCAAGGACATCATGAAAGAACAGCAAGGAGTTCATGAAAGTACAGCAAGTGTGAAGTAAGATGCTAAGGTGCTCTTGTCTCTGGGGCATTTCCTCTCTCGCTCTCTCTCTCTGTCTCTCTCTGTCTCTCTCCATTTTGTCATTGTCATTGTAGGATGGACGCATTGAGTTCTCTGAGTTCATCCAGGCTTTGTCCGTGACTTCTCGGGGGACTCTGGATGAGAAGTTAAGATGTAAGAAGATGCACCCTCTTCCACTTATTTATGACATTTCAGTAGCAGTATACAGAGTTGACAGAGAGGACTTGGGAGGGATGGGGGGGGCGTTACTAGATCCAAACAGATGAAATGCCATGCTGTGTAATCCATGAACGTATACAGTTTACAAAAAGTCATTTGGCAGATGCTTTCATCCAGAGCGACTTACAAGGCAAAAGCAGAGTGAGCGTAAGGAGGTCTTGCCCTACTGGAGGTTGGCCACGCTGTTGTTAAATATAATCTTTTGTTGTACTTGTTGAGGTGAGGGAGTACCTTTCTGATCTGTGAGCTCAGCTACCAGAAATATTTTTTCCTCTTTGACACTGTAGAAAGAAATATATTTTTGTCTTTGTAGCTATTTATATATTTTAATATGTTTATACAGGGGCTTTTAAATTATATGACCTTGATAATGATGGCTACATCACCCGTGATGAGATGCTAAACATCGTAGATGCCATATATCAGATGGTGGTGAGTTTTATTCAGCTTTATACATTTAAACCTGAATTGTTTGAGTATTGTACTGACTAATGATTGGGTATCTTAGGGGAACACGGTGGAGCTGCCAGAGGAAGAAAACACACCAGAGAAGCGAGTGGACCGTATTTTCGCAATGATGGACAAGGTTAGTATTTTAATATCAAAACAACACACTGAATTGATTTAGTTTATACTAATGCAGTAGTTCACGTATCATCTGATGTTGCTTTATACAGTATAACAGTGATACGTACGCATGAAGTAATGATTGTTAGTTTAGTTCATGAAGCGAACTGAATCTGCCTTTGTTGCCACTCTCGGGGCCTTGACATGGACACTGTTAAATTTAGAGCTGCGAGCTGCAGCCATCACAGCGTCACTAACACTGCCCGCAGTCTATAAACATCATGTATAGTCTCCTCCACCACTAGCCCCCTGTGCTAATGTTCACTCTCTCAGTCCCTCTTTTTTTTTTTAGTGAAAGATGAGACAGCCTATATGGGCGTGTGTGTCAGCCCACCACAGCCAAGATCAGCTCATTGGGCTGGCTGTACAGCACAGCAGCATTTAGTGATTTGTACTGGCAGAGAGTGGCTACCATCCAAGTGCTCTGAACTAAAGATCAGTCCAACAGCATGGAACAAGAGCACAGTAGCACGATTTAGCTTAAGAGCCTCTTTTGCCCCCTGCTGGTAATGTTGTGTTACAGCCTTCATTCAGTGTCATCTGTTCTTCCAGAATGCAGATGGAAAGCTGACTCTGCAGGAGTTTCAGGAGGGCTCAAAGGCAGACCCCTCTATTGTTCAGGCATTGTCACTGTATGATGGGCTTGTGTAGGAATCTAAGGTGAGTGGGGTATTAATGAGCTAGTATCTGCATACTTCTTGGGTGATTTTTAATCCCAGCTACAATCTATGATACAACTCCAAGATAATACTTTAATGTAATTCTTATTTCATTAGAGCAAAGAATAAAAAAGGGAAATTTACTCTGTGGGTTGAAGCCACATTGAAGAAGCCACTTTCTGCTCTCAGTTTGTTCTCATGAATTATTCAAATGGCCCACTTGTTTGCTGGCAATCAAATAGTCTTGCAGTGCAGAGTGAAGAGCGAGACGGCCCTCTCCTCTCACTGTCTAATGTAATGCAGCGACTGCTGCCAATTGTTGCTGACATCCTGCTCGGCGTTTTGTCAACTGTGAAGTGAGCTTGTGAAAACATATTTTAGTAATGCAGTATCTCTGTTAAGTGATTATCTTGCATGCTCTGAACACACCCAAGTATTATGACACCACCTACTGTCATCTATTCAAATGGTAATCACTCTAAAAACTCCTCCTCAGATGGAACTAACTCAGCATCCTCCTGCGTGTTACCGCCAATCCAGCACCATCACACCCGAACGGGAGGAAGCTGCATTTAACTTGCTCACCCAGAAGTGGACTGAAGACTTTTGTTGCACAGCCGTATGGCATCTGTATCAAGTAGCTATTCGTCTACATTTCCACTAAGGATTATGAACCAGTATATCCTCTGATGTGTCAGAGGATATACATTTCAGGAAAACTCTCATTAGCAGTATCTGTGCATCGACAGCTTTGTGGCACTACGTAAGCAGTGGACTATGTACAAGCATTTCTGCAAGCTCAGTGTTTTGTCCCTATGGATCAGTCCCTGGAATCAAGTTCCCTCTGAGATGTTAGTATGCATCTTACTCACATAGTCTAAAACAGGGGTTGTACATGAACTGCTCAGAGGAACTGTGCTGCTGCTTTGACACCACATGGAGAGACTCTAAACCCAGGAGAGTCTGAAAAAATGTGTTACTCTGTGATAACATAAACACTAACCACAAAGCAGTATAGTGTACATTGTATAATGTAAATATAATGGTAATTTATTTTCTGCTTTGCTGCATTTAAGGGAATTTCCTTATAAATAATGAAGTGTTGAGTTGTACTTCACGGTATTTTTTTTCTTTGTTATTGTGGGATTGTTTTTCCTCACATGTGAGGTTTTCTTTTCCTGAGAGAACAGGGTTTTTATTTAAAGAGGAGTACTGACCGAGGAGGCTTTTCTATGGATTATTTTACTATGTTTGCAGTCTATGCATCCTATTGTGGTTTCACTTCCCTCTTAGTAAGAGAGTCTTTTGTTGCACAGCAACATCCTAAACAACATGGCCAAGCAACACAGCGAATTCTCACAGCTTACGTCTGAATTGAGGCTCATTATTTCTTTTGATTGCATAGTACGCCACCCTCAGCACCCACAAAGCCCCGGTCATTGAGAGGCACAAACAGTCTTCAATTCTGGTTGTAAAGCTTTTTGCGAGCTTTGTGGTTGCAACTGTCCATTTTGTATTTGTCCTGTGTGAGACCAGAGCATGCAGTGATGCCTTTTTTCATTCTTAATGATTAATTTTAGACTATTAAGATGTTTTATGAGCTTCATTGATTTTTTTTAAGGCCTTATGCAATTGATAATTTACTTAATGATAATTGTTATTTACCTGTTGATTAACAGTATAAGAGCACAGAATAAAATGCATTTAAGTGGCTAAGTTTTCTATAATTGTATTTTTAGTCTGGAGGGAAATAGAAAAATGTGTTTAATTTTGTATATACACATATTTTGATAATTTACAGAGCTGCTTTGTGGAATGACTGTTGCTCAGATGTGTGTTTGTGAAGTATTAACTAACCAATGAGAATTGCTTCTCATGAAAATTATCCCAAAACAAATGATGTTGCATTGTACTTAAAAATTTCAATCATTTTTAATCTAGCGTTGCACTGAATGCTGCTCGACTAATACGGCACAATTTCACGTCAAGCTTTAGTGCCTGTTAATGCTTTGAAACACAATCTTCCATGCCAACCTGCTCTGTGGTGTAAGCCTGCACTGTATGATTGTATAATGAACAATGAACTGCATAAAACTGTGATGTCTTGGCACTGATGGGTGGATTAATTAGGCTCAGGAGCTTTTGCAGAGGCTGCTGGGTCTGTCTGTTCACTGGGCCTGCTCAGACCTGCTCTGTTTTCTTCTCATGGAGAACAGGACAGATGGGAGTGATAACAAGCGAAGGAGGTCACAGGGATCATTTGGGAACATGCACGATTCCCTTTGTAACATATTGGCGTTTTACACATCTGTAACTAAGTGACTAAGTAAGACAACTGGATTAGAAATTGAACAACAAGCTTCTCTCCAACCTGTTCTGGGCCCCCATCATTCTGCAAAGAACACACTAAATAATTCACTTTTTTAAAACACAGAACTGTTTCCTCTCTGATGTTTCAAGATGTTTCATTGTGACATATCAGTTGCTTTAGAGTAATGTTGAATGATCAACAGTAAATCCAGATCAGCAGTTGTATTAAAAAGTTCACTACGTGTCACGTCAAACGATTCCAGCCATTCACACGCCAAAGGGATGTTTGTCAGGGTGGGCTATGTATAAAATTAGATTGGTGTCAGCGGAATATAAACGATGGCTATTTATAAAAACGAGGCTGTTACTGAGACAATGTTCTCCCCACGTCCAACATACAGAGCCCACACTGTAAAGCTGGTAAAAAGCCGGTCTCTAGGGGCCCACTGTGAGTACGGAGAAAATCGAATTGAAACGGGAATGTGGGATAGGGTTAAAGCCTGGAAGTCACAGTGGGGTCGAGTTACACACACACACACACACACAAAAAAAAATCAGGTTGGGTCTCGGGAACCTTTTAATACCCATCTCCGCCCCCGTCTGAAGCGTCAGAGCACCAGCTCTCCAGGGGCTCTCCAACACGGAGCCAGTCCACACACACGCTGCTCCAAACTTTACGCGCAGTTGTAGTCCTGGAAGAGCACTCTTCACTGGATTTAGATGACTTTCAGCTGAGCCTTATTATTCCAAATATCTTCTTTCTTTCTTTCTTTTTTTTTTTTTACCGATTGGAACCAGCCCCAGACTTCTTTGCATCGCTTTGATCCAAACTTTCTTCTGTACTTCTAGTTTTTGGTGCTTTGCCTCCTTCCAGCAGACAGATGCAGCGCATCTAAAAATGAGCGGTGTTTTCCTGAAGTGCCTGCTCTTGGCGCTCTGTGTCAGCGCGCACAGGCTCCTGGCAGTCACCCGGCTCGAGGAAGATGATGGGTCCGCTGACAGCGCCTCGACTCTGGCCTTTGTGTTCGATGTTACCGGCTCCATGTACGACGATCTGAAGCAGGTGATAGAGGGCGCCTCGCGGATTCTTGAGAAGACCCTGAGCAGGAGGACCAGACCCATTAAAAACTTTGTCCTGGTGCCTTTCCATGACCCAGGTACTGTGTTACTAAATCACTGCAAGTCTTTGGTGCTATATTCTCACGGTTATGATGTATTGCAGCATTTTAGTGGCACTGGTCTTCTTTAAAAAGTAAAAACACATTAAAAACCCAAACAGAACTGTAGGTTAAAGGAAAATGATATTTACAGATCACACAACCAGAACTGCAGCACATGTTGATGTGAAGTCCACTTACTGTAAATGGAGCAGCACAGTGAACTCTGATAACACTGATACAAGACCTCAAGCCAGCATATGTCAGTTTATAGACCTGGGGGAGGGTCGCTGGGGCAGGTAAGGCTCTTCACCCCCTGCATCCGTCCTATATGGGAAAGCTGGAGAGAAAATTGAAAATAAGAGTGTTCTAATGGGGGGAGGGTGTTTGAACACTGATGAGAAGCATATGCTGTCTGCTTGTGTGTAATTACCCCAATCACCCCACACCCCCACCTCACCCACTCCACTCCACTCCACTCCACTCTTCCCTCTCCTCCATCCAAACCTCCGGGAAAACCCTCACAGCCCCCAGTGTAGCCAATCTGAGTGTGGTGGTGGCAGGGGGGTGGGTGGTGCTGTACTAACGCCACACATTTTGTCTGTGTTTAATGTTCCCTGCCCTCGGAGACCTTGTAAACTTCCAGGATCGCAAAGAAGCTTTGGTGGCTGACAAAGAGGCGTGACGGTGCTGTCAGTGTTTTACCAGCACGCATGTGGAGGAAACGACGACTTGAAAGCTGCCACTGCCGGGAAATGTGTTGAGAATGAGTTAGAAATGTCATCAGCTTGAAACATGTCTGCAAGTTCTGTATCATTAGTCTCACAAAGATACTTCATCACACTATTTGACAGTTGGAAAAACAAACACAGACAGAACTCTTGAGGCTCCACCCTACCTGATGAGGGTCTTTTATTTAATAACTATGATGGAAAACTTGTGTTTATGCCCTACTAGTGTTCTACAGAACACTACAGTTTATTGCACCATAGATTGACCCCAGAAGGCATCCAAGTCCCGACAGGCTCTTATCCATCAAGCTGGGGTCTGTTTCCAGTTGAGACCCCTGGAAGTCACCTAGTAGGAAATGCTAACCACGGCTACAGAAGATGTTTCTCTGTCGTCCGACTCTCCAGATTTCAGCAGTTTGACTGTGTAAAACAGTCTGAACACTGTAATTTTGTCAGTGTACTAATCACTTCTCTCCGGACTGCGTGTGTCTGATATTCATGTCTTGCACAAGAACTACAGAGCATTACTGTAGTCCTGAAAATGAGGCTGTGGACTAATGGGAATTTTAATGCTGTATGTGTTTTCTCTGTTCTCAGAGGGTAAACGTGGTCTGGTAGGTTTTAACATTTTAGTAACCTACTGTGTTCCTTCTCTTATTAAGACGATTTGTTTTTGTAAGTGCAGTGATTTCATTGTTTAAGTGTCTGATCCTTTATGATGTACATTTCCAACCTCGCAGATATTGGCCCTGTGTCCATCACCACTGACCCAAAGAAGTTCCAGCAGGATCTGCAGGAGCTGTTTGTCCAGGTGGGAGCGAGAACACATGAGCTGATTATTCTAAAGATCTGTATTGTTCCACATGAATCTAGTTTATAGCTCTGAAGACGAGTTAAGTGGACGGCTGCTGCTTAAAGCTTATCTACAGTATATAACTCTTACTGAACAGACGACACTTTAGCAGCAAGGTGCAACTATGTCATAATGGTCAATGCTACAGTATAATACCATGTAATAATATAGTGGTTAGACCTCCAAGTGTATTCGTTTGAAGACAGATGATAGAGAAAAGTCTTTTTAGTTTTGTAAATTTCTTTTACAACAGTATACTGTTGTATTTCTTTCACAGTGAACTGTACATGATGTTACTCTGATGAGTATAATATCAGTGCTGTATAATTTGTCATTGCCAAATGAGAAACTCATTATGTTTAAATGAAGGCGGATGATTCATTCAAGAAGAAGCCGAATGAGCACTCCGCTCTAAACGCTGAACTATATCAGAATTTCTCAAGTATAAAAGAAGTCTGAATGAAGTTCAAGATGAGTTACTTAGCATTTAGTTCCCACAGGAGTATTTGATCATGTGCAACTCTATCACCCAGGGTGGGGGGGACTGCCCTGAGATGAGTATAGGAGCCATAAAGAAAGCTCTGGAGGTTTCCTTGCCCGGATCCTTCATCTATGTGTTCACTGATGCCAGAGCCAAAGACTACCGCCTGAAGAGAGATGTCCTGCAGCTAGTTCAGCTTCGTCAGTCACAGGTACAGTCCTAAAAAGTGCATGCACATTATATGAGTGCAATTTTACATTATGCTACTTATAATACTTATTCAATGCACATTCGGTGGAGCTTCCTTCTTGACCACAGTATGTAAAAATGAATGCAGGCCTTTTATTATTCTTGTTTAACTCCCATAATCATTTAATTTCAGTTTATCTGATGTTAGCACTATACTGGGTAGATCTAAGGCTTTTAAATAGTCCTGGCTCGCAGCCTGTAAGAAAAACAACACACTGACACGCAATGAAAGATCTACATTGCAACGAAGTTTGCAGATACTCAGCTGAGCAACAAAGTTTCTTCAAAGCTACTTACATGACAATGAGCATTAACGTCTCTTTGTAGCCAACTGAGTCGACAGCAAACACGCCAATAACCTTGAACAGTAGTAATCCTCCCAACTCTCCTGGGCCCTTCATTCCCAGGTGGTGTTCGTGTTGACCGGGGACTGTGGGGACCGCTCTCAGCCTGGTTATAGGGCCTACGAGGAGATCGCTGCCACTTCCTCTGGACAAATCTTCCACCTGGACAAGCAGCAGGTCAATGAGGTGAGAGCACAACAGGGCACAGCCCATTTGAATGTAAATGAGATCACCACAATGACTTCTTCTTTCACCCAACCTTTATTAAACCCTAAAGCAGAATTCAGTGGTGTATATGAATATGAAAAGAGTTATATTACCTCATTCTGGAAGTAAACAAACCCTATTTGACCCACTCATGTAATAATAGCAATTACATGCAGTGTAATCAAATGATTCCGAAGCTGATATTAAACTTCCTGGTCATACGATACGGGTGGGTGACTCTTCTATAACGGAAGCAGCATGTAACAGAAGCACTCTCTACGAAGCCAAAGACAGCAGAGCCCACTTCCCAGGCAGACGTAAAAGAAGCCAGAGTTTCCTCTGGAAGAGACACTGGTATCCTGCATGTCAACACAGGAGATGGCCGGGCAGCGCTGAACTAGAGCCAGCAGCTCGGTGCAGTGGTGGCCCACTGAACCTCTGAACTCAGACGTGTTTGTATGTATGTGCGGGGGCCTGTTTCCTGTCAAGTCATGCTTGCATGTCGCTAAACATACAATGGCTGTGCGTGGGGCAGCTTAGATCATTATCACCACATATTCCCTCCAGCTGTGAAAGAAGTGTTTGAATGTTATTTTTGTGTTGCAACATTAAGGAAATAGAAACCCTGCTTCACTCTTCATGTAGCCTGAAGTATTTGTGACATGTCCTTAACGTACTTTTACATATTAACATATCTTGGACTTGCATTGAATTACTGTATACTGTCACTTTTAGGCCTGTTTGATTATACTGGAGCTCCTGGGTGGCATGCTTTTACCAAATTAATGCAAATCCTTTAATCCTTAAAAACCTTAGAAGTAATATACATATCTAACCAAAATATTCCCCCCTAATAGCGGTTTAATAAAATGCAGCCAAATCAAATATACAGAGTCTTTTATGGTCTCAGGGGGGAGAGTGGAGAGAAAACAGACTGCTTATTTTACTCTCTAATCCCAGGATATGATCTGTCATGACTTCCCTCCTCCCAACACAGCTGCCCAGTGTAGTTTGCTTCAAGTCCCCACACAACAGCTCATTGTCACTCTATGAATTGCAGCCTTTGCACTCTTTAAAGTGTAGTGCTTATGATCAAGCAGATCATCTACAAGCAAAGGCATTCACAAGAGAACCACATTAATGTGCTTTTAAACGTGACCATGATGTGTACTCTTCATGGTAAACGTGGCATCCTGATTCACTGGTAGCCCGATATGCAACAATGAGGGCTGTGATGTTTTAGCTTCCAGATAATGTCTGTTGTGATGTTTCATTATATAGAGACAGAGTTTTAAACAAGCATTTATTGAAGATGCAGTTTTCAGCATTGGATATGGTTATTTGTTAATCAACTGTTAAACTATAGTGCTGCCCCCCTCACATGCAGGCCACTTGTGACATGCAAAGCCCCAGCAGGTGCACAGACTCTCACTGAGAAGGAGCAGGGGGTCCACCTGGGGCTGATTCACAAGGAATTTGATTTGTAATTGGACATCTTCTGTAAATACTAGCGGTTATGGTGTTTAACCTGGGGATGGACTACAAGCTGACCTCCGCCCACATGTGGGGGTCTGGAGTCAAGCTGCTCTGCTTAACTACAACATGGCCTCATATGTTTTCTGCAACTAATGTACCTGGATAAGTCAAAGGAATACAGCATCACGCCAGCATAACCTAAATCTTCTCTGCCCCATCTGTCATGCTCCTATGAATAGCTAAGGGGGTCCTTCCTGTAAGAGCCCCGTAAGCCTGTCCAGCTGAGACACACCAGATAAGTTTTCACAGGACTTAAAGATCCTCTGGATTCCCTGAGGAAGAGGAAGAGAGTAGCTGCAGAGCTCAGAGTGCTCCTCCAGACCAACCTGGACAACTAAGCGTCCCAACTCTGCGCTCAATTTCCTTTATCCAATATGTAAAGTCTGAGGGCAGGACACTTCTCACACGTCTTGGCTCTCTTACATAAGAAACGGACATGATAACGGGGCAGATATGGGTCACTTCTTAGCAGTTTCCTGCTCTGCTGGTGATGGCTGCACATGTGGCAGACATTGCATCTGTTTCCAGTTGTAAAATGGTGAGAGGAACCAGCTGCTGTCAGCACCCAGTAGACCTGATAGGCTGACAAAAAGCCGAGGCCTGATAACTACATTATCAAAGGCTTTCCTTCTTAGTTTTTTTTTGTAAATGTCTTAAAATGTGTTGTTGTTGGCTACGTCTCCTACGGTCTGCTCAAGAAATGTGGTTAGCGAGCTCAAAACAAATAGGAGTCGCTTCTTAATAAAGATGGAAGACATTAAGTCCATTGTAGCCACTGAAAAGACTTTTTTTTTTGAATTGCCAATGTGTTTTTCTGCTTCTGTTTTCATTTTAGAAAAAAACAAAGGGGAACTGTAGTCCTAGTTAATACCATGGTGATTTTACATGGAGGGTTAAACACCTGTCACAACTGGAATTCTGTATCGTCAGATCACAGAGTGAAGATTGTTTTTGTGGTTAAATATCAAACCGTCCACCATTTAAGAAGTGACCCTCCTACAGCCCTAATGTGTCACGATGCGACCTCAACTGGCTTCTTAGGCGTGACAGATTCAAGTGAAAGGGTGAGACAGCTGGCAATGTCAGTCCATAACTGATGCTGGACATTAGTCGGGTTGATACTGAGGAATATTCAGTACAGTTGAAGTGTATTTGTGAAACAAAAGCAAATCATTCCAACCTCACATCCACTGTTGGTTTCGGTTCTGAGGAGCGAGCCTCGTGATTCATGAAAGCTGTGTTGCGGGAAGGGGACTGCTGCCTGACAAAGCTCCACTGTGAGACAGACTCTTTTGGGAATACATGCTTGAAAGTGCAGAAAACTGTATGTTATCAGTTTGACAGTTGAGCTGCTTTACTTTTCCTTTGTTTAGGAAAGATCCCTCTGAGGAATAGATTTTGCGGTGAAAGAATAGTAATAGAAGACACAGAGCAGCTCGGGGCTCGGACAGCGAATGGGGTTGATGGAGGTTTTGTCGAAAGGCTACAGTCTCATCTTTGTCCTCGTCTTGTCTTTCTCTAAGAGATGGTGTTTGACGTGTCCCAGACTCACCCACTGACAAATGTGTCTCCTCTAGCATGACATGTTGCTCAGTTGTAGTTCTGTAATTCTGTCTGTTTTTTTCTTCTTGTCAGGTTTTAAAATGGGTCGAAGAGACAGTTCAGGCCATGAAAGTCCACCTGCTGTCCTCCAATCATGACAGCGCCCAGGAGAACAAGTGGGAAATGCCCTTTGACCCCAGCCTCAGAGAAGTCACAGTATCACTCAGTGGACCAGCACCACAAATTGAACTCAGTGATCCCTTTGGTAGACAACACTATGTTTTCATGCCCTAATAATTATAATAAAAAGTATTTTTGCATTGGAAAGACTGATTTTGTCTTCTTTTATTCAGGTCGTGTAGTTGGTGAAAAGCAGGGTCTCAAAGAGCTGTTGAACATTCCCAACTCTGCTCGTGTCATTAACCTAAAGTTTCCCAGACCTGGGGCTTGGAAACTGAAGGTAACTAGTTCATCCGTCTGTTTCTTTGTCTATTTAATGACTGTGAACTAACAGAATACTATTGTTTTTTTCTCCAGGTGAGCTGCAGTGGGCGTCACACTCTGAGAGTCACAGGAGTTAGCAACTTAGACTTCCGGGCTGGCTTTTCTAGTGTGCCTGTCTCTGAGTTTAACCACACCAAAGAAAGGCCGATAAAAGGTGTGAGGCATGTTTCTGTTAGATTCTTTAGTCTTCTTCACCAAAAGGAGACGATCACTTCACTGTAGTCTTTGTCTCTTCTAGGTCTTCCGGCCCATGTTTTGCTGAAATGTACCGGGCTGAAGCCTCCGGGTCATCTCAGCCACGTGGAGCTGATGTCAGGCTCGGGTCGGTCTTTACGCACAATCCCTGTCCCTCTGCCCTCTGACCTCGGCCAACAAGGACTTTGGAGTCTCCCGGATTTCCGCACCCCCTCCCAGAGCTTCTTCATCAAGGTGACAGGCAAAGATGAGGAGGGCTTCCGCTTCCAGAGGCTGTCCAGTGTCTCCTACACCAACATCATTCCAGGCAAGACAGCCTCTCTCTTTGAAGACGCTCCGCACAAAAGCCACTCGGCAGCGTCTCACACCTCGTTAATCTCTCTGCTGATCTTTAACCTTTGCTTCCTCCCTTGTGTAGATCCTCCAGCTGTGAGCATGTCTGATGTGGTGCAGGGCTTCTACATGCAGCCCGCTGTGATTGCCTGCTCAGTGAAGAGTGACATTCCCTACAGGCTAAGATTCACTAGAAGTGGGATTACACTGGGAGAGGAGAAGTTCTTTCAGTGAGTCTCTCCTCTGTTTACTCACCACTCCGTAACATTTGGCTCGCCTTACTTCTGATCCCTAGAGATGCTCATGTGCTTATTATGTGCTGCAAAAAGCATAAATTAGCTCACTCTCTATTCTTACCAGGGAGCATGTCTGTGAGGTATTAGTGCCACTTGTGTTTTATTGTCTAATCTGTCAGGAAGGAGGTGTACACAGTCAATTTTCTGAACATTACATCTTTAAATGTGTCATTTCTAAAGATGAACAAAGAAGCTATTCTTTCTCAGTTGATGCTCTGCTTTGAATTATGTTCACAAAAGTGCAGCTGATTGTGGTGAAAACTCATCCCAGTGTGTGTGTGTGTGTGTCAGAGATACTCATTGAAAGTGACATAAAATAGGATCTTGTTGCTACAGCCAAAGAACTAAATGTGTCTTTGTATCAGGACCTCTGCCATAACATCATGGGAAATTACCAGTGCATCAGCTGAGGATGAAGGTCTGTATGAATGCATAGCGCAGAGCAGCGCAGGACAGGGCCGTGCCTTAACACAGATGTCCGTAAGAGGTACGTCTCACACACACACACACACATACACGAATGCAAGCACATGCACACTTCAACCTTGTTTTGCATGCAGAAAGGTTTGAAATGAGAATCAGATTCATGATACAAAGCACTCCAGCACAAACATTTGTATTAGTTTGTCCATCACTGATTGTTGTGTTTTTTTACTCAAACAGAACCTCCTCCAGTCCTAAAACCAGCGGTGAATGCCACTTCCTCTGTGGGAGGTGTTGCTGTGCTATCGTGCCAGGTAGAAGGCTCCGTGCGCCACAACTTGACCTGGCATCGAGCAGGTCGCATCATCAAGGCCCCCACAGGGAGGGTGAAGCTGCTATCCAACTCGTCCTTACAGATCAGTGCGGTCCAGACTCAGGATGCTGGGGCGTACCACTGTGTGGCCGCCAATGCTCACGGAGACAACAGAATCACTGTGTGGCTTCATGTCCCAGGTACGCTACAGCAACACCCTGCAGGTCATCTGTTTAAACACTTAACACGCTGGGGCCTCATGGCCCTGCCACCCTACCAGCATCTGGTTTGCATTATTGGTTTAACCTCCTCGCAGTCATATGAGCCACTTCCTACTCAGAAAATGCTTTTCATCAGACAGATTTGATGCATGTAAAATGTGTTTTTTATTGTTGGTATGCCCTCAGATGGTTGTAATCATTTTTAAAAACAGCCAAATAAATGTAAAACTCCTCTCTACAAAGGCCTAGTCATGATGTCAGACACGGAGTGCCTGGTAATTGCATTACAGACCATATCATCAAGAGTTTACTGTTGTTAAACTTGTGATAGTGAAGTTATAAATTACATCATGCAGCAGTGATGAGGCCCTGAGTCATCGTTTGTTTTTTGCCTCTGTTTGACTCCAACTGTAGAGGCTCCTTCTGTGGTAATTCACCCCAAGAGCCAGGCGTTCTCCCGAGGGGATGAGATCCGCCTCGTCTGCTCAGCATCCGGCTCCCCCTCTCCCCAGCTCTTCTGGAGCCATGACAACATATTCCTCACTAATCGGCCGAGGTAAGGGAACTCTCAGCCCACTCAACACCTCCAGCACAGTGGACTCAGAGTCATTACATTCCACTTTAACTACATGCATGAATGCCACATCTTGCTTGCATCACTCTGGAGATTTACATCTACCAACTATTTTTTTTATTCCAAAATAAGTTCAATGTCTGAGTTTCTGTCATGATACCCATAAATAGCAGAACTTATTTATTTCTGCACATGTATGGAACAGGTTAAGTCTAAAGCAAGATGGAGTTTTGACCATTAAAGGGGCCCTTCGAGAGGATGCTGGGAACTACACATGTCTGGCAACTAATGACGCTGGCACTGCCTCTCAGTCTGTGTTACTTACTTATGCAGGTAAGTCAGTATATTGAGGATGCTAGTGTGAAAACTGTTACTGTTTTGAATAATAATAACAACAACAACTGACAACAACTAGTAGTATAAAAGGTAGTAGTATAATAACAACAACAAAATTCATAACCATCATTTGTTCTTTATTCTATTACCATTCATTCAATTCAAACTTGAAAATAAGGAAATGCATTTTTGCCTTTCTGTATGTTTCACTATTCCTCAGCAGCATTTGATTTGAATGAATCAGTGAATAATATCCTATATATAGAGTTTTGTAATGGATTTGAACAGAGCACAAGCGAGTGTGGCCCCATGCTGTCTTGTCTCATACAACCGGATATTTCTCCTCTTGTTTTGTGAGCACTGACAGTTGTAAGCCTGACGTTTCAGTCATGGCTATCAGTTAGTGGTTGACAGAAACCTCAACACTGATGGACTGGGGCACCCTCTTTCAAGGGTATGCTGGTTTTATACACACATTTGTCTCTGAATGTCACTTTTAACAACATTGATATGTCAAGACAGCCAGAGCCTTGTGAAACTGATGATCTCATCCTTTGAGCTCAGCTGCCTGCTTGTTCCAAAGGCATCTATACCGGCTTTGTTGACAGGATGTGTGAGAAATTGAAGCATAGTTTTTATACATATTTACCTCTGGTTTTTTCATAGTTAAGCTACTATTGCATTGCTATTATTTCTACATACTGTATAGCAGCACTGTGTACAAAGCTACTACATTGCTATACAATAAAAATCCATATGAAGTGGAAGTACATCTGAAGTTTCTCTTTCTCCAGAGGGGCCTAGAATAACAGTGGTACAGCAGGTGGTGCTTGTATCTGTTGGTGGTGATGCGACACTGGAATGTCAAGCCACAGGAGTTCCTCGTCCCCTTGTCCACTGGTTCAAAGGTAAGTTGCAGTCAAACAGTGGATACATCACTACTGGTGGGAAAGGTTAAAGACCGACAGACTTATTCCGTTTGTTTCCAGGTGAGCTCGAGGTGGGGTCAGCTCCCTTTGTTGAACAGGATGTGCACCGTGGGACCCTGCACATTCGAGGCGTCCAGCAGGTTGATGCTGGTCAGTACAGCTGTGTGGCCAGCAGCTCTGCTGGAACCTCCACTGCCACTGTTACTTTGGATGTTGGAGGTGAGACAAGACTTCAGGGTTCACACGGTGCTCAAATACTCAAAACTCATACCAAGGAATATTCATCTCTTGCTATTCATTCTTCTACTATTTTTCACTGCACAGTGGGCCCATTGTTCTCTGAGGCACCCGTTGATGTGACAGCTAACGTAGGGGAGAACATCTCCCTCCCCTGTGTTGCCCGTGGTTTCCCGCAGCCTTCAGTGACCTGGCACAGACAGGACGGCAGACAGATTCTTACACGAGCAGACAGACACGGTCGAACAATGCAGCTGGAGAACGGACATCTTCTAATCCAGAGTGAGTTATCCATGAAACACTATCATAGCAAGGAGCTTTGGTTTGCAATGCAGGGTAATACATCTCCTTAGTCTCCTAGCACTGACCAGCGTGACTGAAAGTTTCTGAGGGATTATATATAGAAGAGGTGCAGCCTTTCATATCGAATTCAGCAAAGATTTTCTTAAGAGAGTGGGCAACAGGATATTATTCCTGTTACAGTACATAGATGGCTCTGAGTATCTGTTGTTCTAAAAGCACTATTCTGGTCTGTGAACCGCTCCCCTAAAAATAGGACACGTCAAATCAGTGCTGTTAATCATTCTGCTAGTGTGGGTGTCCCTTAGTCCATTTATTTCTTCTTGGTTGAGGCAGTAGTCTCATCAGGGCAAGGGGAATCTAAGTTGTGAAGTCTGGAGGTATTTCAGCCTGCAACGTGACGAATCTTGGCCACTGAAGGTTATCCTTTGTGCTCCTGAGACTAAATGTTTATAGTGTGCATAATATCATAGTAGAGGCGAATGGACGTATTTATCTAGGCTGCTTCTGTCAGTGTTTCCATTTGTGGCTGCTGCCTGACCTAATTAGTTCAGTCTGTTGCAGATGGCTTTATTTATTTTTTTTACCTGCCATTGGTTTAAAAATGTCTTTTTTTGTATTGTGTCACAAACTCCTACCCCTCACTTGTTACTTTAATGCTTAATGTCTTGTCATCACCCATTTTAAACATGGGCCAGACTATCCAAACACAACAAGTGAATCATACATTGATCGTCCAACATGTGATCTCCAGGGAATCTTCGGAGTTGGACATGTGTGTCAGCTGGCTGGCAGCTGAGCCAAAGCCATGAATCCCATTATTTCCTATTTTTAACTCTTAATTACAGCGCAGTCAAACCAATAATGCCACTTGCCATTGAGTAGACAACTTAACTGTTATTAGCGTGGACTTATTTGTCAACTGTTTCCTTCCTTGGTGAGAGCACAGACCCCACTAGCCTCACATGTAAAGAATGTAATGGGTTTCACTTTGTTGTTTGACTACAGGTGTCTGGCTGGATGATGAAGGGCTGTACATCTGCGAGGCCAAGAACCAGTTTGGAACTATCAAAACTGAGGCCAGAGTTAGTGTCACTGGGCTGGGTAGGCTTGTCTAAACTCCATATACTGCATGAGGTTTAGAAACACTTGCAGCTAAATCCATTTGTACACTTAAAATACTTATAAATACATGTTTCTACTATTTGATATTTATATTTATATACTTTTGTTTCCTGTAGAACCCCCACTCTTGGCCCAAGGAGCCCCAGTGATCACTGCTAGCCTCGGCCAGTCCCTGAGTATTCCTTGCATGCTGTTGGATGGTATACCACTTCCAGAAAGACACTGGTCCCAAAATGGAAAAGCTGTAAGGCTTATTTACTTACTATTGTCTAACTCTGTTGCATGGATCACATCTGTGCCTTCGTATCACAGCAGCCTTTTTTGTCTTTCTTTCTTTTGAACAGGTTCGGTTGAACGGGAGGGTGTTCCTGAGGAGTGATGGCAGTTTGAACATTGAAAAAGCCATCCCAGAAGATACCGGGACGTACGTGTGCACTGCTGTGAATGTAGCAGGCTCCACAAACATCACAGTCAGTGTGGAGGTCCACGGTAAGCGAGTATCTTAAAGGAGAACTCAACAGTTTTGACAGCTCTAGTACATACAATAAGCCCATGTTTACATTTTCATTTGTTCATTAATTAAATAAAAAAAGAAAGTTAGTTCAATGAAGGTCAAGGTTTAGATCCAGTAGGTGGGTTCTAAACCAGTTGTGGCCAATCCTGGTCCTCAGGGGCAACAGCCCTACTACCCCTGTAGTTACAGCTTCTGATTGGTTGAACACACCTGATCCAGGTAATTAGCAGGGGGATAGATAGAAAACAAGCATAGTGAAGCTTACGGTTTGTAATGTTCTTGCGGATTAGCTAAGATCTTTGCACTTGTTTAATCTTTGGACAGAACCAGGTTAGCGGTTTCGCCCTGTGTTCCTGCTAAGTTACGGGCTCCTGGCAGGTGTGGACCAAAGATTGTAGACATTCAGGCCAACAATGTGCTGACTCAGCATGGAAAACAATATCTCAATGGCTTGACCAGCTGCTGACCTGCTGTCATCACAGTGAGAGGCTTCATTTGCTGCGCGCTTTGATGAAAGGTTCATCTTGCTCATCGGCATGTAATGACAGACGGGCAAAATTACGGTTCATCAGCAGCTAGTAATAAAGAAAAGCTTCAGGCGCTGATACTTTTGGCAGGTTAAGGCCGGTGACAATGCTGTGGGCTCATTTATTCATGGCCAGCTGTGTTCTGTGACCTACTTCTTCCACAGTGCCCCCAGAGATCAGTGCTGGTCCCTATCACTACATTGCCAATGAGGGCGTAGCCATCACACTATCATGCAAGGCCAGCGGAGTTCCCAAGCCAAATGTTGTCTGGTCCAAGGTAGGATATCACACACAGCCCAAATCTACTTGTCTTAATGATTGCTATGGCTGCATCCCATAAACTCATGCATGACTAATTGACTAGCTCTGGTCCCCACAGAGTTATCAAGAGAGGATCACGCCTGGCATCCATTCAGCTTAAAATGAATCATCATTAAGACTTTGTAAATAATTGTTGAAACCGTAGCCATGTCAGCAGGTTACAATCAAATAAAAGCAAAGATCAACATCCAGTGCTGCAACAGTGATGCAGATATTTCTGCAGTGATATGTTTAATTTTGAACCAGACCATAAGTGGGCTATTAATGTAACCTATACCAACATAATGATAGTAATGAATCATGCTCGTCTTCATTTACAGTAATAGTAATGATTCACTATTACTGCTTAAGTCATCAGAAATTGGCATTAATAAAAACGGTTTTCAATACACCCTTATCACTCCACACTGCCTTCAGCAACCTCCTAAATCACTTGAATTTACATGAAAAATAATTATCAGTATTATTTTTCTATTGGCGTATGAATCTAACAATGCAGTTTCACTTTCTGGTCTTATTTTTGTCTGATTTGCCAGAGCACTTTACAAACACCACCAACAATAACAGTTCATATTGCAATCAAGACTTGATTAACCTGACCAGGAGGGATGTAACCATGGCAACATTACCATATTGCTCTTTGGCTGACAAATCACTCAGAATTTTATTGTACCTTAGAAATCTATTTAAAACCTTTCTCGCAGCACCAACCAGTACAACGCAGGAACAAAAAGAAATGTAACCTTTCTACCAGACTGCTTTATGAGCATAGATAAGGCACAATCACATTACTTCTGTACAGTTAGCTATTATGCTAAATAGTCATCACCAAAGTGGTTGAAAGCAGTGATTTCATGAAGAAATAAAAGGACAAATAAGGAATAAATAAAAGGATCATGTAGGAAACAACAGCTGCTTATGTTCGATCAGCTGTTGTTTTCCTACATGATCATGAAGTGAGCCACTGATCTCTTCTCTGCTTTTTCCCCAAAACATTTTGAGATTAGTGCTCAAGAGCCAAGTACATTTCTTTTCTTGTCAGATAAAACTGAATCTGTTAAAGTAATTTGTGTTCAAAGCAAGTGCATGTGCAGAAGGCTGCATTCTCATTTGTGTGTGCTGGGAATAGAGAGCAACGTAGAGGGATGCTCTGTGCTTACGTTGGACATCAAAGGTTGGGCTGTAAACCCTAAACTAAACTTTGCCTCCCTGTGCTGATGTGTCGACAGCTTTTATCTACAGTATATTCTGTCTGGTCTTGTGCCTGCTTGTTCCACCAGGGGAGGCAGCCTCTGCCAAGAGACAACTCCTATCTTCGGTCAGAACCTGATGGAGACCTCTACATCCCCCACCCGACTGCTAACGATGCAGGCATCTACATCTGTACTGCCACCAGTCCTGTGGGCTATGCCAGTCGAGAGATCCAGCTCAGTGTAAACAGTAAGGCAAATCAATGTTCGACCACAATCAATGCGCCCTTTAGTGAAACAGTGTCTGATCTGTGTTTATAGTTTAAGTTCAGAGTAGAGAAATCTGATTCAGAGATACGAAGCAGGTTGAATAAAGAACCTACATGGTTCTCTTACAAGTCCTTTCCCTTTTTCTCAAGCCATGCCTAAGATAATGAATGTGAGTGGCCATGACAACATCATCGAGCTGGCTGCAGAGGTGGGCACAGAGGTTGTTCTCCCATGCGAGGCCCAAGGGAGTCCGTCTCCACTGGTCACATGGAGCAGAAATGGGCATCCCATCCCTCCTGTCATAGCTGGGTAAGAGGAAGTCTTCGCTCACTCTAGCAAACATGCTGCAAAATCAGTTAGACGTCATATACAGACAAATGTTCCCACCATACCTTACCTCTGACCTAACCAAGATCTAACTCCGCTTTTACAAGTGACTCTGAGTGAAGCTGGCTGTCATTCAGAGCAATGTTTGGAGTTCACTTAGAGATGCCTTGTGAAGGGCGGAAAGGCAAGAGGCTGCAACAGTGCTGGAGAGCTGTGTGTGGGCTTCACATGTCGGCTAAACGGAGGAGAAACATCTGGTCCCACATGGTTCAGTGATTCCCAGCTTTCATGTGTGGTCACTCCAGTTGCAGACGGGCTGGCTGAGTTGGAACATGGAGTGGATGGATGGCAGACAGATTGTCCAGGCCAGACACCACACTGAATGGTTTTGGGTAGATCGAAGAATGACAGAGGGGGTTTGTGGAGCTGTGGTGACTCAGATATAGTAAGACTTGTGTGGGCCCAGCAAGAAAGAAAAGGTGGGGGAGTATTGGGGGGAGGGAGGGGGGTGCCAGGAAGTGGGGAGGAAAACGAACTGACAGAGGAACAGATACAAGCCATGTCTGCCTGATGTCCAGAATCCCTGGGGTGCCTCAACAGTAAAACAACATGCTGAGTCTTTACTGGTCCTGTCTGATGAGAATAACACATCTCTGTGAACAACCCCCACATCAGCCCATACTTTGCATATGCAGGACCCACGGTAACAGGCAAGCTGTGTAAAAGGAGATTCCTTCTCTCCAGCTACACTCAGTGGGTCAGAGGAAGGGGGTGCTGATTGCTGAAATAACTTAACTCAGTGGGCAGTAAGGTTTCTGTTCTAGCTGTGTGTTTAGCCCAGCACAAGCAAAAACAGAGAAGGGGAGTTGTGTGAACACACACACACAGCTACTCAACACCATTTCAGGGGATTTGTTCACTCTAGGTTTGATCCTGACGAGGCCAATTTGTCCCAGTTAGAGTGTGAAAGCACATGATTTGACACTAAGGTGGGGTGATGGATGGCTGAGAGGGCTGGCTCCTGTCATGTGTGTTTGAGCTTGCTGCTTTACTCCTGAGGAGCAATGCTCCGGTCTGAACACAGGCTGACCACTGCAGAGGCAATCACTTGGTTACAATGGTGAATGCTGCTGGCTCTTCATTAAACCATATGTAGAGCTGAAGTCCAGCCGCCTGTGCTTCCTGCTCACTTCCACTCACATGAACATGTTGTTGTAATTCAGTTGCTTAGCAGACTCACTTATCTCAGATAAATCACAGAGGTGTGTTTATATTTGTATATACTGTACATTTATACAGCTGGAATGCTTCTATTGCAAACGCCCCTTTAAAGCAGCTTTAGCTACTCTAACTTACATGTAATTGCTGCAGTTGTTTTTGCTCCGAACGATTTCTTGGAGAGGAGGTTAGTGTATGTGATCGCCTCCATCTGTCCGCTTGTTTGTCTGTGACTAACGTCCAGAAAACAAATGACCGGTTCTGCATAGACCTACACAAACGTCCATGCAGGCAGTCATCAGTCTTCAGTTTTTTTGTGAGATCATAACATTTCCCACAGTAACACTGTGAGGTCAAACTCTGGCTGCTTTGCAAAATGAATTTACCCCTGACAAAGCTGTGAAAGTAGCAACTCACTGAGGAGATTATGAGATTAAGACTCAGCGTCCTCTTGTTCAGAACTTTTGTCCATCAACCATATTTCTGTTACTGGATAATGCATTTGTAGGATCATTGCCCTCCAAGCGGGAGACTGGAGTCCGCATCCCGACTTTGGCCTACCTCCTTAGGCAGAACCCCAGTTGTTCATAGTTTTAGATAAAAGCGCCTGCTAAATGTAAATGTCTCTTTAATGCAACAAAACAATAGAAATACAAAGATGCCATTACCACCTTACAAGATACGAGGTATTCAACTTGTATTACTTGTCTTGTATTTCTGAATTTGAAACTCAGCAAATTAATTTGAAAGTACTGTGGAAAATGCAGCATTATGGTTCACTGTTCTCTCAGTGAGCCTCTGTTTTCATCAAATCATATTGAAATTGTAAACAGAAGTAACACTGCATCTTTGATTAATATTACAATATACATTAGTAATTTGCACCACTATTAATTATCCAATACTATAAACACTGTGAAACCTTCATAAATATTACACTATTTATGTGATGATCTAGATGCATGCTATACTATATAAATGGAACATGAGGAAAAAAGTCTCTTTGAAACAAGAACACCTCGTTTCCCAAAACACAGCGGCTGTAGATCTTCTGTGACTCACGGAGCTTTGTGCTTTTTTTCCATGTCTTTGCCCTTGACCCCTAACCACTCCCCAGGTTCACTGTTTTGCCTTCAGGCTCTCTGAAGATCACTGATGTGCGCCTGATTGATACCAAGCTGTACACCTGCACTGCAGAAAACCCAGCAGGCAACGTGTCCCTAAGCTACAATTTACACATTCAAGGTAACTCCGTGGCTCTTATTTAGAAAGTTAACTTCTTGTAAAACTTAAAATGTGTGCTTTCAAAATGATGATACATTCCACATGAATACATCATATAACATGTAAAATGGGTGAAATATGTGTAGGCGTCTGACAGATGTGGTGAGACATGCATTTAGGATGTGTTTGTCTTTCTGTCCTCAGCAAAGCCCAGGATTCAGCCAGCACCTTCTGTTCTAAAAGCCCTGATGGGCCAAACAGTGATTTTGCCATGTGTGGTCCAGGGTGAGCCAAGCCCTGAAGTCAGCTGGTTTCACAATGGCCTTCCTGTTGGCCTCAAGAACACTACACCCTTCAGGATCCAGCAGGTCAGCCTGGCTGATCAGGGCACCTATCAGTGTGTGGCCAAGAACAGTGCTGGTCAGAAGACCCTGGAGATCAAGCTGGAAATTCTTGGTGAGTATCAGCAGCTCACTGTGGTGTGGGTTAGTTCACATTGAGATGTACAGTAGCTGCTGTATGCAGTTAAATTAGAAAAGTGGCTCATGATGTGTCTGACCATGTCAGAGTTATTGACAGTTTTCTAAATGGCCACATTAGACGGTCAAACGGGTGAAATGGTACCATTCAGATATGTGGAAGACGGTGCCCTTTTTCTTTAAGAATACATTCTCAATGTTGCACTTGGTTGTTAACATAACAAGTGACAGAAATAGTTTTGTCAAGAATTAACAGTGACAGCTGGAGAGAAAAAAATCAAACTGTGGCTCCCTTCTCACCTCTGCACAGCTGGTGAACCTCACCATGAAATGGGTGTGAACGTCACATTTTTGGTTTTGGAAAACTGCAGGTAATTGGTTTCTAAAGCCCATATGAACTTGTCTGAATTGATGTAGGCTCGGTACTCTCTGGCCTCCTTGTCAAAGAAAGTGTTGGGACAAGTGTGACTATGAGGTGAATCAGAGAGAGTTAGAAGAAGGATACCAGCTCATTTTGTCAGCTCCTTAAAAACATGATCAGTTTTATTACTGTGACTTTGCAATAAACTGATTAGAAGTTTACCTTTGAGAAATCTAAAATCTTAGGCCTACAACAAACCCTGGATGGCATGAAGGCTTCTCACACCTAGACTAGAACAAATCCCCATTACACTTTAATTGAATGCCCACTGTATTAACTAACCTTACACTTTGTGCTTTTCTCCTCCCACAGAGGCCCCATCCTTTGCAGAACCTGGAGATACCATCATGGAGAAAGTAGTGAACAGCAAGGTCATCATCCCCTGCCCTGCTGAAGGTATGAAATGATTCACACATGAGTCAGCCTTGGACAGATTAGGCTTACAAAAATAGGCCAGTGAAAGATTTGGAGTTCAGGTGCAACTTTACAGAGTGTGACTAGGGCTTTAAAGTGAATGTCTTTTTTTTTTCAGGTTTGTTTTTACAGCAAGAGAAAATTCCACTTTCTTTCTTAGAAGATACAGCCTCTTTTTTTTACCACAGCACCCAGAGACACCGTGTTGTCTATATTTAACAAAGTAGTTGACGTTTATCAATGTACAGTGAGGGTTGGTGTATGTCTGCAGAAGCACTGATGGATACTGGATACTTATCCTCTGATAGCCCATGCAAACAGGTATTGTTTGTGTGGGACAGTGCCATAGTAACCAGCTCTATGAGAGAAGGTGAGGACTGTGTCTAATGTGGAGCAACAGCTGGAACATCAGTCTGCCTGCTGCCTCAGTGAGCCACATCTGCTTTCCTCTGTGTCAGGGCCTGCTGGGAGAGGAATCCTAATTACAGGCTGCCGCCGGCAGATAAAGGACAGAGATGTCTGAGGTGCACCATGAAGCACAGGAACAGGAAGCTGAAGCTGCACTAGCCCTCCTTCCATTCGAGGCAGGCAGGCAGACTGTACCAGGCTTCAGAGTTGCTCATACAGAAATGCTTGATTCTCTCATTACCCTAGAGAGGCAGCCAGGAGCAGGAAACGAGGATTCCCTCATTGTTCTCCTGGGATCTATCTGTATGAGAGAGATAAAGCACATCCTGCCCGAAGGATATTATTAATTCACCAACAAGCACATTGCATTTGATAGAGGTAATTATTTGAGAAACACGTGGAAGAGATAATCTCTGACTTCGTCAGCCCCAGCAAATAAATTCAAAGTCTACTAATGAGATCTGTTAACATCTAAAACAGAACATCTGTACACATTTCCTCCCAGCAATGAGATAATGAATTTGCTTCAGAGCTCCTTAACTCTAAACATGTGTTCAGAGAGGCAACGGACGATAACATTACCTTTGGTTATACTGCATTTCCTCAGGGCTGCATTTTGATTTGTGGAAGTGTGCTCTACTTCATTTCTCTGGCTCATCTGTGTTGTTTGTGTATGTGACACCTCTGTAAATAGAGCCGTGGCGTTCGATTCACCGCTCTACTGCACTGCTCTCGCACTGCAACTTCTCTGTTGTTGTCCCTGAGAGTCATTTGTGTTGGTTACAAATTCCTCCACCTTTTCCCCATTCCAACTTTCTCCTCTTGACCATTTCCAGCTTTTCCACCCAGTAATCCACAGAACACATCTGTTTCAGACTCCGGCGTCTACACACAAGTGCCTTTGAACTGCTTGTTCAACCACTATTCTTACTGCTCAAGACTCTCACCTTGGTTTTTGGTAATAAATCTTCCTGCTGGTATTTTAAATCTTACAGCTCTCCGGCACACTGTGTCTTATTTATATGTCCCTTTTTATGTGACTCTGACCTTGAAATGTTAAGCTTGCAGGCTACAAAGACTCTAACACTTTTGGCATGGTCTGCCCTGCTGTCCAACAGATAAATGTAGAGCTGGCTTTTTCTACTCTGGGCCACTTGCCCATTAAGTTTTCCTGTAGAGGAGCAGAGAGATGGAAGTAACTTTTCTTCTTGTCAGACACGATCAATAAAGCTCATTTTATAGTCACTCAGAATCTTTTCTTGTCCCTGCACCTGCAGGTTCACCTCACCCTAAGGTACGCTGGTTCAGGAATGGCCTGGAGATACACCCTGAACAATCAGAGTTCTCTGTGGCGAAGGACGGAGCTCTTGTAATTAACACAGCGTCTGCCAGCCACAGCGGGGACTTCAAGTGTGTGGCAACCAATGAGGCAGGCTCTGTGGAGAGAAAGACTAGGCTCAAAGTAAATGGTACGGATTTAGTTATCTACCTTATTTTCTTCTGTTTTCAAAATACATAGCACACTAATAATTCATTTGTGTTTATGATGTTTTAGTTCCCCCCCAAATCCAAGATGATGGCCAATCACAGAACCTCACTGTCACCTTGAAGCAACCTCTCACTCTAGGCTGTGATGCCTTTGGAATCCCCTCTCCAACAATCACCTGGACTAAAGATGGTCAACCTGTGAGTTTACCAACATGAATCCTTGTTCATATGAAATGTAAAAGTCAGGTTACATGTGACTGCATACCTCAGCAGAGTCACTGTTTGATATTCAACTGTACTATGCCACCAAGTGGCCGTCATTCTAATTACAGCTAAACACAAGGATGCTCTGAACTGCTGTCTGTTTTCTGTAGGTGGGTACTCCGGGGGTGTATCTGCAGAATGGGAATAGGCTGCTCCGAATTTACAGAGTACAGCCTGAACATGCAGGAAAGTTTTCCTGCACAGCTCAAAACTTGGCTGGAGAGGCCCGTAGAGAATATAACATAGTGGTGCAAGGTGAGCCAGTGACATCACTGCCAATTGCTCATTATCTCATTCATCATTTTGACCGATCACATAAATGCGTCAAATAAACTAACCAATGTCTTTCTGCTACAGCTCCTCCAGTAATCTCAGGAACATCCAAACTGCAGGAGTTAACTGTGGTTCTGGGCCAGGAAGTGGAGTTTCAGTGCAAAGTGAGAGGGCGACCAGCACCCAGAGTAGAATGGAGTCGTGATGGAGAGTAAGCGCCACTCCAACACTTTGATATGACATTCAACAGAACAGACCGTGAGCAGTGTTGTATTGATCTACTATTTCTTCCTCTCCCTAGGGTTCTATCCCGTGATGGAGATCCCCACGTGGAGTTTCTGGAAGATGGCCAGGTGTTGAAGGTGAAGTCAGTAAGACTGAGAGACCAGGGCCTGTACCAGTGTCTGGCCAGTAACAACGCAGGAACTCAGATGCGCCAGTTCAGACTCACAGTGCAAGGTCTTTACTTTTCTGCTGACTTTCATGTGCATGTTTGCCTCCACATATCACTGACTTTACTTATACCACGCTGCATGTGATATACTTGCCCAAGTTATTGCACATGCCATTTATTTTTTAAAGAGTCATCTCTGCAAAAGAGTCCAGTCTCTAGTGAATCCCTTCCTTCTGTGCTTTGGGCCAGTACAAAACTCACTGGCTCTTCTGTTATGTAATATGTTTTTGGTATTTTTCTCCAGCTCCCCCCACTATCAAAGGCCCTGCTGAGACCTCAGAGGTTTCAGTGGTGCTGGGTTTCCCTACAGTCCTCCCATGTGATGTTGAGGGTTCACCTACACCAAGTATCACCTGGCTAAAGGACAACCAACCCATCGTATCCAGTCCCGAGTTGACATACACCCGTAGTGGACAGGCTCTGCGACTTAGCTCCGCACAAGGACACAGCACTGGTCTCTACACCTGCAGGGCCTCAAATCCAGCAGGCACTGCTGTCAAACATTATTCTCTAAGTGTTCTAGGTAAGAGGCTTCTATACTTCTTACATATTAAAATAACTTAGAGAGAGCTTTTAATGTTTTTTTTTCTTCCCATCAGTCCCACCACAGATAGAAAGTGACTCTACATCAGTGACATTTGTTGGCCAGGAAGAGAAAGTGCGGATCAATGGGAGTTTAACACTCTCCTGTCAGGCCAAAGGTTTCCCTGAGCCCAAGGTTCAGTGGTTCAAAGACGGACAGGTGGGTGTGTCATTTTAACGGGCTCATCTCTTAAAACCCTCAAAGCTCAAACCTCTATCAGCCTCTGCTGGCAACCAAGAAGAATTACAACAAGTACCACAGAATTGACATCATCTTGCACAAACCACCTCCACTCTTCAGATTTTGTGTGATGAGTAAGCTCATTATTTATATCACAAACTTCAACGAAGAATCCAATGATTGAATACCATGACGCATAAATACAGCAATAGTTTTAATGTTTTTTTGCTATATATACCTTTTTGTGTGCATTTGTGCCAGTGTGCATGTTCTACAGAGCCTCCAGTACAGAGGAGGCATGAGCATTAGATGGATTTTGGATTTTTGGAACATTTGATTTGTGTTTTCAAATTTAAGCACGTACCAGCACTTGAAGTAAGGTAGAAATATCTCATGCTTTAATGCACAATTTCTTTAGTTGCTGAGTGGAACCTTGCATGCCGGCATTCAGGAGAGTGGCCACTTCCTCCACATAGAGAACGCCATGTTGTCCCACGAGGGACAGTACACCTGTGTGGTCACCAACTCTGCAGGAGAGGACAAGAGAGACTTCCATGTCACTATTCAGGGTTTGTTCAACTACGTGCACTCACCTTAAAAACAGTGAAATTGTATTTAGCTCAACTTTAAATGCAAACTTAATGTTTTTATGATTTTTATATTCCACCAGCTTTTTTACAATCTTGTGAATTTTGTGAATAGAAAGTGACGTGATGTTATTGTCCTGCCAGTTCCTCCGATCTTCCACCGGGTGAATAATAAGGAAGCAGCCTGGGGTTTAGAGAATGTGGATGATGACAACAATGAGGACATGGTAGAGAAACGCGAGGTGGTTTTAGGCCATCCAATCAGCCTGTCTTGTGAAAGTAATGCCATCCCCCCGCCCAAGCTCAGCTGGTACAGGAATGGACAAAAACTCACCTCTGCTGATGGGGTAGTTCTACTTCCAGGTCAGTGCAAACTCCTTTCTGTGCAATCTCAGTAAAAATTGTTTTGTAGAAGGCTTCATTAATTAATGGTTAAATTTGCTCTTCATGTATGGGTTTGTCCTCGTAGGTGGACAGGTGCTACAAATTGCGCGAGTGGACAAAGAAGATGCTGGAAAGTATACATGTCAGGCAGTTAATGAGGCTGGAGAGGACCACATGCACTTTGAACTGGAGATCCTAGGTAAGCAAGTGCACAATTTAGTTGTAACTAAAAAATATGTATTTCAAAATGGCACAAAATAAATACAGTTGTATTCACCTCCTTAGTGCCTCCTGTGATCATGGGAGCATCAGAGGAATTTATGGAGGAAATGGGAGCAGTGGTCAACAGCAGCGTGGTTCTCCACTGTGATGCAACAGGACACCCTGTTCCAGTCATCTCCTGGCTGAGGGATGGCCAGCCAGTGGACACAGACTTACAACACCACATCAGTGAGGACGGGGCACAGCTCCAGGTTAGTCACTGACCTTTAGGCAAATGCCAGCATCTATACAGATCCAAGTGTGACATATTGTATTGTGGGAATAACATTTTAATACCATGTTTCAGATCCTGAGTGTCCAGGTTTCAGACATGGCTGGGTATTTGTGTGTAGCTGAGAACATGGTCGGCACAGTTGAGAAACTGTTCAGCCTGAAAGTGCGAGGTAAGGCAAGTCTGTAACTCAAAGGGGAATTTCACTTGCTGTGTAAATGTCTCATGTAAACTGTAGTCTAAATGTTCATATTAATGTGGATGTTATTGAACTTTCTTTCATCATAAATGAAAATCTGCTGAGTCATGCTCTCCACCAGTGCAAAGCAACTTTGATTCTCTCTTCCAGTGCCTCCTATGATAATTGGCCAAAAAGAGGAGGACGTTAGTGTGATTGAGGGCCACATGGTGTCCTTGCTGTGTGATGTCCAGGCATACCCTGCCCCAGAGATCACCTGGACCAGAGATGGACACATCCTCCAGTTCAACAGCGGTATCCACATTCTGCCAGGTCAGCCCTTGGCCAGCTGCAATACTCGAATCATTATGTCAGCTGCATTTTTTGTTCCAATGTAATTGTGGCACAAATTTAACGACACCGTCTCATTTATACACTTTTTATAGGTGGTCAGATGCTACAGTTGCCCCGGGCAAAGCTGGAAGATGCAGGGCAGTATGTATGCACAGCTACCAACTCAGCAGGCCAGGACCAGAAGAGTATTCACCTCCGTGTTTATGGTGAGGGAAACACATGGTGACCCATCTGCACAATTCAGCTACATACACAGATGATCAAATCTCATAACACTGTCTAAGCAAAAGATGTTTACTTCAAGCCATCTGTGACTAAGAATACTTCAAGAGTGAATCATACCAATTTTGAACGAATCAGACTGAGAATATGCCCTCTCTTTATGTGCAACCCATCAGTCCTGCCAACCCTCAAGCCTCGTCTAGATGCTGAGTCAGACCCGGTTACCCCGCAGGTTGGCTCCTCGGTTACCCTGCATTGTGAAGCCCGTGGTGTTCCTGAGCCTGAAATCACATGGTACAAGAATGGCCTGCAACTGGCTCCGGGGAATGGACTGAAGATGGATCATCACCAGCTGGAGATCATAGGAGTTCAGGTCAGAAAAAGTGTTATTATGTAATGCATGTCTGCGGCTGCAAATAAAAGTTTTTGGCAGAACTCATGCTGACTTCAAGCCGTTACACATTAACATACACCGCCTGGCCAAAAAAGTGGCCACATGGACTTCACTAAACAAATAGGTAAAAGCCTTCCATTGGATAATTACTGCAGTGTATAATAAGTTCTAACTGGCAACACAATGAGCTCAGCTGACTACCTAAATGTACTTTATGACGAGGTTTTTCCGTTAGTGGATTTTTTTTCTTTGCTGATGGCTCAGGCATACCCAAGATGACTATGCTACATTTCATCGGGTTCAATTTGTGGAAAAATAGTTCTGGCAACATGAGACATCATTTTCCCACATGGATTGGTCACCACAAACCTTAACTCTACTGAGAATCTTTGGAATGTGCTGGAGAAGACTCCACACAGAAACTGAATCCCGTCATCAATACAAGGTCTTACAAGGCAAGAAATGAATGCAGCTCTGGGCGGAAATAAATATGGTGATACTGTATAAGTTTATTGAAACCAGAGCAAAAAGAAAGTGCGTTGTAAGCAAAGCAAAAAGACTTTTTGTATAAGTATACTTGTTTAACTTTCACATATCCATTATATAGCAAACACAGACCAAAAGACTCCATAGCTGCACATGTGCCAAGAAGAAGGAGCCAAGAACCCTATGCCTACAGTTACTACCCTAGTACCCTGTCTCACTATAATGACCTTGTTTTTGTTCCTAGATGGCAGATGGTGGCACCTACACATGCAAAGTGTCCAATGTGGCTGGACAGGTGGACAGGACATTTAGGCTGATGGTTCATGGTAAGATAAGTCTGTAATGGTCTCAAAGGAACAATTTCAACTGTCTCCAAAGAGCATTGTTTTATTGTACAAATATATTCCCACAGTTCCACCTGTCCTTGTTGGGCCTCCCAGTGAATCTCTGAACTACACCCTGGGGTCCCATGTGACCCTGTTGTGTGAGGCCACAGGGATCCCTGTGCCCAGCATCACCTGGCTTAAAGATGGAACCCCTATTGGTAAAGAGAAGTCAATAAATGGTTAATTAGATTAGTGGACATGTCAAGTGTGGCAACTAGTGTGAGTGAATATGTTTGCTGTCTAGAGAGCAGTCTGCAGTGGCAGTGGTCTGTTCGAGGGAACCGACTGGAGCTGGGGCCTCTCACTCTGTCTCATGCTGGAACATACACCTGTGTGGCCAAGAACAGTGAGGGGCAAACACAGAAAGACTACACACTTTCAGTGCAGGGTAAATTTGAGCACAATGAGATACACTTATCCTTGAAATGTGTGCGTATAGGCACAACTATGACTGAGGAGTGTTTTTAAGTGTCATTTAAGGATAATCCTTGTCCATTTCAGTATCTCCCACCATCCTGAACTCAAACCACCCGTCTGAAGTGAGTGCACCCATGGGAGAGGAACTAACCCTGGAGTGCAGAGCAACTGGCATCCCCACACCCCGCCTCAGCTGGCTGAAAGATGGAGTGACTTTAGGGGGATCAGACACCCGTCAAATCACGTAAGTCATTCGCATTCACCCAGCTTATTCAGTGCTCACAGAACTGTAGTGAGTAAGAGTGATAATTTTCTACAGCACATATTGCATATTGTAAACTGCTGAATTTGTTTTAACCGAAATACAAGAATCGATCAACAGCATTCCCCAAAGGCTTGGGAAATCATAACCATTGTGAAGGACAAAGTGCATTACAGAGGGATGTGTTAATAGAAAAACTGAGTCATTTATTGCCCTTTGCCTGATATCATCATGGCGAACGATACGAGCAGCTGTTTTACAGCTGTTCAGCAATTTATATGGTCACTGCAACAGCATCAGCCAGACGAAGGGATGTGAGAAAATTGTAGGACGATGATGATAGTGATGATGGGAAAGCAATTCTAATGTTCACTACTGGCGTGTACAAATAATTGATTCTGGTTTAGGCAGAAAAAAAACGATAAAATGGAGTGAAATAATGTCCATCTAATCCTCATGCATCCTCTGTACTGTGAAAATATTTTGTGTTTGTAACCTGGCAGTTTGACGCCCGATAGCAGTACGCTAACCTTACTGAGACTGAGTCCTGAGGATTCTGGGACATACACTTGCTTGGCTGTCAGCCCAGTTGGACAGGAGAGCAAAATCTACACCCTCTTTGTACTAGGTAAGTTTAAGCATGTAAACGTGTATGAGTTTTTAAATTAGTGCTCAAGCTCCTTAGTGACTTGACTGAATTATTTCTGCCTTGCCACAGTCCCACCTTCTATCTCTGGAGAGACCAATGTCCCCAGAGACGTGCAGGTCACACAGGACACCACGGTGACTCTGGAGTGTCTGGCAGCAGGAAACCCACCACCTCAGATTAGCTGGCTGAAGAATGGACATCCCCTGCTCCTCTCTCCTCGCACACACCTCCTTGCTGGTGACTCTGTGCTGAGGTCAGTTTAGACAGAGAAAGATAAACATGGTTATTTTGCAAAGAGATGTTTATAGGTGAGGTAATGCTAAATGTTCCCTTTCTTCATGAAAAAGGATTTCTCCTGTGCAGCTGTCTGACTCTGGAGTTTACACATGTGTTGCACGCAGTCAAGCTGGGCTTGCTGAACTCAGCTATGACGTCCAGGTCCAAGGTACAGTCATAACATACAGCAACATCCACTGATTTACCCCAGAGTTTCTAGATTTTATACAAATGTATATGTATTATCCACAGTTCCCCCAGGTGTGGATCATGTTGAACCAGTGGAACCTGTTACAGTCGTTCAAGGATCCTTGGTAACATTAACCTGTGAGGCTCGTGGTGTTCCTCCACCCACACTAACATGGATGAAGGACAGTCAGCCGCTGTCCCTTCACCACAACCTGCTGCTGGATGGACAGGAGACAAGGCTGCAGCTGCCTGACGTGGCTCCTTCAGACGCAGGTCTATACAGCTGCGTGGCAAGTAACCAGGCTGGAAGCAGTACCAAGAGCTTTAACCTCACTGTGCTTGGTAATAGCCCAAGAATATCACTATTTAATTTCTAAGTCAAAGGCATAATGTTAAACTCCATAAACAGCTGAGCCAAAACCTTCTTTATTCCAACCTAGAGCCTCCAAAGATCTCCAGCTCCAGCTCTCCTGAAGAGATAACCATAGCAGTAGACAGTCTTCTGGAGCTGGAGTGCTTAGCTACAGGAGTCCCACCTCCCACCCTCAGCTGGCTCAAAGATGGTCATCCGTTGGAAGGGACTGACATTGTTCAGCAGGATGGACAAATGATCAGGATTAGCAAAGTTCAGGTATGGATGACTGTGTTATTGTACAGACATGTATACAGCAGCTGTGAGAACTTGAACTATAAAGAATAGTTGATACTGATCAAACTGCACTTTGAAATAAAACGACAAAGCTAAACAACTACATTTACTTGTAATTTAATATTATTGACTATATATATTTGTGATGTACATCCTACATGAACATTTTAAATCTACATAGTTAAAGATGCAAAAAAGCACAAGGATTTATTTATATACCCGAAATTTAGATGGTCAGACAACTTGCAGACTGAAATTTTAACATAATCAAATCAGGCAAATGCAGCGTTGTTGAGCTAGAACCCATCAAACTGATTAATGCCCTCTCTCCAAAGGTCGAGGATGCAGGTCTGTACACCTGCTTGGCCAGCAGCCTAGCTGGAGAGGATGGAAAAAGCCACTGGGTTCGAGTCCAAGGTGACACAAGCTGTTTTTTGTGCATTGTTCAGATTAAATTCGTCCTATGCTAAACGTTGTTGCTCTAATGGCACCGCAGAGTCATTAGTTTCTCCACCTGCAGTGTAAAATCTAAAAGCTGCATTCATGCAAATCACTGGTTTAACTGTTGTTTCCACACACACTAAAACAACTGTCAAGATAGTGAGGTGAATTAAAAAACATTATCACAGCATTAACAACTACGTGACCCTTTATCCCACACATGCCACATGTTACTATATGTGTGATTTAGGCAAAAGGTGACTGGATCAGGATGATTAGGGTAATGTGACGCAGTAAGACTACACAGTGGCTTTCCAATATAAGTACTCGGCTACAGAATAAGAAGCTTCTGGTAACTCCTGTAAACTCCTGTAGTCAGTTGAAACCTGGTGCTGATTTCTGGGGAATTTATTTTGTGCAAACACATGATTTTTACACGTGACTTTAATTAAATTTGTTTACTGAGCTCTTGTGTCACCACTGGAAACTTTTTGTAATTCCCCTGAGTGAGGCCCACCACTTAATAACCAGTGGTTGTGTTTCAGTGCCCCCGACCCTCCTTGGCTCTGATGATGTGAGGACATTGACAGTGCCAGTTAGTGGACATCTAACATTGGAGTGTCTGGCAGACAGTGACCCCCCTCCCAATATTGAGTGGTACAAGGACGACACCAAACTGCAGGTACAGGATCAGGGGAATAAACTGGTATTGAACTAAAACACATCTTCTCCCACTTCTCTCACTCTCTCCTTTCTTCTGTCCTTTCAGCTGGGTGGTCGTATCCAGCGGCTGGCCGGGGGTCAGTATCTGGAAATACAAGAAGTCAAGTCTGAGGACAGTGGACAGTACAGCTGTGTGGTCACTAACATGGCTGGAAGCACCAGTCTGTTTTTTACAGTGGAGATTCTCTGTAAGTGCACTTGTCAATAAGAAGCCAATTTAAACACATTCATTTAAACACAATTCAACAGCCTCCTAAATCCAAGTCACTACATGGACAATGTCACCTTTTACTCATCTAGTACCACCAGTAATAAAGGAGGGCAGTTCAGTGGTGACTGCATATCTTGGCCAGGATGCAGTTTTACCGTGTGAAGTTGAAGGTGACTCTTCACCTACAGTCATATGGAGGAAAGATGGATTCCCTTTGTCCCAGGATAACAATAAGTATGCCGGTTTTAAGGTCAACCTGGTATTTCCAACATTATGTGTCATGCTTGATTAAATCTAAGCACTATTTTACCTTCATATTGTGAATACATTTCAGGTACACCATGTTATCAGAGGGCTCATTGCGTGTTCATGGAGCTCAGTTGAGTGATGCTGGTCGCTACTACTGCACTGTGTCCAACCAGGCTGGTTCAGATCATCGGGGAATGGATCTTCGGGTTTTCGGTAAAGATAAACAAAGAGTTACTTTGTGACTCTGGTTGTGTTTTAGCTGTAATTTTACAATATATAGCAATACATACGTTTTGATTACATATCAGTGCCGGTTGTGATTTTGGCATCATGTGTAATGCTGTAACACACACAGCCACTGTGGTTAATATGTCAAACAGAAGGTTTTCTGTCTCTTATTAGTGGGTCCTTCAATCAGTCCTGGTCCATTCAATGTGACAGTAACCACAGGGATTAGGGCTGTGCTAAGCTGCGAGACTACAGGTATACCTCCACCTAAAGTGTCCTGGAAGAGGAATGGCACTCCCCTTGATGTCAGTCAACTACCTGGAGCATACAGGTAAAGACTACGCCTGGTCTCTGGTGAAATGAAAGTGTTTCACAACTTACACAGCTGTTCACTTTCTTAAAACAGCTTCTAAGCTGATGCAGTTTTGTGTCTAGGTTGCTGTCCTCTGGGTCCCTGGTTCTTTTATCACCATCCACTGAAGATGAAGGTTACTTTGAGTGCACTGCCATTAACGATGTTGGAGAGGAGCGCAGGGTCATTGAGGTCATCCTGCAAGGTGCTCATATAGAGTTTTGTACATTAAACAGATTTTAAAAACTAACATCAGATAGTTGAATTGATCATTTTAAAATGTTTTCTTTTAGTCCCACCATCTATTGAAGATGATGTCACAGCAGTTACAGCCGTGAAAATGTCTCCTGTGGTGTTGCCTTGTCACGTACAAGGACATCCACAGCCCACTGTCACCTGGACCAAGTCTGGGGCCAAACTGGGCCCCAGAGGAGGAAGTTACCGTGTCCTCCCCACTGGTAAGATAGCATTCCCAGGGAAATGTAGCAACTGTTGTTGTTATAATCAATACAGTCTTGTCCATCATGTGGCATCACATAGCATATTGTCATGTGTCTGAAATTTTCTATACAGGTGTGTTGGAAATAACTGCTGCTCTGCCAAGTCATGCTGGCAGATACACATGTTCAGCCAGCAACCCAGCTGGTACGGCCCACAAACACATCTCTCTCACAGTGCAAGGTGGGTTCTCATGAAGCAGCTGTAGGTCACTCCGCAAATTTTACATTTATAAAATATATTATAAAAAATAGAAACCCATATGTGTATGTTTTTTCTGTCCACTTAGAGCCTCCACAGATCAGGCCAATGGCAGAGGAAGTGCAGGTGGTGTTGCATCATGGGACAGTTCTTCCCTGTGAGGCTCAAGGCTTTCCCAGACCAAGTATTACCTGGCAACGAGAGGGAGTTCCCATAGCAGCAGGTAACACTACATAAAATACTACCACAACTACTTTTATGAACTCATTGTACTTTGGGTTCAGTTACTGATACTTGATTTAGCATCTCTCACATTCATGGAAAAACATTTACTAAATTTATTAAAGTTGATTAGAAACATTATTTTATCATCCACTGTGATATACGAGACATGATCCATTACTCACATTCAAGTGATTTTATTATTTACTCACAGGTCACAGGCTGGCTGTGCTCTCAAATGGAGCTCTGAAGTTCTCTCGTGTCACACTTGGTGATGCAGGCACCTACCAGTGTGTGGCAAAGAATGAAGCTGGTGTAGCTGTGGGCAGGACTGTACTAGTCCTTCAAGGTAAGGAAGTGATTTGTGACGTCACAGATACTACTACTACTTTATTGATCCTCCGAGGGGGAAATTCAGGTGTTATAGCAGCTGAGTTACAATAAAAGTAAAAACAAAAACTCAAATATATAATATCAAAGAAAGAAGTGATTTCATTTGTTCTTTAGAGTCAATACACAGAGGCATATGCAAAAAAAAAAACAAAACCACCCAGTTCCATGGTAATATTTCCACAGCTTGCTCCTAATAGTCAAAGAACTACTCATTAGTGAAGTAATACCAGTTCACTGCATGTTTCACCAGTTCCACCGGTGCTGAGTGTACCTCGTGTGGAGTACACTGCAGTGCTAGGCCAGCCAGTCAGTCTGGAGTGTGTAGCTGATGGGCAGCCTCAACCTCAAGTTACTTGGCAGAAAGAGAGGAGGCCTGTGGTTGACGGCGCTCATAGAAACATCTTTGCCAATGGAACTCTGGCAATTCCTTCGACCCAGCGCAGTGACGCAGGCCTTTACACATGTACTGCCAAAAATCTTGCTGGAAGGGCCAGCCATGATATGAGGCTAGTTATTCAAGGTGAGTTGAGGGTCATCAAATGTTCCCTAAACTACAGTGTTCCCTACATTTTTTGTCGTCGGTTTCCTAAAACTAACGATGTTATATTTCAGTCCCGCCCATGATTCCTCCTGCGCAGACAGAACTATCAGTAATTCAAGGATTTCAGGCGCTACTGCCATGTGCTGCTCAGGGTTCGCCAGAACCTAGAGTATCGTGGGAAAAGGATGGTACCATTGTCCCCAACCTTCCAGGCAAATTCACGGTCCTGCGGTCAGGAGAGCTGATCATTGAGAGAGCTGAGGTACAACACACATCCTTCATTGCATTATGAACAACATCTTGGTTCAAGTGTAGGTAGTGTAACTGCCCGTTGTGACTGCTTTCTCACACAGCCAGGAGATGCTGGTGTGTTCACATGTGTGGCCACCAACAAAGCAGGCTCTGTGAGACAAGACATTCGCCTCTCCATCAATATGAGGCCGGCATTCAAGGAGCTGCCAGCTGACGTAACCCTGAACAAAGGACAGAGTTTGGCTTTGTCCTGTCATGCTCAGGGAACACCTTCTCCTGTGATCTCTTGGGCTGCCAACAACAGTCCATATCCAGGTATCCGCTTCTTTTGTCAAGAAAGCTGCACAGCACTGTGACAAAAATGAAATGATCACTGTAACGTTACTATTTTAATGTTAAGTTTAATATATTGCAATACTGTGAGTTGAAAGTGAATCATGTTATGCACTGACTGAAAAACATTTAAGGTGCCACAGTAGATGAGGCTGGCAGGAGCTCCATCATCATCGACAACGTGACGACAAGTGATGCTGGAACCTACGTGTGCACAGCAGAAAACAGTGTGGGCTCCATCCGAGCACTCGCATTTGTTCACGTCAGAGGTGAGCATTTCTCAAGGATCTAACTTTCAACAGGCGATAATGATGACTCGATTTAAATGTGTGCTGTGTCTCCAGAGCCTCCAGTGTTGAAAGGCGAGGCCCAGATGTCTCTGACAGTCATCCAGGGAGGCCCTGCTATGCTTGACTGTCCAGTTCATGGAGACCCCAGCCCTGTTCTCCGCTGGCTCAAAGATGGAAAACCCTTACTCCGCTCCCCGCGAATGCAAGCACTTCACAATGGATCCTTGATCATTTACAGCATCACTGTAAATACAAAGTTTACTTTGCTTCCTAAAATATACTGCAGTGACCCTGTCTCCAGACAAGTTTTCTTTAACTAAGTCATTGAGGTTTGAAGGATTAGGGCTCCTTGAGCGAGCTAGTTACTGTACATCAATAAACGTTCTTGTCTTAAGAGAACAAAGGAGCAGTGTTCATCCTAAGCTTCATCTGCAGTGCCCTTGAGTGGAGAACAGTGTGTGACTGTCCTGCAGCGTCCTGCTTCACCTAAATCAGATTCAGTTCTGTCAGAGAGGCTAACAGCATTAGCAACAGAGGCAAGAGATGAACAGAGAGCTGGATGTTCCCAGACTCTGCCCCAATTTCCTAAGACTGTAACCTTGTTAGGTCTCTAACTGCTGCTGTAATTGCAAAGCCTGCAGCTGAGACTTTCTCACAGACAGATGACTGTCCTTCCCACAGAGTGCTCTAATGTGAAATTTCTTCTCCCTGGCCCAATAATATTTGTTATGACAGCTCAATGGAATAAAGTTTCAACTGCCCACCTAGAAAATGTCAGGGTGTTTTGGCCATAATGTCAGCTTTCTATTACCATAAAAATACAGGTGATCTAAAGCACTGAGGCTTTGCAGCTCTGTGAAAGGATATTGGTGCCAATTACGCCAAAACTTTCTGTTTGCCCTACAGGCTGCAGATCAAGGAGATTATCAGTGTGTGGCTGAGAGTGAAGCTGGAACAGCTGAAAGGACCATTACTCTCAAAGTTCAGAGTGAGTTCTGTGCTTCAATTTATATGATATTAAAAAAACAGTTTTCCCCTCATCTTACTTTGTCAAATCTTCAATGCAAGTTAATATTGCAAGTGGTCTCATGTTCCTTTGATCAGTTTTTTTTTTTTTTTTTTTTAAATCTGGCCTCAAAACTACACATTTTCCTTCTCCTCTCTCTCTAACACAGTCAATGGAGGTTACTCTAATTGGGAGGAATGGGGTCCATGTAGTAGCACTTGTGGACAAGGTTTCCAAGAACGACTCAGATTATGCAACAACCCAGAACCAGCTAATGGTGGCCGATCATGTAGCGGCCCCAGCATCGACTCTAGGAAATGTCAGGCTGGTCTCTGTCCAGGTATGACTGTTGTTTACCCAAGTTTTTCCTTTAATTTGTCAACCCCTCTGTAAATGATCTTTGAGAACAATTCTTATAATTTCCACAAGCGTACAGCTTTTTTTTGCAGTAAACGAAGAATACAGCAATTTATATTTATATATATATATATATATATATATATATATATATATATATATATATATATGTATCTCTCAAAAACGTCTCTTAGTAATTACAAAATGTTTGAGTGAATGTAAATTATATATTTGTCTGTTTTGGTGAAGGAGAGGCTCCTCGTAAGACCAGGGGCAGCCTCATCGGCATGGTGAACGACAGAGAGTTTGGTGTGTCCTTCCTGGAGGCCAATATTACAGACAATGTTGAAGAGGGGAGCAGCACTTTGCAGGCCCACCTGGACAACATCCCTCCCAGTATTGGTGAGTGATCACACATGATATCACCTGGGCTGATAATGTCATACAACTGTATAAAGAGAAAGGTACTTACAGAAGTTAATTGCTTATTATAGTGAGATAATCTTTGGTTGGACACTAGTGTGCATAAAGTAATCGTCCAGAACTGTGGGTGCTGCACTACAAGATGTAGTGGACGCTAAACTTTTAGTTAAACATAGTTTACTCATCATTTAAAAAGGTTTACACTATGGGTTGAGAGGAAGCAACTTTGTAAATGCAACAAATTTAATGAAAACATAGTTTTTCTTTTAATGGAAAAAATATACTTTTTTTTTTATTAAAAAATGTACATTCATTCAAGTTATTTATTATTGTCATCAAAAATTCAAAAAGGTAATTACTAGCATATGGTAGTTATGGTGTAGAGCGTACTGTAATTCTGTGTTTCTGTAAGATGCCAACAACTGTGTTTCTTGTAGGTCCTTTGCTGCGGGTGCTGGTGTCTGTGTTCACTCCCATCTACTGGACTACTGTGCTGCAGAATGGTGCAGCCAGAAATGGCTACTCCTTCACGCAGGGTCAATTCAGACAGGAGTCTCAGGTGGAGTTTGAGACTGGTATGTTCAAATCCAGTTTTATTTACATTACATAACCCAAGATCAGAAATCTCTAATTTGCTGTGAAGTGATTTACAATATGTAAAACACACAACACCCTCTGAAAAAGACAAAAATGGTTTGATTTACGAGCACTGATGACTCTCACGTTGGTATTTTTTTAACTTAGAAAACAACCAGCAGATGGCACCACTACAACTGAGGTTTATGGGTTTATAGATGAATTACCTTTTCCCCGTGAGCTTGCAAATGAGCCATTGTACTGTTTTGCATTTTAATCAGGGGAGATTCTTCGTTTGACCCATGTTGCCAGAGGTCTGGATTCTGAAGGAGTTTTGCTAATAGACATTGTAATTAATGGATTCGTGCCTCCATCATTAACTTCATCTCATTTGAACCTACAGGTGAGTTCACCACTTTTACACTGAAACGCCTTGAACATATCTCACCAGAGAATGTGATATACTTAAGCTTAATTTCTCTGACCTGTTTTCTTACGTGTCCAGCAGGAGTTTGATGAGTCATACGTGCAGACAGGTCAAGGGCAGCTGTACTCGTGGTCATCACAGACCCACCAGAGAGGAGGAAACCCCATGGTTCTGCGCTGCAATCACACCATTATTTACGAGGGCCAGGAGGAGCGCCAGGGCCCTCTGCTCCAGCTGCTCAAGGTCACTGGGATGAACAGTGTCTACAATATGTTCACTCTCGCTTTGGACTTCCATATTACTGCCAGCCTCCTCATACCAGGTCTGGGGAAAAAATAACAAAGATTTAAAACTATGATAAATCATGTGAATGTTGAAACAGCCGGCACTGACTGAACTCTGTTTGCAGACGGTTATGGAGACACATGCCCTAAAGGTTTCACTCTTGATCCAGCCTCGTACTGTGCTGGTATGCTGCTTCCTTCTTCTTTTGTGCTTAATTTATCTTTTGCCATCAATTATCTTTGGTACAGTTAAAGATGTTCAGTTTTATAACTACGATTAAATGTTTTTATTAGATGAAGATGAGTGCACACTCCAGTCTCCCTGCTCCCATTCTTGTAACAATATAATGGGAGGCTTTTCCTGCACATGTCCCTCTGGCTTCACCATCTCCACAGAGACCAACACATGTCAAGGTGAGAGGAAAAACTGCTTGTTTGCTGGAGGTTTTGTCATTAATTACCACATAAACAAGGGTCATGTCCTTGTCGTAAAGGAATTAAACTAAAAACTAAACCATTTAAGTGCTCTTCTTCTTCTGTGTCCTTTGCGTCACTTAAATCACCTCTCTGTTTCCTTTCATACTATGCAGATATTGATGAGTGTTCCCAGGGAGCACACATGTGCCACTACAACCAGCAGTGTGTCAACACAGTGGGCACATATCGCTGCCAGGCCAAGTGTGGAGCAGGATTTAAGCCCAGTATCACAGGAACCAGCTGTGAAGGCAAGTCCCTGCTGAGATGTTGATCCAGGTCAACAATAATTAAATGCCATACAATTATATTTTATATTTGCATCTGTAATAATAAAGAAATGTCACATTTGAAGGATTATACAGTATATTACATACTGGATGTCCACAGTAGATTAATTGAGTCAGCTGTCATTTGTATTTTTCAGATGTGGATGAGTGCCAGGAGTCTGCTCTCTCCCCATGTCAGCATCAGTGTCTCAATACACTGGGCTCCTATCGCTGTATCTGCCACCCAGGATACCAGTTGTCGGGACATCGGTGCATTGGTCAGTCACCTCATTATTTAGACTTGCACAGGTTAAAGAGAGCTTAGAAAGCTTACAAAAAGGTTATCACTTACATTTTCAACTCAAGTTCCACCAAGATATGGTTTAGCAGTCCCCTAAGGCCCAGCAGAATATGTGTATACTGTAACTGGAATACCTTATGAACAAGGTAATAATTACTTGAGATAATAACCGCTCTGTTATCAACACTTTTTCAGATATCAATGAGTGCATCAGAAATGTGTGCCCGGCTCACCAGCAGTGCCGTAACACCGAGGGAGGATATCAGTGTTTTGACAGCTGTCCAGCTGGCATGACCAAAGCAGAGAATGGAGCCTGTGTGGGTTAGTGGCTGTCATGCTAAATTTCTTTTCCACTTTTTTTCTAGTGGGTGCTAAGTGTACTCATTATCATATGCTACACAAATACATACAAATACATATGGTGGTTGAAAGATTGTGATTCTTCTCTACAGCGCATTCAGAAGATATTGAGACCTTTTTATGTTGCAGCCTGATACTACAGTCTTTTTCAAATGTATTTATATTTTCCATTATTAATCTACCTTGAGTACCTTATAATGAAAAGGTTTTAGAAATTATTGCAAATGTAGGAAAAAGGAAAATTTGAAGTATCACATTGGCTTAAGTGATCAGACCCCTTTGCAACAACATTTGCATACTAGCTGAAGTGCCTCCAATTTCTCTTGATCATCGTTGAGATGTTTCTACACCTTGATTGGAGTCTACTTGTGGTAAATTACAATTATTGGACATGATTTGGAAAAGCACACACCTATCTATAGGTTTTACAGCGGGTAATGATTACTGTATCAGAAACCAAAAACCATGAAGTCAAAGAAGCTGCCTGCAGGGCACAGATCTGATGTAATGAAGGATCATAAGATCACAGTGGCCTCCATCTTTCTCAAGAGGAAGAAGTTTTATTGTAGAGTCAAGCTGCAATGTCAGCTCACAAAATTGCAACAAAAGTGAAAGGGGTCTGAATACTTTCTACATGCGCTGAATTTATATCATATACATTTTTACATAAATGTCACCTAAAATGTGATCAGATTTCCACTCCTAATACTAGTCCTACAGCTAGATAAAGGGATCCAAATACAAGAAATGAGACAAAAATAGGCTTATTCCTTTATTTATTTAAATAAGGCGGGGCATTATAACCTCACTGTCAACCAACTGATCATAATCAATGAAATTAACAGATTTTCCTACAGGTTCACTTTTGCTTTTGCTACATGATTAATAAGTCAATTGTATCTAATTAGTTTTAACTGTGAAATCAGATACTGAATTAGGCCATATTGGTGCAAATAACAGAGAAAACTGTAAAGTGTTCACAAGATTTTGGGCACCACTGTACAACCATACAAACCAAACAAGTCATTGCTATATTTAGGAACCGTGAAGGGTTCATAGATTCAGTTGCAAAGGAAAACGGTGTCTAGTGTATTTAACACTGAGTATTCCATAAAGCAACTCTTCAGTATTTTTGTAATTATACTTGGGTATCACAGGTGTTCCAGCTTAAATGTCACCGTTAACTACATATTTTTCCAGATATTGATGAGTGCCAAGATGGAAGTCACATGTGTCGTTACACTCAGATCTGTCAGAACACAATTGGAGGCTATGGTTGTGTATGTCCTCGAGGTTACAGATCGCAGGGAGTGGGCCTCCCATGTCTGGGTAGGTCTCTTGGATATTATTTTCAAACACTGCTTTAATTAAGATCATACATTAGAACTAACTTGAGTTTTGTTTTTCTTTTAAGACATTGATGAATGCCTGCAGACACCAAATCCTTGTGCCTACCAATGCCGTAATGTGCCGGGCAGCTTTAGATGCCTGTGCCCTCCTGGTACTGTGTTGCTCGGGGATGGGCGTTCCTGTGCAGGGCTGGAGAGAGGGCAAACCTTCACCAATGGGACCAGAGTCAGGGCGAGACTTCGTCCACAGCTGGTGTCCTCTCTAGGCAGACCAATCCTTTCTCGTTCTCATGGAGTATCCCGCATTACCAGACAGAGTTGTCCTGTGGGTTACACCAACAGAGATGGCACATGTATTGGTGAGTTCATCAGAAGGGAGGACGTCAACGTGATATTTCCATGTACAGTCTCACATTTGCATCTTGATCATCATTATTTTTTGCACAGATGTGGACGAATGTCTACTCAAGAAGCCGTGCCAGCATGAGTGCCGAAACACCATGGGCAGCTTCCAGTGCCTCTGCCCTCCAGGTTACCAGCTCTTACCCAATGGCAGGAACTGTCAAGGTAGAGTCTCGTTCAACTGTTTCCTGGTTTCATCAGTAAAATTCACCTTTCATTTAAATGATTACAGCTGAGTTCTTATCCTGTGTACCATTAGACATTGATGAGTGTAGAGAACAAGGCATCCAGTGTGGACACAATCAGATGTGTTTTAATACCAGGGGAGGATATCAGTGCCTGGATACGCCCTGCCCTGCATCCTATCAGAGTGGAGGAAGCCCTGGGTAAACTGTACAACTAAACTATTGTATAGTGTTTAGATACATCAGATACTGTGCTTCGGCATCTGTAGATACTGAGTATCTTTTTTTTTAATTATTATTCCTTAACATAACTTTATGCTACTCTGACACTTTTCTCTTTATTGTTGAATTTTTAATAGGACCTGCTACAGGCCCTGCTCTCTGGACTGCGCCACTGGAGGCTCTCCTCTGCTCCTGCAGTACAAGCTGCTCACTCTTCCCTCTGGCATTCCAGCTAATCACAATGTGGTACGACTCTCGGCTTTCTCGGAGTCAGGTGTCCTGCAAACACGTACTACTTTTACCATACTTGAGCAAGGATCAGAGACGGGTGTGATAGGGCAGGTGTTTGGTATCAGAGATGAGGCAGGCAGAGGCATCATCTTCACCCTGCGGGCTCTAGACAAACCAGGACTAGTGCGGCTCAAGGTGCAGGCCACCACCATCTCGCTTCAGGGCCGCATTACCTACCAGAGCATCTTCATAATTTACATCTCCATTTCAGCATATCCCTACTGAGCCTCTGTGCTACTTGACAGTTGACTTTGCCCAGAGTGGCCTGTGGATGCTTCACCCAAAAAGGACAATTCCCCAAAACTTTGTGCCTTGGACACACTAGGCCATGTAGGGCAAGTCCAGTAAATGTATTTCATGAAGATGTGTATCTCATTCTGTGACCATGTCACAGAAGGAAAAAGTCCTATAAGAGAAGAAAATAAATACCTTCAGCAGGATTTATTGAATTAATTATAGAGAAGAACCTACTTCATTGAACACATCTGAACTGACAAAAATGTTGGACAAACTAAATATTTGTTCACTTATTTTCCAACCGTATGCTTTATTTGCAGAAAATGCTCAGAGCATTTTTCAGTATCTGAAAATGCAGAATGCCAAAAATTGTAACACACCAAGCACTGAAGTTAGTATAGAGTATCCATCAGGAACTACCAGATTATTTTTTTATGTTCTGCTATCTTTCTTTGTAAGTTGGTTTCACATGTTGACTATATCATTTTGAGACATGTATTCTCATATGAAAATATGTTTGGTGCCTTTATTTTGAAATACAAACCTTTTCACAGTTGTGAAATTGTACAATGTGTTCCCCTATTATTTTAATTTATTTAAATCATGTGAACAGATCACTGGTTTAAACAACGTCCTGTCACAGAAGGTATGAGCTAATACGAATCTGCTGCCATTACGGTTTTAACAAACCTTCAGTGGCACATTGTAACAGTGGTTTGGAGCTATCTAGCCAGTGACAATGTTTCATCTATTGTGTTTTTGTACTGTTTTATAACATTTTTATCACATGGTTGTCTAAAAGGTGCTAAATGTACTGTGCTAAATGTGTTTTGAGTGGTGCTGGTTCATACTGCTATGTACAAGATTTTAATAATCTCATTTCAACATTTGGAATACGTGGTGTTTATAAAGGTTATCAAGCATGTGCCATGCATGTACAGATGTGAGACTGCAGTAAAATGTTTGCTCAACTCAAATATTTCTCTTTTGGTGTAAATGTCAAGTGTATATATAAATAAAATGGACAACACTTTGGGATTGTGTTATAGTAATAAGTTGTCGAACTTAACCCAACATCTTTAAAACAGCATTTTTCAGTATTGCCCGAAACATTATTGACTAAAGAGACAGCCATTTGGCAACAACATGAACGAGTAATGTAAAAACCCTGAGCAGATGCTAACCTGCCTCAGATTATTTCCTCCCCCTGTTCAATTTGACTTAGACCTTCAGTATATCTTGCATATTTCCTTCTCTGTAATAAATAAACTAGTGCCAGTTATGTGTCCCTGTTGACCACCACTAGCTTTCATTGGTACAAGACTGCTCTGTTCGTATGAGGTGAAATAATTAAAACTGAAGCAGACGCTCTCTTAAATCTATTAGTTCTCTCTGGTAATACCCCAGCTGCTCAGTAGATGGAGCAGATTCTAAAACTTATCACTAGATCTAAATCTCATGCTTCCACCACAGCCATCACTGACACTCACTGCACTGCTGGTTTTCAGACCTGAGGAGAAAAACACAAACAACGTTATACAGCTTTTCCTTTATATAAATGGACTTCAACATTCAGCCCTGTTCTGGATATTTCAGTGACCCAGTCAAGACATCCTCTGACACCCCTGATTGCTCTGAGGTTTTCTTTAAAATAGTTCAGGAAAATTCTACACTACTGTATTTCAAATGTAATGTTATACAAAAATTGGATCTTTTCATGCATACCGCGTTATGTAATATTAATAAATCTGTTTTCTTTACAATCTTTACAACACAGACAGTGTCGACCATTTTTTTTACACAGAGAACCAGGTGCTATTAACATACGGTGGCAAGAAAAAGTATGTGAATATTATGGTTTTTCTGCATTAATTTGTCATAAAATGAGATCTGATCTTCATCTAAGTCAAGAGTCACTGTACTTACATTTCACTTATGTCTTTTGTGGCCATGTGTTATAATAAAATACCTAAATCAGTTTGTTCCCAGTTATACAACATTCAGTCCGCACTGAAATAAGATATTCAGTATCCACAGTATGTCGGTGGACCTCTACTGTAGAGGTTAGCATTAACCAAAGCCAAACTCAGAGCAGCTCTGTAGAGGTGTGATCATCTGATAAATGTCATTGAAACAGATGCAAAACAACCAATTGCTCAGTTCATTGCTACAGTTATAAAAATAGCTGTGTGTGACATGATTGTCACTTCATTAATGTCAGGGTAACATTATAGTTTATTATCTTTGCCTCTTGTTAAACCTACCGACTTGTTGACTCTAGCTGAGGTCCAACCTGCGCACACTTTAATGTAGGCTGATTATGATTTATAGCGACATGAATTAAATTACAATGTTTACATGAGACATATAACCTAGATACGCTTCTGTAATACTGCACTAAGTTGTCTTATTGTTTACTTCCCTGCTATGACTAATGGAGAGCGGTCAAAGACTGCTGACCAGAGCAGCACAGAGAAAGTGTGTTTGTTGATCCTTCACTGTTGTGTGCGGTGGTTGCCTGGAGTTGTTTTGCTTTGTGCTTTTTCTGTGATGTTGTCATTAGCTTACTCTGGATGTTAGGAATTACTGGTGATTGTGAAAGAACAGTTGATATTCCTGAGACTTGGTCAGCTAACTTATGGCTGTTTCCAAATTCTACGTGGCAAAGATTCATTTCCAAATGATGAAGTACCAAACATAGAAACTGCATTTGTAAAAAAAAAGGTCATTAAGCACAATGATAGTTAGCTATGGTAGATGGAAACTAATTCAAACAATCTGTGCTGTGTCTTTAGTATCTCCAAACCATGGGCAATAACTAAAGAAGCAGACTCATTAGGACAAAAACATGTAAATACACTAGCTGCGGCAACAAATAGCATTAAAAGGGAAAGAAAACAAGCATTATTTTTCAGGAAACCAGCAGGACTATACTGGAGGCTGCTCATTCATTGAGGTTTAAAAAAGCTCTGTAATTTTCCCTCCAGCATGTGTAGTATACTGTAAGGCAGACTGGCGGTATTTTCCTCTTTTCAATAAAACACAGTATCAGTGAGAATGAATGCTTAAGGCTGGGGGATGGCTACTAGTAACATCTTCCCTACTGTTTTACACAGCCAGGATGTTAGAAGAAATGGGGAGTTAGTGTACTCCTTTCAGTAATGAGAGGATCACTGCTGCCTGTTAATAACAGTGGCAAGAAAAAGTATGCAGACCTTTTGAAATGTCATCATTTTCTCAATTAATATATCATAAAATGTAATCTGATCTTTATCTGAGTCAGGAGTATTAACAAATATAATGTGCCTAAAATAATAACATATAAATTCTGATCTTTTATGTCTTTATTGAGAACAACCATAATAACCTTATAGTGATAGTGGAAAAAGTATGTGAACCCTTGGAATAATAACCTCCAAAAAGCTGACTGGAGTCCAGTATTAGCATAAGAGCTACTTTGACTGACCAAAATCTAACTCACCAAAAGAGTTTTCAGAGGATATACAATTAAGAATTGTTGATTTACATGAAGCTGGAAAGGGCTACAAAGTGATGTCCAAGACTCATTTTTCACCACACACAGTACACAAATTAGTCTACAAATGGAGACACTTTGGAACTGTGACTACTCTACCAAATAGTGGGAGACTAGTCACAATGACCACAAGAGCACAACAAACACTCACCAATGAGGTAAAGAAACAAGACCAGAGTGACATCTAAACATTTGAAGGCATCACTGGAACTGGGTAACATCTAACATTGCTGCACCCCTGAAGTTTGCCAAAGAGCACATTGACACTGCACATGAGTATTGGCAAAATATTATATATTTGTTAATACTCTTGACTTAGATGAAGATCAAATCACATTTTATGACAAACACTGTATGTGCATTGGAGCTCACAGTACAGCCGTCATTACCAAAATAAACCTGCAAGGTCAGAAGGGTTGAAAACATTGTACTTTGTCTACATTCTCACATTTAATGTATTTTTATCAGAAATGTATTTCCTTGAAATCTGTCAAATTCACCGATAATTATTTCTCTTAACTCTTGTAATACATATGATAAAATGATATAAAACATATTTTAAATTCAGTGTTACATGTTACATTCAGCTTTATATTGGTTTAGTGTCTTTCAGCTCAGTGTTTTGGCCTGCAACATTACTATTTTGTTTTAGTCTCTAATAAGGTATGATAAATGTGCTACTTTGTCAGCATCCAATAGTTAAATGCTAGATGGTGAAAACATCTACAGTGTAACTACTGTATATGTTAATGTGTTGTTATAGGTCAATATTATTGTGCTGCTAACAAATGTCCATAAGATTAGTTACTGTGACTTTAAATGTTATTGTTTAATGTTGGTAATAGTTTTTGAAGACAAGTTTAGCAATTTGCAAACGATACTGCAGCATGTTGCAGCTAAGTTTGGAAATGTGACTTTACTCAAATCTGCTGTCAAAGAACAGAATCACTGATATGTGTAGGTACTGTATCACTCATCATCATGACAAAATGTTATCAACTTTATATTAGCTTAGATTTTGTCCACTTTGTTCAAACAGGAGAAAAGTCACTGAAAAGAAACTTTTCAACTGGCATCCAAATCAGTAATGAACATGAGTAACATGAGTAATGCTGCAGCTTCAGACGGACATAACTCTGCTGTCTGTAACACAGTGTGGGGAGACTGAGTAATACAATGATGTAGTGACTGAGAACTAATGGTAAAAGTGTAGTGGGGGATGAAGAGAGTTGGCCAGGACTTCATGACCAAGGTCAAAAGAGTAGTTTTGCAGAATGTGCTGCAGAAAATATGGGAACGTTTTCATCATTGAGTTTTTAGTGTTATACTTCTTCAGTACAATGTCTGCGTTAAAGTAAGCTTTTAGGAATGGTTGGACCAGTCCAACCAACCTGCCTACTTATTAATTCATACAGGATGAGGCTGCACACTGTGACTTTACATGAATACAAAGGAAACATGTTTAAAATTATTAATGTCATTTTCCAGCACACACTTTGTCGGTACAGCACTCCAGGTGGAGACAAATGTATAAATGTGTATTTTCCAGATGACATATTAAATTCCTCTTATTCATATGGCTATAATACCAATAAATGTGATAATCAACGTATTGTGCATATGCACTATGTTCCCACCCAGAGCATTACCCTATGCCCTGCTGGAAATTACTTGTGCACAAATGAAAAGGATGTGATGGTAATATTTACTCGTTGCCATGGTAGCAGTGAATTATACATATACTGTATGAAAATCTTTTAAAAAACTAAACGAGTGGAAAAACAAAGTTAAGTGTGCAGACACAGCACACTGTAATTTGATAATTTGAAGTACTTTAAAATATTGCATTTGTGCCGTTAAATGATTTGTTAAAGATGTGTTTATATTCACACATAGCGGCTGATATCTGGAGCACAGTGTGAATGAGCTCATGGAGCTATGCATTAAAAAAGGCCTGTAGCAAAATGAAATACAGCACTGTTTAAATGAAGTAGTGGCCTCAAAGCGATCCCTCTTTCAATGAGCCTATTAAAAACAAGCACACTGTGTGGTATACGTCTTGACATCATTGTTGTAAGCTACCCTGCACATGTAAGTGAACCGCTTGCCAAAAACATCAAGACGTTTTGAACTTCTTGCCTCTGTATAGAATATGCAACCAATGATATCATCGTTGGGACATCACTCTGCCAAACAACTGTAATCTTCCTTCCTTCTTGCAGTAAACGCACACAAACGTGCACACAAAGCACCATCTTGTCAGTATCTAAGATAACACTTCCAACAACATGTGTTCTAAACATGTTGGCTGCAATGCAGCTGTTGTGTGAGTTCATGTGCCTGGTTGAGTTTTAATGTGGGCCAGACACTGACTTCATTACCACAATGCTTACCACAGTAGTTCCATCCATCCTGCTTACCAGTTCTCCAGCCAAGTCCTGCTTCCTACCAGGACTCTGTGGGACTGCAGATGAGAGGGGAAAAAGACTTAAAATCCTAACACGTTGTTGCTACGGGTGGAAAGAGGTAGAAATACTGAAAAAAGAGGGATCCGCACAATTTGCTGGTTGTAGTCCATAGAAAATCTCAAAGCTACTGTTTTGGGTTTGGTTCTGCAGTTAATATCATTCACATCAGCTCAGGCATTAGAGATGCCAGTTTTTCTTTCTCCTCACGTTTCACATTTTTTCCAATGAAATGTCTTTCCAGTGTCAAATCAAACTATTATATAAGCATTTAAAGAAAAAGTCCAAGCAAATTAAAATAAAATAGCATACTGGTAGCAATAGCAGTGCAAATATTGAGCTCATCATGCATAATTTAGTAACTACAATGTTGTAGTGCAAAAGAATATTAATGATCCTTTGTGTCTGCTGGATGTGTAAAATGGAAATTGGATCAAAATCTATGATCTGAATTGCTGTCCTTCTTCGTATCTTTGTATTATCCTGTCTATCATTTATCATCTTTTCATCATCTGTCTGTAAGGAATACTGGCTTAAGACAAAGCACATAAATACTATGAAGTAATGGCCAATAGTGGGAACAAATGAGTAAAACAAGGGCAGAGCTCCACCGTTTGCCTAGTTAATGCAGGTTTATCCAAGTTTACACCAAATATATTCAGTATAAATAGCAAAAATAACTTGAAAAGGTAATTTCTGAAGAATTTATGAGGGAGAGCTGATATGCTGCCAAACTGACAGCAATTGCTTATAAGTTGCAAAACATTAAACTGAACAGAAAGTGCTCACAACTTAATCTGCCAAGAAATAAAAAAGTATAAGATATGATGTTGCTGACCTAAAGGAAAGGGTATTACACTTAGCTTATCAAAAGAGAAAAGTTTCTAAGGACTTGCATGTTTCTTTCACTCCCATAAAAAAAAAAAGAGAGCTGAAAAACGTTGCCTAAATTAAAAGTCATCGAAGAGAAAAGTAATAGCCTGCAGACAACCTACTGAATTTGGCAAACTTTATTTTCCAATAGCTACTTGTTTTAAAAACTAAAGAGCTGGATTCAGAAGTAAAAGTTCTAAACTTGACTTATTGACACACTTATTGACTTGAAATGTTAGATTCAATAATGAAAGTGGGAGAATGTGACTGAAACGGATGGTTTTACAGCAGAGAACGGCTCACTCTGTTCGAGTCTTTGGAACTAAAGAAATCCTACGTCCACTCAGGTTCTCAGATCTTACATCGATGATAGATGATAGATGCCCCCCACTCACCCCTACAGTAGATTATATTGTGTCACTTTTACAGTTTCTTTCCACTGTCTCCATGGGCCACACATTGCACTAGAAAGTGTACACAATGCCCCACTAAGACCATGCTAAACATTTGGCAGGGCAAGCACATTTGCACACCTCATTTTGTCCCTGCTCCCTTAATGAGACTAAAGCCTCCATTTGTCAGACCCACAGTTGTTCACCAATCACTCTGCTGAGATTTACTGTTCAGTTGGACAGGTAAATGTCAATCCTGCTCACATAATTGCTCTAAGACACAACCCCATGCTGCAAAATAAGTGGTCAAGAAGTATTTTCTAACGCCAAAGCTAGAAACAGTAACAACAAAGTAGTCATCTACAAAAATACCACTGTGGAGACTGTAAGTTATAAGCTACGACAAAAGTTCAAATGAAACAATGTTTGGTAGTAGAGCTGCTTCCTCTGAAGTATTAAATCAATGACAACTTGCTAGGTAAAAGGGCAAAAACTTTTTAAAAATACATAAAAACATAATTAAACATATATTCCATATATACATATGTAAAGCTTTTAAAAAATGTAACCATGTAACCAAAGCCTAGAGGAATTATGAAATTGAAAACTAAGAGACCAATCCACACTTTGTGTTGCCCATTTTCAGCCAGATTCCCTCACAGCCTATGTCTGTAATCACACGGTTGTGTGATTAAAGTTCAAGTTGTTTGTTTGAAATGTTTTTGACATCTGTTCTCAAATTCGTGGAATTTAGCCAGATCAGTCTCTCTATGCCAACATCAGCTTCAATACACAAATTACCTTTGACATGGCAAAGTAAAGTACAACAGTCCTAACGCCTGGAGTGGGATGAGATGGAAATATCATAGTCATAAATATCTTTGCAACACAGAGGCACAGGGAAAGCCAAGAACAGCTCTGGAACTCCAGATCCTCCAACACACTGACTTTGGTTTGGAACTGAAAGAAGTTTAAAAACTCATCTCTCATCATCAAGATGCACATTTTTAACAATATAAAAAGGTTGTTATAATGGTATAGTTTTGGAAAGGCCTGGAAAATAAATCTTAAAAAGACAAAAAGAAACCTCTAGTTAAGTAGAAACAGTTGTAGCTGTAACTGGTCATTTCCAGCCTCAGATAAGAAGTCAGACACTCCGAAAATCATCAAGAAACCTGTGAAGTTAACAAATTGTAGGGTGACATCACTGGCTACACCCCCCATATAACTACAAACACAGAATTACCTCATAGGAAAAGAATGGGCCTCTACAGTGAAGTTAAAAAGGAGTCCAATAAAGACATGCACCACTTCTAAGACTTAGTCACTGTAATATATTTTTTAGCAGGAATCTTGGAGGAAATCAAAAGACAGTATCCCACGCTATGAGAACCGTTTGTTTTGGCAGAAGCATCATTTAGTTATTACCAGTCCAACATTCACATTATCTGCTTTGGTTCCACATCATTACAAAACTGTCCAGGATGTATTAGATCAGAGTTTTTCATCCTGGAAGTGAGAGTGCTGGTGGCTGACTTGCAGAGAGACATAACCTCCAGCAGTGTGACCCCAGGAAATGGGCTGGCACTGTAGGGGTTTGACAGCCATCCATCACAGTCAATGCCATCGGACAACCTGTGGTGCATGGCTACTGTGTGCTCTCTTGCTTTCCTCTCAGCACTCACCATTTCATGTTTCTTGAAATCCAATACACACTTAAATTTAGCTCCAACAAATGCCCAAGACATAACAGTTAAAGGCTGTTGCATGAATTACTACAGTCCACAGCAACAAACTGTAATGACTTTGCCGTTATTGTTGCGAGAGTGAAGTGGCAAGTAACCGCAGAGAGGAACAATTAAAAAAAGAGTGATAAATGAAAGACAGCTGTGGATAATTAAACAACACACTCTTGGAATTTAACATTTTTTTACCAGTTAATATAACGTGCACCTAGAACTTTTTATCAGCACATGGTAAAATAAGAGCAGCTCATCAGAATACCACTTGAAAACTGCTTTTTTCAGCAGTAAATGGCACATTATCATCTGACTAAAAACATAAACACTTTGCACTGTGGGACCCCTAATGGTGGGGTACAAACTAGTGAGGACTCAAAAAGGTGATATTTTTCTCACCCCAACAGGAAGCAAATATGCAGTTCATAGCCCCCCCAAGTTAATTGAGAATCCTGTAAGACACTATATAAGATAAATAAAATAACAAACAAATAATCTAATATACTTTTACATATCAACAGAAAATCTACAATCTTGATTCAATACTGTATTTTTTCACACTTACACACTGTACAGACTTTGGAACACTTTATCTTCCAATAGCTACCAAATACTATTGTTGGCATAATATAAATGCTGCAGAAACTTTGCATGTGTTGAGCTGTGTTAAACAATGTCTACAGGCAGTGTTTGCCAGTGATAGTGTTACATTCTTCAGAAAGCTGAAGGACAATTTGTATACTGTAGATGATGTGTCTGGACATAAAACTGTGATTTTCAGACAAATGCTGCTTAAAATATAAGTTACACATACAGAAGCACACAGTCCAGAGCTGTTTAGTTAAGTAACCTCAATCAACACCAGCCAACATGTGGTTAATTCAGACTGCTGAGCTTCGTCAGTAACAGTACTTAGGCTCTTGAGCAAAATGAGAATAAATACTGTTACAACCTCAGAAATCTTGCAGGAATACCAAGTGTTGCATGATCTTATACCAACACAAACAAGGGAACTAGCCAGAAGCTTGCACCATTTATTTTGAGTGACATTTGTGCCTAATTGACAAAACAGGTGTTTTGGAGAGATTGTGGATGGAAAGACATGGGCGACGTGGACTGTTAATCCTAGACATGCAATTGGAGGTAAGTGAACATTATAAAACAAAGCTAGCTTCAGGTAAATCAACTGAAAGAGCCAAACAGTCCTGTTCCAACTTTGTCCAGTTAAATCATTTTCAAAATCAGTTTAATAGACCCTGATCTCCAGCTTTCTATTTCTCCTGAAAAGGAGTTTACTAAGGTCTACAACAGAATATAGATGTTTGGACATAACCTTTATGCACTTTTTGTCTTTTTGTTTCCGAATTAAAAAAAACAAACAAAAAAAACACAGAATCTCAGTTAAACCACCAAAACCTTAGCTGCATGGTGCCAGTGGCAGTGACATTTGCCCAGTACTAATCTGTGCAAATGTGTAATCTGAATGGCATTATAGCAAAGTAGATTAGCACAAGGCCAAACTCTTATATTTCACAGAGAATCATGAAACTTGGCAGAGTTATATAAATCAGTAAAACATCACACGGAACCGTTTTTAGCCAAGGTTTAAAACACTGTTCCATCCCTTTTTACTTTTGCAGTGGAGCCCTGCTCTATACTACATCTTCTACAGCCTTTTTCTAGGTAAACCACTGGTGCTGACTCAAGCCCTGATCTTTTGCAAGCACCATGCTAGTTAGTACCAGGTCTTGCTCCAATGAGGCAGACAGTGAAGAAATTCAAGCTACTTTTCTGTATGTTTAAAGAAATGGAAAGATTTAGGTGTGTTAGGTGTACTCGAAACAAACAGGTCAAGTACTCTGACCTGGCTTTTACTTTCCTCTAGGGGACATTCCACCAAAATGACCTCATAGGGGACAGCAAGCTTGGAAAGCAATAAAATCTGTCTCAATGGAGATGGCTTTTCCATAAGTTCTCTGGCTTCATTGTTCACGGCTGAGGTTTAGATCTGAAAAGTGGGACCCCGTTGGTAGCTTCAAGGACAGGGGAGCTCTTACAACTCAACTCTTACAACATTGTAGTCACGAAAGGAAAACTTACATACAGCCCTTTCTAGCTGAAAGGTTAGCTACTGTGGTCCATGGGACAAATTTGGTGCACAGCAAATGGGACCATTAAAAACAATTATAGACACTGTTGTATGTCAAAAGAATAGCAAGAATGTGATGCATTTCACTCTGAACAATGATTTCTACCAACATATTTTTTACATTGGCAAGACTGCCCTCAAATCTAATCACACTCACAATAAAACTAAAGTAAACATTAAGTTAATATGTTGACATAAGACCCAGCACTATAACTACACAGTGTACATCATCTGGGCATGCTGAGTGGAGAGACAGACTTGTGTAATAGTGTCTGTCTAAGGCCTTGGCCTTTTACTGCCAATGCATCACCTGGCCAGTGGAAATAGCTGACGGAGTAATGGCAAAACTGTCAAGACAAAGTACTGGCTTAAAATACATGGAAGGTATAACACTGACGCTCTCTTTCACTTTCAGGCATTTAGACAGAGAGGTAACAAAGTGGCTTCAGGAAATATATAAGCCCCTAAAATTTACACACTATTGTAGATCGCATTCAAAAATCCTAAACATTTTTAGATACACACAATAAGGCATAATTAAAAACTGAAAATGTGTTTTTAGAGTTTCTGAACAAGCAATTACAGCTTCACAGCTTTGTTTGTCTTATGTTTCTATGCAACTCATTTACAAACGGCATTACGTTTTTGCAGCAAACTTAATCATTAAATAATTATGTTGTGGAATGGAAATGAAATCAAATGAAATGGAAAGCATGTTGCAAAGGGGGTGGCTGGAGAGCATATAAAGCGAAGATTCACAGACCCATAGTCCCATATGTGATCACTTTAGGCAAGAACAGCACAATAGCAATAATTGATTTAATAGAATAGATGCTGTGTGAAGTGAATCAAGCTCGCTATGTTTCTTTGACCTTGACCAAATGCTGCAAGTAACAACAAAGCTCAAAGCTTTAGAAACAGAAGTGCTCTTGAACCAATCTACATCTTGCCTGTGAATGGGATTAAATAAATAGGATCTCGCATACAAATGTGAGCTTTTCTAAACTATGTCTATTTAATTACATTTGCAATAGGTGGACCTCCACTGGGTTAAATGTCAATCTGAATGTAAATGTAAATGAACAAACTGAAACTACTGTAATACAACCGTAGTCCTCTATATTTACAATAATCTTTAAGGCAACATTAGACTACGTATTTTTTCTATTTCTGAGCAACCAGGTAATTAATATACCTCATTTTCTTCCAAGTACATCTGCAATAAAAAACATGCAAATGAGAGCTTAGTTTTGATTATGTGTCTGACTAAAGCAACGCTCTAAATGTGCAGAACAATAAAGCTTTTGAGTGACTACTCAACAAACTGCTACCTTAAGATAATCCAGACAGGGGTTCAAGAGCAGTGCTCCTGGAAATGAAATCTGCTGCATTGCACTGCAGGAACAGCAAAGTTTGACTTATGAGACAATTCAATTGACAGGCACTCTATTGTTCCCAGGCAACACTGGCTGCCAATTTTGCAAAAGGAAACTAATAAAATGTTTCATTTGATCAATGGTGCCTGATGAATATAACTTTTGAGTAGTTTCAGGAAGAATTTTATGTCCCAGCATCAGGTCCTCAGCAATGGCATGACATTTACAGCGATCTGCTGAATGGACAATAATTAAGACCAAGTGTTCTGCCAGTTAAAAAAATAAACACTTGACACTCTAAAGTGTGCACTGGACACATTTATCTACTGGAAACCAGTAGCACACGGAGCTTTTCAAGAGCGAACAGTACACACTTCACAGCTGACTCCAGTTTCACGGTATGTCTCACTCTAAAGAATGTGAGGGGTGACCAGGATACGTTTTCATGGCTTTGATTCAAGTGGTGTACAGTGATCAATTCCTGTGGTAGTTACAGAAATTACACTTTGTCTCTATTCAGTTCAGCTGTTCTAACCAAACCAGAGTCATCTCTTTCATCACAGCTGCAACTGAATAACTGGAAGAACTAAAAGACTAGAGTCTGTATGTTCATAAGCGTTTACAAGATAAACTTCCAAAGCACATACAGAAAGAAGTACAAGTAGAAGTGCTTCACTGTTCATCTGTTAAACTCTAATCATACAGTACACAGAGCCAGCAGACATTCTGCCAAATTATGAGCTCATCACTGGCTTCTCTAAGCAGCCTGCCTGAGAGGATACTAAGTGTACACATGTGTTTGTTCAGAAGTGTAGGGTTATTAAGCTTGTCTCATTTTCTAATGTGGTACAGGAAATGCCTCACTGCTCTAGTTAAGCCATGTTTAGGTTACAGCAGTAAACATTTGTAGCCAGACTTCTCCATGCTATAAGACCTGTAGTAGACCCTTACAAATTTTTACTAAAAGGTATATACTCATTGACTTTAAAACATGAAATCACATTACAGCACTGCACACTGTGAAATCCCATAAACTATACAAGAATATCACAATTTCTCTGCTAACAGCTAATTTACTAGAGTTCAGTGATATGAGGTCTCAAGCAGACTTTGGTTCTTTATAAAAGTGACCTGTAAAAAATGTAAATTATCTCTAGTTTGGCATCTGAACAAAGTCACCACATTATCTCACGTTCAGTGGAAAAAGCAATGCCCATTTTGTGGTTCCCTTGGTCTTCTACAGTGTAACTGAGGTCCTTGGTTAGAGTAAGGGCAAGGAGCAGCCATAATCTGGAAAATATTACTGGGCATGGAAGAACATGGGAAACAATAACACAAGGAGGATTCCTCTTCCAACCTCTGGGCTCTGTGATTTGGAGATATGCTTTAGCTTGCAGTTTTAGCTCACCACAACTACCCACTTGGCTCCCATCCTTTATTATTCTTTTTCCACCTCCAGCTTTTGTCTTGTCCAGCTTGTGAACTACAATACTGTAGCTGAAGAGCCACTCAGGAGGACCAGGTAACAGTTTTGGTAAAGTTGAGTTTTTCCGCACTGGAATAAACTGTGCTTTCTCCAGATAATTTAATCATTCAACTTTGAACTTTTAGATTACTAAATCATCCTTGTGCCAGTAGAGTTGTAATGAATAACACTGGTGTGGTCAAACTGCCCTGCGTGGATAGCTTCCCTTGTTCAGTCAAGGACTTCCTCTTCACACATGGAAAAGTAATCAAAACATGGAGGCAAATGGAGCAAGTAGGTCTTCCTTCAAAGCAATGATTCCACTTCTGTTTTTTACATTGAGAGCCAAAGCCTTCCGGCAATTGATTAACTACTATTTTGACAAAGAAAGCATATAAGAATTGTTTTGCGAGCTTTATTTTTCTTAGAAAATTGACCACAGAGACAGTAAATGGAAAATCAAATCTACATTTGCTTCCTGCTGGGATGAATTGTTGAAAATACTTAATACGAAAGTTAAGGACGTCACTCTGGATCAAACACCATGCTCAATGTCCAATGTCTTAGTATGAATATTTGTGTGAAAAAATATATTACACTTATGAAAGACTAGACAGAACTATGAGAAGCTACTGTACACTGTTTGAAAAAGAAAGCAACCATAAAAAAAAAAAGCATTGTGGAGGGGTAAATGTATATTTATTGAATTCTACAATATTCTACACTGCCCATCCAAAAAAAAAAAAAGTCACCACCTTGATTGAAATAAGCAAATATGTAAGAGTCTCCATTGGATAATTACTGCATGGATGATTATGTTTCATCTGCCAACAAGTTATTTAACCCTAAATGATGCAGTGAGTAGCTACTTATTTTTTAAACTACCATGTCAGAAGACACATCCTGTGGTTGTGGAAAAGTTGGGTAAAGTGATGCACCCATCATGCCTAGAATATACCTTACAAGCCTGTGGGGGCAGTGCTATGATCTCTCATCAATATCTATAAGATCTTGGTGAAAAATGAATGCAAACCTGGACAGGAAGAAATGTTGTGACATTGCAGAAGCTTATTGAAACAATGCAATATATAACTACATAGCATTTAAAAGAAAACTAAAGAAAAAGTTTCGATCGATATGATGCATTTATTCAGGTCTTTATATTCCATTTCTTACTAATATAACTTCCATTGGTTTGATATATACAGCATTACAGTTCGAAAGGGTTTGTACCATAGTACCTTTGCTAAGTTAACTTTAATAATTTAAAATATAGGACTACTACTTCTACTATACATTTGTTGTATACTTGTATAACCACTACTAAGAACAGGAATGACCACAATCACAGGTAAATCATTTTGTTCCATCACATCACAACATTTGCAGTATGTGTATCGTGTATACCACTTACTAATACAAACTCCACAGCGTGCCTGGCACTTCCTCATTGATGTTTATCAACCTGTTAAATCTGACACTTTTTTTATTTATTTTATTTCACAACATTACATGAGTTACAATATTTGCTTTTTACTGTGTAATGTACCATTTTGTTAGATTAAAAGATTATTATTAGAAAAATAGATAGGCAAGAAAAAATATGTGAACCTTTTGTAATTTTGTGATTTTCTACATTCATTTGTAATAAAATGTGATCTGGTCTTCATCAAAGTCATACAATACGTATTATATTGAGTATTAACAAATATAATGTGCCTAAAATAATAACACATAAAAAGTAAAATCTTTCATGTCCTTATTGAGAGCAACCATAAAAACATCATAGTAGGTTTGGACTAGAGCTACTTTGACTGACAAAAAACACTCAAACTCAAGTTTGCTCTGCACAAGAAGAACACGCTTACGTGAACAATGCCTTGCCAAAATGAGCTTTCAGAGGCTCTACGATTACGAAGAATTGATGATTCACCTAAAGCTGGAAAGGGTTACAAAGTGATTCCAGAGACTTTAAAAATTCACCAGTCTACAGTAGACAAACGGTCTACAAATGGAGACACTTTGGGACTGTGATTACTCTACCAAGAAGTGGGAAGCGAGTCAAAATGACCCCAAGTACACAACAAAAACTCATCAATGAGGTAAAAAACAACCCCAAGAGACAGAAGGCATCATTGAAGTTTGCCAAAGAGCATTTGCAGGTCTGATTCACAGCTACAGGAAGCTCCTGGTTGAGGTCATTGCTGCTAACTAATTCCATAGTTTTTCCACTAGCATGAGGTTTTTGTGGTTGTTCTCAATAAAGACATGAAAATTCTGATTTATTTGGTGTTATTATTTTAGGCAAATTATATTTGTTATTACTCTTGACTTAGATAAAGATCAGATCATGTTTTATAACAAATTAATGCAGAAAACAACAACATTTCCCATACTTTTTCTTGCCGCTGCAGGTAGGTAGGTAGTTGGTGCAAGTGCAGGTTCAGCTTTCTAGCGCACTGGCTATGTTCTGAAGTCAAATTAAGACCACATTTTCTGATATTATCTGTCACCCACTGTCAATATAGAAACATACACACATACAAAAAAACTAATAAATATGCTTTGTGACTTTAAATGTCAAAGGGTTTTGAATTCATTAGTAGAGTAACTTGCTGGTCTAAATGGAAAATGTTATATTTACAGCAGCGTTAATATTTATAGTAAGGTCAAGCAAACACAAATGCTTCATTGAAACACAATGATGGAAAACAACACATAGAATTTTGTCATGTAAATTTGAGCCGTAGGAGTTTTAGGTTAATGGCTTTCACTTGGATCCTGTTCATTACGTGAGATTTTTTTCAATGAAAAGCAAAGATGGATTTGATTAGGAACAAAAGTTATTAATCATGGATCAGTTTTGATGTGCGTATTTTGTTTGTTGGTTACATAAAATAAACAAAGATGTCAGCAATCAGATTTGATGAAGGCAAGGCAAGAATCTTGTTCACTTGGAATCATACTTACATACAAGAGAATGATTCTATTATTTTATTTTTATTTACGATAAGATATACCTCATCAAGCACATGAAATACAACTTGATGAGACAGTAGTTGAGTGATAAAATTTATCAAGTGTACCAAAGTACCCTGAATAGGATATCAAACACTAGTGAAACACATGTCCTTGGTATAGATAAGTTAGTATTTTGGCACTACTGTCTTTCCAATTTCTACCTTTACGAAAGTACCAAACAGAACTTCTGACGGGCTAAAGCACATTCTGTGATGACATCATTTGTACCACAATTTCTTTAATTGGGATATCTATGTGATCTATTTTTCTTCCTCTCTAATGCCAGGCACTAGGGTACAGCTGTATAGTAACAGTGTTAAAGTTGGATGTCCCTGCTGTCATCAGTAATTCCATAAACAGTAAAGAAATGAGCTATGATCTACTTGAGCCAGGGTGCCATTCCAGTCATTCCCCAGGTTGTTCTTTAACCCAGGACATTGGTCATTAAAGCTATCAGACCTGAACCTAAATACACAGCTACAGAAGACACCTTGTTCTTCAAAGTCCATTGGCTGCAAACTGCAGACTAATATCCCTGCATTAACATGGCTCTGCTCCATGTCAAAAAGACGTGTTCAAAAGTGACGTGGGTGAAAAGTAGTGCCAAATAACAGTCCAAATAAGATCTGACAAGGCCGGGACAACATTTAGAGAGTGATCACTGCTGATATCAAACTAGTCTGTCGCATAAACATGTGGGATGACCATGTTAACATCACTGATCATTCATGAGTTGGACCAAGCGTGATTTTTCCATTCACAGTTTTATGCAACCCGTCAGCCTGATAAATATTTGCATATCTGTCATAACGTACAATACACCAAGAACATTAGGCAGAAGGGAGAATTTACAATACGTATTATATTGAGCATGTAAAAAGCTGTAGTTTCTACAGTGCCTCAGTTTTGTAGTGAAGCAACGGTCACTGGGCTAAATAAGTAGGTCAAATATCGTGACATAATCCATAAAAAGAGCAGAGTCTTCTGAAACCTGAGGTTCAGTCTCTCTTACATTACTACTCTTTCCTCATGAGTTTTTGACAAGCCACCAGGTTGTCCACTCAAAATTTACTCACATATAAGAGCCATATAGAACAATTGCCAAGCACATTAGGTCACACATCATTATATTTTCAAGTTGATGAAATGGCTTTTATGTGTTGTTCTCTGCTGCTACCATGGATCCTAAATCACATAACCTGTTAAAAACTTTTTACTTAGTGAGCATTAATTTTAACATTAATTTGGATTCTGTCCAAATTATGTAAAGACAGGCCTTTTGTAAAACATGTATGGAGACCATACAGTGAATCTTTAGCTCTCGTGACAGAAGTATTGTTACCGTGATCTTTTAATTCCATGCTTCAAGGCGAGACGCCAGGATAATACATGTAGGATACAAAGTTGGTTTAGGGCTTAACGCTTGTTAAAAACAAGCTGTAAGCATGAACAACAGGGAAAGTAGTAACATCTTAATTGCTAGGATTTACACAAATACAGGTTGGTCACATTGTGCATATTTGGCCAGACCTCCTAATGTCATTTGTTACTCTAGCACCATTAGCAATATATTGTTAAATCCTTGCATGAGTGATTGTCAAGTGAATTTCAGACGAGGCCACACAGGCAGCTCATGCTTTCAACATCAGACTAATGAAGTCTGAATGAAATCCTGTTCCTCTGAATTCTCACACGTCCCATATTTACTGGTCTCATTTGGTGGTTTCTGCAACGGTTTCGGGGGGGGTGGGAGAGTGAGGGGCTTGACAAAATCCTGAGCCAGACCCATTCTTTCCACTCAGATCATAAAACTCAAAATTTTCCTACCGACACAAGCAGTTTTTGTAGGTCTAGCCACCAGGCACAGTGAGCCCTACACAGCAAGGCCGTGGAATAATTAAACGAACTCTTTCCATGCCACATCACAGAGGAAAAATATGAACATTTCTACTTAGTAAATACATCTGATTAATAATATGGTCACACAGAATAAGCGTGGCAAAAAAGAAATTAAAAGTAAATTCACAGTTGTAATAAACTTGTCAATCAAAAGTGCATATGAAACAGTAGGCCAAGGGTGACAAGGTCGACACAGGTCACCAAAGCACCATCCATCACTGCTGGCAGACTTGGAGACATGCTGGTCTTGTTCATACCCATGTTTAAATACTGACAGCTGTATACAACCAAATTACATCTGATCCCATTCATAAAAGCACATTTTTCTGATCTAACATTTTTTCCACAATATCCAACTTATTATTTTGTACAATTCTATTCAGTGTTATTAATTGAAGCATGTGTTTAAATATTATACATATTGTTAAGCTTTCATACACCAGTTTGGCTGTATAGGGCATAAAAAGTTGTTGCTTAAACATTAGCTGAAAAAAAGCTAAACTAAATATAGTGCTCCTACTTTCTTTTTTAGCTCCTACACTGCTTTCCTCACGCTGTCATTCCATGAGGACAGTTCATAAGTTTCAAGTTATACTGCAATTTTTTATTTAAATATCTGAAACACCTGGACAGTAATTTTAAAATCCTGCACTAATCTTAAAGGCTGTGTTTGATATACAGTTCTGCAGGCTCACTCGTCTTTCTTCACTTCCTGATATCTGTGTGAGCTTGTTCTGTTTAAATTCTCATGCAAGTTGCTACAAGTTAAGATGTTGTAGCAACTTGTAATGTAGGTACACTGGAGTACTTCTATACCTGACCAGAAGCTGTTGTTGTGACGACAAATTATTCATTTTATTAAACTTGACATTCACTTTATATGGTCTGTTCATTATTTAACACATTACCAGAATTAAGGCTATTATTAAGCAATTAACCCTCTTCAATTCAAACTGTACTCACAACAAAAGCTTCTCACCAGTTAGTACAAACGAATAACCAGACAACTTTCTTAACATGCTCATTCATTCACCAACATAGAAGCCCATCTGTAAAGCATTTCCGTCACTTTCCATGATCTCTTCCGTGTGCTGCTAGCAGCTTTAAAATGCCTTGATTGGTTACTATTTCAACATGGGAGTAACATTTTCCCCCTGACATTTTTATGATCCGGTGTTACTCCACCTGCTGAGGATTAGAGATGGAAAGAGAACTAATCACTGCACCAACACGATGGTTTTGGATGAAACCCAGTGAGTCACTCAAAACACTTGACGTTAAAAACCAGCTCAGCTTCCCAGCCGCTGAGTAAGACCAGTTGGCTGCAAAGTCAGCTGCAGTTGTCATTCAGGAGATGAAAGAAAAGAAGAAGGGTAAAAACCAGTCCAGTACGACATGTGACGCAGCAGGGTTTAATCGCTCACTTTCTTTGATCAAAAATCTCTATAGACAGGAAAGGAAATAGCTTGTCAAATATGAGACAACTCCTGTAGTCTGGCTTAAACTAGGATGTTATGAAATTCATTTGTCCAGGCCAAACATCTTGCCAGGAACTTGTCCTCATAAATTTATTTGTACATTCTCACTGTGACATCAGTGCCATTCAAATAAGGAAGAAACGTAACAAACCGTTGAAGAAATCAATGGCCGTCTGCTTCCAAATACCAACCACACGTAATAAAACAAACAAAACAAAAAACAGAGTCATTTGAATTAAATAACCCTTTATGTAATTTACACACATGAACTATGACAGATTGGCTTAGTTCATTCTTGTAAACAACAGTGAGCCGTTTCTTTCACTGTAAGTGGTTGTATCTTCAGAACTTTGTAGTTTTCTTTCACATAGCCAGCTACTACAGCATGTTATGCAACTGTCGGAAAGGTTAAATGCTACCTATTGTAAATAGCTTTTCCAGTCTTGCTACATAGCTTACAGTGAATGGGAACATTTGTTGAAGTTAAAATATGACTTTTATGAGAATTCCTTGAAAAAGAAAAAGGGAAAAAAAGCATAAATGCACACTGTACAAAAACTAGGATTTCAGAGATGCACTGTAGCTCTCTGGACTTGAAGGAATTTCTATGTGGAAACAGAACAATGGAAAACACTGATTGTACAGTATGTATCAGTAAGAGCACACGGGTACCTGGTAGATTGTTGGTTTCCACAATTCACACCCAAAGAGGTTCATCTGAGGAATAAGTTCAAAGTACAAGTAGACGACTTCTACTATTAACTATTAGTAGCCAATGTTGTGCACTGCATTTTGAATATTTATTTACTAAAGTAATACAAAATGAACAAAGTTACACTGATGCAGTTTAGCACACAAGACAGATTTCTTTTACCATTAACTGTGACTTCACAATCCCAACACCTTTTAGTTGAGCTAGTTAACACATATTAAAGTTAGTTACCATCTGTAACATGTTTAATGTTTATACTCCAGAGGGAAGAATCACACATCCTGTGCTTTGTAAAATAAGCCCCACAGCTGCACTTTAAAATTTGCTCAATGTGAAGCTACAATAAAACACTAAGAAAAATGCAGGCAAAATTATGACATTTACAGTATAACTTTAGTGGAGCTTGACTAATTTAGATAGTTCCCCATCTGATGTTACAACATTTTACTACAGTAGCTGAAACTGCAGTTAATACCAGATTAGGAAATTATTGTAACAGCTGTGAGACATGTGCAAATTATTCTCTACGTACCTATGGATATGCTACTATGATGGTGTTAATGGAAAATTGTTAAATAGTAAATCTTAGTAGAAACAGAAAGCCCACTAACAGCATTATTGGCTTGGCAAAAACGTACTCTTATTGAAAACAGGATGACAACACAAAAACAACAGACAACAGCCAAGGCAACAGTATCCAAAACCAAGCATTTGCTTGAGACATTTATAGATCATTGGCAGAACTCTCTACACTCAGACAGGACGTGTTTCATATCCTTTTGTCCACCAACACACATGGACACACCTAAGTACAGCTCTGCTTTTGATGAAATTGCATAATTATCCCCTAGTGAGATGTAGTTTGGGTGTGTGCCCTTCACACAGATCCAGCCCATTTCTCATACATTTCACCTCCAGGCTATAAACCAGGGTCAGCAGTTGCCTAACCAGACCTGGTCTAAGTGAAACACCTGGATCTGCTTCCTATATGTCAGTCTCTTTCCGTCTCTCTCAGGGGCAAGTGCTCGTTCACACAGAGTTGGGATGTAATAAATGTAACATCACTGCTGTCCACCACTAAATGAACCATGCAGTCCAAGCCAGAAATAGTGGTGGTGAACCCGGGGGCAGGGGGTTGGAAATTTGAGAAGGGAGAGAAATAGTGTGTGTATCTCTTTTGTGCCATGGGGAGGAGGGGTATAGAGGCTGTTGCTTTAAACAAGAATGTGTTCATTTTAAGGGTGAGGGGGAGGCTCTAAGCTTAATTTGTCTGCCTAACTGCTAGAGGAGTTTTCATCATTTAAGATCACTAGTGAGGTGGAGGGGAGAGAAGTGGAGAGACAGACGTAGAGAGAGAGGTGCAGTTGAGAGAGACTGCCTCTTAGAGCTCTGAGGCAGAAGTGATGGATTCAGCCCACAGAAAAGTGACAGTCTTCTTCTAACGGGCCACAGGCAGTACACAACTTGCTGTGAACTCTCACTATTTCTCAGGAAACTACCTCCAGCATATAAATGACCAAGCGTCTCTTGAAAGTGGTCCAGCTTTTTCAAGTGGATTTTTGAACAATCTACTCAATGTTTGCTCAAGAGTGTCTGGCAAGTTGAGCGTCTGTCGGGCTAATGACAATCTTTTAACAACAGGCTTAAAACACAGATACCTCTCCACTCCAGGAATGGACTAAGGTGACAAAGGTTGAGTAACTAGAAAGGCAGAGCACAGACACACTTGGGATGACTTTCTACCAGGAGAAACTTCAGTCAGCTCTGGCAGGAGAGCAAGGCAACTGAGGGAGCTTCACCAATACTCTACACTTATCTCGTAAGCATTGTGGAACCTTTGACTTATTCATATATCTAGTTCATTCATTGGTAAATTTAAAGAGTATTTTAAGAGATACAGCACATGTACAAGAATTACCTTCTGCACTGAGAAACCACACACATTTGTAAGTAATCTTGCAGAGCAAATGATGACCTTGTGGCACAGTGAGTCATTGTGATATTTTTAACGTAATGGTGAACAATTATTTGGTCCCATTGTTAAAGTCAGACTTTGGTTGTTTCCTGTTAAACTCCAATGGTTTACATAATGATTTGGTTTGATCTTGAATTAATCATAAAACATCTGTTACCTGACTCACTGTTTGGTTGGCTAGGGTTATTCTGTTTTCTGATGACGTTGTTGTTGAAATGGGTCAGGGAGGGTTAATTCAGCACAAGGAGATGCTGGAGAGCGGGCTCTCTAGGCTAAGTGGTTCTTCACTACTGATAAAACTGCTCAGCTTGTCAAAACTCTGGCCTCGAGAAGGTGTAAAATAAAGGCACATAGACAGTGAAGAGAGTGTGCAGATGACGACGCAGCGAGAGCTTTGAAACATACATGCTGACAGAGGTTTCTTTCTTTTTTTTTTTTTTAAAGCATAGTGGTCACTTTTAAAAAGGGGGAAAGATAATCTCGCTGTGTCAAGCAGCATGCGGCTTCAGGATGTTCCCCTGAACTCAAGAGGACAGAGAAGCAGGCGGTTGAATCCCGTCTTTGTTTCTGTTGCCAGGGTCGTGTTTGGATAAGGGGGCTTTGAGGTAGAATGCAGGAACTTATCGTAACAATTTCAGAGAACCCCTGCTTCCTTCTCTTACTCTGATCACAAGTGTGGTATGGAAGGACACACCATGCCACAGGAGACTCTGAATGAAACCTAAATTTAAAGAAAAATGTGAACTCTTAAAAGCGATGACAAAACAAGGCAATACCTGCTATTGAGCAGGTATTTAAGGTTAATCGTTTCAAATGTCATGTTACACGCTTACAAGGATTACATGGTTGAGGAAAGAATGAGGTCACCTCAAGGTAATGCAATAGTGCAGATTACCATGAGAAAATTAAATTTGACTCTGATCCAACTCATATTGGGTGTCACGTAGGAGACTCTGCCAGTTCTCAACAGAGTTAGTACTAATTTGAACATGCAGCACAAAGTTGTCCTGCAAAGTGTCTGCCTCTTTTCAGCTACTGACAAATTAGGTGCTGTGTAGTTGTGTTGTTCCCTCCTGCTGTGGATGATGATGATGTGATTATGAAGCATTCACACAGAAAGTAGGACACTGGGAATGAATTGGGTCAGAAAATACAGTTTGTCTTATAGGACTGGCTAGGATAAGGGGAGGAGTGGTCCTGCATCTAGAGGGTCTAGGTCTCTCCGTCTGGTCACTGCCATTGACTCTCCATGTGTGTATGGCAGCTAACTCTAATGAGGTGACAAAGAATTTGAAGAATGCCATGCTCACGCTAAAATGAGTGGGGCTGAGGTGAGAGACATCGGCCAGTTTGAGCAAGACTGCCCATTTTCTAATTAATATGTGCTGAGCATGACCAAAAAGGCTGGAGCACAGCACTGGTCAGAAACACACTGACCCAGCCACTACACCAGCCTATCACACTTGATTTCACATGGAGTAAAATCAAGAATGAGGAGTCGTGTAAACACAGACTTACCACCTAAAGACAGTAAAACCAAAACATCTTGGTGTGAAGCAGACTTGAAGAAATTCACCAAGAGGAGCTGCCAATCAAACAACGATGAGAGTCGTTATTCACTGCCCCTTAGTCATTTGTCTTCAAGCCCTGCACAGAGTAGACATTCTTACACCTCTGAACACTTGTTAGACATTGCAGCTTTTGGCTAGTCAATGGAAGCTTGTTAGAGTGAACTGATATTAGGACAATAATTATCTGTGGGGGCTGCTAACAGAAACGCCAGAGGAGGATGTTGTTCCCTCAGGCAGACTGTGGACAGCTTAATAACAGTCTGTCTCTGTCAGGGCAGATGGGACTCTCTCTGGTCCCTGGGAGACTGAGCCCAACAAGTGTTGTTATTTGAAAACATACATTAACAGAAAAAACACTCAAAGACACGCACATACCGCATGCGCTCCACATTTCATCACAAGCTGCAAACATTTTCCCCACAGCTTTGAAGTGTAGTGAAGCCTGGAGCAGGAGATTCCGGGCAGACAGCGTCCAACATGGGACTCCTCCACAGCGGGGGCAAATCACACAGCATTTCTCAGAGACAGAGCTCAAGTTCCAGGGTAGAACCGCAGGAGCCTCTGGCCAAATACAGTCATCAGCACATTACAGGGGACAGGGCTTACTCTGGGCTGCTTCATTATATTGGTAGGGCCCTGTCAACTATTATTAATGATTTCTTCAGGGCTGGTTTCTCTATAAAATACAATAACACTATAAAACAACGACACTGTCTGCGTCAATCAACAATTGCTAAGGTGATATCTTCTTGTAAACAACAATTGCAGTAGTAGTCTAGTTTGATCATGTTCACAAGGACTTCTAGGTCATTTTAAAACAAGTATATAGGACAATCAGAACTTACAGTAGGTTCGTGTAGTGTAAGTGTTTGTAGTTGTAAACTATAAAATCAAAACACAGACGGGTTATGCAAGAGCACAGTGTGCAAAAACTTTTTTCTATTCTAGTAAGAAAAACGTGTTTACACATTCTATTCGAGACAGATAAAGCCAAAAGGGTCGAATGTGCAAAGGGTCATGTTCTTGGAGAGCGCTGCATTTCTCTTCTCCATGTCTCAAACCTAATGTGCTGGCAGCACGCCCAGATTAACAAGACAAAAACATTTCTGCTCTCTTCTCAGTTTTGTGCTGAACATTATATGGTTGATTATCTTTCACACAGAAATAAGCTATAATAAATCTGTGAATAAGCACACTACACAGCTCTTCAAAACCAAACTGATATAGGCCTCTCTATAATGTCTTTTGATTAGACAGGCACCTCCTGACTCTGGGAAGGTGTTACACTGGACCCCTCTGTAATCCAATATGCAGCAGCTTTCAATTAAGGTGCCCTGGGAGTTCAAGGCCTTGTTATCCTTATACAAGAGATGCATTCTCCTCAGGACTCAGTGGCATCCTCTCCACCTCTAATAAGACCGCATCATCTTCAAAACTACCTGCACTCATTTTAGTAAAGCATCTCATTCTCATTAACTCTGAGTTGTGCCACAACAGAATTTAAGAGAGACTATAATCTAAACAGGAATATATCTCAGATCAGCATGTATAAGGAAAGTAATATTAAGTCAGATTATGTTATTATGCAACATTCCTCAGAGTAGCTGGTTAAAGTAGGTTTTTTGGTTTAACAGTAAACACAGCAGAAGGCATGTTAAAAGTAGATCCATAAATTATGATGAATTGCCTTTCAGTGTTTAATTTCTTTCTTCTGGTTAGGGACAGGTCAGGACTGATGCAACACAATAAACATTTAAAGTGGTTCCATAATTACATCACATTTTCCATAAGCAAAGATGTCCAGGCCTGCAGAAGGGAGCAGATAGGAGTGTTTGTGTGTGTCAAGGACAAGCAGTGGCAGTCGCCCAAAGAGGATCTGAGCCAACACTGCAAACTAAGCCAAACACTCCTCTAACAGCAGCTAGCAGTTAATAACTAACTAAAGAGATCAGCACATCACCTGACAAAAGAAATATTTTTCTTATGGGCAGCGAGGGGATTAGTAGCTTTCAAATAGCATGTTCTGCATATATTTGATAGTGGAGAGAGGATTTGAACAAACCAGGATCAAGGCCAGATGAATTCAATGGAATAAACTTAATTAGGAAAAAAGTGTGAGCTCATCCCAGTACATATTTCCAGTACAACCATCATGAGGTTTTTGATTTATATATTATATACAAATATGATGTGTTTCTGCCAGGGAACGTTGCCACAGCCACCAGGTGCTCAGTTGGGCAAGTGGAAAATTTCATTTTTGATCTAATCTTATGGAAGCCCATATTTTACAAGAGCTTCTGGCAATGTACCAGTGTATCAGGATAGGTAACTTTCTCTCACCTCCACCCCCTTTCAGTCACCACAGCTAAGAGCTCCACTGATTATTGTCCTGTGAAAGTAAGCATATAGCCAGTTTCAGAACATGTATGCCCACACTGTCGTCAGACTAAAAAAATAAATAAATTGAAAAATACTACACACTACAATAAAATCATAATCTTGATTTTCTTCCCCATTCTCCGCAGACTTTGGTGAGTTTGACACAAACCCATGGATTCCCCTTCAATTGTCCTTCTGGGGCTCTTTCTTGTTTATGGACTAGCCTTTGGTGTTCAGCAGACACAGGAGGGTCCATCAGATGGCAGGGACAAGACTCAACAATTTCAGAGTAGTGAGGATGAAATAGAGAGTGAGTTTCTCTATGCTGGAAGGAGCAAACGCGCTCCAGCTGACCAGCAACAGGACAAGTGTTCCTACACTTTTATCGTGCCTCAACAAAAAGTGACTGGAGCCATCTGTGTCAACTCTAAGGAGCCAGAGGCCATGCTGGAGAACCGGGTCAATAAACAGGAGTTAGAGCTGCTAAACGTGGAGCTACAGAAACAAAAGAGGCAGATCGAGACCCTGCAGCAACTGGTAGAGGTAGACGGAGGCATTGTCAATGAGGTCAAGCTTCTAAGGAAGGAGAGTCGAAACATGAACTCCAGAGTCACTCAGTTGTACATGCAGCTACTCCATGAGATCATCAGGAAGAGAGACAATGCCCTAGAATTGGCTCAGATGGAGAACAGGATCCTGAACCAAACCTCTGAGATGCAACAGCTCACTAGTCGTTACAAAGATCTTGAGCATAAGTACCAGCATTTGGCTTTGCTGGCCACTAACCAATCAGCTCTTATTGCCCTGTTGGAGGAGCAATGCCATACTCGCCCTCCCCCTCGTCAAGTTCCTGTCTCCCAGCCACGGCCACAGCCTCCTCCCCCATCACCACCTCTTAACAAGCCTTATCAGCCACCTGTCCTTCCACGAAGCAATAGCCCAATCAGCAATGAAATCCAGAGTGACCAAAAGTCTCTACCACCTCTTCTTCCAACAATGCCCACTGGCACACACAGCCCCTCTACCACTGACAAACCATCTGGTAAGTTTAACAAAGTTCAACATGGTATCTATTATTTTTAATGAAATCTTACTTAAGCTAACAAACAAAGGATTCATTTTGTGAGCTAACTATATTGTGAATCTCTTTGTCATTAATGAAACCCATTCTTCCAGCCAAAGCCGTTTTAAGCAAGCCCAATGCATTCCCAGGGCAAATGTTCTCAGTGAGAACAGAAAAGCTGTTGTCTATCTTCATTTGAGATGCATATCATCTAATTGCCATGATTCAACCCACACAAAAGCAAAAAGTGTATTAGCTCTGCTGAGCCCATTGGTCCCTTGAACATGTAAGTGTAAGCTTTACAGTAAATGAGAAGGGTGCTTTGTCGTATCAGAAAAATGTCTATTGCCATTACCTTTCATTAGAAAACAAGTTCAGTTTTAAAATGGTGAAAAAAAAAACTAACATTCTCAATATGACTGTGAGCTTTTTCCATTGACATTTTGTGCTACTGCTTGCCATTTTCACTAGGCTGTATGTGAACAGTAGTCTTTGTATAAAATGTTTGAAAGGAGGCAAGTAATTTCCTGCCCACAGCCATTCAACTAACACCCAAAAAGTTACATAAACCTTTAAGACGAACAGAAATCTTTAAACAATGAAGAAATAGAGGAAAGAGAGAAGGTTTGAAACAGAAACAAGGTGATGAGAAAAGTAAAAAAAATAAAAAAAGAAGGGGGAAGTGGGGGCAGAGCACAAACAGAAAGAGATACTGGGAGTCAATGATGTCATTTGTTCCAGTTGCACCAGGCAAGAACCAGTAATATGTTCCACCAACGTAACACACTTTATCAGGCAGAACAGGACAGGGCAGCTCTCTGGCTTGTATCTGCACAACAGAGACATTCCTGGGAGTAAATGGATGGCAGAGAGTGGGCCAAGAGGCAGATATCATCCATCCAGAGATATTTCATAAAATTAAAAGGAAAGAAAGTTGTTATTAAGCGAAAAAGAGAAAAACACATGCACTTACATGTTGACCTATGGCTCCGTGTCAGTTGAGTTTGGATGTGACACATAAAACAACTGCAGATCTGTGTTGTTGTCGTTTCTTGTGTCATCCTCTATCTGTTGCAAACTCTTGAATAAACACTGGCAATCTGGGCCAGTTGGAAAACCACATAGGTGATAACTTCGACAATTTAAAACAATTTAACAGCCCATTGAAGCAGGGGAGCCAGTTGCCCCATTGCTTTTTCCGTATCTAAACAGCTTGGAATTTAAAGTTAAATCATAAAGGCATAGGTAGTGTTGATTATTTGCATCATTAAAAACCCAATAAAACTATCTTGACCTTACACAAAATCATTAACATTACATTGCCAGACAATATGTGTCCAATTAAGTATTTTTTAAAACTTGTAAACAATAAATACATATTCATAACATAAACATATTTCAATATTTGAATACATTTCAGCAGATTTACTGGAGAAGTGCAGCTTTAGACAATGATTTACAAGCTGTTCTTAAATTAATTTATCTCCACAAATCCTCTCTTAATTACATCATGTGAGGCCTAATAGACATCCCTCTTATGAAAATGATGTGTCTGTAGAACACAAAACACAAAAGTCAGAGTAAGTAAAATAATAATTTTACTCTGTTAAGCCTCACAGACAACCGAAGCTTTTTGCTGTGGTTTCTTCATTCAGTAGTCAGGATTTCCTTTGCCCGCATGCCAGTATTTCTTTTGGCTGCACAGCCAGAAGCCATTTCCCCTGTGAGAGGAGCAGCCAAAGTCAATTCTACTATTAAATTGAGAGCCTCTCCTGAAGAATGGGATTCCCTATGGCAAAGCATAGTGACTTTCTACACGTCACAAGAACTTTTTCTTAATATATTGTTTCAATTGACTGGATATTACTTGTGATACATGTCACATCCTTATTGTTCTGTTTAGGACCATTTAAAGATTGTCTGCAGGCCCTGGAAGATGGACACACTGCCAGTGGCATGTACCTGGTGAAACCAGAGAATGCCAACCGCCTGATGCAGGTGTGGTGTGACCAAAGACACGATCCAGGTGGCTGGACTGTGATCCAGAGGAGGTTGGATGGCTCTGTCAACTTTTTCAGGAACTGGGAGACATACAAGGTGCGAGAATATTGCAGCAATTTTATCAACCTCACAGTGTGTAGAGAAGGTGGTGGCAAATGTAGTCTGTTCTTACAATGACCAGATGTGAACAAGTAACGAATACACAGCCTAAGCCCTTAATCTGTCAATTGTAGTACAATCAGTTGCTACTAGTCTTGTGACTCATTAATTCTCACAACATGATCTTTGTGAGAAGACTTTACACTAAAATAAAATGTGGGAATGCTGGACTTAAATGTCACGTTAGATGGTTGTGTAAGTATCCCTAATGTTCTAGAAAGATAATCCCATTTTCTGAATAATGCATTAGAACGTATCTGATAGGAAAGGCTGAGAGAACTTATATTCCTTATCTTTTTGAATGGGAAAGCCCTTTTAAAGGGTGAAATAGTTCCCTGGAAAGCATGTGGCATGTGTTTGCAGGTCAACAATTTACAACAATACTGATTAAATCTTAGCTAAAGCAGCAGTAGAGAAACTCCCCAAAGGCATTTGTGCCTTCATGAGAAGTAGTGTTTCCATGAAATCAAAGCCTGTAAATAAGAGGTTATACCGCAAACCAATACAGATTATTACCAGAGTAAGAACAAATTAGTAAAACAGCATCCAGTATGTCAGGTCTCATACTGCATGTATTGTATCCTGCTGTGTTTTCAGTAACATTATAATAGCGGAAATGTGCACACTCAATGCAAGCTATAAACTTGACTCAGAGGGTCCATTTAAAATAATGTTCCTTGACGATAAACAACCCCATAGTAGAGCTAAACTCATAATTACCTCCAGAGCATGAGCAACGACTCCGAATCATCCCCAGACATCCAAACTAACTGCTCAAAGCTTTTCAAAGAGCATTCACAAAGGATTCCCTGATTGTACTGATAACGTTTTTCTTATCACTGCACTTCACAGCAAGGTTTTGGCAATATTGATGGTGAATACTGGCTGGGTCTGGAGAACATCTACTGGCTGACGAACCAGGCGAACTACAAACTGCTGGTCACACTGGAGGACTGGTCTGGCAGAAAGGTTTTTGCAGAATATGCCAGTTTCAGAGTTGAGCCTGAAGCCGACTTCTACAAGCTCAGGGTGGGTCGCTACCATGGCAATGCTGGAGACTCCCTCACCTGGCACAACGGCAAACAGTTTACAACACTGGACAGAGACCACGACACATATACAGGTAAAAACCTCTATGAGACATGTTAAATAGGACACCTATTGGCAACACTATACCAATGGTTTATTGAGGTTTATGGCCCGTTTTATTTACTTCCCACATTTTTTCAGGTAATTGTGCGCACTACCAGAAGGGAGGCTGGTGGTATAATTCTTGTGCCCATTCAAATTTGAACGGAGTGTGGTACAGAGGAGGACATTACCGCAGCCGCTACCAAGATGGAGTCTACTGGGCAGAGTTCAGAGGAGGAGCCTATTCATTAAAGAAAGTCGTCATGATGATCCGTCCAAACCCAAACACCTTCCACTAATCATCCAAGGAACACACACCGCACTGTATGTCTCACCAAGCAGAAACCCTTCACAGCTCCTTACATCCAAAGTAGATCATTTCTGTTGTGGAAAATGGCAATAAAGTGGCACAAGCTCAACAAAGTGGCAAGGATCAAAACATCAGGCAGATGGATCCTGGTACCTCTTGACAATTTCACACATTTGTACATTGCTATTCTGTTGTCTGTTGAACCATTTTCCCTTTTATACATGATTCAGTAACAATGTGCTCATTTCTCAGGACTTGTTTTAAATACGCTGTCTTTGTTACAACAGCAGCCTGCTTAGTTGACAGTGAGAAAACAGGAACCTAATCCTAATCATCTGACAAAAAAATAAACACAGCAATTTAGTTAACTTGAGATCAAAACACTACAGTTTATATTTACTTATGTATGTAAAGTTCTTTTTTTCCATTAGCAAACAAATGAGATTGACACAGGAAATATATCCAGTGACTTTTAGTTTCATTCTAAATGCATTTTTTTCAAATGTGTAATTTATAGGAACATTTATTGACTTAATACAGGATCAATTGGGTTAATATAAGTGACTAAAAAATATGGACTTCAACATCTAGTCTGGAATAAAACCAAAACTGTTAATACCATGACCGGATCATTTACTGTCTGTTTACGCAACTTTTAATAGATCAGAAGGTCTAAAAACCACATTTTAGGGTGTACACTCTTTAAAGACATGTTTGCTTGTTTACTTACTTGTTTGAAATCTTGAATTGCTTGAACAGGTATCCAGCTATTTGCTTGTATGAATCAAGCACTGTATTTACTGTATAAATTTAGTGGTTTGATGATGTCAATAGTGACACCACATTGAGTTTGTACATAAGATATTTGTAATATAATGTATAATAACCTGTTATTTCACTATTAAGTTGCAATAAAATATGTACAGCTTGTATGTTTCTTTTTTGTGTGTCTATTGCACTACTGATGCAGTGCTAGAGTTGATTGTCCACATAATGCAGGGTTGGCAGTCCATTCCCCGTCTCTTCCTGTCCTCTTCAAAGTGTCCTTGGGCAAGACACCAAATTTCCAGAGGGCTCTGCATGGCGACTACAGTACACAGACATGTCTTCATAGGGATTTAATTATCCCAATGGGAAACCATCCTTGCTTTATTAGCTGCTATTATTAGTTTGAATGCTATTTGCTTTTCTATAATTTATTTAACGTGTACATGTTCCTATCTTCACTGCATCATTTTAAAGGTGAACTATTTTTGAATGTGTCCCTAAAAGCCTCATTATTCACTCAATCAATATAACACTGAGGTATTCTGCCATCAAAGCCTCATTTGAGTAAAGGCTATATTTTTAACTTTATGGGGCAAACTAGAAAATAAACAGTGTTTGCAATGTCAATAATGTGAGCAAACCATTTCTAAATGGACTGCATGAAACGTAATTAGTATGCTTTAGAAAAAAGGAAAGGAAAAAATAAACTTGACTTTACATTTGACTAAAATAAGCACTTTAATTTATCAGCAAAACATAAGTAAAATCATTTAATAATGTGGGATAAGAAACATGCCATTATAAATAACCATATAAACCAATGTTTCTCTCATCATACAAAAGACTAAGTTAAGAGCTGAAGATGAGAAATACATAACAACATATTGTCTCACACACTATAAAGCACAGAGCCAGCATACCAGGGATTGACAAATGAAACAAGACAGGCTTGTAAAACTAATGCATCCAGCAGGCCCCTCCACTGACAGCAGAAACCACCTTTACTTTATTATGTGTCGATGGGATTACCAAAGACAGCTGAAAAACGAAGAAAGAAATGACTTCATACTGCAATGAACCAAGGTCTATTAATGTCATATTTTGAGACAAGACTTTAGTTGAAGACGGTTTAGACACTTTAGAGAGCATCTGAAATCAATTTAGTATGAATTTCTGTGACTGACAACTTTAAGAACTTGAAATTATCTAAAGAACAATTATCGGCAAAGCAAAACCTGATGTGTGCTATTTAAATCCCCTTGCTCTGAAGAAAACCTAACTTTAGCATGTTTGCATTCTGAGCTGTCAAAGTGAAGATGGATGCTTATGTGACAATAGCCAAAACACTTGCTGTAGATTAATGTGACAAACACTGGCTGCTAAAACAGGTTTATAAGTCAAATACTAGAAAGCTTGCTTCCCTATGACAAAGGAGGCTTTGGATGGGACAAAGGAAGACATTCATCACTGTGACTGTCTCTATTGTCAACTGTGTTGTTATTAAAGATGGATGGGACAGTAAAATCCACTTGATTGTCCAACAGTTTTTTATACAGTAGCTATATCTTAAAGCCACTTTAAGTCTGCTTTGTCAATTAACCTAATCGTGGTAAAGCAGAGGACGATGTTTCATCGTCTCCATAAACACAGACGACAGACCTTGGATGCCGTGTATGTCTGAGGACTCACCACGATGGAAAACCTTCAGTAAGGGTGGCCTGTTCAGCCCCCACTCCTCAACCAACATGGAAAACCATGAGCTGACACATTGCTCACTCAGCACTAAGACAACCACATTTCCTGAGCCTTCAAACCTGAACCTTCAAACTGGCCTGTATTGTTGTTTCCCATCTGTGAATGTCCACGTCCTTGCACTTTTAATAGATCAACTTTCCTGTTTCCCACAAATCCTCTTCACTCCACTCTTCAGAAAACGTAGTCATAGCAAGAGAAATTGTGGCACACATTTTTCATTCAGGCTTTGACCACTCACACTTTACGCTTTCCACCAATGGGCAAATTGTAGACATCCACAAAGGAACTTGACATGCCACATAATGTATGACTTCATGTCAATTGTTAACAGGCTTACAAATATCTTACATAACTGAAAAAACACAATGTAGGCTTAGACAACTTAATCACAACTATTACAGCTTCTATTTGAGAATCATTCAGAGCTTACAACATCCTTGATTTGTCAGCACTTGTGGTCAGGATATGGTAAATGTTAACATCTAGCATGATTTAAAAAAACTGAGTAGGGGAGGTGACTTTTCAACTGTATTTCCACTCTTTCCTTTTTCCAACGGTTGTGAACCAGGATCAAGATAAAATAATTTCATGTCATATAGTAGACAGCACAACTACAAAATAGATTTTGGATAATATTCATCATACAGAGTGAGAATTAGAATAAACATTAACATGTACACATGCTTTTAAACAGAATCCTTCCTCCTCTACAGAAACAGTCATCAAAACAGACGTATGCTGACAGCAACCATGGAGTGTCTGCAGAGTGAAATCACATCCATCTTTGTTATATCCTTTTCCTCTCTCCATTCAATGAGATCACTCCACCTCTCTGTCACAGCTCCCCACACACACACCGAGGTAGCACAGCTACACTGTCATCTCAGCGTCTGGATCATTTCTGTGTCTCTGTCACATTTATGTAACGGAGCAATCCACTGAGGTGGCACAACAACAGTGACATGATCACAGCCTATCATTGAATATGTCGCACTGTAAGTCAGAACACTACAGAGTGAGGTCCAACATAAGTGCTGTGTAATAAAAGGTAGCCAGCATCTCGTTCCAAGTCATTTATTCAAACCACTCCCTACTGCTGCTGTAAAATTGTTGTGATGCATATGGTTGTTATTATAAGACACACAAAAATAGAAACACATAATAATGTGGTGAAGTTTCACTTTGAGGGAATAGTCACTTCATTGTTCCTTACTTACATAGTGGAACTACTGAATTTGGGTTTTTTCTCACTTTCCTAAAGCTCAGCATTTTGAGCTGATTTCCAACTGTGGAGATGTGCAGATTTGCTTATAGTTTTACAGCCACATGCCATGACCGCCGTTTCATGTTCTTCCAAACTGTCTGCAGGGAACTCACAGGAAATCTCTTTAGGAATTTCTTTACCACAATGGAAATTTTATTTTGTAAGGTATTGCGGGCTATTCCCAATGTTGCAATAATTCACTGCCTCAGCCAAAAGTTTGCAGCAATGTATCCTCACTCCTTTTATACAGTGCATCTTTGGGAATGCGATACTGCAATTCGGCACGTTACATTTTTTCCATGTGCTGCCTGCGACCTTTCAAACTCTGTTCACTCAGCATTTCCATCCTACAGCTCTCTTTATCAATAATTGCACACAGACGCTGGACACAGACATACAAACTCGACTGTTGGTTGGTGCGCTAAAACAGCTTCAGGCCACAAAGCGAAATTAATTTGGGGTCTAATCAGAAACAACCACAAAATCGTGTCAAACTGATCAAATACTTCAAAGTATAGTACAGTGCCACTGTATTAGCACTATATAATTAAAAAAAGGGCAAGAAATCATCCCCTTCAAAACATGGAAAAGCTAGGTCAACACTCAAAAGTGGTTTTACAAGATTACATTTACTACTTCAATAAGTAAAAAGGTATTTATTATATAACTATCAAAAATCTAAAACAAACAAATATAGAAACAATTACTTCTTTCTGCCATTGAAATCATACTGTGTGCTCTATAAGGAACAAACTGTAGTCAAACAGCTCAACACAACAACAGAAATGAGCCTCTAAACCATTGCTCTGTGAGTCAAAATAAGTGCAACATGGACCAACTCCAGCACAACAGGCTCAGTTTTAATAAAGGAAAATATGAACAACATGAAAAGGCTTATATTGGGAATAGGAGTGGTTTCTCAGAATTTGGCAGATGTCTCCTCTTTCTTGGGCTTCAGATTAATATGTCATGTTAATCCAGCAAGGACGCACTTACACCAACTAAGCTTTTTCAATAACCAAGGCAGGTTACCTACAGTAACTATAGGTGTTTTAATGTGTGGAAAACATACAGATCACTTGGAAAACCTGAAAATACTCACTCGTTTTTTCACGATAGTGCATGTTAGGAGCTAACAATTTACTAAAACACTGAAACGGCACACTGGTGAAATTCTGATGATGATTTGCTTTTATATAATATTGTAAACTCACTGGAATTGATGCAGAAAGCTTTGTTTTTGGAACCATTGTGGTCATCTGCTTCTTTTTACGCGTTACAGCACAGTTTGTTCTTGTAGAGACAACAAATGATCCAGGTGATTTAGACACTCACGACGGTCTGACGGCACACTACAAATATTCTAAACAACAAATGCAGCTCATTTAAGATTAAGCTCGAAACATACTTCATTCAGCTCAGTGCATTATTTGCTGTATTACTTTGGTATGAACAAAAACACAGCACAGGCATGTGTTCATTCATTCATGTTGTGATGCTGTTTGTTTTTGTTTTTTTTTATAAATACACATTTTCTCCACATCACAGCTGGGGGAACAAAGGTTATCAGGCAAACATTGTGGTGGTGTTTTACACAGCATGCACTTTGCCTTAGCATGAGAAACACAGGTGTTAGTAATAGCACTGCCAGTTCGATGAAGCAACCAAATAACTGATTTTATGATTTACACCTGTGCTTTTCCTAGGCGTCAAAATGTCAAAGGTGCCTTGAAACGAGCGGAGTCTGGTATGTTTGAGACGAATACAAGGTTTGAACACGATATCAAAAACAGAGTATAGACTTCAACATGAACATGACTTCAGTAGTAAGCTAGCTGTACTCTAACTTCACTTCACAGGGGGTCTTCATCAGCTGCCAAACAAGCAGTCACAATTATATTCATGTCTTTCGAGAAACATTAAGATATTCAGAGAGTTAAGTCTCTTACCTGTAATGCTCTGTGAGCTTCACCTGCACCAGCTCAGTCACCTGTGGCGCCCTCTGCCCTGCAGCCATTGTTCAGGTCAGGCCGGCAGGTCATAGGTTAACTCTCCTAAATTGTCGCTGTAATGTTAGGTGCTTCCTATGAAGTCATTTAGTACTCGTGGTTGTTTCCAATTGCGTCATTCCCAGAAAGGGAATTCCTCCAGAAATTACTAACCAATAGTATTTATGTTTGTGTCCTCTTCCGCACTCTGTCACCCACAATCCTTTGTGACTTGTTGCTTTAGGCGCATGGACTTGGCTTAGTGACGTGGCTGCATGATGATGATAATACTACAGAGGGAACATGGACAAATGTGACAACAACAAGCCCCTTTACATTATGTCAAATATCGAAGTAGCGCGTAGGAAAATCCAAACTCCTTTTATCGCCCTTTCAGTTCTCATTAAGGAGCCTTTCTGACCTGCCAGATGGAAGGAGGCTTCCAGTTTCAGGACTATATGGGTGCACTGGTGCATGTCACACAATGAGCCAACATCCAACAAACGTGTGTAGAGAATTTAAGACTTGGTGCTAACCAATAATCATCCAAAAGGTACATATTACAGGATGACTTCATCTGTTTTCAACTTGTTTTTCACGGTTCTAGTTGGTGGAGTACATATATGTGGATGCCATGAAACCCCCAGCTCTGCGATCTGCAGGCTGTATTAAAGTACCTCTCCTGTTTAAACTGGAAAAAAAAACCCCAGCTGCCATCATCATAATTCAGATCATGTTTTCTGGTTGCTCATACTATGGAGGTTGTGAATTGAATTGAGTTTCTCCTAAAGGTGACATGTTCTGAACTGAAAAACAAAAACTTTCAGCTAGAAGTCATCTTCTAATATGAGGATTTAATGCGTGTGCTCCTGTTTAGTGAAGTTGTCCTTGAATAAATGTGTGAAACACCTACAACCTTTTGTTATTTACACAACTGTTACAGAGTTACAATACATCATAGCCATAGTATGTAGTTAAAGACCCCTTGTGGAAACACCACTACCTCGGGTTTCCTGGCCTTGTGTTTTGTGGTTCTTTTTATTCTCAGATTCCACTGAGCGGAGCAATTTAGCCTATTATTTTAGGATCAGCTGACTGTGCAGCCCTATAACTCTGTCATTTAAACAATTCATTCAGTTTATTAGAACGTTTGGCAGTGGCTGATGCATTTACATAATGTCACAGTCTTACAGCGTATTACGTTATCCACCGAAATCATCAGTGACTATTATAAAGAGCAATTCTATAAAGTATATACCCATTAAATTTTGTGTCAAATTGCATCTGATAGCCTGAAAATACAGTTGTCAATTACTTTAAGATAGTGTCAGTGAAGCAGAGAGACGTTTGTTGGTCATTTGGTTCCGTTATTACTTTTTGTAAATCCCACATAAAGTGCTAACACTATAGGAGGTTGTTCACATATATACATGTCCCCCTTTGGGTGCATTTTTTAACACTGCAGAGACATAAGCAATAACACTGCTGAGGACTGTGCAGAAAATCTGACTGGAGATCCAACAGGAAAAGAAGCCTGTTTGGTGATAAATTAATTTTATCACTAACCATCTGAGGATAAAGTGGTTTGTTGTTTTATATTCTATTTCTTGACCCGTCGAACGCTTTGTGAATGGCCTGTCCACAGGCGCGGCATGAAGCAAATAAATCCCTCACAGCAAGAAAAAGTATTATTTATCTCAAGGGGATATTCACAAGAAAAAGTTCTTTAGCATCTGGTTTGCTAATTATTCATCCAAATGCATTTAACTTCATGTTCACACCTGAGGCTGTTGGTACTAGCAGCATTTTAATAGTTAAGTTAAACAGCCATGGGTGCAGAAACGACCGCCTATTAGTTCTGTTATATACACACAGAGAAACAGGGGTCTCCACAGACCCCTGTTTCTCTGTGACTCTGTACCATTATTTTTTATCTGGGGTTTAGGATGTTTGTCAGTATGGTCAGGTTCTGGGTGAACCTTGAGAACAGGCTTGAGCCAAGAGCTTTCTAATTGAAAACAATTTTTAGAATACTGAAATAATAAATTGGAACAGGAGATTTTATAGTTTGCCACAGGCATATATTTATTGCGGCTGTATGTTATTCAATAGCACATATCTGGGAAACTGATGTAATCTTTACTTGTCACTTATGTTAGAGGATACAGTGCAGATACTCCTCCCATCCTGGACTGTACACTAAGTCTAAATGAGTTCATGCAGTTCAGTGGATATTTTTTATCTAAAGCACCTTGGTCCGATGAGAACGCAAACTTCTAGCATGATCTGTCTCTGTCTTTTTCCAGAGGAAAATTGTGTTGGGGAGGATTTAATGTGTGTTACAAAGTGAGCATCTAAAGACTCCTCCAGACATCTCAATCCAAGACACCTTAGTGATACAGTGAAATTTAATGACTTTATATGTATTTTAAAGTCTTTTGACGAGGTTGACTGTATCCATCCTTCAACAAGTGTTGCTTCAAAGAGGACTTTTTTTGCCAAATGTGCTCATACTTGCAGAGGAATAATCTCCCCTAGCAAAACATTATGCTGACGCAAGATGGGATACCCTGGCTGATCTAACAGGTAGTCGCCTTGATAATGTTAATTATGAGAGTGCAGACTTAAACAGGATGTGATCGTGAATGTAGGATATTTTTCTGTATTTAATTTATACTGTATTGTACTATATACTTATCCTCTTGTCATCCCTCTTCAGAGAAATGATTGGGCACTGGGTGAGGTGGGCATCTGGATGTCAAACAGTACTACCTAGTAGATATCGCATGAATACATGAACAAAAAAAGGACATTTACTTTGGTGAAGTTCATCCAGCATGTTGGAGTTTTCCATGCATATTAATGTGTGCAGAACAAAATGATTAAAATGGATTGAAAGGGGATTGGCTTAGATGTAAAATTATTTGTATTAAAAAATGTAAATTAATTGTGAGGTCCTAAATACATTTTGGTAAATAATTGTAAATGTTTTTTGTCTCCTAATTTAAAGGTATGTTTATGTCCTCCTAAAGGTACAAAATGGCATGTCGCTCCAGCTGTACCTCATTAGGTACCTTTGCTGTAGCTTTCCAATGGGAATATTTCTGTACTATGACATAAAGACATACAGACAAAAATGTACTAAAATGTACCTTGCTAGGGTAGAGATGGAGCGACAAAGCTTGTGTACCTTGACTTCTTCTTCACTGACAGCGTATTGTGCTATTTATATAGACTGAAATGCAGAATATTTACCATTATTGAAGTGTGACTTAAAGTTCATTTGTTATTCTCTAGCTCCCTCTGGAGGATCACAAATGAGCATACATCTGATGTTCCTCCCCTAGATACATACAGTCCCACTGCAGGATCAAATGAATTCCATGCATGCCAGCAGCACATTCTGAACATATACAGGATGTGTTGTTGTTCAACACATAGTGATCAAGATAACTGAAGGCTGTATGAATAGTATCATATTCTCTTATCTTGTCTGATGATAGGGTTTTATCTGGGTCACTGGCATTTCCATGTGGGTGTAAATACTTAAAATACATCAATCAACTTGTGAGAAACAAAACACAAATCAAAGCCAAATCAGCGTCTTTATTTTACAAACAAACGCATTATTCTATTGACATTTTTTTTGTATAATAAAAAAGCAATTTACAAGCTTAAGAACCAAAATGAAGCAGCACAGAATGATTATGAGTAAAATATATAATTTGAATAAATATATTTTATTTCATGCTATAAAATAAATTCATAAATGGCAATAGATACATCAGCTCTAGCTAGCTTCATTTACTTCATAGTTGTACAAAACAGTAGAGTTCTGAGGTTCACAGTTGGGTTGTGAGGTTGTGTGTAGAGTGGACAAAACAGGAGTTGGGGCATTTCTGTTGTCATGCTTTGGTTCATGGTCTCCAGTTCTCCTCGAGCTTCAGCTCTGTGGAAAGATATGGGCTCACTGAAACCTTGAGGCAGATTGTTTGGGAACCACTGACTGAGGACTTGTCACCTGAAGAGAAGTGCACAATTATACTATGGACGTAAGATGTACAGTGGCAAGAAAAAGTAGAGTGGAATTTGTGATTTTCTGCATTCATTTTCTCATAAAGCGTGATCTGATCTTCTTCTAAGACAAGAGTATTAACAAATATAATGTGCCTAAAATAGTAACACAAAAAAATCTGATCTTTCATGTCTTTATTGAGAACAACCATAAAAAAAAAAATATATATATGAGTTTGCTCCGCACAAGAAGACTATGCTAATGTGAGCCATGCCTCACCAAAAGGAGCTTTGAGAGCATCTATGATCAAGAATTGATGATTTACATGAAGCTGGAAAGGGTTACAAAGTCTAGTCAGTCAGTCTAAAGTTAGACAAACAATCTACAAATGGAGACACTTTGGGACTGTGGCTACTCTACCAAGAAGTGGGTGACCAGTCAAAATGACCCCAAGAGCATCAATGAGGTAAAGAAACAAGACCAGAGTGACAGACAATGATTTGAAGGCATCATTGGAACTAGCTCATATCTGTGTTTATGAGTCCACAGTAGGTAAAACATTGAACTAGCAGGGTGTCTATGGCAGGACACTATGAAGGAAGCTGCTGTTTACTAAAAAGAACATTGCTGCACACCTGAAGTTTGCCAAAGAGCACACTGACACTCCACAGCAGTACTGGCAAAATGTTTTGTGGACTGATGAAACTAAGATTGAACTAAAGAATACACAGCATATCATCATGAAAACACTGGCCAGTTAGCAGTGATGGGCTGGGGGGTAAATTCCCAAGTGTAACAAAAGATTCTTCAGCATAATGTGATAATGTCTGTACGACAGCTGAAACTCTATAGAAGTTGGGTGATGCAACAGAACAATGACCCAAAACACAAAACAGAATGGTTTCAGAAAAACAAAATCCACCTTTTGAAGTGGCCAAGTCAGAGCCCAGACCTCAACCCAATAGAGATGCTATGGAATGAATTGACGAGAGCCACATGAGACGTCTAAAGAGGGTTGCTCTCAAAGACATGAAAGATCAGAATGTTTTTGTGTTATTACTTTAGGCACATTATACTTGTTAATAATCTTGACACAGATAAAGATCAGATCACATTTTATGACTAATTAATGCAGAAAACCATAAAATTTCACAAGGTTCACATACCTTTCTTGCCACTGTATGTCCAATGAGACCACTTTTAACACTATATACCCTGAGTTCTAAGTTGTTGTTTTTTTTTTTTTGCCTTGTCACCAAATACATAAGCCAGAGACATTATAGTGCAGAGTTTAGGACATTGCGAAAGAAAAAAGAACAATAGCAAGCCTGAAAAGATCCTGAACCACTACAGCTACAGTCTCAGTGCCTGAGGAGCCAAAGAGATTACTGAACCTGAACATGACAACAGATAGCCTGCTCCCAAACAGTGGCTATACAGCCCAAAATCCCTTTCATTATTAGACACAGCTGGAGGTGCAACTCTGAACAGTGCCACAGAGTTGGATGACTGAACCATGTGCTCAGTTCTGGTGGTGCAGTTTACAGACTACCACTGGATATTTCGATTAGCATTTAGAACACCAAGCAACACCACTATTTTCATATATATGTTTTTTTTTCTGAAGAGGAACTCAACCTGTCCAAAGTTTCAGAAAATATATAAAAAATAAATCAATATCAAATTGTCCTGGTCCTACTTCAATTGAACAGCTCCCTGACATTCAGTCTGTTTGACATATGACAGGCCAATATTTCGTTAGGCTTGATGATCCCAATACACCACTTTTAAAAAGGTTATTGCTTTTTTAATACAATACACAGTGGACAGAAACTGACAGAAAAGCTATGGAAGACTTATAAGATTTATTTTCTAAGCCTGTATCAGTGTTCGTAAACTACCTGAAGTGAGTTCGTTACAAAAGGAATAGGACGAGCTGCAATTTCAAAAAGTAGTCTGACAGCCTTCCCTGTAAACACTTGCTTTTGATTACATGTGGCCCATAATGCATCTCCTGTTCCTCTCCAAGGCTTGAAACTAACAGTTGATTAGAGTGTCAAGTTCAGTTGGGTCTGTAGGTGTACTATCACATTAAGTAACTATAGTTCATGACATTTTTAGTTCATGCATTTAATTAATCTCCCCGCCAGTCACCTATGATGAATACATGGACTTGTTTACTTGTTTTATAACAACAAATTTTTTAAATAAAAACCTGACCAGTCTAAAAGCACCATTTAAGGAGGAAAGGTCCCTACCAAAGGGGCTTAGGCTATTATAGCTAAGTCCCTTAGGGGTAACTACAGAGACTAGAACCAGATTTTACCAATGTTATTGGTACAGAATATCAACAAAATAAAACTGTAAGTGCACAATCGATGATACAAATAGAAGAAAACGAAAAGTAAAAAAAAAAAAAAATCCATTGGCAAGTTATACACTTTTGTGGTTGAGGAACGTGCAATTGAGCTACAGTATATGAGTATAAGCCTTTTTTCCTCCACAGATATTTAGTTTATAATCAGCTAAATACCCAGGCAGCTGTTCCCCTGCCCAGATGCTCCAAGAGAAGAGTGAGGAAGTAGATTTGTGTTTCTCATGCGTATCCTTACTTCATTGAAATGCCTAAAACTACAGTACATTGCTAAGATTGTCCTCAGTGGTTAGAGAGGAGGGATACAGTATAGTCTCTGAACATGGGGGCAGTGGCTTGCAGAGAACAAGTCTGCCTCGTCTGATTTGTAATCAACTGCTACAAAATCAGTTGTCCATCCAATGATAAAACAAAAGAACAAATCAAATGCAAAAAAATCTAAAATAATAATAAAATAAAATATAAAAAATAGGGGGAAGGGTTTCTACAAAATGGACAAGAGTGATATGGATTAATTCTTATTCATTCTTGGTACCATTTTACAATAAATGATGTAGCCACATTTTATTATAATCTCTCTATTGAATCCACCTAAAAATGAAAGAGGCACTGGAGTCTAAGTGCCAGAATCTAAAATGTAAAGCTCGTGGCAAGGCACTAAGTTTAAGATGCCACTTTTAGTGAAGTACTCTCTCTTTTGTTTACATTGGCTTTAAACTATTACAATACCTATTGCACAGCTTTTACATTGTCAGTTTTTGTATGGCTTAATATATCATGTTACTTATGACTTTGCTGCTTAATGTTTTCTTAGTAAATTGTTCAAATCTTAACAGAAATGATTGTTAGAAGCTGGGAAATGCACAATCCTTCCTAATAGCAATGAACTACTTCCACGTTAAATTAAGAACCTATTCTTTTTAACAACAATTTGATTATTTTATACAGTCGGTTACTGTTTAAAAAAAAAAAATTGCATACTACTCTTTGGTGTGAACTCTTGGCACACAAATGTTTTAGCTGTTTGTACCTACTACTCGCAAATCATTACAAACAATAATGCAAGAAGGTATGCACTTCAGCAGACTGAAGTTAGTCAGCGACTGATTCAGGTGAGGTCAGATCAGTTATCAAATCTGTACACCACAGCAGCAGCTGACAGAAATCAATTTGACTTAGTAAACATTCATCTATAAAGTACTGTACGGGTGATGATGAACAAAAGTGTGTGTGAAAAGCTAGCTATACTGATTTCTGCTAAATTCCATACATTTTGGTTTGCTATCTCAGATGTCAATGAGTGAATACAATGACGGCACATTCAGTGGAATAAAAGGACTGTACTTCTGACGTAACATGAGACATAAACAATAAAGGACAATATTCTCCCACTAAATGCACACAAAAATCATAGGAAAACCGTGAAATAATTAAACTCAGTTCATTGACAGTAAATCAGCACGGACCAGATGGAACAAACTAAAAGCATATAGCAGGTTTCAAAAGAAAAAAAGGCATTAAACAGCTGGATGGCAAATAGGAAAGCAAATAGCACAAAAGAGACCACCCAACTGAGCTTTAAATCCGCAAAATATGAAAAGATAATCAATCAGGCCTTCTTAGGGCCTTTACTATGAATGTAGATTCTTTAAAATCACACTTGAAATAAAGCCAAATCTATATATACTAACAACACTCCCCCATCCTTGATCCCCATAGTTCAGATAATATAGATAAAATACAATGTTTGCCATATGTATGATTTGTAGCCAATCATATTCATGTGATTGTACAGTCTCATCAACATTTTGACTTAAAAATCACTGCTAAGAAGAAAGCACTACTCTGACGCTGCTGCATCAAAATTAAGACAGGCATTAGCACATTTCAGCACATGGGACAGTGCCCAATCCACTCACTAACTCTGCAAAGTGCATCGATACTTTGGATCACCAGCTAGCTCTAGGAACACTTAGCTGTTAGTCTTAATCTAGCTACGCCACATCTATGCCATCCTCCTAAAGCAGGACTGACAAATGAAAACATGTTCCAAGTCTGCACTTGATCCCAATCAATGCAGAAAACAAAAAAGAAAACATCACAGATTAACTGTTCCATTGTAAAAGGAACAAAAAATAAAAAGGAAACAAACCAATAGTTCTTTCAAATAATGGAAGATAAACCATATCAAAATGGCTGAGATTCCTTTGTTCTTTCTGTTTGCATATTATTCCGACTCAAACTACTACTATCTTGATTTATGTGAACAGATCCAGAGCTGTTCCTACTGTGCTGAGTTGAAAATGAGTGCTCTTGTTAGACGCTGAGTATTAACCTAGAAACCTACCTCAGGACAAAACAGGTTACACATACAATAGTTCAGTATAAATCTGCCATTAGAGCATAGAGGAATAGAAATGACTTCACTGTATGGACGTAATTCACCCATTACATGGGCGACAGCATCTAAAACCATGCCTTGGCCAACAGAGTGAGGTTGCCAGTAGTGATGAGAGATAAAATCTGAGAAAAGTGTTTTATAGAAGAGATGTAAGACAGCAAAATCATCTTGAAAGCATACAGGGCTATCCTCTTACTCTATCCTCTGCACTTACCAAAAACAAACACACAAAGCTAACAAATTTAATGCACTCCTAACATAGCACCTTCTTAATCGTCATTTTAACCTGGCTGACCATGAAACATTTGACAAGAACTTCGTTCCTAATTCATACAATCAGCAAGGAACATTTCCCCGAAGTATCAAGGCTTTGTGTTGAGAGAATATTCTTTACAGGGTTTGGCAATAAGATATACTGTACATACAACCTAAAACGGATTTCAAACGGTGAACACATCTGTGCCTGGTAGGTTCTTAGCTATGAGGTAGAACCTGGTGAGTTCATTTAAGTTAAAATACTGTCTGTTTATGAGTATGTAGTTGCATCATGAGGTATTGAACAGATATGTTACACGAAGCTTTGCACTGGCAGAAAAATCATTCCTTGTGAGTAAGTGACCTCCTGTGGCCACATGTGCAAAAACAGGTCAGGTAAAAAGGTGATATGATAAGCATCTTACCAGAGCTTTCACATTATCAATTATTGCAACATGCCTATATAACTCTGTAAATATGTTTTAAAAAACATGGAAAGATAAAAAGAGAAATCAATTAGGGGGTCTTGATTATTCAGACCTCCTCAAAAATAGTAAATTGTTACTCCCTTTGCTTGAAAGAATCTAATTTCTATAAAGCACCCATTTGCCCTCTGTGTTTAACCACTCACAAAATTGACATTAAACCTTGACATACGAAATGTCCATAGTAGAGGGAGTTGATTTAAAAAAAAAAAAAAAAAAAAAAAGGAAGAGTCCTTTACCTAGAGTTGAAATAAACATCTTAAACATCTTAAAGCTTCCATAACAACCTGAAGCAGGACCTAAAAATCACATCTTGATGCTTGAGCCTCCTCCGGACTGCATTTTGAACTCTCCTCTGTATCATTGGCTGGTGCCTCTTCTGCATATTGCGCCTCAAAGGCCATCCCCTCAGGCGTATCCTCTTGGTCCTTCTGACCTGAGCTTCCCTCCGTCCTCTCTGGAGAGTCCATATGATTGTTGCCCTCTGATGCTCCCAAGTGCTTCTTCCTCAGGTGCTGGTTAAGTGTGCCCTGAAATGGAAAGCATTTGCCACAGATCTGACAGTGGAAGGGCTTGTTGTCCGTGTGGCCACGGATGTGGTACTCCAGCTGGTCTTTCCTCGTGTACTTCTTGCCACAGAATTTACAAACAAATGGGGTGATTCCCATGTGCAAGCGCATGTGGCGGTCCAGGCTCCCTTTCTGATTGAAGGTCTTTCCACAGTAGATGCAAATGAGTCTCTCATTGTAGGGGTACCACTGGCTCCGCAGGCTGCGCTCTCGCACATCATTCTCCAACCCTGCGGGTCCCACTGCCGATTCACTGTCTTCCGATCCTGGCTTGATGTGACCCAGCACCCCTGCTGGGATGGTCTGAGGGCGCTTTGCCTTGGCTCTTCCACCTCTGAAGCCACTGAGTATTGAGCGGGAAGGACTAGAGTTGCTAAGGTTGACAAAGCACGAGGAGGACAGCCCTGAGTAAGAATAGGCAGCAGGCTGAATGACAGGACCATAAGAACCCACGCTAACGGCCAATACCTGTTCTCCATCTACCAACTCTGTATGGTAGCCATCATCACCAGCTGAGGAACTATCTGAGTAAGTGGGCCTGTCGATCTTCTCTACCTTCACGTGCACATCTGTTACTTGCCCATCTTTGCCAATCAGTTCCACTTGCTCTGTTTCTCCCTCCATGGGAGTATCATGCTCCGACACACTATCACTACTGCCACGGTCCGACTGGCCTTCCTCTTGCTGCTGTCGCCCCCGGCCCAGGCCATGTCCTGCCTGACTCTGCCGGGAATAGTAAGGGGGGGAGATCTGGGTAGGGTTTACAAAGAGGCTGCTGTCATTGACCCCATTGCGGCTGGTCTGTGATTCATCCTTCTCTGGGCTGCACACATTAACTGGGAGGCTGATCTTTGAGTGAATGCTCTCTAGGATTTGGGTACACTTGTCAATGATTGCCTGCATCTGCAGAAAACTGGCAGCAGTGAGGAAGCTGATAATATCCTTGAGTTGCAGAGACATGTGACCTGTGTAGCAGAAAGCAAGAAGCTGCTCGAACACCTCAGGGCTTTTGATGACCGAGATGGAAAGGCCACTCATGGTGCTGAGAGCCGAGTGGTCACGAAAGTAGGGTGAGCTAGCTGCCAGCACAGCCTTGTGGGCTCGGAACGGCTGTCCCTGAATGTGAACAATGATGTCACACAGCTTCCCTTGCAGCCGCAGCTCATTGAGCTGGGTCAGAACAGTGTTACTGAACTCTGGCACATCGAACTCGATGTAGCTGCTGTCGTCCATTTCTTGGATATATTTCTCCAGTTTGTCGACAGCCTGATGTGAAAAAATATAAAAAAAGAGAAAAGATTAAGTTTTAAAACACTGCAATTTACAATTTGTGATACTGTACACAAGATGGTTTATGATAAATTATATGCTAAAAACAACAATGAATGCGTTATAACTACGTTTCCTTAGCTCTAGTTTAATACATTTCATTGTATTTTGTTTTATCTTTAGATACAGGGCTATGTGATATATTGTTTTTTGTTAGACAGATATATAGTAGTATTGGCCTACTAATGGGAGATGTTTAGAGTCTAAAACTAACTGCTACACTGTATTTCTTGTCTGTACTGATAACTGTCATTTCCCTATCAACAAAAACCTCAAAGTACTGTAATCGAATGGCATATGCTAAACATTACACTGACAGAGGTTTGTTTTGTGTTTTGGTTGTTAGGGTGGCACCAGATACAGAGAATCAACTGTATGAATTAGAGGTTGATTTGAGGTGCATTATTCTTTCATAGCTATTACTGCTGAACAGGAAATTCTGAGCAATTAGAACACAATGTACCAGTACGCTGATGTGGTAAAGCAAACTGATATAGCCATAGAGGTACAGTATATATAATGCATTTGGCAAAGAAAGAAGAAAATCTGGTTCTGCTTGGAAGATGAGCACTCTTGAAAATTCCCAGGGCATTAATGCACCAGTACTGGTATACTACCCTTACAAAATAATATACTGACTTCAGCTGGTTGATAAAATATTAACAGACACAGAGCCTGTCTTCTCAGCAGAATTAGTTTAACCACACTTTGGAACAGCACAAATGTGAAAGAAGGTACAATCTCCACTGTACTTACTATATGTACTGTGGATTTCTGTGTTTGTAAAAGCAAATATTTTGATGTGCAAAACATTCTCCAGCTTAACCCTCCTCTCCCCCCACTCCATCTGCCCTCCCTCCACCTCTCCCTTCTCCCCTCCTACCCCTTGCTAGCAATTCAACACAATCCTCTGTATGCTACATACCTGTTAGTACCTTGGGAACATAAACTCTCTGTCTCCAGTTACCAAACCTTGCCAAGACACCTGTCCAGCAAACCAAATATGTTCTCATTTTGGCACAGGAGCGGGAAAGATGTAGCATATCATAAGAAGGAGTGCATTTTTTTCCCACTCACTCATTCCCAGTCCTCAAACAGTTCCTACACTAAAACGTATCAGTGATGGCTGCCAACAGCATATATACTATATGGAGCCAAGTTGAATGGCAGCCAAAGAATGCCTGCTCAGTAGTTGAAATGCACATGCTGGATGTGGGTCACATGCTTAGCTCACATGGAAAAACCAAATATGTTTCAAGTCAGCTCAAAAATTCAATCTGCAGCTCAAGCTTTCTGCCTGGTTATAAACCTATGTGACAGAACTGCTTCATGTAGGTAGAACGGAGACTGAGTATATTGTGATAGTTTGGCTGTCTAAAACATCAGCATAATTCTAGTGGAAAGACATCATACCAAAGTTTATCATATCCAGAGTCTATATCTTTGGCATGCAACTCAAAAATAAATAAATAAATAAAACATAATAGAAGAAAAAAAAATCTACGTCAGCAGGGGCTTTGCAGCAAGCAAGCATTGTAGGCTTTCTTCAACATCAGCAGCATTTCACCTACTTTGAAAAACAGCTTGTGGGGCGGACCAGGCCCAGAACAGAAGTGCTTAGCAAGCAAAGGTTGGGAGAGATCTCAGAGCAAACTGTTTTTTTTTTTTTTTTTTTAAGCGAAAGCAGACTAGATTTTGTAGTTTGTAGATTTTGGACATATGTTAAAAGAAAGATAAGAACTTTGTTGGTAGTGTGAGAATAAAGTGTTACAAATATTGCTGAAGTTTAATGAGAGCACAGTATGCGGAAATAAATGCTGTAGGCTTACTCCTTCGGTAACATCTATTGTTGATCTAATGTGAATAACTGGAAAACAAGTTCACCCTCATCTTTTACTTCAGCCTATTCATGTACTTATCAGATGAACAGAAGTGAAAATGAAAGAATCTGAGCCTATCCTTATCTTAACCGTTCAACAACATATGCATTCTTAAATGTTTTTGAAATTATAGTCACTGACATGACTAAAAGGGTTACACAGTACTTGATACAGTACTTGAAAGTCAAGTAAGTTTATCAATTTCTGTACAGCAAAACTGTATCAAGGTTAAAAGTCAGATACAGTCCCGTTCCTGATAAAGTTTTTTGAGCCACGCATTGTCCTTCGGGTTCTGTGTTCCAACACAGACAAGTACACATTTGTCCGTTCATAGAAGAAGGAAGGGCTTATCATAAGCACCATCTCAACAGTGAAACATGATGGTGATCTTGTTATGGTTTGGGGATGTACAGTCTTTTTTGACTATTTCACTCACAGAAGCAAAAGGATTAGGGAACGTTTTGGGTGCCTGCATTCTGTATTAAAGACCCAACAAAAGGACATTTCGGCATTAAGAAACACAACAATACCAAATGTTCGGCCACAGCAGCCAAAAGGTGAAAAGGTCAAATATTCTCAACTGGCTCAATCACCTGATCTCACTTGATGCTTCACATGCTGAAGTTCCCACTAAAAACACAGATGCCCCACAACACGCAAGAACTGAAGGTGGCTTCAGTTAAGGCCTGGGACGGCAGCAGACCTTAATGGCTGCTGGTGTCTATGTTAGTCTAAACAGTCACTGCCTGAAAAGGATTTTCCTCAAAACACTAGATATAATGATTTTGTTTTACTTTGTGTGTATCGGTCCCGTTGCTCTTCACCCTTAAACTTTGGAGGAGTCTGGGGTGTTAAAATGGTTTTAGCACATACAGAGCTTCTGTGTTGATGTAAACCAACACAAATTAAAGCTGAGACTTGGCACTAGTACTGTCCATGATTTTATCTTAAATTAAATCTGTTGCAGAGCCTGAAGAACTGTAAAAATGCCTGCATTATGGACATTAGGTGTATTTGGGAATTTTAATGAAAAGAGAAACACAAGACAGATATCTATGTCACTGCAAACAACTGCAAACAGACAGTTGAAGGGGCACCTAGCTGATCCACAACAACAGTACTGTGACTCTGACCCACATACCTTGTCCCTTTCTCCTTCAGTAGTTACTCTGCATTCTGGAAACTGTCAACTCTGACAAATTGACCACATCTTGTTTGCAGTATGAACACTGCATTAAATGACCAGTACTAATTAGCTAAAATATCATCCTACCACACTGTCTTTTTGCCCTAGATATGCTCTGGTTCCGCTGTTGCAATTGCAGTTGGTAGTAATGCATTTGATGCAATGTCCTTAAAACTGTTGCAAAGATTTTGCTTCTAGTGTAAAAGCCTTACAGATATCATCGTATTTGAATCAACTATAATCAGTTTTACTAGCTTCGTTTATGGGTAAGTTACCTATTCTTCCTTAAATCATATAAACATACCACACTGCTAGGAAATAAATAATGGAGACCATTTAAACTGAAACATTAATATAACTTTGATCTAAATAACATCAGTACATACAGTATAATGATGTTTATCAATGTTTAAGTGACAAATATCAATACAGTTTAAAGGACAATAAAAGAGGCAGAGCGTGTACTACAAGTATGCATCAATTTATACACCTACCATCAATGTGCCTTTCTTTGTACAATCACTAAATTCATGTGGTGATTTAACTGCTCACACCAAAAGGACGAGTCTATGAAAAAGAAAGGTTGAATGAGTGCAAACCCATTACGACTACCCATGCATAAGTCATAATTGGTTTGTCTCCAGTCTGTTCTGACACGCCTTACAGTTAAAGTATTTGGACGAGTTTCAAATGCAATAGTCCAAGAATAACGCGTGTTGTTGTTTCTAATGCAGAGGAACAAGACTGGTGACCTGCATGAACTCAGGAGTTAATAACCTGCCATATCCCTGCACTTTGTCCTTTCCTGTCACAACATCGCGCACAATTAGTTTGCATGCACGTCCACTGTTTTCACCAGCATTTCCATCACTGCCACCTTTATTTCTCTTTATATCAGCTTTTCTTCGACGAGGTTACCGTAGATAGATGTTAATAACGTTACATACGGGCCGCCCCATCCACTAAAAGTGGAAGTAAAATAAGCCACGGATCAGTGCTCTGCGCTGCTCATTTAACACGGTAACTTCATAATAAAGAGTAGTGTCTATGCATGTATCTACTCCGAGGGTCATTATCGCAGTCTTCATCCCATCGTACATGTAACGTTACATTGTCGATGTGTTGGGAAACAACTGTGCAGTGTCGAAAACTTTACTACCAACCTTTCTGTTAGTAAGCTAGTAGTGGGGGGTTGACCTAGCAGGACTGCTAACATTTTCGTTAACGTTAGTTAATTTGGACATCACGTCCACTTGCTTCGTGTTTCTTGTTTTTCACTGTAATTCGATTAACATTAGTTCACATTTTGCATCGGGTCACAGGGCCAAACCCTCCCAACTATTAAGTAGCACATAGGAACTGGCTAACTAGCTTCATTAGCTAGCGCAGCCCGAAACTACAGTTGTTTCAGAAAATGCGAAGCTTTCTCGCAGAGTACACTCTTCCGCGAATGACGGGCTGGATAGTGGTTTGATAACGTTACCTGTGTTTATGTAAAACATTGACAACATCGTACAGTTTAGTAACCAAGTCACAACGTCGAACGCGGGTATGTCGACTGTCATATGAATTAGCGTTAGCCACTATGCTAAGAGCTAGCGCTAGCTCAGCTGGCAGCCAATCCATGTTAGCCAGGGCTAAGTAGCGACAAATGCTAAGTAGCAGCTAGCTAGCAATCACTTGCTAGCGTTCGGTCGCAGCCAATTATTTCCTCATTACCTACAGTAAGAGCAAAGGCACGTCGACCAGGCTGCCGCATGATGGTTACTAGTTCAGGCCAAACTTGGTGTCGACCAAACTCACCTTCTTGCAGATTCTCATTAAACGTAGTCCATTCCCCTCAGTAGTTCGCTAACACTACAGCCAGGCCTCCCCCCCTCTCCAGTCCAGATGTGTCAGACAGTTGCTGCTGCAGTTTTTGCATCAACAGGAAGTGTTCTTTTGGCTCTTTGCATTCATTCTGTCAGTGTGTTTTGCAGCAGCCCCTCCCATGCTCATGTCCGTGCAATGTACACACACACATTATGTTCACTATATACGACGTAGTCACAGGACATGCGCAAATTTAATGGAAAGCAGGCTGCGGCCGCTCTGCCTGTTATCTCCGAGAGATAACGTGGCTGCAGTCTCCCACTTTTCTCTGTCATAGTTCATTTTCACCTGATCCCACTTTTCAGCACTGAGATTTTTTTTTTTTTTTTACATGTTTGTAGTTTATTGTTCGTCTTATTTACATACACTCTGTCTGGGAGGACAGGCTTGGTTTTTCTTAGATGTTCCTTCCTTCAGTTTATCCCACAGACAGTGAAGTGTTGTTGGGGTATCCGTGGCACTTTGCAGATTAGGAGACGCTTTAATTTAAAAACAAAACAAACAATCAAACAAACACTTTTTTTTTTTAGCCATTTTCTGTGCTTTAATAAAAGGTTTTGGGAGGTTCTGCATACTCTGTTTTATAAAGTCAAAACAGAAAGAAGAATAAATCCCGTTCATCTCAGTTGATAAAGTTTTTAAATCTACTTCTACATAGTGACCACTAAGGGGCGCCAGAGACTAAAGTGCCGAGGCCTCGCACTGACTTCTCTCTTCTTGTTTTTATTGTGATGGGTCTAAAACCAAAGGCAAAGAGCTGGATGGAGAACTGCCAGGAAATATGTTATTCAGCCCTTTATTGACTTTATGCAGGGAATTTGATTATAAAACTACTTAAGCGGTGAACATTGGACATCGGCAGATGAGGAAAATATTAGAAAAGACTACATGATGTGTTCTCTAAGAAAAGTTGTTATTCTTCTTCTTATGGTAGAAGTTGTTCTATGATATGAACTGGATTTAAACTACACACAGAAAAGAACCAGTGTAGACAAAAGATGTTAGTGTAGTAAAACTATTTCATAATGTGTATACCGTAAAGCAGGAACTGTAATTGTGAGAACTTTTCATTATTTTTAATGATTTTGCGCAAGATCTTAAACTTTTTTTGTATATTAACTTTTAAATCAGGAAGTATTACAAATTACATTGAATTTTATGACCACTCAAATTTCTTATTACTCTTCTATAGAGGCTGTTATAATACCAATAATAACATATAATACTAGCATGTGCTTTTTATTTTTTTGACACTTTATTGGCTGTCTGTTTGTCTGTTGGTAAAATGCACAGGTAAATTCCTGTCTGCTGGCTTCTTTTAGGAGCACTTTATCAGTAATACCTGTAGTAGGGGGGAATGAATGTGCGCTGTGTGTGTTTCTTTTTTTATTGAGTGTGAGTGACATGTTGGCAGCTCAGGTGAATATCTGACCTAATCTGTGTGCAGGTGGGTGATCAACATAGAGAAAGAAATCGCTTTGTCATTGCACGTGCTTCATGTTAAACAAGTCATCCCTCTATTCTCGACGGCAATTTGCTTTTTCTTTTTTTTTTTTCGTTTCTGGAGATTGATGCCCAACTGAAGGTGCAGCCAAGGTATGGTGATTAGAGACGCTTTTGTTGATCTCCAGGAACGATCATGGTATTGATAACATTTCAAACAAACTCCTAATCAAAGGGTTTCCTGTTGAAGTTGTAATCTTTTCTGAAATGGGGCTTTGTTAGCTCAGTGTCATTTGGTTGACCAGGAATTATTTGGCAGTAAGCTAATGGGCTGGTTTTGAGTGGTGTAGCGCCAGGATCGTATAGGGGCTCCAGGTGGTGTGGCCCGGGGTTCTGATGTGCTGCTCCTTTTTAATCCCAGATGACATTGCAAAATCCCCAAACCCCCTGCCCCTGCATAAGACTGTATAGGAGCGGGGACCAGATGATTTGTTTAAAGCGCATATCGTGTATCAAACTGAAGGGAAAAAGGAGCTCCACTGTTTTATGCTAAGCCTGAGACCATTGGTTATACTTAATATGAAAGGTATTTATTTATTCTTTATCTGAAAGAGAAGTTTGTGTGATTCTGCCACCACACTCTTATTTAATATAATATAATATAAAGTCTAATGGTAAATATTCAGATCAATCAGTTTCTCTGATTGTGTTACCTCAATTACAATTATTTCTAAAAAGCATTATATGTGACCTTTCTCTATATTTAAAGTTTTGCTGCATTATCAATTCTGCTGTTAGTCAACCAACACCACTGTAACATCAGGGTGTTTGGCAATGTTGTATAAGCAGCCCAATTTTTAGGCTTAACATGAATAACACATTGTTTTCCCTGTGTGCCAAGAGTCCCAGAATACTTTGGCTGTTAGGGCCGGGGAGAACAATGGTCCCCCAGTGCTCCTGTCCAGAAATAGTCTGTCGCTCACTGATGGAGAACATATTTCCCAATAGCAGGTGTCTGAGTCAGTCAGTGCCTGATCCTCACCATGACTGTAAATGAAAGGGCCAGCTCGTCCAGGTGCGGGAGCTCCTCTTAGGCCCTCTCACGTTTCTCCTTGATGGACGAGCTTTCTGTGGAAGAAGAAGGAACGAGAAAAAATATCCACATTAAACTTAGTGAATTACAATTTGAAGCATTCCCTTTAGTACATGAAACACTGATTTGCTAACTGAGTTTACTGACATAGACCGTCATCAACTCTGAACATACACCTGACAGTTAGTTTACAGTGTTGTTCTCGTTTTACAGCAGATTAGGTTGCAACTTTCTGCCCATGTTTTAAAATGAAAACGTCTCATGACTCAAATTCTTTTGCACCATTAACAAATACAGTATAAGTTTATTGAGTATGTATAACACAATGATGCTCAGTTTGACACATTTTCATTTCATTTTAAAAAGCAGCTGGGCTCCAACCATAGCCATTCAAGGCAAAAATCTCCGAAGCTAAGAGAGTTTTATCAGTAAGTACAATAATCACTTGCATTGCAAGGATAATGAGCTCTCAGATGTGTCATATATTTGCCTGAGAAATTAAGCCAATTTGTGGAAATGGTGGCCTGGGGTTGAGGGAATACAGAGTGGCTTGTAAAGATGAGTGATATCTGGCACAGCATGAAGAGAATGAGAGGTGTGCTGCCCGGTGCTTAGCTCAAATGAAAGCTCTGATTAGTGGAGCAAAGATCAAAATGACAGAGCGGCGGAGGCTTCAGCTGGGCCCTTTGTTATTGATAAGTCTGTCATCTCGGCTGATATTGGAGCAGTAATGGCAGCTGATGATTAGGCCACTCCTGGGCTATTAACTACATTTCTTATCCTTATACTGGGGCCCAGGAGAGCCTGTTTGAGAAACAAAGGCTTCCTTTATGAAGCCGGCTTCTTAAACGGCATCCACCTGACCCAAAAGGCACAACTGTTACGTCTTTCTGCCAGGCCAAAGAAGTCAGGGACGAGATACATGTCAGAGGTCGCAGTGTGCTGTTGTTTGAAATGAAGGGGTTCTGAGTGAGTAAGCTGCTGAAAGACGGCCGCAGCAAAATTACAGAAAATTGGCTGTTTTGTCAACATTTCATCAGAAGATTTACAGAAAGCTGACCCCGACCCTTTCTCTCCCCCGCTTTCACAAGGCTAAGGAGATTGAGGAGGTCGGAATTGACTGACAAACAAATCTTTTCTTTATTTCTTTCTCGCTTTCTCTTTCCCTCTCTAGAAGTGATACTCAATATGATCTCTTTTTAATGATCCTAAGTGGCTGAAATTACATATCCTCGCCGCATATCGGGGAGGTTGTTTCAGTCTGAATATAGCGCACACTCAAATGTTTCAATTCTCAGATGAAGAAAATAATGCGCCGTTCATTTTGTGTTATTACGCCAAGGTGTACATAGATCCAGTACTTTTATTTTTACTTGTTTATTGTTATCTCGCATGTGTGATCCAGCCACAGGACTGGTAATATATTTAAGTTGGGTTGAATGTGTGCACTACATCAGTGATTCCAACCAAGAGACCAGTGTGCTACAAATTCAATGCAATATTTACTCCACAGAGACACTTGCCTGTTTTTGTTAGTGAACAACTTTATCCTATGCTGCTTTTACATAACTAATAGTCCATCCAATTCAAATCTAAATCAATTCAAATGAACACATTTGCATCATGACGTGGCGTCAATAAGCGGGTGCTTGCTCAGTGGCTACGTCTGAGAAGCAGAAGAAGTGTTTCCATCTTCGGCTCTATGCTTTGTCCCTGACCTTAGCTCAGTCCACTCTCTGTCTTTGGTATTCCCCCACAAAGGCCAACAGGAATTCTAGGCTTGTTGATTTAGCCCCCAGTGGCCAGAGGCAAAGCATCTTTCATTAACGTCTAAAACCTCAGGAATGAGATACTGGCCTCACGATAAGATCTGGTAATGCAGTAACATGGAATTATGGAAGAAGAAAGTTGCCATTTTGTATATAAGCACCTGTGATCTCCCATGAAAGCCCCCTGTTCCCCAGGTTGGGTTAGTCCCAGGAGAGGAGAGGGTCCTGGAACCCAATCCATACTGCACAGGAGAGATTTTCACACTGAAGGCCCGCAGCGACTGAAGGTGCTGCTGTCTGTGGAAGGTCAGCTTAGAGTACCAAAATAGAGATCCAGTGTGTCTTCTGGAGGAAATCATCTTCTATACACAGGAGAAATGTTCCCCTGTTTGTAGCTGTGTTTGTGGACAGCAAACGCTTTAAGGTCAATACAAAGCATTTATGAGACACTCCAGAGGTATTGTCACAGCACTTTATCAGTTTACCAGTAAGTGTGGACAAATCAGAGAGCTGCTGTGAGAATATGGGAGTTCTTGTTTCCTCCATTGCTCTTAGAAAGGTATGTCAGCCTCGCCACTTTTGGAAGGGTGTTTCTTTATCTGAGCCTCGATGGAGGGAGCATGTCAGGAACAATAGAGTTATGTGGCATTCTGACATTTTGAAGAACTAGGGATACCTTTTTACTTGCACGCTGAGGTCAAATTCAGAGTCCTCCAGAGAGCCTGGAAAGAATGCAGGTGTTCTGCTCGCAGCAAACAGCCAGAAGAGAAAAAAAAAAATCTCCTTTCGCTATCAGCGAGCCTCCTTCATCCTGCCGATTGTGCGCTGCCAAAGCTGTTTGCAGTCCTAATGAAGTTTCCAATATCTCTGTAAACCTTGCTGTTTATTTACACATCATTGTATCAAAGAGCTGGAAGCTCAGTCAATGATTTCTTCATTTCATCTAAACCGTGGGCAGGGGATCCTATAGAGATGATAAAGGCTGAGCTCATTTTCCTACAATCCCAAGTTTCAATGACCTGTTTAATATACAAGCAGGTTTAAATGGCTGGCAATGAGTGCTCCGGGTGAAACAGATCAACTGGGAAGGCGAGGCTGTGAGGAAGGAAGAGAAAGGTCTTATTGTGGCAGAACTGATGTGTTTTTGTCTCCTCTGGATAGTTTCTTCATCACCTCTTTAAATTTTAAAGCATTTGGCACGCAGCCTCTGGCAGCTTCTCCTGAGGAAGCAACAAAGCAGTGAGGGTCAATGGTGCCATAAATCTAAGACCGTCCACTTTGGAATCTGACATGGACACTTGAAATATGCATATTTAAAAGCCTGTTCATGCTGGTGTGACTTCAGTGTCTGAGTCAAAGGCATTTTACATAACATAACTGTTGCTGGATGCGAACAAGTCAGACCCAAGCTGTTTCTCCACTGGGGACTGTAATGCTGAAGGGAATTTATTTTGTGTTTTCTTGTGATGCTATGTACATAGTGCATAAAAGAGCACATCCTGCCTTTGGGTTTTGACAGGCCTGAGGGGGAAATGAGCTGGCAGCCATGTTTTTGCTTCTCATTCCACAGCAATGCAATAAGTGACATAACTTTGGCCTTAAGAGAAGAATGAGAATCACACTCAAAGACAAACTCCCCCCTTTCCATGTTTATCCTCAGCTGGATCAGAACTCAAGACTTCAGTACTAAATGCCCTCATGAGTTAAGTTTGACTGAATATTACAGTAAAATAAATATTATCATTGTCATATTATGAAAACATTTTATTTTTGGACAAAAACCAAAGCCTGTAGTAATGACAGGACTACTGTATAGAATACTACTTCTTCAGACAATTTTGCTGTTGCAGACTTTTATTTTGGTTATCATACGTAAGAGTTTTCTGTAAGTTAAAGCTATTTTATTAAGCCATTCACCCCAATTTAATTCTTAAAAAGTAGAACAATTATGCTAAAAGTTAAGTGCGGTTGAGCTGAAATGGGGGGGGGGGGCTCTTGCCAGCATATAGTATAATGTAAATAGTTTCTGGCAACAGAGAGGGGTATAAGTTCAAGACAATATTTGGAAGCCGAGAGACTGACAGTAATTCAATTAGACAGGAATCCTCACCCGTTCAGTGGGTCAAAGTTATCCATGTTAATCAGTAGAGACCGGAGACATATAAGCTGCTGGTTTCCTGCCGGAGCGGCTCTGTCTGACTGTGCGCTGTTACCAGGGATAGCATTAAATAGGAAACTGGGTCCTGTTTAACCAGTAACTATCATATAATGTTAAAAAAGATCTCAGATGTAAAATTCACAATTATAGTTACAGTGAGGGCTGGATGTAGAATGGATTGATTTTGAACCCACTGTAGCTTTAACATTGAATTTTCCATTTGTTAATAAGCAACAATACTTAAATGATAGGTTGACCATTTTAGTCCAGTCCTCAGGCAGTTTTAATGTACATACTATTTGGTATGGTAATATTATTTCAAGTTATCCATACTGCTGTCATATTACACACATTGTTTATATGCAGATTTATAACAATCATTGCAATTCATAATAGTCAACAGTAAATCAATCAATCTGTCTTATGTCTCATTAACATCTGAAACTGTTGCTTGTTTTGCTCTTTTATAAATTAAATCCACGTTTAATTCCTGTGGTTTCCATTGTCTAAGTCGCACATTTAGCCAAATTACCCACCTAAGTTGTGGCACCTTGTGTCATGGTCTTGTTGTTTTCACTGTGTGAAAGTCAATTTTCCTACCAAGCATAAGTGGTTAGCTTGATGGCATTTGGCACCCACTGTAAATACCATTGAAGACGGCGGCTCCTCCTATGTGTTTCAGAAAATGCCAAGAGTATGTTCTGAATGCAGGAGGGAAAGTGACACAGTGAACATAAAGATAGTATTTGGAACGGTACTCTGAACAGTCCAGTTTGTTACCAGAGTGAGCTGTGACCCTGAGAGTGCCGGTGTAAGAATGCGGCTGTTGTCCCGGACATTTTGCACCCTGGGAGATGTCGGCAGAAAGTAATTACTTCAACCAGGATGCTGTCAGCTTGGCTAGAAGCAAATGATCTATTGACTGAAAACCAAACTAAACTAGGAGGGGCCTATATCAGGTATTAAGACCACTCCGTTTGGAAATATACAATCAAATATACATGGTTGTATAATTTGTGATTTAAAGAAATAACTCTAACGATTAGTTCTACCTGTCTACCTACAGCCTCCCAACTCCAGTAGCAGGTGGATGCTGATGAAATCGTATGCGCGTACACTAACACACAGAGAAAGAGGACAAGAGCCAGAGCTGTCATCCTGACTTTCAGATGAAGTGGGGGATTAGGACGGAGGTGAAAGCATGCTGAGAACCGTGGTGACAGCAGATGAAGGGAGATAGTGCAAACTCTTGTGGAATTCACGAGCATTCATAGGTGGTGCGGGGTTGCCACGAGCACGCCGGATCACTCGCAGAAGCATTTTTGATCATGCAAATTATATAGTCATGATTCAGGGAGTCTCACTACGGAGAATATGATCATTCTGAAAACATCTAAAAGGTTAAATAAGCTTTTCTGATGACAAAGTCCTCCAGGGAGCACACCAGATTGCTCACAGTCTCTCTCTGTTTTGAGCTACTATGAAATCATGTACCGCGTGTGTGTGTGTGTGTGTGTGTGTGACCGTAGAAACCCAGTACACCTCCAGCTGAGCCACTGACAACAGTGATATTAATACCAAAAATAATGTCTTACAAATTAGAGCTTTTGCTCAGGCTGTTCCTGTGTGCATGCGTGTGCGTGTTGTGTGTCTTCTCTGGTGTTATGGCTGCGCAGGAATGTGCTGTTTGAGTGTGTTTCTTCTCCTGCTGGGCCTAGCTGCGGTGGTCCCGTGGCACCAGCCATTCGTCCTTCCACAGACACGCTGACTAGGCCAGCAGAGGCTCAGGTATCTCCACTAACCTCCCCTTTGTCCCTCTTTAAAATAGGCTCTTTTGTCTGCTGTTTTCTGCAGGTCATTGTGAGGAGCGCTTCTTAGTGTCAGCTTTAAATCACACTGTAACACTAGCCCTGATGCCTCCCAACTATCCATGCTGCCTGCCTGGCACTGAGCAGCTCCTTGGAGAGCTGAGGCTGCACTACCCCCCCCTTTCCATAACTGCACCCAAGGGACAACTTGCAAAGTTTGTTGCTTAAATATTTAAATAGCCCTTTAATTGACATCAGTCAGACCTCACTCAATGCTGCTCTGTGAACATAAAAGAAAGTGCTGGTGTTGTTTCTTTCAGGCTTCATCTCCCAGCCCTGTAGAGATTAGATTATAGGGTACTCAATTTTTTTCCCTATCATAGACTGAATATCCAAAAGCCACAATTCATCACTGCAAATTGATCGTGTTTCCTTTGTTGCAGTGTCTCTCTCTTCTTTATGGCAACAGTTTTGAAATGGTTGTATGCAGTAGAAAAATAATGTTTCCTGGTATTCACTCAAATTATAGATTTGCACCTCATGACACTAACTGGGACACCGCTCAGCACTTTGCACTGACAGTAGTTTTATAACCTGTGGCCTTGTAATGAACTGGCATCAAAGGAATATGAGTCTAAATTACAACAACAAAGCCATGTGATGTAAAGTGAAGTTGCAATGAGGGAAATGCACGAAACGAAGTCAACAAACAGTGGTATTTTCTCCTTTGGAGCTTAACCTAAGATCCCAGCTGGGGAGATACAGCCCTCAGGCCCTGTCTGCCTGTCTACCCTTGAAGACAAGAAGAAACAACAAGAGAAAAGAGAAAAGAGGCTCATGTTAAAACAGCAAACATCATAACCTGATATCAACACTCAGCTGGGGTTCGCTTTACTTCTGCAGTCTGTTTTTCTCTCCTGGGAGGGTGCAATGTATAAGGGTTTCCTCAAACTATCTCCAAGGGTAAAAATAAATCATATGTATATAGTAAACTGAGTTTAATAAGTGATCTGGTGGAAAAACAGATATTTTTCTGATAGCAGGAAGACATGTGATTATCTGGCTTTTTAATGCAAGGTGTCAAGTGTGACACACTCCTAACAATAGCAAGTGTTTTTTAATCCAATCTAAATAATCTAAATAGTTAAAATCAGTCCTTTCAACCAGAATAGTTGTCTAGTCTACTAACGTCAGAGTGAGTGGACCTTCACGAATGTGTGACCAAAACCGAAAATTACTTTGCCTCTCCTTCCTCATGCTCAAATCCTCCCTATCTTTTCTCAGGCTGTTTGTTGGGGACTATTTTCAGCTGGGGATTTATACGAATTTAGCAGGTTACAGTGTGGTAGTTATATTTTTGTGGCAGAGTTGCTCATGAATTTACTGAAGACGCAGACTCGCCATTTGGCAACAATGGATATCTATGAAATAAAATGTGTCAGGCTTTTGTTTTAGCATAAAAGGAACATTTTCTATTCTCTGTTGCACACAAGATATTTTACAGTTGGATGATGAAACATATCTACTGAGTCACGACTGATTCAGCATTTTTGAGCGTGCGCCTGAAATGTCAAAAGAGACACTGCAATTGTGAAAAAAGATGGTTGATTTAGATGTTAATCAGATCCCAACAAGTTACCACGGTAAGGTAGAGTTTCCCTCCGACAAGCGAGAGCCTAGTCTTTCAGCTGGGGCTACCGTCTTGAGGAATGGAGTGGAGGTTTGTGGGAGCTCGTCTCGGCCCAGTTCCCCTGCTCAGCTCACATTCTCTGGGTGAACCCGTGTCTTGGGGCCAGTTGGGCGGCACAGTCTCATGTCTCAAGTCCTCACAGTTCACTGGGCCCTTTAAAGTGAGCACACCCACCAGGGGCCCTCAGGACTACAAAAACTGCAAACACTGGGCTGTCCAGGCTTCTATCTGAGACACACAGATGCACACTTGCACGCACGCACGCACACACACACATACACACACACACACCAACTGTTCACAGCCCATTTATCTTTGATACAATGGAGAGACAATAGCTAAGACAAAGATATTATGTCCATCAGTTGTTGGTAGCATGGTCTGTAAGTTTGCTCCTACAAGTCAGTTTGGTGCCACATGTGTCTTTTAATTTCTGAGTTTTTTTTTTTTCTTTCCAGAGAAGAGATACAGTTCCTAAGATGGTTATGGGAGGGAAATGTCAGAGAGCGGATCAGTTTTCAGACATGGCACACTCCGGTGAACATACGCACCAAGATCAAAGCAGCCCCTCTGCCTACCGCAGTGCATCCCCAACAGATCTGACAAAGTGCCCCCATTGTGTGACCCTGACCCATTACTGATAATGGATCGCCTCCAGAACCGCCCCTCCCCCCCCCCCACCTCATCACCCCTCGGAGGCCGAACTGGCCCTGCTCCGACGAGAGCCGCGGCACGTTGATGAACACACGTGATATGACATGTCAACTTTCATCCACTGTGACAGCCTCCGACAGATTAGGAGCGAGGCGAAGGTTCTCTTATGTATCAGTGTCTCCAGTCAAGAATGGACCTAGTAAATCTGCACAGCGTGTGTTACAAGTTCACTACAAACCTTCACTGTTCATTCAAATCACTCCTTTGCTACAAACATGTTTTTACTACATTATGTGAATATGGAGAACTTCAAAGTAAAAGAACAATTGCCAAGTTTTGGAGATTCCTGCTGAAGCAGCAGTGTACGGGATTTGATTTCTGTTATTTCTCCACACATCTGTCACCGCTCAGCGCTTTAAATGCCACCTTTTATTCACTTATTTCAATTAGTAATGCAGCAGAGCCACAAAGCAAATTGTCCATTGTATGCCCTCACATTGTTTGTTTTTTTAACTGGTGCTACTGAAACTAAATCTTGCACCTGGGTAGGTGCCTTTAAATAAACTTATCTATTGCTGTCAGTATGATGTGTGTCAATGTGTGAAATATTTCAGGCGGTGTGTTTGGGTGTTGCTTGTGTTCTGGCTGCCAAATATGTACACACACCCACGCCATCCTCACACCTATAAACATTTACACACACACACATTGTGTACTTCGACTCAGTTACGTACATAGCCTCAGGTGTGTTCTCAGTGCCTCCCTCCCTCGTAATTACTTTGGTGATCAAGGTTAGAGCAGCGGTAAAGCACACTAACCCTTTAACCTTCTGTGAACTCTCCCATTAGTCCACCTTGGAAGCTGATGCACGGTGTCAAACACTGTCGCCCACAACAAGCTCATGAATTAGTCTTGGCATGAATCTTAGAGACGGGTCTAAAGAGCTGCTGATGTCTCTGCGTGAATTAGACGCTGGAGCAGAGACAGTGGGAGCGCGAGGGGGTCAAAAATGCAGAGTTAGCAAACAACCCCTCCCTTTTTGGACCCCCTGCATGGGCTTACAGAAACAGGACAAACTCCCACAATTCTGCCAGCCCCAAGGGCTCCTCCTAGACAGCTCAGGAATTCAGGGTAGGGATCGGACAAGGTCTACAGCTGGGAGGAGAATTTCTACCATCCTCCGTTTTTGCCCTCTCATTGTCTGGCACTGGCATCCCAGTGTTCCCCGTCTGGCTCCGTCGTCCTCCCAGCTCCCAGTGTTTTGATATTGTTTTTGCTCAAGGGTAAGGGGTCGTGCGGGTTGTGACATCTGAGTTTGACAGGAAATGAATTGCAAACAGTGATGGCGATAAAGGTGAAAACTTAAACTGGGATTGACTCTGACAGAAAAACAGAGCAGATAAAAAGAACCTTTGTTATTAGCGAGTAGGTTCATCATAATGATGTCATACTTATTAAAAATAACCCTTACAATGCATCTTTCTCTTCCACACTGTCTAAATTTAAAATTAAAATATATTGTGTGTGCCGGACTTTACTGGAGTCTGATGGGAGGACTGAATGATCTGTTCAGGGGGCTGCCATCTTTTTACACCCACCTCCAGCTTTAACTGCAGTTCAAACGCATTTTTCCAGGGGGCACTATTGAACTAAGAGAGAAATCCACTTTTTAAACCAGAGAGGAACACTTGAGCTTTGTGGAGCCTGAATACATGAAAGGTTGAAGACAAAAAATCAAAACCCTTACTGACAACCCAGTCATGGATATTTTTAAAAATATTTATACTGATTCAGCTGCTGAAATAAGTGTCAAAGTTCACTTTGTCACAAGATATCTGCTGTAGTTAAACTGAAACAACTTTGGTGAAATAGAAACCCAGCACCTTAAGTTTGTTGAGTAAATGACTGGGTACGATTTTATTTTACTGAAAAAAAAAAAAAAAAACGTTCAAAACTAATAACTAAAATTGCTGTTTTGACAAGTCTGACTAAATCTGTGTAAGATTAATTTTTGGAACAGTTATAAGCGCTTTGACATTTCTATTATTTGAAGTTGATCAGCTGAACGTCACAGGACACGGACTGCGTTGAAGATTTAAAAGATGTTGTAGAATCAGAAATGAAACAACGTGGCAACACCAAAACCTGCTCCACAGACATGATAGTTTGACATGTAAGAAGAACTGTGGGTGGAAAAACAAAAAGATTGCACAAATCATTGTCACTGGTGTATTTGAAGATGAGCTCGGCAACAGCACGGTGACAGAATGAAAGGAGAGCACACAGCTGAGGCCACGGTGTTGGCGTCTCATAGAATTTAGGCTGGGTGATGGACAGATGAGATGGACCGGGCAGATATTAGGAGTGGGAGTAGGATATGACTGGGATGCAGATGAGACTTGTCAGAGCGAGGGGGGTGTGGAGGGTAGTGGCGGTGGTGGTGGTGGGGGGTTGATGGGGTTAGAGGGGACGGTGTAAGGAGGGGAGGGTGGGTGCAGGGGTTCATATCCAGGGAGACTGGGCAAGCAGCAGTATGCAGGTGGTGGCTGGCTGGTGCTCCTCAGCTGGGCCGGTCGCCAGCTTGGCCCCTGGGTGCCCCGCTTTGAATTCAGCCCTTTGTGCTGCCCCGGGGAGGTCAGACAAATTCACGTCTCATCATAAACCCAGATAGCAGTGATACAGGGTAATGACTCAGCTGCAATTTCAGCCGCGTCGCCTCCGCTGTAAAAAATGTTGATCAGAGCAGCTTATCTCATCGTGTAGCTCGATCAGCCGGTGTACTAGGAGATATTGTACAAGTGAAAGACATTCAAACTGAATCATTAGCGTGTTTCCAAAATGCACTGCTATAAACACAGATTTCCTGTGTATTCAAATAGAATTAAAAGATACATTAGAAGGAGCATTAGTTTTGTTACATGTGACATTTAATGTATCAGAAACTCTGAGACTTTTAAATCCATTTGTGCTTTTTCTGGGTTCATTGAACCAACAAGTGGATCTGAAAGTGCAGTTATATGAAAACAGTAAAACATGAATTGTCAAAGTAAAATGTGCATATTAATCTGACATTAAACTAAGACTTCTTTCATATCTGAATAAAATACTGATGTTTTAATTGTTGATTAACTGTCAAACTGAGTCGCCCAGGACTCTAAGTGTTTTGCAGGGACCAGTGCATCAGTGGCCTGGGTGGTGGCCTTCTTAGACCCAGTCAGAGTAGTGGACAGGCTCTAATGAGAAGCAGGAACGGTGAGGTGGGAGTGGGACTTGCTCTAGGGAAGGGTCACATGGGTTAACTATCAAAGATGAGTGCAAACCTATCCCTGTGGAAAACACTCAGAAGAAAACATCACCCTGCACATGCTAAGCTCTGCAAAACTGCAAGTTCCTCTGCTTAATGAATCCAAGACACAGGATCCTCCCTTCCCAAATGAAAACGTTTGCTTGCTTGCTTGCAGCTGAGCGAGCACACTTTCACGTCATAGCCGTTCAGCTTGTGGACGGTGTTTAGCCGCGCTGTTTGTTTTGACTAGCTTTGATCAAGTCAGATTGGAAACAGGCTTTCAATGCGTAACAGCAAAATCTATTATTAGTTCATCACCAGCTTCTAACTAGAGCTGCTTGTCAGTGTAAATGCTGAAAAAGTGAGTGGAGCAAGATGCGAAACGTCTTTGAGGATGTTATATTTACTGAAACGTACGTGGAAGAAACACTGAAGTACACAAGGTTAACCACCGAAAAGATAGAAAAGCTCATTTATTATTGGAGCTGGAATGATTTGTGTGGGCACGTTGGGAAACAACCAGCGAGTTTTGGAAACCGCATTGTGATAGACATTTAAAACCCATAGAAAAATAAAGACAGATGTGGAAGCTTGTCTGAAACACCGACTGCTATGAAGTTGTCTAGATGGCTAATTTTCATAATGAAAAACTGTCCACGACACAGAAACGCAGCACGGTGATTAAAAACAAATTTAGCCCACTATGTCAAAACTGTCCTGCAAAAATTGGAGAGACACTTTTCGCAAACTGTTCACGAGATTTGTTGACATTTTAACTTTAACTTTATCATTTCTAACGATCTAATTCATAATTGAACTGTTAGTTGTCAGCAGCTGTCAACATAAGGCATCGTTTCTTCATCCAGACTTGAATATGCATGAGCTCCTGTGTAAATCTTTCTCCTCAAACACACATAAATCAAATTAACATTCACATTAATCATCGATGCTAAAATCTGAAGCATGTAAAGCTAATCTGCGAGCCATGAGATTTTCATTAGCAATGTAAATGTTTTTGCAGATTCATTTTTTCGGAACAAATGTAAACAAATACAGCTGTCAACACAAGTTGGGAACACTACTGTAGCATTTCTAATGAACTAGGATTGGAGTGAGCCGGTGAGCACACAGACACACACACACACACACACACACACACACACCTACAAAGCAGCTTTCTATTTTTTAATGATGGGAGCCATATGGCGTAGCAACACACTCGCTCCACTCACAGCTACCAGCTTAATTTGCAATTGATCCTATCTATCCTGTTCTGCTCTTGCTGCAACCCTCCTCAATGAGAACCTTTCGTCACAGCAACACATTAGTTTCCCTCCACTTGTCCAGACAAGGATTTCACTGGTAATGGCCCTGTAATGGCCTACAGGTCCTTGGGCATAGGCTTTAAAGGCTATATTATTGAACAGTCACTCCTTGACTGACAATTTGTGTACATCTGTAGAAATTGCCAGACAGCAACGGGTACCGTCCACTCAATCAGCCAAACTGAGCGCAAGGCCGCCAAGAATGAAACTGATGAAAGAGAAAGCGAATGCCGCGCAAGACGACGGGACGTGTCAGTGGGCCAGAATCAGTTCAACAGACAGGACTCTGTCAGCTTTCACTATCTGGAACATGCTCACTTCTGTTGCAGTTGCCTCGGGGGGAACAAAGCGCGCTGTTCAGACACGCAGAATGTTTTTCGCACCTACTTTCATATGAAGCAAAAAGATAACAGAGCTCAGACAAATGGTCATTAGCTAATTTGATTTGTAGGAACACAGGAAAGGGTGATATCTTTGGATATAGTACAGATTTGACATAAATAAATCATAATAAATCAAAATTCTTGCTCAGCTGTTTAATAGTGTCAACACACTTATTGATCCAGAAAACTCTTTTTTTTTTTAATTTGGTTTAGACGTGGGGCTTCTCCTGCTGATGTTTCGATGGTTCTAGGCTGCAGTTGTACTGAAATTCAAGCTCCCAGACACCACACACTAATCCAGTCTGATCACCATGATGCCATTTGCTGGAGGATCTTTGTTGTAAACACTAAAGATGGCTGGCACCTGTCTCTGCAGATACAGCACAGCGGCGGCACCCCGGTGTACTTTGCATATTTATGTTTTAATTGTATTACAACCCGCATGGTCTATTAATGTTGTTCTGTTCCAATTGCTGGAGTGAAACAAATATGCCATGTTCCCCGTCAGCTTTGCTGTGTGTCTGTGTGCTCAGGCGTGCAGCCTACGAGAGAGATGCAGTGAGCTATTGTGCAAAAAAAAACTTTTATCATGATGCACATTTTTATTTTGCATGACATCATCTGTATTTTCCAGTTTGAGACGCAAAGACGCTTGAACATCACCTAAAGACGTCAAAGCAGCATGTGGTGAAGCCAGACTGATGCTTTTTTTTTTATTTTGGATTGATTAATGCCGACTTTGAGGATTAATTACTTTGTACCTCCCTTGAATCACATTGAAGTGGTTTAGTATGTTCTGCATCATCCCAGACAGTTTGAACACAAACTTTGGACGGAGAGGATGAAATCCAATGTTCCCAAGGCAAGCTGACAAGAAACGTCAAGAAGAGACATGCACCTTCAAAGGCCAAGCCACAGGCAAGGGTTTGTGGGTAGGTTTCTGCTGTGTGTGGCAGCTCTCTGTCAGGGCTTGCTGCCTCCTCCTGAGCCTCCACTTCCAAAACACCCAAAGAAGATACTCAGGCCATTCTGTCAATCTGAACGCTGACACCACAGCTGCTGCAAGGCTCCAAATGCGTTGGGGTTTTGAATGAATGAAACCTCTTTATCACCCTGTATGTCTGCGTAAACTCAAACAAACAACTCAAAGCACTCGTTTCACATTTTGGGAAATGGGCTTCTACTTGACATTGTTGTTTTTTTTTTCTGTTAAATACGAACTGATTAACTTAGCAAAAAAAAAAAAAAACTAAAAAACTAAACTCACAGTTATAATACTGCTTCCATCCAAAAAGTAGTTTTGGTCTAAATATTAAGCTAAGCTCCCAAAAAAATCACACTTTACTACATCACACTGACATTTCTGTTGAATACTAATCAAACATCGTGTCCTGCTCTGAAAAGACTATTGAATACGGACAGCTATGGTATAGACTATATCTTGAATTTGGCGAGGTGAAGCATTTAATAGCAGGCTCTGTTTATCCTATTTCAAGGCCCTGCTCAGTGGTGAGCGTTCAGCACCATGCCGATGATCACGTCTCGCTTGTCAGCGGAGGAAGTCAACAGAGAGCTTTCCCTGAGGTGGGCACAGCAAGTACGATGACATGTGTGAAGGCCAGGGTGAAGGCACGTGAACTCACGTAGTGTCATACCAGCTTGGGAGTCAGCCAGTCAGTGCCTCCGAGGAAGCCCGAGCACAAAAACTTCAGCAGATTCAGGAGCCCGTTCAGATGCACTGCCGCGAAGATCTGACTGCACCAAGCGGGAGCTCTGAGAAACCCGAGCCCGACGCAGAGGTGCACATGCTGAAATGCACAGCAGAGAGAAGTGCACCGGCTGGGGCCAGGGCATGGCTGAGGCTGGGATTAGGCCAGATATTACTCCTTTAAAAAAAAAAAAACACCACAGTACATGGCTGTGTTCTGCTCCGGTGGCTCCACTTAGCTGACTGACTGTAGTGTAATCAATACTGACTCATAACAGCCACGCTGGGAGGTCATGACCTTTGGTGTTCATGACTGGTTATAATCTTGAGTTAGAGCTCAATAGATGCTTCCTATTGAAAAGGAAAAAAAAAACACTCTCAGAACAATTACATGATGCTTAAGAAGAGTAATGTAGTAAAAACCTCTTCCTGATAAAACACGCTGTCGCTCCACTCACTTCAATTCCCAGTCAGTGAAAACCTGTTTGCATTACAGCATATCATTTATCTGTTGAAACCATCAACAAGCTTGTCCACCCATTGTAAGGCCTTAAAGGTCACACTGTCTTTATTACACCCAACATTTCATCTCTAAATCCATCTTCATTAAACACGGAGGAGGGACAATGGCACAACAATATTGTAAAAGTGCAAATCTCTCTCCAAAATGGCTCCACAGTTAATAATTAAGCCGTGGCATTTGGGGGAGACACCAAAAAATCCATATGGTGAAATTTACTAACCTTTTGAAAAGCCAGTGAGCGGAGGCTGTTCATCTGCAGTTTATTTGGGCCCTTTTAGTTCTTATAATAAAACTGTCTAAAACACACCAAAAGGCCGGGGCGGCGCACAAAGGATGATTGTCTGCCGTTAACTGGGGGAGAGCACGAGGCTAATCAATGCCCTGCAAATCAAAGCTCTATCAGTGGAGCTCCCTCTCTGGGGGGATTTGACAGAAAGACACGACTGACAAATGATAGTTATATGGAACATTATGGATTATAATTGTCGTGATGCACTGATAATTATGCCGATTTGTGATACAATAAAAACGGACTAATCAGCGTTGACCTCGCTCCTCTAAAAATAATAATTATCAAGGTAGTGAGGGTCACCAAGGAGGTCAAAAGTGGCCCAGTGGTCATTAGATGATCCCTGCACAATAGCTAGTGTGGCACTCAGCACGTAGTGATTTACAGTTTTATAAAGATCCCTGGGAATAATTTAAACTTTGGTAATTTATATAAACAAACACAATCGGGCTAATATAATGACGACTTTCAATAACGTCTTACTTGGCGGGCAGAGGTCAAGCTTCAAGTTTTCACAGCAAATGCGTGTCTAAGTTCTTGATCGGTTCCAGAAAGCCTCTCACTGGAGTCACACATATAATAAATAGGGCATACATGACAGGAAGTGTGCCAAATCCAGAATTCCTACGTTTGGTTTAGCCCACACTTGCTGTTGACTTTCAGATTTACTGTCCGCGCTCAACTCTGAGCGTACACTGGGGGTGATTTATCGCCCTCACAGGTGAGTTGTGTTGAAACATCCAGGGTTAAATATACAGCTGAGGTCTCACCCTGTAGTGCGTCTTACCCCACGTCCAGCTGAAACTGCTACTCTGCTCAAAATCAGGAGTGAGCTGACGGACGCTGCCTCCTCTCCTCTTTGATTTCATCTAGAGGAGAGGGACAAAAAAAAAAAAGAGGAGTCCCTGTGAATTCAAACTTTAACAAGCTTTCAGATTATGCTGATAACATTTCTCTTTTCTATGCAAACATGCTTTGGGAAGAGGAGGAAGACAAGTAAAAGGGGATCTTTATTGACACAATTTGGAAATTGCCTGAGTAACCTGAACTGCATTGCGCACTCTCTTCCAGCTCTTGTGGTTAATATGATTGCTGCCTTTATGTGCCTCAGTGACAGATTTAATTCTCTGCTCTGGCTTGACAAATGCACATCCACACAGCACACTGACAAACAAAAGTTTGCTTAGTCAATGCCGCTGTTGTCTGTTTGCCAAACTGGAAACTTAAGTCAAGGAATAATTATAAACACTCAGGTATCAGTTAGCTGTTCATGTCATGATCTGGAAAACATATCACTACTAATTACCAATCACTCCTCACATGAGTAAAATTTGATTGCTCCATGTTGTTATTGGGTCTTTATTAAAGAAGAATGCCAAAATTACATGTGTATGTGAGCGTAAGCTATCCCCTGCTCGAGCTGGAGTTAAAGGACATAATGATGATCTGCAGTATTACACAGCCTGGAGCTGATACACTCATTATAAAAGCGAAATTCACTTTGTGGACAATTAGGATGTTTGCTTGAACTTTAATTTCTTTGAGGGCCTCACACTCTCTAATGCTGCTTCACTTCTAAAAGTTCTGAATCAACAACTGATTGGTAAACAGCACCTCGACTACTGTTTTGTTTGTGCTGCGACATGGCACCAGGGATACGGCTGTTTCTTAGTTGGTCTCTGACTTTAGTACAGACGGAAATATCTCTGGAGGAGATTAGGAGGAGAAATCCTAACGACACTGGTGAGCCCTTGATGATTTTTTGAAGTGAAATGTCTTAACATTGATTGTCATAACATACCATCATACCTTTTGTATAAGACAGTCATGAGGGTAGTGGTTAGCACTGTCACTTCACAGCTCAAACGACCGGATCTGAATCCAGCAGACGTCCAGGTCCCCCTCTGTGTGGGGTTTGCTGTCCTCCTCGTGTTCTCTCTGTGGGTGTGAATGTTTGTCTGTGTCTGTGTGTCGGCCCTGTGATGGACTGGCGACATGTCCAGGGTGTACCAGCTGGGATTGGCAGGAAAAGCAGTTAGAATAATAGATGGACAGTCATCAGGTGAAATTTGACTTTGCTCAAAACAGTTAAAACTAGCATTAAAACTAATATGTACTAATGTTGTAGTGATTGATTTTGTATTGACTTTATTAGTTTAGTTTATTACATGTTTTTCTTGTGATGATAATAAAAGACCACAGATGACAGGAGTTGCATTTGATAAGTTATAATATAAAATACAAAAAAGAGAGTTTGTTTTAGACTTTTTCAGTTTGTCGTCATGTGACTGTGACGCTGCTGAAAGTGCAAGATGAGATGTCAAAGTCCAGGGTGTCTGAGGCAGGAGAGAGTGCAGGACTTTGGATTCCAACATCAAGGGAGAGGCTCCTGGAGGTTAGGAGTGCTGGCTTATGTTAGACCTTAAGGTCACCATTCCTTCAGCTAATGCCCCTGGCATCACCTTCCTCCTTGACTTCAAACACCCTGGCTACATTCTTAGACCATGTACCAATAAGCACCAATAATGCAGAGAATGAAAACCAAAACAGATGGGCTTCAATAGTGGCGAGGATTACGGAGCCCTATCCAGGGCTCTATCTGTACCCCTGAGCGCCGAGAGGTGAATCCCACTCCATCTTTTTCTCAGCATAGGAACAAAGGTAGGAGTTGAAAATACTGTTGCAGCAATATGTTTACATGTTCCAGGAATGTCTATGAGAGCTTCAGATGGCCAATAGCTGTTTGCCATGAGAGAAATGAATGTAATGAAACTCAGAGGGAACTTTGAAACCTTTGACTTGTGGATTTCTTGTCTTTTATTTGTCTGCGTTGCATCAATTGTGGAACTGCAGTAAAATAGTTTCCTATAGAGGCAAACCAGTGTTACTCCATCAATGTTGGACCTGCAGTATGCAAACAATGTCTCACAGTTGCAGCAATGTTTTGTGCTGCTGACTGACACACTAAAGCAGCCGACTGCTGTGAGGACATGCTTGGATGTTTGGCTCTAACCCCTCTCTATGGTCAAAACCACAGCATAGTCTGTCATTTGATTATGCACAAGCCCTCAAGGCTCAAAGAATATGTGTCAGACGCTGGTTAAAAGTCTCCCTTAACAATTAACCACACGCCATGGAAAATGCCCAACAAAAACACCCAAAGCTCCCCCTCCTACTCCCACAGGGGGCTCGCTGTGAACTTCTGTGAACTCTGTGAAATCATGAGAAGAAATCTAGACTGTACTGAACCCACAGAATATCTGAGTGTCTTTGTCCCTGCGAAGCAACAATTAATTGGGGTGGGTTTGTTTAAAAAGAAAATGCAATATTGCTGTGTTGTAAATGGGATGTTGAGAAATGCCAACTGGGAATGCCAATTATAAGTACAGTAAATTCAAAACAAAGGCCATTTCAACATAAAAGTGTTGCATGGTTTGATCAGTCATTGACTGAGTATGATGAAGTGATGGGGGGATATGTGGCCTTGTTGCTAACACTCTTCAGCTACTGTCTAGCGTTGTGCTGCCTGTCGCTTTTATAGGACGACTGGTCACAATCTCGCTTTGAATTAGCCTAAAAAACAAAGGTCCATCATTTCTTTAAATATATAAGTAAAAAGAAGTTAATAGTGAAGAGAGAAAATGAATTACAATCCTCCAATTGTGTCTGAAGTGGGGGAAAAAAACAGGATTTTGGTTATCTAATGAAAATATTGTCACTAGACTCATTTCCTATGTGGTGCCAGAATGGCAGAGGAGTAAATGTGTGAACAGTTTGCTAAAGACTGACTCTTACCTCTGTGTGTGTGTGTGTGTGTGTGTGTGTGTGTGTGTGTGTGTGTGTGTGTGTGTGTGTGTGTGTGTGTGTGTGTGTGTGTGTGTGTGTGTGTTCGGCTCAGGTGTCAGCATGGCTGTTTTCATATCGAGGCCACACTAACCTCAACCTCTAAGAGTCTTCTTTGACCGATTCACGTCCGAGTGGCGGTGAACAAGCGGTGACATTGGTTACATTCACTCATTGCCTTTTACTGTTTAGCAAATTGGGGGCTTGAACTGAAGAAAGTGGGGACAGGGGGACAGGAGGTAAGAAAAAAAAAAAGCAGGAAGGACACAAGGCTTCAGGGTGTAGAGGTAAATGAAGCCTATAAAATACATCCTGGGTAAAATGGAGTTTTGTTTGGACTCTGTCTATTCCAACTAATCCTGTGAACCCTGAGCCTGGGTGGAGAGTAGAGACGTGGTTAATCTAGACAAAGGGAGAACTGTGAATCAATGGGTTCAAAATGTTGGAAGCCTTCGTTTGCTTGATGCCACTACGTCTGCCGTTAACATGAAGGTACCACCCACAGCCAGTTATCTTAGATTGGCATAGAAACATCAAGTCGACCATTTAAACTCCCAATTTCAGATCTTGTTCTCCTCTTGTTTACTGGTCTGATACACGACACATCCTTCACCTTTTAATGTGCAAGAGGGGTCGAAAACGACTCACATTCATTTTAACTACCATTTCCAGCCATAACCAAACGTTTAAACTGTATTATCCTACCCAGGACTTTAAAAGCTAATCATTATTTTGGTTTATTCTAATCATAAGTTTGTCTCTTGTTCTGTAGAGAAAAATGACTTTTACACGTCCAACTGAACTTTGAAGACCAGGATGATAATAAACAGTAAATAAACATGTTTCATATTTGGTTTTGCAACAATTCAAATAGGCAGTAAGCATCTGAAATGAATGAATAGTTTTTTCTTTTAATAATAATATATATACACCCACAGATTATCATGTGTGATTATAGTGTTATTGATCTAATTAGCTATTGTTAATATTATCAAGACTGCAGTGAACATTAACTTACTACTTGTTAACCAACAAAAAAAAATCATCGTCATGTGTCTGTTGCACTGAAAACACCACTGATGACTTTTTAACTGCGCTGATAAAAACTCTCTAAACATCATTATCTGCTTGCAGTCCTCTGTATTTTTAACTAATTATTATAATGTGTTTATATGTGTATATATGTATAGTATGATAGTATGGGAGAGAGGTGTCTCAACAGTTTAGAGTGGGAACATCCAGAGCACGTCCTTCTTGTGATCATTGTTCTATGAAGTTCCTCCTTAGTGTGAAGCTGATTCCTCGGACACACTCTCTTTACATTTGGACCCTGTGGAGCGTGGTCAGATCAGTCAGTTTCTGAGTTGTTTCCTCATGTTGTACTCTTCCTACATGTCTATAGGCTCTGTATCTGTCTGATCTCCTCCACAGTGCCACCTCCTCCCGCTCTCGCAGATCTCCCAAACTCTGGAACTCACTCCCATCAGACATTAGAAACGTCGACGCTCTTCCTGTGTTTAAATTCAGATTGAAACGTCCGTTCACTATAACACGTGACTGAGTTGTTCTCTCCCGGCATTTTGGTTGATTATTTGTACAGTGACCTTGCTCAGAAAGGCGCTCATAAATAAATAGTTTCATAAAATTAAACTTATCACTCAAAAAAGTGGCTCAATTGAAACCAGCCACGGCCACTAATGAGCAGACTTAATGAGTAGTGATCCTCAGGCATAATTTATTCTTTATTCTAGTTTTTCATTCTATGAAACTGTTTTCAAGCGTGGTTATATTTTCCCTGCACTTAACATGGTGAAACACAGCAAATCAAGAAAACTTGATATGTGTCACACACTCACATTTTAACGACGTGGGGAGGGATCTGCAATAAAAACATTTTAGGAATAAAAATGTGCAAATAAATGAAACTCTATTGTCAAACTCTATTAAGAATACATGCAGGTCATCCTGCACATCAAAGGGGAAGTGATATAAAAAAAAGTTAAATGCGATAAGATAAAAACTAAATGTTGACCCCGACTGAGGAATCTGTGTGTGTGTGTGTGTGTGTGTGTGTTGTACAACAACATGCATCACTTGAACAGTCTCGCGCATCTAAGGGTCAAAGAAAAACTGAAGTGCGCGAACTCTTCCTTTACTCTTGGCCTCACATCCTTGATAATCTAAAATGTACTTATGACATATGTTAGTAAAATATCTTGTAGAAGAATTTGTGGGTTTTCGTGGTTTACTCGCCCACATTTGAACTACAAAGACAGCAGCAGGACCTTCTGTCCTCATTTTCACCTAAACACCTCTATGTGAGCTCACCTGGCCTGAACTGAAAAGGGAGAGGTTCAAACTAATTGTACTGTCTATCCCGTGCAAACATAATGTGTGCGTAGCAACCCCATCCATGTTTACTATAAATGGGAACCTTTGTGTGCTGTGTTTACTCAGTCTTTCACATCTTCCACGCTTTACACCACATATATACTAGCAAACGTGGAGCAAACCTGTTTATTGTCCTTACTGGTCTTGCTTATCGGCGCACAGTGTTTCCTATTTCCTGTTCAACTTGACCTACTTTTCTCGTGTGTCATACAGAAAAACTTCGGATTAGAAGGAGAAACTAGAACTCCTTGTGTCCGTTGGGTCAGATCCAGCCTTCAATCATTTGCATACTCAAATCTTGTCCAACCAGGTTCCAGACTGAGCTGATATCACTGCGTGGTGCTTCCGGGGATACTCGCCTACTGGTGTGACAAGTGAAGATGAATGATTGTGTAAGCTTACCAACAAGTCCAACACCTGGCTGTCAGATTGAAGACCTGATGGTAGATATATAGACGTACAGCACACTGTGCTTGTGCTCTAAACCCTCACAGACTTGACAATTTCATATTCTCCTTCATTTCAGGAGGAGCAGCCGACATTATTAAACCCTGTCGTGAGTGTGGCATTAGGGATATATTGAGTCGTAGTAATATGGAAAGTCATAAATGTTTATCTGTGTGATCACGTGACTGCACAGACAGAGGGTGGAAGCCTGCCAAGCCGCATTGAGAACTGTCAGAGAAATGAAGAAGCATCCAGATGGTACTTCCAAGTAACCGCCTGACTAGCCCTGAGGTTATAGGTGGGGTTTGCTCTATCTAGTCGTGCAGCTACACTGGTATGTCGCCTAAACGTTTCCTCGACCACACCTGCACTACATGGACTGCATGTTTTCTTTTTTTTTTGGAGCAGCCTGATCAAATGCCAATAGTCAAGTCAAATAACAACTTAGATAAAGAAACAAGATGCACTGACAGTTTAGTTACAGGACTAAGAGTTTACAGCAGGTGAGGCGAACATCCAGTCTCGAGGCTGTGTGTGTATCATGAGTACTACTACTACTACTACTACTACTACTAATACTACTACTACTACTACCTCGATACATGTTATTGCATCATCAATGCTCACAACTTGTAGGCATACATGAAGTTTTGCTACACTAACATAAAACAACTGCTACTTTGCTACAGCTAATTGCTACAATAATCTTGATAAAACATTTATTATGACGATGCCCATGCATTGATTTTCAGTGGGCATATTTACTATGATAAGTGTGTCAGCGTGCCAATGTTTGCTAATTACTCTACAACTTATTCATCCCCACATTTCTTGGCGTTTCCTCCCGTAGTCACAGTTTAATAACAGACTAACTGATATTGTTGCTAAAGAGATCCAGACGTAGTGTTCAGGCCCGTTGAGGCGCTTGATTGGTGAAACGCAAATGAACCATGTGAATGATCACTGAATGGCATTTATTTAATCGTATCAGGAGAAAGACATTGTTTATTCATCAAACCAGTCCACTTTGGTCAATTAGCAAATTTAACATTTTGAGAATGCACATATGACAACAAAAAGGTTTATGGTCTGTACGAAATAAATAGCAACACTGCTCATTTACAGCTTGGCTGAAGAAAACAAAACCAAAAAAAACAAAAAAAAAACAAAAACCAAAAGGGTTAATCTTCATATTAGAAAGGCATACAGATGAGTTGAGATACTCATGAACTCACTAATTGCTCAACAAAAAAAATGCTCTCCTTTTTAAATAAAGCTTTTCAGTTTTAATATGTACCTTCAAGAGCCTGTTATAGTTAAATAAATATAATGCTTTCCATTTTTAACATGCACATCCAATTTGCCTGGGGAAAGTATTTACACTTCACTGATCCTACTCGGCCACCGTATCCTGCACTTAGTTTTTTTTGCGCTCCTCTAAACAATTCTTTCTCACCACAAGCTCTCATACATACACAAATGTACAGTCACTCTTGCAGACATGCTGCACCTATTTACTATTAACACAATATCTAAACCTATTGAAAGTGATGAAAATGCTAACGGTGAACATGGAAGTCCATGTAGTGTAAAGAAGAAACAGTCCAAACACCACATCTTAACCGTGAGGGGGAGGAAGGGGGCTTACAAAAACTGATCATGCACTGTATAAACTCACTGTGTTATTTGGTTTGAGAGTGTGTAATCAGTGGCTTTAGCATCTACTTGTTTTTTGAATTGAACAAAGAAGAGTAATAGTTCCTGTGACAGATAAGTAATCCTACCAAATAACCTCTAACAATAAGATCTTTTTCCCCAGGACTCTTCACTGTCCTACAACAAGTGGTTTTACTATCTTTGAGTAAGCTTCCGCACATAACCAGGAGCTACTTCAAGGAGGTGTTTCGTCTGTCATGTCCGTGTTAGTGTAGAAACTCCTGGCCATCGCGCTTCAGGTCGAGATGGGCAGTTTATTCGGTGCTGATGTTTTTTTTTTTTTTTACTTTCTTCACTCTTCTCTTTCATGATGCAAAATAAGAGTTCTGCATGGAGTAGAGGCGGTCGATGGGGTTCCCTACACGGGCCTGCATGGAGTTGACGTCCGACGATGCCATGAAGCAGTCGCTGAGGCTGGTTAAAGACGTGTCGCTGTCTATGTCATGGAACGCAGAATCGTTACCTGTGGGGAGAGCGTGCGGAGATAGGCGTCAGGATTCAGCGGCACAGGCGTCATTCAAAAAAAAAAAAAAAAAGTAACAACATCCCACTCTGACGTGGAAATCAGCGCAATCTTGTATTTGATATTTATAGCAGCGTTGGGAAATCATAATTACTAATAGTCACTTTGAGAAATTGCTGTTGTGTGTCATCACAATTGTGAGAACTGTTTTGTTAGATATCATCAAAGCTCACTTTTTGCTGCCCTCGCTGGGACAATTGCGGTCTGTGAGGGAGCATGTAAACAAGGGGCATCCTCCTAAAAGATCTGGTTAATAGCAACTGTTTACGCCTTTCATAAAACCTCAACATGTTATTTCTCTGGAGGGAATAGTTAACTTTATTACACTCTGGATCTTAATGATAGTGTTGCACAAAATGGGGACAGTGTTTTGAGACATATCTTTTAATGCCTTGCCAATATTGTTCTTTTCCCCAAACCAAAGGAGAGTGATGAGACTGGGGATTTGGGTTCTTACTACCGAGAAGAACTAAATGGAGGCAAATTATAAGGAAGTTATGAACTTCAGGAAATGGTCCCTCTGGGGCTTGTTGAGGACATCACTCAGAAATGTGTTATTCCAGTTACATCCTGTGGACTAATACTTGATTGACTGTTGCTTCTTCCCTCTCAGTGTTTGCATTTTTAATTCTTTCCTGTATCACACAGAAATCAGAGACTCGCTGTTTTTCCCATTCTGATTCATGAGCTCACGCAGTCCTCGATCACTGCCTGCGCTGCACTTTATCTCGAGCTGTCCGCGTCGACCACATGTTTTTACCACCATTGGAAAACATCATCAGTAACAGGGCATGTCTCAGAACCCGGAGGCGGAGAGTTAAAACCATATTAAACAGATTTGAAAATGAACATCAAAACCCAATAGCTTATGAGAATGCTTGTGTTATCTCATGTGGGAGGAGAAGCTGCTCGTTCTTCTCTGTGAGCGGATTGAATCGGGGGTGGGGGGGCTGTGGCCTGAACACATGCCTCACACTGGGGAGCTATGAGGTTGATCAAGGGACAGGCATGTGTGTGTGTTTTGAAAGCAGGAGTGGGTTGTTGGGGAGACTGGTAGTAGTGGAAGAGGGCTGGGAGTTTGTGGATGCTCACCATATGGGTTCATGTGGTCCCCGGGCATCTGTGGGGGGGTGAGCCCCTGCTGGAACGGGTCTGTGCTGTAACCGTTCTGATCCATGGCGACCAGCTGCTGCTGTGGCGGAGCCAGCGGTGTGAAGGAGTTCATCATCCCCTCCATGCGATTGGACATCACCTCTGCAAAAGCAAACAGGGAACACGGTTAGAGAAAATGTAGAGTAACAAGAAGAGTCCGCAGAAAGTAGTTACAGCCACACACAATGTTCTCGCCAAACAGAAACAGAACAGAAAGGTGTGGCCGAACAGGGAAAACCCACAGATGAAAGCATTAGTGGTGACATGTTTCTTCCTTGTACAGTTCCTTAAATAATACCTGGGAATTTGACCTGAATCTGAGTTTCAGTTTTGCCACAAACCCTAAATGGACTGTGGTGCTTGTGTGAGAGCTGCAGGAACCTCCAACTACCTGTGTAGTCGTCTTTCCAGTGGTTTCCACCACAGTTTGCTTCCCAAACACTGCTCCCAGCTAACTGAGTTTTGAAAGGGACACAGATCTGTTGTGGCGTCTTCACTGGAGCCCATCCCCCCCAGAGCTTCCCTTTGCGTTGACATTAATTCTGTTTGGCTTCTCAACTGAAATTCCCACTCACTTTCCTGAAGTGTTCCTGTTTACACTCTGTCTTGTAAACTCTTTGTACACACGGACACACATAACAGGAATATCTCATTATTCGTGACTCATAATAACTCAAATGCTTTTTAGTTTTAAAGGTTCAACTGACTTAAATAGGATCTACGGCTTCTGGCTCATTGGAAGTTTCTGACTGAGAGTTTCCACATCACACTTCAGTAAGGTGCACACTAGTTGGAGGTTTGATGCCACAAAATGGTGCTCGTATGTATCTTAAAATGAGATTTTGAGTCCAGATAATGTGAATGTGTCCATGTGACTGAAACATAAGCAAAACACATTTCTGCGTGGAGGGGGGGGGGTCTTTAAAATGTAGCAAATGTTACAGGAAAAATGTGAAACGCAGTAAATATCCAGCTAAAAAATTCCCAGACATAAGACTTTGAGACAATGAGCCTCCATTGTGTCTGCAGGGTATTTACAGTGTCGTACCTTGGCCAAGTCTCTGAGAATTCTGTTGTTCTTGTTGTTGCTGCTGTCTTCTTGCCAACTTCTTCATCTGAAACGAAGGAGTCAAAGTTGTGAGGAACTCCCAAAACTAACATGCGCTCTTTAATTTAAAAAGGATGCTCCTCGCTGTTCACCCTCGAATGAACTGCGTAAAATCTGTATCTGAGTGCACTTCATTGTCAAGTATCAAAGGTTTTCACAAGATAATCATCAGAAAAGAGGAGGGCGTAGACATTTAATGCAAGAGTGAGCTAGATTTGCAACTCCTCCTGCTTTTTTTTTTGCTTTTTTTTTTTGTACATTTGTGAAAGGAATGCAGCGATAAGTTTAACACACATAGTTGTGCTGATTTATTAGCTGGACTCTGAGATGGAACAAGGCTGTTGTGTGCGGACGCAAGATTGAATTTGTCCTGCGTCAGCTGCTCTCTCACCTTGGCTCTCTGGTTCTGAAACCACACCTGGACCACCCGAACACTGAGTCCTGTCTCTGCAGCCAGCGTCTCCCTCACCTGAAAACAGCCAGGCAGAAGATTTTGAGTGTCGCCATAGAAAACCGAACCCCTTCACAGCACCCTGAAATACTTTGGCTCTTTAACGTATCTGCCACATTTCCCAACAGGCACGCCGCCTCTTGATTTGCTTTGATTTCAGTCAGCGTTGAATAAATGCAGCGGTCTTTTTGGCTTCTTCAAAGCCTTGGACCGGCTGCAGAGCCTGTTTTAGGGCCCAGGCTATGGAGGCAGTTCTCCTATCTCAGTATGACATTTGGTGCAGGCGGACTGCGTTACACCAGCCCGCCTCAGTTAATGCAGAACAGAAAGCTGCTGGCCACTTCAAAGCTCCGCTCTGAGGTGGGGAAGATTTTTTTAATTTGAGAATTTTATTTGTGAAACTACTGTAGGGCTCGTGGTTGCTGTTTAAGTATCCATGTGCCATTACTCCTAATGCAGACCAGGGAATATTTCAAACATTGCTCAACTTTCTTCAGACTGTCGTAAGAAATCCTTCAAGTGTTCTCTTACCTTTCTGCAGGGTTTCGAGGACACCTCAAAGGAGGCCTTGAAGGCCCGTCTCTGTTGAGTGGTCAGGATGGTTCGCGGTCTTTTGGGCCTCCTGGGATCCTTCCCATCATCCCCCTTCCCCTGGCCTCCTATGCCTTTCTCTGGCTTGATGTCCAACTCCTCATCATCACTTTTTTCTGCAGAGAGAATCATTTTTCTGTATCATCAGCACAAGCTTGAACCGACTACACCCTTTTAGTCAGTGACAGTCTGCTGATAAATATATTTTTGTTCTTCCCTGTTCCTGGAGATTCACACACCACAAGTGCATAATCAAAGGAGACACATGTGTTTTTGATACTTTGTTATCAATTTATTACTAAAGGAAAAGGCCACATGTACGATTAGACTTACAGAAGTCTACAGCTCTTGCTTGGAGAGCACATTGAAATATGCACATCTGTCATTGAACTGGACACTGTGTCACTAGTAATTTATGGCACTCAGCTTTGTCTGATTTACACTAAATCAATCTCTGATAAGAACAGTACACCGAGTGAAACATGAAAAAGGCAACATGAGTACATAATGGAAATGTATCTCCCATGACACAACAAGAGAATGCAACTTTCCTGATCTAAGAATAACGGCAAAATCTATATTGGGTTGCCAGGTTTTTCCTAGCAGCAGCAGCAGGAGCAGTTTTGGGTAGTGAATGGGTCTTTTTTATGCTCCTACCATAGACAGGACCACTTTGACATATCACTTGGTTTAATTAGATTTCTGAGATAAATTTGCAGGTTTATTGTTTAGAATAAAATCAACAAGCCATTTCTTGCTATCACAAACTATAACCACGTATTCAGCAATTTAGCATAACTACTGATTAATTAACAAGTAGGCTTATATTTTGTAATGTTTTTTAATGATCATGGATGTTTTTGTGCTACAGAGAGCATGAGAACAATGTGAGCCATACCCTACGTCTAGCTGTTACTTTTGGTAAATGAATAAAATACATTTTCTTTAATTCCTTTTTCATTTCAATGTTAAAACAGGTAAAACTGGGTGAATTAAATAAATGAGAAATGACAAATAGTTTTGAAATATGTCAATTCAGGAAAAGCAGTGGTTGCATTTCGCAGTGACCCATGCATTTTAATATCAACTACCGCAAAGGCACCGAAGCCATGCACACGGAGCTTAAAAAATAAATGAATGAATATAAAAAACTCTGTATTTTGTTCTATGTGAGGATGAAAACAAGTGTTTCCAAATCAGAGCCAGCAGCGCCGCTAATGAACACTAATGATTTTGGGGTCTGCGTGGAGAAGCACACACGCACGCAAGCGCGATGGCTCAGTGTCTCCTGTCATCTGGTTCTGATATGTATCTACATTACTCCTACATTTCATCTGCCACATGCCGAGGTTAACCTCTGTTCATGTCAACATTTTGTCCATCTTGAAATTTGGAGACGTGCACAAAAGACACGGCTGTGAGATACACTGGGACACCAGCGAACGGGGAAGACACAGAGCAAATATTCCCACAAGTTGACAAAAGTTGACACAGGCACAGATGTATTTGACAAATTCTCCGCTTTTGTGCGTGCTTAAATGTGAGCCAGATGGTAGTGAACAGCGAGGCTTGGCGAGATGCCTCATTGTGTGTGGAGGCTATAGGCGAGCAACACTGGAGCTGATAAGAGTGGAGGCTCAGGCATTCTGCAGAGAGGTCCCAAATCCCTCTGTCACTCATCATGATACAGTGATTTAATTCTTTCCAGCACCAGATCCTGCCCACGCATGGAGAGCCATTAATTTGAGGTGGCTTGGCTTCGTCCTGTTTCCACTTCCTACTGTATCATAAACCTATGCCCCCTGCTTGAATTAGAATGCTACAAAATCAGCCAATGAAAACTGCAGATGGAGCCATGTAAGAAGTTTTTGCTGCCTTTGCTGCATGCAAGATCCTTAAAGAAATCTCAGCAGTCCTAGCAAACAATTTGGCAACTAGTTTAGAGAGTATAGATTGTTTTGTTTAGTAATGTTAATAAAGAAATAAAACTCGTAATTTTCTGTTTAAATCCATCACGGAGGTCGTCTATGTTGACTATCAGCGCAGTGAAACAGAGCATACAGAATCCAACACCCTGGTGCCATATGATGGTAGCACCACGGTGCTGTTCTCACCCTTATGTGAGAGGGTGCAGAGAGCTCACCTGAGTCTGAGTCATCCGGGCTGACTGAGCTGAGCAAGTCCTTCTCCCTCTCGTAGTCGATCTTGCACAGTAGCTGACCCTCCTTCAGGACAAACTCATCGCCCTTCCTCAGCTGGCGGTCGCACACGCAGCAGCAGAAGCAGTTGAGGTGGTAGACGCACTCCAGAGCACGCATCACAAATTCTGTGGGGGCGATTTTCTCCATGCAGCCGCTGCACTTGGTCGCAAACAACCTACAGAATGAGAACAAAGGATGAGTTGACAGTGTACTTTACTGCGTAAAGCGACAATATGCAGCCTGACAAAGAAAAAACAGAGCATTCATTAAAATTTCAATTAATAATAAATACAATCATACATTATCGACGTTTACACTAAGTTTAAATATTTTAATTTCCAGTTGTGGCCGCAGTGCCGGTTTCTAGAAAATTGTTTTAAAATGATACTGAGGGTGAAACAACACATTCTCTCACAAATTTAAAGTAGTAGTTGTAATGAAAAGTGTGTTAACACACTCAGAGGTTTTGCTGACACAACCTTTCTTGGTCTGGTTTGACCAGTAGTTTATGCTGGCTAATGTTAGCTAATCTTATGTTGTTATTGTTGTGCACCTCACTTTACTGTCATTGGTTTTTGATTAAGAGTCAAGTTGTCAAGTGAGCTCAGACATGGACACCCAAACCCCCTCACAAATCTAAAAAAGAGGCTGGATCACCAAACCCTGATGATCCCAATCAAGCCTTTGCTAGAAATTTCCATATTTCTTTCATATCCACAATAATCTCTATGCATCAGATACCATATGATTCATTGGGCTTTCCTCTAGTCTGTTCATATCTCATCTGACTGTCTAATATCATGCCTCTATGGCACAAGACTGCCTCTATCACAATTTCCTAGACAACATCTCCATCTTCTTTTGTATCCTTTCAGGAAGATGGTTGCATTGTTTTATTGGTCACTGAGAGGCATTTAATTCATCCTCTGTTGTTCAGAAGAAGCCACATTAAATGGAGCAAGGAGGTAGGGAGTGTGGTTGATCATGTCCAGCCGTAAAGCTGGATTTATTAGTGGCCTCTTTGTTTGCCCTGGTCTGGAAGACAGCTGGCAACCGCCTATCTATTTGTGGTGAACATCTATTTCATTGTGCAAGGCAGGGAGAGGAGCAATTGACATCATCCGCTGGTTTGTTACAGGGATGAGCGAGAGCGATGAATATAATGTGTAAATATGAGAGGAGGAAAACCAAAGAATGGTTTTGTTATGCTAATGAAGTTGTAGGGGCTGATTGAGTACTGATAGGCCGTGTGTGCATGCGTGTGTTCACACGTGTAAGCGCATGTGTGTGAGCAGCTGTATGCATGCCGGAAACAAGATAGTGTGCTTTTTGTTGTTGTCTGTGCAGCCGCCTAAAATAATTACAGTGCAACAGATCACAAGACCGCCGTCAACAATGCTACACTTCACGTTATTTTAATTACACATCACATTAGCTGAAAGGTTATTTTAGTACTCTGATCCACTATAAAAAACTGCAACCTGTATCTGGAAACTAAAGCATCTTATTTTCTTATCATGGAGCAGCAAAACAACAGAGATATCAGAGCTGGCCCTCTCAGAGTTCATAAAATCCTTTAATCTTTCATTTATTACAATAAGTTAAGAAGATTATTATTCAACTATGGAAAAACCTCAAGGATAATCCCTTGAAAAAGAAATTTTGGCATGTGTCTCAAACGAGCAGGATTCTCGTTTAAGCGACCTGCCAACCTGGATCTTCTTAAAAAAAAACAAAAACAAACAAACAAACAAAAAAAAGTTTGGTCACTGAAAAATAAAATGCGGTAGCAATGCTTTAGAAAAAATAAATTAAAAAAAGGAACTCTTATATCCGACTCATGTCTGCAAAGATAAACTGAATATGCAGGGAGATCCAAGTTTCTAGAGGGTTTAGTGTGTTACATGCAGGGATCAGGGAAAGGAGGTGATGAATCTGTCAAGACAAGTTCCCAGCTCTAAATCTAATGTTTAGCTAATGATCGCTGGCTTAAGCTAAGAAAGAGAGCGAAGAGTTGAGGAAATGACTTGTTAGCACGGTTTTGATACATCCAGGACTCTGCATTCACCTACGACCGCTCTCTCAGATCTTCTCATCTAGATGAAAACATTCTCATTCAACCCTCTTTCCTTTCTTCTTTCTCCTCGCTGAGTCTAATCTTGTAAGCCATTATTTTTCTATTTCCCCTCTCTGTCACTTTGCATTATTTTTGCTGCTGTAATTCCTATTCGTCCCTTCTGGAATCTTCCTGTCCTGCTTTGTCCTTGGGTCTAATCCGGACTTTCTGCCTGTTTTCAGTCCCCGGTCCCCATTCTCAGCAGGGTTCAGATGGAATAGCCATGCATGACGCCCCTTCTATGGCAACCACACCTCCACAGGAAGGCAACGGCGACTTTTCGGATGGGCAGAGAAGGCCTTTGAGAATCTGGCAGCAGAAGTAAATCCTTCTCTAAGGAACAAGGAGAATTAGCAGGGAGCAGTGGACTAGGGATTTAACCCTACCCCTCTCCTTTGAAAGGCACAGTCAGTCCCACTCCTGCGGCTAGCCACAATCAAACAGAGGAGGAGTGGGGAGGTGGCAGTGGGGAGAGGAGAACACAAACTCCCTGAATGACACAAGCAGTGGATTGTGGAGGAGCCTAATCCCACTTTAATACCTTTCCAAGTTCAGCTGCTAAAGAATGCTCTTTAAAACAACACCACTGTGTGAGCAGTGAAGGTTGACCAGGGGGAGGCACGCCATTCAACCTCCCCAACATTACCTGATTAGTGGTTTGAGGACCAGGCCGGTGGGCCAGCGTGCCAACGGAGGGTGAGATGTAAATGATGATTTTATATATAGAAAACCACATCAAGGGGAGCTGCTGATAACATGAGCTGACGCGGAGACTTCTACTGGGATATTAAAGATATCAAAGAGCTGTATGTGTGAGTGGAATCAGACTTAAAGTGATTTCGCTGATCATTTACCACTTTCTGCTTCTACTAGATCCCAGTGACCCCTCGCACTACATGTATTCACAGAAAATCCACTTTCTGGACATTAAGCTGCTTGGTAAGATGACTCCCAGTGTAACAGAGGATGGCCGATCAGCACCTCTTAAGCTAGTCTGTTTATAAAAGACACCACAAAGACAACCACCAGCATGGCAACCCATGTCCTAGCTCTCGCTGTCCCTCCTCCCACACCTGAGCGCACAGCTAAAGTGATGAGACCCTCCTGTGCGGATCAATGGCCGCATCTCAAGCATAGAGAACTGTCAATATTTACCCAAGCCTCCCCAGAACCGGACTCATAAATGGAAAAAAGAGCCCATCTCAGCACATACCTCTCTCCCAGAGGAATCATTAGGTCCCTCTTTTTCAATCCTGTGTCCACATACCTGTAAATCCCTTGTCTGTTCTTCCTTGTGTTACCTACGACTGTCTCTCTCTCCCTGTTACAGATTATCACCCTGCTGAGGCTTGTAATGCTACCAAGAAAAAAAGGGAGAAAGAAATAGACCACAGAACAAAAAAGAGCATTATGAAGAAGACAAAAGCCAACAGGGACTGACGGTTATTTTGTCTGATGAACACTTCAGCTGAGCCAAGTGCAGCTGAGAGATTTTGGCCTCTCTCTGCTCTTCCTCTTCCCCCTTTTTTCCAGACACTTTCGAGAACTATGCACTCTCCCTTTGAACAGATTACAGGCAACTTAAAGTGTGACAACATCTTAAGCTCTCACCACATGTTGCCAATGATTTCCCAGCTACAGACATTACATTTAATGCTTCTGCCGCAGTGATAAGCATCGGGAGGACTGGGCGGGATAAAAGAAACCCAAAAGAATAGTAGAGAATAGGTGGAGGGGAATGGGGAGGGGAGTGAGGAGCGGCTTGTAGGGCTTGATAATCATGCTACATTTAGCAACATGTGCAACGCTCTCACCTATTCCCCTTTTACTACGGAACGACACTCAAAGAAATACCATAACAATTTAGGGAAGAATAGCCTGGGCTATTATGTCACCACATCCCTTCAAAGTCAGAAGGGATGAGGATTATCCAGGCAGCAGCTGCAAGCTATTACTGTGAAGATGGGCTCTGCTGTTTGGGCAGGAAACCTGTGGCCGTGCCAATCACAGCCAAGGTGAGAGATGAGGCCTGGGAGGCAGGTCAGACAAGGGCCTCCGGTCGGGATGAAGGGGACGTGGTGCAGTCAGTCAACCGTGTGCGATCGATATTTCCCACTGTTTTAGTGGCCACCACTAGGATAGGGCTGCGAGTTTGTGGGTTAGTGAGGTTTCTTTTTTTGGCTTTGGGCAGATGTTTGACGTGTTGGGAAAAACACTTTCTATCATTCCACTCTCATATCTGTCAGCTAAATACGGCTAGCTGGTTAGCTTACTTTAGATAATAGGCTGATTACAAGGAAACTGTAAAGTAATAGTTTAAGATTTGAGGATATTCTCTTGTTTGTTTTCTTGCATTATGAAGTTAGAATCCTACCAGCTTTTTCTGCTCGGTAGTATAAGAGCAGTCAGTTAGCTTAGCTTAGCATAACAATACAATGGAAACACTTTGGTTTTGTGTTAGTGCCACGGTTGGACTGAGCACTAACATACCAGTAGTCTGGCTTTAACATTTACCAATTTACCAAACATGCACTACGAGTGTTGTTATTCTTATAATCTCACTAACCACACAAAAGCCGTATTTCTTAAAGTGTCAGACTATTGCTTTCAATTTTTTCACCTTGCAGAGAACTGTTCAACCAAATGTCTGTATTTAGCGAATAACGAAGTTGGTGCCGCACATCTCGGGTGGACTCTTCTTGTGTTTGCTGTCTGGAAGGACAACAAACGGATCTGTCTCAGAGAGGCAGCGCAGGTCTCCAAACTGTTGAACAGCCACTTCCCAGCTCCTCATGAGACACGCCTTACTATGTGAAAATTGGTTCTAAGCAGGAGAATCAAAAGCTTCAGCTGAAGAGGAAAACATTTGATGCCCAGATGTTTCGCTCCACACGGACGAACGAAGGCAAACCTTTTCAACTGTGTTTCAGCATAATGAAAATGACTTTGTTATGTATGGTCCTGTTGTCCTGAAAATAGCAACCTGAATTCAGCTAATACAACTACTTGGTTACCTGCAGAGGGACTGATGATAAAGGTAGATTGCAAACAACAGGGTGGGTTCGCATGTGTAAATAAAACTAGAAACCCATGTCCCGATTCATACTTTCTCTGTGAAAAGGAGGTTAAAACAAACTTCCAGTATGCATGAGTAGTAAAGTGCAAAAAAAAAAAAAAAAAAAAAGTGGTAGTGATAATGCTGCCTCCATAAATGATCTTAGTAGCTGACCTTGTTTTACAGTATCAGCATTTCTCTTTGGAGCATAGATTCATGGACAGTAATGAAGCCAAATAAAAAGTGCCATCCTTCTGCTCCCAAGGGCCAGCTCCAGTGAGCTCTAAAAGCTGCTTAATCACCATCCCATGCTTACTACATTAGCATAATAATGGCCTTTAAATTGAGGCTCTTTGTTTTTTAATTAAACTCCCAGCAGGTAAAAGTAAAACACATTAACGGGAGATGTGTACACCACTAATGGCCCAAAGGTGCCTTCTTCATCACACAGCTCTGGCCATAGGGTCCTGCTTGTTCCTTGTGCTGAAGCGTAGCACCGGCTGCGTTCGAGCTCGCAGGGGAGGGATGAGACAAGCTGATTGCATTTGGCATAGCCAAGATAATAGCAGAGACGTGTTCGTGTATGCATACGCACCTGCCCTACATCTCAGAGGGAACACACTTGGTAATAGCTGCTGAACAGACCTAGAGTAAATCCGTAAGAAGACGCTGGCTACAGTTAGTCTGCAGTGAATCCCACACATCCGCTATTGTTAAAATAAATATGACCACTTAATTTTCGATGGCAGCGTGAATTTGCAGTACTCAAGATGTGTCCCAGGCATATCAGTAGATAATGCTACTCTGCACAGCTGCAAAAAGAAATCCTAACCCCTCAGTCGTTATTCAAATGATGTCATTCCAGGGGCTGTGTGTTTAACAGATTACAACACTCGAAATACAGTTTAGCAGGGGGCTGGTGTTTATTGTGTATTCTAACTGTCTGCTAAAGCCTTAAAAACATGCAAATACAGTGAATGTACATTTCACAACTTTTCATCTGGACTACCTTAAAGCATGTTGCTATGATGTAATTATGTTACTCAGAGGATAAGATGGGATGTAACACATGCTGATATCAAACTGTATGAGATATATGTAAAAGCAAAATATATATACGACTTCACATAACACTACAAAAAGTCAATATGGTGTGTTCATACAAAGCTCTAAATGCAACAGTGGTATGCTGAGAACTGTCCTGCAGCTTCGAGCACCCCAGTGTCTCTTCTTCACATGTATCTGCTAATGAGCCACTGGGAAAACAGCATGGAAATAATCCTCTCCAGCCACACAGGTAGAACAAAGCTCATGGAGTGAAAAGGACAGTGTATTGGGCAGCAGAGAAGGCTAAGTACACATCTAAATACAAGAGTAAGCAGGCAGGCACACACGATGCTGTTTGGACAGCTGGTGTTCCTCAGTATGTAAAATGAGTGCAACATCGGGTTTAGGCTCAGTTTTTAGAGCACAGAACAAACAATATGGCTGCATATGTTGCACAACAACATCAGTGCTGGAAATTATCACTGTAAAGATGTACGGGCTTTTCCCATTTCAGCTTTTCTGCTTCACATTTTTACCTGTTTTATAGTCCTGTTTATCCTTAAACAGAGGACTGTGAATTAGAAGATGATTATAAAGTGCTTTGCCTGCATTTCATCCCCACAGTGAACTGTCTGTAAGGGCCGTCACTGCCAGGGATGTGACATCTTTACAACATGAGGAAGGAAAATAACCAAGCTCTGCACAGCTCCTATTAAAATCCCGAGCACTCATTTGATATATTTTTTTTATAATTCTATGGGTGTCCGTTTGTCTGTCCCTTCCATGCTAATCTGTGTGAGGTGGCGCAGAGCCCACCATTAAAGTCTTCGCCCGCTTGTCGAGCCACTGCGAGCGATTGCCGCTTCTCAAAGAGCTGGGAGAGCAGAGAGAGTGATGACTACAATAAGTGTAATGGCTATCACATGTTATAGAGCTGTGGCTGACTGTAACTGCCCGCAGATACAGGTGGTGTATTTTTCTTATTTTATTTATTTTTTTTATGAGAGGTCGACTCGGAGGGTTCACTACAAATCATAAAGCTTGATTCACTTCTGGATAAATAAAAACCATGACGTCCACTCAAGTAACAGTAAGTCCTCAATGAGCAGATCAAATCACGAAAGGAAAAAGTAGGAGAAGTTTTGAACTATGCTAAAATGCTTTACTGTTTTATTGGGCCAAGATAAATGGACTCCTCTTACAGATCCAGCACTGGAATGGTTAAAAAACAACATTTGGATTGGAGGGCTTTATAATTACTATTGACCCAGAGGTTCTGGGTCTAAGAAATAAAACAAACAGTAATATGAGGTGTTCTAAAGCACAAGTCTGCAAATATGCAAAGACAGGGTCTGGTGGAGAGCATCACGCTTTGGCTTCTTTTCTCCGCTCCTAATCTGTGGGCCTACACAATATTAAGACGGCTTTGGAGCCACTTGTGACCCAGCTGTGCACTAATGAAAAATTCCACAGCTCTGTGCAGAGGCCAATGGAGCTTGACCCTTTTCCACCCTGAACCAAGCAATGTGCATCTTGAGGAGTTTACCAGGGCTAAAAGATACTGGATTAATATATATAAAGGAGAAAGAGAGACAATCTGGGAAAGGGTGAAAAGAAAGCACTTGTGTGTTTCCCTCGTCTTTTCTTCCTCCAATCTTTAGTATATTGGTGTGAAGTAAAGTGTTTGCCCAGGTTTTAATGGGGAGAGATGATCTGCAGATCATTGTGATCGAGGCTGGTTGTATGAGAGGGGCTCTGTTTACTTAACAGAGATCCAGTCTAAGCCCAAAATTAGTTTGGAGGCAGAGAATGTGAGGCAACCAGGAATTAGACGTTGTTCACAAGATCCGGATTCATGTGTTTGCGATCCTGCTGCCCTTGATTCTCTGTCTCCGTGTCTTAACCAAGACAAAAGTCAGGGCTATAGAAGCAGACATCAAAAGAACACCAAGCCCAGAATGGACAAGGATATACAGTATGCAATAATACACCACGTTAACCAATCAGATAAGTCAATAAGCAGGAGAAGTTTTTCTAAGGATGTATATGTTTTGGTCTAGTCTGTCTTTCATTACCTTCTCCATTTTTTTTTTGCCATTTATTTATCCGAACTAAAACATAATTTAAAGAGCCCTTAGATCAGCCACCCACTCTTCTCCTTTTGTTGCTAACAGATACAGAGCCATGCAGATAACATCTAGGAAAAATAGCAAGGAAATTGAGTGAAAAACAGATTCAAAAAGCAAGTGAAAAAAATTGTAATGGATGAAAAGAATAAATATGTATGGTATTGTAAGATATTCAACCCCATATTGATGAGAATTTGAAAAATAGGCAATGTGGTAGGACACGTCAATCAAGCCAGATCGATACAGGCAGGAAAACCTTAACCGTCAACTTAAATTTCCATCAGAACAAACGATAACCCAGCTCTCGAGGAGCATCCAAATCACAGATGCTCTCAAATTGCTGCATACTTTAAAATCTCAGTCCACCTATAGCATCCTTGCGAGAATACACTGAGGAGGTAAATAAGGGGTGAATGGGTTGGGGAGGGGGGGAGCGAAATGAAAAAGGAAAAGCAAATGAAAAATAAACACTGTTATTGAAAGACAGGATGCTCTAAGACCCAGGACCAGGGATTACCATTCAGATTAGCATTCAAATAATATATTTGAATTTCTGATCAGCAACCCTCTTCAAAGAGCTAAATCCTAAGATTAGCAGGTGTTATGCTAAAAAGCTGTGTTTTTTTGTCGGGAACGTAGCTACACTAGCCAAACAAATATGTCTTTGAGTGTGAAGGGCTGGCATGGATGTATGGCTGTAACCATGGCAACTGACTGGTAGTTAGGAGCCTTGGAGAGGGATGCAGTGTTGGAATGTGTCAAACAGACAGAGGGGCGCACACACACCGCAGAGCAAACCAAAAACCTGCTGTTTCACTAAAGACCATCAGCTACATTATTGAGACCACCTACAAATTCCAGAGATCCTTGGGTTGGGAGGGAAAGAAAGGTCATTTTGAATCATCATCATTATTATTTTTTTTTTAATACATTCTTTCCCAATTGGTTTGATTTAAGAGGGCCCGGCTGAGGGAGTCAAACATAAAAGTGATGAATTTATATTAGAAGAATATTATTTTATCTACCAGGGGTCACCTAGTTTTGTCAGATTCAATGAAACTGAGGTAGGGAGGTTTAAAAATACAGCAAGCAGCGTTCACATCTGCCAGGACACAGCAGACACGTTGTTAAGTAATCCAACTAAATTTATTACAATTTATTTTCTCTTTTATGTGTAGTTTCTAACAGTGCAGCAATATTTATTTCTAATTTCTGCTACTTGGAGGTTTTGTTTTTTCAACCCCTTGAACTATAATGACCCAATTTCATATATTCACAAGCTCACAAGACCAATAATCCTTGTATTTGAAAGCTGTAGAAATAAATAGTTTTATCATTTTATGTATTGTGTCATTTTCACCGGTTGCATCATTTCCTCTATTAAAAATGACCATTGGTAAAATGAGACTAAACACATTAATAATCACTATATCTAAGTCGAAATCAGAGAAACTTTGCTTTTATGTGTTTTCTATGTGTGTGTTTACACATGCTAACAGGTTTGAGGTCTATAATACTGTGTATCAGCCTGAAAAAACATCAACATACACATAACATACATAACATATTTAGATAATGTCATCATTGTTATCTGTTCCATACAATCCACACAAGGTGCAAATAAATCTCAAGGAACAATAAATGAATTGTCTGGACTCGTTGCGACCTGTGTTGTGTATATACCTGTTTGTGTGTTGAATCTTGAAAGGGAAATTCTCTCTCCATCGCAGCAGCTAATGTTACTGCAAAACAACATTTTTTTTTTTTTTATGTCTCAAAGTATTCAAGCATTTATTTTGCCCCAGGAGTTGTCTGAAGCTCTTTCTCTCTACTTTCCTCTCTTTCCCACACAACCTCACACACACTGAGCATTTGTCTGTCATGCAGTTGGCAGTGTGTAAAATCTCATCTCTCCAGCTGGAAGAGAACAGGTTCGACAAAATTCCCTGTTCTCCACGTGGAGCCTTTGAGGCACAGAAAGGAATGGTGAAGCATGGTACAGCACGTCTGGTCTCTCCACAAACCAACTGACAGTGTATCTGCATGGCCCTGCGGCACTTACCTCGAGTCAACTCAGTGGTCTTACCGCAGCCCTTTAGTGACTGCATTATGACCCCTAACAGAGCACTGACACTTTGTTTTCCCTTTGCTTTAGTTCAGGACTCACTAAATTGACACTGTATTGTTACTGAAGCACACAGAGATACAGGTGCCTGATTCATGCATACAAGGCCTGCTTAAATGGCCTGATATGAATTCTCAGGAGAGTGCGATGTGGCGGCAGCTGTAGTTATGCATATTTGGCTGTGAACAGGGGCCAGTCCCACCGGTGTCTCGCCACACATTGTGCACATGATTGGGCTGATATGGATCCTTATTTGTCTTCAGATGCAATGACAATGTCTGCCGCTGCAGAGACGCCCATGGTCAGCCCTCTCGGCAAGGAAAAGGGTTTGCATTCACCCACCAATTTTACACTCTCTTTGGGTCCAGGAGTGTCTTTGTGTGCCGGGGAGCAGCCCATTCTCTCTGGTTGTCTGAAGAAAGCAGCTGTTTCTATAATGCTGTGGCAGCACTTTATGTTGCAGAATGATAAATGAAGGGGAAGTGGTAGAGCTGAGGTGCAGCTGAAGTGCACACACGCAGAAACAATGGCATAGGAGGGTCTGCGCTCTACATGGATATGCTCTCTACGCCTCTCTCTTTCAGCCTCTGCCTCTCTGTTGCACACACATGCTCTCTCTGCAGGTTAGACTCCTGGAGCTCACCCATAGCCAGAGGTTATGTGAGCGTGTTGAAGCACGGGTGGGGGTGGGGTTAACAGACTGACACGTCCCACCAGTCTATGTGCGGACCCGGGGGAATGAGAGGTTGTGGTCTCTGTCCCACCAGGGAACTGTCGATCCTCTGTCCTCGGGGCAGTCATCTTCCTTTCTACCAGCAACCTAATGACAGAGCCCCGAGGCCTCATCACTCCACCCCCACCAACCACTGCCACCCTCCTCCCGGCTTCACGCTCTTCTCTTCCCGTTGTCCTACCCAGGTGCCTGTCAGAGGGGCGTCTGCTCTGCGACTGGTGAAGCGGTCCACATAAAGCCCCCCTCCCCTCCTGCCGTGCCTCCTCTCTATGGCCCCGGGCTCAGCCTTTCATTTTCAAGTGGCGCAGGCCAGCTCTGCACCAGCCTGGGCCCTCGGCCTGCAGCCTGCTCTATTGTTTGGCCTCAGAGAAAGACTATTATTTCAACTCAATTTACTGTGAGTAAACACTGAGTGATAAGGCCCCCTGTCCTATCCCTCACTCACACACACACACACACACACTTCTTTGATCCCTCCCTCCCTGACCACGGGCTGTAATATACACTGCCAACAAATCACTGCTCTCAGCCCATTGCTATCACTGGCTTTAGAATGGAGCTTACTAATTCACTTTCTAACACAGATCAGAGGACAGGCCTCATGTGTTTCAGAATATGGCTCCACCACTGAGCAGCATTTAAAGGGCTTGTGGCCCTATGGTAGACTGTTATAAATTTGAAGCAACAGCATTCTCACATCATTACCACAGTATTCACATGCTAAAACTGCAATAATCACGTATAAATATGCAAAGATATAAACTGTGCAACAGATCTGCGACAGTTTATTAAAACAGAGAATTCCAATAATTTTTGGCGTCAGTAATATCAAAGATGAGCCGTATGATGAATGGCCTGTCGCCTCCGATAGATCAGATGAGCCCAGAATAATCATGATGGTAGCTTTTTGTGTTTCATACACAATAGACGCTGAGTGACTCACAGCTGCAGGAATAAGACAATGTGGCCAAGAGTATAGTTAACAGCATTTAGGACTTGGATGCAGCCAAAGCAGAAGACATGACTGAAGTGGAATTCTTCGCAGATAGAGGTGATACAATAGTTTTTAGTCTGTAGAGCCTCTTTTATTTAAGAAAAGCCCCACAAACTGTTATTTTCTGTTTTTAATTTTGTTCTTCACCATAGAAAAACCCTCAATCCCTCTTCAGCGTGAGGAACTGTACTATGTCTTAATTATACAGAATTATCAGCCAGCTTTAAATAGCAGTCGTTTGCACTGTCTCCACCTTATGCGGCTAATATAATTATTCGGGAGCATACTTCATCTTAGGCAGAAAGAGGCTGACACAGTAGCACAAACTAATGTGATAAAAGCTTTGCATATCACAGCTTGATTCAAAGATTTTAAAGGTAAGTGTTTATGACAAGGTAATAATGCCTCATGCAAAAGGCTGGCCTGTAAATTGGTTAGTTAGGGCATGATGGATGAGGGGGAGCCTAACCTTATTTCCAATAGAGCCTCTTGATTTCTAGAGCTGAGGATAATGAATTTGATTTAATTACGCTATCCCTCATCTAATTAAGAGTGGGAGAAATCTGACCCTGTGTGTAGTCTTAAAACAGACACTAGTTTGAACCATATGGACACATCCAGGCTAAAACTGCACAGTATCTATTTTGAAAGAATTGAATGCTTTGGTAATGAGTCATCGCATTAGCCACAATTCCGATCCATCCATCCAATCCATCAGTTAATGAATAACAAAAATGTAATCAATTAAAAATATGATTATTGTGTGAAATAAAAACAAACTACCATCCCCATTAAGAACCGAGTTGAAAAGATGGAACTGGGGATTATGCAATACCTATAATGGTCCAATTAAAGTAGTGATTCATCATCGGATTATTAATGAAGCTTGTGAGGGTCCTCTGCAGTATTGGTAATGGGCTGGTTGGCCTATCTCCCCCTAAACCCTGTGGGTACACCTGCTCCTTACACTGCCAAGGTAATCTCTTTAAAGGCCAAGGAGATCCAGCCCACCAGGACCCCAAAGGCTCCCTTGCGACGCTCCCGCCGCTTGCTCCACTCCATGCTTCACCTCACAGGCTTGACAACTCTCATTAAGGCTCCAACTTTTCTAAGCCTCACCTTGGAGGAAAAAAAACAAAACAAAAAAGAAACAACTCTGTGAACTTCATCATTCTGACAGCCCCGGGTGTTGTATTTGTCATCCTCCGACTAACTGGACGTCCTCGCGAGAGCTGCGAAACCGAGGAGAAATTATGTTAAGTCTGACTTGTCCTGAGCGAGGTAGCTGAAGCCAGTTCCGATTCACTTTGGGCTCTGACGACGTCCGTGGGTATGGGCAGATAAAATATCTCTCATCACCGATTATTACTGCATATGCTAGAAGTCCTTACAATAGTTGTCATTGACAGACTATCTCTTTGTGCCTGTTGCAAGCTGAAGAACCAGCTCACAATACACAACCACACAGATGCTTAGGTAGCCAACACACTGCAGATCCAATTACCTGTAATACACACTTCAGTTTATCTCACACCCAGTCATTATCTAAATTGCCGACATATTATTAGGGAACCTGCCTGAGAATTTTGTGCGTTTCTCTTTGTCTTCTAATAGGGCCCAAAGGGAGTGTTGTTTTGTACATAACCCTCTGTGGGCTCTAAAGGAATGGGCTTTATAATCGTTTTCCAAAACAGAGGCATGCGGGAAGAACTGAACACTTCACCATTATGCACCAAACACAAACGTATCTGTCACAACACTGTGAGTGGTAGAATCAGGAGATTAATTATGTGATTGTAGAGGAAGAAGCCCAGCCCTCAGTCAGAGTGGTCCCTCATTACATTACTGCAGCCTCCAGAGGAACCCAATTGACTTCAGAGGCACCCGACTCCTCCGCAGAACATCTATGCTGATTGAGAAGTGGGACAACTATAAACGGTTGATTTTGCATAGTTTCAACAGTAGCGCTACTCTAGTGGAATTCCAGCAGGTCACAACTAAACCACTGAGGTGAAAAAAATGTGTTGCTGTAGTGATGTGCGAGTCAGTTTTACACCACTCTGGATCCCAACCTTAATAGGATTGTTTTTGAAATTCTCGTGTGAATTTTTGGATTTAATTGACACTTGTATGCTAAAAAGAAAGCATCTAAGGTTCCCTTTCTTACCTCCAAGATTATGCATTCCAGTGAAATCCAGTGAGGTCAGAAGAAATTCCTTCAAAACCATGGATAATCACGGTGCATTTTATTTGAAAGGAAAGTGCTTTTAAAAGGACTAGAGTGCGTTCCTTTTGACCACCAAAATTCCTCTTAAGATCGTAGATATTAAGGAAAAATAATCCTCTAAGAGGAGACAACCTCAAACTGCACTCACATGAGTTCAGTGTTTTTCTTCAGTGCATGTACAGTTGGTGTAAAGACCCTGATTCCTATCTTTCAGTCGCATGTTTTGTTTGATGTTGGCAGTTATTTAATGAGCAGACCAGCAATGAGACAGTCACAAACCCACAAAGGGACGAGTGAAGGCCAATCACACCTCACATCATTCAAATTGCGTCCATGCAAGTGAGCTGTGCTCTTGACACTGGACGCTCCTCGGAGAGCCATATTTGCAATTGCTGCAGCTGAAAATGTCTCATCCATAGGGACGCTCACAAGCAATAACACACTATATGAGAGACAGACAGCTAGATTGAATAGAGAGACACCTAGACAGGCAGAGATCAAGTCCAATCCTGCTCCCGTCATCTGGCTGTGCGTTTCGCAGGTCAAGCTTAGCTAATCTAATTCCTGGGCTTTCCCACAAAAAGCCAAGTGCCACTCAGGAGAAGTGGCAGGGATAGTGAGAGAGAGAGGGGTTGGGAAGTGGAGAGGGCTGCTGCTGCTGCTAGTGGTGGGCTTGAATAATTATGAACCAGGGAGCTTAACCTTCTGTGGAGTTAATTTGAAGAGCACTGGGGATAGGGGAGTGGGACTCTTTATTTCCCTGGGGTGCCCCTAATGCCATTGTGAGGGAATGGAGAGATCAGGACATGCAGCAATATCGTGTCTGTTAGCCACCATATGACGAGCTGACCCCAGAGCCGCTCTCACAATCACACCTGCCGTCATCAGGGATAATTTGTTAAACATATCAATAGTGCTCTGCTGGCCTTTTCTCTGCCACACTGGACCATTGATTCAGCCGCTGTGCTGAGTGACAACACCCGACCCCCTTGACTTGAAACCCTCTCCACCAACAGACACATCGAATCACTGGGCTGCGCTTGCTTTTTCACAAAATGTAGCCAAGATAAAAGTTGGACGATAACTAAAGCACCAGAGCAAATAAATCAATCAATTTAATATCTGCTGGCACTCGTATAACAATTTAATGTCAATCTGTAAATTTATTGCACCTACTAAAAGCCTATTTACACACGCAACATTTTTTTGTCTCCACCAGCCAGCCCACAAGCACATTAAGCAGGGAGAGACACAAACTAAAGGAGGAAGGAAGACAAAGAGGGATAGAGACACAATGTGAGCGTTAGATAAATCACAGCATGCAAAGAAATGATACTTTGCAGCCCTTGGCTTGGTGAGGGCGGCGAGCTGGAGTTCTTTTATTTGGAGTGGGGGGCCTCTGTCCCAAGCTCTCACCAGGAGAGTCTCCTGTCATGTTTGCAAGCATGGAGGTTGAGAGATTGGCTGGCTATCTGCTGGCGGCCTGGCAGAAAGAGCCTGTTGTGTGGCTGTGGCAGCAGCAGCCCATGGCAGCACAGACCTCAACATCTGGATCCAGTTTGCTGGGAGCACACTCAGACAGGCCTGACTCTGCCAAGGGGAATCTCAGCCCTTTGATTCCTACTCCCATGGCCCGCTCTAATTGTCATCCTTCATTTCTTAGTCAAAGGTGCAGGGATGAATCATAAACTATTACAGAGAAATGACATTTCCTGCTCCGAGAGAAATCCTCCTCAGTCTCGCTCCCCCTCTCATTTCAGCTGATAAGGACAATGAATTTTAAACCCGGCTGGAGTGCAAACATCTCTCATCCTCGCTTATATCATTAAGAGCTGGCTGAGAGGCTCTGTGTTCTTCTGAAACCACAAGTGATGCAAGAGGGGAAGGGCAAAACTTGCAGCTGATTTGATGACAGTACTCAATTAGAGAAGGGATTTTTGCTGTCAGGGACATCTTCACAAAATAAAAGCCCATGTTCAAACCGTGCTTAGCAACAGTAGCAATTGCAAGGATTACTGCAAATAAAAGCAACATGTTATTTGTGCATCTGTTAACACCACAGGGAGTTTTGAGCAAATCATCCGAAACAGTAATAGTCTAAAGTAGGAGTCTCGAAATTTATAGCTAATAGACAGAATTATAGCAGAGTTAAATATTTACAGAGAATCTTCAGATGGTTTTAAGTACTTTCTCACTGGAAATAAATCAGATTTGCTCCACAAGATAATTGTATTGCATTTCATTTCTGTTATCTAAAACCTCAAACTTAATCCACGCTGCAACTTTTAAATACCAGTTTAACCTTCTCATTCAAATCTGCGTCAACAAATAAATCCCGATGCTTCTCAATATGAATTCCTACAACTTATTTATATACCAGGAAAAGCCACAAAAGCAACGACTGATTGACCGAAGACGAGAATCACTTTTTAAACAGACGTCTTTTTCAGATGCCAATTTACCATCAGATGAAGGAAGAATCAATGTGACAGAAAAAAATATCTAACAATGTAATTTGCAGTTGCTGTCATCACCAGCAGCAGCCGAGTGTAGCTGATAACCGGGCCAGTAATGACAGCGATGTGTCTGTGCACAGCGTCAGGGCCAAGTGAGAACAGGTTTTGCACGGATAATAGAGGCAGAGCTACAGTACTTACTCTGCCTTTGATATTTCCTCTGTTTGTTTTGGAAACTCAGCGAGGTGTGAATATGTCCTGTGCTTGTTTGACTGTGGGATGTGCCCCGTTCATTACACCCTGAAGTGGAATCCTCTTCCTGCTTTCTGTGACATGCGGCAGCATCCGTCTGTCATTCCTCAGTCCTACCCTGTCTTTTGTCAGTAAAGGACGACATTGATGACAGATCAGTCATGTTTTAAGATGCATTTATGTTTTATCTGAAAGTGAGAGGAAGTAGACTTGTGGGATGACGTGCTTCAAAGCTCTATCTATGCTCTCAACCAAGACCAAGCTTTGTTGTCATGCGCTACTAACTGTACATTTGCAGAGAGCCTGAATGGTTCCTAAAGATGTGTCTCAGCCCCTTCTCTGTTACACTCCTTTGACTCTTCTTTTTATAGAGACCATCATTCACTCACCACTGGCTAGATGAGCCATTTTTCCTACTGAATGCTAAGCCTACCATCAGATTAAGCAGTCTCTGATTTCAGCACTAATTGTGCACGTCCACTTAAGAAGCTGACAGCCTGGCGAATGAGGAGGCTCGCAGGCCTCCACGGCACGACACTCATTCATCACAGCCTAACCGATTGCATCCCTCTGAAGGCTCAACACACTAACACCATTAGCTCTACTGCTGGGCATCTAACTAGCACATCACTCACACAGCTACATGCTAACAGCATTACAGCTAATGCTGCCCCTCTAACTAACACATCCGTCAAAGGGTTAGAAATCCTACGGCTCTACTGAAATACGTGGAACCACACTGTCTCTCTCGGAGACAATCACCCACATTATTTAGCCTCTGTTACTTTTGTTGCTCTGCTGCTAATACCCTCATTTGTCTCTGAAGATGCTGAGTGCCACTGAAAGAAAGTTGTTTTGATTCTGTTTTGTTCTGCCCACAACAGATCTGGGCGTATGTTTGAATACGCATGCCTCTGTAAGGGGGGCCATTCAAATCTGATTATGATTTCATATTTCACAAAGACAGTACACCACTAGGATGATTTTTAATTAGAACCAGAATCAGTAAAAAGAATGGGGCATGGAGACAATAAAATGAGGAATGCATTCATCCATGGGATGATTCTCTAGCTTTATTTAAGATCTGTGCCAATGTGCTAACAGCATTAATGAAGTTATAAAGAATTATGAGGGGAAATCAAATTTGCCTCGCCACTTGAGCGCCACTAAAATGCCAAACAATAAACTACCAGATTGCAAATTAGATCAGTAAAAATATCAAACACATTGCGGTGCAGGAAAATCCATAATTGCATTTAGTGCCTGGCCTCTCCTGGGGGAAGAGACACTAAAGATCATCAGCAGGCTACACAGGAGACGCTATTGACAGAGCGGTAAAAATCGACAGGCTAACTAAATAAACACTCCAGGCTCCATTAAATATTCAACGGGTGAGATTTGACAGTCTAGCATGCCTGCCTTTCCCCATCGCCTCCATTGGCTTCTCTCTGCAGCACATCTTCTCCCTGTCTCCCCTCCTCTTGCACACGCCCCCCCTCCCCTCTTCTCTTCCCCCTCCTCTCCCCTGTGACTCCTGACAGCAATAAATGATGCGGTGCCTGAGGGCGCTGCTCCAGTGGGAGACCTGGGAGGATAGAGCAGGAGAGCAAAAGAAATAAAGGGGAGACAGCCTATGACCAATGGCCATTAACCAAGGACTGAGACAGGGGCCTATGACATCCACTGACACCCCACCCCCTCAACACACTCTCATTCTCTCAGGCAGACTCACACACGCACATACACTGTTACAATCCTGGTCCACCACAGCCTCCTCTTTCCATTTTGTTGTTTATGTTCTAATACCACAAAGACAGCTGAGCCACAAAGATCCGTATATACAGAACAGTAGGAAGGTGGTTTCCTCTTTCCCCCTCCTAACTTAATCATAAACAAACGATTTGTCCTGTGTGTTTGAAACAAACCTGGCACCTAGAAAGAGGTGAAAAACCCCTCCACTCATACCATCTAAACTCCTGCGGCCCCTTGACAAGATCATATGCATTCATCTGCTGTGGCGAGCCAGGCGAGGTTATGCAAATGAGAGATGACAGTGTTATTGTGTGAGGAATATCAATGGAGTAATTACAGTTCCATGTCGGGCTATTGGCCCTCCGCTGCTGTGCCCAGCTAGCGCGCTTCATTTCTCAGCCTTCCTCTCAGGGGAGAGATGAGCGACGTGCTCTGGAGAGCAGAGCTAATAATGGCAGCTCAGATACAGGCAGGGCTTAGACGAGCCCCGGGGTCCTGAGCCGCAGACTGCTAAACGTTGTACGGGTCTCAGGAGAGCCCCCCAGCAAAGATGAAATGATTAAAAAACCACCCAACCTGACTGACAAGCTAACCGACCACCTATAACTCTTTGTGCGATGGGTCAAACCACCAGTGCTCGCTTCAATCATAACAGCAGGTGACCTTTTTGGACATTAGACGGGGGCCTGACAATGATTCTTAGTAGACAGTTTTAGAGAAAAAGAAGAGAATATGGCCAGATGAGAGGAAATGTTCCAGGCAGCCAACCAGCAGAAATGTACTCGCACACAGCTAAAAACTTTTCACAATGAATCAAACGGATTGAAGGGATTTATAAATCAAAAAAGTGACAAGAGATAGCTAAATAAAAAAAAAAAAAAAAACGATCCTGTCTGTACCTTCCTTCGTCGACACGGTTAGTTGGATCCTAATGATCTGGTCTGGCTTCTTCTCTGAGTCTTGGCAAGTGTCCAATGAGCAAACTCCTTTGGCATGTAAAGTGTCATCAAATTTAAAGCTCAAATTTGTTGGGGGTGTTCAACAAAACGCTCTGCTCAACGTGTGGAAGCAGCGGCTGCCTGTAACGTGTCAACTTTATCATCTTTTACATGTGAGGGATTGTCTAATAAATAAAAATGCTAAGAGGCCACAAGTTCACCTTGTGGGGAGAAGGCAACACGGAGAGAAACTTCAAAGAAGGAAGGCTGGTACAGACCCTGGAGCTGTGAATTAACATACCAAGAAAAAGGAATGTTTCTCCCACACACCTTAGCAAAGCAGCGACCTGATCACTTTCTCTTTTCACCAAAAAACAAACAACAAAAAGAGAAACCTGTAATTCTACAATTGAGTACTTGTTCATAATTAAGGAGAAAAACGTTTAAATTTCATCTACATCCAACAATAATGACCAAATGCTGAGATGTTCTATAAAGTTTTATCAAATTTAGAAAACATATAAAAATATGAGTGTGTTAATTTTTCTTTTCTTTTTTTTAGTGCACCTTTTAATTTTTTTCTAAGCACACATTTATATATTATATCAATGTTTCTTTGCAGATAAATTATTAGGGGAAAAGTAGAAATAGTAAAGTAATATTACCATCATAAAAAAATATATTACTGATATATTACATTTGTTACAGGACGACTCATTTTAAAATGCAGTTCTCTATAGCTTTACGCAGAGTGCTGATTGTTTTTTTTTTTACTTCTTAACCTCATGAAATTGTATAATTATATTTTAATAAAAAATTCTAAACTCCTCCCATTGCTAGTGGTATGATGTGGAGTGTTGTGAAAACCACACGCTGGATGAAAAAAGAGGTTCATGCGCTGCACTTGTACCTTCGCGCCATTCATTTCCAGGTCAGGTGCACCTCTTGCACCTCATACATCTTGCAGGCAAGGCCTGGCTTATCTCCATACTTATCTCCCAAGCAATAATTCCCACTTAAAGCTGAAGCCTTAAGCAAATGACTGGGCAGGATGGGAATGACAGGCCCGGGTGGTACACCACTCCCACTCCTACAGGCTACACTGAGGGAGATGCTACTGCAGAAACTTAAAAAAAACCAAAACAAACAAACAAACAAAACACACCATGGCTGACCACTGTGGCGAATTCTCATTAATTGGACAAACTCCAAAAACCTGATTTGAATAAACGATAGGAAAAACAAATATGATTCAACCTTCCTAAGGCCTAAAATGAGAAACTGATTTATTAACCTTCCCTCAGTGTAATCTGGTGCTGAGGTGTGGGTTGAGATGGGGGATTCGAGGGACATTTGGGAACATACCCCTCTATCAGTCAACTCAATCAGCCATTCCCCGTAGACGAGCACCAGAGAAAACCCAAGCTGAGTCATGCAAAAGCCTCTCGTCTGAAACTAAAATACTTTTCCTCGTACGACAGACAGAGGGCTGCTGAGCATTCCCAGTCTTTCCAAATCCAGAAATTCACTGAGAATGAAAAAAAGTCAAACAGGATTTTTTTATCCAATCAGCGTCCTACTTCAATACTGGACAAGAAAGAAAAAATAACACAGGAGCAATAAAAGCACCCAAAAAATATATTGTATGTTTGTGGTGTGAAATCTCAAATGCTTCCCTCCCTTCCTCTCTGCTATTGTTTTTTTTTTTTTTTACAGGCCTATTTTTTTGCAGTTGGAAGTTGTTTTTTCACAGCAATAAAGAACAGGCTGACAGAAATGTGCCTCTCCCTGACACAGTTTCTAGATGTCATAAATCTGATTGGATGACTAACTTGCTGTTTTGTTTATTATTCTTGTTTCTTTGTTTAATGTCCTTTCAACAGAGCTTTGATCCTGCTAACCTTATGGATGCTCACCATAAACACTTACCTTCTGAAGACATTTTTATCACCCTGAGGCTCGATGCCAGGCATCTGCACGGAAGTGCAGCAATAGATAAACTTGCCAGTTACCAGCAAGGGCAAAGAGGACGTCAGACTCTCGGGGTGAAATATTTTAAAACTCTCCATCAGTCTCTGGTTATGGTTTCACATTGTTGAGGTCTACAGATCTGGCATAAAGACATGTTGCGCGTGTCTTTTTATCTGTTCTGCCCCTAAACATTTGACTCTCTTATTAAAAGTAACACAATCACAGTCATTCTAGTGCATAAAAACATCACATTATTCCATTTTGAAGCTTGTATAAATATAAATGATGCACATATCCAACCTGATAAATTCATGCTATATTTTTCTATGTTACTGACTACTTTGAAATATTTCTGAACACACACACACACACACACACACACACACACACACACACACACACACACACACACACACACACACACACACACACACACACACACACAAGCGCATACTCAAGCCCTGCATGTCTGAGCATACATGCGAACACACAAACCACCCGTGAACACTCAATCGTTGCCAGTGATGTCTCCGTGAGCAGGAGACCACAGGAATTGTTTATCACTGCAGATCAGAGTGACTAATAAGAAGCAGGCTGTTTCTTCTTGAACCTGTGCAAGGTCGAGATGTTTCTTTATCCCACACTGAGACACAGACGTGCCACAGCATGACCTAGCCCTCTCCTCCTCCTCCCGAGTACCGCACCAAACCTGGTCCCAGCTCAAAGGGACGCTGTGATGTTGCTGCTATCCCGGCGAGACTACAAACATCCATACTGCGGGGTAGTAGAACGCAAGGAACCGTGCCTTACTCAAGACAAATGTTCCCTTTCGTTCTGGTTTATTTATCCGACTCTTAATCTTAATAATTAGCAGATAACGCATATTCTTTCCAGCTATCAGCCATGAGTTCATACTTAAGTATATCAAAGGCGTAGATGAATAATTATGGTAAATAATAAAAAAAATAAAAGAATGAAGGGAACAAAATGTGATTGCAAAGCAAAGTAAGAGTTTCCATTAGCATTTGCCAAAGTACCATTAAATGTTATGGGCACATCAAGGCCCACAGAGCATGTTGGTCAGCACAGTGGGAGTATGACATCTTACACTGTGCAGGGCCTCATTCTGGACCATGCAGACAGCTTCAAAAGAACTTAACTGTCAGGAAAAACAGTCTGTAGGCCTAAACCACATGGCACAAGCACCACTCACAACGAGATAAATGTTGAACTGACTTACCCTTGGGGAAAGTGCAGCGCTTGATGTATTATAGTAAGTTACACAACATTTCTTTGATATAAACAACAACAAGCTGATCATAATACCCAGATGAGGCCAAATGCTGTTAACAGAGAGAAACAGCCTGACTTCTATAGAAATAATGATGCAGAGCTAAGGCAGCGTGATAGAAGTGATGGAGCTCTGTTGCCCATGAGGGATGTTTCAAAGACACTCAAACTCTTGTCAGTGCAGTTTATTACTTCCTTGAAATATCTGTAAAAGAGAAACCATTGAGCAAAAGAAAACTGTTTAAGAGCTGGGGGTGTAAATCTCTTTTAATGCTGCTGATCCCTGCGTTAGTGCCGCTTCCAGAAGCTGCTCGCTGTTTCTCCTTCCCCTACGGTTCCCTCATTACGCATCGTCTAGGAGAAATGGCTACCTTTTCACTTTGCCTTCTCAAATATTGCAAACTATAAGCGGTTTTCTAAGTTATAACTGCAGGGGCTGTGCCTGCCAAGAGTCTGTCGCTTATACTTAGCCCCCCCCCCCCCACCCCACACCCCCACCAACCCCGTAATTTCTGTGGCTGTTGGTTAAGAGAAGCCATGTCACAAAGCCAAAGTTGTGACATACAGAGGCATGCTGTAGTAGTATAAACTCGATATGGATATTTGTGATACCACAAGAACATCTCAGAGCACAGTGGATTCTGATGACTACTGGATGACTTATGTTCTCAGTCAACATTGTTCAAGGAATCCTGATTTTGATAAAGAAATACATGTGTTTTTTTTTCCTGTGTATTTTCAGTGGGAATAGACTTTGACATTAAGTCCTGAAGCCTTCAATCTCTGCCCCAGGTTAGGTTAGTTCCTGGTGGGATGTTTTTGTGCAGAGAGGCCACCTCTCTTTCTTATCTTCCTGTCATCTCTGTGGGATGGCAGGGCACGACTCCTTCTCTGGCTCCAGAACCACAGGCTTCCCCTGGACACCAAACCGCTGCTCCACACTATGTACTCTTTCAGAGGGTGGCTGTTTAGGGTGTGTCAGAGCTTATTAGCACTAGAATGTGTGAAAAAGAAAACAGAGCTAGGTGAAACAGTATTTGCAAAATACTATTTTATGGGTTGTTTTGTTTGTCTTAAATGCCAGCGGAGTGGGTTTACCACTAAACGCAAAGCCAGGAGAGAGGAAATCTGGACAATCACAACAAGTATGTGAAGGTTAACTTGGTTCTTTTGTGATCGACAATATAGCTAACCCTGTTTGAATTTTCCTACTGGGTAAACCACATTCATCTGGATACTTGGATACTATGGATACAACAGCTGGCACTATACAACAGGTTGAGCTTGTTTAATTAAACATAATATTTATACCTCCTAAAGAAGGTAGACACTCCCTCAAATGAACACAAGTAATGTTTAACTAATTGGCACTGATTTTAAGATCAATATTTTTTTAAATATTAATAATACAATAGTGGACAATTTTCCTTTGTTAATACAATTTAACTTAATTCATAACTTTTAGCTCTTTTGACCATTTAGTTAAGTTTAGTTATAGAGTTATTTGGCTAACCCTTCGTTTAGGCCTATGATTTCTACCAATATTCACATTTTCATGAATTTCACTCTTTATTAATTATTCCCGGCAAATTATAACATCACTTTTGATACAGTTATCTGTCACTCATGATGATCCTTAGTTACCCACAAGGCTTGATAATTACTAAAATATATGCTATAAGAAACATAAGTAGTTAATAGCAGATTACGCAATTTGAAAAGGAGAAAGCAAGATGGTTGGCCTTACTCCTTCCTTTGTATAAATTGTGGTGAAGTTAAAACCTATAATAAAATCATGAATGGCAGCATGTGTGTAGATAGTCCCTCGCATAGACATACTTGTGGGTCATAAGAAAAACATATGCAGGGTACTGAGGCGTTAAACCTGCATTCAGCTTGGAGAATGTTAATAAGGATTATGGTTAATGCACTTAATAATATTCGTTGCAAACGCCAAGCATGTTTTGCTGCTGTCTTTGAAGAGGCCGAGATTTCTGCCAAGCAACACTAACTTTCATGTTTATGTTGGGGGGGAAAAAAGTTTCTCCGTGTCAAATTTAACCAAAAGAAAGTGCAGCTTAAATAAGTTGGAATTCTCAAGAGGAACAGATAGAAATTCCTTCTCTGTCAGACAGAGTAAGGCTGTAAGTGCTGTAATAATTTTTCTAACATGTAAGCCATAAAGAGATGCTGATGCCAGAGAGCGTGCTGTGACCCTGCCGACCTTGCGCCTGCTGCCTGGCTTCTGGTTAGTGTAAGCAGCATCCAGCTGAAAGCTACCAGAGACCTTCATGTGTATATGTGATGTTTCCAAGGAGAGATGGACCAATTAATCTGATTATAGTCGCAAATCCTCCAACATATGTAGGCCTGTCTGTGACCATGTGCAGGACAGATGTGTGTCCTTTGTGTGTGTGTGTGTGTAAGCATGTATGTACCTGAGTGTGTGTGTATCAGATAATGTGATCCACAGACAGAGTGAAGGCATGGCTCCATGTATGTGCACAAAATCTGAATCTTGGCAGAAAATATATGACCCACATGATTTATAAAGTATCTTGATTGACACTTTACAAACATTTATCAATCTGACAAATGGGACTGGTTCTTTCCAGAAAAGAAAAGGTTGCATGGTCGTTACTCGGAAGTTGAAAAGCAACAGCTGAAAGTACCTGAAATGAAATACTGGGCGAAATAGTAAACCATCTGTCAAATCTTTTGCGGTCTGTTTAAAAACACAACACCCGAGCACTTAAAGGTTTTAAACAGCCCCTTTTCGTTGGCATGGCTATGAATATGCCTATTCTGAGGGTGATCCTTTCATTTTCAAGCCAGAGATGTGAGTCAGTCACAGCTCGGCACGCCGTGTGTGTGTGCCACTGGCTGTAGCCTGCGTTGATGGGTGGGAGGAAGTGGAACGAGGAGCTGACAGACAGGGCCTGATACTGCACTTCCACCACAGGCCAATCCCCAGCTAACCCCTTCGCTGACAGCCAGGATGTAGCACTCATCCACAGGCCACAACCCAAGCTCTGGGGCCCTGGAAAAGGAGAGCAGGGAGAGCAGGGAGCGGGCCGCTCGGCTGATGATGGAGGAGGGGTGGCTGGTGGTTTGGGTGGCATGCACCGCTTTCTGCCTCCAGAACAGCATGACCAAGAGGAGAATCCACAGACTGTTTTGCCTGCCAACAGAATGTCCAATGCTTGGCCAAGTGACAGATCCGCTGCACACATGCGATGGGACAAGCTACGCGCACATATGGCTACACGCATGCAAACGCATTCACACAGGAATGCAAAAACGCAATTTAAAATAAAGCTGGAACCTATAAGATACCAAGAGATAAACATGCTGTATTGAGAAACTGCAAAAACACACAAAGACACGCATACCACAAACACTTAATGTGGCATTTTTCCTACGACCAGATTTTCTGGTTACTTTACACATTAAAGTGTAAAAGTAAAACCATCCAACACTGGCATCCACTTGCTGCTTTTTCACTGATATCACTGACAAGTCATGCAAATTTAAGTCATGCACATTAATCTAGAAAACAGAATCATTGAACCTCTCAAGCTTGATGTAATTGATAACATGACCTCATCAAAACTTCAGCTCTCGGATATTTGTTGCGAGACAAAGCCTCAGAAGAACTGACTGGAAGTCAATAAATAATGTTGTCTTAGTAATTTCTGTGCAGAAGCACAGTGGAGTGCTCAAGGTTCAGAGGCCACTGGTGACCCCAGATGCATGCTGCGAGAGGGCTCCGCTCAGAGCCAGAGCTGTCTTTCCAGCTGGGATCACAACACAATGTTGGATCTCTGGTTTCAGAGCACATCTCTGGCCTGGGGCTGGGATGGTGCTCCCCTGTGAGGCTGCAGGGCCTGTGTTAAGGCAGACAAGCACCCGGGGGGGGGGCGAGTCAACCCACCTATTCTCAGGAGGAGGCAGAGACAAGTATAGAGGGCCAAGACTGATTGGGGCTGCCTCAGACCGCAGCTTTGCTTTTTTAACTGCTGAGCTTGGGTTTGCATTAAAGCTCAGTCTACTACAGCTTTTTCTGTTCTGTGGGGTTTCCATTGAGTTGGCCCCAGAGGCAGATTCTGTGCATAACTAATGTGCTATGAGGCCGTAAGGTTGAATCAAACAATACTATGGGCTAGAGGAGAAAATTTTGATGAATAGCGCAAACAACTCTGCCTTCACCTGCAGCAACACATTTTTCTTATCAAGGCAACCCAGTACAAATTTTCATCCAGAGAGCACTATGAAATCACATATGCACAAAAAACACTTTGAAAAATCTTTATGTTTTATCCCCTTATCCGTTTCATAGACACCGGATCATTTTGCAGTGTTCAGGAGTCGTGGAATTTCCCTAGAAGACGTATTATAGCAGCTTTCTGGGAAATATTAATATCTAACCTGCAGAGGAAAGGTAAAGAGAGAGGAGAAGGATTGGAGGTGTACAGCAGGGGGTGGGGAACCAGTGATCAGGATCATGGCATGGCACATGATGATAAAATGCCTCTTCTTTGCTTTCCAACCTCCAGTGTGCAGTTACCTTTTCTGTTAGCCACCTTTTTATACAGAGAATCTATCTCCTAATGGACACTGGTGGTGGTAGTGGGCGTCTGGGTGGAGGGCAAGAGTGCAGGATGAGCCTTAATCTTCTCTCCACACCTACTGCCCTGTCATCATGGCTGCACTGCGGACTCCACATCTGCCTTGCCTTACACCGCTTAGCCCCGCTCTTACCAAGCCCCCATCATCTCTGCCTCCCTCCCACGTCTTCACTCCCCCATCAGGATCATCCAAATATTTCCCCTCGCTGCTTTTGAAGCTTGCATGGGTCACGGGACCTCATGCACAAATCATGCTGGGGGGTGTTCGGGGGGGGTCAGAAAGGACAGGAGTGAGTCAAATGCACAGAAACCCAATCTGCACTGTTTTCATACTGGGCTATTTTTCTTGCCAAGACAGCCATCACCAATCAGCGACTGGTTCTAAACAGTCAGTTTAGGAAGTTTTTGCTGTAGATGCCGGTCCTGGCAGGGGATCTCGACCATATTCCCCAGACACACAAGGGAGAAGAGACGGAGAGCAAATTCAGAGAGACTGACAGCCTGGAGTGGTTTAACATGGAGGTTAGCCCCAAATACATAGCTCTGGGTTTGTGTTGATGGATGGATAACCAAATTCATCTCATTGTTTGCAATAAAATATAGATGTTAGTTTTTACACTATGACACCACACTTGCTGTGGTGCTGAATTATGATCTACTAAGAATGAGCCCGAGAAATGCACAAGTTTTGGATCTGTGCTTTTGAGATGCAATGGGGAAAATAAACTCAAATACACAAAGATAATAAAGAATCAAGTCAGCTCTACAGTGTTTGGGCACAGGAGGTTTTAGAAACTAATGCAGAATTTTCATATCAGAGAATATTGGACAGACCCTCAAACCAGGCCGGTAAACATGACAGACAGAGAGAAATGATCCAGTGTGGACCTTTCCTCCCACCTGCAGAGCGCACCAGCTCAGCGTGGGACAAGATGCTGGGCAGGAATCTGCAAGTGCTGGTTAAAGTAATCACATTGGTCTCACTGCATCTGATCTGCAGTCTAACAGACTTCCAAACAGTTGAATGAGTAAATAAAGTGCCCCAAGGGACACCCGCTGGAGATGGATTACCACAAGGGTGCACACACAAAAGGAGCTGAAGCCCCACAACCCGATGTGAGCCGCAGACAAAAGCCTAGCGTTGGACCTCGATCAGGGAACCGGCAAACTTTATTAAACTCATCCTAGACCGAACCTCCTGCTATTGCAATCTATGCACTCATAGACGGACGCATGCTCTGCTGTGACTGTGACCAGGTACACACACTAAAAGAGCCATGCACGTGCTTGTGTCTCCGTTTGCATGCGTTACTGGGAGAACATATGCATTTGAACATGAGACGGAGCATTAATGTCTGTGTGACTGTGCAAATATTCAAACACATTGTTACATGTTGTAGTGTGTGTGCCTGCATGAGAGCGTATGCGTCCGCTCGAGTGCATAGACCACATAAGATGAGTCTCATGCTCACTTGGCTGTGGAGGCCGGGTCTGGAGGGGACTAAGGGCCGTGGCATTCTGCAGCCCTATCCCACCCCGGCTCCATTCTTCCCTCTTTCTGGGCCTGACACAAATAAAAGGATTAGGAGCCCCTGTTTCCGTCAGACCCTCTATTCAAGACAAAGCTCTGACCAGCTTAGTGTCACACTTAATGATAAAAGTGCAAATCTCTGTCAGTCACTTTGGGCAGGAATACCGGTATTTGGGGGATAATCCCATTTGATGAAGATTAAAAGAAGTAAAAAAAAAAAAAAGACAAAAATTTTTTCCCGTACAAAAAAAATGCACAAATATCTAGAATGCAGAAATTCAGAAGAGAACATTTTACATGCAGCAACTAAGATGATGTGCTGAAATGTATCTCTACAGACTGAGTGTGAGGCAGTGGGAAGAGCTTACATTAAAGACAAAGAAAGAAAAGAGCAGACAGAGGAAGCAAGTGTATACACACACAGACACACACATGTGCCCAGACCCTCACAAAAAAACCTGGGGTGTATGTAGACAAACACACTGCTCTGCCCATTTCCATGTAGATCTAGAATGTGTGACGTGAGTGTGAGAGTAAGCCTTGGGCAAACAACAGTCTGAATGCAGCACTTGCCACTATGATGCCAGTCCTCTCTAGTGTATCTGTGAAAAGCCTACGTGTTGGAAAAACATTCCAGGATGGGATCACATATACACAGTTGGGGCCAGCAACGATACTGCAAGCCAGCAGCAGAGGCCATGTCTCAATTTCTCATGCACGTTCGACCGGGCTGCCTGAAGAAACGAGTGTGGGCTATTTCCAAACTGCAGCAGCAAACTCAGACACACAGACCTGAAATGGAATTAGAAATATTGAAGTGTGCAAAAATGAGCAAACGTTACACTCTCACTTACACACTAAAATGAATCATTTCAGCGCAGCGAAATTCAACCACAAAAGACAAAATGTTCATTCTCCTGATTTAAACATGTAATCGGGCAAATTGAAATTGAAAACATTTGCTGAGTGTGTGTATTTCTCAGCTGGCTACTTTAAGATGCCTATTGCAGTATTTCACAGATTTAGCCAAAATCTAATTTGTAAATTGCATTTAATGGTTTGTGGTTGCCTTCCTTTTTGTTATGAAGAGTTGTCATGCTGTGAAAATAAACCTGAAGGCCCGAGGACTTGGAGCCAGTAATGAAAATCACTGCATTGCCGAGTCGAGGGCTTTCTCTCCACCGTCACTGATTAGCATTCCCGATTGACTGACATGTCCCGCTGGCTGCCTAACAGCCGGCTTTAGGAGATGAGGTTAAATTGTGGCTACCAACAAATTGCATGCTTGAGTTCCTCTGCACCCCTCTGCTATCATCCAGTGTAATGTGAGCACACCAGGCAGATCCCTCTGCAGATCCTTCTCCTCCCCTGCACTACAGCTCCCCCACACAAAGCCACAGAGACCTCTTTCCACATCCCTCGCCACCAGTCTGGCCTCTAAAGTGGTGATGGGCATTACCGTGGCTGAGCCTCTGTGGCTTCCCATAGCGTCCTGCAAAGTGCTTTGTGCTCCAAACGCTGCTACACACAGCCCCCCACCCCCCACCCCCACCTTTACTAGACACACACAAGCACACACACACACACACACACACACACACACACTTGTTTCTACTAAAACAAAGCGGAAATGCATTGAGAAAAATAAACAGCCATGAAGTCATTTTATAGGATAATACTTGCACTTAAGATTTACTGACAGCATCACAAAAAGCGTTAGGTGAATACAAACAGCGGGCTCTTGAACTTTTTATGGATGTAGCCGGTGTAGAATTCATAACAGTGCTATTCACATATACAGCAGCTGGTGTAAAACTATATAATACATTATATCGCTGGAAGAAGCTTTTTGTGGGAACTGGAAAGAGCAAAAACAGAATTTAAGATGTAGCTAGAGATGCAAATAAATATACTCCAATAGGTCTTTAGATGGCTCTATAAGTGTGTGTCGGGGCGCAGCTAGCAAACCATGAGATGACAGATGATGCATCCTAGTATGCTGCTGGGACAGGCCGAGCCATGTTGACATAAAACCCAATACTTCCTTACAGAGGAACAGAGCCAGCTTCAGCTAGCTCCTTGCCGAGCACTAAAAATCTCAGCAAGCTGAAGCAATATTATCCGGCTTAGTGTTTCTAACATTAGATTTGTCTCTCTGTAGAGGTCCTCTTTTATTTACCCAAGAGCAGTGGCTAAAGACACATTTTTATCCTTTTTAGGAAGAATTTGTAAAAAAAAAAAAAAGGATAGGTGAGAGTTAAAAAGTCTTCCACACATCAGCCTGCAGAGCTGCTTCTTTAACTAACGGCAAAAATATCCAGCTGAACTGACAACACAAAGTACGTTCTAGCTTTTTTTCTTCTATCCTTTCCTTTCTCATACGTGAGTGTTCACGAGGTTTCCAAGCCACGCGGGAGTGTCCTAGAGTGAGTAAAACACACACATACTCGGTGAGCTAACACAGAAACCCAGCCGTCAGCATCTATCCGGCACACACCGCTGTAGCGTCCCAAGCATAGCTAATTAAAAAACAACAATTTCACAGGAGGGCACTCCAAACAGTTCTAAAAAAGCACCTCTCAGCACACCGGGGGATCGTCCAGCATACATGGGAGGTGAGACAGGTCCTGGGAGCACTGCTTTTATGGCTTCATCACTGCTGTGTTTTCCTACTACTCACACTACCGTGACCTGAATTTCATTTTGCTTACATCACGTGAATTAGAAAATTTGGAAAGAAAAAAAAATTGTGCATGCTTTGGATAAGTTACAAATGAAACAATCTAAAATAACATTTTGCTCCACAGTAAAACTTTATAGAGCATGGGAAAAAAAATCTACTCTGGTGTGCAGTGTTTTTATGCATCAGCAGGACCCAAAAGTGGGCAGCATGGTGTATAATATAGTTAGTTAATGCTATGTTTTGTAGATGGAGCCCATGGCAGGTTCTAACAAGGCAGTCCATTACAGGGGTGTTGTCCAACACTTCGGTCAAGTGATAGGCCTTATTACATGGCTCCTTTGAAAGCATCTGCTTGGTTAGAGGAAAGGTCCCTCTGGGGAAAAGTTCTCCCTCTTCCTAATGATGTATAATTGACCTCCAAACACCAGGGCACTGCAAACTCTCTCAGGGTGGTGTAATTCCACTCTAGCTTTTACATACCGCCCGTCTCGTTGAAGCTTGTTCCTCCTCTACGGCTACGGCTCCCGTCCAACTGACACTTCTCCCCGTTTGCCTTCATCAAACATGCTCTGAAATATTCTCACAAAAGGCAACGCTACGTTGCTATATTTCTCCTCTTACAATTTTTTTTTAATTTTCAGAAAAGTAAGTCACCTATTACATCTGTACATTTGAGACTTATATAAAAATAAATATCCATTGTTCACAAAAAAATAACTATAATTAGGAATGATTAGCACGGGTCAGCTGCAGGATGTAAAAATAGGCAAATGTATGGGATAAAGGATAATAAAATCCAACCTTGTTACTATATAATTGCACTATATGGAGCAAGATGTGTTGAGCTGTGTTGGTGGGAGTTTTAATAACACAGTACACAATTATTTTCCCCCGTCTGCACTTAAACCTGTTCCAAAGGTGCGAGAAAAGACTGCTTGCCAATTCCTTGATTTATTATAGCTAGTGAGAGCTGATTACGGGGCATGAATCAGTTGCTGTAGGAATGTAATTAGGCACGTAGACCTCTGTAAGGCTAGGAGCACTCTTCACAGCCCAAAGCAGTTTGTGGGCTGACAAATGCATCTTAAATGGGTGTCATAAAAGTCAAAAAGGTGCCAATTACATCTTTAAGTATCCCATCAATGCAATTGAAATAAACAAAAAAGAAAAAAAAGAAAAAGAAAGGGTGATACTTGTGTCTGTGTGATGGAGAGACCCTCGAGCTAGCGTTTAACCTGGGAGGGACGAGAAAGGGGAAAAAAAAAAGTAGGAGAAGGAGGCTGAAGAATTAAAAGATGTGATGAATAACAGTGTGTGAGAGCAGGACGCCGCCCAGCAGGTTGTTGTGTTTGGCTGGGGTGATGGGACTTGCCACACAAGCTCACAGCATTGGAAGTGCCGAATGCAGAAGAGAAAATGGGGAAATGGTCAGTCAAAATACCAGGAAAGGTTAGTATGTGGAAGCAAAACAGATCCTGTCTGTCTGTATGCGTTTATCTCCCGTCTTCTCTTTGCCTATCAAATTAAAAAAAACAACTACAAACGGACAGAGCTAAAAGAGGCATGAGAACGAGATCCCACTCTGTGCCGGACTGTCTCAGCTTCCAGCCACCTCTGAGCCGTGACGCCGTGACTTTGGTATCCCCTAGTTACTGCTATGAATTTTCCATTGTTATCAGCCGACTACACTCCTGTCACAAAGCTGGATAAATGGCACGCATGGCAATAGATGTAACTCTTTGTTGCTTGCAAGGTATCTAGCAGAGAGCCATAATGTCCCGGTAATTGAAGTAGAATTGTTAAAAAGGCCCAACACAAAAAAGCTGGAAAATTTAGTGACAAGCATGAAAAGCGCTCATGCGATGAGAAACACAGGACACCCTAGAGTCCTCACAGGCCAGACCCCAGCCAGGCAATACTTAGCCTCAATATTTGCTTCACTATATCTGCCACCTCTGCTGCCTCTAAGTGATCATTTACTAATTCTGTTTGTTAATTTGTCTCACTCCACGGCTAATGGCTGTCATGCTAAAAATGTTTTCACTGGAAAAATAAAAATCACTGCTGCAATTTAATTTCGATTTCTTTTTAAGTGATTTCTTTCATAGGTCTAATTAACAAAAAGAGCTTTGTGTAATTTACCATAAAACAATGAGCATATAGAGACAATTTCTACATCTTCTCCTGTATTATTATTACCATTATACCTATAATATTAATTTTTATTATATTATCCAGCAGTTTTTTTGTCTTGTTGCTGTGAATTCAGCAGATCACATTATCTACATTTAATGACATTAGTCCACTTTTGTAATCACACTCCCGCATTTTGTCCCAGAATAATTCCGACATATTTTTTTACAAGTTACAATTTAGCATTAAATTATTTATGATTTTAAAATTGTGAGCGTGCTTATAGGAGTGTGTGTGTGTGTGTGTGTGTGTGTGTGTGTGTGTGTGTGTGTGTGTGAGTTGGCTAAACTTTTTTAAATGTTTCTTGCTCACTAAATCCACATTAGCGTGTTTAACCTTACAGAGAGATATAATGTCTGTGTGAGTGGGAGAGCGCAGATTGTTCCTCACTGAGTGTTTGCCTCCATTATTATACCGAATACTAAAACACACCATGTCTAGGTAAATAGAGTTGAACAAAAGCAAAATAAAATCAGCCTGAAATAACAATAAAATAAAATAAAACCAACTAAAGCAAAAGCGATATAATTGTGACACTCAAATAAAGAAAATAAAGAAAAATGTTCTATTTAAGCCAAATCGACTGAAGGGATTTACAGAATAAATGAAGACGGACTGATCAGGAAAGGAACCTAAAGTGCGCTGTGGGCTCCGACTCTATAAAAAAACACTACTGAAATGATGTTTTCCATATTTTGAAATCAGTCTGAACGGGTGGGTGGTGATGCACGGCGAAAGGCCGCATGATGCAGCCAGGAAATAAATGACAGGGAGCGGAATAAAAACCGAGAGTGCACGCCTGCGCATTTTTCGGGCCTGAGTGGAATCACCTGTTATTCTGTCACAAACACATCCTTCCGCAGAGACACAGAAATATCGTGGGCCACAGCTCCGATGACAAAGCCAAGGCAGAGGCCTGTGACACGAACGTGTGACCGCTAATGCGAGCGCCCTGCTCCCCGTGCGTAAAAGTGCGCCGTGTCACACATTTATTAAACAAATAAAAAGCCACAAATAATACTAATATGTAAATAATAAACTAAAGCAATCCCATTTAATTCCACGTGTTCCTGTTGCGCCTTTACTGATTTTATAATTCTGCAGGAATGTCAACAAGCAGTGACAACACCTCCGCGTCGGCTGATCTGAGTTTTTTCCCCCTTAGATTAAATCTAATAAAATTCAAATGAGACTCCGCTGAATGACCGCGTTTTTCTGTGAACAATATATACACGAGGCCTTCAGGCCAACCAAAGCCATCCCAGCCTTATTTTATACTGTTTTTAAATCAGTGCACACCAACCAAGCAACGTGAAGAAATGCACAAGAAGAGAGCGCATATAGGTCCCCTCCCCGAAATGAAGCTTACTGTTGGTAGTCGTGTTTGCAGTAAAGTTTCCTTTCTCTGAAGTAACAGCTGGTGGTGAGAGGCTGTTGACACACGGTGCACTGCAAACACTCCTCGTGCCATGAGGAGTCGTTGACTCTCATCAAGAAGCGGTCGGAGATGGGACGCTGGCATCCCTCACACACGGACGGATGATGACACTCAGTCCCTGGAAAAAACGACAGAGGAGTCGGGGCCCGTCAGCAAAAGAGAGAAGGCCTGAATCATAGTCTGAACACGCTCTCAATAAAATAGAATAAAACAACACATGTTACGCACAGAAGCATATAGAAAGCTGCTGAATGATGTGATGCGCTCTCTTCTAGGCCCACAGAGCAGCTCCACCACTCACTCAGCCGCCGCAGGATGCGTTTCCACGATAATAACATGAAAATCAAACAGCATGGGGCTTTTACCATGTCTGTTCTTTTTATACACTTTATGACCTTTTGTTGGTTTTGCATGATCGAAGGTGAAAGAAAAAAAAATAATAAAAAAAGCCGCACCAGGAAACAAAACAGCTGTGTGCCTGCATGCAAAAATAATGGCAACCGAACACAAATAACAGTGTTTAGTGGAAGTGATGGGCCTGCGCTCGCAGCTCCGGACTGAGCTGGAATAAAGTGAGACATAGCAGGAGACTCACCGAGCATGACTCCGAGCGTGGCTTGTCCCGAGCGCAGGGGATGATCTTCAATTTTTATGCCGTCCAGCATGATGCACGTCTCGGACTGTTCTCCCGCGGAGAGGCGCTCCAGTGACACCAGACCTGTTGCAATATCCATAAGAACACGGTCAGACTCGACAAGAAAAATCCTCGGCACACAAAGCTGAGTGGAAGAAGAGCGAAGAGAGCAGGGGGGGGGGGCGACCTGTTGAAACCGCCTGAGCTCCGTGTGACACACGGCGTGCAGCTCGAAGGAGGGAAGACTACACAAAGTGAACTAAAGTCACCGACAGACTGGGATGATCGCGATGTTTACAGCTAAAGGGAGTCGAAGCCGGCTCCCCGGTGCGCCACGGAGACGTGGAGAGACAGAAAGCAAACAACAAACGGGGGGAAAAAACTGTCTTGAACAGTCACCTGTTATGATCAGAGGGCTGAGGAAGCTTTAATCTTCTCGCCCTTGAAGCCGACGGCAGAAAGCTGGAAAGTGTCTTCGCGGAGTAACAGTGTCGTCGACGAGGAGGAAAAACAAGTGGAAGAAAAGAGTTGACAACAAAATCCAAAGATAGGAGCAAGTGTGTAGAGGTCCCGGCGGTGACTCTTTGGAAGCGGCACAGACGCTTGGTTGGTTGTGCTCCTGTCGCTGCAGAAAGTCTGAGATCGAGATTGAAGCGAGTGGATCCTCCCACTCCTGCATGCATGGCTACACTTTTTTCATTCCCCCATTCAGCGCCATTGGGATGCTACTGGAGCAGAGGACAGTGCGCTTCACACAGTCCAATAACAACACACACACACACACACACACACACACACACACACACACACACACACACACACATGGACTCAAGCGTAAAGAAGAAAAAATGATATTGCACAAAGGCCCGGTCTGACAGGGAAACAATACCGACAATAATAAAGCAATAATTACAGGTTACAATTACACGATTAGACTTAACGCCCTACCAAAAATCATTTGATAGAAACAACTTCCAGCCTGATATTTAGAGCCGGACAAAGAAAATATCTATATTCATGACGAACTGTTGCGTTAGGGATCAAACCCAGATATCTGCGTGTCCTCTGGAGCATCACATGCGCTCCTCTTTGCTCTTTTGTATATTGTTTCCACTGGAAGCTGTTGTCTCCTTTCAGCAGATGCACCTGGTGATCAGAGGTGGTGATAACAGCGCTGTGTCCAGACACTGAGAGCCACGTCTCTCCACCTTTCGCTCAGCAAAAAGACTTAGTAATAATAACAAAAATAATAATAGAGCATCTTCCACAATTAGTCTTTTATTTATTTAGCAGGGGAACCGCTGCTGTATCGGCTGATCAACAGCTGATCAGCACTCTTTGATCTAGAGAATGCGCTTGAACCAAATTAAAAAATATACCGCAACCCGCAAATGCACACGGACAAAACAAACATACAGCTTCTGGAAACTGCTGTAAGTTCATATAATTCAGCAGAGGTGAATAACCTACATTTGTCAATCTGTGATGAAGACGTTTGGAAAAGACTAATACTGCTGTGTATTTACAGGGAAGCGCAGCCTGCAAAGAAAGGACTCCAATTTATTTTAATTTCTATTTTTTTTTTAAATAAAAATGAAAATAAAGCCAGAGGCTACAGAACAGTATTAAGAAAACATTTCTAAATATTACTGCATTTACAAATCACATCAGAGAGGCAGTTAAATGAGCTTTGTATGGATTCTGATAATACAAATAAAAAGAAATGCTGAATAAATATAATGAAGACATGCCTGTGATCAGGACAGCTTAAATAATAATCATAATAATAATAATAATAACTTAAACGATAATAGAAAAAACTAATAATCGCAAAGTAGCTACTTCATTTAAAACAGGAAGCAAACATAAATATTCCAGACTGGGTGAATTTCCACAGATGTGTGTAGGTAGAGTCTACCTGGCAGACTAAAGGCCTCAGTGCGTGTTGTTTGATGTCCTTTGTGCAGCATCGAGGCGATGACCTGTAGCCCAGTTCTGCAAACAGAGCTGCTGCTGGTCCTGCCCTCTGCCGGTCACTGAGAGAACAGCTGAGATCACCTCAGACACGCACAGGACTTCTCTTCACTCACTGTTTTCACACAAATGAGAGGAAAAGAGAAAAGATCATGTGGATATTGAACTAATTCCTTTTTTTTTCGTTTGAGTACAGTTGCTGTGTTATAATGACTTCATTCAGGACAGTCATGAAGTCATCCACCCAGGATCAGCTTCTTTTTTTTTTCTCCTATCTCCATCACTTCTATCAGCATGAGGTCAATTGCCTCCGCCTCACACTAATATTGGATTATCTAAGCACTAAATGAGATTATGAGCTGAGCACTATCAATACCATATCATCAATACATTCAAAAGGAAAAACCAGACTAACATGTGAAGTATGTTCACCCCCTCCCTCCCTTCATCCATTCATCCGTTCACTCAGCAGTTATCGCTCAGGTCACTTGTGTGAATGAGGACATCAAACATTCATTCAATAAATCAATCCGCCAACTTTGAGCCTGCGGTGTTTTAATGCCCCCCTTCTCCTCGGAAAAGAAAAGAAAAAACAGAAACAGAAACAGCGAAGTGCTGCAGCAGGTGTGCAGCACAGACAGCGACGCTCGCTTGTAGTTCAAGTTAAGCAATTGACTTTTCAAGTAAGCACAAGTGTGGCGTCCTTAGTCTGAGCAGGGGAGCAGCAGCAGCACGGTGAGTCTGCAGGGTGAGTCTGCAGGTGAGTCTGCCGGGCACGGAGGAGACAAACGACGAGGCTCAGCCGAAGAACAGCGACACACACCAGGTTTGATTTTTAAAAGTCCCAAGACGCGCGCATCTGTGCACAGTGAGAGAAAAGCTCTTTAGGAAAAACCAAGAAATCTCCACGTCTGGCGTTTCTTATGCTGCTAGACTTTATTGAAACTGGGTCTTTGTTTAAATAAATGCGGCGCAATTGGAACAAAAAAAAACAAAAAAACAAATCAAGTTGGTCGCCGAACGAAACACAGACAGAATAAATGAATGAATCTAATGAATTATAATGAATTCGTTAAATTCCAGTGTCAGCCAAACAAAGGCTTGAGTCGAACTAACAAATATGCACAGACGTCGTGACAGTTTTTCTGCTTTAATTACAGCAGCATCGTGCTGCTCCGCTCATTAATGCTCCGATCTGCAGAATAACTCACACAGCTCCAGCAGCGTCAGGCCTGCTCCGCTCACAGCCCGAGGCTGCAATCGATGCATCCCACATCCCAGAGAAAAAAAAAAGCCCCGTACCTGCACCAGAAAGCCAAGCTGCAGCCTATTATATTACACATTTCCACTGTAATTAACGCCGTGTCATCATCTTTGTTTCCCCCACAATCCACCCACAGGCCGGCTGCAGCTGAAACGTGGATATTTTCAGTCATGGCTGAAACAAAGCGCACTGATAAGCATTTTGAAATAACACTTCACATCCTCAGAGCAGAAACTCAGCATAATGGCTCCCTAAATTGCAGGGTTACAGGACTTTGATAGTTAACTACCTTTGATCTTTTAATGAGTCTTTCTAAACTCTCCATGCTGCTTGTTTTAAAAGCCCGAATTAAAAAAAAAGAAAAAGTAAAAAAAAAAAAAAAAAAAACTAGCAGCACCTTTCATTTGTTCATTTTTTGCATTGAACACGTTCAAAAGCGACTGAAACTGCAGCTTTTCTCAAAGTGCCCTGCAGCTTCTTGGGCTCCTCTTCTCTCTGGCCGGGACAGAGTCCGAGCACGGATCAGCAGCAACAGGGGACTTTACTGAAGGTTTGTACCTCGACCATTTGAGACAAATCAATCAAACAGCCTCCCATTTATTTTATAAATCTAAATGCCGTTTTTAAAATTTGCTTTTAACCCTTATTAAAAACGGAATATTGTAATAACGACAGATAACAAGGAATCTATTAGGAATCTACTGTGAGTTTATTTCGGGCCCCACAGGCCTAAGGAGCCCTGAATACTAATTTAAACTTTATTAAAACACACAATTGGCTCCGACTAATATTTTATTTTATTATTATTTTTATTCTTAGAAAGTGTATTTGCATGATAAAATGTTGCTCGGCTCTAATTCACAGACACTCACAGGAGACAAAGTGGAGTTGTTTAAGCCCCGTCCCCTTCTCCCCACTCGGTCACACTTTCTGTTTTTATTCCGCCTGAACCACATGGCCCTTCTTATCTCACCGAGACAGCCAAAAAAATATGATACTGCAGGATAATCCCAACTCCCCGAGGATTGAGCCAAAATATAATACAGCACTGTCAAGCCATGGCTAGATTTGTTTATGTTATGATTTATTGGATTCAGCTTTTTTCCCTCCTCCTGCAGCAAATTTATTGAGTTTCTGACAGATGGCCTGACAGGGCTCGGTGTGACAGTGAGCTGACATACAAGTTTGAAATGAGCCTGAAAACTGCTGTTTACCTGCGTCTGAAGGGTCTAGTTTGTTAACACACAGGCAAAATCTGAGCTGTGCTTTAATTATCAGAAGATTTAAAAATGCTAAGAGCCAAAAATGGTAATACAAAAAACGAGTATTTATTATTTTACTACTAGCTATTCATTTGGAAAAAATATGATTTAAATTTGAAAACCATAATGAAAATTAATGTTTAACTTAATGAAAAGTAAGAACCACTCCCTACAACCTAGACCTAGACAGACCAGACACAAATAAAATCCTAATGTCATGTAATGATTTAAAATGTGGATAATGACACTTAAAAAAAAAAAAAAAAGTATCTATTGAGCTTTTAATAAATCAAATTTTAGATGGACCTGAGTTCTGAGTGCATACAGACCAGTAAATCACAGGGAAATACCTAAACAGCACCCCACAACACCACACGTGAGACATGAGCATTGCTGATTAAAGTCCTCCAGCTCCTTATTTCAGGCTCATCTATTCTTATAGAATAGAAGGAATTCAACACTGTCATAATAAAAAGGAGAAGGAAGGAAGGAAGGAAGGAAGGAAGGAAGAGCGTAACAACATCATGCTGAGCTACAGCTTTTAACAACATCTACTCATGCGAACCATGATGCCTTTTGCTGTGCAGGTGACTGGATACTGTATTTGTAACAACACCGCCCTCCATGCTGGAGACTGGGCTTTGAATCCCAGCTGTGGTCTACCTCTAGTAGCAGTCCCTAGGCAAGACCTCCTTACGCTTACCCTGCCTACCTTTGGATAAGAGTGTCTGCTAAATGTAAATGTAAATATGCACCTGGTCCCCTGACACAAACACATATTACTCCACAGTTGTAGGCTGGTGTCACATAGACCCACTGAAAACCACTGATCTGAATTACAACATCATCCCCTGCTGGACAAAACCAGGCAGTACAACTTCCTCTGCTCGCCCACAACAAAGCTCCTCTCTGCTTTAGAAACTGAACTAAATAACTAAAATAAACATAATTCACTTTTATAAGTTGTACAAGTTGCTCTAATTTCACTATTCAATATATTCCTTAAACAAAATTAATGCCACACTCTCCTGTTCTTCCACATAAACACAGTATGTTTGCCAACATTTCAACAGACAGCTTAATAATTAAAATTAAAGTCTATATCAACTGTTCATTGTCAGAGTTGTACTATAATATAAACCCAGAATTCTCTTTGAATTAGTTTTATACAAAATCTACAAGCAGGCTATCATTTGTATCTCAACAAACTGTCCTGGTTTATTTCCTCTATATCTCTATTTTACTACGACACTAATAATAAAAATGTAAATGAAATATAGCATTTAAAAGCATATTAAATAAAAAAAAAGGTATCAAATGATGCTAATTTAACATAAAGTATAACATAATATTGTTTTATTTATTTATTTGTTTTTTGTCTTTTTCTCATTCATTATCGTGATATAGTTTTTGTCAACTCTTTTCTTCTGGTGTTGTTCTTGTGCTTATACAGCACTGTGCAAAAGTCTGACACCCCCATTAGATGGGGTGTTTGCTATTATGATGATGATGTTTATTTCTTAGTCTGTTTTTTAGACCACAACCAGAAAATAAAGGAAATATGTACACACTATAAAAAAAACACAATATAAAAATAAAAAGTAAAAAAGAAAAAACAACATCTGTAGGATAAAGTGCCAAATATTGAGTGTGACCTCTGTAGTGGAATATGGACAAGTCAAGGACAAAAACAGGCGAGAAAGACCTGTCAAAATCTGATAAGAGTTTCTTCTCCGAGAGACCAGAAGTCCAGCAAGAACCTGGCTCAGCATCTGGCAGCCAAGTTAATAAAATAAACTTGGCATAAAAACACTTTTTGAGTTTCTAGCTGCTCTAATGTAAAAAAACTCAGAATCAGTGATTGCACTGCTAAAAATAAAAACAAACCTAATGGTAGTTTATATTCACATATACATTATTCTTGTCTTTTTTTGGTACGGCATGAAACAAACATCTTAAATCAGGGACACTGTGATTATGTCACATGTGCATTAATCACAGCACAGCATGCTCCTATTTGTTGTTATGAAATATTACTTTCATCATGTGAATTTCAGAAAAAAAATGATTTAATAGATTACATCTCTGGATTTAATTTGGAGTCAGTACAATAAAGTTTTGATTTGTAAAGTCTCAAAAACTAAAATGTGAATTGAATGAAGCTGCTTCTGTCATACAGCAATATCAGCAATCAAAACAAATACCAAATGTTTTTCGAAAGCCTAATGATTGGTTTTCTTTTTTTTCTAAAGGATTATCTTCAGAACATTTCAAAAAGCTGTTCAAAGTTGGACCGCAGATGCTAACACATGATGCATTATGAAACCCAGCAATAACAAATGCTTTTTATTCTGTGATGTGGGAATCTCCCCTTCCCTTCTGTTTTACTTCACCCACAGGCGATGGCCAAGCAAGTCTTCATGTCAGCCTAAGCTGTTCAGACACATGAGGAACAGCTTAACTGCGAGGTCATTTTAAACAAAATTAAACCATGGTCTCCAAATGTCTCCGTGAGATACACACCCACATCTATTTGTGACTTTCTCTAATCGTTGACGAGTGCCTGAAGAATTTTCAATCTTTCTCCCATGATGAATATTCGGTATCCCACACAGAGGTGCTGAGTGGACGAGTGACACAGAGCCAAAACAATGGCTTGCCCATTGAGAAAAGACTTTCAGAAACTTGGGCTGATGTGCGCACCGTACAGGCACTAATGTTATACTGTCCTGTCACAGCAGGATACACAGTGTTTGTAGTTACATTACTGTTTTCATCATTAGTGATTCAGCTCAGGAAAGATTTGCAGCACCTTTCATCAGATGATCATGTTATTCAGTGGATTTGTCTCAGCAAAAATAATGTTTCCTCTGACGAAAAAACGCTCGAGCTACAAGAGGCCAGGGGCATGATTTTAGGATCTGTGCCATTAACAACAAGCCTAGGCCTTTGCTACCCGCTCCTCATGTGGAATGCATACATTCTGTTTCTGCTGAATAAACTGCATGTGCCTGCAAACTCTGCGGCTAAAGTAGTGAAAGATATTCTAAACACATCTACATATACACCAGCTGTGATACAGAGCTGGAAGTGAATGGCCCCATTTTAATGGCAAACACATATCTGAAGAATCAGTAGAACCTGGTACCAGCATGGACAGAGACAGAGACCCAAAAAAACGTAAAACCAAGGATCGCAAAGAAAACAACACATTCCGTAAATGTGGCTACCGTGGCCAGCAGCTATAAAAAGAATCCTAATAATTAGACATCTGCATATGTGTGATTCTTTTCCCCCGCTTCAATCGAACACGCAGGGCTTGTTTTGTGTGTACCCAATGCGAGTGCTCGTGCACATGTAACTTTGTGAGTGTGTCATTAATAGGCAGCACTTCAGAGAAAAAGGTAGAAATCCACCAGATGTCTTGCAGCTGGGTGGATCTGGTAGTGAAGATCTAGACAGCATCTGTCACAGGCGAACATTTCTAATCTGTCCTGAACATTAGGCAGAGAGCACTAAAAACCCATCACTGGCCGCATGTGCTGCTCGGTTCACAATGTGCTCACCCCAGGATCTGCAGTTTGGCTGTGAGAAAGTTCCAAATTAAATCAGAACAGAAAGAAAGAAATGTAATATTCACCAAGCGGAGCAGTAAAGATGCTACTTTAACTACACTATTCCACAAAGGCTTCCTTTACTTTTTCCCTTTACGCACAGTATGACTGAAAAGAGTTTATAAAGCAAAACAAGGCTAACTGAAGTTATTAGGGCAGACTGCCTGAGGCTAAAGTCCGGGGCTTTGAACTAGAAGTCCAGCACAGCTTAGTCAGGTCGAGATCTGTCAAATGACAAGCAGAACTCACATCAAAACGCTCTGGATGGACGGTTTCTTCAAAGAAGTTTAGCTGTGAATTACTTACTATGTATTTAATCTATAACTTGAACTCTATTTATATATTATTAATATAATATGTAATAATATATTATAATTATTAACGCTAATATATTAGCTTTATAAAACCGATTGTTTTAAATGCGTCTTGTTCAGAAGACTTTCTAAAAGTAAAACTGCTAAACAGATTGTTTGAACTCTTCATACCTACTGTCTAATTTCTTACTGTTGAAATTTACACTATTTACTTTCTGCATTTGTTACACACGCTTATGTTGCAGCTAACTACTGTAGCATATGTTAGCTCTGGTTGCCCGGGTATATTTTGTTGGAACTATGGGAATCGCTCCAAGTTAACCTTGATGGTCTCAAGATATTTCACTTCCTGGGTTCATGTGCCTAGTTACCAGTTGGTCAACCTCGTGCCCTGTGAACTGACCCTGTCCTCCCTCCGAGGTTTGAAAGGAAAAGAAACCCAATCCTCTGGGGAGTGTTCTGACTAACAAGAAAACTGCTGGCCCAAATCTCTCAGAAGTGCTGTGTTTTCCCACTGGACCACTTTCAGCTTAATAAACATCTTAACTAGCCAGAGGTCCCTCAGGAGCTGCTGGGAAATCCTTTGGGCAGCCAGAGCTCAGGAGCTGGCCCTTTATTGCATCCAGGTGGCTGTTAAAAAATGCTGGCCAGCCATAAATGTCCAATAAAATGCAAGTTGCACCTCGAGGGGTGGACAGGGTCAGTGCACCTGTCTGTGGACAAAAGCTCCACTCGCTTCCCCATGTCCGATCATTTTGATGTTGCACTCGTATGTTGTGCCACCACCATGCCCATAAGGATTACTGAGTGAGCCCAAAGGCTCAGACAAAACCTTTGCCAGAGGCAAAACAACCAAAAAGAAACTGATGAGATACATGTTTCTAAACTTCAAAGACACAAAACTACTACAAAGAGATGCCAAACAACAATTAAAGATATAAACAAGCTACAAGGAGATTCAAAAATGCTATGAGACGCAAAAGCAGCACAAAGAGATGCTAAGTGACTCCAAGAGACAATTCAAGGTCACAAAAAGACTTCAAGCGGCCAAATAGAGCCACGAAATAAACGACATGCAAAAAATGCAAAACAACTTGCTAGAAAAATGACAAAAAGACACAAAAAAGTTCACAAAAGGATAGACCACAAAGCCATGCAGACTAACAATAAGACCACAAATGAAACTCTGGTGTTGTTTCCAGTCATTTTGTCTCTTTCACTCTAGATGTCATGTAAGAGGAACTGTGTCCAGGGGTTCATTGTCTCATAATCCATCCACGGTCATGTCAGCCACATAGCAGTTTATTGCACAAACATCTGCTAAAATATACAGAGAAGTAAAAGTCCATCTTCTTCCTGTCGTGATGTCCTGAGCAGATGAACGTAAACCCTTTATTCTGGTCTATTAATGCACACAACTAACAGGTCAATTAGGGGAACGCTTGTCAAAGTTCTGCCCAATCACTTCCCGTTTGTTTACGACTTGCTTCACACATATGTGAACAGTGGCAGCAGCCTCCCTTCATCTGTCCAGCCTGGTCGCTGTCCAGAGGGAGGGTTAATTGTCCCACAGGTTGTGGAGAGACCTGGATGGTGTATTGGGCCTTTGATCTGACTTGAAAGGAGTTAATTGATTTCTATGTTACAGGCAGTGTTAGAGAGGAGGAAAAAAAAAGAATGATGCTTGCTGGTCATTTCACAACATGTGCAGAAATATCTGAGTGAGAGAGAGAGAGAGGGAGGGAGGGAGGGGATGAAGAGAGAGATCACCTCACACCCGACTCCATCCCTACTCAATTACAATAATTTGACTCACATGGGCTGGCCGCCGTGTGGCAGAGAAAGAGAGAGAGGGAGAGAGAAAGTGTGAGAGAGAGAGAGGGGAGGAGAGCCGCTGTGTGGGGGAGGGAAAGGGGATCCCTGCTCTGGGAGATCACTCATCTTACCTCTAGCTGAGGTATGGAAAGACAGATTTGATGTGCGGTTCCCCTCAGAGTGCATCCCGGGGGCTTGTTAAGGTGGCGATATGGAGTAGGCCGCACTTCTAACCTCGTGCTTTAAGTCTCAGTGGGGCCCTCCAACAGCTGATGACGTCAACATGGAACGAAAGAGTAAGGTAGACTAAGTAACTCTAAGTGTTTCTCTATCGACTATATGTCTCTCAGCTTCTTAAAATAGTAGCACTTGCTAATTGATTATTTTTTCTTACAACCCTTTCCTGTTTAGGTCATAGGAGGCTGAATCTATCCCAGCATGCAGTATTAGGAAACAGCAGTTTTAGGTTTCCCTATGTTGCTGTTGTTGTGAAAATAAGACTGCACTGATCATTAAATGTAGCTGTACATATTTTGCCCATGTGATTTGCTGCCTCACCTGCCTGGGAGGCTATTAACTGTGGATCCAGCTCCGGTCTGGACCTGCTTTGACAGGCCTCCTGCCTTCACTCCTTCACCTCTCTCTAGCTCTGGTCACCTCAGCTCAGGGGGAAACAGGGCTGTCAGAGGGAGAGTGGCAGGCTAAGCCCGTCTTAACACAGCACCTCAAACCACCTCATAAATACAGGCTTCCTTTTCCAATTTCCAAGCTGCCCATCCACCTCTGTGTACATGCTTACACACTGCTCCATGTCATGCGCTGGGGTGTGAGTTTAAAAATGACCACAGGACATCTGGTGGACTCGCAGAGGGTGGGGCTTTGATGTGCTGCTCTGCAGTTCAGCTCAACTTCAGGGGAGCCAAGTCCTCCTAGAGACAAAGCAGCGGTGACTGAGGAGCCTCAATTAGGCCTAGTAGAGCTAGCAAGGGAGTTTAAAAGATAGCTTGAAACAGATTTGCCATATGTGAACAGTCCACTTACACAAAAAGTGTTCAATTTAAATTTTAAAATGTGGGCACTGAAAATCAGCAGCATTTTTAACATCATAAAGTAAAGATAATATAAATGTGAAAGCATGTGAGGCAACGTTTTGATGTGGAAAGCGACACAAAGCTTATGAGTTGTGGTTCTGAGAGTGAGATGGCAGAGTTTGTCTATGCTAATTCACTCACAATGAACACAAATCATAGTCTGCATCACTTCAGCATCTTACAGTGATAACGCAACAATCAACCTGCTTTCACAACAATATTTTGACTGTTGTGTCTTAAGTGTATACACAGCAGAATACTGATGAAAAAAGGTCACAAACAGCTGTTTGTGGCAGAACAAATCGGGTAATATTTCGATTTTTGTAACTGTTTCATTAAATTATCTTTTAACACAGGCTAAGAATGCACACTCTCACTGTTTAAAAAAAAAAAGCAAAATGCTTCTCAAACAACAGTTAATATTGGGGTATTTCCATCTGAGGATTAAGTCACATTCAATTGTTAATACTTACATCTAAAGCAGCACAACAGTGTATGTGAGCTAAATGCTAAATAAATTAATCGGTGTGGCTCATCAGTGTGTTTTTGTGTTTTTCAACAGCAACAGAGATTTTTAGTGCACAAGAATATAATGTAATAGATTTTAAATATATAGACATACTTATTTCATTAATTGACATTTGTTAATTTCAAGAAAAGTATAGAATACCATAAAACCTAGCTACATTATTATAAAATCCTAAACACACACTGTTAAGTAATTTGTATACAATATGTAGTCAGATTATGAATAGTTTCAAACTTTTTCATACAAACAAACATTAGCCAAATGCTAGAAAAATGGAAAGTTTGCACAGTTCCAGCTTCTCACTTGTTCTGTGTGTCAATCTGCATACTGTATATATACACTTTGTGCACAGCGGGGAGGAGGGCTGTCGGAGCCTGTCACCGCGCTCTAGGGCATCACTGACATGAGTGTCACCTTCATGAAGGAGCGTGAAAGCTGTTCCCTCTGCAGAGGATTCCTCAGACCGTCGCTCTGATTTCAGCAGCAGAACAGAGGAGTTAACGCAAACGTGCGTACAGGGTTGTCATCTGTTGTACGCTTCATTAAACCCCTGTGAATACCAAAAGCCATTAGGAATTTTGGTGACAAAAAAAAAAAAAAAAAAGAAGAACTGCAGTGTTAGCAGAATATATAAGTTCACGAAGTTAGCAGGAGGAGAGTCTAATTAACAAACAGGGACATTAACCTATTAATGAGTTTCTAACTCTAATTTGCAAAAATGTGCAAAAGATTCTGACAACTTCATTAGGTGCAAATTACACGTAAGCAGTAGTGAGAAGATTGCGATGTTTCTTGTGAATGTAGAAGCGGGGTGTTGTTTAGTTTGTTGAAAAAATAAATAAATGTGAAGTTTTCTTGAGTGTTCAGAAAAGTTGGGTTTATAAATGCTAAAATTTCCCATAAATGACCTCTGAAAGACAAACAAACCAAAAGGGAGGACGAGGTGGTGCTTTTTTTTTTTCATTTTTTCACATCACCCTGCTAAAATCTGAAACTAGCAGTAACATACTGCACAGTTGAGTCTTAATGTTGTTCTATTCTTAAAGACCTGAGCCAGTGGAGGAATCACTGCACTCTTGCTGCACGCTGCTCATGATGAACTTTGTGATGGGAAGATGCTCCTACTGGAAAATGAACTGCTTGTTTATGAGTGTGGCTGCTTCTCTGTTCCCTGCTGTCCTCCCTGACTGCTGCTCACTGTCAGCATGGCCCTGTTATACTGATGAGCGAAATGTGAGTCACAATTAATACACCGTTATGAACTAATAGGTTTAGGGATTAAAATTAGGGACAGAGTTATTGTGAGCGTAACACTATTTATGACAATTCTTGTGAGACTGTGAATAAACATAACACAATTTTAGAAAGATTACTTTCAACATAAATAAGTTGAACATTTTCTAAAATTTAATAAGAAAAGTTGGACAAAATTATTTCAAAAACCCATACATTTAAATATAATCAAATTAAAAACGATTGTGTATCTAAAATAACAGAAAATCCAATTGTAGTGCAACTTTTTCTTAATTTCATTAGATAATTATTTTACAAATGATCCATTTTGTCAGTCTGAAGTGTTCCAGTCGTCGTGGCTTTGTCTGCTGGGACAGAAGTTAGGGAGTAATGCTTCGCTCCGTGCTGAAGTTGTAGTGAAACTATGAGAAGAAGAAGAGAAAGTACACAGAGAGAATTAAAACTATACAGCAAAAAAAAAAAAAAAACATTATTAACCACAATATATACATAAAAAAAACTAAGACACTTATGAAATTAATGAAATAAATGAAATTATGACACAAAACATTATCTACACACTGTAGCTGACTGATAGAAAGTCATAGCATAGATTATCTAAATGTATGGAATTAATGTTATTCACCTAACTGGAAGCTCCAAGCATACAATTACCACTACAACTACAGAGTGATTAGATGACCCTCCAGCATGAAGACATATTAAACATAAAGAAACACTGCCATCTTGTGGCACAGCATGGACGTGACTCTTTAAAAACATGGTCCTCAGACATGATCGATTTATGTGAGAGAGTGAAATTTTGTTCAGTTTCACTGATTCTCTGAATAATTACTTTAACTCAAATTAAAAAAGGTCAAACGTCAGCATTACACTGATAACAGCATTGAATGTCAAGGATAATTTTTGGCCCAGATAAACAACTACAGGCCATAATGTGACAGATCCTCATTAGCAATGTATGATATACAAATATTTGTACAAAATCAAATTAGATTCACACAGTCGGTCACAGTCATTTTGAGAGGCCTCTCAGGTCTCACCTAACATAGACATGACTCCGGAGTTCCACACAGTATGCAGTACAATATACAGATTTTGAGTATGCTGGTCCTGGACTGGTAAATAATAACAGATTCATGATTTTGCTGTGGATGTAGTTTCATTGGCTGAACCATTTTGTGACATAAAGTAGCGCTTGTTTCACCAAGTTGTATTACTGCAACACAGCACTAGGTGATGCTGCATGATCACTGAAATAAGTTTCCAAATCTCCCAACAGGGGCCACAAAGCCACAATGGCTGAAGCTGGGTTCTCTCGATCAAAATACCTTCCCTGATTTTTATCTACTTGAGGGGAAGCTGCAAGTTACCCAAAACCTGTCACATATCACAAGCCTGTTAGTTGTGAAGAAACTCAGCCCCCCTACCACACAAAAATTCAGTCTCAACATCTGGCACAGTAAATAAATAATCCTGCGTGTACATATGTGTGTGTGTGTGTGTGTGTGTGTGTGTGCGTGAGAATGATGGATGGGGGAATGGGGTGTTATCAGGGAGAGCATGTATCAATGTCTGCCAGTTTTACACACAGGCTGACAGGACAGTGACACACCAGAACATGGGCGGCAGTCACCCAGACGAGCCGAGCTTCATTTCCTGTCCCTGCTCCACTGCCAAAAATATGTGACATGTTGTCTTCATTAATTCCACCTCTATTTGGAGCTCTCCCTCTCACACACCCCTGTACACTACTGTCCCTCCATACATTCACTTGGAAACACAAAACACACACACACACACGCGGGTAACTCCTTACAAACACTGAAAAGCCATCATACATAGGTGCTAATGAAAACCTTGTCATGTGTGCATACACACTTCTTTCCACCTTGGCATACTCCCCCTGAAAATTATTAGCCACCCGCCAACAACATTTTTCAGCAGAGCAAACTACATAAAGATGTCACTTTAAATAGCTTACTAATTAACACTTAAAAAGACACAAATTAGATAAGCGTGGCTAAAAGCAATTATAATATCCACAAGTTTTGCGAGTCATTTGGGAAATGAAAAGAATGCCTAATTGCTGGAACCAACATCATTCGAGACATGGCTTAAGTGATGCCTGTTAGGAAATGGTCTTATCTACAACTGTGGCTGTGATTACAACAGTTTTCCTCAATTACATGTGCATATGTACAATTCTAGAAAGCACATCTCTTTCACCAATCTATATTTTTTAATGGGTTTAGAAATGAGGCAATTAGGTTCTATGCAGAAAGAGCCTCTAGTTTCTGAAGAGGGGGGGGATACAAAAGCCCCACGGTAGGGAGTGGACAGTGACCTCTTCTGGACAACAGAAGGAGATAATGCTCAACAATAGGGGATGAGGTTTTTTTTCTCAGCCCCAGCGTTGTGGGTTTATATTAGCAAGAGTGAACCGCCACTAAGAAAGAAAACCTAACAGACATTACATTTATAGTGTAACACTGACAAAGAAAAACAAGTAAAACTAGACAAAGAAAAGAAAAAAAATAGAGAAAAAATACCACAAAAAAAAACAACAAAAAAAAAACTCTTCTGCTGTCTAACATGTTTGCGAGAATATCACCAACTATATTTCCCCCCCTTGTTCTGTAGATATCATCGTGGGATAATAATAAGAGGAGAGAAGTAAAAATAACACAATGGTGAGGGATGTTTCCACTTGGAAACTAATTATCAAGCTAAGCTGTGACTTCATCCTCATCAGCCTGGCCCCGCCATTAATCTTGTGCTGTCGTCCACTTCACTAAATCCTGTGTGTTACACTATCTCACATTTACTTCATCAGCTCCAGCGCGGCTGTAATTAATGATTTCTCATGCCCTTCCCTTCCCTTCCCCAGCTCAGCTCACCATGTGTCCTCCTGCTAATCACACTCTGTGAGAAGAAAGGAAGGAGGAGAGGGAGAGGAGAGGAAAAAAAAAACAAGACAAGAGCATATAGGATGAGCAGCCAGCCTGTCTCCACCTTGGACACACGCACACACACACACACACACACAGACACATATACGGCATTAATACCTGCGCTGACAATGAGATTCATTCAGATGACCATATGACAAGATGGCGACTCTGTGTGATTTGGATAGTATGTGACAGAAGACAGAGGCAGAGTGCAGAACAGACACCCGGTTTGATGAGGGAGTGTTTGCTCTGTAACACATCTCAAACCCAACAGCACCTGTTCTTTTACAGTGGTCTGTCACTTCCTGGCAGTTCTGATACCAAGATACCGTGCTAATGAGAGAGAAGGGGGGTTGTCACTCTCTTTAAAGCACACACACACACACACATGCACAAATACAGAGCACGTACTCACACACTCTTCTCTTGCTCTCACAAACACACGGGCTCTAAAGAAGGAGCTGCACACAGATGATTTTCTTCCTACCAGTGCCTGCAGGCTACAGTGTTTCATCAGAAATGGTGTAGCACTTTTGTTTGCTCTGCGTGATCTCTAACTTTTTCACTGCACGACCATGAGGCTGACTTAAAAACTTTAACATGTAGAATCCGACCAGAAACGCTCCATAAGATCTACAGCGCAGTGTGAAATGCTAAATTGAGCTGTTTGAGAGAAGGACTGGGGAATAAAAGTCAAGTGTTTTGGAACAGGAGACGCAGCCTTTAAGAGAGAATGTCTGCCTAGACTGGCCATGCTTTTATTCAATTGGGGCTTAGTGGAGCCAACAGGGCCTCGCTGTCTCAGACACTTAATTACAACCCCAAGACCGTTTGCTTTGCATTCTGGGCCAGCGGCGTCAGCGTCAGCCGAGCGTTGCAGCCTCTACTCACTTCCTCCTCGATCTCTGCCAGGGATTTGATCGTAATGCCCATTAAATTGACTTGCTGCATCTGAAATCAAAAGCACGAGGGGTGGGGGTTGGTGGGTGGGGGACACACAAGAAACATGGCGGTTAGGCTCATGGCTAAGTAAGCATGCTTAAAATCTTTAATCCTCTCTCTCTGTGTCAATACAAACGGGGCTATAGTGACAACCGCCACCAGCCAGCCAAATGGACTGCATTGAGCCAGCTCTGCCTGACTGCACACATTCATCACTGAGTCTGAAGGAAAGGAAAGGAAAGGAAAGGAAAGGAAAGGAAAGGAAAGGAAAGGAAAGGAAAAGAAAGGAGAAACTGGAAGAGAGGTTCTATATATTATATATTATATAAATAATAAAATTAAAAAAATGCTTTTCATAGATCCTTTTTACCTGTTTGTGGTTGTCACAAAACTTCTCAGAGATCACAAAGGGCACATCATCCAGAGCTGCAAAACATAAAAAATAAAATAATACTTTATACTTATACTATATATTAACGTATTAACAAATATAATGTGCCTAAAATAATGACACAAAAAATTCTTTCATGTCTTTATTGAGAACAACCATAAAACCTCACAGTACTAGTGGAAAGAAAGGATCTTCAAAAAGGTAATTGGAGTCAGGCATTAGCATACCTGGAAGACAGAAGGTGTAGATTAGAGCTACTCTGACAAAAAACGCTCAAACCTTTTGAGTTTGCTCCGCACCAGAAGAACATGCTTAGGCAAACTTTCTACAAATGACCACAAGAGACCCTAACTCACATTTCGCTCATCAGTATAACAGGGCTATGCTGACACTCATCAATGAGGTAAAGAAACAACCCAGAGTCTCAGCCAAAGATTTGAAGGCATCATTGGAACTGGCTAACATCTGTGTTCATGAGTCTACTGTAGGTAAAACATTGAACAAGCAGGGTGTCTATGATAGGACACCACAAAGGAAGCTGCTGTTTACTAAAAAGAACATTGCTGATGTTTGCCACCAAGCACATTGACACTCCACAGCTACAGAAAGTGCCTGGTTGTGGTTATTGCTGCCAAGGAGGGTTCAACCAGTAATTAAATCCAAGGGTTCACATACTTTTCCCACTATGAGGTTTTATGGTTGTTCTCAATAAGGACATGAAAGATCTGAATTTCTTTTGTGTTATTATTTTAGGTAAATTATATTTGTTAATATTCTTGAGTCAGATAAAAATCTGATCACATTTTATGACTAATTAATGCAGAAAACCATGAAACATCCAACTCCCATACTTTTTCTTGCCACTGTATATATATTACTCTCCATTCTTGAGTATATTCATAAGACTAAATGTGGGATTATAAAACAGCAAAGCTATCAACATCCCCAACCATCCCAATACCTCCCCTCCTTCTGTCTATGGAGAGAAGATGAAAGGCTTTTTTTATTCTCCGCTGTATTTGAGCACCTCCACTTTCGCCTTCAACCCAGCCCTTTCCCAACCCTCTTCCAGTTTAATTACCCTTGATTATTCCCGATTATTCCTTGTCTGAGAGATGTTCACCTCTGAAACAAAGACAGACTCACACTAGGCACAGAAAAGCGGAAAGAAGAGAGACAAAACATTCACCAGATATCAAATTTGCATGAAAATAAGCCACACTGTTCAGCCGGCAAAAAGTGGATTGAAATGAGGACTTGCCAAGAGCGTGGTGGTATAATTAGCATTTGACCAAACAAACGAGCTTCAACAGAGCTATAATTAAGCAGGCCTGTAATTAAGTGTATGCCCTTTATCATAATGATCGTGGTTAAAATGGTGTGATGGCTGCCAGTTGATTATTAATGGTGTAACCCCGTACTGCATGCATCCTGCACTGGAATCAAGGTGTCACGACTGTCAGGCTAGAGAGCAGCCCTTTGTTTATAAAATACATTAGGGCCCAAATTAACACAGGGTGACAAGGGACACAAAGCCTCTCGTTTCCAGACTGAAGAGAAAACTGCAGCTGCTCGGCTTCATTATAAAACTCCCAAATCTGGGAGCACAAAACTTCTGCTGCCGTTGGCTTTGACAGGAGCTCCAAATATCAAGAGGCCAAGCTCCCAACCAGTGTACTTTTACCCACACTCCATCAGGCCACTGGCACAGGAAAAGAAACTCATAAATGTAAGCCGAAACTGTTCATGAGTCATCATTTTGGAGCTGACACTCCTTCTGGTCTTTCCTGTTCACAGCAATATTTAAAAGTATGAAATTCTAAAAGAGCCCTTACTTTGACACTTATGTGACTTGCTTTCCTCTCTTAGGTTATTGCACAGATCCCCGATTTGGCACTTTCTACACAAGTGTAGTACAATGTGATCTTTGTAATCAAAGCATGACCCTCAATCTCATGACCACAGGAAAGCTTATTTAGTTTCTTGGCTTTCAATCATCTCCCACAGTAAAAATGTAATAGCAACAAGAGTGTACACCCTCACTAGTGACTCTGTGGGCTTGTACCTTGGCACAACGGTGCTTTGAGCTAAATGCTAAATTCGTAATATGTCCAGTAACTAACTGGTTACTTTAAATATCAATCAAGGGTCAATTAATCAATTGATTTTAAAAAAGTGAAAAAAAACAAAAAACATAAACATAAACATTACCTAGAGCCCAAGGTGATGAATTATTACTTGACTGTTCAAATAAAGAGTCTAAAGCTAATGATATATTTAGCTTTCAGTGAATTGAAAACTGAAATCTATATCAAGTCTTTCAATAAGCAAAGTTCTGGTCTGAGTCAGTTCTGGACCAACTAAGTGACACAGTGATCTAGAGCCATCTATTGGCATGACTCAAAAAAAGGGCAAGGAGTGAAAGTTCTATCTTTTGCTTATCCAAGAAGTGATCCATGTCCCAGTCCCCCTGCTTAGCCGCTTTGGAGCTGTGGCTATGTCAAACATCAGACTATCCTGGCGACTGGTTAGGCATGATGTCTTCTTTAAGCTTATAAAAACAAGTGAATAAACATGCACTACTGTGTTGCTGGAAGCCAAAACACCAGAAAGAGGCAGGCAGGGAGAATACATTTGAATCAGCAGTCAGCAATGGGAAGACGAGATTGTGGCTGCTGATGGATCTCTGTAGCAGGGACAGATGAATGCACAGAGCTGAAGGCCAGAGGTTTTTTTTTTTTATTGCTCAAGGATTACATTTAAAACCAGATCTCACTTTGTATTCCTCTACCATCTATACTAGAGAAGATATCTTACATTCAGACAAATGGAGAGGCGCAGGAGATGACTTGGTGGTAAGGAATGGATGCCGTATCATGGAGACACTTGAAGGTGCAAAGGGCAAAAACAATGTAAATCCAATCTTCTGACCAGGAATCCCACTATGAAGCATGTTCTAGCTGCCACGCTACACTCCATTAACCCATGAGTGTACTGCAGTGTGGGGAATTGGGTAGTTCTTTGGCATTTGGCGTGTGTGAGTGCAGTCAATATGAAAACATCTGGCAGGAGTTTTCGTACAATGACTATGACGATGATTGTGATGATGATGATGATAGCATCAGTGAGCGCAGAGGTGGCGTTAAGTAAGAAGGACCCTGTGGCTTGAGTGATTGTAGTGTAAAGAACGGAGTCAGCACAGGCCCCTTGTGGATCATTGCCTTATTAATGGCTCCGTCAGGTGCGATGAGCAATGGCTGCATTGTCATCTCCAGCCCCTAGGCACAGATGAATGGCTGTTTCAGGGCGGGAAGGGCTCCCTCGTACGCTGGGCTGAGCACTAATCCCTCACTCTTCCATTGTTGGATGCACTGTCACCCAGGACTTCAGCAGTGCCATACATTGCATTTTCAGGGCTCTAACAGACATGGTTATGCACACAGGGATACATACATACATGCACACATACACACACAAACCACACCGAGTTGTGCTCCGACAATGACTGATGGAAAAATATGCGTGGGTGATCGAGCATACCCCATATTACCTGAACCACAACTCAAGAGTAACACTTTGGGAATGTTGATGAACTTTTATTTTACACTTCACTAATTCAGCAGAATTGCATTGATCTCTGTCTAGTATGATTACTTGGGTGAATCTGTCTCGCGCCTGAATTAAGTGAGAAAGCCACAGTCAGGGCAATAATTGGAAAGTGTGAATGAGAACCTATTACAACTTCTCACTCGAGATTGGGCTGATTTCTATTGTTTAGTTACATTAAATAAAAAGAAATGGTACGTAAAGCTGCTCAGAAACTGGTTAAGACTTTATCTGGAACCTGCTACATTTCACATTCCAAACAATTGGATGTTGCCTTTTCTCAATGTGTAGCCAGGCTAGACATTGCAATACCTTTCCTGTCGGTGTGACTCTCAATTTGAGGTGGATTCTGTATGCGGACCATGGAAATGCTATTCTAGTTGCAGACCCCACTCTCTGTCACCTCTGCAGATAATGGTGAGTAGATGAACAGAGAGCTGGAGGAGGACCCCGTATGCCCACTCACAGCCCTTAGCCCCGCTCTGACATGAGAAATAGTGCCCAGGCCTGACAGCATCTCGGAGACATATTGTAGTTTATTTTGTCGCCCGGGCACGCCATCTGTGCCATTCCAATAGAGGGTGTGTGTTCAGGCTGCTGCAAGAGAGAGGGCGCAAGGCTCTGGGTCCCTCAGTAGCTCTGCAGCCACGGCAGGTCATTAGTCAAATTGCCTAATGAGAGAGAATACAAATGGCCCCCTACCCTGACAGGAGGAATTTTGGAGGTGTCAGAGCTCCTGACCCGTGCGATGAGAACAGATGATAGCGAGTTGCTATTTTCAGATTCTTTTAATGACTATGGCTCTATGAAACCCATTCTTTTTCTTGTATCTTTTTCCCGCTTTTTCAAACCCTCTAGACAGACGAGTTAAAAAAGAAAGGGAAAAAAAAAACTTTTCAATATATTAGAAATCTCACTTGCAGAAGTGGAAGTGTAACTTTTGAATTATTTAAATGTTTACTGGGGAGTCAATTAGCATTCTAAAAAGCACATAACCAAGTAAGTAAAATAGATCACGCTCTAAAATGATGTTTAGAGTTCCTGATAATATTTTTTGTTTCTGATGGTGGTGTGTATGTCTGTAGACTGTTGCAATTCAGCTAAATTATTGTTTTATTAAATAAATCCAAGTGTTTCTTAATGTTAAGAGTGGCATGTAAGACCAGTGCATTAACGTGCATTAGATGGGGCTTCAAAACACTGTGAAAAAACTACATGTAAAACAGAGAGGAAGAACAGACAAGGTGGAAAAAAGTGAATCATTCTACACAGGCTTGCTGTATGTCTTTTGAAATTTCTTTTACCATTTTGGCTAGAAAAAGGTACACCCTCAAACATTTTAAACATTAAACTTACAGCTAAACAATAGTATTTCAACTACTTTTAATAATTAGTCATGTGGTGGTGAACACAATTTCAATGGAAAATGCAGAAATAAACATCATCAAAGAAAAACAAAAAACATAACAATATTAAAAATGTTATTTTTTTCGTTGCCAGTGGGATGCAAAATGGCAAGCTTTTGTAGAATGACCCACTTACTTTTCCATCTGTGACAAGCAGTCCTTGAAATCTGGTTGTGGGTAGGGAGCCAGGAGCCAGTCCCAGTCGGGCGCTGGTCCATCAGTCTTCCAGAAAGTGGGCAGAGCCAGAAACACCTACAGTGACTTGGCCACAAACACCACCGCATAACACCAAATATGCTGAGAAGGTGTGCAGGTGTGGTAACCTCTCCAAAAAGCATATATACAAGTTATATCATATGGAGCCTAATTGTAAAATAGAGTATGTAATGTAAAAATATGTTAAGATATTTCTTTTTATAATAATAAAATAATTATGATTGAATCGTTTATCTATATTAGTTATTTGTCAGGGCAGTCAGTCCTGGAGAACCCTTTTCGCTGGCTGGCTATTGAAAGCTCTCATGAAATTAAATGGACAATCAGACTTTAATCAGCAGCACAGTGTCTTTTAAGACATTGCCATGGCACTGGCATTGATCCCCAGCTGTGGCTGCTGGTAAATGTGCAGCAGAATGTGTGTATAAATGGGGTACGCCTCTCTGGACAAGTGTAAAAGCTGGCAGAGGGCTGACAGTAAATTGCATGTGCCGGATGGGACACAGCAGAAGGCACAATTACACAAATCCCCTCTTAATTAGCGGTTCTGTGGGCAAACTAACCCATAATGATGCGAGGGATGTGGCGAGCCCCAGAAATCCTAACAAGAAACACTCACCAGAACAGGAGACTCGGTCATATGGCCCCAGGTCCCCTGAAGTAGTGACTGACGCATGATCTGTTTTGATCAGTGCAGCTGCAGGAGATGATTCCCATGTTGCCCTGCTCCCTACAACCCCTAACCCTCGCTAAGCTACTTGCCCTCTGGACTGTGGGTAAAGCAGCAGGCCCAGTGTGGTTGTGGGTGGCATTATTAAGTTCTCCATGCTCACAGTACCAGGCAATGTAAAGTGGCATCTCACACGGTGAGTAATGAACTGGGCCAGAGCAGAAGCAGGAGGGATGACAGCCAAAGAGGCCTCCTTGGCAGCCACTAACCTGGGCATCTACCAATTTATCATCCCCCAGAACCAATCCACCAATGCTGCTCTGCCATTTGTCATTAATTATGCTAATAAGGACACCATTACTCTCCTGATGAAACAGCCGACTGTTATTAGTATAATGCATTTACAGCTTGATACATATGCATTTGCTTATTAGTTTTACTCCATGTGTATTAGTGGATTTTGAAAGGAGATATTTTTCCTTGCAGAAATACAACTCAATACAAGTACAATGTACTCAAAGCCATTTAAGAGGAGTCCAGAACTTTTCTGTACACACTAATTGACTGCAATGAATCGACAAAACAAACGTTTCAAAATCATGCACTATTATTTGCACCCTAACATAAAAATGACCCCATCTATGTGAACTTTTTCACAGCAGACTTCATGGCTCTAAGCAAAGCAGTCAGAGCAGAACTATTTAATATAGCTTCTGGGAGCCCCAGATGCCCTTTTCCAAAAAGACTTAATTCCCAGAATCTCATTGTGCTTTCTAAATCACACCACAGTATGTATTAGACGATCATTAATTACAAACTTAACAAGTCAGCAGAGCCATTAAAAGATCTTTAAGGCATATTTGACCATAAATCTCCTTAAACTATATTTAATGACTGGATTTTTGTGAAATATTTTTTATCAAGTTCTAATTAGATGTGTGATAACAAACCCTGCTGTACATGGGGCAAATGAGGGAGCCATGACAGGCCCATCCATTGAGGCTGTCCACGTCTGGACACTGAAACTAATGGAGCACACTTCTATCTCAGGGATGGCTAGAAAGCAATGAGGGATGAAACTCCAGAGTCCAGTCTGGCCTGTAAATGCAAAGCCATTTAAAGTCTTTTATTTGACTGTAATAAAGGTCCAAAAATGCCCGAGGGCCTCGAGGCTCCAGTCTAAAATTCCATTAGGAATTACACAGGATTGATCCTCAAATACTTAATGGCACCATCACACTGGGATCGATCATGTTTTGCTACAAAACCTGAATAGTCCGACAGGATTTTCTGACATATGAACAGAATAAACGCCAACGGGATATTTCTTCACTGAATTACTTGTTATAAAAAAAATGCTTTCTGACTGAGGAGTTGTACACTCTTGTTGTGTATGTTTTATAGAAGTAAAATGAACAATTAAACAGTGGAGAGAATTACATACATGTTCTGTTCTTCCAGACTGTATTTCACTGTTGTACTAATTCTTACAAATCCTCACCTCGTTTGTTTTTCTCTTTCCCCTTTAATATAAAAGTTTGTTAATAGGAATTTTTAGTTGGTGTTTTCAATCAGTATGCAGTACTCACCCCAAACTACACCCTTTTTCAAAGTGGAAAATGTACAAATAGCTAAGACTTAAATTCTGTAATTTAAAATCCATCAGATAGTTATGAAACAATTCAACACTTTCTATCAGCTGCTACAGTATGTGTGTGTGTGTTCTGTAAATACTGCTCTCAAACTGAACCTCTCTCTCTCTCTCTCTCTCTCTCTCCCTCTCTGCTTTGCCTTTTGCTGACCAGGGAAATTAAGCAGCAAAATGTGGGTTTTAAGAGCATTCCTTTCATGTCTTGATGTAAGCTTTGGCATTACTTCAGACATCAAGATCGGTTTCATAGAAATCCTATTCCATCTAAAGTAAAAGCTCGGCAGTAAATCTGCCCATACCTCCCCCATAACACTTCCATAAATGATTCATTCAGCTCAGTTTAGCTGATGCAAAACAGAATGTTAGTGAACTGTGTATGGAGACCGAGCCGCAAGTGGAGGACCAACCCTGCTGCTTAGTAATTTCATCAGTCTCCGGCAGAGAAAGAGGGGAGAAAAGAGAAAGAAGAGAATAGCGTACACTAATAATAACTTTTTTTGTCACTATCCAGAGGTCATGTTTTTTAATCCCTCAGCCTAAAGAATCGTGTTATTCTAAAATATAACCCCAGCGGTGCAGAAGCAGTTGAGATCCATCATGGTTTGAGATAAGAGCCGGCTGATCTCCTCCCTCCGCACAGCCTTGCCCAGAACTACACAGGGAGATAAGATGGAACTTTTGTTTGAAACCTGATGAGAACCCTCTTAATGAAAGTGCTGCGCCAAAAATAATCTTTTTTCTCCATGTTAGTCAATCAAGAAATGGTGTAGTTGGGGGAAAAAGAGGAGAAAGAAAGTAATTTTGCATAATCAGTGAGCACCATCTGGAACAATTAACCAAATTCCACAGAACTCAGAGGATCAGTCATATTGGCTTATTAAAGATCCAGAATTATACAAGTAATAAATCCTTGGAAAAACGAAGCGTACCCCTGCCTGTCACGACTATTTTAACTTCAAATACAGTGGAATACTTGATAAGGCTGAAAAGAGGAGATTAATATATGCAAATTATGTCGAGCATTTAAAAGCCCCCCAACAACTGTCTCGTTTTTTTCCCCCCTGTCTGTTATTACAGGGCTTTATGTTTTATTCATATACCAACTCACCTGTCATTTCATAAGCTATAATATTATGAGGGTATTATTAAACAGCATAAAGTGGAGCTTTAATTGGAAAGCTCCATTGCATTTTCCAATTATTTGCAGCAAATTAAAAGCAGATGCACGTAGTTTAATAAGAATTCTAATATTGTTTCCTGAAAATCAAAAATCACTGTCATGCTGCCAAGATATTTTGCAAACCCAAGTTAATTTTGAGCCTCCTATTTTTTCCCCTCTTCCTCCTCCTCTGAAGGATGAACTGTCTGGTGTCTGTTAATTGAAGTTCCTCTAATGGATAGGGAAATAATTGCTCTCCATATTACGTTAGATCAGGGCCAATGTCAGGATTTATTTTTGATTAACGCGATAGATATGTAAATGTATTACTTTTTATTACATTTACCTTTTTATCAGGTGGATGCCTGCTGAATCCTATATATTGTTCTGTAGGTAATCAAGAGAGATTGCACTGCAAATGACTGAGAGTCATATAGGTTTATTTTTGCTGTTTTCAACACCTTTAGATTTAGTTTTATCAAACATGCTTTTCAGACACATTTCATGAATGCAACTTTAACTACCTGTAAAAGATCCTGCTTTTCTGTCAATGTACGAATAACAGACCTAATTGGCAAAGGGACTTGGCATGGATCAAAGCAATGCTGGTGAAGAAAAGCAAAAGGTTGGGGCTGCTATGAAAACTTGATAACTTTTCAAATGAGCTTGAACTGTCAAGTGAAAGAGGGCTGCAAAATAAATGTGAATTAGTTTTTAATATTCTGGTAATAAATGTCAAAGCGCCTGCACATCACATCTGTACATGATGTGACTGCAGATGACAGATTTCCCAGACATGTTACCTCTCCTCCCCTCAACTCTTTTTTTTTTTTTTTTTGTGTTTGGGTTTTTGTTTTGTTTGGAAGTGACGGAGGGTTTAATCAAGAAAGCAGGCAATTCATCAATCCTAAAGAAGGCGCCTGTACAACCCTGACAGAGCGCACATGGTTTTAGACCAACTCGAACCTGGCCAGCTGTCAGCCTCCCCCCCCCCCCCCCCACACACACACACACAAAGGCACACACACGCACACACCAGAGCTACCACCACGCTAACAATTAACACAAATAGGCTGTCGGCTACGACCTCACACTTGGTCTGCAGGCTATCACGTTGTTAATGAAGGGAAGTTGCGTTCTCTCACATTCAGTGTGATGCTGCAAGGCTGACAGGTACACAGCCTCAAGCAATAAAGCAATAAACCATCTCAGACTAACTCCATTATGTTCTTTACTTTAAAATTTCACCAACTCATAAAGGGACACATGCAGGTTTTCTGGAGATAAATGGTGACTGCTGGTTGCATACTGTACAGTATGTGCGTGCTCTTCACTGTCACTCAAATCCTGTCCCAGTGGAGGAATCACACACCAAATGCCACAAACCATTCAGCCGTGTGTTAATGTCTGCTCCTTCAGGGCCACACTTTGCACACTTGACTTGACTAACTTTTAATATGACTGTCAAACCAACACAAAAACCAACGCTACAATGTTTTATTAAGCTTTATTTTGTCAATTAAATGCCAATTTCCTTTTTTTTTTTTTTAAGAGCCAGCATTCGCTTTTTCTTTAGAGGCTTTAAAATTTAAATTAATTTATGTATTATAAACTCAATATCATATACTGTGAATTTCATGAATTGTAGACGAGCTGTATTAAAAAAAGCTGGGTGTAACACGGCTATAGCTTGTGTGTACCTCTGCTGGAGCAGCAGGAGGAATCCTCACCACATGGTGTCTCTCTCCAGCTGGATAAAAACCTGCCTTTCTCATTCACCTCATGCGGCTCACACGCTCTTTAAGGCTCAAGCTTTTCATCGGGCACTGACTCTGTGGCTCTGAGGCTGTCATAGCTAAGCTCCGCTTCCTAACGAATTAGCCTTTCTTCTGTTTTAGTCATGGGGCATTGTACTGTAGCTGAGTTTCTCCTTGAAAAAGAGAAGGGAATTCGTCCAGTGCATGCACGATACATATGTAAGTATGGCATGTGATGGATCATCTTTGACAGCTGTTAAATGTTCTCTTGAATGTAATGCTGAGGTCCTCTGAGAAGTCACGTTTCCGCAAGAAGCAAAGCTCTGTACAGTATCCATCAGCAAGGACATCTAGACATACAGCACTTGTAGATCAAGTACAGGGGAGCTACCTTTGTATTTGTTACGACACACAGTCTTTTTCTTAAACAACCTAAGGTATTTTGGGCGAACCATAGAATCCCTGTAATTGCCTGTAGTGACTGTCATAAATGTTACTGACTTGCATTCAATGAATATGTGAGACTTTTCACCTGTCATGGTGTAGATCCCACTGCCATGGTGGTCAGAGTCCGGCCTGATCATGGTCTTCCTGCTGACAGACAAAAAAACAAAACAAAACAAAAACAACTATTTTCAGCCAACACTATTTTATTGAGAATCACGTCAAAGACATTTGGTAAGAACACTTATGTTCCAAAAGACTTATGGGCCTCAGACACAGGAGAATTTACTTAGCGTCAAGGCATGAAACCTCCCCCTCGCCCTTACAATGGCTTTTTATGTGTCTAAAGGCAAAAACACAGCACTGAAACAACAGGCTGCATCTCAAAAGGAGAAATATGGCAAAAGTTAAAATATGCCTCAGCTGCCCAGGGGCTCAAACAGACCTTTATCGGGATTTGAAGCAGGATCTTGTTAATTCTAGAGGAACTGAGAGATTCCATTATTCAAGGGAAGTCTGTTTTTTTTTACCGTTCCTTGGCCTTGTATTACAGAAAAATAGCAGAGAAAGCAGTTTGTGGGCAGTTGAAGTTAACAAACCATCTAAGATTGAAATCCTCATCAATCAAGCTATCATGAATTACACCCTGTGACTCACCCCTACGGATCGATAAATCCACAGCAAGCGCGAAAAAAATTCACAACTTCAAGAGAGCTGTACAACATGACGTGCAATGTAAAATGAGCTGTGGCATGGCATTAAAAAACAAACGATCTTATAATGATAATGCAAAGAAAGGCTAAGGTGTTGTATAGGCTATATGATTAAATAAAACATGGGCTTCGATTACAGGACACAGGAGCGTCCAGTTAGAGTTTGGTATTAAATACAAATAGTAAGTAAGATAAGTAGGAGAGAGAGGAGGCTGGAAGACAGTGCAGACTTCTTGCAAAGACGAGAAGATTTGAGGAATTGAGCAGGTGTGAAGCTGCAAACACAGGGGTGTTGTAAGTATCATGTTTTGTATTTGGTCTGTTTATTGGTAAGACAATTAATCTTCACTTGCAGGGGGTGTAAAATCAAAATCCCTAAAATTTAAATCCGATCTGCATATTCTGAGGGTGCTGCATGTTGAGTTGTGGCTTTCAAAGCCTTATCTGTTCGGATGAGCTAAATACATGCAATAATTTCCATCAAGAGCAATAAAACAAGACTTCTGGCAGGCTGTGGTATTTATGAGCTGAAGCCTGCAACTCAGATTTATTTGCAATGAAAGGGTCGACTTTTCTCCTCCTCATTTACATCAGCATTTGGCCATGTTAAATTCAGGCCAATGGTGAATTTTTAAAAGGTTGGCATCAATCTTGTGGGAACGATTGCCATATTCGACGCAGACTTCTTTTACCTTGCAAAGGTTGATTCCACTGCACAGGAAGAAAGGTATACATCTTTCAAAGCACAGAGACATCTCATGCACTGATAAAGTGAAGGGGAATAGTTGAAATGTATTTTAAGGCATATGTGCTTGTGTGGAAATTGTGTGCTACAAAGAAACAAAGAGGAGAAAAAAAAAAAGGATTAACCTAGGCTATATATCTATTTATCTATAAGAGAAAAAGCTTCAAATCCTTAAGATTCTGCATGAAACCAGGGAACTGTGCTTTCAGGCAATCTCCAGGGTTGCTTTTCCCATCTGTTTGAAACACAAAACTGTCTCAATCCAAATTGGTGATTTCTAAATACAATTTTAGGTACATTGGAGAGGGTAACATATGGCAAATCAATTAGACAACTAATTCTTAAAACAAAAACATGGCAAGTGCATTTGCTAATCAACAGCAGTGTTGGGGCTCGTATTATGTCGGCCACTGGAGTTTTGACAACAATTAATCCTCATTTCAGGCAAGGAGGGCCATATTGACACATATTTCTAATTTGAATATTCAATTATAGTGTAGTTCCTCATCAAATTATAGTAAAATCGGGAACACGGCCTGAAAGATTTACACAATTACAACGCAGATCAAGAGTCTTATATCCCCATGAAATCTGCCAGAGTTAAAATCATATTAGTGCAGCAAAGCAAACCACCGCACTAAGGATTACTTGACAACATGAATTACAGCTCAACAGTTTTTTTGTATGGTGTTCTTTATGTAGTTGCGTGTGGAATAAGGAAAAGAGTTGTCTGTATAAAAAAAAAAGGAGAAGAGATAGTGGGGACAGACAAGCAGTAGTCAGTGGAGAGGTAAGATGAGGATGAGAGTAATATCGCTGAAGAGCCAGAGCTGCGATACAGAGAGCTGGAAGCTCTTGTTTTGACACACATCCAGCCTTTCCCGTGACAACATCTCCACACCTTCCTCTATGTGCCGACAGTGCTGCTTTGTGGGAGCTGCTTTCTCACCCATCATTATCCTCCTTTAAGCTCTGTGTCAGGTGTTGAAAAGAGGATCTCTCTGAATTTGGAGGCAAATCACCAAGCCGTCTGAGCCCATCAGATCTTAGCTGATCATTCGATCATTCCTGGCACCACTCTGAATCCTTTCGCTTGATCGCCGCTGCATTTTGCAACTTTCGCAAACACAACAAAGTAATGAGTGAGATTGAGAGGGGAATGATTGTTCTTCAACACTTCAGATGGGAGATCTGTCAGGCGACACACTGACAGTCACGGTGTCTCTTTCTCTCAAGAGTCGTGTGCAGTGGGAAGTCTTGGTTAACCAGCATGCAATGAAAGCTGATACAATACTCCTGCAGAGCTGCAGCAATGCGTGGAGTGTCACAGGTAGACGGCAGTGCAATTCAAAACGTATTGATATGCATGCCAATTCTGACACTGATGACTCTCTGGGTTTCTCATGTTAAAGAAAAAGCCAGCTATGCAATGAAAAAAGAAAGACACTCAGCCTTGACATTTTTATCACCATACAGTTTGATTTAAAAAGTGTCTGTGTGTACAATGGCCTATTATTCTAAGAGAAATGTCAAAAACCTTGATTCTGAGTGAAGCAAAAGAAATTGCAATATTAGGACAAGGCTAATTTATGCTAGCAGTCACTGTAGAGGTCAGATATCAGCCTCAGCAATGACAGTTTTATCAGTAGAACAAATGGCAGTGTTGGCTGGGAGAAGGAAGGAGGGGGATACTTTACTGGACACATTAAAAGGCTGACCGGATGGTGCAGGTTTTTCACATTATAAAGTCAGGAGCAGCTGATACAGTCGGTCTTGACAGAGAACAAGCCTAAGAGGTTGACATCAAGCTGCAGCCATGAATCAAAACAGAACAGTGTCACTGGTCGAAATGCTTCAGACAAACTTGATAAAGAGACATTAAACACAAGATTCACATTTGCATGGCAGGCTGTTCAAAGGGCCTGTACCTGAGCAGCTTTAGTGGCGCAATATGGTGCAGCAGCCTGGACCAATTAGAAATCACTATTTAAGGTTTAGTGTTTATCCCTGATCTTACTTTACTGATTCATAAGATTCCTTTTAATAGAAAGCACTGGGCCCCCTACTCTTTATTTATACCCCACTGTTTCAGGACTTGTGAAGCAGTATATAACAATCAATCCTTCTTGATAGAATTAATTTAATTAGTGCAACCTGGACCTGGATAAGCAGCGGAAAATGGATGGGTGGATTAGCCAATTAAAAATAATGTATTCTTTTTAGAGTTGCTAATCAATTAGTCAACATAAAAAAAAATTAATCAGCAACTATTCTGATATCTGATTAATGACTTCAGTCATTTCTCAAGCCCCATTGACATTTGCTGCGTTTTGCTTCTTTGATACAGTAATTATTTGTGGAAATCACCAGATTAATCCATTAACGTTTTGCTAAAAATCAAAAATGAACTTAGCAGCTTCTCTAGGTGGAAGCAGTGACACATTTTGCTACAGGTGTGATGGTGCTGACTGACACTCACAAAAAAGGTTTGAGCACCATCCTAAATGCACAGGCCAGTCTTACAATCTCAAAAATGTAACAACTCCTGCCTCAATCAGATAAAATGTTTCGGTATCAGTCAGAAACATTTGAAAGCACAGCTGCAACAACAGCAAAAAAAAAAAAAGACTTTATTTCCATACCATTATTTGGGGAGACTGAATTCAAAGCTTTTAAAAACTTTGCAAGACCTGCAGGTTTACTGACAAAACAGTACAAAAACTATTTAAATACACTACCTTAGCCTTGATGCAATAACTGTGTGCATCCCACAATGATGCAACACTCTGCAGTTACTGTGTACTGCAGCTCTGCACTGCTGAAAAGCCTGATTTGTGGTTTACATTTGTACACAACTCTAACAAGCTCTCGCTGCCTGAGGCAATGTAACATTTTAGAGGGATCACTGCAGCTTTCAAAATTATAAGGGTCATTAAAAATTTACACATTATTGACTGTATTTAAAACATCTTTTCCACTGACTGTAAAGAGCACTTAAATTTAAGAGGTGCTATTCTCCAAAGGCCATAAAGTTGTTATAGATAGCCCAAAGGAGACATGGAGAGGAGAATTTTATCTTGCTGAATATGAATACAGTACAGTATAGTGGGGTGATACTACACAACCAGTTACACTGTAGTACTGCATTTATTAAGTAATCACTGAGTCACTGTGTCAAACCACATCTCTAGTCACAAATCTGTGACTTTAAAGAGCCTGCAGAGATTTTTATAGCTGTATGTATGTCTGTCTAAAGTACATGTTAACTACACAGAAAGAATGGCAGATAAATAGCAAAAAAAAAAAAACTGCCACTGTCTCAATTGCCCACAGTGTCGTCCTCATGTGTCAGAGCATTATGGATGGAAGTACTCTGAAAAAAAGACTCTCTGAGTGTGGAATGAATTTTAATGTTAATACAAAAACAGTTGCCTGTGATCTCAGCAGGCATCGAGAGGGGGTGTGAGTCGCTTCGAGGTGCAATTTATTCCAACCTCTGAGCCTCACCAACTTGAAAGTGGGCTTCAAAAGAACTGAGGATTACCGGTAAGAGTTGCGAAGGCGCACACATGGGCCTGAGCTCTCGCCATCACTTCAGCACATCAAAGATTATTGACCATCAACTTCCAAAAAGTGGACAATTCACACAATTCTACTCAGTTTGAACTTGGGTTCTGAATTCATGCTGTCCATTTTATTGTTCTCGTTCCACTGACTGGCCATGTGAACACAAGCCCTGTTTTGAATACGCCTGCTGGCATGCACTGCTCTGGCCTGTTGTGGTTTTTAAATGGCTTTTACTCAGCTCAGCACAGGATGGCGAAGCACAACACTTCAAGCTGGCAGAGCTATCAGCTCCCGGTGCCAAGCTTCACTCTCCACAGCAACGCCACACCGAAGGAGTCTCAATTGTTTATTTACAAATTACTGTGGAAATCCCCAAGTTCTTCATCACGATGAATAATTGAGCTGTTTGATCTGGACACAGTACAAAGAGTTGCTCCATTCATTCTGAGGCCTGAGGTGGAGGAAGCTTGAGCAGCATGAGCAGAGGAGGGGACACGCACAATTCAGCATGGTGGAGATCTTGGAGCTCTCTTCCCTTCCTCTGCAGCTGTCGCTCTCTCTTCAGGCTACATCTCCTGCTCTTTGTCTGCACAGTACAACACTCCTGTCACCACAGTTAGAGGAGCGACCTGCCTCCACCTCCTGGGACACGCCAAATAGCAGGAGTTTAGCCCTCATTGAACTCATGTTCTTGTTCAGGGGATCGAGTCTAGTTAGCCTGTCTCTCCGGTTCACCCTCACTACCTCGTTGTCCAGCAACAACCCTTACGGCAGATTGGCCGGGGGTGATCAATTGCTTGTGTCTTCATTGTCGTACATGTAGTATGAAAGTTCAGCTCAGGAGGAAACTGAGCGTGAAATAAAAAAAGGAAAACAAGAAGAAAAGTTGAACTTCAAGAGGCACAGATGAATTTTCTGGCATGATGTTACCTTGTTGTGTTGAGTGGGGCATCAGTGGTAGTTGGGCTGGACATTTCCTGGGATGACTGATACTGAGGAGGATCTCCTATTCGATACCATAATGCCATATTGTTTATCTCACTGCATGAAGGTGGATAAGAGGCATACAGTTTGAAACATTTAGCAATACTTGTATACAAATGAGAAAATATTTTATATTGTGCAGAAGAAAAACCCTAGAAATGACTGCGATTAATAATGTAGATCATACTCAATTTCAGATACAAGATTTCATTTGTTTCCAGTGTCATCTCACCCTACACAGGTGTAGTTAACAAGCTGGTACTTGGACTTCGCGATGATCTGGATGTCATATATAGCCGTCTCTGCTGCCGAACGAGGGCTGATTTTCACACAGAGCCTCCTCTTCCTTGTGGCAGTTTCCTCTGATGAGTCAGGTACACATGACGATGTCAGAAAGGAATTGGTGGCTGCGTGTTCAGTTCTGTCTTTTCTGAATATCAGGCTAAAGCAATATATATCTACAGACATTTACCTCTAGGAGAAATATATATTCACAAATCCCACTTGCACTTGCTATTTAGTCATTATCAGTCTCAGAATAAGAGATGAGCTAATATCCGTTTCTGGGTGACTTGTTGTGCTTAAAGGGAAACGGCTGGACAGCAAAAAGCCACAAAATCTGCATGCATTATTATCATTTTTATCATTTTAGTAGGTAAAATGACAGAAGCAAGTGAATCCTCCATCAGCTTTAGTGCACAACAGGGATTTAAACTGGATATTCTAGATAGAACCTCATACATAATGTCACATGTATACATTAAACATGGGTTCACATAAAGTAATAAAACATTAAATTACACCATAGCCAAACAAAACATAATCTCTTTTCTTCATTCTAGCAAAAAAAGCATTGCCATGCTTCCCTATATTGCATCTGTGCCTTGCTCATTTATTTCCCCAGCAACACTAGAAAGTGCAGTGTAAATGCAATGATAATAAAAATAATAAACAAGCTGTCCTCACTCCCAACACCAAAATATTATTACATTTTCAAGGCATGGATAGTGAGGGGGAAATACATAGCACTCAAAAAGCACTAAAGCATTGGGGAATGCATTTCATTAATATTAGATAACCCCCATCCACTCGTCCTCTCCCCAAATAAATACATAAATAAATAAGCCCCTCATAAAGAAAAGCACAGCTCCAGCTGAGATAAACAATGACTCATGATTCTCTTCTCTTGTACCTCCAGGGCAAAATGTTTATTTTATTCCCACAGTCTGCCATAAATTAAGCTAACCTGCACCCATAAAACATTCACTATCTCAAGCAAAGCTGCCCCTGAGGACCTCCGCATAAGCTGGTCGAAGAGTGAAAAAACAAAAAGAGGAGGGGAGCGAGTCTGTGGTCGGCATTGACTGTTTACTTACTTGTGTCCATTGTTTCTTGCACAGGTGTGAAGCCCTGTGGCAACGGGTCCTTAATGTCGATCAGCTTCACGTCCACAACAATGTCAGGACCCTGATAGATAGAGAACAGGCAGGAAATTTAAAGTCATGTATGCAAATTCAACTTTACAAAAGGACAGAGAACAAGAAAAGAGAAATGTTAGTCATTTTTTTAGAAGGCGTAGAAAAGAAAATGTGGCGATAATAGAGTCGATGATTTACTAAAACCTCTGGAAGTCTCTAAAGACGAAGGTTGACAAAATAGCTGAAGTAATTGCTCTCTAATAGTTTTTCTTTTGCAATGAGAGAATGCATCTGTGAACTCGTAATAATTTTCAACCTTTTGGCGAGAAGCTGTGGGATGATAGGAGACAGAGCAGGAAGTCTGATCAACAGAATGGGTCTGGTTAAAAACAATCAGGGACTGTGTACTTGACATTTTCAAGCATGACTCTTCCTTGCCTCCCATTACATTTTCATTTTTTGCCATAATAAATTGCAATAATATACAGTGGCAGTAGAGAGTGGGGCGAGCGAGGCGTGACTTGATGCGTCCGAAAAGGCTGAATTCCACTGCTACTGTTACCCGACAGTCATTACCATTAGACATATTTTTTATTCATAGTTTTTTTACTGACTTAAGGAGGAATATGGATGAATGGTATTACTATGCATGGAACCTTTTTTAGCTCTTTCCCCTATTGCTGTGGAGATTTTTTCCATCAGAGCCTGACAAAAGGGCCTATCTACCTCCAACCTAGAGTATGATAAATCACAAACTATTTACTTCCCCCCACATAATTCAGGGGCTAATTTTAAAGAATCTGTTTTTGTCATAGACAATTACAGTGGGGGCTCCATTGACTGGCAGACAAAATAGCCTTTGTTGATGGCTCTGTCATGTTTTATTTGTGTCAAAGTCTTTAAAACAATGTGGACACACATTTTAAGATAATATACAGGAACTAGAGGAAGCTATTTGTATGCTATATACCAAACTGGGGAGCAGATTGAGCTCAGACACGAGGCAACCGCTGCCAAGTGGCCCAGCTTTTAGAGGACATAATGTAAAAAGCTAATACTTGATTAAGTCCTACTGAATTAAACTGATGTAAAATAAAAAACAAAAACCTATGCTTTGTTCACAATACTGTTTGTATTGTCCACCAGCCCAGGGAAACAAATTATTAGATGGAAAAAAGTTGTTACGAACTGACTAACGGGACCAAACGGGTATGAACAAAAAGATACATTTATTGACAAAAAGGGCAGGGGACACAGGGAACTAACAAACACTAACAAAGTATCAAATAAAACACCCAAAAACGCTGGAACAACATACAAACAAAACCATAACCCAATATACAAAGTAACAACTGAAACTACACACTAATGTGGACCAAACCAACGGACAAAGCAGATGTACAAAGTAACAAACCAAAATCACTGCAGAGGGCAGGAAAACGAGAACAAAACATACAAAACTAACAGGACAAAGTATCAACTGAAAAACACTGCATGAGCGCAGACCAAACAACTCAAACGTACAAACAAAATGGAGGTTCCTGACGGACGAACAAACAGACAGACTAACCAGATTTTTGGAGGAGTAGTGTGAGAGCATGAAAGTCAATGTGCGACAAACCAGCAATGAGCAGAGAACTGAGGGGTGCTTTTAAAACAAAGGGATGCACAGGTGAAATGAGTCAATAATTAGTCCAGACTGGAGAGTGGGGGGAAGAGGAAGTCCATATATGGTGTGGCAGGAGGGTGAGACACAGAACCAAACATAACAGACAGGGGCAGAGGGAGGAATCGTAACAGAACCCCCCCGGCAAGGGGCGGATCCCAGACAGCCCCAAACAAACTAGGACGGGCGGGGGGAGGGAGGCCCGGAGGAGGGCCCGAAACACCAGACCGGGCGGGCGGAGGGAGGCCCGGAGGAGGGACCGGGCGCAGCAGACCAGGAGTGCCTCCGGCGGACGGCCAGGAGGCAGCAGACGGACCAGGAGTGCCTCCGGCGGACGGCCAGGAGGCGGCAGACGGACCAGGAGTGCCTCCGGCGGACGGCCAGGAGGCGGCAGACGGACCAGGAGTGCCGCCGGCGGACGGCCAGGAGGCGGCAGACGGACCAGGAGTGCCTCCGGCGGACGGCCAGGAGGCGGCAGACGGACCAGGAGTGCCTCCGGCGGACGGCCAGGAGGCGGCAAACGGACCAGGAGTGCCTCCGGCGGACGGCCAGGAGGCGGCAAACGGACCAGGAGTGCCTCCGGCGGACGGCCAGGAGGCGGCGAACAGGACTGAAGAGACGACGAACCAGAAAGCCGGGCCTCGGGCGGACGGCCGGGAGGCGGCGAACAGGACTGGAGAGGCGACGAACCAGAAGGCAGAGGCGACGAACCAGAAGACAGAGCCTCGGGCGGACGGCCGGGAGGCGACGAACCAGAAGGCAGAGACGACAAACCAGAAGATAGAGCCTCGGGCGGACGGCCGGGAGGCGACGAACCAGAAGACAGAGCCTCGGGCGGACGGCCGGGAGGCGACGAACCAGAAGACAGAGCCTCGGGCGGACGGCCGGGAGGCGACGAACCAGAAGACAGAGCCTCGGGCGGATGGCCGGGAGGCGGCGAACCAGAAGACAGAGCCCGAGACCCTTGAGCCGGCTGGAGAACCGGGGACCGGAAAGCCAGCCGGAAAGCAGGCCGAGGACCCCCAGGCCGGGGGCCAGCACACGACCCACGAGGCAGGAGACCCCTAGGCGGACTGCCGGATGGCGAGCAGAGAGCCAGGGAGCAGCAAGACGGCTGAGGACTCCCAGGCGGACTGCCCGGCGGCGACGAACAAGGCTGGGGAGCCCCGGGCGGACTGCCCGGCGGCGACAAACTTTCAGCCAGCTGGAGCTGAGGGGCCAGGACAGGAGCACAGTTCTCAGGGGCCCCCCAAGGAGACAGGAGCAGGGTGGTGGTGTCCTCATTGTCATCCCACCACATCTCCTGGGGTGACAAACAAAGTTCAAAGTTAAGGGACGACGGCGACGGCCTCTGCGTCGACCCGTCCGAAGACTGAAGAGACGGCGACCTCTGCGTCGACCCGTCCGGAGACTGAAGAGACGGCGACGACGGCGACCTCTGCGTCGACCCGTCCGGAGACTGAAGAGACGGCGACCTGTGCGTCGACCCGCCTGGGAACCCGGCGGCTGCAGGGACCGGAGCAGCAGCTGACACCAGAGCAGCGGTGACTGCAGCAATAAAGGTGGCTGCAACTGCGGCGACAGCTGAAGGCCCAGGAACAGAAGCCAGATCCGTGACAGGAACAGGAGCCGGATCCGTGACAGGAACAGGAGCCGGATCCGTGACAGGAACAGGAGCCGGATCCGTGACAGGAACAGGAGCCGGATCCGTGACAGGAACAGGAGCCGAGACCAAAGCAGCGGGAGCTGCGGGACCAACAAAAGCAGCGGGAGCTGCGGGACTAACAAAAGCGGCATCGGCTGCTGGACTAACAAAAACGGCATCGGCTGCTGGACTAACAAAAACGGCATCGGCTGCTGGACTAACAAAAACGGCATCGGCTGCTGGACTAACAAAAACGGCATCGGCTGCTGGACTAACAAAAACGGCATCGGCTGCTGGACTGACAAAAACGGCATCGGCTGCTGGACTGACAAAAACGGCATCGGCTGCTGGACTGACAAAAACGGCATCGGCTGCTGGACTGACAAAAACGGCATCGGCTGCTGGACTGACAAAAACGGCATCGGCTGCTGGACTAACAAAAACGGCATCGGCTGCTGGACTAACAAACACGGCATCGATTGCTGGGGGGCTAACTAAAACAGCGCTAGCTGCAGGACCAACAAAAGCAGCAGGGGCAGCTGCAAGGCTAACAAAGGCAGAAGGAGTTGCTGGACTAACAAGAGCAGCGGGAGCTGCGGGACTAACAAGAGCAGCGGGAGCTGCGGGACTAACAAAAACAGCTTCGGCTGCACGACTAACTAAAGCAGCATTAGCTGCAGAACCAACAAAAGCAGCATGTGCTGCTGGGCTAACTAAAGCAGCATTAGCTGCGGGACTAACAGAAGCAGCAGGGGCTGCGGGACTAACAAAAGCAGCAGGGGCTGCGGGACTAACAAAAGCAGCAGGGGCTGCGGGACTAACAAAAGCAGCAGGGGCTGCGGGACTAACAAAAGCAGCAGGGGCTGCGGGACTAACAAAAGCAGCGGTAGCTGCAGGACCAACAAAAGCAGCAGTAGCTGCAGGACTAACAAAAGCAGCTTCGGCTGCAGAACTAACTAAAGCAGCTTCGGCTGCAGAACTAACTAAAGCAGCTTCGGCTGCAGAACTAACTAAAGCAGCTTCGGCTGCAGAACTAACTAAAGCAGCTTCGGCTGCAGAACCAACTAAAGCAGCTTCGGCTGCACAACCAACAAAAGCAGCACTAGCTGCAGGACTAACAAACGCTGGGGACCGGGGAGTACTGGAGGAGGAGAGCAAGGGGGGCTCACTGGGTGAAGAAGTTACAGAAAACTTTCTTTTACAGGACCTTAGAGCGGCCATCACTGCTTCCTTGAGGTCCTGAAACTCAATGTAGCTCATCAAGTAGCCTTTCTTAATAAAGGTCTTGATGGCAACAGTGGAAATGGCCTCAACCCCCGCTAAGGTCTCACTTGAGTCTAGCCACCCCACTAAATACTCCGCACTACAGAGTAGATCCAAAAACTCCTCCTCGAGTATGTCCGCCAGGTCCCCATACCTCTCAAACCTGGGACAAGGAGGAAGAGGGAAGCGACCAGTGGCGGAACGGGGTGATTCCATGGTCGCTGATATGGCTGGTTTGTTCTGTTACGAACTGACTAACGGGACCAAACGGGTATGAACAAAAAGATACATTTATTGACAAAAAGGGCAGGGGACACAGGGAACTAACAAACACTAACAAAGTATCAAATAAAACACCCAAAAACGCTGGAACAACATACAAACAAAACCATAACCCAATATACAAAGTAACAACTGAAACTACACACTAATGTGGACCAAACCAACGGACAAAGCAGATGTACAAAGTAACAAACCAAAATCACTGCAGAGGGCAGGAAAACGAGAACAAAACATACAAAACTAACAGGACAAAGTATCAACTGAAAAACACTGCATGAGCGCAGACCAAACAACTCAAACGTACAAACAAAATGGAGGTTCCTGACGGACGAACAAACAGACAGACTAACCAGATTTTTGGAGGAGTATGTGGGCTGAAAGTCATTGCACAAAACTAGTGGCTTTTAACAATGAAGTAAGATAATAATATGCATGAGATCCAGGTTGACAAAAAAGACAGGTGAAAAAGTAAGTTGCATGAGCTCAGGTTGGACAGGTTGATAATCCTGGAGATGCAAGCAGGTGTATTTATGGCGACAGAGCAGCTGACAGCCATGCTACAACACATCAGCTGTAGGCTGCAGGCAGGAGAGTCCAAAATGCCCCAACAGCATTATGAGAGACATTCAAAGTTCATTTCAGCTGCAGAAAAGTCACTGCTGTTCAAATTGGGAGCTCTAAATATAGCAAAACCATAGTGAAAGTGCTTTTTATGGAGTTATGGCTAATATGAAAAAGACATTCTCATATTTACTGGTATATGTGCATCAACTTTCCAAAATCACTGTTAGTAACATTCTCTCTTGAGGGCCTCTGTTAATTGAATAAATTGGAATAGTTAAAATACGGCTCATTGCTTTTTCATGAATAAACATAAATAATATACTCAGGAGGGTCCACAATATAAAAAAATCCTCAACAAGGTATTATTCATTTGGAATGTGCATGCAAATTTATTACATGTTAAAGTTCAAAAACTGCACTGTCAATGCAGGCCTTCTAATATGGGACTTACACTGATCAAAGTGCAAAGTGCAAAAAAATATTCTGGCAATGGAAAATTGAGCTAATCACTGCTGCAAAACATAAATAAAGGTGCTGTAGATGAGGCGTTCGTGTAGGATGCATAGGGAAAAGGGAGAAGTTTACATTTACACTTACAGTTTTTCTGGTGAAACAGAGGTAGCGTGTGACCTTGGATTTGAATAAGCCGTCCTTCCACAGGTCGGCGTCAGAGCCATCTGTTGTTTGTGCAACCTACGTGAAAAAAAAAGACAAGAAAAAAAAAAAACAAGGAGAGAAAAAAAACATGCAGGAGGTGGGATAAAGTTAATGTATGTATGCCATGAGCGTGTTGCTTTTGCCTCTTCCCTTGCATACTAGCCTTAATTAACGCTTGCCTACACTAGCGCTCCATCTCATTAGTGCTCTGCGTGGGTAAAGGAGTCTTAGCCTCCAAAAAGGTGGCTAAAAATATCATCCCTAGGGACCAAGGCTGATTAAAGATGCCCTGACAAGGATCTGCTCTAATAAGGAAACCAAACTTCAATGTGCTTCTGTGGAAAAGCAGAGATTATATTTGGGGTAAATGTGGAGTGTGTGTTTTTAAAAACACACTGCGGTGTCCCTTGAGCAAGACACAGGTAAACGAGAACACTGCGTGCACCACATAGTTTGGCTGTTTTATCCCCTGTGTGAATTCATTCTGTTATTTCATGAGACTAGTCGTCTGAGCATAAATAAAGGAGGATTTAAAGCTATTTTACACGTATGTCTAAAAAATTCTGAAGACTGAAAGACCTGAGCAGCTTGTCCTTGCACAATAGACTCATTCATATGTGTAAATGATCAGTGGAGTCAGTTCTAAAATAGATTGCATTATATTGACAGCATGTGGACACCACAAGTCAAGCTCAAGGTCCTCTACTACATTGCTATGTAAATGTAGATGTGCAAGGCAGAATGATAAAGCAAAATATAACCCACAGGCTGCACCACAGAGACTCTTCCATCGTCCCTGTAAATATGCTTGGTTGAAACGTCATGTTCCATTGGCTATCATGTGAGAATCACCTAAATAAGTGCCAGACTTATTTTCTAAAGGGATCCTTTACAAAGAAGAGTCAATCTAATGAGGTTCATTCAAATGAATAAGTCATAGATCTCTGCACCCACCCACACACATTACTCCCCTTGACAATAATGATGAATGACCCCAGTGACTGGGTGGGGGAAACATGGCATGGGGAGATTCATGCAAAACCACCACTGACTAGATGGGATGAGAGTTGAGACTAGAGTGGGTAACAGAGATAGATAGTGGGATGAGAGAGAGAAAGAGCAGGAGATGAGCAGAGAGAGGGATTGCAGGGCGTCTCCAACAGCAGTTCCGTGAAAGGTCCCAGAAGGAGCCTATACATCACCAGCCTCCCTCTTCTTTACAAGACAACCCGTCTTGGCCACTTTTTCCAGGTCAGTAGCCAGCGCATCCTGTCAGCGTAAACAAAGGGCTCGCTTTGTGAAACCCAAAGTCAAGTTGAGGAGTAACGAGGGCACAGTCCTCCTAAGAGGCACCTCAGGCATCATCCTGCCACAGCCGCCGGCAGCAAGGATGCAACGCAGCTTGAATGTGAAACGCCAACTGCTGAGCCACGGCAGAAAAGGCGTGTGTAGAGTTGTGGAGGCTCTTCTCTTATATTTTCCATGTTGCCGGTGCACGGCTCCGTCATAACACAAGCACGTATGAGAAGAATAGCACGTGTGATAAGAGACGTCATGGTTACGATATTAAAATATGGCTGTATTGTTTGATTTAAAATGCAGTGACAGATTCAACTGCCACTTCCTGAAATCTTACGCTTACAGTGATCTAAAAGCCCACCTATGAAACAAGTCTTTAGGGGGTGCTGAATATTCCAGTGAAGCATCTCTGGAGACAGACATCAGCAGCAAGTTACTATGAAGCACTGAGAGGCACAGCTGTGAATACAAAGATATGAAGGCGTACAATCAAAAATCTCTGGAGAGTCAAACCAGGTGGAGAAAACGTAAGAGAAGTACAGGGAAACAAAGCAGTTCCCTTAAAAAAGGAGAGGAAAATTGAAAAGAGAATAATGTTTTGGATATTTCTCTCAACTATATAAAACATAAAAAACTGACAACTGACTATAAATGAAAGAGCTACAAATGTAGTTACTTTAAAAGATATTTTACTTTGAGCAGTAGTTTGACATTTTGGGAAATGTGCTTATTGAGTCTGTGCATTAAGTATGAAGCTAAAGTTAGAGGTGTGAGGTGATTAGCATAACTTTGCTTAAGACCCAAACAGCAGAGTTAGACTAGCTGTTTCCTCCTGCTTATAGTCTTCATGATAAACTAAAAGCCTTTTGGCTCTAGGCTCAAACTTGGTGTACAGACATGAAAGTGGTGTATATACGGTAAGGTATGTTCTCATCTAACTCCTGGCAAGAAAGTAAATACGCTTAAAAAAAATGTCAAACTATACCTTACAAATGTTTGCTCAGGAAAGGACAAGCAAATAAATATATATATCTAATCGTAAGCTAGAACTAGGCTTCTACAAACAAACGTAAGGAGTTTATGCGTGTCACATGTCAAATGTGCAGGTGAAACTGAAATACACACATATCCCCTTTGCATCCCATGCACAAAGTGTCAGTGTGCGTGAATATACTCGCGGTGTTTGATGTTGGGTGGCTGCTGGTGCTTCAGCAAAGCTCCTGATCCCAGTGGAACACTGTTTGATCTGGGCCTGTGCTCTCCTGTGTTGGAACAACCTGCTCAAGTTCAGAGATGTGAGCACACCATACCAGAGAGCAAAAGAGTTAATCAGCCCTTTGATCTGCTGCATAAAAGGAACGGTAAGTATGGTAAGCAGTCAGTATTAAGGAGGAATTTAAAAAGAAGTCTAGTATGAAAGGGAAAAAAATCAATCCAACGTAATATCCTGAGACTTCCCCTTCTCAGTGCGGCATTAGTACACTAGTACCAAGTGTTGATATTTTGGTTTGTATTTCAAGTCTGCAGATGAAAGACCACATAGTGATGTTCAAAAGATGTTGTTCAAGATGGGACAAAGGCATTTGAAACAGTGCTCAGGGTCTGAAAGGCCTTGAATTTTATCTTGGAGGCTGACTTGTACTTGACTTTTTATTCATAGGTATACCACTGACATTTCACTGTATTTGCTTGAAGAATATGGTTTCATTTGTTTCATTTTGCTTTATCTAGGAAAACCAACAGACTGATATATCACAAAAATAATACTATTTAAAACAGTTCCTACATGTCCTGTCAGGGACAAATGTACTACATTAATAGAATTTGAGAACAACACTAAGAGTCTACAGAATAGGATTGTGTTCTTCTTTGTTAAAGAACGCAATGACGGCTCATCCAGGAAGTCACAAAAGACTCAAGGAAAGCATCCAAGGAACTGCAGGCCAGATAATCAAGAAGGAGAACATCAGGTCATCAATCAGGTAATTAGTCTGTGAGTTGAAGCTCAAGTGCAGCTGGGTTATGTAGCAAGACAATGATCCCAGGCAGAAGTATAGTATATTCAAAGTCTGAATGTCTCATTTATAAAGTTATGGTGATTACTTTTTCACGTATGTTATATAGGTATTGGATCATGTTGGTAAATTAACATTGAAATAACTCGTTATTAATTTATTAAGAAGCGTTTTTTTTTAATTTTCCTACTGCTTGAGTGCTACCAAAAATGTTTACAATTTAGTGAGCATCTATTATAAAGGTGAACCAGTGCCATTTACTGTTAGTAACTTGCTTTTACCCCCCTAGAACACGCACAGTATTTGCACATCAGCTAACTGGCACAGTGGAGCAGCAGAGGAGGAAGTCTGAAGGGGTTTCTCCCTGTTTGTCACTACCGTGTGGTGTGTACACAGTTTCCCTGCCAGTGGCTCCGTTCTGATGCCAACCCACCATCATCTGCCAGAGATTAGAACAAGCTGGATGTGTAGGGTGGAGCAGGAAGAGATAAAAACCTGGGGAAGAGGGAGGGTTCGGGGGCGTAGGGTAAAAGTAAGTAGAAGTCTGAATATAGTAGGAAGATAGAGAGCAAGAGAAATCTGCCCTTGAGCTTGTTCTGTGCTTTGTTAAACTTACACACTATACTCTTTTTTTACCCTCTTCAACTCTTTCACAACCAAGAAAAGTTCACATAAAACAACCCATCCTGCACTACTTTACATCCTGACACCATCCTTATAATGGTGTACTTGTAAGGGTACATGGGTATCAGGGAAATAGAGAGTAAACTGAAATTACTCTGGCGAGCATCAACCATACATCATTAAACTTTGCCTCTGGTGTGTCTGTAGTACTGGTGGCACCCAATACCAATGCCAGGAAGGGAATCCTCCTAATCATCAAAGTAAACATTATGAATAAGTCATCTAGCAGCTCCAACAACAAGCCCTTTGGAAAGCTGCCAACATCTTTGCTGCATGTTGTTGTGTACAGTCAGTTACAACAACCAACAGCAGAGAGCAAAGACAAAACCATACCAAAGTAAATGGATTATAAGTCCATGAAACCTTCCATACAGGCTCTATAACAACGTTGGCAACAATATTTTAAAATTTGATGAAATTGCTCCATGCAAATAAATGATTATCTTTCCCATTTCTCTAAATGTATGTGCGACTTTTAAAAGAGATAAAATACTTTCTAAACTTGATTAAAGCCCATTAAAGCAACCAATATGTTCAAGACATAAAATTCCCTTAAGCTTTAAATGATTACTCACAACATGATAGCCATCGGGGGCTTTGCTGATTGAAGTGACTACTCCAACTGCGGAGATGGGGTCTGCGGACAGCTGGTCGCTCAGTTCAGACATGTCAAAGCTGCATTACACAAACAAAACAGTCTCATCACGACTCTGGCATTTCAAGAGATGTCACTTACTATACTGAGACAAAGTGTTACCCCTCTGAAATTAAATACATCAAGAGGATGAGTGCAAGATTTGGACTTTGGGACATAAAGTTTACTACGAACATATCACTTTAAACCTAAACATTTCGAATTAATACACAAAATGCAGTCTAGTAGAAGGAAATGAGGATTGCATCCCTAAGGGCCATTACATGGGGAATGGACAAAGTCCTCCTTGGCTAAAAACGCCACATTATTGACTTCTTGATGAGGTTTATTAGGATCCAGAAGAAAAAGTGGCTGCCTAATCCAGGATCAAATGACAAGTGAGACCAATGACAAAACAGCATTTGGAGACCACCCAATGACTTCGCCAAATCACAAATTAGGCGAAGCGATCACATATTTTCAAGGAAGTCCCAATCAATTGCTATCTATTCCTGTCTGAGGGAATTTTGCCCTAATGGGTATGCAACCCTTTTACAGGGTAAGTGGCTTTGCAAAGGTTCCCTTACGCAAATTTATTAGATTAGGTTTAAAGCATTCTTGTACTAACTGACAAAGTTGCTGCATTCAATCTTGATGTTTACGAAATCTATCGCAATTAAGCTGATCAAATTAGGGGATTTACTCCAGAAACAGCTGTCTCTTTAACAAATGTTAGATAGCTGTACTTATTCAAATGAAACAGGATAGCAAATTAGCTAATAGGATGAAGGATCTCTTTGCAACATTAATTTGTTCAAAATGAGCTTTGTTTTCCAGCACAACATCGAGACTCAGAGATTCATTCAGGCAGACCAAAGAAAAATCCATCCAAACTTATTTCTGTCTCCCAAGGAAAACATCACTGAGTAATGTGCGTATGTAATAGCGGGTCTGTAATATTAAAGAGTGAATGTAATGTTCAATCTATAACCCGTTAATGCTGGCTTAGCTGATCATGTTTCTATTTGACATTCGCTATATTATTAACTGTGAAATTAGGACAGTATTAGTAATTCCAAATTAATTGCAAAATGTGTCTCTGGTGAGCGGAGTTAGTCCGATTTCTCACAGTGAGCAGCAGGTGCAGTAGCAGTCCACAAACTCAAGTATTCATCTAAAAAGAAAATACTTCACTATAAATAGAAGTATCACTTCAAATTATTTAGTCAAGCTGAATGCTCTACAAATGTACAAGTAAACTCCATATGATGAACATCTAGCAACTCGCTAGGAACCCCTCTAATCATCAAAGTAAATGTTCTGAGGAAATTATCTAGCAGATAATGACAAATTATTAAAGGTAAAAATTATGGCAGAAAAGTAAGTAAAAAGTAAGTGGTTAAAGTAAATAACTAAAGGCAATGAATAAATACAAACAATAAGGTCAGAGGTCAACCTGAGGTACAGTACAGTGAACAGAACAGATCACTTAATGTACAGAGAGGTGGTTAAACCATAGTATTACACAATTAATTATATCATTATATATAAAGATATAAATAATAAAATATTTATTTATATAAATTAAATAAATTATATAAAAATCAACTAAACTTGTAAGATGAATGTAGTGAAGCAGAAGTACAAATTAAAAAAGTACAAAGTACAAATTTCCCTTTATGAATTCTAGAGAAGTAAAACTAACTTCAGTAAAATGTCTCAAAATAGGGTTTAATTTGAGTAGTTACACTTAAATACTTGAGTACTGGAGTAAAAATACTTACACTACTTATACTCAGTTACTCAGCTACCACCTGATGCAGCAAGCATCAGTTCAATGTTGAAAATCTGTGATAAAACCTACAGCATCTGCATCATTTCTTAGCTGTTGTTTGTATTTTTAATAGTTGTTTGTCATTCAGTTCTCAGTAAAACTAACAAACCTGGACTCTGTAGACACTGAAGTAACTAACAACCTATTTCTAAAATAACAAGCAGGATTAACAGTGTGGGCATAAATACACTGACATATATCTACAATCTAAACTAACCATGCGTGTGCTGCTTGTATTTAATATGTAATATATTTGGGAACATTATAAACTAGCTCCTGTCCTTGTTGCTAACTTTACCTTTCGCTCCTTGTGCTTTATTTTAAACTTTATTTCTCATTAGCAGCGTTTTAACTGTGGACAAACTCATGACGACTGACTGTGACTAGCTTCACAGAGCTAATCATGCTAACAGTGCTGTAGCTAACCTACCTTCGTCCTGCGTCCTGCCGGCTGGCTGACATCTCAGTGAACACTGTCCTAGTTTATGGAGCCTCACCACCAGCTTCTGAACAGTAAACTGAAGCTAACAAGCAGAGTCCTGGACGTGTTGTCCACTTTCACCCGTTCAAAGGCCTCGTCCTGCCGGTGTCACCTGTCGGACTTCACCCTGCAGGATCCACATGCTTCCGGGTATTATTGGTAATAAATCATTAACTCACATCCACAGATGTTTTACGAGCTTCATCAGAGCAATTTGCCTTTCAAACATGATCTCTCACTGTGGTCATGTTTTTGTAAAGTTCAATTTGACAGTCATAACAATAACAATTACCTCAGGTTATTTCCCAGTAAAAGGAGTTTACTTACTTTAGCAGCTTTAACTAAATGGATTTAAACATTGTGATTTGATTTATTTATTACCCTGGTGTCCATAGCTCTTAGAAAAAACGAATCTGGATACTAGGAGTCGTTTCATTCAACAAATGACAACCATCTTATGAAAGCCCTGATGCAAAGTAATATGAGTGGTAAACATGCCCATTCACATGCTCAGAATGAGTGTGAGGCCTGGGCCAACGATACCGCACCGACTCGTGGGTGTATTTCTTTCCAATAACTTTTGAGATCCAATTTGGCCATGGTAACTACATTAGGGCTGTGCTCCACTAAATGACTATCATTACATGGATATATCTACAGGTCACGCCTTCTGACAGCTGGCTGTCTCTCTAATCATCACATGTCATTACTGTAATTAGATAAAAGTAGGATAAAGAGCAATGTATTAGCTTAGCTGTAACATTAGGATGCACATCTCCCAGAATACAAAACTTGAAATCCTCTTTGCAGACTGTGCAAAACACCAGTGGGTGACAGCTGCTTGTCTATAGCCAAGTTTATTATTTCTACCCCCGTCACACCACTCAGATAAATTATTTCATTGTGCCACTATTATCCTAATTTATTCAAATCAATGACTTGTTGCGCTGTTTGGTGACACGGTGCCATATGCCGGTAGAGTGTCTTTATTGGGGCCACACACACGGACGCGCGTGTTTATTGGCTTACATGGCTACACAGGATGTGATCAGTTTTCCCTTTGTAAAATTCATAACACTTCTATAATTGGAGCGGAGACGTTCAGAGGGGAAACTGCCACCTCATATAGCATGACCGGAAACTTTCACCACCTCCACATGTACTGTTGATGTTAACATCATCGCCAGCACCCACCTCACACACACACGTAAACGTAGCAACACATGATATCTCATCAAGGTGTTGACAGCCTACTGAAGCAGGCGCACTTATTTTATGTGGAATTTGTGGCATAGCTGAGGCTGAAGATAAAATCTCAGGTGTGAGTAAAAAAACAAAAACAAAAGGAAGAAATGCACGTGCACCGGCTGCGAAGAGGTACACCTGCTAAAGTAATGGTCTAATTATGGATAGGTGATGAAACACTCATTGAGAGTCTGGAGATATCTGCAACACATGCTAACTGTGAAAGCCATCAGCTATTACAGTGTTTTAATGTGCGGCACAGCGCATGCTGAGGGCTGTGGAGCAAGATGAATGACGGCTGTGACACATTTCTGTGGGGGAGCAGCCAGTGTAGGATGCATAGCATTACAGCTGGCATTTTGAAAAGGTTCATTAAAACTGTGATTTCTTTGTTCATGTTTAGTTTCACGTGTACTTTATGACACATCTCGCTTCAAGTCGACCCCATAAACGCTGGATCGTCCCATAATGTACAAAATATCATACACATAGTCTGGTGATTCTTAACAGTGTTGGGCTTCACCAGTAGTAATCAGTGGATGACAGAAGAGCCCCTGCACAAAAATTATACAGCCGTGAATGACTTTGCACTCAAATGATACAAAAAAAAAAAAAAAAAACAGCAAAGGTTTTCTTTTCATGTGTAAAGGTCATTCACTGTGTTTGTAATTTGCTGACACTAGTCTGGGGACTGAAGATGGAGATTTCTGTGTTGCCACCCTGAGAGTAATAATATCCCTATCTCAACTTGGGAAATCTACTGTGCCCCAATGTCCCCGTCACCCGCATGAACCCATTATGTGCTGTGTAGAAATCTGCAGGTCTCATTTCAAATATGACCCTCAACCCCCCCCCCCCCCTCTCTCTTTTTCTGTCTCCACATAACAAATCCCTGTGTCTCCTGAATAGCTTACAATAACAAGCTTTAAGAAGCCTACCCTCAGTGCCCCCATAGGACACAGCCTTGCAAAGCTCTATAATTTCATGCTTTTTTTTCTAATTAAAGGTCAGTTTGTTCTAGTCTCATCTTTGCCTTCGCCTAAAAAAAAAAAAAAAAAAAATCTCCTGAAACACGATGCCTTTGCCAAATGTGATTTGATTTCCCATTTATGCCATCTGTTTCCTTGGCTGAAACATTGAATTGCACAGGTTGAAAATGTAGAAACTCTCTGAGTCATTTTGTAATTCACATTTAAAGTGAAACATAAATTTCATTAAGAAGAAGACACATATAGTACGTACACCTCTAAGAGCAAACAGCCAGCTTCACCTATACGGTGCATTTGTCTCATGTGCTTAGAGACGGTCAGTCTGGCTTAAGTAATTTATTTGGTTGTATTTTACATACACTCATCTCTACCAGCTCACACTTTATTGCTCATCTCATCATCAAATACACACACACACACACACACACACACACGCTCACATGCATCCGTGCATGCCCACCGCACACATGCATGCAGGCATACACACATATACTTTTCTCCGTCTGGTGGGGAGTCTGGACTGCTCCGACTGACTGCGCCTCACTGCCCTTGTGCAGTGGTGTGCCAGTTGTGCCTTCCCCCATCGCTGTGAATGCCACCATCTGGTGTGCCACGTGGACATCATAATCTCCCCTTAATTACATTAGCAGTGCAATCAGTTACTGCATTACAAGGCCGGGCGAAGAGCTTTTAAATCTTGGAGGAAATCATAAATAATTGCACTAAGTACCCAGCGCCAGATGTGCGTGCCAACTTGGCTGGCATGAGATAAATAGTAACCTCAACAACGGTGTTCAGTATCAACTCTGCAAACATTTTTTGGGCAGTATGATCCCCTTGTCCTTTGCTCACTTCCCCTGTCCTCGTCCTTTTTCCTTCGGAGACACTCACTTTGTGTGTTAAAACACACAGTGAGGTCGGGCTCCGTTTTCTGTATACTGGCAGCTACCTGTTGCTGCAGTATTTTCCCCGCTGCAGTGTGACTGATGGCATCCAGGAAACACTTTGTAACAAGGTGTTTCACAGCATCACCATTCAGTCCATTACTACACCCTTCAATCATCCTCCAGTCTTGTAATTAGATATTTCTGAGGTATCTCGTGCAGGAAATTGAAATTCTTCATGGATTCTGAATACTTGGGTTTGGCGTGCTAGTGTGGGAGAGGTGTAACTAGACATTACACATTATGAGCCACCGTCGAGTCTTTCTCCTCACAGGGGATGTTGCGTTGTGTTGCATGGTGCTTTTCACTCATCTTCCTGTCATGTTCTCAGTTCCCAGGGCCACTCATACTGACACACATCTCATTCAGTTCACTGCCAGCTTAGAGCACTTCCTCCTGCCCACTAGCTCAAAGGGCTAAAATCCAGTGTCATTACACCAGTGGTCACTGGTATTAACTCTTAGGAGAAGCACTTAACATACATTAATATGAGAACCAGCATACCCAATGCAAGGGCCCTGAACCTACCAAAATAATTGTTAATGTTCTTATTTACATCCACGTGTTTCTTGCTTCCACATGTCAAACTATATGCTTTGAAAATGTGTACTGTAGCATATAGTGCATACATAAATAGAAGCTTTCAAGGTGGGAAACTATATTGTTTAGCTAATTTGAAACAGAGGTGATAATTAGAGATTGGGGAAACTGGCATGAAAAGTAAAGTTGTATTCATGATGACACTTATGGTGCTCAAATACAATTTAAGAGCACTGATGCACTGTAAAGTCACTTCTAAAAGCACTGGACAAAGCTTTATCGCTGCAACGCTCTGTTTTTTGGGGCATCAGCCAGGAGTCTAGAAACTCCAATATATTCAGAACAGTGCTGCTTTTCTGAAATATCACCACAAGCTGTGAGTGTCCTTTCAGAAGAGAGTTAAAAATTCTCCTCTTTACCCATTATTATGGCTGTGGCCAATAATAGAGGATTTAGCTTTTATGACTTTTAAAAAAATTGAAATCATAAAACGTTTGATCTTTGCTGTATTGCTCTTGATGTAATGTGTACATGTACTGCATGCATTGTGGTATGTATACTGTTGGGTTTAAGAGATTTGATACGTCACAGTAGAATAAAAAAAAGTGTAATTCCATTTTCAGGGTCCTGGTATTGGGTAAAATGGTAACACTAGGATGGGACATTACATGTGTGTTCTTCAACTTTGTCCTCTCAACTACTACTACTTCTATTTTTTTAAATATTGTCTTAAATCATTTGTACTGATTGTTTAACATAAAAAACTTCATGCTCTTTCATGTTTTGGGAGTGTCTGCACTTGCTTTTCACCTAATAGGATCTAAATATCAAGTGACTCCTTCCAGTCATTTAGTGAAAGTAAGAAAACACTGGGACACAGAATTGTCTTCAGTCCAGTTATAAAATTATTTATCAGCTCATTTTTTGTAAAACCTTTCAGTCTAAAGCAAAACATGGTGACCCATGGCAAAGGTTTTAAAACAAAAACAGTTAGTGTTTTATATAGTAGGTGCTTATGGACTATTAAGCATCTTTACATGAATCTGATCAGAAACCTGTTAGTTAGTTAGTTTTTCTTATTTTCAAAGTGAGAGTCCAAGCTAGATTTTCTGAGAAAGCTGTTTTAAAGCAACACCTTCAGTACGGTGTGTGCTTCCTTCACAGTGTAAATAAGATATAAATTCACACCCTGACAATCCATCTCCTGGATAGAGATATTGATATTAACATGTACAATGCCCATTTCAATTTGATCACAATCTGGCCTTCAAAGCGCAGTTCAAATGAACGAGTGTCTTTTCAGACTAAACAGTGTGAGGATAAAAGAGTGAAGAAAGAGAATTACAGATATTGACTAAATACGTCTTATCATTTATCATAATTTCTCCATCCACTTTGTCACGGCTTCAGCATTTAAGGAAGATAGATGATACAAGATGTTGTCTTCTCTTTCATACTTTCCGTGCTCTGGGAAGTGTGTCCAATATGGACTTACTTTACACTACCGCTTTGCAATTCACTCAGCACGCGTTTGTCACTGCGGAGACATAGCGTGTGTGTTGTTTTTTAGACATGCCGTGCGGCGGGACATCTGGATTCTGGACCTCTAACCTATGTGATAAAGGATGCATTTAATGAGCAGCAATATATCTCAGTAATAACAAATATTTAGAGGGCGGCGTGTCAAATTACTACACAGGTTTTTAGTTGACTAAGCGGTTGATATATGTTAAGGGAGTTTTTGAAGCCACCACAATGTCAGCGTGGTGTCATTAAGAGGTGAGGCTTTGAAAGGTGTGGCATTTGCTATTCTGTGTCCCAGTGGGCTTTGTGCTGAGGTGGTCGTCTCGGCAAGGGCGATCATTAATATCTGAGAGGGAATATTCCCATGGTGAGGTGACTGGTTGGAGAAGGTCCTGCTCCAGCGCAGACACCTACAACATGAAAGTTCAAAAAAGTGCTGACTTCCTCCTGAGCTCGGCTAGTCGCAGCCATCTGCTCCCCCGCCAACTAATGCAAAATATCCACTGTGAACAAATCTCCAGGAGGAATGTGAGCCACTGTTCAATTTTTCTCCCAAGCAGAAGCTCCTTTCATGTAAAATTAATCAAATCACACATATCCAACACACATTAAAAAAAAAAAAAAAAAAAACAGACACACAAAGAGTTATTAGTTTAATAAAATGTGGTGATAGGGTTTGGTTATCACGATGCTTTATTTTTATATCTTGGTCTTGATAAGGTGATTTTCACATCTATTACACACACAGGACTTTGTCACTCAACTCTCTCATGTATTTGAATGTGTTGTTTGCCCTGGTGTGGTGATTTACAGGCAACATTTTATCAGAGCTAGCCAAGCAAGCCTGGTCCACCGGGGAGCTAGGCATTTTATAAGGGTATAAATAATCAATGACACTGCATCTGTAATGGCCTGTAATGCAGTTTGTTAACTCCCCCACTCCACCCTGCCCCCACCCAGAAAGGCGTGTTTGTTGCTCAAACAATAGAAACGGATTGCTACGGCTAATTGACAAGGCAGGGGAATCTCTCTTTAGCTGTCTGTGTTTCTTCCTTCCTCTTACTGCCCATGACTCCTCTTATATCACGCTGCGAGGGACCATTTTGTTTGGTTTCCCTAATCTCAAGCTTTGAACCATGTGTGAATGCTTACCATATGCTCCATATACCCATGTTTTCTAATTAGAAGTGTACATGGAGTGGGCAAATAGAAAATAAAACTGATTATGTCCATCTCAAATAATAACTTAGACATGCTTTGCAGCCCAATTACGCTCCTTCCAATTATTTCTATTTCCTTTGTGCCATTTCAGCTGTTGCTTATTTTGAAAATCAATCTCAAATGAACTTTTATTGATCTGTTGCATGCACAAACCCACAAGTGGCTTAAAACTGTTGCCAAAAGTTCAATTTTGTGACATGGAACATAATAAAACTAGCGATCATAGACCTTTTTAATGACTGTGGTTAGCGAATGTTTCCAGTAAGTAAAAAAGAAAGGAGCTCTGTGATATTTGTCTCATGTTTCTCATATTTCCAAAGAATAAAAAAAACAAAAAACTAGACACCAAGTATACCCACTGTCCCCGCCCCTGCTGCACGCATGCATACACCCATAGCTGAACATGATACATATTTTCGGTTTCACACCTCCCCCAGTCTCACCCATGAGCCTCTGATTTCCATTATTATTAATATCTGCCTGTTTAATTTTCAGCTCTGTCATAATGTGTCGGCCTAAACTACAAGAGACAATCCCTTATTGATTACTTTCCCAGCAGCCCCGGCGCATGCCCCAGCTGATCACGCCTCTCATGCACAGACATCTCATGCATTTCAGATAATAAGCTGCTGCTCCGGAGTTGAAACAAATTGGATGTGCAGTCAGTCACTGTCCAAGTGAATCATGTTGCAGTCTGTCAGTGGACTAGGCATGGATTATCATTTTACCCATGCAAGGCAAAAAAAGGAAGGAAAAATGCCACAAGCACCTGCCGTGATGGCAGGGGTGGTATATGTAAGCACGACTCCATTGACATTGTTGCACAGTTGTACATTTGGACTATTGATCACTTTACATGCTGTTAGACTGCATATGAATTCATATCCACACACAGACAGGAGAGAAAGTCTTATTAAACATCACACTTTCTCCCGTAATATAATCAAACTGTGAAAACCCAGATAAAAGTCACATTTGACATCTGTATCATTTAAAAACAAAAAAGGCCTTCATCAAATGTCATAGACTGAACATCTATGTTGGAGTGATTAAAATCAAATGGCATTGCTCCTTTTCTTTACTTTGACAACGCCTTGATGATTCGCATAAACAATTTACTGCAGATTTCATGGTAGATATACAGTATGCCTGAGGGTATTGTGAGAGGAAGGAACCGGCTTTTAGGATCATAGATGATGACATTTAGAAAAGAATTTGACGTGGTATGACTGAAACGAGTCATTAGTCCCTTGAACCGAAGAGCAGCAAAGTCCTTCTTACAAACAAACTTTTGTTTGCATGACGAATACAGTGCACAACAATCTTGACACAGCCAGAAAGATGTGAAATTATAATATATGGAATTATAATTCATGTATAAATATGACATTCCTTGCACCATATTGTATCTTCTGATGTATAAGGAGCTATCTGTGTGGAATGACAGCTTGTGAACTTACAAAAGTAGATGCTAGAAACACCATGCTCCACGCACATGTTGTCTTATATGTGGACAGCATGGACCACAGACCTGTGCCAAGGACTGTTCTCAAAAGCAAACAATGCAGCTATTGTATTTGCTCAACATTGGATTCTGTAATAGGAAGAAAATAAAGCATCCTGTCACCCTGGACCTGGCTCTGTTTCAAATTCAGTGCACTTTTCACGTTGAAAAATCAAAAAGGGAAGTTTTTTTTTGGAGTTGCACGGGAAGACATGATTAATAATACATCAGGATTATAGAGCACAGACTGTGCTGCACTGACTTTAATAAGTCCATGGAGGGAAAACAAACCCAGACTATGAAAACAACCACGCTCTCTGCCTGAAAAAAAAAAAAAAAACATCTGCATTTAAACACCAGTAAATCTGTATTTCCCCCTCAGTGTTAGGTATTAGTTAGTGGTTCATGATTAAAATACGCCTAAATGTAAACTATAACTATCATACTTTAGTTAGTCATCTCAGATGTTTCACAAATGATATAAAATGAGAATTTTATTTGGGGGGTAAACCTGAGCTACTGTGGTTTGCTGCAAAACCCTGAGAAGTAGAATAATTGGCACCCTAGTGTAAGGCTCCCTCTGTTTGGTGCCAGCTGTTTAAAATATGGATGATATTGTTTTCATTGCTGGGCTTTTATTGAGTTCTACTTGGGCCGTGCAGTATAATCCTCTGACTCTGACCTTTTCTGGCATGTGGAAAAAGTAAATAAACAAGGCACTGATGTATTCCCTCCGTTACCAGAGGAGCTGAGCAGCAGCTTTTCTGTTGATCATATTCAGGTGTCTGAATTCAGAAAGCTGTCTGTGGCTGCCTAAGCAAGAGTGGCGAGATGCTTTTTTCTGTGGAACAGGCAGAGAATAATGGATGATGGGGAGGAAGAGAAAAATTTATTGACAACTGTGATCTGTGTACAGCGCCTGCTCTATTGGCATATTTCCCTTGCTAGCAAAACTAGAGGCAGTTGACCATGAGATATTTTAGTGTGGGCATTCTTTAAAATTGTAGCTCCTTGCGGAGGTCACAATAAAATGCAGAAAAACAGAGTTGTAAGATGAGTTAAAGGGTAATTTAAAAATATGTCTTTGATACACTGTAGTGAAATATACACATGCGTCTGTGAAGTACCAAAGATGAAAAAAAAAAGGGCAAACATCTAGCACGAGTTGTCTGAAGCAGCAAAATCTCTTCCAGTCTCAGATGTGACCTGCTCCACTCAGCCACTATACAGTACGTGGATATCACACTAATCCCGGTCTCATTGCATTATTCCACTCATGGCCATCTATTGTTAACTCTTGCATAAATACATAGATAAGAAAATTATTAAATTTAAGTCAAGTCTTTCTCGTTATACACTGTCGCCTTAAATCATGCATAAATGTGATAATTACCCACACTAGGCCAAAAGGGCCCATCACTGCCACTTTAAATCCAATAAACGCCATGACCTGATCACTGTAATTGACCATCTATCAGGGCCATTGAGGAGTCCAATGTTGTTAACCGCCGCTTATAATTCCTCTTGATCATTGCTAATTACAGAAAGTGGGAGAAACCAATAATCCAGATACCCAGAGAGCAGCTGCCAACCATTTCAGAGGTGGGACTGAATGTTTTAATATCAGTTAGTCTGAAGAATGGCATGCTTTGTGATTTAAGCCACATACATTTACAACCTTAAAACCCTTAAAACCCAATTTCCCATTCACCTTCTTGAGATAACAGTTCTAATCCAACATTAACTTAAAATGTTCATCCAAAGTTAGAATATTCATATCTAGTGTGTCAGTTAACGTATTTGTCTGTGCTCTTTGAAGCGAGTGGGGCTGAGTTAGAAAACATCCATGCCATCCAACACAAATCTGCTCAAACCACACCAACAGGGAGTTTTTGATCTCAAACTTATAATAATGATTAAACAATTGGAACGCGAACCGCAATTGTTGTTGTTGTTTTTATTATCCTTATGATTTAAAACCAGGTTTTCTGAAGCTTTAAGGAGCAATAAAGAACTTGATTGTTCAGTTTTCTGTGGTAAGTGAGAGAACTTAATCTACAAATTTATTATACTGTAACATAGTTAACTTGGTTAAAAGCGTGTTAAATAAGAAATGCTTTTGTATTACTCAAGGGAGAATGACCGTCTGGTCATGAATTTCATTTAGCCCTGTAACACTGTGTGTGAAAATGAGTTGCACTTACTGTAGCAGACAATTTTTACACTGATGTCTTGTATGTAGAGGACCTCTAAGGACGTTTTAAATAATTCCAAATATGCAAATACTATAAAAGCATATTGGTACCTTTTTAACAGTTCACATTTCAAAATTACATCATCTCTACTGGCATTTACACCCCATTTCACATTTCTTACAGTCCTGTGTTTTACTGTACTGTTCACTGGGGCAACAAGTCATTGAGAAAATGCACAATTTATTGAAATTTTATGGAAGGACCCTTAGCCCCTTTCACTGCTGCACAATTACGTAAAAGCCATCTAGCCCTCGAGTAACCCTTTTTATAGTAATTCATTTATGACTCTGGTCACAGAAAGGATGCCTCTCCTGCCACAAACACCCTAAAACATGTGTGGATGGCATGAAGACGAAATCCACAAAGCACTGAAGGGCACAGCTTTCATCAAGACATTCTTTTTCTTTTTCTTCATAAGCACATCATAAAATATTTCACTCTGTTTTTACAATCGACTTGTTTCATTACGGAGTTGTACGTTTTATTTCCACGAATAGAAATGACATAACCAAGGCTCATTTGGGTATTTCAAAATGCTTCTGCCTGATAGAAAACATGCCGTCCAGATGACTCGTTTCAGTTAGGGAGCACATTAGGAGACGGACACACTAAAAAGAGGCAAGAAAGTGATGCTACAGATAGAGAATAAAAGGAAAATGAGACAAAGAGATTGAGTGAGTGGTCGAGAGCCCACAATAGTCTCTCCTGAGATGAGTGTGATGATTGCACCCACATTCCACAGCAGAGCTAAAACCCTTGGAGGCTTTTGGAATGTGAAAACCTACTTCTCCTCTCTTTATAGTACAACACTTAGGCAACGTACCACTTTTTTTTCCCACCCTGAACATTGCTCACATCGCTGTTCCCTGAAGCTTGAAAGCACAACATTTCTCAGCCAGCAACTCCCACTGGGACTAAAGCCCAGAGATGGAAATGCAAAGGATATGTTTTATTGGACAGTTGCAGACAAATAAATCTAAATATGTATTTTGGTCATGTTTGTGTGCCGACTGCGTCCCCAGGGAGTTGAAATGATTATATGACATAAATAACAGTGTTGTAGCATGATATTAGGTCACATGTTTACATACATGCATCTAAGGTCAGAGAAGAGAATAATTCAAACACTGTTTCTCTTCTTTTGAAGTCAACATTGTTGTGGTAGCATGCATACATGATGCTAGGAGCTACAATTGTGCCAACCAGTGTGCACAGACTGTTAATGAGAGATGGAACCGTAGTAGTCAGGTAAAATACTTAAGTGGATAAAAGTCATAGCTGCGTTGAAGCCTGCCAGCGAGGCACAAATCAACCTGTCCCGAGTCAGGGGGGAGACGGTGGGTCACCCTGAATGAAATGGTTTAGGCTCACTGATCTGCGTGAAGGAAAGTCAATGGGAGATGTCAATGAGAGGGGCAGGCAGGGACTCCTGCAATCACATGTCCTGTGATTGACATGGCCTAACCTAGGGGGATGTGTGAGATGTCAACACAGTGCAGCCTCCTAACACGGCCTCAGCTGATGTTGCCTCGTAGGAACACAGTGAATTATGGACAAAGACTGTAGGTTACAAGAGTCAGCTTGCCTCTCTTTCTTTTTTAGCAGTACAGGAAAATCAAACGCTTTCCTTTCAACTGTGTGGATCTCCCAGCAGGCCAGCATCAATGCTTGTTATTATTGTCATGTCCATTCTGATGGATTGAAATGCCATCTAAATTGCCATATAGTAAGAAGGCTTTTAAAGAAACGTTCAACTTAGATCTTATGTTGTAAAAGAAAATTGCCATAATCACGGGGAACACTTATAGCCTTAGAAAAATCTCACATCTGTCATAAGAAACATTCAATACTATAAGCTACTGTAGTGTATGTACTTAACAATAATTCTCCCAGGCTGTAATTTCAAAAGTTTCAACTTCAGTACTAATATTTGTAAAATCATTCTAATTTCTACCTCTCAAGATTCCTCCACAGTAACAAAGAAGAAAAGCCCATGTGCGCTAACTTCTCAGTCCCGTGCTGTGTATTTGAAGGTAGAGCAAACTTGGGAAATAAAAGTGGCGGCCTATGGCAAACTGCACTTCAGAGAATTCAGACCCTTTTTCTTTCTGCCACATGTGACAAGTGAGTCATGCAGCTTTGCAGAATAATATATCTGTGTGTCTAATTATTTCTTTTCAAGTCCATACAATAAAAGACTGCATGCTTTTCTCTTGCCGTAGCAAGGACAGCAGGAGGAGTGCCCTCCAAAATATTCCCTCTTATGTCTCTGACATGCACATCTGTCTGCACGTCAGCATCGCAACTTTCTAGACGTCTTTGGTTTTAATGAAAGAGATCTGTGAGCTACAAATGCAATAGGTGCTGTGATGACACATTTCAGTTTCTATTGTGCAAATACAATCTCTCAGACTTTCTTTTAATCTTTATTATTCACTGCTTCACAGTTCAAACTGCTGTGAAGACGTCAGACAATTGCCCTTCAAAACACTGTATCCCACCCAGACTCTTATATTGTCATGAAGGTGTGTTACATAGAAATAGAGCAGATCAATTAGCATCAATGTAACGCCAACAATGTTGAAGTTATATGCATTCTGCAAGGCCTTTCTTCATATTTCATACAAGCTAAAATGTTACATGCAAGTTGTGTTTTATGTTACAGAAGTGGACCCTTTTCTCTGAGATGTCTTGCAGTGAAAGCTGACTGTAAGGCTGTGCTTCTGCTGCAGTGCGGTCACAAGGGGGTAGCATTGACACAGTTGTTTAAGCCCTTTAGCAGGCAGCCCAGCAGCAGGACAAACTGCCTTTGATGTAATTGAGGTCTTAGACCTCTTAGAAAAGCATATATTGGTTTGTATGTGGAAATGTTCAAAGAACAATGGATTTCCATAAGTGGATGTAAAATCGTATTTGGAGCATCCCTGGCATGCTAACCACTCTCTAAACAATAAGAAAAAGGACTCCTTCAGGATGGGACGGGTAATTCCAGGCCACTTACAGCCTGGAAATGTAATGGAATGTAGCATTAGGATTAAATGTGTGACTAAAACATTCAGACCGGACTAGTTTTTGGGCTCTTTCCTGGGTGATTCATTCAAATAAGTTGCAGATCTTTTCAACTCTGTGCAGCAGCACCATAGATCCTCATAGAAGTCAGCAGGCTGCTCCTTCACAGGAATGATTAAAAGTTGAATTCATTTAGTCTTTGTTTTGAATTACACATATGACCATTTATTTTTTTCTAACCTGGGAAAAAAAAATCTTGTGAAATATGAAATGAAAGCAAGAGGAATTATGACCTCCAACCTGTTTAAATTAAGCAGTTAATTATCAATCATTCCACAGCCACACAAGTTTTCCCCTAACTAACATTTTTGTCTATCCATCTTATCATCCAAAGTAATACTTAAGAGCACAAGTCTGGCAGGGACTCATAAATAAAGGTTACCTATTTACATATTCAGTTTATCATGAATATTACATACTCTGTACATAAAAATTCAAATGCAGTGTTTATGAAATATGATCATGCAGGAAATGTGAGAAGACACAGAGCACAGCCCATTCATACACCGAGGGGATTTAGAGCAGCCCTCTGCGATTAATAAAGAATGAAAGAGACATTACACCTACACAAATTAACTCCTAGTCAAAGACTTGTTGTTTTTCTTTTCTTTTTAAAAACATATATTTTTTAGAAAAGGTAAGACCAAAATTGATATTTGACAGTCTTTGGCTACTATAGATTTATTTACGTCCCATTAAGTAAGTGACACATTCAAACACTTACCTATGTGTAACTTACCCACCCAGTAATTCAGTAGAAAATAATGGCAGCTATTAAACAACAATGCTTTATTGACTTGTCCCTTAGTGGTCATCTCTTTTTATTTATTTTTACTGCAAGTGATTTAACAGGGACACTAGTATAAGTACCAGAGATATCATGTGCATCATGTACCTTTGAAGTCAGTGTGTTCTTGTTTTAATATGTTTTCAAGTAAACATCTTTACGGGTTATTGGTTTCATCATCGTTCAGTTCCCCGTATGTTTGGGAAGATTTGGGACTGATCAGCTCTGCAAATGCTGATGCACGGGACAATACTTGACTATGTAAAGTTAAAATATCGGATCAAATTCTTACACTTTTAACTGCTAAAGGAGTACACAGCCTACACACACAAACACACACACACACACACCGTGTCCTCTGCATATAAGAAAAGGTGCTTGGCTTGATGGGAGGAATAATGGCAAAAAAGAAGCAAACAGTGTGCAGCAAGTGTCTCATCTCCTCTCGTGAACTAGTTAACCTGAAAGAATACAATCTACAAATGTGTTTCAGCAAAAGCAAATTATCTGGGTTTTGTGGAGGGGAACTAATCTCTCCAAGCATGACACTGGACAGGAAAGGCCTCTTACTGTTATTATGATGTGTCGGCTTGTGTTAGATGGAGGGCCTTGATGGCCGCATCAGGAAGGAGCATCGAAAGCCCCTCTACCATGACAGCCCCCTGATGGATGCACGGCTGGTGGAGGGGCAGGGAAGATGGAGGTTAGAAAGCTGGAGATGAGGAGAAGAAGGAGGGTGCTATGAGGTGTAGTGGGGGGTTATATACCTTCGTAAATACCTACAAATGCAGCGCATTAGTAGTAGGTGCAGAACCTGAGATAACATTAGCATGCATGATAGCGCTTTCTGTTGGACAGGCCATCACCAAAACAAAATAAAGGCCCTGTGTGGTGACTGCTCAAAGCCTATTACCTGTGACCTCTGATGATTTGTTCCCTATGTGAAACAGACTGATGTTAACATCCCATTTGAAAGTAATTTAGAAAATCACAATAACTGTACATCAAAGATCGACACATTATGTAATGTTATCAACACTCAGGGACTGTAGGTACACCTGTGCTATAGATTACAAGTCAATACAACAGCTCTGCTGTAAAGTCTACCCTTGTGAAGCCTGCCTAGTCAGTGACACAGTCAGGAATATGTAAATGATAAATTATATATTCATCAGTAATAATTTTGTAGTTGGTGTGTTTGTGTTTGTGGTTTTTACTTCTACTCATACAGATGTGTATATGAGTAAGAAACACTCTAAATATTATGTTGTCCAGTACAATGGCTTAGTGGTGTAACATAATATTTAATTAACCTAAAATTACATTTTATGATGAATATATGAACATTGTCAACATTATAAAACTTTATAGCAGTACAGGTGATTGGGTCAGCTCGCACAGATGAAATAAACTGGTCACTTAGAGCAGATTCTTGATATTATAAGAAGCAAATAAAAACATAAAAGAATGAAAGATTAGGTTCTTGAGTTAGTTGAGATGATGGTGTGGTTTGGAAAATTACGGCACAGTAAAACACGGTGTTGAAGCAATTCTCAGTTGCATTTTCTAGTCAGTGTAAAATCACAGGGCTTTTAGGTGTTAACATGTGCTTCATGGCTTCTTCTTGGTATGCTGAATAGCCAGTGAAACTACTTGTTGTTTCTGTCCTGTGAAAACACACAACCTTTCTCCAAACTACTTTTGATGAACTGTAATAAACAATCTTGTTTCCAGAAGTATGAGGATTTTCTCCACTCATGTCATCCCTGAGTGATTCCTCTTAATCACCAAAGGGATACATGGACAGTGACATTGTGTGTTGCAGTGCCCTGGATACTGACTGTTACTGAACCAGGCATTTGTAGGTGCGTCACAATGTTTTTTTCCCTCCATCCAATGCTGCCCACAGGTGGGGGTGTCCACAGTACCCATACTAAAATATTAATAGCCAGTTTTCCTCCATGTCAGCATCTTGTAATTTTATTTCTGGTAAAAAAAAAAGAAATGCAGTTTTGGGCCGCAGATCTCCCAGTGAACACCGGTCCTCATCTTGCTCCTTTGGGGTCCCAGGAGACAGTGGGTTGGAGAAAGTGTTATGGAGAGAGATGGTGCTCCTCCTTGGCCTGGTAAAGATTGGAGGTGCCGACGCACAGCGGGACAGGTGTTCTGAGCTGCACACAGGGGAGTCTCACCAGGCTGCAGTACCTGGCCTACATCCATCTATGTAACTGGGGAGATAAATGGAAAATTGTGACCCAAACATTCCAACATCACAGCCACGGCAGGAATGTATTCGAACAATGGGGAATGGGGAGGGTTCCCCATATCATTACTAAAAATGAGACATACACGGCAATTAATTCTAACCCTAAATGAATGTCTACTGCTCGCAGCATACCTCTCCGTGGCAATAGAAATAGATTAATAGAGCACAATAGAGAAAATAATCTTATTCGGTACCATGCTGCACTGATATAAAACGGGCTTCAATGCTTGGCTCATTTCTTGATCAACATTTTTTGTCATCTTGCAAGCCCCACTTTTTGCAGCCTTTATTGTATAAAATGGTGTGATCTTTCGACTGCCCTTTCTCTTGGAAGAAAAATTAATTCTCATTTGCATTACCACGTCTAAATGTCAGCCACCGATATTTTGTTAGACATTAGTAAAGCTGGCAGCGAAAGGCGCTGGATAATTGCACTCAGCCTAGCAGAGGGATTTACATAATTTCAGATAGCAATTAAAGAATCCTTGGGAATTTTCTTCCTGGTCTCTCTCTCCAGCTCACTTCTACAACAGTACAAAAGAAGCATTCGTTTACATTAAGCTTCATGCTCCTTGCTGTTCATTTGCATGAAATTAAAGGTTTTCATGATCTTGAGCAGCGGGGTAACATTTAAAATGCTGTTTTAAAGCTCTCACCTTGGAATAATGAAATACTTCTATTTTTTAGAAGGCAGTGGGAGTTCATTGACTGCCTGTCCACAGCAAAACTTTCTCATTTTCCATTCACTCAACTAATATAATGCAATAATGCTTTCAATTAATTAAAAAGAAGGGTTTTTTTTCTCTTCCCGAGGTCCCCTTTCGCTTTGATCAGACCATGCCTGCCATCACCACACCTCACTTGTCATCAATCCTTCTAAATATGAGAGGATGAAAAAAGAACTGCTTTAAAATAAGCCAAATGCATCCGTTACAATTTTTTTTTCACATTAAATAACAACTGAACATATACGGAAATCCACATCCTGCCACTTAAACCAATGTGGGGACTATTGCCAGGGCAACGAAGATAAACCTCTCATGTACAGTATCTTTAATTAGGTCCCTGTGGGTCCCGGTGTTATCTGCCATGCTGATTAGAATGACCATTAACTTGCTTTAGCCCTGAGTCTGATAATATGCATCAGTGTGTGGTGGCACAAGAGAGCAAAATACACAGTAGTATTCTCCACAGATATTTTTGGAGCTATTACTATATACTGCTTTCATAATACGGCAGCAGAAGGCAAAGCCCCATTGCTTTAAATCCTTCATGCTTTATTGGTGTGGTCTGGATGACACTTTTTGATATGGGTATGGATCATCAGGATTAGCTAAACCTTCCTCTTGGGAGGTCTGTGGCTCAGCAGTCCAGTGCGCATACTATTACTATATTTAGCAACATTGTGAGTTTGCCAGCTCCCACTTTTGTGGTTAATCAGTATACCATCCAATGAAACAGTAATGCCATCACAATAATCTAAAAAAAAAAAAAAAATCCTGATGAATGGTAGGCCTTTGTTAAGACAATAAAGCTCTGTCACAGAGCTCAGAAATAAATACAAAGCCTCATCAGAACAATACCCTTCACACTTCTTCTTTGATTCCCCTTCCATCCTTAAAGGCATCACAGAACATTTTCACACTAGTCGTCCTACCGCTGTGAAATAAATTGTGACAGTAACTCAATATGAAGTGAAATAGCTGAGAAAGCCTTGAGTTCACTTGCGCTGACAGTGCTGTTTAATTCCATCTTGTGCCAGCCTGACATTTCTGCTGCCACTAAATATTAAACATGTGTACCCGTTTCATTTGCATCTGGTAATGAGGTGGGAGACAGCGCCCAACTGGTCAAGCCTCTCTCTCTCTTTCTGGGTAGTGCGTCTGTGCTACCTCCAGCACAGTCACATGGACAAGGGTAAACCAACAGAAATATTTAGAGAGGAAGGGGGCTGGGACCGAATGAAATAAGAAAAAAAGAGGGGGAGGGGGATAGTGAAGGATAGAGCACCCTTGTGTGTGTGTGTGTGTGTGTGTGTGTGTGTGTGTGTGTGTGTGTGTGTGCTCTCCAGAATTCAGAAACCAGTCTGAAATGACCCAGCTCTCAAGCAGTGTCTGCTTTGGCTGACATTTCTCCCTGAATCTTTTAAGATGCATCCCTTGCTGCAAAATGCATTAGTGGAGAGAGGAGAAACAGAGGCACAAGAAGAGAGGGTTAAATGTGATTGCTCTAAATGTCATCACGTCTTCATAATGCAATATATATTCATGATGTAGCAGTCCAGGAGGGCAGACATCACAGTTGTGTTCTGTAATTCAAATGTTTTATCCCAATTTTGATTCACCGTACAATTCTGGAGAGACGTCTCAAACCAGGGTGTGCATCAGCTTTTTAAGCATTATACATCTGGATGGACTGCTGGAGTCTGAGGTGGATGCTGTGTGACGTAGGTGTTATTGAAAAGGCTCTGGGATGCTCACAGATACTCAACCATTAGCCATGCAGCATCTGCTTTATCAGAGAAAAGAGGACTGGTGAACTGGAATTGAGTTTTTTTGTTGTGCTACAGCTCAACACGCCACAGCCGGCAGACTTTTTATCTGAAAAACCCCAATAAAACCCAACTGTATGTTACCTGTCTAAAAGGTATTGTTGCAGCATAATCAATACAGCAGCAACGCAGTAAACATTTGTCATAAAAAATCCTCCAAAAAAAACAAACTTAAATGCAATGCTATGTATCAGAGGGGCTCTGACTATTATTACAGTATAGTGCATGTTATACTATTAGTGTATTATTACTAATCTATGAACATGTCAGAGGTTTAACATCATATCTGGTTCAGCTGGAGCTAATTTTACTATTTAATGTATTGTTGCATTGCTTTATCAATAAAAGAAACAATGCTGGACTACAGCTGTAAAATTTACTGCAGTATTCTATTTAAAATAAGGTAAATATTCTAATAAAACATACTGTTATTGTACTACATTCACACTACTAGTTACTTATGTAAACTCTCTACGTAATATACAAAATGAATTGACTAACAAATGATTGTATGTAATATAGTAGATTAACGTTCTACTACATTTATAGACTTTCCACCATTAAGAACTAGGCATATTAAAGAAAAATATGTTTTCTCGTGCAGTGATGACATCACATATTTGCTTATTTTTGATATTACAATAAAATGACGTAAGCAATGTAGACTCGTTTGTCACACGTAGATGCGAATGTGAACGGTCGACTCATCAAGTTTACTGCCAGACTTGTCACTAGTGATTCCACTAGATTTTTCTGTTATTTGAATTTTTGCTTAGACTGAAAAACGTACACAGTTTGTGTTATTTCGACATTATACCACAGTTTACCTGAAGATTAAACACACTGGCCTCAGGCTTTCTTCAGGTAAAATGAGCACATAGTGAAAGCACAAGACCTCATTCTTACTCATTCTTACTAATTTTCAAGTAGTTTTCGCGGCTAGCTTTTCTTTTCATCCGCTCGTTTTAAAATAGTTATCTTTAATTCACGCTATACTTAACGCTGAAAACATTCTTGCACTGAAATTTTGCTTCCCGGCCCAGTTGAAGTTCACCCACTTGTTTACGTGGGTCGTATGTGATTGTGATTCTGCGTCATGTTGTTTACAATAGAGAAGCCAAGTGATGCCATGTTCCTGAAATGAAAGCACAATATTCCCTTTCCTTTATTCAGCCTAGTCAGTACAGTCAGGAGCACTTTGAAAAGAAACCAACAAAAGTGTGAGGAAACTTTCTACATTTCATTTTACTTGTAGAACTTCTCACAAGCAGATTTACCGTTTGTCTCCACCAGCGTGAAAGGAGATGTACCTCTGTCATCGCACAGCGCTCTGCAACAGTTAAAGTTCTCTACGAGGGCTTGTGTTGCTTTCATAATATGTATCAGATATGTCACAAGAAATCAAACCTTGATCAAAACCAAAGCTGACTGTCGACGAGAAACGGGAGAACATCAAAGAGCTTACAGTAGGAAGGTGGTTGAAATTGTGTGTGTGTGTGTGTGTGTGTGTGTGGTGCAGTTCCCACTTCTCGCTAATTCTCCTCATAAGAGCTGTTAAGCACATCCACCACTCATCTGGAATTGTGTCCACTCCCGGGGCTCCGGTGGGACTTCGTGTCCTGAGGTTTACTGTTGCTAGCCTGTCATGTCCACGTCAACAGCACTTATCGCCTTCTGTCTGAGCGCGGAGACATTTCCCAGGCATTTAGCTGCCTGTTTGTCTTCTCTTGATTTCCCCTCCAAATCTGTCACATATAGTCTTCACCTGACACCTCACAGAGTGTTTCTCTCTCAAACACTGTCAAAACAGGGAGATCCAACAGGAAGAGATAGCAGCGGGGAACCACAAATTGCCAAATGTTATTCACTGATCAGGCGCTGCACATAATGACCTGTGTAGGCAAAACGGTCTGGGTTGGTTTACTTCATCAACAAGCCAGCTACTATCCAAATGGGAAAAAAAAAAAACAAAAAAAAAAACGAAATGAAGCTTCTTCAGATTCTGATGATTCAAACGCTGTTTGCTTGCTGCTGCTCACACGTTGCACTATATGTCACTAACACAGAGTCCAACATTTTCACATCACAGAGACTTTGTCTGTCCTTTTATTTCTTGGAGTAAGAGCGCTGGCATGAAAACAATGCACTTCACAGTGAAGGCCTGGCGTTGAATCAAACTCTTCTCTTTTGTGCATTTTTCTTTCCTTGCCTTTCTTCCCTGGCAAAAAAGAAAAAAATTAAAAAAAACCTTTTATTATTTCAATAAGCTCTCGGTTTTAATACATTATTGATCTTAAGGTTGAACTACAGGCCATTGCATTACCAGGATTCTAAAGCCCATCAAGTCATGACACTCACATACTTGTGAAAGATTATACCAATTATGAAATCAACCAACAACTACCTCAAAAAACAATCAATTGTCACATTGGAAAGCATTTTGTCCCACAATGCTATTGGCTTTGCGGTTACACAGAAGGAGTGGGTGTAGGATGTTTAATGACTTCCAAATACTGATTTCTCTCTTTTTTGCCCAGCTTATTACATGTACTATTCACTCTGAGATGATTTTGCTCTCAAGCAAGCCTTCGATTATGTTTGATGCTCTTTGTCGAGCCACTGTGTGCCTTTAAGACAATAGTATTTGCCATTGATTAGCGTTTATGAGCATAAAAAGGCTCAACACCACTATATGCACTTAACAGCTTACATTAAAGGCTATGAATTACGATTAGTATACTACATACCAGTGCATTAGGGAAGGATATATTAATTTTAATTCTGTAAATGCCACAAAGCTAGCTGAGAACAGAAAGCCATCTATAGAAAGTAGGCGGGGGCCAGTGGCTGAGTGCTTGCGGGGTCAAGTGCAAGCCGTGTCTTTGACAGTGGCTGCCTGCCTGTGTTTCCATATCTAACGTTCAATCATGCAGTGCCCTCATGCAGAAACCTTTAACAAAATGCTCATAAATGCGGAGAAGCAAAGCTTACTGATGCTCCGGCAACCTCTATGCTTGTATTTGTTGTGGTCACTATGTATTTTTTCGGTATTTCTTTGTGGTTAATGTGAGAATAAAATGATAAAAGGTGCACATTTAGAAAAATCTGCCAATCATGCCACCTGCAGACACGTGGAGTATGAAAAACTACAATTAAGGTCACCTTTATTGTTTGCAATCTAAACCATCGGTGTGACATTTAAATGACATTTTAATGAAAATTTTAGACAGGTTATTCTGAATAGTTTCCTAAAAGATGCAGAAGGTTGAGCAGTGGTGAATTGCAAGTGTCTTTGGGGGGGACGGGTGGCTTGACGGGTGTACGGAATCTGAGACAAATAAATGAAGTGGAGATGGTAATACAGTGTGTTATAGCAGAGAGTGACAAGCCCGTTCCTCCCATGAAGCAGCTGAGCTGGCATTAAACAGACAAGACATCCCGTTCAGTCAGTTATCAGCCCAGGAATAATGAAGGAACAGGCCGGCAGACCAGGACGAGTCACCCTAGTCAGCCAAGTGGAGAATTTAATTTCGTGCAGGTTTCTCTGCAGCCAAGCATTTCCCCATCAGAGGTCCACTGGTGCTCGGGTGAGCATGGACAACTCAGTGCACCCGACTCCCGAGTCTCTCTGGCACTGACAGAGATGTGTGGTGATGGATTTTAGAGCGGCCGGGAGAGGAGTGCGTACTTAAGTTTGGGTATAGGGCTGTTAAAGAGGAGAGAGCGTTGACAAGCTAACTTCAGAGAAAAGTAAGAAAGCGATCACTCGTGCTCCTCATTTTCCAGAGTATGGCTGCATTATTAAATCAAAGACAGTGAAATGAGAAACTGGGCCTGTCTGACCTTACGATATGAAGGGAGGAAACAGTATTGTCTGTGCCTAATGTTGCCCCTGCTCCACCTAGTGTGGCCACTTGGTCACTAGGTTTGAAAATTATGACTGATATTTTTCATTTTTCCTCCAACTAAACATCATCGCGTTCTTTCTTTCAGCGTCCTTCAGTCATTTTACCCAGTCTTGACAAACATTGCGTAACTGGTGTGATAAGATAAGTATGGTAGGTAGGTAGGTTAGTTATTATATACGAGACGATTTTTTTAATCATTCAAATGTACAGATGTAAGTGTAAGTGGGTGGTTAATAACACATTTTCCTGTGGTGGGACAAACAGAGAACACATATTTATTTATTTATGTTGACTGTAGAATGCAGGTAACTGCACTGAATGAACTGCATGCTGGCTTTGTTTCTTTTTCTCACTTAACATTGTAATTTCCCTCCAAGGGCTTTAATCTTGCCCTGGCTTTAATGGTCGCACGAGTTTCCAAAGCATTTCAGCTGAATGGTGAAAAAGCTGTCAACTGTTGCCCTGAGCCTCTGACCACCATCTTCAGATTCCCATGCCCTCCAGCCATAGCACAGTGTGTCTCATCTATGCGTAGTCTTGCAGATGTGTGAGGTCTGCACATCACAATGGCCTTGGAGGCATGTTGAAAACACTGGCAATCTCCCAACACAGGTGGCATTTCTGCTTGTCTGTGCAGTAATAATGTGAATTTCGGTTTCATTTATACATACATGAATGGACGTGTTGCACTGAAAACTGGTATAAATGTAGACCTATGTACCAAAATACCAACGTTTTATTTCAGAATGGTGGAACAGCAACACATTGAAAAAGACCTATGTGTCTAATCAACCTTTGTATGAACATGGCAACACGAGGTGGTTGTTTTTTTATGACCAAGCTGATGTAAAATTGAAATAAAGTGACCTCAGACCACTTTTTTGCAGGGGGTTTATTGGCCAAACCTGCACTGACTGAATGACTTCAGTCCATTGTGATTAGAATGCAGCATCAATTTCTTTAATGGAAATTTGTTGATTAGTGTTCTTCTGGTATGTTTGATGACAAGATGGCAAAGCTGATAAAAGTTGGTTAGCGTATAGCCCCGTGTAAAGACTAGAAACAAGACAACAACCAGTCCAGCTGCAGCACAAATCTGCACACCTGTATACTGGTTAATCCATATGAAAACCAAAGTGATGAAACAAATCTAATGAAAGAAGCAGTACAACACTTTCAGTCTTGTTTAACTGAAGACATTGGTGTGTTGACTGTTTCTTTACCTCACAGAAAAGCAAACCAGGGTCAGACTAAAGACTATGTACACACACACACACACACACACACACACACACACACACACACACACACACACACATATCTGCATTAAAGAATGGATTAATTGACTTTTACTAATAAGTAAATATAAAAAAGCCTAAATGTTCTGTATGGAGACTCGCAGCACTGTGTTGTTGTGAGCCAGGTACAGAGACTTCTCAGAGCAAATTAATCTCGCCTTGTGTTTTTAATAAAGCTGAATTATTAACAGTGACACTACTGTAAATTACCCATATACTTATAAAGACACGCTCAATTTGATATGTGTTAAATTGTTTTTATAACAGCCTTATTTTAGACCAGACTGAAATCACATCTTGCCATTGAACCCTCTCCAATTTATTGTCTACAGTGGCTGATGGGGTTATTTATATATATTATTATTATTATTTTACAGTGTGTGACTTAAGTTTCTTTTTATGTTGTTAGATAATTTGGATATTAGCAGCTGTCAATTCTCAAGAACATTTTTATTACATTTTAAGAGAAAATTAGGAAGAAAATTAGTCTAGTTCTAAAACATGACATTTAACATTAGTTAATTTGAACAGGATCAGTAACTTTTGTTGCTGCATTGTTGCCAAATTATAAAAGAATGATGCAACATAAATGCTTAAACTTACATGTACCTATATGTGAAGCTTCTGGACAAAAGCATGTAATTTTTTATATGTTTAGGTAATAGTCAAAGTGAAAATGATGCACAGAAGCTTAGCTTAGTGTCTTAGCCAGTGTCTCACCATGTAAGAGGCTCTCTTTCTGATCTTTGATCGTGTGTGCTTTCCATCTTTCTGATGCCATGGAAGTATCATCTGAGACAACGTCAGAATCTTTCAGAAATGATCCCATAATCTGGGATCGTGCTTGGCTTTAGAAAAAGACTATGGCTAACATTATCACCTCTTTCATACATTCAATATTTTATCAAACCGTGTGGGACAATATTTGCCAGTGCTGTTCCGGCAAATATTGATCCTATCATAGAAATAACTCACAGGATTAAGGACATTACTCAGATTTGTTCTATTAGTAGTTATTAAACTTCTTTTTTTATACTTGCAAAAGAGTCATAATCCTTGAAAGGGCCTTTTGTGCTGTGAATCTCTACAGTTTTTGTTGCCAGGTCCAAGTAACAGCCAAGCTTTTGAGGACAAACTGTGCTTATGAATTGTTGTATACAGTATGTATACAGTCTGTGCTGTATGTATCTTTACATACTGTAAATGTATTTGCTTATAGGTTTTAGTGCACATTTCTGTGGCAGGTGAAAGGCTGACTTCACCCCGACAGTGACCACTCATTTGGAAGCAAACCAAGTGCCTGTGGCTGTAAAGACCTGCCCAGGGTTCAGGTTCTTAAAGCGGAAATAATTGCAGAGGTGCACGCTCCATTAAAAGCAACTATTTAATACAATAATCATTCAATTAAAAATCCCTTGTAGCAGCTGCCATGGTTGATTTGGATCAAAGGAGCATGTTATTTGTGGTATGAGGCAAACTGTTTAACCAAGGGCCACAATCTGGTCTTACTGCAGAGAGTAATGCATGGACTGTACCTGCAGACTGCCTCCCATAAAAACAGGCTCATAATGATTTATTTGCTTTGATCCTAACAGTAGTTATAATCAATGCTTCTTTGCCACAAGACCTGTAGCAGACCTTATTTAAACACTGTAGTGATTGGCATCTGCATGGAGTAGAAAGATGTGAAAGGTTTTTTGTTGTTGTTTGTTTCAATAACATAACAATAATTAACTTTAATGCCAAACTCTATCTGTCCATTAGATAGACTGGTGATTTATGCTGGGTGTACCAAAGACAGCTCGGATCAACTCCAGCCTCCTGGTGGCCCTAAATAGGGTGGATGGAACATGCAGTTTGTGTCTACTTTAATAGTTTGCAGACTATGTTAACATGGAAGAACACCAAAAGCCAAAAACTGAGGAGGTAGAAATATGGGACAGCTCATTTATTGCAGTAAAAACAGTAAATACCCACTATCTCTGTACTGTGCTTATGAACTCCAACATCACATACGTCCCGTTGCCTCTATTAGACTCACTAACTCTCCTGGAATATGTCAGCAAACATATAACAGAACAATAAAGTTGTATTGTCAGTGAAACAAACAACTTTACAGTATTTGATTTTAAAAAGTCCTGATATATGCTCCAGTATTATCTGTGGGTTTTTTTTTTGTTTGTTTGTTTGTTTTTTTTTATGTGCGGGATGGGGGTTGTTACATGGTAAAGTGAAATGAATTGCTTTCAATGGGGAGATAAATACAAAAAAGAAGTTTAGGAAACAATGTTGCTCTTTTACTGTTACTCACCAAATGGCCTTTCAAATGGAAAAAAAAATCAGACATTATGCCACTGGTTTGCATGCAAGCCCATTCTTCATTACAGAGGGAAGGCTTTGTGTTTTTATCTTGTTGGGTGCCTTTTGAGCAAAAGAGCATATTACGTTGAGTCTTTGTTTTATTGTGTTCAGCAAATTAATAAATGGGAAGCACAGTGGGAAAAATAGATATGAAAATGTGTACTTTGCATTATTGAAAAGCCCATCCGCTAAAGGTTACCAGCAGCTATTGTAGTACAATCTGTGAAATGTAATTAGAGTGTGTGTGAGAGAACCGTACAGATAAAGCTGCCTCTGCCATTATGGACTCCCTCATAACATTTTGCTTCCCCCTGAAACTTATTCTCTCTGAACTAATTTTGCATGACATATTGCATTTCTGCTTCAGCTATCACGAGGCTACCTGTGAATTAAACTGGGTTTGCAATACAGCAAATTTCCAGATTACATTTTGGACATGCAGATATCTCATATTTGCTATGATTTATTAATTCAAGCCAGACAAAACTCACAACATTACTTACAATTGTTATTGCTGTTGCCCTGTGCATGATGATATGCAAGATATGAGGTGGAAAGAGAAGGGAAAGAAGTGTTAGGATGATTGATATAGTGATTGCTTCATAACGGAATTTAGAAACAATGGAAAAAATATGAATTTCACAAAAATAGAAAATATTTTAACTTAATTTGCAATTGTATGAATGCAAGCTCTAGGGATCCACTGGCATTTCTTTAAATCCCATACAGCATGTTTTCTAAAAGCTAACCTCGAGCATCATTACTGGTGTTTGTGTGTTATGACCACTGAATCTCAACATTGTTTCATTTGTGTTTAAATAGCAGGTCTGTAGAACTGAAGTGCTCATGCTGGCATCAAGGTGGGGTGGGGGGGGGGGGGCTCTTAAGTGGAAAAATCTAATTGCTGATGGGTTTCACCTATTGTAACAGATGAGAAGTTCAATTTAAATGCATCAGCCCTCTCTACCTAAAAGTATTTTAAAATTCAGAGCACTGCAGAACAGAAGGGAAACAAAAGGCCCTGTATTTAATGAAAAATGTATAAAACTGAATAACAATAGTCATGTTATGTTACATGGCAATAGACAGTATTACTTTCAGGGCTGTCTTAGATGCATAGGGCACCTAGGGTTGACCTGGCCATCAGGGGCATCAGTAATTTAATAACTTTCTTTCTATAGATCTTTTAATAGTTTCTATTTATTAAAAAACAAGTAAGCATTGTAGTAAGCTAAGTGCTCTGTTTTTCACATCATCAAGTTAAATCCAGCACCTCATAAGCACTAAAGTGGAACACAGACATTTTTCATTAGAAGCGACTACTGATGGAAACAACAATGAATAAGCAATGAAATCATTAATGTATTGCTTTAAGTTGATTAAACTGTCTTATTGTATAGTGTATTTCACTATAGGGGAAATGTTTTCAGAATATACAGTTCTGTATATAGGATGTTTAAAAGTTTGTTGGGTTTGGTGCTTGGGTGTAGTGTAACGTGATCTGAACCAGTAATAATGTTTGTTAATTTGAATGCCTAATCAGTAGCAGCATATTCCCATCGACCTCCTATCTTGCTTTTATGCTTTAACTTGCTTTAATGCAACAGATATGGGCCACAAATGCTAACAGTCTAGGGCCACAGAATTCTCCAACTTGGTCCTGTTTACACCATTAAATGGCCATTATTACTTATTATTATAACCATGCTTCCGAAAGAATTGCACCTACCAGTAGGCTAGAAGGTACATATCATTAGGTGTTATAATTAAGCAACTTCTGGTGGCCCCAGTAATTACGACATAAGAAAACTTACTGACATCATTATTAGAGTGACAAAGTCTGTCTAAGCAGAAGTAGTGCTTACAAGTTTTATTCATATTTCCCTTTGTCTTTGATGTACATGAAAATACAAAGTCTATTCTCTGTGTTGTGAAAATAATTGTATGTGCTGCAGGTCAGCATGTAACGAAAATATCGAGGGACAGTGATTCTGCACGAATACTGATATCCACAACTGCAGAGCGAATCAAATTTCCTGTTGCTTTTTTGTAGCTCTGATTGTTCTAGTACCAATGTACTCAATGGTCAGTTGCAGCAGTAACCACTGAGGAGAACATTCTTGTCAGTCTCCAGCTGCAAAACGTAAAGCAAGCTAAACTTGAAAAATGAAAATGAAAAATTCTCTGAGAAAATTTAGCAGGAGACCATAAAGTTATCTTTGAGGTTGAACTTCCTGAACAGGCTCCTTAGATGTACAATGGAAGGGGGTGATGAGTAAATAGTTACTCCCCAAAATCATTTGAGCTTCTTGGACACACTACAGTTGACACAGTTAACTAGACTGTGTGAGTTGTGATATTTATTCATACCCCCCTTTCGTTTTCCATGTAACAACCTTATACTTATACAAGTGTGAATGAAACCACCCTGCAGGATAAATATGAAGTCATTTTGGACTTGTACTAAGAACAAGGTTAGAATCAGTGGCTGAAACATGTGCTGCCTTTGACCCCATTGATCATACAATACTGCTGGATAGATTGAAGCACTGGGTGGGTCTGTCTAGCACTGCATTACTTTGGTTTGCATCATATTTGACAAACAGGAAGTCTTGTTTATCTATTGACAACTTTACATCTTCCCTCTCAGCTACCGAATGTGGGATGCCCCAGGGCTCAATACTTGTGGTCCAATATTATTCTCAATATACATGCTTATGTACATGCGCAGACATGATTCCATTCCACTGTTATGCTGATGAGACACTGTTGTATCTCCCTATCTCACCCATGGACCAGCTAAGTAGTTCTGATTGGTATCATAAAAAGTTCTTAAATGTTAGCATTTCAAATGAGTGTTTTAGCACACAATATTTCAAATACAGCACTATGGCCTTAAAAAAAATGTCAAACCTGTCTTAGTGTTCTTCTCGATATTAATCTAAGTTTTGAGCATCAAAAGGAATATAGGAATATAGCTAAAATTAGATGTTTGTTAATTCTTAGTGATGTGGAGATTATTATTCATATGATCCTTCACTTAGGTAGGATCTGCATGAAGAAATCCTTTTTATTCTTTTTGTAATAACATTTAGTTTGATTTTAATTTATTCTAATTATTGTCTGTTTTATTGTCAGCACTTTGTACTCTGTTTTGATAAGTGCTTTATAAATAAAGCTGTTATTATTTTTATAATGGCCAACTTGATTGAATAGGGGGTAGAGTACTGCTAACCCCCAGCTAGGATAGTGGTGATAATAGGATCCTTGTTAAAACTTCAACTATTTACAGAAACTTTCTTTGAACCAAAACTAATTCTAAACTATACCAACAACTTTGCTCCTTACTCGTACTGTTCTGTTTTTGCAACTACGTCACTCAACATGCCTCCAAGATCAGTCTCAAAGTAAAGCAAAAAAAGATTTCAGACATGCATTCGAACCCTAAACAAGTTTCTTCCCGTGGGAGATGGTGTCTGACTATATGTGTGAAAACATAACTCTTAAAATTGAGTTTAACTATGAACAAGACCTACAGTACGATTTAGAGTTTATACAAAGGTCTAACATTGTCTCAACAGGATGTGTGTACTTGGTTGCTTCTGTTTTGAAGAAGAGATAGTAAATTAATTCAGCTAAACTAATTCAATTTAATTCAATTTAGTTTATTGATATAGTGCCAAATCACAACAAAAGTCATCTCAAGGCTCTTTACAGTGGATGGTTTAAGGCTGAGTGAGGTTGCACGGCAATCTGTGGCTACAGCAGGCTTCTCAGTAACTTCCCTCTATGTTTGTTTAAAATGAGCTTGGACCTGCTCATTGTACATGTTTCACGTGTTTTGCTGTGTGCGGGTTTGCTAGGATTGCAGGCCGTATAAACAACAATATCTGTATGTAACCTAGAAAGTTAAAATTGATGCAGAGAGACAAAATATATCGAGCATTTTTAGTTAATATCCTAGAAAACATGGAAAATATTATAAATATTTGAATACATTATTCTTAGAATCGGTTTGGTTAAGGTTAGGGGTAGGGCAGTTTGTGACTTTAGTTAACTGCTAATCAAAGAAACATGTCCTGTCCCCTTTTCTGTATTAAATAGCAGGGGTCTAAATGATTTATGTTCAGGCACTCACTTGCCTAAATTGAATCAGAAATATTTTTGAAACTTCACTACATTTATTAACGTAGTATATGTACTTACATATTACGTCAGGGTTCTTTTCAACCCCAGCAAGTGTAAAAGGATTTAAATTGACGGCTGTTCTCTGATTGAGGATTTAGATTTGACTCTCAGATTTACAGTTTTTTAGTAGTCACTCACACCTATTTGCTAAACAGATATAAATAAGAAAACAACATGTGATCACATCCATACGTGGGTTAATGTGTAATTTCAATCTCATAATGACCCAATGAATTTCCTTTTTTGTGCTTCTTGTTCTTAGACAAGGCAGCTCTTCTTTTAATGGTGTCTCTCCATGAAAAGAGTGATAATAGAAGCCAACCAGGCCAAAAGTTGAGCAAAAAGGAGAAATGATTAAGCAACCTTATTAAAAGCAACCTTGTAGATTCAGACGCGTGATGGAGAGCACATTATGAGGCCTGATCCTTTTCAAATGACACCACGGTTTCCCGAACACGCCGAAAAACCTGATTAGGGTGACAAGCACTGAGTGATACTGCAAACCTGTTAATAACATGAAAATTAGAAGGGGCTCATGCAAAGAAAGGAGATTAATTTAGCTGGAGTCCATCTTGCGCAAATTGCGAAGTTGTGAATATGTTTTCAGATAATGAGCCTTCCTACTTGTCAGCTCACTTGTCATTTTCTGTAATTAATGTTAAGGAAGACTCCTTCCTGATGGTTCATATTACTCATGTACCAGGAAAATTTCTCCCCAGAAATAATTTACATTTATTATCATCAGTCTGTTTGTGTGGTTTATTTCACAGTGGAGTAATTTATTGCAGCACCATTTCGCTTGCCTTGATTAGTCACTCGTCAGACTGAGATGTAATTTTTTTTCTTCATATGTCTGGTTCATGGAAATTGAAAGTGTTTTCGGCTCAGCGTGGCACCTCCTCAGCTCTACCTTTTACTCCTTTTTTTTTTTCCTGTTTGCGTTCGTGCATGTTTACTTCTTCAGTCTTTGAAAAGCACATTCTGCTTTCTACGTAAAGACTAGCTGTTCTCTATTGTACTACAAATCTCAAATACACAAGGTGCAAATACAAAGATGTAAAAGTTTATGAAACACTAACAGCTGCACTGAGTTGCTAGATGGATTTTGAATAAGGTTCTTCATACAAGACAATACCTGGCAGAGAATATAATCAACGGAGGTGTATTGTACAGTAGTCAAATACGACTTTAATATAATAACACACATGTTATATCTTTGATTACTATTTCAAATAGTCGTATTTTACAGTGTATTAACTATATATACAGGATAGTAATATATGTAGAGTTAAGAATAATGAAATTACACATCTGATTTCTTTATACAGTGAAGTTTATTCCCCTGAGACCAGCCAAACAGATTCACCCCTCTGTGGTGTGACCATAACTCAAAGAAATATTCATTTAAGACAGATATTTAAATCAGCCTGGCTTAGCTACTAAGCTTTGCTTTTCTTTGTGCCAGTAAATTTATAAGCCCATGTCTTAAATGTATTATTCATCCAAGCATGTAAATAATGCATGCCTGCTTCCACAGTAAATTAACCCTTTACCTTACCAGGGATACAGGAGTCATTGTTTTGAAAGGCAATTATGTCATTTAATTAATGTTGTAATTAATACTGTAATTAGCTTAAACACCCTGCAACCGGGTGCCACTACTAAGCTGTCTTAATTAAATAGATTGAATGGTTTCATATCTTTTTGCACTGTCATGATGCAGGCTGCAGAGAAATATGCCATCATATTTGCACATTTCAGAACAACTTTTTAAAAACAAACAAGACAGAAGGAGCTCATTCGCAGATAATGTGTGTAATAAAAGGCGAAGGAAAGGTTATAAGCTTTCTGTCTTTAACAGTTGTCCTCGTAAAGGAGATACCTAGTTTTGTCCAATAATTTTTAAACTACCATTGTAAATCCTCTCTGTGTATGCGTATCCTTCTGGGTTGCATTGTGATACTCTATCACAGTGGGAGCCATTGTCTGCTAAAATTATGAAACTAAATAAATCCAGTTCCCAATGCAGCTTTCAAACTAAAGGTAAAGGAGCTGTGCAAGATCTGTGGAAGCCTGTGTTTTATTGCTGCAGTACAGCGGCGAGAGCCGGCAGACAGCTAATCCGCTAGTAGAGAGTTTTTATCCTTGCCCAAGCTGACAGTGATAGAAAGTGTTTTCCCCAAACTAGAAAAATAGTTGGGAGAGGATGAAATAGCAAAGAGGTCAGTGAATACTGAAGGATTTCCAGTCCACTCAACTCCACTGGCTGCAGGTCTGGCTTTGTATTCATGGGCTGTGAGCATCCGTACAGCTCATCTATTGTGCATGTGTATGTCAGGATCATTTTTGAAGCCAGACGCCTTGGCGCTAGCAGGAAGCAATAAGGAGGAACTCCCTGCTTGTAAAATTAATTCCCCTTAGTATGTCAGAGTGTGGCTGAAGATCCTGGGAGTTATAAGCTGCTTTAATGCACAGCATTTCTTTTTCTGTGGGGGTTGTTCGCATCATATTCTCCCTCAAGATGTATACAAATATTGAAAAGCATAAATAAGTGTAAACATTTTAAGTGGATTTGCTCTCTGTATCATAGGTGCATCGGTGGAACATGCTGGCTTTCTATTTGGCTGCAAGTGATTTTATCAATGTCATTAGACCATTCATTGAACTAAGTGAGGAATCCATCAAAAGCTGACAGGAAGCTGTAGACTAATGGCTGTTAGGCTGTAATATTCTTTAATATGAGTTTTATTTGCCTTAATTTCATCTTCTTTTACACGGGTCCCACCTGAGCATTTTCACATTAATACGGGAGCTTTACTCTCCATGTCTGGCAAAGGAGAGAAAAAAAAAAAGGCAGCTCTATGTAAACTGGAGGGAGAAGCACATTGTGTCACAATTGTGTTTCACTGCAGGGACACAAGAAACTAATTAGGATAAGTATATATTATGTCTATGGTGGCAAGCAGGACAGCAATTTGTGCACATGCAGAGCCTCTGCACCCTGTTTTTATCTCTTCATACTCCTCTGCATTTGGAGCCACCTTCATCATAAACTCCAACACTCTAAATTAAAAATAGCTCAGCGGGTTTCAATTTTGTGCTGACACAAACCTAATTTTACACCTCCTTTCAGTAGTTTTCCCTGTTCTTACACTTCATATCCTCTGAAACAATCAAGCGCGGCCCTGAAATTGCCTGAAACATAACAAAACAAATGAAATGGAAATTAATTTTTTGCAACAGGATTATATACCCGTGCGACTATTATCTTTCCCTGCTGTTTATCTGGAGCAAAAGGAGGAGATAATTTCACAATTAATGGCAGAGCATTCAGAACTCTACTGTAATCATTAGATGACACATCTTGAAGAAATGGCCCTTCATATTGCCTTACCCTGGGCTTCAATAATCTTGACCCTGGGTATTAATGGATGAGTTAATGGCCTGCAGAAATCCTTAAATTTATGCCAGGGTGAATTAAGAATAAGTAATGGATTCTGCTTTTCAAAATGTCCAGACAAGGCATTTCCGTTCAGCCTATCTGAGAAATCAAATTATCATATTATCTCTTTGAATAGGTCTTCTGAACCCATATTTCACAATATCTGATGGAAGTAGTTTTGACATTCATTACATGACTCTTGCTTTATTGTGGCTTGCTAGTACATGCTATGACAAAAGGGGATAATGATTTTCCAGCCAGCGATGAAGAGAATGGACGTGAAAAAAATAGATCAGAAATGACAAATCAAACTTTCAGTGTCCTAATGTAAATACAAATGTAATTATGGAAGTGTAAATTGGTTTGACTCTCTGGAGGGAGGCCACTACCCTTTAGCCTCTTTTCTTCACTATAAATTCTCAGAACATGCAACACTTACAACATTTAATCTTAATAATAGGCTCCGAGATGTGCCGTTAGTTTTGTTATCTTACAGTATGTATTTGTTTTAAGATGCACAGTTACAGAGTGTACAGCCACTGTAGTGTCTCAACTGAGCTGTTGAATGCTAAAAGAATGAATGACCAACATTTGAAAATGACTTTGATCCTCTTAGTTCATCATTATAGTTTATTTTATGTATTTGGACATATACAATTAAGGCTAAACCTAAAACTCAAACAAACAAGCCGTTACAGGGTAAATTCTACATCCTGGAAGATGTTCTCAACCTTTACTGGTTGATTTTAAATCATCATACATTGCTAATATACAGTATCTGTTAATGCAGTTGTCTTTTGCAAACACGCAGCCTTATACTATGCTACATTCCAATGCATTAATAACACTTGTGATGAACAATATAAATACAAATATCTATCTTTTCATTCATATTAATGGTAGTTGGACAAAACATTAACTCATACTGCAGCTCACGTTCATTAACTCGCTTTAACTTCTACTGAAACAGAAACACCTCTATTAACATTTTCCGCCCCTGCTTGCTGTTCCCTGTGGATTGAAGACACTCTTGGGGGAACCTCACGTGCAGCCTCCGCTTATGGCCAGGCTTGCGTTTTTATTGCATGATGTCATGCATGTGTCACGGCGAAGGAGAAGTTTGATGCGAGCCGTAACACTGTCGGGACGGCGTCCTGCAATGATGAAGTCATCCCTACACTTGGGTGAGACACTCTAACATATCACTTGGCTCCTCAGGTTGTACGACATCCTGTAAGTGAACCTGAGCCACCTCAACCCCAAAAACCTTCCCCACACACAAGCGCACACATACGTACCAAACTCACACGTACTCTCCTGTCAAACTGAAACACAACACTGGCAGTTATTTGGGGTTTGTTTGTAATCTTTTTGGGCGCTTTGTCAGGCAGGCACAGTGATATTAGTGTGAGTGCACAAAAGCCCCCGAGTGGTGTCACGCACAATTAATGTCCCCAGGTAGCAACTCCATTAGTCTTATGAACTCAAGTCGCAGTGGGGAATGCTAATGGTGGAGGTGCCGTAGGGCATTAGGAAGGAGTGCAGCCAAAGCTACCACTTTACCCTTCGATTTGACCAGTGTGCACCTCCATCTCACTTTAGAGCCCTACAACCAACACCCCCCAACCTCGACACTTTAGCGAGACGCGCTGTCAAGTAGCAAGCAGCCTCTGAAGAGTCTACAGGCAATGTGTGCCACTCACTCGCACAGCTGTGCGTCGTTCCTTTATAATGATCATTTATATGCCCCTGACATCTTATCCAAATGTTTGCAATTACATAACGGCGCCATGTATTGTGTCACTCAAATGGACCCCTTGAAAGTCCACATTTTCAGTTCTATGTGAAAACACCCCTATGTGGTTAATCATTGTCAGCTTTCATAAATGTTGACTTCCATCTCAGCAGCCTCAAATCCCACATGGTCACGTGACCTCCTCCACTACAGATCCCCGGCCTGACCTTGCTGGTGTAGAAACATGGAGCAGTTCATTTGATCTAACAGGCCTACAGCTGAGCTAAACCCAGCGGTGAGGCCTGCCTGCTCCCCTGCTCCATGCCCGCTGCAGCAGGGATGCATTTAGGAAGCCTGGTAGCTACCTTTACATCACAGCTCAATAGCATCATGTTGCCTCCAAACCTACATGTCAATTCCATGTCACACAGTCCACGGAGCGAAAAAAGAGGTGGAGGTGGTCTGTGATAGAGAGAGAAATGCTGGTAATTTTGGTAGAGTGAACCCACATCGCCAAGCAACCTCCATCCAGGCATGAAAAACACAAGCCTGCCATGACAGTGACTGCAAACGGAGAGAAGTCACTTTGAGCCTATTCACAGCCTTTATTACATTATCAATTACAGATTATAAATGTACTCCACACGGTCTGGTTCTCTAAGCCTTACTCCATCATGTTGTGCCGTCATCACTCAAACTGAGGCCCACACGGGAAGACCGGCAGAGCTCTCAGGTTCCTAGGCGCCTTTTCACCGTTGCTATGGAATGCAGTGGCTGTTTTATTGCTTGTGGCAGTAATTGCACTTACATTTGACGGTCTTTTGTTGAGATAAACCCCACAGCTGGCTCTCTGTTAGCTTCTGCTGCAAGCCAAAAGAGTCACAAAGCTCCTAAACATGTGACGCTCTAAAGCAATCTTTTACCTGTTGTGTACATAGTGTGAAGATTTTGATTTCTTATTGTGAATGTTTTTCTAAGCAAGTGATTAGGTAAGTCTTGTTTTTTTTTTTTTCATCCAAGCCCCTAACAACTGCATGAAAGCATCTGCTGAAGTCATTTACTAAGGATCAGAAGGCGTCCGCAGCTGTTTGAGGTCCACATCTTTGATTTCATGGCCTTCCTAAGAATGAGCCAAGCAAGTGTTCCTATTGATTTGCACATTAAATATATTAGTAATAAAACAACATCCTGCTGCAAACCAATTGTAAAATCAATAGTAATTGGAACCAAAATATTATGAGTTCTTAGTCCGCAGTCTTGTCTCTGTAAGTGACCAGTGAAATCCTGTATGTTTGCACGATAAATGCGATAAGTATTGATAACAGTGTCAAATGAATGTATGGGTGTAATTCTGAGAGGCTAAATATAAATTGAATAAACTCTGGAAAGACGGTCTATGATCGAAAAACAGGAGGCTAACAAACCAAGTCAGCGCTGAACTTGATGAACTTGTACAGAAACGCTTATCGATCCACGGAATATGAGAAAATTTGAGAAGTACATACAATTTGAAAATCCTACAAGCTCCCACTGTTTTTGAACTGATGCCATGTCCTTGTTTGATGTTATTGGTTCATAGACTCATAGGCTCAAATTTGGATCAGTAGTTTGGATCAATAGCTCTTTTCACACAGGTACCGGCGCCCCAGTTTTAGCGGGGTCATGTTTAACAGTGATGCACGTTTGCTAGTTTTGTTTTAATAATTACTCTCTGTAATCACCAAATCTGATTTAGCAGCAGATTTTAGAGGTGGTTGATATTTTTACCTCTGGATGGAGTAATTCTGCTTACATGTGGTCATTTCCCCTTGTTTCTTGTCTTTATGCTTTATTAAACTAACTGTGCTGCTTGATCTCCTCATCTAGTTCACGTTTCCCATTATTATATTCCAAGTGTGCTGTAAATATTTTTTCAATGTTAAGTTGTAACTGAGATTAACTGTGTGCTACCTGACTTGGATCTCTGGGATGAGTCTAAATTATGCATACATTTATTAGACAAATTGTGGCCTGTCAGAACCAATCTAAACATACATAGAGGAATTATCTTTAATGCTTTAGTACGCTTAACATTTCTGGTTAAGCAACTTTTTTATATATACTTTCACACAGCAGAAATGGTGCATACCAGGAAAAAAAAAGTTCCTTTGCCTGTGTAAGCAGAGATATACTTTAAATAGAAAGAACTAAGACACTGCTCCTTTTATGCTCTGGCTCTCCTCTGGTGTGGGAGCCTGTGGAGCAGGAAAACAAAGCATGAGGTGTGTCTTATTCTCCGTAGAGTGCCCTGGGGCCACAGAGTGAGCTTGCTGCCATCCTGGAGGCTTTGAGTGCTTTATAACAGTGTACACAAAGGACCAGCTTCCCACAGCCCAGTCATTAACAAGTGGGCAGCAGTGAAGGCAAAGTCGGAGAGGGGCCTTCCAGTGTCCTGCCACCACACCTGCTTCCACATTCACAGAGCCAGGCTGGCCCAGCATGAAGGATGACTTGTAGTGTGCTGAACTCCAGGGAAAGCAAGCCGGCTCTCCTGTCTTGTTTGTTTGATAATTCAAGAGTTTCTGACAATAGTCTACAGCTCAGAACCACATAACCACTGAATTCAGCACCTTTGTCATCATTAATCCCATCAGAAAAGCAAACAGGGGACTTTAACAAGGACTGTTTGAGACTTTGGAATATCTAAATTCAGTAAGGACATTTCAGGATTTAAAATCAAATCATAAAACAAAAACATACAAAGGCTAAATAATGAACACATATCATCCCTTTTAGATATTATAACAATGCTCAGTGACTATTTCTATATTTTCCGACTCATTTTCTACATACTGAGTCAAGAATAAATTGATTAGGTTCATAAGGCAACTATTATTTTTAGGCATACTGCAGTGAGGTATGTGGGGCCACAAGTAATGAAGGATTAAAGCTTATGTAACAAATGGAGAATATGTCTCCATTCTGTTCAACACTGTGTCTCAGTTGCGCAGATGCAAAAATACATCCATAGTTATACTCACAGGCGAAGAGAGACTGAGACTGATATTTATTAATATATATTTAACAAGCCCCATCCAGTGGCTCTGCATTATATTTTTCTCAATGGCATTGTAGGAAGTCATACATTGAAGTCGTGAAATACAACAAAACGGTTGTAAAAAATAAAGAAAAATCTAAATTTTTCTTCAGAATACAGGGGAACTGAAGGACAACATTCACTTTTGATTGTTCTGGATCAAAATCCCAAACCTGATCTTCAGGCAGGTGTACAAGGTCAGCGGACACAGACCCATCACAGACTGAGCTGGACTCAGATTTGATGGATGTCAGTTGAGACTGCTAGAATTCAAGTCAAAGCTGATATGTGGCATTTACTTACAGAGACTGCTCGCCAACAAGTCACAGTGTTATGTAAATAGCACACCTGTCCACTCGCTGATGTGCCTGGCTTTAAGAAAAATCTGTCTTTTAGTGCTGCGCTATTGGAACATAACATTTTCTACCATCTGTGAAAATCTTCAGTAAGGGACTGTATGAAAATCACTGGGGTGGGGAGGGGGGGGCCGGAAGCTTATGTTTCACTTTTTAAAATAGCAATGCCCTTCTCGCCATGGATATTATCTTTGGACGTTTAAATCTTAACATCTGAACAGAGGAATGTTTTTCATTAGATTGAAAAATCAATTGAACAATTAAAACAATGCAGAAAAGTATTGGCACTTGATATATGAATAACCTCATTTAAATTAGTTTTTTCTTAATGTACAGAGGAACACTGCAGTCATTAATAAGTGTACCAGTTAGCCAAAGATCAATTTGTGTTTGAAGCCCCAATACATAAAACAAATATTTGACTGTTACTGAATTTGTAAACTGCACAGTTACGGGGCATTAACATTAACATTAAAATTAATTGACAATAAAGAGAAGATATTACTCATCTTACAGCTTACTCATTACAGAATACATAACACAGTAAAACAAACAGAGAAACACCAAGAAAAGTGCATACAAATGTCATTCCCTTAACTCTCAGCCTCTTTCCCTCCAAATAATTTTCCAACAATCCCTAACTATTTGCATAAATTCATTTTTCACCTTTATCTGTTGTAAAATCTCTCTTCACTATCTTGCAGCTGATCATCTGACAGTCACTCTTAGTGCATCAGAGGACAACTTCCCATCAGTTAGTCAGCCCTTCCAGTACCCGCGATAGCACTTATGATTGACATACTGTTTAATGACCTACAACCTGTAGTGGCACTGCTCGATTTCATCCCTGCTCTGTATAGCTGTAATAATGTCTATTAGCATCCCACTATGGCATTGACAAAGACAAATGTTGTCATTCCCCATCATACTCACATTCAGAAAGACTGAAATACAACCACTCTAACGTTCCTCACCAGGTTCATCTCCTCTTTGAGGAACAGTAAAATCTGAACAGAAAAAAAAAAAAAAAAAGCTGAAATGATGGCGATAGATCACAAGACCATCAATTTCATATCGCGTCCCTCCACAACCAAGCCAGCAAGAGAAATTTAAATTGTTAATATTGTGTAATAATCTGCAGCACAGACATGGGATAGCAGATAAAATAAGAATGGACTTTTTACTTTTCTAACCAGTGGAGCTGTATTGGCTTTACTCCATAAACAATGAGCTCTCTTTGCTGTAATGGCTCTTAGGTGCCCCACTTGTGTCTCTCTAATTACTTTGGTTTCATCAGGTCCTGCAGAAATGTGGTGAAGAGGAAAATCCATACTCGATAACAATGAAAAATTCATATTGTTGTTCTTTTTCCTCATCCCTCTCTGTCTCTCTTTCTTTCTCCCCGCTGCTCTCACTCACTCATACCCCGCTCTCTCTTATTCTGTGATATATTTAAATGTTAATAACCATTCATTCCTGACATCCTATCTACCAAGCCCCAAGTTTAACAGGAAATCTATTTAATCTGAAGAATCTCATTACACGATCATGGCAGCAGCTAAAGCCCTGACTATTGTCGATAGATGGGAGGTAGGAGGGGGGAGAGAGAGAGAGAGAGAGAGAGAAAAAAAGGAACAGGCGTGCGGAGAAAGAAGATGATGCACAGAAAAAAATGAATTCAGGAATGGATATTTAATTTAATCATTGTGCATGAAGCAACATAAAGGAGGCATAAAGAGTCTTGCTTCTTCCTTCATTTGAGAAGATAACGATTAAATGTTTTCTATTGTGTTGTACAGCTGAACGGTTTAATCATTCCCAGACTCGTACAGAGGAGGCATAATAAAAAAAAAAGAAAAACATCACACCCTATAGTGCATTTGACAGTATTCTAAATATTAACTTCTTTTAAGGCCATTAAAAGATTATCACTGATTTAACAAAATGCCTGTTCAGAGCATTAGCCACAGACGGTTCCCCAAACCCCTCAGAACACCATTCTCTGAGCTTCTATTATCTCATCCACCCAGTGCTATTTAATTTCATTTCCATGAATATGCAATGAATTTAATTTTGAACACTATTTTCATCTGCTCATGTAATCACAAAAAATGCCAGTGTAATTAGTTTCTAATTACTTGGTGTAATTGTTGTAGTAATCATTTTAATTACCCAAATGCAGCGACATTAGATGCTAAAAGGAAAATAATCTGCTTGTACCTCCTACTGTGTCCCTCACTCTCCAGAGTTTGATATCTAGATTTTGACATGGGCTGCTTCACAGCCAAAGACAGAGGCAACAGAGGGCTGCTGTGTGTGGATGTTTTAAAGCACATGATCAGGAAGGCATGTACTGTATAGGAGCGAATGTGAGGTAGAGAGGGAGGGAGACACAGAGGCAGACAGACGGGACCAGACTTACATTGTAGCATCTCTGCAATCTGCTCTGTGGAAATTTGCATGCCCCGAAAAGCCATTAAGTTAAAATATACAGTTATTGTACCTTTCTGGGACCGGCGCCATACAAATGCTTATTGCATGTGCTTATAGCTCAGTCTACCAGATGGTAAATCATGAAATTTTATGAAATTATTGCACCAGTGAGGTGTTTTGAAAAGGAGCAGCTGTGAGGGAGATGGGACATTATAAACACTCACAGGTGTTCTGTCTTTCCCCACCGCCAGCCACAACATAAAAAATTAAATTATAAACAAACCAGCAAATGTTGTAATCTCCTTCACAGATACACTACTTACAGGAGAAATTGCCTAAACTAAGCAAAGAATTTAATTTTAATTTGCATAAAATATTTATTGTGGATAAGGAATTTCATAGCGGGGCTGGCTCATCTGCCAAGTTTGGAAATTGCCAAAATGTACATTCCACTAGCATCTCAGTGCCATGGATGAAGATCCATTAGGGAAGGCTCTAATGGGCACTTCACCCAAGCACATATGGGCAAGTACAGCTAATAAGAGGGAGCTGGTCAGTGCCAAACACCACAACAAGCTTGTGTTTCTCATTAAGATTTTATTCCTTCCTTAGTATTTAATTAGCCAATCTAGCAAAGGGACCAAAGAAGATAGTTTCACATTCACTATGTTGCCACCTTCCAAGTCTCCAAGATGTAAACTGGAGGTCTCCTGCTCCCTGGCTTACAAGGAGTGTATCACAGGAGTACTTGTTGCATGCAGTGGAGTCAAATTCTCTGCAGACACCCAGCGACTTTGAGGTACAATGTGCAGGCTTCTCTCGAATCGGCTCATTGCCAACGTTCAGATCCATCTTCACCCAGTGTTCAACTGGGATTTGATGCAAATATCAGTACGGCCTCAGTAGCCATACATACTCAATAAACTTTTTCAGTTTAATGCACTAGCACAAAAGTTTTATTTCTGCCAAACATTTTAAAGAAATATAACATTTAGTTTATTTCCCTGACACATGTTTTGCCTGCTATTAAAACAACTTAATGAAGCTGCTTGTGGTAGTTTCATATTAATGTAACGTTTTTATTTTTCTATTGGCAAAAAGCTAATAAGTAATATTTTAACAGTCATTACTATGTTACGGTAACAGACAGGAAAGCAGTTCTCAGCAGGACTCAACTGATGACAATGTGGTTACATGGCGTGTGCTGGAACCATTTGGCTACCGAGGGACACCTAACACTTGTCTCATTAAAGCATGTGGTGGTGCTGAAGACAAAAGTAAAGCAACTCTCAAAGTATCTAATTGTAGTCGCAAACAGTCATCCACATCTGTGCTCTGCATCACTTGGAGTAGTTTGGGGTTATTTCACCATCATTTACCCACTGAATATTTTTCACAGACATGTATTTATTGTGTATGACAGGGCCTGTAACATATTCAAATGAGATGCATGTGTAGTCTTTCTTTGAAAATGGGCTGGTGTCTGGACACAGAGTTGTGCTGCAAGGATATCTGGGATAGTCATGCATATTCAAATCCACTGCTGGACATAGCTGCCCTAAATAGGCGAAGAGCGTGCAGCACTCAAGGGTGGTTTTTTTTTCCATGTGTTTTTTTCCCTTCTACTTCTTTCGAGCACCTCCAGCACATACTGATCAAGGCCCTTCCAGGCTTTTATTTCACATTAGCTGTAGACCCTGCACGCCCCTTGTACCCATTAACATCACAGTTGAATAGAGCAGTGCAGGAAAATCAAGAAAGCCAAGTGATTGAGCAACTTAAATGGCAACGATGCTATCTATCTATCTATCTATCTATCTATCTATCTATCTATCTATCTATCTATCTATCTATCTATCTATCTATCTATCTATCCTTACTTTCTCCTTAGCTCATGTTATTATTACTCTAGCTGCTCCAGGCTCCAGGTTGCCTAACAATACAGTGTAATGGTGCCTCCACACATTCAGATTCAAAGTAACTAGCACTAGCTGGTCCCTAGAGATTCAGTAGATCTGGGAGTGTGTTGTATTGCTTTTACGCTTTAGTTTGCTCTGACTGGACTGTTGTTTTTTGCCACCGCCAAACACAACAACAATGGAGGAGATTTGTTTGCACAAATTGTTCTTATTTCTTTCTGTCATGTGATGCGTTCAAGACACATTGTTAACACCTTCGATATCAGGACAATAATATCAGCCTTTCTCCAGTTTGAATAAAGTTAAGCATCCCTTTACTTCAGTTTCCACTGGTTTTAAGAAAATTGTCTTTGGTTCTTGTCTGACTGCCTGGAACTTAATTTTCAGGAGGGAGTGTTGCTCTTTCACAGTGAATGGAAGAACGCCCTGGAAGTACTGTAGGGGTCATGGTAACCTGGGTGCACAGATGACCTATATGGGTTTTTCCGGGGGAGAAGTGTCTCATCTATCTTGCTATGTTTGTTTGTTTTCAGCAACATTTCCCTCACGGGTATTTGCACCATTTCACTGATATCTGATTAAATTGGGGGATGAAAAACAAAACACAGATTAAAACTGTCATCTTGAGTAAAACCAGGAGTTTAACAAGGTCTTACACTCAATGATAACTCCATGTGAACCCAACCCAACTCCAGACGTATTGTTAATTTAATTGCAACCACATTATTTTACTCCTGAGAGGATAAGCAAGGACACAATTATTCTCTAAACAAACAAGTTGCAATGATGTATAGAATAAAAGGGTGTGCTGCTGATCCTTTAGGAAGGGAAAAGCACATTATTGGCATTTTGTTTATGAGGCTTTAAAATGGAGCAGCTCCTCACACCACCAAACAAAACCTCTCACCAAGAGAATCTCATTATAACTCGTAATGACAAATTCACCCTTTGCAATTATTTGCTGCCATTTCAGGACGCTATCTTGAGGAGAGAGGATTCAGTTTGTGCACAGCTGGACATAAACGTGGTGAGGTAATGCACTAAGCCAGGCCAGTCACATATTTTCTGATGGCAACATTACTTACAATTGAAATGCTGTACCTAGGACATCAGTGCTGTCCTAGAGACCACTTTCCAACTTTGCATTGCACTTGTGATGAATTGCTACAGCACAGTACAACCTCCTTTACATTACAAATGCCTTAAAAAATAGCACCGGTGGAACATGGTAAAGGCAAATGCAGAGTATGGTAATCAAATGTGCGCGCAAATTACCCCAAACTCATCAACAAGAGCTTTTAATGAAATAACATCCTTAAATTAACACTGAGAGAGTGAAAAGTGAGCAATGGCTTTTCAGGGTAGTTTGAATTTTTAATTGCCTGTCGGGAGAATATTAGATAAAGCTTGATTAGAAATAAATTGAAAATCTCTGCTGAATGCATCAACTGATAGACGCACTAAAGGAGACAGGCAGGGAAGGCAGGACATCCATTAAAAAAGTTGATTCATTTACTAGATATTAGTGTTAATATATATATACAGTATATATATAATATAATACATTCACATGTGCATGACAGTCACACTGTATTTGTTCTATTTGCTCGCTAATGTATTGTATCTGTGGTTGCTTTTCATGCACTCTTAATAATCTAAAACTAATATGTGGGTTCTGATGTTCGCAGTAGCCTGCAGCCAGTTTCTTAATGCCTAAAGTTCAGTGCTGTTGTAACCTGATGATTTTGATGACAGTTTCACTGGTCCTCTGCTGACTGCCAGTACATGTTGCTCTCTTGTGCAGGTCTCTGACCTTTGACTTTTCATTCTGATTTATCCCGCATGTCTGTAGTCATCATTGCTTCCTGGACACTGCTAATACCTAATTAAACCTAAAGGTCTACAATATGAATCAGACTGAGGATAATATCTGAACTCCAGTTATGTCATTTCCACCTCTGCCTCATGTGAATTTAGTGCTTTTATTTAATGGCCAATATAAATTCATCAGATGTATATGTTAAATCATATTCTATTAACTCCACTGAGCATACATGTAACAACAACTTGACATAATCTCTGTCTTACTTTGTGCGAGTATTCATTTTTTTAACCTAATGAGAGGACATTTCTCTCAGGATAAGACTGATCACTTTCTGTATTTTTACTATTTTCAAAATTCCCAAACAGGGACTAAAACCGACAATGAATTGTTTCTTATCACAAGTCAGTGAGTACAATAACAAAGTATAAAGATCGGTAACACTTTGGTCAAACAAACTTGATGTTGTACAGCTAAAGATGGGAACATCTTATTGATATGTTCAACATCAATGCTTTTGCAAATCGCCACGTGTTAATTGTCAGCAAATTCTTATAATGTTAATAGAAAAACGATGTAGTGGCAGTTTATTTTTGCAGTTTATATAAAAACAGGGAATTTCTGCTTAATCAAATACAGATGAAAAAGTAACTGCTGTGTGATTTCCACTTGCATTGCTAGCTGATTGTTAATAGATTTATAAAGGTGTCTACAAGAGATAATAAAAAGTAAAATATTGCTTTAAAGGACAAATTCCTCCCGGGGTCATCTTTGTAATGATTATTTTCAATAAAAGAGCAGCAGTGAGGGAGACCATCTATATGAAATAACTACTTCCAGATAACAGAGGCCATCACAGTGACAGGCGGGTCAAGAGGTCGGCAGACTGCAGAGCATGTGCAGTGGGCTGTGTGAAATAAAGGACACAGGGGACAGTGAGCTCGACTCATCTGACCAGCCTCAAAATATAGGCTGTTCTTTACTCACAGCACAGTAAACAGTATAAACAAACCTGAGAGGAAAATATCTTCACACTGTGTTTCAGTGGGTTCAACATGGCATCGACACAGTTCTCAGTTAAGGGTTGGAAACAATGCCTCTACAGTAGTGCACCTGGTTTTCACAGTTAGCAACAATGGTGCAAGGGAAGGCACCAGATTCACAGCCATCTGAAGCTGGTCTAGGAAGTCTACAGCAAGGAAGCAAGTGTTTCATTTATTTGGCTCACTCTGGGTATGCTGTTTATTGTTTGTTTTCCATCTATATTGAATTCTGCCTGCATCCGGAAAGCCAGGGAAAAAAAAAAGCTACAAGAAATTTAACTGCTTATTTAATCCTGAACATCACAACAGTTTTGCGAACAGAAGCCGCGCTGAGCACGAGCATGTGCGGAGAGAAAAAGAGATCTATTGTTGAAATGTGTCCGTGTTGTTTCATATATCATTGATTAGACAAAATAAAAAAGCCATAACATTGGGTCAGGAGAACACAGGGCACGGGTGCTGACATTCTATCACAGCAGACACATATTGACCGGTGCTCTGAAAGTAGTCATTCACTCATCAGTGTGAGGCAGGCTGATTGAGTTGCCAGCATCCACTAAATGAGGCCTCCATCCGCTGTGGGTCGAAATGAACTGCAATCTTTTCAGACCTTGTTGCAGCCAAGAGACCAAATGAGCTTTAGTGTGTGTGTGTGTACGCGAGAGAGAGAGAGAGAGAGATGGAGAGAAGAAGAAAGAGGGAGAGGTTTAAAACCCAGGAGAATTTCAAATAAGTTTACTGAAAAAGAAAAGGGAGAGAGAGAGAGCAAGACGGACGACGTCTGAGTCAGGATGTGTATTGTTTTAACTGTACTGTGCTCCCTTTGAGATCATACGGATTACTCTTGAACCTGCGTCGCTCTCTAATCAAACAATACATCTTGGCATTTCTCCTCCGCATCCTAACACTCGGTTTTTAACTTGAACTCTCCTGGTATTGCAAAGACAGAAAGCATGCAGTTAATTATGGCTAATGAAAGCTTGTTTGAGCAGAAGGGGAGGGGTGTACATTAGGGGAGAGAGAGTCAAGCGGCTTGAACCAGAGGGTTCCACGCACAATTTGTTTGAACCTGGGTCCTCCTCACTCTCTGCATGCTAATTTACCTTGGGGCTGCACCGCCTGTTTTTAAATATCGTTAATTGACTTAAGAGCTCATCAACGTGCTTCGTCTTCATTAGGTTAATGAAAAGGCCCAGTGTTTATTTTTCGTAACAGATTGTGGCAATGACATAATCTAATCGGTTACTTCCACTTCCTGAAGGATTGAGTCCTTCTGATCTGAGCTGTTGGAGCCGTTCAGATGTTGTATGTTTGTGGGTGTCTGTCTCTGACAAAGCAGAGACGGGGGAGGAATTAGAATAAACACATTTAGCCCATGGCATGAATCTATGTTGCCCTTCTTCTAATCGACAGTGTGAACTAACAAGAACGTAATGGTAGTTTTGATGTGTGGGTTGTCGGGGAAGGGCTGGGTGAAAAAGAGGGGACAGCCTCTGAAAATGGGAGGATTCCAGATTTGTCTCTGTAATCCTAATGGGTTGAAATAAATCAGCCATGGTGGAACGTCCATGACCCATGTCATTATCGAGAGGGGCCTTGTGAGATTCTGAGCAGAAAAAGTTAAATATTTCCTACAATGCAAGGGTCACATCTGTACTAGAAGTGTGGACTGCCATGATTCACTGTGTCATATTTATTTTGACGATGTGAGTAAATTGTTTCAGTGTGTCTCAGGTTTTCTCTCAGGCTCGTGCTGTATACATTTCAACCCTATCATAAAACCTATCATAAAATGAAATCCTACCCCATTTCTGCATTTTATATTTTTTGAGCAGTAGCCATATAGTGTTTACATTCTGCACTTCTCTCTCTAAATAATAGTTTTCATTGTATTAGATACATTAAACCACATCCACCAGTAACCAGGGGACATTTTAAGGAATACGACTAAGGTAATAAACTCTAGTTTAGTGTGGCAACAGTCAATACAAGGGCAAAGATTAAAGATACGCCTCCAAATTCGTGTCTGCTGCACTGAAGTCAGACATACTTCACTACTTATATTAGTCTGTTTGTTAGCAGTGTTGGGGAGTTGTGAACCACAAGTATTATAGCATAGTATAGTATAGTAAAGAGTAGTTTAAGTAGATTTAGCAGTTAACTACTGATCAACACTTGTTTTGTTTTGGACGGGATTAGGTCTAGTAGAAATTAAGGAAACTCAACCATCTGCTCACCTATGAAGAAAAACACTTGCTTGTACTGTTTGATATTGTGAATCTGAATAAAACCAAAGTTCATTGTCAGTTGTTACTTATAATTGTTGATTAATACTATTTATTAAGTTACCTGGCTGACGCCACCCCCTGGTCTCGCATTCCTTCTTCCTCGAATAGTGAGGTATTTTATTTTTTATAATCTGTGAACAAGCAGACACATAACTTTCTTCATCAACATGATAAACACAAGGAGGTCTTCCTAAGAAACTACAGCTGGGATTCAAACCCCAGTCTTCCACATGGTAGGAAGTGATCTTACCACCACTCTATCCAGCCACCTACAGCCCAACACCATCCTCTGGCCTTCTCTTTGTAATGACAAAGAGCCGAAGATTTAAATGCAATGCTGTAATTTAACCTCTGACCTCCCTGATGACACACTGTATTAGCTGACCTTAAGTGGTGAGCTCTGGCTGATGCAAACATCCAAAGCCAGGAGGAGCACACATTAGTAAGTTTATCTGAGCTGCTGTAACACTTTGGTAAAGTGTGCTGACCTGCCTCCTGAGGACAGTAACATTTGACACCATCTCTAGTGGTGTGGCCCATAAAGAGCGACACGGTGGTAAAATGAATCACTCCCCTGACCCTCGATGTACCACACCCCCACCCACCCTTCACTTGCTGCTTACTGTCTGAGCCATGTGGCCATCAGAGGGCTGCAAAAGCTCATCAGTGAGAACTTGAGAATCCTCCTAGGAGCTGTTCTGGGTCAGCTTGGCCTCTCCGTGCCATAAACTGCTCCCATCACCGTCAGGTTCATCACTAACTGTTTCCCCCACACTTTTGCTAACTGTCCATCCTTGCACTCATTCCCTTCCTATAGCACCCAATAGCAGACATTTCCAATAAATCATTTGACCCCTCCCCTCGCCTCTTGTCTAGAATCCCTGTCTGTCCCCGACTTGGCCTGAGATGATGTGTTCTGCTGAAGTCACTTAAATAAAAAGATCGCAGTGGGAGACATAATGTGTTAAAGTAATAAGATGGTCTTGGGCGGGTCACGGCCCCTTTCCCTGCTCCAGTGCTCCTGTGGAGGCTTTTTGAGTTAATGGGCTGTGGTCAGTGCACTGGTGAGCCATAAAGGCTGCCCTCCGAAACTACAGACCTATTCAGAACAGGGGATCCTCCAAAAGCCACTAACCGGCCCATCTAGATAACAGCACACCCAGCACTATTTCCACAGTGCAGCTGACACTCCCAGGACCTGTAAATCTCTTGTATTTATCATCTTCTCTTGTACCTCTCCCCCCTGACTGCCATCCTTACACAACTGTCCTTCAGTGTCAGCTGCTAGCTGGATTTCACAGTTTGTCTGGTGAAATACAGGGACATGAGTGTCTTTCCCAGCACTTTTTTCCAACTTGTCTAAATGTGCTCGTTCTGAATTGACCTGGATCCAAGCCATGCATAATCCCCTTTTCCATTTGAATCTTACAATAATAAATAAAGTCACTATGTTTGCTAATTAATTAAAATGGAAGTATTATGATTGGAAAGCTATAACAAATTATCCCATTGCATTCCAACAACAGGTTATTTTTGTGATGGCTAGTTTGACTTCACTGGGTGTGCGAGCTTGCTGAACGGAGAGAGTGACCGTTAATGAATGTAGCTCCGGGGATTAATGAGAAGAAGCAGGGGACGTGTCATGGAGAAGTGTTCTGGCATCGTGACGACGACACCGCAGCCCCCATCCTCATCTCCACTTACAGTGATTACATGTGAGCCCCTGTCATATGCTATAAGTGGTTTTATGAAATTGTATTAAATGCTATTGTTTATGCTTCACTTTTTACTTCCTCATTGGTTTTCCACTGTTTTTGTTGTTGCCCACCCTTAATGCGCTTCATTTGAGTCTCACTTCAGGTTTCATCATCAAGGCGTTAGCATGTCAAGTTAAATTAACCAATTTTTCCTCATGCAAGATTTGTTGAAACTCACATAGTTTAGCCCCATGAATCCCTTTGCTTGTAAATGATTAATTTGCATGGTTCTCTATCAGTATCAACAGCAGAGCAATGACTCGCTTTAGTAATGCATCTGCTGAAGCAGGTGGATTTACTGCTGCTAAAAACTTACTACTACTACATTTTCTGTTCATTTAAACTTTGCTCACTGGAGACAGGCTTTAGAGCAGAGGGAAAGGATTTACGTACACCAATAATCCTGAAAACACTGTTTTGGTTTTTCGCCTTGTACTTTACTGTTCTGATTCCCTCTCTTTGCTCACATTGAATTGAATTTGATCCTGCAGCAGGCAGCTATTTTCAGCAAAAAGCACTAAAAACTGTATAGTACTTAGCCAGCAGCCAACAACGTGATAGTAATTTGAAGATAAATGGTCTGATCTTTTTCTTCTGGAGTTGGTGGGGACCAAAACAGAGCTAAAACAAAATCATTATTGGCACAGAAGCACACCTCCACTGGGATATATAATAGTGATGTTATGATCATCTACCTATCTGGTTGTTGTGTATTTACAACTTTTTCCATTTGTAAATGGTGTATAATATGTTATTCTACTAAATTTAATGTTGATGCATCTAATGTACCGTGTAATGCGACTTAAACAAATACAGGTTAGAATTTCTGAAGTGAACAGAATCATATTGTTATTTTCTAAATAAAAAAATCAACACACAGCATTTAACTGTTCTCCTTTTTTGTTTCAGACCTACTGTTTTAGAATTTCATGGCCCACCTATGAGAATAATTCACCCAGCTAGAAACTTTCGTCTGGTGCTGGTCCTGAATGTAATGTTGCTCAATAACTTTAAAGGTGAAAATATGTCAGTGTTGTGTTAACAGCTTGTTTGCTGCTGCCTCCAAGTGGACTAAAAATCCATTATTGCAGGGTTCAGGTTCATTCATACCATCTCATGCTATCAAATACATCAAGCTGATCAAAAAATCAATAACTGATATTTACTGAGGTCAATCGTCTTGTATCAGCAGGGCCACTGACCCGATACAAACCTTTACTTTTTAAACACAAATGCTCTTTTCCCCTCTGTATTTCACTGTGTTTACATGCGCTTGTTTTTACCCATTTTCCTCTCACTTCTCTCCCCTCCCTCCCTGTGCAACATATAGACACATGCAGACGCAGAGAAAGGAGCCCACTAGTCAGACAAACTGCCTTCCCCTACCATGGCTATAATAACCTCCTGGTGTTGGAGTAGACTCTCTGAGAGATATCCTTGAGTCTCACCTCCATCTCTCTAACAGGTCACGCCGAGATCCAAGAGATAGTGAGCTATAGTTAAGGTCCAGATCTGCTATCTAGACGTGAATGATGGAGGAAACCATGTGGCGACATGTTTATTGTCACCCAGATGGTCCACAATGCAGTGGCTTGCCGAGCCACATCCGTCCCTAATATAATTCATGGGGTGGCACCATTGTGGGGTGACTGATAAGGCCTTCACTTTGCCCTGCACTGGTCACTTGTCTCAAGGAGACTCCAAAGAAACTTCACTCTGTACAAATGGTGGCCAAAATATCTAATCCCACCAAGGGTTGCACTTTAGTGCTAAAACTTGTAGCGAGGTTACAGGGCTGAGAAAGGCCATTTATAATAGGAGAATTCTCTCTTTACCGTTTGGCCCTTTGGAAGAATTCTTATTTAGAGGGAGAAAAGGGTTTTTTTTTTTGGGGGGAGAAAACAGTGCAGGAAAGTAGACTATATGAGCGAGACTAGAATAACTCACCCTGCAAGCCCACCCAAAGAGGCACTCTTTGTCATCTCAGTCATCACACAAAATTTTCCTTGGCATGTCAAAACATTTTGACACATCCAACTTAAAGAATTTCATTCTGAAGTAAAAAGCTGAGAAAATGTTATTCTTACTAATGATTAAATTGTGGTGTGTTTGGTGGCCTTTGGATAGCAAAGGACACCATCAAACACGCATTTCAGCGTGGGGAGGTTAAATGGAACCAAATGCACAGTTGCCCCAGAAGAGAACAATATGGTCACTGATGGGTGAGATCAGAGGAGATCAGCTCGCTGCTGCGGTGACTCCTCAAATCTGTTTCCCATCAAGCCATTGTGGTTCCCATTCTCCAGAGAAATTTTCTCTGACAAGGAAAATGTGCGTAACTGCATAAAGATATTTAGAAATCTGTTCACCATTATCATTGCCTGTTATCATTCTGTGACAAGACTCATAAATGCTGTTATTCCACATTGTTCATGCTCACAGATCTACATCTTCATTATATTGTAATTTTGCAGCGCTCAAATTTACTCTGCACATTGTAGAATTTCCACCATTGCCTCACTTTCTTCTGCCCATAAAATATTATGAGTATAAAAATATTGTGTGTTTTTATTTGGTTTTCTAGCATTTGACAACTCTTCACTGCCTTGATGTTTTGATTTTCTTGACTGATTTTCGCATATTAGTGTTATTTTAAAAACATTCTCATGATAACATACAAAACCTTAAATATAAAACACAGATCACCTCAAATCACATTGCCAATTTTTGTTTAAATAAAGATTTAATTGTTATCTAATTATGTGAAAGTTCAGCTGCAGATATCTTCAAGTTTAAATGAATCCTGCAGGTATATACAGTAAAGACTCATGTACAGTCTGCCTGGAGGAATCATTGTCAGCTACAGATACCGTGTGTCTGTGTGTCTGAAGCCCTCCCCAGACAACTCATATACAGTATTTTACATAATAAATATTAATATGCTCACTGTCTTTTCTTCATCACCTTTTTCACCCTTTCAGCCTCACCTTTTGTTTGTTTTGAAGCTATTGCTGCGTTAACAAAATACACAAATACAACAACAAAACATACGGGAAAAAAACAACAACACCCGTATGATGCAATGCACTGCAATACAGAAGTCCTGCAATGAATACTTCCCTACTAAATAGCTGTTTGTGCACTGACTTGACTCCATGAATAGATTTTATATTTTGTGATGTGATTGTTTACTTCATATTGAGAAGTTGTGTTAATATTTAGCATAAGGGAAGAGCAAAACCATCTAATGCAGCCGGCCCAATAGAAGTCAATGCTTAGCACTTGCATGTTAAACTTCTCCAGCGCCGTAGTGTCTCGGTGACAGATTGGTTGCAGGCTGGGTACCTTTACTACATAAAATAACTTAAGGACAAAACCCCCTCTCTTCCTCCATATTTCCTGTCTGCCTCCTTACTAGCAGCATCAAATAATGGCAAAAATGCCACAGAAAATATTTTTCAAAAATAAAAAATAATAATAATTTTACCAGTGTTGCTAGTTGGAAAAATGTTGTGCACTCACTGATAGAAATAAATTTAGTTTGGTACAAAACATGCTGCCCTAATGACAGCATAAGGAGTTTAGAAATTTTAATGAAGGGCTATCAGAGGTTTTAGTAGTTGACATTGTGCTAGAAGTGTAATGACTCCAAACTCTGTGTGTTATAATCAGTGCTAAATTATTTTTTTGTCTGAAATGAGAATGTAAACAAACTTAGATGTAAAAGTATTTAATGCTAACTTATTGTTACCGGATATAACACTCACTATATGAAAGATGAGAGCTGGTAGACAATACAAATGTATTTACACAAACAAAAAACGCGTTCATACACTGAAAATTCTACGAGCATTCATAAGTGGACTTCCAAGCTACAAAAGCAGCCAGGGCTTATTTTTCAGCAAGACCAATAGTTGGAGTTCTGCCTATCGAAGCAGCATCTTTATTCAGATGGAAAATGAATCCTCAAGGAACATGGCCAGGCGCTTTATTGTGTATGCAGTGTGTGGCCAGGTTCAAATTGGCAATCAATTATCCAATTAAGACTGACAGAAATGCACATCAGGAATTCCAGCCCATCAGTCCAAGCTTCTGATTGGAACACGATTAGAGGGACTTAATTAAACCCTAGGTGCTGGATGTTTAAACATCATTTGTGTGGTGTCGGAGAGCTTGGAAAATATAAATCTGGACTCTGGATTCTCCACTCTTTTCCCAGTTACAGGCCAGAGAAGACATGAAAACCTGTAAAACATGTCTCATCCTATAGGGCTTTTGTATGTGGCTGTTCAGAGAGGTACATGGAAAAAGCCTGGGATTAAAAGGAATGCCCTTGGGAAGAGCAGAAGTAAGAGATAAATATTTGGGAAAATTGTCCCGTACACTACAATAACAACAGTGACCATGATATTGTGCTACATTCGTCTTAAAGCCATTCCCACAGTTTAGCAGATTGTGAATAATTCAAGGACATACCATACCATGGAGAGCCATATATGTGTGATGTGTAGAATGAAATGCAGCTTGCTTCTCAGATTGTTAGGGGTATTTTCTTACTTGGCCAACCTCTCCTTCTCCTGTGTGGTTGTTTAGTGCCTATATTGATTTCCGAGCTGTTTCTTCCTTCTGTGTCAGACAGTGTGAAATGGAAGGCACTGCATTTTAATATTGGGTTGTGAATTAATCATTTTTTCCTGATAGCAAAGCTCAGTTCTGTCCCTGTAGGAGAACACCTTATCACAGCAAATAGGATTCAAAGAGAGAGGAGCAGTGTAATCCACAGCTAATTGGATGAAATGGCTGTGCTCTCTCCCTCCTTCCAGGGGCTAGCGTCCATGCAGCCCCCTCCACAGGGATCTTGAAGCCACCGAAGAGGTTATTACAGTTTGTCCTGAGGGAGCATTAATACCTTAGCCCTTGTTCAGACATGCAAATAATCTAATTCAAGGTCTAGCTAATTAACAACTTAGCTACAGTAAAGATAAAGGGCCTCAATAATAAGCCTGAGCTTTTTGTGGGAGGGCAATGTACCACCTACCTCAGATACACCAATGTCACAAAAACAAAGGGTCTGCACTTAGAAATTAGCAAACAACCTTGTACTATAATGAAAAAGAGAGCTTTAAGCAAATTGGACAACAATTAATACGGAAGGCTGATGTGAAATTGGTCATTTTAGAGACTATGTAAAAATGGTTAAGGGGGCGTTGTCAAATTTCTTGGATGAGAAGGGGAGAGAATTATTTTTTCTTCTTCTATTATCTTTTCAGTTTGTCATTTTTCACTCTGCAATACTCAAAAAAGTCTAAACATGCCATTTAACATTTGGTAAAGAGGCAATATCACTATGTTGTGTTTCTCATTAAATAAAAATTATTGTTGCACCAACATGCAACAGCCAACTGAATAAACAGAGTTCCTGGAACTGAGAGTACTTTTCATTCATGCATTTGTTTACACACCATTTCTGATGTTTATTGAACAAATGTTAAAGATGTTTATTGACCCTGGGAGTCACATGCGCTCATCTGGCACGGCAGTGACGTTTTCAGTGACCAATCAGATGGATACGTCAACATTTTGTTGACACTTGCCATGCTTAAGCCTAATAAGAGTTTCTCCTTAAGTGCTCATGTAACGTACTATGGGCACTTTGTTGAATAGCCTCTAAAGCCTGTTGTCTCATAATGAGCAGCAGAAAAATGGAACATGTTTTAAGGCATCTCTGGCTTTTCCAGGGTAAAATTTTAATCCAGCTTTAGCAAGGTTACATGGTCAAGGTTGCCAAATTACAGACAAGCACTAATCACCCCTGCCTTGGAGCGAGTCTGGCTCAGAAGCAAACACTGTGGAACATTGCTCCCAGCCCCCGCCGAAATGCCCCACCACACTCACAACCCCAGTCAGTGTTCTTCCTGTGTATGAAACTGTGATTTACAACATCAATTTACATCTGCCAATACCAAATAACTTTTCCTTAAATACATGAAATTTCTGCTCCAAAGGTTCTGTGATCTCCTTCTAACGTTGCTTAAAACATACTCGAAGCATATAAATCATACTTTAACAAACATGAAAATCAGTGACCTTTAGGAACTAGGAGATTACTCTCAAGAAAGGATCAACATCAATTAACACTGAAACATTTCAGATGCAGAAATATGCACATATGCTTTACTTTGTTTAGATTCTTTTTAAATTGACCATGAATGAAATCTGTAAAAACTGTGTTCACCCAGAGTTTAAAGATTAACATTTAGAGAGGAATAAAGTATGTGCACTGGTATATTCCTCTTGTAGAAAAGTTACAAAATAAGAAGTCAGACTAAATTGGCTTCCACACATATTGTATTTCATCCTATGTTTGCTCAAGAATGAAACATAAACAATGCGCCAAATGTACACGAATGAATAGACTATGTGTTCTTGGCTGTGTGTGTCTATATATACTGCCGTCCTAAAAAAAGTTATCGCCTTGATTTAACTAAGCAAATAGGTAAGAGCCTCCCATTGGATAATTACTGCATGAATTATTATCAAGTGGCAACAAGTTATTTAACCCTAACTGATGCAGTGAGTAGCTTCTTTTCTTAAACAATCATGTCTGAAGACACATCCCGTGGTCGTGGAAAATATGTTAATCTGTTTCAGAAGGGTCAAATTTTTGGACTGAATTAGGAAAACAAAACAAACTAAGGCGATTGTTGAAACTACTAAAACTGGGTTAAGAGCTGTCCAATGGAAGAAGGTCATGTGGTCTGATGAGTCCAGATTTCCCCCGTTCCAGAGTGATGGGAGCAATGAGTGTACAGCATTAACTTGTTCTCTACTCACCCATGACATAACCATAAGGAAGGTATTGTAATGACCACTTATAGTGTGTTCACCCTCCAGCAGTGTTCCTAACGACTGATGAGGTTTGTAATTTGTTCAACATGTTGCTAAGTAACAAACAAATGCAAACCTTTACACACCTAACCCTCTGATTGTTAGCAAATAAAACTGGTGATAATGTGTGTGTGTGTGTGTGTGTGTGTGTCTTTTTCTCAAATATTAACAAGTTCAACTCATCCTGGTAGTATGTTTTCAGTAAGTTCAATTGTTCACCATCATCATCATCATAAAACTATACATCTGTAACAACTTTTAAAGGTTTACATCTTTAAATTCAATGAGGCCACAGGCACGGAGCTGGAAAGTATTGGGAGATTAAACCATGGTCATGTTTTTATTTAAAGTAAAGTTTTTTCACAGAAGTATTTTCTTATAGTTTTATCAACGATGAGCTAGTAATCTGCATACGACATGCTTACAGTACGGTTCTCAGTGGTGTATCTTAACCCTTCTTTAAAAGTATTATTACAAAGGGTTAATGAAACTATAGCATAAAATATGGTATACTAATTCTTAGAATCCAATCACTCTTTTTAATAGCTTTGTAGCGGCCAGAAAATCAAGTATTCATGAAGATTGAGGAAGATGATCCAGTGAACTTCAATTTAATTGGTGCAAATTAAAACAATCCATCTTTTGCAGCTGTCTATCTATCTGCTATCACCACTTCATTGCTCGTCTTGCACCTTGATTACAATTATCTTTTAATAGCAAAACTTGTCAGCAAATTCTCTCCCTTCTGATTTACATCCCGGCCCAACGCAGCGTTGTTCCACTGATATAATTCATGTTTTAGCGTAATGCAGAGTAAGCCTCCACTGGGCAGACGCAAGATGTATTGACACCATCACCTCATATCTGCTGGGTGCTATGACATATGGCAAACTGTCTCCCTGCAATATAGGCTGCAATCCTTCCCTCGTTCATATGAAGAGAAGATGTTTGCATGCCTGGGGTTTGGTCCCCTTAGACTGCGCGTAGACTGAAGTACATCAATGGATTACAAAATAAATGCATATGCAGACACTATTTTTTTGCAGTGTCCAATAATGGTTCCAGGCAATTAGACTGAAAGATGACACTTTGACTTTTAATTTGGGACAAAGTCATCTCTCTCTTTCATCTTTCATCCTCCCGTGCCTTTCACCTGATATGCTGAGCTAATGCCTTTCCAAAGATCCATAGTTGTGCTCTTATTTTGTTAGAAAATGGGATCTTGCCATTTCCGTGTAATGACTGGAAGTTGAAATGCTCATCTTAAAACTGGTGATTGTGCTTTGGGAATGAAATGCATCAATAGCTGTTGATCCTAGGATTGAGTACAACATTACACATTTGTGCAACTGCAAACACTATAAAATACTGTGAGTAGATGAGAACAAACGTCCTTTTTTGGATTTTGTCTGTGCTGCCGAGTCCAAAATGAAACTGTGATCTTTTGGACATTAATAATAAGTATACCTCTGCAATGGTTTGCTATGTTCAAGTGAGGCCAAATCCAGTGTCAAAATAACCATCATTAGAAAAAAAATGTTATTCTGTGCAAATCTTCTCTTCCAAGTATCAGCAGCAGGCTCATTGTTGCAGCAATAAAATATATCCAAGTCAAGAGTTTCAGCATTTGAAATTGCTGGACATTACAGCAAATGAGCCATGCATGGGCAATAATCAACAGAGAGATGGAGGAAAAAACGGGGCAAATATACAACTTCATATCGAGATATGTGATCTATGGGAGAAAAAAACCTTTGCTCTCTAGTATTTTATTGTCAATAATTATTCACTTAGCAGGGATAATAGATGCATTAGACTCTTAGAATTCCTCATAAACAATTAAAAAAGTACTTTAGGAAGGTTAAACAGGAAAAAACGAATAGAATAGAAAATGTGCTTTACAATTGATTTTGATTTTGTTGCTAACTCTATAGGTGGATGTAAGTGATTCCTTCACCTAAAAAAAAAAACAGTGCTTTAGGGAATTGTTCAGCCATTTCCACTATGCCCCAAATAAACTTGGATGTTCTCCATCCATCAGGTGACTACATGGAGAGCTGACCTGTCATAAATTCACTCTGTGGGGATGATGACAGGGCTGGAGCCAATCTTCATGAAAGAATAAAAAAATGGCACTGGGTTCCCATCCCCCCAACTCCCTGAGCCTTGTTTCAACCCCAGCTCACCCTTTACCCTCAGTATTGGAGCACTCTTGCTCCCTATCTCCCTGCCTATCTCTCTTTGCTCTTACCATCTCTCTCTCTCTCTCTCTCTCTCTCTCTCTCTCTCTCACCCTCTCTTTCTTTCTCTCTCTCACCCCCTTTTCTCTCCATGGGTAAGCAGGTAATCATGAGCTGTCACAGAAAGGTGACCCATTAATGTGATGGATACGGTGTGAAAAACAAATGGTGTGAAACGTGTGGATTGCTGTCCTTACTGCACCTTGGCCTTTTGTTCTGTCATATCAATATCCACACAGGGCCTCATTACACCGCTGCACTACACAATGAGTGGAGCGCCAGGGTCAAGACTGCGCCATGCTCCCTTTGACTGGCTCCGACTGGGCTTTTCAGCTCAAGCTCACCCCAAAGGACTCCCAGGTAAACAGGAAGAAGGCCAGTCTCTGGAGCCAGAGACAGCGCACATCATCCCAGTCTAAATAAGCATCCCCCCAGCAGTGCTGTATCCATCAGGGGTGCTGAATGTGTTGCCTATATACAGTATGTTTGCAGGAAAAACTGACAATTGATACATGGAAAAATCATTGAGGTTTTGTTGATGCATGAACTGGTCTTGGTCCAGTTTAGGTTTATTTTGAATTTCAGTAGAGTTGTGTGGAAGCCTGAACATCACTTGTGTGTAAAACATTACAAGGTATTTCTAAGTTATGTCTACAAGGTCAAAAACATCTCTCTATTGAATACATGCTAGTTGAGGCTGATGTTTCACAATTTTGTTACTTCAGACTTCCAGGTTCCTGAGCAATAGATCACATTTTTCACAGACAATGGCAGGTCAAACTGTGATAATTGAAACTCTGCATTGTCAGACTGTGTGTGAACGGCAGCGAAAGAATCAATAAGTAGGACTTACATGGACGTGTATGGACTCCTGAATTGCTTCAGGCGTGCTGTAAGATGGGCACTTAGATTTTCAAAGAACCATAATGCCAGTCAAGGTCAGGAGGGGAAGCAGTGAGGAGCTACTGTATCATGGTTCTGGCCTAACTCTGCAATGTGCATTACTCTTCCGACTTATTAAATACTAAGGGCTATTTCACTGCCAAGACCTGTGATCTGCAAAGTAATCACCAATTAAGAAATGTTATGAATTACAATTCATTTCATATGCAGAAGTCAGACATTTGAGGCCTCATGGACTGAGCCCAAATATCTCTCAGAACTTGAAATATCCTGCATGAAGGTTAGCCTCAAACCTTGATGATACAGAAAATAACACTGTAGACCCAATTTGGCTGTCACAGCAGAACATATACTTAAATGGCAGAGACTGTGAATGGTTTAGGGTTTGGTAAGTTTTACAGCAGAAGTCAAATACACCATACACAAAGTGAGCCGGTACAAGAGATGTCGATACATCTGGGGCTCTCCCTGAGGTCTGCAGTGGTGGTCTTGTGGACGCCTCAGATGAAACGCTGGAGACTCTATTAAGGACAGTGGTTACGGGCCACAGACTAATCTAGTATGACAAACTGGAGGTGTCCTGTTATTTCCAGACCCAGTGATGAATCGAGGGCTGTAGTCCCCCATGCTGTCATGTCAGAGTGGAGCTGAAACAGATTGAGAGGGAGCAGACAGTAGATTGATGTTGCAGGCTTCCCCCCCCCCCCCCCCCCCCCCGCCCCCTCCCCTAAAACCCACAGAATCAGTTCATTAGCCCTCCTCCCATTTGCCTATCATTTCACACAAGCAGCTTCCCCACATTTAAATCTGAAATTCACCTAGGGTCTGAACCAAAGACATTCAGTACACACAGCTAGAGGTCTTTAGCTTTATTAGTTTGGTAAATGTTATTCAAGTGAATATTTATTTAAATGTGTTTTTTTCATCATTTTTAGCTGCTCTTCCATGCACCCTGTAGACAGCTAGCTTTAAAAAACCATAGCGTCTGTATGAACTACTGTAATTATAATGTTATAGCTGCTCTTATCTGCAATAAAAATTGTGAGCGCATAATGGCAATGATCATTGGCTTCGGCCACTTTTTTTCCGCCTTCTTCCAAACACACAGGTTAGGGTAGGACTATTACCTCCAGCACTAGCCCTACTGCTGGGTACCACATGTAGGCGTAGACAATGGCAGCACCATTGGTGTCATTGTTCACACACTTCCTTGCGAAATTTGCGTATGTTTGGAAGATTTAAAAGGTTAACCACGACAGGTACATAGTTGTGGAAGTGCACTTACCATGGTATTGTTGCTGAGTTCGTTTACTACTCCCCCACTGGTCATACACAGGGAAAACCCTGACCACAGAAATGATGAAAAACTGTTTAATGGTCTAACTCAACAGTTTAATAATACTACAACAGTGTGATATCCAGATATTGTTGCCTTTGCAAATGCTAGATGCTTGCAGTCCCTTTACATTTACCACACAGATGTCAGAGTGGTATCATGTCATCTATTGATTGTCAAGAGAGCAAATAGTGCGTTACTAAAAAACATCTTAAGAAGATCAGTTACAAATAGAGTGCTGTCTATTTTCACTTTGATGCTGGCCAGAAGAAAACTGTGAGTCATTCTCGTGTAATCCTCATCAGTTACAATCCTTTGAAAAGGAGAATGCATTCTTTATTTAACAGTAGCCTTTGATTGTACTGCACTGTATGCTCCTTACAATGTTTAATCCTGCACCTGAAGTTAGACGACTGGATGTTCAGCCAGGGCTTAACTATGAGTATGGTTAATGGAGGAATGAAGACAACGACAGTGCTCCACTGTCACTGGTGTGTCTATCTGTGCTCCCTCCTCCTTCCTCAACCTCCCTCTCTCTGTGATGACCGCATCCCCACTGTAATGTACCTGTGTGTGTGAAGGACATCCCGACCGGCAGGGCTATCACAGACACAATCTCACAGCACTTTAATAACTTTGAGAGCGGTCAGCACCCTGCGCTTTAATAACACTCCCTGTCAGCTCACCCCACACTGCGCAAAATTGTCTTGTTGGAATTCTTTATGGTGGAGGCCAAAGAACTCTGGTGATGGGGATGGAATATAGCCACAATCAACCCACTTCTACCTCTAAATGGCTTTCCAAGAGTACGTTTTTATCTTTGGCTCAAAACAAACAAGGGGGGAAGACAGGCACTTGCTTTATGATGCAGCAATAAGCTTTTAAAATCAGCACTGTCGTCTTTGAGAAAAACATGTAGGTGTTTTCGTAGAACGCGACTAAAGTCCACTCACTCAGAGATATAAATGTCAGAGCTGGCATGACTGTTGAATGCACACACACACCGAACAATGTTTCCTACAGAAAGCCGCTAAATGTATTAATTGTACCAGGTAAGATAAGTTAAAACTAAACTGTAAGCATGACTTTATACACTGCAGGTGTGAAGTACTGTATGTAAACCTATCATCCTATATAAATTCACAGATATGCATTTATGAATGAAATATGCTCTTTTTCCAAGCATTGGACCATGTGATGATTTTGGCATAATTTGGCATCAAGTGTAGCTGGTAAAATAAGCTGAGTGTTTCACTTTACCACAGTTACATTAGATGATTCCTAGATATTGAAATTTAATACTTTTAGTTTCCTCTTGCTGCCATTTGGCACCGCTGTCATGCAGAGTTGCCTGGCGTAGCTTCAGTTTTCTTATCATTATGCAAATATTTGATTATCTGTTAAGGGAGATCACAGCTAGTAGCTTCACAAATGCAGCATGTTTATCTGTAGTACACATATTAAAGGAAAATTCAAGCTGAGCATGTGAAGTGTAAATCACCCTGTGCTGCACACAGTGTGCAGTGGCTGTGTTTCAGAGCTAATGATGGGTTCGGGCTGTGTTTTTTGTGGAGCGTCTGAGATTATAGCTTTCTCCTGCAGCAGTGGTGCTGCGTTCGTGGTCATCACTGCCTAGTACTGCTGATTAACATAATCAGCCAACATTAGTTATTCATGTGATGTGCAGAAGCGCTCGGGGGTCAAATCTTTGCCCCGTCTAATAACCTATGTTAAATATTAAAGAAGTACATGAGCTGCCTGATTTACATGCCTCTCATCCTGCCTTAAGATGCACAAGTAGTAAGAAAAACAAACAAACAAACAAACAAAAACCACTCTAAGCCTGTGGTCGATTACTTGGACGCAGAATCCTGTAAATATATAGTGAGCTGATAATGCATTGCTTTGAAGGTCTGAGAATGTGCTCTTGTAATATTACAATGTGCAACAACTGTATCCAATAATAGGGCAAGAGCTCAGAGTTCATGCAAATTGAATATGTGATCATCTCACATACCAAACAGCTATAACCACCATTGCCCTACACTTTCAATTCAATTCAATTCAATTTTATTTGTAGAGCGCTTTTTACAATTGACATTGTCACAAAGCAGCTTTACACAACCAAAGAACAGTACATGAACAGTGTATGTGTATGAGTCATAATAATGTGATTGTCCCTGATGAGCAAGCCGAGGGCGACAGTGGCAAGGAAAAACTCCCTGAGAAGGCAACAGGAAGAAACCTTGAGAGGAACCAGACTCAACAGGGAACCCATCCTCATATGGGTGATTACATGCTGTGTAGGCAGCAGTCCAGTATAACAGTTAAAGTCTTTTAAGTTAATATGGAGTCCGGTTAGTTATTGCAGGCAGACTAGTTCCATTCGTTGACTATCGAGCGTTGAGTCCCTACACAATTACTCTGTGAGTGTTTGTGTGTGTGTGTGTGTGTGTGTGTACAGTGAATTAGGCCTCTTCTACTCTGCTTCATCTGACTGTCTGACAAAAAGGACCCCACTGGGTATGCATGAGCTCACTTGCTGCATCTTTATGGCTCCCATTTCTTGATTAAGAACAATGAGCAGAGAGGCTAGCCAAGCGTTGAGCTGCCCATGCTGGGTGAGCAGTCTGCTGGGTGGAGGGGGGAGACCCTATGGGCTGCAGAGAAGAAGGCTGGCTATGAACCCCCGAGGAAGTCATTAGGAGACCAGTGACCTCACTGGTGCAGAGCTCAAAAAAAAGCTGCCCACTGGCATGATGTCATACTTCACATGTCAGCCCTCATCAAAGCAACACAGCGAAGAGTCCCAGATTGTGAAAACGACTTCATGTACCTGGCAGCTCTACCTGTATGAATCTTTGATGTACAGCAGCGGCCTCACATTTAAATCAAGCATCACAGACTACATTAATCTCAATGAACCATGCCACACTGGACCAGAATCAGCAGTGGGATGTACACTACATGTAGCATGCCACAATAGCACCAAAACACACAGAATTCCTAGAAGCCTACATGTAAGTGATGTCTGTTACTTTTCTACAAACAGCAGAACCAAAGAAAGAGGCTGAGGTTCATTTTGTCCTTTCAAAGCTAAATCATTCTGGCCTCAAAATGCATTTAAAGGCTCTTACATACCTGATAGTCTGCCTATTCTCTGGAACTACTCTCTGTGGAAGCTGTAAAAGTCTCCAGCCATACAAAATAAATGCAAACACAGCAGCAGGTGGATCTCAAAGATGGCACTATATTCCCGTTCCAGATCGGGCCTTTAACAACAGCTTACACTGAGGAAGTGAATGGATGCACAATTTATCACCCATATTCCCCTCACCCTGTAGGACCATGAGGACCAAGCGTGTAGACTAATGAACTGCAAACTCTCCTCTAGGCTTCCCTTTGTAATGATGGAACTACTCAGGATTTTCTTTCTTTCCTTTTTTAATTTGGTCCTTAAGAAAATAACAATCCTCCTTGGCCCTGCACATTACTGCTTGGCTGTGGTCACCATTAGGAAATGAAAATAACTTTGCTCATTTTGTGCAAAGCAAGGGCCTGTAGGCTGAGAGTCTGAGTAAAGAATTGAATTTCTAAATATAACTTCAGTGCTCACAGGCTGCTACGGTCTCACATAGAGAAATGGTGTGATGGGCTAGTTTACAAGGCTGCTAAATTGCAAATGGAATCATTGTTTAGTGCAGAGCAATGAATACAAAAATTACATCCAAACACAAACTTGTGCATTTGTTCATTAGAGCTTTGTGAGCAGCACAGAAGTTGTTGTTGGCTGTGAGTGAGTGAGTGATGCTGCTGTGAAATCCTTAGTGATCTCACCGCACAGTGGGTTCAGAGGTTTGCAGCCCTCTGGATACAACTTGTGAGTGAATAGTTTTATACAGTATTCCTTTTCACCAATGATCATTTCATTGTTTGACTGTTACAAGACAAATTAAATTGAAGTTCATCTGCAGTGACTATCGGTCGGTACTGGAAGGGCAGTTGTCTACCAACCCCAGGGTTAGTTCCTGGTTCCACCTGGCTACTTGTCTAGATGTCCTTAAACTGGACACTGACACGTAGTTAGTAGCGCCGATATGTATCTATCTGGCACCTGTCCAACCACAATTTCCCCAAGGAGATCAATAAAGTATGTCATTGTGTTCCTTACATTGTAAGAAAGAGGAAGTCAGGGTTACTTAGTGCCCCTTTGTATTTGCTCCTCTACATACTTGCAAATGAGAAATCAGGTAAAAAGAGGAAAAATAGGGAGAGAGACAGAGAGAGAAAGCTCATCTTCAAATAAAGTTTAAATTCACAGGATTTACAACGGGACACAGCACAGATTCTGCTCTTGTCAATATTTGTGTTGAAATTTGTTTCATGCAGTGCTCAGGGAGCATGGCACACAAGCATAAAGTCTCACGACACTCGTACACCATCGATTGACTCACTCCAAACACAAATGTGGTGGCAAGCCTGATGTATTTGGCAGAGACCAATGTCCAGTGGTTACTGGATGAATGGACCACAATATTGCACTGAGTGAGCGCACTCCCACATCGAGGCCGGACTGCTGTTTAAATCAAGCGGGCAGTCACACTCGATGTGTACATCACCACTGAGGCATGCTGAGCAATGAGACGCCTGTACAAGGCCCCTGCCGGCCCATTGCAGGGCTGGACTGCTGAGGCCCCTGGGCTGCCTAATCAAATATAAAACCATCACATTCACTAGGCTCTCGGGCAAGGATGCATGCAAAAAAACCAAAAACAAAAACACAACTGCAGAACCGATCAGACCCACCCCCCACTGCTCTTTAGTACTAGCATTAGCAAAACAAAGGAACATGTAGGCAATGGCAGTGTATCATTGAATTTCTTTCGGCTAGTTTCCCGTCAGAAGTGGACTTTCAGTTAAACACCGTCCAGTTGTGCTGCTCAATCCTGCCTTTGCAAAAACACTTGTGATGTACAGTAGAATATCTGAATCTCCAACCATATGCAGCTGATATCTGCAATCTCCCCTCAATCTCTAACTTTCCAGACCTAAAAAAAATTGATGTGTTTATTTAGCGTGTCCAAGCCAAGGCAGAGCAGTAATAGCCTTGTCAAGGGGGCGAAGATGGAATCCCGTCGCTTCACCATCGATGTAGGATAATGGCTTCCTTTGATGGAGATTTGGGCCATCTAAACATAATTAGGCAAGCATGAACAATGATCTCCATAAAGTGCAGAGTACTAATTAAAACAGTTCCAGCATTACGGCATTTCAAACTTGACAATAAAAATAACACAGGGACCCAAATGGATTGCACACTGTGCCTGGAGTTCCAATGAAAACAGTGTATCAGATATTCAGAGGGTATTGAATTTGTGCAAGTGGAAATACAGCTGAGCAGAGAGAAAATATAATTATAGATAAATATATGTATATTAAATTGATCACTTCTCTGTTTTCCTTTTACCACTGTTTCTCTTTTTCTAACGACATTTGTAAAATTGGAACAAATGGTGAGATTCAGTCACATCAGAGACCAGCTTTCAGCAAGTTACATGAGTCACTGGAAACTCAGAGTTACTCAAGTAAAGTATCAAGCAACGTGAATTTTTTTTGTTGGACTGTGCAACAACAACAAAAAAAATCATTTTGTAAAAAAAATATTACTTAAAGACAATGAATCCAAACTGCAGTGTTTTGTTAACTGCCTTATTTTGACCCTGTTTTCTCCTCCATCTTTCATTAGCGTCCAGTTAAGCACAGTTACATGATAACTTTCTGATTGGTAAGTACCTGCAGTCCATTAATGCGCGCTGTCTAAAAGCATTTAAAGCTCAGAAGATCAGAATAATAACAAAAAGGTTTCCAATAGTGAGTGTGTGTATGTGTGTTATTCAAATAGTCAGTCTCTTGAGAGGCACATTGATTCCTAAATGAATGCAAGCCTAGAGAAAAATGGATTTCTTCTTTAAGATGTGACTTTATATCTCTTCCTTAAATCCCTGCAGTACTGTGTGCATTTGATTACACACTGAGAAGCAGGAAATCTTTGCATCTTTATAAAATATTCATCAGAGTCTATGAGAGAGGCACGGCTCTGTAGATGGTTGCTTAGTGATGGAGGAAAGCTTTGGAAGTTCAAGTGGATAGAAACTAAATTTGGTGTCTGCAGTGTAAATCACATAAGTAGGTCAGAGATTTTCATGTCAAAATGGCTCAAATCACTTGGGATTTTGTACCTGTATCAAAGATATGACCCAAAGTATTTAACAAAGTGTTAAGAAAATGCTGTCTATCTGCTAAATGATCTGATCAGGTGATTTACTGTTGTGAGATGGCTTTTGTCGTTTAACAGATTGATTTAAGATATGATCACAATTAAATTACAGATGGATCCTTTATTCCCCGGTTGGCAGTTTCTGCTCTTCAGTGCCCATGTTAGCTGGATCATTTTTAAAAAATATATATTTTACAATTCTTTATCTATATGTTGATGTTCCTGTGCTCAAATTCCTAGTTACATCAACTACTACCTTACGACTATGTGCCACTCTTAACGTCTTTGACATATATATTATTTGTTTAACTTGAACTTTTTTTAATGAAAAATCATGAAAGTAAACAAATCCAAATCCAAGTCACAAGTCCAACAACAGTGGTAGTTACACAAATGTACTGTATACAATATGACCACGCTGTTGTCTCTGTCTGCATGTGCCCTGTCTTTTGGGTGGCTAATAGTGATTTTCAATTACAATAATGTGATATCACCTAACTCCTTATAGGACTATCTGAAATACATAAACCGCTGGTCTGATTGTCTCCCAGTATACACTATTAGTTCATCAGCAAATGCTAACTGTTACATTTTAGTCCTATACTGTGTTTTCAAGGTGAAATAGCAGTGACTGGAATCCTGAATCCAGTCAGACTCGGCCTTTTCAGAATACCAGAAGGTGTCACTGTTCATGCAACACTTTCACACTTGATCCTGGAAAGTTGAGCCCTCCTCCTGACACAGTGAACACGGCATGGATTTAAATATAAATGAAATATAAAGTTATACTTACATTATTTAGAGATCGATTAGCTGCCTATAATATTTGTCAAAACAAATAGAATTACAGTTACATTACTGTAACTCTCAAAATAGACTTATATATAAAAGACTTTGTTACAGGTTCATAGGTAGGCCTATATAGTATGGCATCATATACTTTAGTTTCAACAACTTAGGTCTAATTTGTATCTCAAGTGAAGCAATGTGATGTGAAGCAGCATATCTCAAAATAAAAAAGAGTAGACTGAGCAGAAAAAGCGCACACTCATGAACAGACACACGTACGCAGACACACACACACACACACGTACAGATTGAGTGGAGGGGCTTGTCAAACAAGTAATACCCCTTGCTTGGTATCTTCAAAACTGACTGGATGACAAACATGTCTGTCAGCACTGTGCCAATATAGTTTAGGGCCTCTCATGATGGGGCACACACCCAATGACAGAAGCAGGTCATTTCCGCTCTCTGGCATCATAAATCCACCGTCTGGCCCCTGTCCGGCTGCTGATGTTGCAGAACACCACACACAGTGGACCTGTCGGAGCACCGTGAGCTACTGCGCTGTCCCCACAGCAGACAGAAATACACACACAAACACACACATCCTCTCCTTGTGTAGCAGTAGTCATGGCCAGCACACTGTCCCATTTACTTTCTTATGAAATGTATCTACCTACTTGTACTTTTGACTTTTTGTCATAGCTTACAGAGCGTCTTTCAGGATTTTTTTTATTTTTAATTTTGCCATGCTGTGGTTCACATGTCCTTTGTGCACAACCTGACAACTCATATTCTTGTCTTTAGTAAAAACTGCTCTTAATATACGGTAGCATTGCAATAATACAGCGTGAGCACGTCAGCTGGGGGATGAGGGATGCTGGATGTAATATATTCATGTTTGCTTAAATCAGGCCCAAGGTTAAAACAACACCTATTTCTCTTGGCGTCACATCTCTTTGGCAGAACACTGAGTTTCGATGTGCCAAACATGACACCTCCACTCACTAATACAACATAAACAAAAAATGAATGATAAATAAGTCTGCATTTTCTCCACACACCCCACCTTTGTGCTCTGCTACTCTCCTAGACACAAATGCAAATAGGTCATCGAGCTTCATCCTCCCTTTGCTGTAACAGGCAATGACAGTCTTTAAATTCCAGTTTGAAGCTGCTTCACTAAGTAAAAAAAAAAAGAATACAGGAAACTATCCCATTTAGCATGAAAGAGTATTAATGTTTTCCCCACATAAGGATAGGAATCAAAATGTGTGCTTTAGGGAAGCCATGACCGCTATCAGAAAGCCATGACCGGGGCTGAGCAGAATGCTAAATGCCATACATCCTCAAGGTTATCTCTGAAGACAGAACCCTTTTGGAATCTGCCTCTGCTTTATTTTCTTGAATGCATGCATCAAGTCAGCTGAATTGAAAAAGATGAAGGTGACTCCTACAACAAGTCAAATGCTGGCTCTCTGTGCACACTTGCCTTATGGTTGCAGGGTGTGCACCTCGCTGTGTTCGCAATGAATGGTTGTAATTTGGAAGGTCCACCTAGTCTGTGCGGTCTCTTTGTGCAGTGTGCGGTTCTGTCTGACGACTGGGATTAGGCAGAGGTACAGTAAGCCAGGGGCTAATACAAAGCACTTAAATGTGAAAAGTGTCATTTTCATCCCCAAGTCCCTGAATATTGAAATTAGGTCATCAGTGCAGCAGAGGCTGGTTTTCACCCTCATATATCACCCTCATTTACCCTGCACCCAAGGTCTCATTTCACCATACATGGTCAATAAGCCATTAGCAGGCAGCAGACAATGTGTAATGTTCACACAAAGACGATGTATCTACTATACAGTAAGAGCAGTGAGTCAGTGTTTGTGACATACAGTGATTCACAAAACACACGTTTGACAATTTGAAAAAATAGAACAGGACACACCTGTACTGTATGTGGGAATGTGTTGGTGTGATGGTGGTTTGGGAAGGAAGAGAGAAGCTTTTGTATGCAGAGTCCAAGCTTCTTTTTTTCTTCCAACATCAGTTTGCCAGTGTGATATTCATTTGTTGGAAGCTGTGCTGCATAAACAAACAACGCCCAAGGCTACCACTGGCTGGTTAAACAACCACAGGCTGTTTTCTCTTTTCTCCACCATAGCACATTGTAAATTCCTTGTTGGACCACAACATGCTCTGCTACATTTATTTAACAAATAGCCTACATGTAGTGTAGTTCACCTTACAAGATTTATACCTTCCTCCAGAAAGCCGTAATGTGTGTGTTTTATGTTCCCGCTTTAATTAATGAATCAAAAATGCCAAGCAAAGACAGTGTCAGATATCATCCCCATACGAACGTGGAATTATTTTAGTAATGACTGCGTAGTTTAGAATTCACACTCCGCCTAAGTCGTGATGATATTAATGTTCCTTTGTTTGTTGGCATCCTACATTTCTTCTCACCATTACCCTGCAATAAACTGAGAGCATCAACATTCTTCTAACAAACCAAAGGCAGATTGAGGCCCCTGGCTGCCACTGCTGTAACAAATGGGGCAAATCATTGTCACAACCCATGTTTCTTTCTCCTTTAACGTGGTTACATGACTGTGCTGGGACATTTATGGACTGCCTGATCCAGTGCTGGCAGATTAAAACAAAATCAAGCCAAACTGGTTTTAACCTCTTCCGTGACAAGTCTCCCAGCATACTGTACGCCGAGAAACAAACATTTTATTAACAATAAAACATGGTTTAATTTCATTTTCCTGTTCTGATTCAATCTATTTCCCTCAACATTTTTTTTCCCGAGTACCTTCTTCTTGCTTGTGAAAATGGGGTTTGTATTGATGAGCTGGGCCCAATATTGATTTCCCATCATTCCTGGTGTGGACATTTTCTGGTCTATTATACTACAGTCGCAGCATATTCCCCTAGCAGCTGTAAAGTGGATATATGGACAACCTGACCTTGGCAATATGGAGATAATGAAATATCCTTAATGACCCTTCCTGAAAGATTTTACAGGCTGGACTATAGACTGCCAACCCATGTACAATAATAGTTAGTGGAGGAGGATTTTAGAGGCCCAGCTAAATCTAGAGGTCCACTACACACACCGGGAGGATTGTTAACATCCTGTTTTACTAGGTTAATGTAACCATTAAGGACAAATAGTTATGATGGGAGCTCTGTCAAAGTTAATATGCAAGCGTCGACAATAGCTGTCCGACTCACATGACTATCGGGGAAAAGAAGAGAGCGCGGTAAGTTTGTGCACATAACATGTAGTAAACAAATAGGTTTAATGTAGGGCATGTTCAATCACAGCAAACAGCTTTGAATAATACTCATTCAAATCAAAATGGCTTCCTCTACTGTTTAGAAGTTGGAGACAATATATAAATATATCTGAAGCGTCTAATGAAGAATTCATAACCAGTATATGTAATACAGGCCATGAATAATCAGTTCACATACTGCACAACTGATAAACCATAGCGTACTCGTGATCATGTTTAATTATGTCTTCAGTCTTCTGTTCTTTGTTGAATAAATCTTTGTCTCGTTAAATTTAGCTTTACTGCAGCTATAATTAGCTGTTTTCACATTTCATATATTATGTTTTTTATGATACTACCGCTACTTATATTTGTTTTTGGGGAAATGTAAAATAGAAAACCTAAAAGTTAGCAAGACCTGTGTCATCGATATCATGACTAGGATGTAGAATATGAATTCCTCTTTTGAAGATAACTATAACGAAGTCACACGCACCGGGATGTGTTTGCATTATGTTGTGTTGAGTTCTGTTGCAGCTTCACGTGTTGTTTATAAGCAGTTTTCTATGTTACTAAAGCATAAAGTCTCTACAGTATAGACAGCAATAGATAGACGTTGTAGTTAGTTATAGATGGTAGTTATGTTATCAATTCATCACAGGAGTTATGAAGCAAAAACACGTCCTCGTATATCATCTAACAACAACTAAAATCTTTTAAAGTGTCTTAGGAATTAAGGTATAAATCCATAGAGTCATTTAGGAGGGTGGATTGGAGTAGAGGCATTAGAGTCATTTTCAGGAATTGTCTAAAACTACATCCAAAGAAAGAAATGAGAGGCTGAACTCTAGTAGTACTGTAGGTATTTAGGTGTCAGAGCTGGTTAGGCATCAGCAGGTGAAAAAGGGAGATCATTATTCACATGTCATGCTGACAGTTGTTTCAGAGATTCGCGCCGATAGCAGCTGATAATCATCCCCAGCGCGAAGCAACAATGAACTTGCCCTACCACTCCACTGACTTCAGAACACTTCAAACATGCTCCACTTCAAACACAAAAGCAGCCATCTCCTTTGATGTCATTGTCAAAAAATGAGTTTTGTTCCATCGCATTTAAACTCCACCCCCTCCGCTGAAACCTAGACGGAGACGTGTGAGAAACAGATTTTGAACATGAAAAGAGCAGCTGTGTTGTCTGATACAGCCCTCTATCCTCGGGCTGCCACACTCATCCCCTTTGCCTCACCAGAATAGGAAATGCAGTCAGAGTTGTGCATTACGCGTAACCTTTATACAGCTTTGTACTGCAGATGGAGACGCTCACGATAATATGAATAATGTTTACAGAACACACAGCGCAGAACACATAATTATCAGTTAGTATCTATGGTAAAACCAAGGAGCTGTTGAGTTAACCAGCATTACTCCAGTTAGCTCTGTGTACAGCTCCTTTACTAAATGGGACCTGGTTGCAGAGGCAGCTGGCTGAGCATGTCTGCTCCTGATGAAATCTCACTACAGACACGGCTGCTTCATAATGACTATAATCACAGCAGATAAGCAACTAGTGCATGGGAAGAAGGGTGGGGATCAGAGGGTGAAAGAAAGAGAAGGAGAGAAAAAGTAATTGAATCTTTTGGAGGCACATTCAGATGAAAGCCATTGGCTGTGTGGGAGATGCTTTCAGTGAATGACATTTAGATTACAGAGGTGCCCTGTTCACCATCACAGTGAATACCTCCTTCTTCACAATAGCACTCCTAAGTCTCAGCGATGCTGCTCTCAGAATAAAGAAGGTATTTCAGCAGAGATGCGGACACGGAGTTTTCTTTGTGGATATTCTCAGGATTTAGCAGGGAAACACTTTAACATACAAGTCAGTCTGTGTTGCCATTTTTGCAGTAGGTTATCTGTTTTGATTGCAATGTATGATTACCTTCATTATCGCTTTGCACCGTGATGCACCACAAGAGCATTCAGACAATTAAAGCATGTGAAAATACTCCACTCGTGCTGTATGGTCATTTGAAATATTCATCGACCTGCCTTATCAAAATGTAACCCACGGCATCCCCCACCCCCCCATACCCCCACCTGCTTTTATCCCTTCTATCTCCTGTATTGACACAGACCAGCATGTTCCTAATATTAGAGGGATCACATATTGCCCCGGTGACACACTTCAAATGTATCTCAGATTAATGATATATCACGGTAAGGCATCTACAAAAACCATTAGTAAGCCTGACACTTTGACGTCAGATTTTAAAAAATTTCCAAGTAATCTTTTTGATTTATGAAAGTGTGTCCAGGTTCATCGGGAGTGATTCCAGATTTATCACATCCTGGTTAGAATTATTAATGATTTTCAATTTGTAAATCTGATGCTGCCATGTACGGAGGAGCTCCGCGGAATCACCAAAGGCTGATATCAGAGTCCGAGGTTTGCTCCTGAAGCATGATTACTTTATCAAAATATTGCTACCTGACTTACATTTACACTTACATTTCACTTATTTTCCACTCTTGCAGAGCCTCTCCCGACGCCTTCATTTCTCTCTCCTCACGTACGAGCACCACACACATTTTTCAAAAACGACTTCTAAACACCAGAGCAGCCACAGTTTATGTCATTGCTTGGCTAATCTTCTGAAGTTAGACATTGCACTATTAGTTCCGAGTTCCTGACACATGCACTTTTAAGGACCTACTGTGTCAACATGTCAAATGGGATGTGGCTCGCAGACGGCTGTACACTGCAATCTTTCTCACTGTTGATGAGAAGCACAGCAAAGATCATCATCACTTTCCAAAGATAGCCAGGTATGTGTTGATGCTGAGGCTTCTTTTGATGCCATGTCAGTGCATCAGGTCAACTACTTTCCTTCAACTCACCGTGCATGCTCACATTGAAATGCGTGAAGTGTGCTTTGTGTGGCATATGCCCACTCAGACATGAATGAGAATGGCACCTTGCAAGTAAGCACTATGAACATATAACGCAATGTACTGGTGTGACACCTTTTGCTGAAATGCGCTTTTACACTGAAGCCATTTAGAGCAAACCAGTCATCACGGACCATAAAAATACAAAGACCTCACACTCTGACACTTTATGGGAACAACTCAGTAATTACTTTAAACGCTCTAATCCATCAATAATCACAGTAAGACTATTTTCCCAACAGTTCTTGCTAGTTATTCTTCCTTTTCTTGTGTCTTAATGGTGCATCTCACTTCAGAAAAAAATCCGTGGATGTGTGAATCTGTTGATAACCCTCTTCAGTCCCTGTCCTATTCTCAGATAAATACAGCCCTCCACCACATCCATGATTCATTGCTGCCAACATGAATGTGTTAGTAGTAGTGTCTCTTTACTTATTCAAGAGACTCAGCTGCATTGTTTCCTCTGCTGAAGAGCACAGACTTTGTGGAGATATTGATGCTCATGAAGTTAAATACAGTTGTAGCGTAGAAAAATATCTGTGATTAAACAAAAGGAACTAAGAAATTACTGGTCAAATTTTGAAGCAATTAATTTACAATTTAATTAATTAATTAATTTCTCATAGTGGCACATGGAAAACCCTTGTGTCTGCATGGTAGTATGAATATGAAGTAGTAGCCAGTTAGCTTAGCATAGCTTAAAGACAAATAACTATATATAAATAACTGCTATCCTAACTGTGAAACTCAAACTATGTCTCCACTTCTTGTCATTATGACATTAAGAAGCAATCAACAGAGACTCCCAGCTGGAAATAGTAAATCCATAACTTCTCATTTGTATGAATTAAACAAATAAGGTGTAAAATGTAATAAAGGCTTTAGTGGTGCTGGTTGTTTTTGGCTTGGACAGAATCAGGCTGTCTCCCAGTCGTTATACTAAACTTACAGTGGCTGACTGACAGAGTGGGATCCACTCTCTCAGAAAGTCAATGTTGCTGATAATTACGGCCCCTTACAACACCGTTATGTCCTCTGCATCCCACACACAATCATCTCATGCCTTGAACGGTGATTAAACTGGAATTATTGCAAATGTGAGGAACACCAGAGTGCTTACTGTTTAACAGGCAACTTGGCATTTATTCCTCTGCTACATTGCTAACACAAAGAGCCCAGCCAGAGCACGGTGTGTTACATGTTGAAGTTGGACCAAATTTGCTTACAGACCAAAAGTAGACAATATTCTCTGTGTTAGTCCCAACAATGCCTGCTGGGCTGCTGGTTGGGTTTTGCAGTGATAGAAAACAAAGAGGAAAATCTGCCACCACGTTCCAGGTCTTTGTCTTTGTGCTTTCAATTCACAGGGTCGCTCAACCCGATCTATTTCATACATAAGATGAATACATACACATGTCCTACAGGTGAACTTACAGATGAAATGAGCAGATAATTAAAAATGTCCAAATCCTGCAAATCTTTGAGTCGACAGATAACACATGCAACAGATGAATTTGCTTTACTGCTGCAAAAACTTGTGGACATTTGTGCAAATTTATCACATTTTGCAGATTGTGAAGGTCAGAATTTGTAAAGCTCTTTGAAAAATGAATTACACATTTCCAGATTGCTTCTGTATTAGAAAAAACATTAAATGTAAAATATACCCAATATAATCAAAATCATAATTTGAGTTTGAGGAAGGTCTTTACAGAAAATATAATAATTATGCTCCTTAGAATTTACATCTGGTTATATGCCTAGATCATAGTAACAAACTTCAATATCTTAAAATGTTGCTGGTAGATAACGTAGTCCTAGTGAAGGAAAAAAATGCTTTTATCAGACTAAATATTAGATTTGCCATTTTGAGGGGAAGTGCTATGTCTGTAACAGTCAACTGCAGCAGTTAGCTTAGCAAAAACACTGGTCTGCCTACTAGTAGCCTTCCTCTTAAGCACAATATAAATTATAATTATTCGTTCAGATTAACTAAACAAAATATGTCTTCACTGATTAATTGATAATTTGGAATTTTGGACAGAGCCAGCCCGCTCTTTCCAAATGTTGTATTAAGGTAAAGAAACTAATTCTTATAAGTCTACAGGCATATGGTTCAGATGCTCATATTCAGAACTGCTGATATCAAGGCTATATTTTTAAATAACACATAAACAAAGAGTTGATAATTGTTTTAAGGACAAATACAGTCAGAAAAGTTAAGGTCTTACCAATCAGGCTAAATGTTGTTTAAGCGGTTACTTTTATTCTTTTAATTTTTTTCCTGTTGTTTGTCAGTGGCGAAACAGTGTGATACAATGTTTATTGCTTTTTGGTAAAAAGCCCAAGGGAATTTGTGTATTGCTGTGGAAGTAATTAACAGAGATGTAGGGGTGGCAGAAAAAGAATTTCAAGTGAAATGACGGCTGACTCCCCACTGCCAGACGTTTCAATTTTCTTCTCTGCTGTTGATTTTCGTGTTTCCTCTTAATATTGTCCTGGAGTGCAGAGTATTTTTTTTTTACCTGCTGATTGATTGAAAAGCTATTTTTAGTTTCAAAGAACTGTTAATCTTATGTATTTAGTGTTGCCTGTGTTAGTTCTTTGGTCAGAATTTAGAGGGGGATGATTTCCCAACCCTCTCATCCTGTTTCCATTATATATGCTTGACTAGGGACATAAGGCTGTTAACCCAGAAGAGCTACTCACCAGAAAGGCCAGAGTGTGTGTTACATTGTGCAAGTGCTTAAGATGATCTATGTATGCTTATGAGAATTTATTGTTATTACCCTGGCAAAATTAAAATGCTAACGTGTCACACCTACATCTGATTATTCTCTGTAGTTAAAACAACGTGTCAACAATACCTCTTAAAGTATATTCTTTAGCATTTTGCACCTCAATTCAGTTTTACGTGGTAAGCATCAAAGTTGCATTTAATTTGAAGTGGGATGTCTTGTAAAAGCCAGATGCTAGGAGAAGAAACAGAGACAGGTTGATTTCTCCTGGGAGATGAGAGATGGAAAAAGGAAACATGTTCTCACAATCAGTAAAATCCTGTTTTGAAACAAAGCTTTAAAAGCCAAAATGGCATCCGGTTACAGTTTGGTCTTCATGGATTTCTTTCTTTAGTGGTATCATATATAGTCTTTCACCCGTGATGTCACACTTTGTGAAGAGTATGTGCAGCGAGTCAGTGCAACACGCACTTGCGAGGACTATATTTTACATTTTGGCTCAAAGGCAAACAAGTGTTTTGTAGCCATTCTAGGTGGGATCAGAGTGTGAAAATTGTGTTGCTCTCTCCCTGCCCGTCTGGAGCAGTCATGACAGACTCTGACAAAGGGAGCTGCAAGCCAACAGACTTGACAACAACTGCCTGCGACAACCATACAAATTAGGGATGACTTATGATGAAGTATTGTGGTCTGAGAGGCAAGACAGAAAGTACCAGGACTTAATTTGTGTCAGACTAGCAATGATGGTAATGAATTCCTGCGGTTGGGTTGGATTCAGTGCCAAGGTCTTGAAATTCATGTAGTAAGCATTCTGCATGTGCATTTAAAAAACACGGTGCAGTGCTTTATTGTTAAACAACCTCTTAAATGCATTCCTGTTGTTCTATATGTGGATTTTTTTTTTTTTTTCAATTTCATGTCCTTGTCAATTTTGTAAATAACATAGCATTTGTGGTCATGGCTCTGACCACAATTTTCAAGTTCATATTATGAGATAAGGTTGTCAGGCAATGAAGCTTGATCACTTTATCCATACAGTAAATGACCTTTTATTGAGAATGTCAATAGGAGGATCTGGTTACCTATGTGGAGGGAGAGGGAGGAACTTAATTGCTCCCAGTGAGTGCAGTCTGAGGACTTGATTAGACCTTGAACCACTTCTCATGTTTTTCATTTGTGTGGTGACGACCTTCCTCCTGACTGAAATCAGCCTGGGCTCATTCCATGTCCACTTCTCTCTGGAGATTCATGGCCCAGTGCCTCCAACTGACTGCTGACTTCATTGTGGTAACTCCAAAAAAATCTGTTAACTCTTAAAAAAGCACAGTTCATCATATCCTATCTGACAAAAAAAAAAAATCTTTCATTATTTATTTCTTGATTAGTGTTGTTGCTGATTTTTTTTTTTTTGAAAGGAAATATGTAAAGTATTTTATTACTTTGACAATTCACAAGTTTCTGCTTTTAACTAAAAACACAATTAAATTAGCATATCTTCCTAATGATATGGCAGAAGAGAGAGGGTGAACATGTTCATGGCAGGCAGAGCTGTCTTCTTTTAAAGCAAATCCTGCTGTTTTTATTAGATCAAGGAGCTACAGCTCCAAAAAAAGAAGAGAGAGAAAAAAAAAAACTGAAATCACTGTTATAGCACTCATCTGACCCACCTGCCATTAGCAAGATGAATTAGTTGAGTCCATGCTAGTGACAACAGCTACAGAGGGAAAATGATCCTGGTGCCTTATAGACCTGGGCTCCCAGACACCACCAGGAAACAGACAGGGGCCGCTTGGACCCTAGAGACTAGAGGGAGAGAGAGAGAGAGAGAGAGAGAGAGAGAGAGGAATAAACAAGATAAACACATTTACTAAGGCTGCGATTGTGTGGAAGAGTGATAGGGGTTTACTTCTTGTGCAATAAAATAAATTATGCAGCACAGTGGTGCAGATTGTAGCACAGATCAACACAGTAGCCACACTGGTTCCACGGCTTTCTAAGGTAATTCTTAAAGCACGGCGAAGCTTAATGCTGAGAAATGTGAAATGTCAACAACTCAGTGTTGTTTCAGTGCAACTGCCTGGTTTATCACTAAGCTTACAATGATTCTTTCTTTGGTTTAATCAAGATAAGCCAATGTTGCATTACAACACACAGCAGTTGTGGTGGCTATAAAGGAAGTTTAATCTAAACTTGCTTGACAACGATTGTCTTATGTTGTACCTTGAGGACCAATACACAGGGGCACACAAAATTACTAAAAGGAATATGCCAAGTTTTAAAACATGTGCAGAAATATATGGTTCCATACAAAGTAGCCCTCTCTGGCAAATGTAATGTAATAAAATACAGAGTTTTGTTTAAAAAAAAAAAAAGAAATGATTATCCCAATGGCATTACCTAGAACCACATTAAAAGTGAAGCCTCTGTTTTTTTTTCACAGTACTCCACATAATAAATAAACTGAAACTTTGTGTTTCAAATAGATGGAGCCATGATAATATTGTCAATGGCCAATATTGGCTCATCAGGTCTGAAGGCCAGGGGTGGTTGAATGACTGATGACATGGTGCCAGTGGTTCTGTGCAGCCCATTGGTCCTCCCTCTTCCAGGAAGTACTCCTTCCTTTAGCACTGATGGCTACTCCACATTCTCTCTCCTTATTCTTCTCAGTCAATAGTTGAAGACACACAGAGTGTGACATTTCAATATTATCACTCCAAAGATGTGAGATTCACAGATTGAATTTCAATCTTTATTATGTGTTTGATTACTGTGTGGTGACATGGATCCTGGTGGCTCTTATGGGGTTTCAAGTCCCATTCAAGGGAGAGCAAAGTGTAGCATGATGTTTGCCAGCTAAAGCTCTGGTTGCTGGACAAATATGTCCTCAGTGTAACCACCTCACATCTGTATTTGTTCTGCTCTGAATCATAGGTGGCCCAAAGCTGTCTTGATAAATAGCTCCTCCAGGCAAGTATGGCGTATGCTCTCTGACACTATAGGTCACATAACCTTGTTGTCGGGACTAAGACTAATGCAATGTGAAGTGTCAAGTTATTATACTGAAACTAGACTGTGGAGCGGAACCTGAGCCACTGTGGTGATAGCAAGTAGGTGAAACAAGGCAAGGTGAATGTAAAAAGGTCATAAAAGGAGGAGATACCGAGCAAATGAGAGGGTATGGAAGGGAAAATATTCAACACTAAGTGGGTCTTGTTGGAGGTGAAAAGGGGCACTAAGGTTCTTGGTAGTCAACCTAAATCATAATTGGCTGCTCCGAGCTGGAGCGATGCAAAACACACTGCTGACTTGCTAGTCGCACATGATGCCAGGAAAGGAATGTGTTTGTTTATTTCAGGAGAACTAAATAATGCAGTAATAATCCTCCTCACCATGTCTCCCGAGCAAATGCCTCGGCACCTGTCAAGAATTTGCAGTATGTTGTCTATTGAGAGAGTTGCAAGACGAAAACATGTTATTATTACAAAGCCAAGTAAACTAAAGTAATTGTCTGCAGATGGCAAAAACAAGCCGCAGCTGTTAATACAGTGTGAAACATAAGATATGAAATATAAATGTAGCAGCGAGGGACTGAGAACAAACCGCATCAGACCAAAAGCTAATGACTTCCCATTACACAACGTAGCCTACAGCCACACTGCTCGAGACTGTGCATGGAAAAAAGTAAAATATGCAAAAATTTGTTGTTATTTCAAGTAATTACCAGAATCAAAGCAACAGGATAGTTTGGATTTTAGGTTTGGATCAGTTTCAGAAAATGGACATTTCACCAACTTGTTATGAAATGGAGTATTGAATATTTTCTTTTTGTAATGATGTGTGGTCTAAATAATTATACCGAACATGACAAAGGCCTATCAGCGAAACAGTTAAAGTAATAGTGAAACATTTTGAGAACACCCTCATTCACTTGATAAGAGATGAATTAAAACAGTGATTAATATGCCTCTCATTTGTACTTGTCTAAATATGAAGCTTCAGCCAATTCACAGAAAACTTCATTTGGCATAAAGTCTGGAAACACCTTGTTTGGCTCTATGCAAAAGAAAAAACAAACAAACAAACAAAAGCAACTTAGCTAGTTTAAGCCAGGATAACTTTTTCACCTTCTCCATGTGTTGTCACACAGATGGAGAACGAACATCTCATCTCTTTACTGATTTGCTTTTATTTCCTATGTTTTTCTTTTCATGTCTCTATCTGTGCCGGATGGACCCAGCTCTTGCCCATAAGCGCTCACACAACCCTGCATCACTTAACAGGAAAATCATTTTAGTGAATTAATAAATGGATAAATATCACTGTAGAATATTTGTAGGGACACAACTCATTACGGGATCATGTCTCAATTGAAATAAAGAGAATAGATCACTGAGCTGAACCTCCTGGTGTCCTCAGTTGATCAAGCAATCAAAGAGTAATCAAATAGACACAAGCAGGTAAAAGACTAAGGATGAATAGAATTATTAGTGTGGGTTTATTAGGGCAGGAGGTCCTTTATTACCATCTCACTGCAGGTACACTTATGTTTTAACAGCACAACGCTACATATGATGACATGGAATTACATTTTACACGAGCCAGAATCTTCACACATGTCATTATTTCAAACAAATGGCACAAAGTCAGTCACTGCATATCACATTTAGTTAAATGGGCAAATATATTAACAGTAGCACAACCTATCTGACATTCTCCAACCACAATCTCAATCAGTAGGCGAGGATTTAAAGACGAATTAATCAACATTAATGCAAAACTATCAGACATAACTCAGTGAACAGCTTTTAAAGCAGGAAATCCTTAAACCTGAGTTTGTAGTGTAAAGAAACCCTCCTGGACTATGACAATGAATATGTTATTTGAACAGAAAACCAGTGTCAGTCCTCATCTGTCTAATTGGAACGTCAAAGCCCCAAGTGTCCAGTAAGTAGAATATGATTAGAGTCTATGGGACATCCTATGTATCTCATCCGGACACTAAAGGGTTCGCCACGACAATAAGAACAGGTTGTTGCGCCACCCACTGACTTTCAATACTGGGTTTATTTGATTCTGAAACATAACGACCACGTACAGTAGATCAGGTTTGGACAAAACCTAATTCCTTACTGTCGATCTCCACACGCTCAGTTGAACTGATTAGTTGCTGAGCAGTTATGTTCTCATGATGCCCCCGCAGACAAAGAGACACGGGAGGACGCGCTGGGAACATTCAGCAGTATCTAAACACACTGTAAAGCAATGATCTGTGTCTATGCTGCTGGAAAGAAGCGCTAAGACAATGGGTTACTACTCCACGGTGTACTCATTTCTGAGTCTTGTTGCAGGAAGAACAAATGACCGCTCCAGCCTCTCTGCAGACTCTTGGCGAGGTAAACCTATTGCTGAAACAACTATTGCAGAAAACAATGATGAGGAGGAACAATAAAGCCCATCCAGGTTATAAACTTCAAAGACACTGTAAATCTGACTGCACATATCCTTTAGTATCTTATGCTACACTGGATACTTGCAAAAGCTTTTGATCTTTCTCAGCATGTTGCCATCATCTTTTGAATCACACAACCTTCAGCATGTGTAAATGTAGCTGAAGATATTTAACAGGCCATTTTATGTTTAAAAAAAAAAAAAAGGAAAAAAGGAACATCACAACATCTAGTCACAAACATGTTGTCACTTTAGGTGGACTTGTCACTTTCTACTCTTTTTTAAAGCGTGTAAATAAGTTTAGTCTGTTGTCTGGCATACTTATTCAGTGACCCTCTTGCCTGATCTTGAATAACAAATTGGTTCAGCAGCTTTATCTTTTTTCCAGAAGCTGACAACAGGACCATTTGTTTTTGGATGTCAGGATATACATTCAAGTAAAGACAGGGTGACAGACAGGAAACACAGGGAGCGAGAGAAGACGAAGAAGACAGTATTTAAAAACAGGACATCTTCTAGTTTAGATCGTTGAGCTACTTTTAATTTTTATAATTGCCTTGGTTTTATGATTCAAATATTCATCTCTACATCCTTCCTTTGCAGTATAAGAAAGGAAATATGAAAAAATCAAGATGGTAGAAGAGCATCTACCTTATTTTCTGAGGTACTTTATTTTTTTCCAGATGGTACCCGTAATACACAGATATCTGTGTCTTCCATTCTTGTAAGTCCCTGGATCATTGCCACAGCCACTGCACGAACACAAATTTAGACTGTTACCTTGATCCAGCAGCACACATTTTTTACCCTGCCCTGCCAGTCTAATCAAGCTTTTTTCCATCCACCAACAGTTGTACAATCATTCGTGGGCATGCCCTGCCAACTCTTGGCTGATATGCTACATACCAATGCCACATATTCACGGTTAATATCTCCAACTTTCCACAAATGTTGTCCTGAAGTTTCCCTTAGAGAACATATAGAGAACAGCTGCACACAGTGTTTTAGGTAATATAGTACACAAGAAATCTCTGAGTTCATGAGGAGTCTTAGGTGTAATAATATACATGTAAGCTATTCATTTATTGTTCATATGAAAATTTCCTCAAACTATCAACAACAACACTAATAAAATGAGGTACACACATACAAACATTGTTCTATAGCACTACTAGTGCCACGAATACCCTGGAGAACGTAGTACTAAGAAGTGGAAGTAGCAGTAAGAAATTATTATAAATGTGTTGTTTTTTTTTTATCTAATTGTAAACTGATGCTAAATGTAAATGAGCATAAAATATAGCCATTGTATCAGGATTGTGTCTAAGAGGTGTTAGTATTAGTTAGTATTCTCCACCATATTATCATTATTAAGTTTTTTTTTTTTTTTTGCATTCTTCAATTAAAATAGTTACCAGTATTTTTTTATGTAAAGGTTTTGTGGTCAACTACTGTGGCCAACTTTCCCATCATATATTTAAATTAAAAATAATTAAATTAAATTATTGTTTTAATAAAAATATTTGAAACCCAATGTGATGAATTCCACTGAGGACAGAAGACATCTTTACGTGGTGATAGCCCCTTTCCTTCCAGCCTCAGCACACAGATGGAAACATCAATATGGGTGTTAAGTGTAACTGGCACCACTTTCAAGTACTGTGGCATTTTATCAGGACGCCAGGAGCCATGTTTGCATTGTGTTAATGCGTTTTATTCATGTATCAAAAACACACCCTCCATATTTGTTTATTTACAGAAATCACACATTTTAACATATTTATTTTAAAAATCAATCAAGAAACATTGAAGTATAATTTAAGCAACATAAGGTCTATTTCAATTAAATGCTTATACTCTAGAGATCAATTAAACTTCAGAACCGTCATTAGTACTCGCTACTCACTGTGTGTTGTATCTGTCATTGATCTGTGCGGCTCATACCTGCACGCATGTGTAAAAACAACATAAAGACACACGATGCTTGATGACATGTGTCTGCTAAGTGGTAAGGCAAACATCCATCTCCTGTCACAGGCCTTCACATGACTGCTTTTGCCCTGCAAGCAATGATGAGCCACAAGCAGTTCAGAGATGAGGTGATCTTAAAGCTGTGTTCTAGCACCAAACTGGGTGAATGGGCTGAAAGGAAATTGAAAATGAACTTCTAGAGATGTAAGTAGTTATAGGATCAAATGTTAATTAACTCCACTGTTTTAAGCTCAAAGGCCACTCAGTACTCATCTCTTAATAGGAGTCAGTGCTGCTGAAGAGATCAGTGTAGACAGTGTCTGGTCCATTATAGTCCTGCACAGTAAATCAAACTACTGTACACTACTCTCAAGTTTAAGGCTTTGGCTTTCTGAGCATCTTTGGAAGCAAACGCTAAGAAAAACTCAGTTCAACAAAGGGAAAATCAGGGGAAAAAAGGACAAACATAGTTTGTGCATTATGTACATGTTTTACAATTGAAAAAATCATTTAATCATCATTTTAGATCATGGCATCAAGCCAATACAATAACGTTTTCACTGCTAATCTCGTTTTAGGTGCCACTTGACTTGATTATAAAACTAAACAGATGCATTTAAGATTAACTCGTTCCCACTCTGGTGTTAGTGATACGACATTGCTTTATTAATACACATACTTTTCACCTATTTTCTTAGACAAATAATTTTGGTCTAAATTCAATGATAACTGCTATTTTAAAGCAGTATAAATAATGACAGTTGCTGTCACTACAGTTAACACTGTTGTATTAATGCTGGTTTTTTTTTTTGTTTTTTTTTTTAGAGTTGGTGAGAAGATGTATAATGTGTGTAAACCAATCACTAAATAAAGATGGGTATGTATGCATGATTAAATACTTTCAAGAAGTGATCTGCTGCTATTTTAATGAGATGGTTTTGGTTTAGTTTAACATTGGTGTCTAATCATTCTATTGCCTGCTGTTACTGTTGCTTTGTGTTTTGTGTGTCAACTAATTTTCACATGCTACACTAGAATTAAGCCTAAATTTACCTACTCACCAAACAAAGCATCATTGCAAGTTTGAACTTATTTCTACTGTTTAACACAGCTGAACTACAGGATACAACAATATAGCATATGTGAATGTTGATTGTGCCTCTTAAAATCTAATTTGTGCTCCACATCTCAGATACAGTACAGTACAGTACAGGAGCTGAATCATATTTGTTGCTGGGTTTGTGAAAGTATGTAAAATGTATCAGCTGTAGTATATTACCTCAAATCAGTTGTAAAGCCTTATTTCAGCCCCCTAATGTCTTCCCACTGATGTATGATATTTTTGCTTTCATCCTGTCTAAGTCTTTGATTAAGGACCAGAGCTACTTTATTCTCTGAAATTCCTAATTCTTACATAAAGCGCTAATTACTCCATCAAACCTAAGTAAACAAAGTAGCTGCAAATAGTCTTAGTTGAATCTAAGAGTTTGTGTGTATACCACTGTTAATCTATAGAGTAGCAGGTCTAAATGAAAAATACAAATATGCCAGCTTAAACATTTCTTTGTGAGCCACCTGCAAATTTAATTAAGGAATAGTGTGATACAATTATAGGATTTTATTTTAATATAAACAATGTCTCTATTGAAATACAGTGTAACATGGGTCTGTGAACAATGCACTATAAGCAATAAATCAAACTGTGAAAAAAATTACATTTTGTATTAAATCTAATATGAACTCTACGTTAATAATATAAATGATATCTTTCTCTAATTTAATTGGCACTAGCTTGGTGCATATTGCTAATATAATTCTGGATTTCCATATTTAATGATGCATGCTTTTCATGGTGAATTTTACTTAGAAAATGTCGTCTTTAATGAACCTTTAAAAAATCTCTAATAGGCATAATCTCAGAAAATGTAACTTCTTTATTTAAAAGGTTCTGGGGCCAATTTTGCTGAGTGCAGTACTTAAAATCCAATAGTTGAACTCTTGCGGAAGCAAATGTATCTACTTGTAAAGGTAGAATGAGCAAATAGATCCAGATAATCCAGATGGTGCAGAGTGCAGCAGGACTGGACTTCAAACCCCTAATGCCTTTATAATTCCATGATAGAAAATACTATGTACATGTATATGTACACTTAGCTTTTATCAGAAAAGTACCGTCTAAAAGCAGCACTGCCACAGGAAAGCAACCTCGTGTGCATGATGTTAATGTTAAATAAAAACAGAGCAAAATGCCTCTATATCTCCCTAAAGCAAAACAGTATAAATAAAATGGATTGATTGCTAAATGTCATAATATTTAAGATGTAATACTACTAATAATAATAATACTAATAATAATAATAATAATAATAATAATAATAATAATAATAATAATAATAATAACAATATCTCTGCATTTGGAAATCTGTGATATGTTATATCAGGATTAAGATATGATTTCCAGAAAAATGAAAGGTGTTGTTAGGTGTTGGGAAGTTTCGCACTGGTTGAGTGGACATGTGTGCTCTCCCGGGAATAGCTGTGTATAGAATTAGGCTTGTGCTGTGCTGTTACATCTCTTTTTTTTCTTTTACTTGTCTGTCTACACAAATATGTTGCAACCAAAGAAATCCACAAAAGTATTAAATGAGCTCATATTTACTGAATACCAGGTCTAGTCTACGTGAATGAGAGACACCAACACTGGACACAAGCAATGGAGCGAGATAGGAATGAAGAACTTTGCAGAGAAAATGAGAATAAATGGATGTCAATTTCCATGTGGAATTGGTAACCAATGATCCATTAAGGCAGCCTTTCCACAACAGACAGCCAAAATAGCCTGAATTAGAAGTGCCTGACATTTCAGCTAATTGCACTAACCATGTCAGCTCCATAGTAGCTGCAAACCAGGTTAAGTCATCTTTACCTTCCACCAGAAGGAAAGAGCTCAAACTGTATGCAGAAGCTGCATAATAACCTGTTTCATTAGGAGTTTTCTATAACGACAAAATCATTTTAAATGCTTCTTTTATCATTGGTGAGAAGAAAGAAATGATACAAATGAGCATGCAGTTAAAATTAATGTACACATCCACAGACATGAAAGAAAACACACTTTCCTTTGTCATGAAAGCAAAAGTTTATTCATGTTTGAAATTACACAACTACCACAAGGAAGACTTTTCAGTCCAGGGTGTAGTCTGGTTAGAAAGTAACACTAAACATCTTTAATACATTGGAATCACTGCCACAAATCATCATTTGTCATGACTTTTCAGTTCAGAATCACATACAATAGAAAAAAGAGAAAAGAAGTCTTGAACCCTGTTGAACAGAGCTGGAAATTTACAGTTCTGAATACTGAAACCTCTATGCATTACAGTTTTTATAGTGATTTTTTTCTTTTTTTTTGCATGATTTAGTAACAAGATGAGCAACATTCAAAATGTTTTTTTTTTTCTTCAGTATTTACAACAGTTTTACTGTTTGGTGTTAATTTATCAACAAGGTTCATCACATCCCCTCGTAAAAGCCACAGCGACGTCTTCACCCCCACCCCCCTCCCTGTCTATTCTTCATGGTATTAATATTGTTATCATTATCATTTTTTATTTTTGTCGTTTTAAGTTGCAACACAGCAACTGCATTTTATTAAAAGATTAAAATATACATTAGATTACATAGAGAATGAAGAGTTTACAGTGTTACAAGATGTAATCAAAATAACTACATAAAAGCATTAAATAAGGGCAAATAAACTATGGTGATGATGTTGTTTAGAGGTAGTAAGTGAGCACTCTAAGTTACAGAAATGTTGGAAATGAGTGGTTTCTATGAATTCAAATGAGGTAATAAAGCTGTGTATTGATTGGTGGGATGTATAATTACTCTTAAGCTATATTATGTACAACTTTTCCTGTGTAACCCGGGGCATGCTCCTGTGTAGCACAGGAGGAATGGTCTACTGTGGGGGATTTGTTGATTTCCATAAGCAGTAGAAAAAAAAAAATGTTTACATATGTACATACTAAAAATTAATTATAAAATATGGAATGGTGTCATGTTATAGTCAAGCAATCAATTACACTTCTTTATGTTCCAGAGTTTGAATAGTCATTTCCTTGTACTAATGTATACGGCTGTAAGGCAAAAATAAATCTCGAAAGGAACTACAAAGCTGCCATTGAGCTGTCAACAGTAGCATTGTTAAGTTGCTGGACAAGACTGTGAGCACTATTACAGTCAAAGAAACAGCTGCTTTAATCTATGCATTGTAGGAAGTGAAAGAGAGACCCAATTATCAAAATGGAAAGTGGTAATTAAATCAAGAATCAAACAAATGGGCATTTAAAATGTCATAAAATGTCACATTAAAGTGTCATTTGGTAATTTGAATTCAGAGAAGATAATTATCCTGAAAGGATGTTACTCAGTAAAATTTCTATTTGTGCATGTGTGCTTACCCCTACAACAAAGAAATAAGAGCATGGTGATTATAGCTGATTTATGAAGACAAGAAAAAAAAAAGAAAAAAAAGACTGAATAATCAGGAAACACTGTGTTCATGATGGAGGATGTAATTTGTGTGGCATGGCTGTGGGAAATCTTAAGGTACAGGGAAACAAATCTGTTGTTGTTGTTGAGAAGTTTTTTTTTTTGTTGTTGTTGTTGTTTTTTTATATCCTCTGCAGTTGGTCAGCCAGTTAGAGTCCATGCCCAGTTTGAGGCAGAGATGCATTTAATAGCGGATCAATTCGAGGTATCGGAGTGCACACTTCCAGGTCCTTCTGTTGGAGATATTACAGAAGACGGAGTCATAGCATCTTGCCATCCCCCATTAGCCTGGGACACAAATGGGAGAAAGGTTGAGGTTACAACCACAATCTTTGCAATATGAGCTTAGGACATATTTAAACCCAGAATGTAACCAAATACTTCCAAATGGGAAAGAAAAAATAGATCCTAGCTGATATTACAACTGCAAATGCACTGATGCTGTGTGACTCGGAGCATCCTTTGCATTACAGTAGCATCAGCAAAGAGACACTTGGAAACAAATTTGTCTTGTGTCCTGACCAATGGGAGCAGTCCCTGAAATCAGTGTCTAAGCAGATTCCAGCAGCGGCCGACAGCTTGTCGCTACATATTCTCCTGTCAGTCAGGAAGAGGCAGGGCTCGGGCCGGGTGAGGTGGGGAGAGTTGAGTGAAAGTGACAAGGCAGGGCTTCTCCAAGAGAGCCAAGCTTAGCCAGCCTGACTTTGCTTTGCTCCAGGCATGACCTAGCCTTTACTGGATCCTTCTACGTCACCACCAACAAAGCTAAAGGTTAGTCTATGCTAATGTATCTATGAGGCCGTTTTGGGGTTGTTGCTACAAAATAGGAGCTTTGGCGCCATTTGACATATTCCTGATCCACTATCCATCCAAAATAAAAAGTCACCTCCTTGATTCAACTAAGAAAATAAATAGGATAATTACTGCAAGTTATTTAACTCTAACTGATGCAGTGAGTAGCTACTTATTTCTTAAACAACCATGTCTGAAGACACATCCTGTGGTTGTGGAAAAGATGTTAATCTGTTTCAAATTCAGGGTCAAATTATTGGCATGAATCAAGCAAAGAAAACATCTAAGGAGATTGATGAATCTTCTAAAACTGGATTAAGAACTGTCCGGTGTAAGAGGGTCAGGTGATCTGATGAGTCCAGAGTTACCCTGTTCCAGAGTGACTGGTGCAATGAGGTCAGCTGACTACCTGAATATACTGAATGACCAGGTTATTCCATCAATAGATTGTTTTCTTCCCTGATGGCACGGGTATATTCCAAGATGACCACAGAGTCTACCACGGAGTCTAGACCTTGACTCCATTGAGAGTCTTTGGGATGTGGTGGAAAAGACTTTGCACAGTGGTCTGACTCTCCAGTCATCAATACACGATCTTGGAGAAAAACTAATGCAACTCTGGACGGGAATAAATGTAGTGACATTCAAATCAAAACTAAAGGTGGTCCAATGAAATATTAGTGTGTTTTTGTTCCTTTGGACTTTTTTTGTTAGTGTATTACTGTTTACTCTCTGATGAGCCAGTAGGCACAGGTCTACACTGCAAATGGAAGTGAGAAACCTTGTGAGAAAGTGAAAAAGACTTGATCCTGCGAGGAGCTGACATGCATAAAGAGCTTAAAGCAGCGCGGCTTCAGCAAAGCCAAAATGACACCAAAAGCACTGAATTGCTGGCAACAGCCTCCACCATTTGTTTACATAAAATGTGTTAATTTTTTTTCTTCACACAAATCATTAGTTAACTTCTAATAACACTGCAGTAAAATAAATACCTTATTTTTATACTATTAGCCTGTGAATATGTGTGAATTTTGTCCAACAGGCACGACAATACAGTATAAACAGAGCAAATACTGAAGTTCTGATTTAGCGCATAGAGAGAGAGCTGTCTGATACTAGTTCTCTCTCCCTTCCTCTCTCTTTATCGTCTCTCTCATCAACTAAATTAATCTTAACTCTGATAGCTCCAGATTACGCGCTGCTTTACAAAAAGGCGTTATATCAAACCTCATCAAGGAAGATGGAATTCATGTCTGGAAAGGGCTGCAGGCGATCACATGTTCATATATTATCATGAAGATAAGGCTATGGAAAATTCTGTTAAGCATTTCAAAATAGCAAAAATGCAACAGATAGTGTTCAGTGAATGGCTGCTTTTTTTTTTTTTAATCTCATTTTTAGTTTGAGTCAAACAAAGTATTAAAGATGTTTATTAAAGTAAATCTGGTGGATTCATTGCCCTGCCGTGCAGCGTGTTTTATTAAATGCAACTCTTAGTCATGTCAGGTGACAAAGTGACAAGATACAGTCTGTAATATTTCATGCCACATGGGTTTGAGAAACTAACACACGCAATGTTGACTGTTATCTGTCCCTACAACGTGTAATAATGTGCTGCACCGTCATTAAATCTGATTAAAGGTATAATCACACAGTAGGATTTCGATAACTCACACTATACTGTCTTCGTCTGATCAAATCTACATTTAAGTAGTTAAACACACACTTACACTTAAGCCATGTGGACTGTACATTGTGTTTCCCCCAAAAGCATCATTGTATCCTGCCGTCTGACTGATAACATGGCGCAGGGTATCCACCTGAGGGGACAGGCAAGGTGGACAAGCTGGTCAGCTGGGTGTCTCGCAGCTGTCCAACTGTAAACATGCTCAGTGAGACAACAGATCATAACTAGTGTTAAAGCACAAACAGATCTCTAAGACAGGAATTGTGCTATGTACAGATAACTGACTTTCTAATACTAATAAAAAACTTCATATTCATGTTTCAGCATGCTTATATCTCATCTACTATTTTCTATGGTGGCTATGGGATAATAAAAAACAATAAACTAAACAAAAGTGACAGTAACGTAACACATACACTATGACTGTTTTGAATTAGCTATTATTTTTACCTCAATTATGAATACGTTTCATAAGTGCATGGTAGTGTTTGTGTGTTGGCTGTATAACTGCATTAAAGTAGCAAAATGGAAGACGTCAACAACAAACAATAACAAGATGAGACAGGAAGAAAGCTATAGGTAGAGTACAGAAAAAAGGGGAAAACACAGTACCAAAAACCCAATACCAACCGAAGAGCTCAAGTCAAAGCCAAATGCATTCACAAATGTTTGGAATAGTGACCTGGAAGTTGCTTTGAGGCATGACAGCAGCGGGGTGGGATTATATTTTGGCTGCCAAAATATTCCATCCAAAGCGAAATAGTCAGTAAACACTTTAGTTGGAGGCCTCATTGAATTTAAACTGCCCTTCCGTGAGCAGCACGCTTTCTTATTTTCTGTTTTTGGTTTAATGTGCTTCAGACTGCACTGTGGATGGCTCAGTACACAGGCAAGACAAGGACAGCTCTCTGCGCTGGTAGTCAGGAACTGTCCCTGATTGTTGATCCTACCTGTGACTGTACATTGGCTCCGACTTGTGCCCCTTGGTAAGAATCCCCATTCAGACTCTGCATGCTCAAGAACATGTCCCCAGAGTTTGGGAGGTTAAAAGAACCTGAAGAACCTGGAAAGGGAAGATGTCAGTAGCTGAATACATGAGAGGGCTATAAAGGGAAAGCACAGGCACACGCACAAACATCGCAGACATACACGCCACATACGTGTCTGCACACACGGACCCAACTCAAGCCAACAAATACACTGAAGAGAGACTCTCATGAAGCAAGCAAGCTATGAGGGTGAAGTAAACAGAGTGAAAAAGAAACCAACAGAAGAGGATGATGTGCAGAAGGGGCTGAGGAGGATCTTGCTACGAATGCGATGGACACAAATGAAATGAAAATCACATAACACAAGGGGACCGGTTCTACATGTGGTTGGTTGCTTAAGCTCCCAATTGTTCCACATCACCTACTTCCAATCTAATGTTGGCAGGGAGGTATCACATGGTAAATGACAAGGACAATAAGAAGCTTATGAAAAGACCAGTACCAGTAAACATGTTGCTTAAAAGAGTGTTTTTGCTCTCTGCAGAATCCAGCTGAAACTCTTCATCTTTCATCTGGAATCCTGGGTGCAAGAAAAAGGGACCACTTCATAAGCTTACCACACCCCGACGCAGGTCAAGCTAATCCAAACTGTTTTTATATGATTCTTATTCATCATGAACTGCATATAATGTAATTTTAATCAAATATTACTACTGTAGGTAAAATGCTCCTAGCAATCATGTTTGTTATTTAACAAAAAAATGCACTACCATTCAGTGGAGCTACATACCATTACATTACAAATGACAGGAAGTTGACAGAAAGTCAAGGGAAAACAAATCCCAAGGCATCATTCTAAAATATCTTTTTTTTTTTTTTTTTTGCCAAAAATACATGTGTTCTCGGTTCACAAGTCAGGAACGCTCTCTTTATGCATGAGTTTGCTTGGCATCAACTGTCTTATAGACAGGAGACACTGTGATCCCCAAGCTGGGAGCAGAGCCTGTCACTCTTGCCTGTGTGAATGGTGCATGAGAGAGTGAGGTAGGTAGGCAGCAGGTTAAGGGCTGAGGTAGAGGGCAGATCTTTTTTGTCTATATGCAGGAGTGCCTACCGGAGTTAGGTGTGGTAGGGGAGTTGGCCTGGCTGTTCTGCACTGCAGCGGCTGCAGCATGTGCTGCATTTACAGCAGTCTTGGCGGCATACAGGTTGGCTTCTTCCTGAAACTTGCCGATATTTTTCTTGTACCGGATCCTTTTGTTGCCAAACCAGTTGGAAACCTGTGTGGGAGAGCAGAAGGAGGAGGAGCAGAGTAGTCAGACGTCAAGCAGCCACAGCACCGTGCACTGAGCAGTGTGATTGTTTCAAGATGTCACGTTTGGGTCCATCAAGTACCCAATTCCCAGCCCCTGCAGTAATGTCCGCCGGGTACACAAGCTAATTAAGCCATAATCAGGAGCCACTTGTGTCTTCTCATGGATGGGAGCATGACATCCTCTCAGATCTGTCTCCTGACAAAACTAAAACACAGGGGGCTCCAGCTGCACACACACTAAAGTCAATGTATTATGTACAGTACATTTCTCAAATCAAGGCAGGTGGTTAAGGACACATTTTCCTCTGTGAAATATATCAAAATTCATAATTTACACTATAAAGAATGATGGCAGATTCCAGATCATTGACATTTAAACTTATTAGATGTTGTGGAAAATAGCAAAAATCATTGTTATGAGTAAGGCTACATATTAAATTGAACATAAAAGAGAAAAATGGAAAACACTGTATGTCTACGTTAAATGTTCATATTGACTTAGCTTCATTCTTAAAGCATGCATACCACTTATAGATGTTAATGGTGTTTGGCCTGAGTGGCTGAAAGTTAATTTTGTAAATAACATCAAGTGTGTGCGTGTACATGCAGTGATTTATCAAGCGACTTCAGTTTGTAATTATCAAAAAGAAGAGTTATAGGATAAAGCTCACAGACATGTGCAACAGTAAACACAGACGCCTGGGGCGGTCAGTGTTAATTGATGTGTTCAAAATAAAGGAATTATTTTACCAAAGCAAAACTTGAACTCTGAAGGCATGAGGAAGTATTCTATTCAAATGTAGGACGCTAGCAAATGCTAATTTTGTTAAACCTAAATAATGGTATCCAACATCAGTGAGACGTTGAAAAGTTGTACGAGGGGTGAACCTTATGTGTGAATGCTGGCTCTGCAATAACAGTGGAATAATAATGAGGTGATGCTTGTTTTTAATGGTCCTATAAATTAGAGTGTCTTGTCGCTGTGCTGCTGCCCCCCTCTCAGGCCCTGCAGCCCACGGCTCGACCAGCCAAAGAGCAGCTGCCCCTAATGACACTTTATTTAATTTCCACCCATGTGCTTAAATTTTAATATCCACAGCAGCCCGCCAATGCTGTGGCGTAAAAACTGACTGGATTTGCAGGACATCGGATCATTTCTATCCTGCACGTCTCTGTGCTCTAAATCTTTAATATCTAGGCAATTAAAATTAATGACCATTCAGGCGAGGCCCACTGTTGGCAGGGTTTCCTTGACATCAATTGTTTGATGGGTTTACCTAGAGGTTAAGCTAACAAGCAAGGTTTAATTGGAAGCAATGAAAGCCCTAGCCATCATCCTTTTTACTTAACCTGCTTATAGTGGATTGTAGAGCCAAAGACGATGCAATATTCTTGCTCTTTTAGACAGCTCACAAGTGCCCACAAACCCCTGAAAAGCATGGAAAATGTTTTTCAAAGCTCTTTGGTTTCTTTAATTTGACAATATATTCATGCAAACAGTGTCTGAAACAGAATTTAGTAATCTGCCATTTGCAGTGCTGTGTACATTTTAATCATTAAGTTTGAATGTGTTACAAGTGCACTAGTTTACTTTTTACCATACACCAACATGGCAGTGATGAACTCTGCAGTGCTACATGATTACTACACAAATGACAGTTTTAATATTCTGCCGTTGGTGATGAATTGTGGGGTGAATGTTCTCTACTACTGGACTTAATACCATTCTCCTTCTTTTTACAGTACAGACACATTTCTCTCCTGCCCACTGAACTCTGGCTTTAGTGTTTCTCGGGTTCAACTAAATATTGAACAAATGCACGGCACTGTAGAGTGTGGAGCACAACCCAATCTACAGAACTAATTCCCTTTTATCTCGTGGCAGGCCATGCATTCAATTGACTGCTATGTGTGGCGAGAACCAGGTTGTGAGACTGAATTACCTTTAGACACCAGCATCCTCAAAGGCAGTGATTGTATAATGACCACTCAGACTCCTCGCAAGAACACTACACTATTGCTTTCACTGAGAAAAGCAGCAGAGCTGTGGTTAATAATTTAAACTATTTTCACCCTATTTTCGGTCAGTACTTCTCACTGGTCAATGTGCAGAAATGCATGACCACAATATGTTAGATTATAATTCCTTAAGCCTTAGATAACAATAGAGAGATGTTCTTGTTAGCTCTAACACTATATTCTATATTAATAATGAATTAGAAACTTTCTCCATGATCTCAAACAATGAGAGGTGCTGTTCCTATTCCTACAACTATAATTCAGCTTTGCACTGGAATCTGGCTTAAATGTTGAACCATTCATGCAAATGATATCAAAAACAGCTTCTGTAAATCCTGACACATAGTACACAGCCATCCCATCTGATGCGTTCTTTCAGGAGCCTAGCACTGTGCATGCAAAGTAACAGAGGGAATAAGACAAGATCTTCAGAGAGCCACACGCGTAATCGTAACAATGTCAATAGGTCATTGCACTTCGGCCATTTGCTCTAAACAATCAGGATGCAGACACATTGACATAGTCAGATCATTTATACATTTAACATGTTTTCAAGATGATCACTGCAGCGTTTATCTAAAACACTGGATATGAACTGCAGAGATCTCTAGAGGTAAGGAGGTTTTGCTCTCGGGGAAGACGACTGTGAATCTCTTGCATTTTAAATGATCTTTGCTAAAATGATGCAGGGTGTTTCGCCAGCAATGATGTATTGCACAAAGTCACAGACTGATATTGGCATACCATTCACAATGGATGGTTTTTACTTAATGAACTGCTTGTGCAATCAACAAAGCAGTGCAAAAAAAAAATTCGGGGTGTTTGAAAAATGACTTAGTGGAGCCATTGGTGTGGTCACAGTAAGCTGATTGTGACTGTGAAAGGCACTGTGAGGGATAACAAACTTACTGTGCACTCAGCATCATGTCGGGCCTTTGTTACTTACTTAAAATGAGCTAAAGCACTAAGAATAAGTCAATAAGAACGTCTGGCCTCCGCTTGTCGAGGAGTATGCCACTAATGGGGCCTGAGATGAGTTCAAGTGAATTTTTAAAAGCCCTCTAATTTCTGCATGTACTGATTTGTTCTCATGGGAACCGCTACAGTGGCCTGTTTTTGTGAGGCACTCAGAAAACAGTGGAGGGTTGGCGGCCACTTCTATAACCGCAATAAACCATGAGGGGAAGATAGCGGCACGGGTGGGGGGTAAATAAACTGAGAGCGCAGTTAGAAGATTCAACCACCAAACAAATTAGTCAAGGCTCTACAACAGACAAAGGATGTGGCAGATGTGATAAACAATAGCCAAAAAGTAAACTTTCATGTGACACATTTGTACACACATAATATGGTGATAACATGGGTATAGTGTAAATATGAATCAATTAAAAATAGTCAATGTTGGGGTGTGAATGCTCAAAATTTCTTATCCACTTTTTTTAAAAATGTAAATTCAAACTTCAAATAGTGTCATTTATGATAGCATTAGCATTGATCCAGTAGTGTGAGGGAGGGAGGTTCTGTGCAGTGGAAAACTGTGAGGCTATTACATACATAAACAAAGGAGGTACAAAAAAATGAAAACAGTGGATCAGGAGAAGTTATGACATACCTGTGATACTGTGATGGTGCTTCCCACCCCCTGAAGGCAAAAAAGAATGGGCTTTTACAGTATCTGACTCTTCATGACTACACTCAATATACCCCTCAACACCCCCTCCCCACACAGAAAAAAACACTGCAGATTATTGTATAGATTCATGTTTCTCTGATATTGTGTCTCATGAGGACAACCATAGAACAATAGAGTATAAAGAATCTAGATAGTGTCACAATAACAGCAGAAAAGGAGAGCACAGGATAATAATGCTTTGGATGTGGGGGTTAGGTGTGAGAGATATTGCCTTCAGGTTTACCCAGCAAGGATGCTATGCTATATATAAAGTGGGAAAGTCGCTCTTTAAGTCTAAAATGTAGCTGTGAATTAGCAGAGTCCTGTAAACATACAAATAAAAAACCCAGTATCATCCAGCGTTTGGAAGCACCAGACTTTAACTGCTTTTCTTAAAGTAATGGATGATACCTTTTTTTTTTTCCCCAGCTTATGACCTGAGTGACTGACCAGGCAACAGAGAGAGCACACATGGTGGATGGCAATGAGAGGGAAAAAATGGCAAGGGACCCAGCGCTGGGGCGGTTAAGGAAGGGCAGCATAGTGCTTTGATTGAGGCCAAGATGATACAGGCCTCCCCTCCCTGTGGCCCTGCTCTGACTGACTGGGACCAGCCTTGACTGAAGCATCATTAGGCAGTCACAATGTCAAGGTTAGCTAAGGACATTGTGTCTTGGTTGTGTGACCTACGGTAACTATCCCTCTAGGCTTGAGCCTTTCCCACCCTGATTACCCATGAGCTACTGTTAGATGAGCACTACCCACCTGGGAAACTGTGATGCTGCATTTCTTGGCCAGCTCCTCTTTAGCCTCCTCGCTTGGATACGGGTTGCTGAGGTGCGAGTAGAAATATTCATTCAAAATTTCCGTCGCCTGCTTGCTGAAGTTTCTCCTTTTCCGCCTGAGTAGGGAGCAAAACGAGAGAAAGGCAGAGCAAGCCTATTAGTGGGACCAGCATTAACTCATCCATTTGGATCGCACAAATTGCACAATCAATCTCACACATAAATGGTGAAAATAATGAGGAATGGGCTCTAAAGGCCCTCAGGAGCAGGATATCGTGTCCTGCTCCAAGAGCCTCATCAACACACAGAGGAGCAGGCTCCAACCAAATAAACTGACAAGCTCGTGCACATACACACGTACATACAAACACACAGTCACAAAACACATACAATGTTTAATTTGGTCTGTTGGTCTCCCATCTCCAGTCCAAGCGTGTAATGTGTAGAGTTTAGTGTAGCGGATGGGTGGGCTTCGTGATGGAGCGCAAAGCCCAGTCGGAGTGCATCTCGGTACATTATAGAAATCACGGCATGCACAGTTGAGCATTGTTCCTCAAGTGCCACAGCCCCAGGGATCTCCAGTAGAAACAAGCAAACTCTAACTAGATCTGGGTCCCCTTCCCTCCCAAGGGCACTACTTATCATGTTGTTGAGCATTTGCTTATTTTGCCTTGTTTACTGCGCTTCACACAGGCAGTGGGCAGCAAATGTGCTTCCACTTGGCTTGTTTGGCCCGAACTTGTGCTTGTGCCGCTCTCCGCAGAGCTTCACATTGCACCACACTGTTAGTGATTAGAGTAATCCACAACACCTGCTGATGACCTCCCCTCCATCCATTACACATGACTTGGTCCCCATTTCATTTGGTCTTAACTGCTCTCAGGTGTGAGAGCGTGATTGTCTTGAAAATGGATAATGCATGGAACATGGACATAATTAAAATCATGCATCTCTGCAGTGCCCATACTGGGTGTTGTGCCAGAAAAGTGAGAGAAAAAACAAACTTCAGACATGCACATATTCTAAAAATGACCTTGCCCACTGGATTTGCTTATATGGGTCATTTAGAAGCAAAGTTTTTAGATACCGACACACACACACACACACACACACACACACACACATATATATATATATACAGATTTATATGTATAGATTACACACACATGATCTACTGACCTAGCATCAAGAAATCTGGAGCGCAGGATCATGACAGCCTCACAGGTGCTCTGTTTCAGTTGCATCTGGATGGAGCTGAACTTACGGTGGATGATTCCCACCATGCGCTCAATCTCTTTGGGAGAGATGGGCCGCGTGCGAGACTGTTCCCTCAGCAGGTTCATCACATGGGTAGTGAATTCGTTACATGCCTGCCGAGAGACAGAGAGACAAAAACAGCCAAAGTGAGTTCTGTAAAAGCCCCAAATTCACAGCATTGAGCTTATTAGGACTTACAAACCCTCTTTGACTGATATTCTAGAGTTGTGTACAGTGCACCCTACAATAGGGTGCACTGTTTATGTATTTCTTTGATGACATAATAGGTGAAGTCATCTCTGAATAGAAATGCAAATTTGCAATTTGGCTTGGCCCTAATGCAGAGCGAATTTAAAGAGCTTTTTTGTTAAACCAGTAGTTCATACATGATTAATTAGAATAACTCATTTACGTAGTGCACACTTTAGCTCATTACTCTGAGTAAAATTCGTTAAGTATTTACATTTAGATAATTAAAACCTGGAAACACCCTTAAGAAAGATGCATTTACTCCAGGCGAAGTGTTGTGTGCCCCCACATACCCACCTCCTCTCTCAGAGAGCACAGAGTAAATTAGTCTAATTTACCTCACTGAGTTGCTGAGGCATCACTGTTACACCTTCTATTTTCGCCCATAATGCCTCTATGTTTAATGGCAGGCTCAAAGTGCTAGGTGAAGGAGGTGATCATACTTTCATTTAACACAGATGACTGAGGCACTCCTTTGGAGCTCTATAATCAACTAAAACAAAGTGAATAATACTGCAATTTTTTTTTCCAAGCTGCTAACACGCTCTCCTTCATTGTGTGTATTCTCGTCTTGCTAATGCAGAGAATATGCTGTTCTACGGTTTCTGGAGTGAAGTGTAGTATGAAGTACTCCTCAGTAGGTCAAGTTTAATGCACACCGAAATACCAAATAGCTGCTAGTCACATGGTAATTTAAACTTTTGATGGTAAAAAAAATAACAAAATATATGTTATTCTAAGAGAGGCTGAAGGCTGTTCTTGGGGAGATCTGAGTCCTGGGATTGCAACAGCTCCTTCTTACCTGTTCGTATTTCTCCAGCTCTGTGTGGTAGATCTGTCTGATCTGGGTGAGTTTGGCTCTGTAGTCGGAATGTTCGATGGAATTGTCGGCCGCTCCGCCCGAGGCCGCGGCTGCGGCGGCAGCGGCGGCGGATCCGCCACCTTTCTCTGGTCCTGCCACGCCCTCTGCCAGCAGCATGTTATCTAAACGCATGAGCTGGGGGTCTGGGGGGTCCTCCTCCTGGGCGCCACGGATACTGAGACCTGAAGCAACACACAAACAATGACAGAGGGTCAGCTAATTCCATTCAGGGACAAAATAATAATAAGATAATATCAATAATAATAATAACAATGCAAAATAAAGCACATCAAACAGACCCAGACTGAACTGTTAAGTCCATTTAAAAGCATTGCATCTGCCAGCGCAGTCTACTACAGTATAGTGTGATGTTTCCCCTGCAGGTATAAACTAGGTGCCTCCTGTGTATGTGCTATGTTCCTGTCGCCCATGTCTATGCCTGTTCTCTTTTATTTACACACTGCGCTGCACACTGTGTGTATGGGAAGGCTGACATGACAGCAACATCCATAAACTGACAAATGCTCAATGGTGAAGTGGCACTTCTACTCTGTGAAAGGATGCTAAACAGAAAACTATACCTCTAGTAAGTGTCTCTGTCTTTGACACAGTGAATGCTGGGAACTCCAGAAAGTAACTACTGTTTGCTTCATTTCTATTTGCTTATACCATTGGAATCCTGTGTTATTTCCTCAGTCCTCCTGTTGCCGTATTCTAAGAAGTAATAAAAATGTGCTGCTGAAATAAAAATCCACATGCAGCAAAATGAGTACAGTCAATTTTATGTAAAGTACTCATTCATGAACTGTGTTTTTGTTCTCAGAGCCCGCTGTTTATTTCCTCTGGTTTTCCGTCTTGCCAGTCTGTCAGCAAGCCATAATCACCCAGCAGATAGTGTACATGCACACCTGGATGCATTGGCAATGGAACCACGATGCTGGGCTTTACAGACTATAAACAAACAAAAAAACACTGCGGGTCAAAATTACAACAAAAACAAGCCTGGGCAATCCAGACTAATAAGTGGATAAAAATGTGGCTCAATGGGCAGTAAATACTGAGTGGCTACTCGAACGTTATGATTACCAGAGTTGTTTCAATTCAATAATCCCTCCCGCAATTCAGGGATTTTCAACAGCTCATTACAGCTTCATTAAGATATGGCCAGCCTCTGGATTCTAAATAAGAAGATTAGAGGCTCTATTGTGTCAGCCAGTAGGCATGCAATCAGAGAAGCCCCTTCACCACGCTTTGACCGACTGACCCTGCACACCATCCAGAGCAGTAAACGGTAGAGAGAAAACACTCTCCTTGCTCTTTTTTCCTCTTTCCTTATGCACAAATACCCAGACAAAAAAAAAACAAAAAAACGACACACATCATATTGTAACCACACCTCTGATGTTTTTTGTCTCTGGTTGTGTTGGTGTTTTGTTCGACTGCAGTGCCACTGAAAAACAAATTTGCCTCTATTTATGGATTGGCTGGCTTTGAGTCTTTTAGGTGTAATGGTGTGAGAGGAGCGGATGAATGTGGCTATTTGTGTTGGAGACATTGAGATGCTGGACAAGGCTCCATCAGGCTTGCAGAGCCAAGCCATCCATGTGGACAATATGCCACTGCTCCACTAACCCTCATCCACATCACACTGCATCTGCACAACTCCACCCAGAGCCCTCGTTGTGGACAGGCTTGACTGTTTCTATTCCAGTTTGTGCAGCATGAAACAAAACGGCACATGACTCAAATGTTGACCGACCAGATGCCTGCCTGGTGGTTTGTCTTCTACTGCAGTTCATATTTTCCTAATTCACTATTTACTCCCACCTTCTGATTCAACAAGCTCAGCAGGCTGCACACTCCTTTGTGCTGCGGGAGGTGGTAAGTAGGTAGGCACGTTTTTCATGTCAGGTATATTAAATATAACTCTGGGACGCAACGTACATTTCCACACCAAACCCAGTTGTCACTTTCACTCCACTCACTCTATATCCAGGGGAAATGCAGCTGAGGGAATTTACAGGGCTTTTGAGCTAAATGGGCATAAATCACTGGTTTCATTCAAACTAAATAATCACAGGCCATAAAGAGCTACTTGTCTCTTACCATATATTACCACAGAGTTCCTGTGTGTAATAATGTGGCTATTCACGGCAAAGGAAAACAGAGCGAGACATTAGAAAGTGACATGTAATCCTGTTAGTCCACTGACATGTGGAGTGGCCGTGACATTTTTATCATACGTGTCCATTTCTATTTTGGAAATCAGCAGGATAAAAATGATTACTGTGCTGCGCTGAGAGGCAGACGGCCCTGCAGGAGTCCACCAGGGTGTATTTGTGCCACAGCCTCTCTAGCTGGTCATTCATAACACACACGTTGGGAGGTATGATGCGTCGGTCTCAAGCACATAAATACAAAACATTAAAAGAAAATAAGAAAACATAGCCTACAGAAAAAAAAAATCGAAAACAGGTTTATTGTATCTTTGTCTTGCCGTGTCTTTCTGTGCACCTTTGTTGGAAGAGCTAAACATTGTGGATTCACTGTCTAAGCTCAGCATCATCACACAACTTCCACAAAATAGGCTCGGGCAAGATAATATCTTTAATTTGCTGTGTGGTTGACAAATCTGTATAGTAACTTGCAAAGCCACAGTCACATTCTAGCACTGCAATGCTGCTTTGGATGCTCAAATCTTTATCCTGTTTTTGTCTGATGATATGGGTATTAAAACAAGTTTGGGCAACCGAGTTTAGCTCTAATCCACCTCCACAGTCAAAGTGGGATTAATCTTAGTGCAAAGAAAAAGTGCAGAAGTCGTGTCACCTTGGTAAAGCCTGCGAGCAACTACAGTAGGAACTGGAGAATGAAAAATCTATACAGGGTCGAGTTATTTCACATACTGAAGCTCCGGTGTTGCAGCTCAGTTAATTACCAGAATGCATTTAATGATCTAAAAGAAAAAAAAATTTAAATGGTATTAATAATATAACATGTCCATAATCGGCTTCATTTGTCATTCAACAATACAGGTGGAGCAGCTCGGGAAAAGGCAGTTGCCTGTATGATTGTTCCTCATTTCTCCTCTGTGGCTGAGACAAAAGGAGACACTGTGATTAATCCATCCCTATCAGTCAGGGGTGGTTCTCCTTTTCATTTTTTACAGGTTTCACCGTCAGTATCAGATCCGTGCAAGTAACAAATTTGACAGATAAAGACAATGCAGCCATTTTCTCTCATATACTCTCCTATGTTCTCTGTTTATAATCATTTCCGGTTCGGAGCTGTTGTCTCGTACATCATCCCCTGCTTGAAGTCCTGACAGTGATCTGAGCACTGCCTCGGGCCGCTCTCCTTTCCTCCCACCTCTTTTCCCCCCTGTGCCCTCTTTTATTCTGTGGGCTTAGCTGACCTTTGCCCCACTGCTTGTTTACTCTCATCACTGAAGTGTGAGCAGGAGAGCCATAAAGGCAGAGCCCTGCTGGGTTAATGTGGCCTGCTGACGAGGGAAGAGGTGGCTGCAGGCTTCTCCACCTTATTCTGCTGCACTCACGGCACTGTCAGACGTCACACAGTACACTACATGGGCTGTGCTTTTTGCAGATAAAGCCAGAGATTTTTTTTTTTTTTTTGTGAGATAGTGAAACGTTTGATGCTGCAAGCAGAGTGTGATGCAGTAAAAAGAGGTTCTTGCCACTGTTTGACGGTGCACAATGCAACTCTGTTCCTTCCACCACTGTTTCCAAAACATCCTGTTCATTACAAGTAACCCTGACCTCCTGCAGCTCCTCTCCTACCCGGTGCCTCTAGTGAACGGCTCCAGCCACATATTGACACACTGTTCATCTAATTGCATTGATCCGCAAAGGTCTCCCAAAGCTAACTAATCGAAACAGAATTTATTTTCTGTCAATATTTGCAAAGGTCATCTCTCTTAAAGCTGTGGCGGTGTGAGCCGAGAGGCGGCTCAGAGGAGGAGGAGGAGGAGCAGGACTTTGGTATCTAGTCTGTTACACAGGCTCGTCCAAGGTGAGCTTTAATTCAGACTTGGCACTCAGGATCCAAATCTTCTAATCCACCGTGTTATTAAAACCCGCTGCCAAAGCAAAACACTAGAGACTACAGAGGGCTTAGAGTATCCATTTCACAAAGAGGCCAGTGTCACTACAGCCGCGTTCCACGTCTTCTTTGACTTCATATCATCTGCTTTGTCGTGGCGCCTGGATCAGTGACTTTCAGCTCCAGAAGCAGAGAGCTGGATCAAATTACCATTGAAAATCTTTTGTTCTGACAAATGAAACATAAGGATCCTCTTTCATCGACGTTCTTAAAGGCTTTTTTAAGCTTGGCCTACATCCACATGGCACAAAGAATCTGAGAGAATGCCTGCGGGCTCTCTTTAGCATGTACAGTAATTAACATGCCATTAACACATTAATACACATTAACTATTCCCAATGTTAATGGCAGAGTAATTACCATACCTGATACCACACTGTGGGGAAGCCAAAGCACATTTCCCACTTTGTGTTTTGTTTTCTTTGTTGGTTGAGCTGACACTGATACTCCTTACAAAAAAACAAGAAAGTAGGAAGGTACTTTAACATACTTGATATTCTCATTTAATTAAAACACACCTGAAAGAAAGAAACAAAGAAAACACACTGCGGATTGGCTTTGAAGGTAAGGCTGAAATACTGGAGGGGACATAGAGTCTGGTGATTAAATGCGGTGTAAAAGGAGAAAGGGAATGGGCCCTAAACCAGGGAATCCCTGTCTAGAATGATGATGTATTTCCTCCCAGTGCGGTGAGTGATAAGCTAATCAGCCGCGCTGACAGTGAAGTGTTACAGCCCCCCAGTGCTGGGTCAAGACTTCTCCCATCATACAGCACCAGCACACACTAAACAGACAGCGCACGGAGGTGGTGGTGGGTAGTGACAAAACGTGAACGCTCTGGTCAGAAAAGAAGATCTCTGTCAGTTCAGGTAGCCTTTGTCCCCCGATGATGATGACGATGCTCTCATCTCTCCCAAAAGAAGATGCTGTGACAGCAGGGGACGGGGGTGTGAGGGGTGTGTGTGTGTGTGTATGTGTGGGGTGGGGGGCTCTTGCCACTCTCGACCCACGACTCCAAGACATGTGGGGAGCGGGGGTGGGCAAGGGGGTGGGAAAAGACAACCCAAACAAACATCTTGACGACATTTTGCCAAGCACACCAAAATTAATCACTGTCCCACGGTGGCACTGACATTTGTGGGAAGTGACACACAACATGACAGACTAGAGGGAGAGGATGAAAGGAGACTGAGGGAGGGTGGGAGGGCTGGGTAAACAAGAGCCACTGTCACTCGCTGTGTGATCGTGTGTGCATGTGCGTGTGATGTGTGTTCATATGTGGACGTGTGAGTGCCCGCTTTGTTTCCTGCCCTCTAAGACTCAATGTGGGCAAATGGCCAAGTGGTGTAGTGATGGCTGACCAGGCCTGGCGGTGGCGGCCGCACACAGCGGTTGGGGAGACTGGCCAAATGAGTGGACAGGACCTCCGCTACAGATCAGCACACTGACTGACCCTACAGGACACATACAGCATGGGGCACCAGCATAGGGCTCACATGGTTCACATGGTCTGCTAGTCACAGAATGAGCCCAGATCACTGAGACTCGCTTCTTTAGACTGATGTCCCACTGGACAGGGTGATGGACATAATGGATAATATACTTATTTGACAAGTCACATCAGACAGACAGTATTTTAGTGGCAGTGCTGTGAATAGACTCACGGCTATTGTATCTTGTGTTTCCATTCCATTTTTCATTATGTCTCCCTATATTGTGTTAGCATGTTTCCTTATTTCTTTTCTTCAGTTTCATTTTATATTTCATGTATTGATGGTCTTTAGCTGCTAGCATCAATTTGCTGCAAAGGTAGGCTGATTTGTTATTCAGACCCCAAGCAAATAATGCAAATGTGGCACTGAAAGCCACTTATGAAATACCCAAAGGCAACTAATCACTCCTCCTCTCGTTCCAGCCTTTCTGCAACCTCCTAATTAGAAGATGGAGATTGCATGAAACCAGGTCACACAGCAGGTCTTGTACACACAGATAACCAGGCAAATACACAGGCAGAACCTCATCCAGACATAGAGAAAGCATGCATTATTTTAAAGGCTAGAGGTGAAAAAACTAATGCTATTCACGTTATTAATCCCATATATTTCACTGTATGCTTCCAAAGAAACAGTTTAGGCTTGAAGCATTGTGTGTATGCGCTCTGTGTTTGTGTGTGTTTTTTGTGCGAGCGTGCATGCATGTGTTTGTGTATACGTTTGTGCACGTGCACACACTCCGCATATGTGCGTGTGAAGGCTACACATGCTCGCATAAACAAAGAAACGGCATTGGTAGCATACAGCCAGCCATGATCTACTGCCAAAGAGATTATTCTTTGCAGTGGCATTTCTGCAAGAGAGTTGACAGTCCATCATTTAGATTTTGCAGTGTATCCACGAAAAGGCTGCATTGCCTGAAGCAGAAGGAGCTGCTCTTTCCTTCAGTGTCTTTTATAGAAGAGAATTCAGCTCCAAATCGTAAAGCCAGAATCTTTTGCTAGCTGTGCTAGCGTGTAAGGACTCTGCTACGAGGCAACTGAGGTTATGACACGAGAATAAGACTGCGGCTGACGTGCCGATTCTCGGTGCATCTCTCAGTTTGGACTGATAAAGCTCACAAAAACACATCCGCTTCCAGTGTCTTAGGTTGCATGCACCTGAACAAGGGCATTGTTTCATGAAGCATCCTCAGTGTAATGTTGCAGGTTGCTCCTAGTTTTGCAGAGAGCAGTGCACGGGGTAGCCGGGCAGATCAGGTCCAGGCCAAACAACAGCTTGTGACAGAAGCAGGCCAAAGAGGATGTTGAGACACGCAGAGACTTAACAGGCAGCCGGCCTGCCATCCACTCTTTTTCAGCTCGCCTTATACTCAACACATCACTTCGGATCCATCGCCAGTGTCTCACAAAGTACACGGCCAGAATGGAGTTTCACATTACCATAAGAAAGGAGTGAAATAACTGCAGTTTTCAAAGCAAATGATTGCTGGGAGAATATCATCTCCCTCATTTCATTTGACCAGCTGAATAGTTTTATTGTACACCTTCAGATGATAGTCCACCTTCTTTTTTTCTTTTTTTTTTTGTGCAATTCTCTGCGAACAAGGCAGCAAAAAGGTTATTTGGTGCTAATTATTCCCAGCATGTACTTTACACACCATTTAATGAGTTAGACTGGAGGCGTGGCCATTGGCTGTGCTCGCCCAGTTATCCAAGATGAACTGTGCAATTCCCTCATGTCACCTCTGTCATGTGTACCAAGTACCCCTCTGCATCCAATTCCCTGCTAGGACTTCACTGGAGCACAGACAAGGCGCCACTGAAGCAACACAACAGCTCCCGTAGCATCTCCGCACACCGGCAAGTGAGGAGCTGGGAGGGAGGAGGAGGAGGGGGGGGGGAGAGAGAGTAAAGCTGGGAGCTCGCTCTCATAATTACAATAATTAACAGTTGCAGATTTAATTGGAAGGGAAGGCATTAACAGGAGGAACATTGTGGCGGCGCATGCAGAGGGAACCTTTGCTGCAAGAAGCTTTTGTCTTCTCTGTACCTAATGGTGCCTTGGCTGTGGTTGTGGTGCTGACACAACACAACACAACACAAGCAAGCTGAGGGTTCAGACGGTGGGGCTTGTCAGGACTCAGACTGGAGGCAGATAATTAGGTGCCAGGTTAATGAGAGCACAGGCTCTTGATGGCATTTGGTTACTGTATGTGGGCAATTAATGACTTTGTTTTTGTGTTTTTATTGCCCACTTGAGTGGAAAACATAATACATTATTCACCCCAGGCCTGTGTGTGGTGGTGTTTGATGGAGTAGCACTGACTCTGGCTAAAGAATCAGTTTCATTCATAGTGGCAAATAGTTAATTTATAACAATAGAATACACTATATGGAGTTGGAAAAAATTTAATCTCAGTTCGCTCATGGCTACCACGCCGTATGACCTTTTCAGAGCGTGCTGCCTCGTGTCGCCGGCCATGATGTTAAAAAATTCCAAGGATGTCAAGCAAACATTGAAGTTGCAGGTCAGGCGCAGGACACAAACAAACACATCAGAACAAAGAAACCAAACCCTGTGGCAAGACGTGCTCAGTTAAGTCAGCGTATCACGTTTTTATAATGTATTTGCAAAATTCCATACCCCCTAGAAAATCCCTGCTTTCATTCTAGAGGATTTATTGGCAATGAATCCACTGAGAGGTCTTTAGACATCCTCTTCTTTAGCCCAACCACTCGACGCCTCCTATTTTGGAGTTAGTTGTTCTCTTGCCTGTGGTGGCCAATTAGAGTGCTATAAGATAAATGGGCACCCACAACTTTGATGTCCATCTTTTTAATAAGCTTTGGTTAAGATGACATCTGTGTGAAAGAGTTCAATATCTTCACAGTGGGAGAGAAAAGAGGTTTATTCTAAAATGAAATATCATGTAAATACTGCTGGAGGTTTAGGCTGGGTGGGGGGAATCATAGTGTCGGCTGTGTCTCTGGTGTTGGCATTCATTATCTTCAGCAGCAGTTGTGCAGATTAGTCAGCGAAAGATGATTTTTAGAGCCTTGCGAAATCTGTGCATTTAAACCAGCGAATCAACTTCAGAAAAAAGAATTTTATGTAATACTCACACTGAATTTATTAAGCCAGAGAAACAGAATGCTAGTTTATTTATATACATTTAAAAGAGATACAAAAAAGACAATTAATTTGGCTAAATACAAAACGTGTGCGCCACTGAAATGCAACAGTAATGGGAAAAGCACACAGTGTAACAATAACTAAAATGGTGGGGCAATAAAACGCTGCACGAGTGTGTATGAATATAAAAGAGAAAGAAAGGTGAAGAGAGAGCATATATCTAACCTCGCCTGTGGACGTGCTCCTTTATACACGAGTGTAACTCAGTCAGGAATAATGTAAATGTCTAGAGAGTCTTAAGACTGAGCAGGCCCGTATAAAAGCACCCTGTTTCAGGCTAGTAAAACAAGTCAATAAATAGAGCGGAGAAGCCGGTGCTGTCTGCTGCACTCTCGTGAATGAAAACAGAGGTGAACTACTTATTTTCAGCCTGGCATCAGAGGTTGACAGCGATATTATGGGCGCTCAAACATTCTGACTATCACTCGTCACAAGCTATATCTGTCAGCATTACACTTTTAGATGTGAAGTGAGCGTTCTCCACCAGGAATATTTACGACGCGGTGTGGTCAGCTGCTAAACGAGTTAAACACTTCCCACTGACCACGACGAGCTCCCTGTTCTCCCCCCTGTTGATCAGCTTGTCTTTGTTTTGTTGATTCTCACAGGCAGAACAAACACACGCGCGCACACCGAGCCTCGGTAGGCCAGCACTTACTGGAGAAAGAGGCAGCTCCAAATGGGAAGCTGATGACACAGACTCACACAAAATGGAAACACCATTAGGTAGGCAAACACTTCACTGCAATAACTGCTACCTGATTACAGCGGGAAAGCGCAGCCACGGTTCTCCTTTTTTTATACTGTGTCAACACTTTGGGAAAGCAAATATTTCAGTGACTACCCTCCCTGCGCTTTAATCCATATGGTGCATTCTGTTTGTCACCACAGATGTTAAACTCCCAGGATGTTTTTTTTTTTAAGAATAAGAAGAACTACTCTTCTACGTTCAGTGGCTCACCTGCTCCGTGCGACACAATGAATACACAGGGGTCACACACCATATCACACCAGGGCCGGCGTCAATCCTTTATTAAATTACCTAGCTATCTTATTTTCTGTCACTGCGCTGATAGGAGGGTTATCTTTTTCATTTATGTAGCGGATTTTCAAGGGATTATGCATTAAAGATTAAGGGCGTGTATACCCAACACCTCAGCACAACAAAATGCAATACCTCAGACAGTGCATGGCTGACGTGTGTAAGAAAAGTGGGGTGCTATAAAACAAATCTTCAGCAGCCAGAACAGGACAGGGTTTATTCTCCTCAGACAATACAAGCTGTGACTCTACAGAATGTTTCAACCCTAAAATACTGTGGTAAGCAATACAAATCCCTTGGACAAAATGAAATGTATTAAACATGTGGATTTCATAAATCTCCCTTTCCTCGGTGCGGGTCAGAGGTATATTCACTGTAGAGCTCAGCAGGCACTTTTTCCCCCAGCATTGTTACTCGGAGTCGCAAGTGCTCCGAGTGGTTTCAAAATGAATGTCAGCAAAAGCTGCACGTGTACGGCAAACAGCAGATCCTCTCAGTAAAATGGTTCAAATCATTTACCCCTGCTACTTTATAAGAGTATTACAGTGGTGTAGGGATTTAAAGGTGCGCTGTAGAAATATTACAGCTGGAATAGTGACCTAGGATTGTTGTAGGCATTGTTGATGTAAAACTGCTCCCAAGATGAACTGTTCCAGACAGTTCTACAGGTTCACTCTCCACAGTGCAGATAGTGTCAGAAAAAAAAAGCAGGAAGAAAAGTAATTCAGAAGCGAACACAACACTGTTAAACACCCAACTGGGATCTGTTTAACCTTGAGTAGCATACCAAAGGTAGAGACAGCCTGGGGCTATGGGGGGACTGGCTACCACAACTCCCAGCTCCATGCTGTTCCACAGTGGGGGCCCAACATGGCCAGATTGCCAGAGAGGCCAGCAGGGGTGGAGCTACAGACGTAGCCGGAACCAATCATTTATCTGCTGCAACATTCATTTCAAGCTGTCCCATTATCTATTTGCTCTGTTTTCAAAATGTTTCCGTTGTGGCTGACGAGAGCGTGCACGCATGTTCGACTTGTGGGTGTCATAGCACCTGCCTGAGACGTGTTCGTGAGACATTCCCACTAACTCTTTAGCTAGCGTGATGCATAATCTGTGACCATTAAAGACCAAAAGACCTCAGAAAAGACTGGGAGTAATTATCATTGCTCTGTGGTTGCCACTAATGAAGGACTTTGGAAAAGCAATAAAGAGCATGGATATACAGTACAGTTGAATACCGGGTCTTTTACTTACCAACAAGGTGGAGCTTTTTGACTTCCTTCTAGCTAAAAGATGGTAAACAAAGCATTAATGATATATGAATGTTACACATACCTGTGCTTTTTTGTGGGGGGCCCAAAAGATGAATAAAGATGGAAGATAAATTAATGTGCGAAATGAATGTTCTTTCCCTCAAGCTCACTTTACAGCTCAAACAAAATAAATAATCATGCCTACAACCTACGAATCACTTCAGTCCCATTGTATAATTCATTTTTGTGACAGCTGGCGATTACTTCATCATTACATAAAGACAGATTAAAAAGTTGTCAAATTAAATATTAAAGAGAGACTGCAGGCAGCGCTGAATCTTTAAAGGAATAACACAGATTGGAGATGAAATGAGGCACCTATATGCATATTTTATGCCATAGGGAACAAATGCATATCTTTTCCTCTAGGCCACCTACTTTGTAATAAAGAACAGTGAGTGTATAGATGTGGTAACGCAGCACAGCAGAAATGATATGAAAGAGAAATTGGTTTTACATAATGATGTCAAAAGGAATATGGCTCTGCATGGTCATGCGGAATAAAGATAAGATTCTCTTTCTCCATGAGTGAATATTCCACTAATGGTTTCTTCATTTCCTTAAAGAATAAAGAAGCCAGCTTTGTATGAACCTTGAATGAGGTTTCCATTGAAAGAAGTTAACATTTATCTTTCAATAGCAGGAGAGATCTGTTGAAAATACCCATTTGTGGAGCAGAATACCGAATGTAAAAGCTCTGTCATCTGTTGAAATAAAGAGAAAGTGACAAGTGACAGTATCACATTTTGAGCTGAAGGAAGGTTTGAAGTTGAGAACAAAGCCGTAAAATACCATGCAGGGTTAAATCTCTGTAAAGAACGGGGAGGAGGACTCATTTCACCAAGTCAACATCGATTGGGGTAAACAATGACTGATCAATACACACATAAAAAGACTCCTTCTAACAAAGACTTGCATGTAGATTTCATATATCATATCTCACGAACAGACACTGCCCACGGACTGTTTTCTAAAGCCTGTTGAATTAGCAGCATTACACCTTTTATAATACACTTGTTTTCCATTTGCCACTAGTACACTCCTGTGTCCATACACACTTACTCATGCAATAAGCATCATTGTCACAGAGCTTTCCTTTCCAAATGGTTCAGCCTCCACCATCTGCAGGCGCTCCCAGACACACCGCTTTGAGTCTGCCATAATGATGCATGACTAAGTACAGTTAAAGTGTTGCAGTCTGTTGGCAAAAAGCAGTCAAGCACTTTGCTATAGTGTCACTACGGATAAACCATACAGCTGAAGGTTGACGATGGATAAAAGGCAGTGACAGGCCTAGTGATGTGACTCTGTGTGTGTGTGTGTGTGTGTATTCGTGTGTGTGTGCTAGCGTGGATTCACATGTGTATGAGAGGTTAGAAACCATGGCACAGCAGATTTGTAAGTGTACTTAACTGGGATGTGAAATAGGGTTGGACACAGTGAAATAAAATGCTGTGCTGGAGTCTGTTGAAACTGGGACACGGTTTAAAAGTTATTCCCTCTGCCAATAAGCAGGCATCTCCCCCTGGTACCGTGGTTTTAAGGGAATCACAACCTCATGGGTTTGCTAATATTGTTTGTCACACACATTTCTGCAGGTTGTCGTTATCCTGCACAATATGAAATAGTCAAATCCAATCCCAGCACGTGATTCAGACAAATATAAATGCTTTGCTTGGTGCATCTGGACACTGTGTTTGCTAAACTGTCTCATTTTAGAGGGTTTTTTAAAGTGGAACCTTATTCTTGCTACAAAGAAAGGAACAGAGCCTTGCTTATTTGACTTATTTGGCTTCTCTTTTGGTTGAATTTAGCAATAAGGGGCTCAAGCCGCCCTCTCAACTCTAACCCAGTCTTGCTCCTCATTTCACTGTCTCCTCCACTACTCTTCAAGGTAGATATTCACAGTGCAGGGGATGCCGAGGAGACAAAGAACTCGCCATTATACTGTACTCTGTTTGCCAAAATCTTTAGTTTCAAAACGCTTGGCAGACTTTGTTGCTGCTTTGTCGAGTTCACCACTGCGACCGCTTTCATGTAAATGATCTTGAATGTTATTTTCTAAAGGCTGCATTTTAAAGAGAAATTCTCATTTCTGCCTCTGCGTCTTGTCACAAACCCTTTTCTCTCCTATCTCCTCCCCTTTCTCCCGCTCCCTCCTGCCGCAGCCGTAGACTGCATAATTGATGCAAATACTGTCACATGTGTCAGGAGTGGAGGCTCTTCTAGTTTACTTCTGTGCTACACTTTATCTGAGAACATTAAGTGGAGAAAGCAGCCTCGTGCCAGGGGTGGAAAATCAGCTTGTCAGTGGTCTCATTCACATAGCCATTCCTTCGGGATTGTTTCATCAAGGTGATTGAGAACAAAAAGTACGGCAGCAAATTCCAGCTTATGTTTAGGAGCCCTGCCACATACATTATTTATATTTGTTGCCCACCCTAGTCTCTCTAACCATTTGAATATATCATTGCCTAATTCTCAAATAGTTCTTCAGATTTTCTCCTTTTGCCCCATATCCTTCCCACATCAACCACGCCAAACCCTTAGGCTTGCAGGGCATGCTTTTTGTGTGTGACACAGACCTGAAATTATAGATAGCTGCTTCCAAGGAGTGCTACGGCCTGATGGGAGAGCTGTAATGGCTGTTGAGTGACTGGAGTGCAGTCAGAGACAGAAGCAGGATTTCATTTACAACAACAATACAGGGGGAATTATGTAAAATGGTAACATTCCATGCCATTTAATGAGCCATATTCACTAATGTCTAAGTCTATGGTCTAGCAGTAATAAAATGCACCGCCTGCCAGAGCTCTGCTGCTACGCCGTTTCTGACTATTTCCAGCTCCGTATAAAACAATGGTGCATAACAGAACAGACAGACATTTGCAGTTCTTTACCCTGCGTGCTGAATGCTCTGCCTTCAGACTGAGTGAGGCGCTTGTCTCCTACCCTTTCCCTCCCTCCTCCCTCTCTCCCATGCTTTCCCTGTCCTCTTTTTTTTTCTGGCTCGAGTCTGTGCTACGGATTAAGTGACTTGATCCTGCAAACATCTGAAGAATTCTGCTCCACTGAGGGGTCAGACGAAGGCCAGGGGATAGCCTTACAGGTCCTCCTCCATTAGCAGATCCACAGAGGTGTCATCAGTGGGGCTCTGCAGGCACCAAAGATGCCTCAAAAAGAGCAGATTGCCAATTGATGTTTATCTCTGAACTCATTATTAAAACCCTCACCGTCTGCGCCTACTTGGACATATGATCTCTGAAATTAATGGGAGAAATTGATTAGCCTTGCACTTTGCACATGCTACGTGTGATGAGCTATGTGTTTGTGTGTGTGTGTGTGTGTTTTAATTATATTTTTGGGCTAGTAAATGGAATCCCACATCTTTGCTCTTTGTCGAATCTTCACAGTTTTTTGCAAAACAACTTTTTTTTGCACAAACAAGTTCTTGCTTGTGAACTGCTATACTCACGCCAAGTAAGCTGCAAGTGCTGACTGCCTCTTTGTTTACATGTCTCTTGATATAGACAAACAAAAATACCCCATATTTTCCAGGCAATAGCATTCACAAAGAATATCTGGGGCTGCTAGAAAAACATTTCAACTGTAATAAGCTTTCTCCAAGAGAGTCTGAAACATTTCAGAGGGTTCCTTTGAAGCTCTCACTATGTTGACTGTTCATATATAGACAGTGCTTGGAAAGCCTGAGCGCCATATCGCTGTAACCTCTCAGTGCTTCTGCATTAATAATTAATTGCCAATGTGAGTAAACACCACTGCAGATACAAGAATGCCCCTAACAACACAAACTCTGCTGCTCCCACTTAAAAATGTACAGTCGACAAATTTAGTTGAGCTCGTGGCTACATGCTAATGGTGAGTGTCTATCACACACATCACAAAGGAAATCCCAACATTTTCTGTATATAAATTTGAGCATGTTTGGCAGCATTTCTGTGAAATGACTGGGATTTGCTTAATTCTGTAAAAAGAAGAGAGAAGTGATTCAAGTAGGTGGCTTTGACGCCCATATTCAGTCGGACGTGCTTAAGAAGAGATTTGGAGGTGTTGCCCATTCACAGTTACCCTTTCGCTTACAGGCAACATGCTGTGAGTTTATCGTTAACGCAACCTCATTTATATTACTTATAGAGAGGGAAGTATGTGCGGGGCCCCGTGAAACATGCTGACCTTGTCACCATTCTAGTGAGGAGCCTTGCTGGTGTTTAGGCATTGTTACCCAACAAGTGCTTCATGTCTGAGTTCTCCATAAAGGACAAACTAGGGGCCCGTGAGTGCAACAACAGAAAACAACAATTCCTTAGTGAATGGCTGAGCAACATAACATGAGAACTGATTAAAAGATTTTATTGCATAAACAACATGAGCTCATATCGAGTCTTAAACATCCTCCTTGTTGTAGGAATACAAGTGAAATGATGCACTGATACAATGCATGCACTAATCATATTACTATGGCTGCGCATGAATCACCAATGAGTCTTATTTGGTTTTTGGTGGTGGAATATGACCAGCTATTCAGAATTCAGGAGCAAGGAGAGCGTCTTTTATCTTACTATAAATCCTCATTATTTCTAATAGCACTTGTGAAGGCTAAAGAGTAGAGCAGAGCATGTTCTCTTTATTCTGCAGTCACTGACAGACATGGCCAAGCACTATGGGTTAATGTAATATCACAGTTGGATGCCTCCTCAACTCACTTACATTCCCTGTTAGCTTATAAGTCCTTCTGTGAAAAAAAAGAAAGGAAAAGAACGCGATGCATGGAAGGAGACGACGACTGTGAGAGCCCGTAACGCTAGAGGGCCCACCAGTCCAAGTCCAAACGAGTTACACCAAATAGTAATCTTTCACGTTCTATATGAGAATAAATCAGATAGATGAAAATGAATCATATTTAAATATTTTCAATTAAGAAACACCTGTAAAATAACAACAGAAGAAAACAAAAGATGCAAAAATTCACATCTGTGATGTCCATAGTTGGTCTATCCATAGAAACGTTAGTCTAAGAATAGAAAAATGGACTGTAAAAAGTCCATGGTTCATCTACTGAGACTGGCATATCAATTAGGATTGTGAATAAGAGTGTAATTGAAAGCAACAGGAGCAGAAAGAAGCGGAAATTCATCAAGGCAAGCATGGAAAAGCACAAATGAGTTCCGAGCGAGACACAGAGAGCTCGTCCCTATTCTTCTTTTCTGTCTTTACCCAGGACAGATCCACCTAATCTCTTCCACCATTACCAAACAATGAAATCAGCAAGCAAACAACTCTGCCTGCTGTAGTTTCCTTTAATAATTCTAAGTGAGCTAATTGTTTTATTAGAGGTACAAATAAATATTTCTTGGACTCTCTCTCCTTCCAGCCACGGCAGACTCATAAACTTGGTCTTAACAGCACACTGGGTGCTAACGTCTGCAGCCTCGGGGGCCTCAATAAGTGGTAAATCTAGTTTTATAAAAGTGAGAAAAAAGGAGCACAATGGGTAGCGTTAACCAATTACTATTAGCTCATCAGTCACAACCTGTTCAAGTGGTTCATCACCTCTTAGCGTGTAATTTTGAGCAAACTAAGAAATCTAAGTACTGCTGAGGTCAAAGGTCACCTTGCTGGGAGTTTTATAGGTGGGTTTTATTATGTGCGTTGGTGCTCTGTGTTTGTGATTGCTTTGCGGTTCCTGGCTCACTGGCCAGCAGCATCTGTGCATCTTCCTATACTCTTATCTCTGCTGGCAAGCCGGCACACTGGTGCAGGCCTGCCACACAATCACTGTACCATGGCTCCACTGTCACTAAATGGCACGTTCTCCCAGCCCCAGTCCTCCCTTTCCTAGGCACGGGCTTCTCCAGCTGCAGCCTAATTTCCTGTGACTTGCCTAATTACTGTAATTAAGGATTAATTGCCATTAATTATTCACACATAAGCTCATCGCAAATCATGGGGTAAATGTCTTATGAAAGCTGCCATACAAGCCATGTATAAACACACTAGGATGCTCCAGGCTGTTGAATCGATCACTCAGCCCTCCAGCAAATCTCCATGCCACACTTAGGAAAACAGCGATAAGTCTCCTCAAAATCAACAACCTATCCAGGTGATGAAGGAATCAATTCACATGCTTTATTCGTCTCAGCTCCATTCAGATGCTCCCGCAGTGTTTTCCGGGACTTGAAGCGAGCAGGGAAAAGTGTCTGTGAAATATCCTGTAAACAGTAACATTAGATAAAACAGTGTGGTGGCTCGAAACATGAGATAATGGATGTTAATGAGGCTGAGTGAGGGATAAGCATAAGCAGTGGCTAATTCTGCTCTAGTCTGTCTCTGTTATCTTATCCTCAGCAGGATAAGAATCCGCTCATTCAAACTGGTATCACAGCAAACAGGTGAGGAACACGAAACTCGAGTGGAATTTGTCGTGACTAAAGTCAGTCCTTAAATAATGGGAGGAAACTCATTCATGTAGCACTTTATTTTTTACTGTTTCCCTAAATTCTGGAAAGTGCACTTAAACCTGAGAGGCTGGTTTGGGGTCAAGAAGAAACACCCCATTAACCTCTACTGGGAGAAGCTTTTATCTCTTCGAAGGAAAAAAAAAAAAAAGGGATCGTCATATCTGGGACCTTCCGGCTTATGGTGGGAAAGAATCACACACATAGCGTAGGCAAACATTTACACTTGCCAATGCTCCCAAGCATTTTTGGGGAAATAGTTTTTAAGGGTTGAGCACCATAAAATCATAATAATGGCTATAATGTAAATCTGCTGAGTATGAAATGTCTTCCAGGGACCTGCATGCAAACAGTATTTTAAAATGAGACATTTTTACAAGACTTTAAATCAAACAGTGGAGCCATGTGTTGATAGAAAGAGATAAAAAAAAGAAGAAGTAAACTGTCTGGTGATGCACGCCGGGCCACAAATGTCATGTGCCTTGTGCCCTGTCCAAAAGTGACAATTATTTTCTGAATCACAGTGTCGCTGCCTCAGCTACACATTGTGAACCGTACCTACTACCACACATCTTTTTCTCTATAAACATTAGTCTCTGAGTCAGACTTAACACTGGATTAGAGTGGACTAATTGTTAGACCAAAGGCTTATGTGGCAGATTAATGCCGGAAACATCTTCATTTTGGGCACATAAGTTTGTGTGTTTGATTTAAACATTTATGTTAATGGACCTTCTGGCAGCTCTTTAATGCTCTACACTCTCTTGTAAACAACCTCTTTGCAAATCCATCACTGGGCCATCCTGCACAAAATCCAGGCTGCACAGGGAGAAGGATAACACCATTCTAGATCAAGACAAGGGGATAACAAGACTTCAGACACACAGAGGCAGCTTGGGCCAATGCTGGCAGAATTTTCTCTGATCAGCATTACTGCAGCCAGAGTTTAATTTATAGAGCTGAGCCAGTCCTGTTTTATGCGTTTGTTAGATTAATGTGCAGAGCCATACTTTTTTACTGCTATGGTCTTTGATCAAGTTCAATATATCGGGATTAACCTGAGGCTCAAGCGTGGTCTATGATCCATTTCAAGTCATTATAAGAAGCCTCTATTTTCTTCAGCTGTGATTGAGTTTCTTGTCCTTATAATTAAGCACAAATTTAAACTGTCAAATCTGTCGTCCAATTATGACGGCTCTTCAGTGACCCTTTGTTGTAACATATTCGTTTCTTCCCATTTTGAACTAACTTTTATACCTTTTGATTTTGCAGCATTCCCCTTGAAATGAGTACGTGTTAATTATTACCTTTATACACAGTGCAGCGCTGTGATAAATACTACTTTTCACTTGGGCACAAGAGAAGCGCCTGATTGGGCTGTGGTGTTAATATGGAAACGTGTTGTACAGTCAACGTGTCACCGCGCTGTGTGTCAGCATGTGAGTTACAAGACCCCACAGCCTGTGCAACTTTCTGTGGACCCTGCTGCCCCCACACATTTCACACTCCCACCTCCCTCTGTGTGACACCTCCCAAAACGCACATGCATCATCGCGTCATTGACGCCTAATTGATACTTCCCTATTTATTGTCACCTTCCCTCTCTGTCAGCTGACTTGGTCCTCCGTGTCGCTTTGCATTTATGGACTCCTGGCTGCCTTGATCTCAGTAATTAGAGTTTATGTGCTAATTGGTGTAAATACAAAGATGGGAGTTGCAGGCGAACACTTCACACCGCAGCTATAAATTGTGGCTCTGATAAGTGTGGGTTGTAGAGCTGAGGGGATAGCAGAAGTGTCTCTAGGAAACTGATATTTCTGTCACCATCCCTCATCCTTTTTTACACATTCAAAGCACAGTGCAGCTTGAAAAATATTTGGACAGCTTAAGACATCTTTGCATGGTCTGGCTTTCAAAGTCTCATTTACTTGGGAATGTCAAATGTCACAGTTCCTATTTTAAGACTAAGTTGTCAATTTAATAGTCAAGACATGGACGTGCTTCTATTCTAGATTAAATGAGTAAATCAAATCTGTAAATACTACTAGCCTGAATACTACTAGAAATAAAGAATAGTATTAGTTATTCTGAGCTGGCTTCCAGTTAGTCTACAGTAGACTAACTGTACTGTATCTAGATTTCTAAAAGCTATGAAAACTTTGATCACAGCACAATAAAAAGAGCTTTTAATGACTTTATATTGGGATATCTATAGAGTACAGTACTATCTTAGATAAAAGATTGAGATTATGATTTGAATTTGTCCAAATAAAAGCATTTTTAATATGTAGTAATAAGAAATAACAACATCAACTCCATGTATTTTCCCATTAGTAACCTTTAGAATGTATTTCTTTAGCCACCTGCTGCAAAATGCTCCATCTACTGAAATCTAAAACCACAAATCTGAGACATTACACAGATATCAAATAGCAAAGTTTTGCTAAGATTAAAGCTGCAGTTCAACCATGTGTTTTTTCACATGCACACAGATGTATATTTGTTTCCCCTCTTTACATTTCCAACTTGGCTCTTTTTAAACTCTGTGTTGTCAGCAGATGTCCTTCTAACAGAGACAAAGAAAATGGGAGGGGGCTGGATATCATCAGCATAGAAATGAGCCTCCTCTTGATGCCCCTTCTAAGGCACAGCCTCAGCGCCGCTCCAGCCACTGCGCTACCTTTTCAACTTGCAAATGACAGTGTCACCAAATGCTATCCTTCCATCAATCAAGTCGGGGGGGTCATGAATATACAAAAGGCAAAGCGGAGACTGGCTGCCTCCCGCAGCTCTACTTGGCCCAATTATACAGGCTCAGCTTTCTCCTGTGAGCTTCCACTTTTTGTTTCAGTCTAAAGGGTACAGTCCTAGGCAGCCCCAGGCTTAATCAAGGTAGGTCATGCATACTGGACCTCTCAAGTGGACTGCAAATGCAAGTTAAATGTGGACACCAAATGTCATCTTTCTTTTACATCATTACTGCTAGGGGGCAAAGACAGCAGGGGCCAGTTCTGCACCCCTTTTTCTGTGCACACTCTGCCACATCCCGTGTACTGAAGTCCTCCTCTTTATCCAAACACAAGACCAGACCACTAGGCCGCTGCAGCCCCCTCCTCTCCTCTCTCTGCGGCACTCTGCTTTGCCCCTTTCTTTACCCCAGCTGTCAGATCATAGTAGTGAATTAGCATTCCAGCAGATACGCCTCAACCACGGATGAATTAGCACACAGGAGTAACTAATGACCTCTCTACTGAAAGAGGACCATATAGTCAATGGCAGAGCTGATCAATACCACCACTTCAGCTTTGCCTCTCTTCTCTCATTTTAGCTTTCACCAAAACCTTTTTATAACCTTAGAACAGATATTAAATATTAATATTAATTTAATAGAAAATGCAACCCGTTTCATAAATCACAGAAGCGCCACATGTTAATGTTTATTACAATAAAAAAATAAATCAAACTTATCAATGCATCTGAACCCACAGGAAAATCATGTCTTGTTCTTAAATATTCACTTTGATGCAGAACGTCAACCAGACAAGTCCCGATCACATGATCAGTCACGTAATACAGCAGTCGTGTTGACAAAATGTTGTGGAAGCCGACTAATCAATCTTCTCATTAAGAATTAATGATTCTAATTGTTTTTGATAAGCGTGGCACTGATGGAGAAGGTTAACACCATTTTGTTACAGTGAAAATCAGCTTGTTGAATGAAACCGCTTTAAATTTGTCACATAAAAGGATGACACTGATGAAGCAGAAGACTTCTGTCTCAATAAACTACATGATCACCTGCGTGTGCCGAAGAAAGAGGAGCCAAAGACAGTATAAAAATGTGAAACCATGAAAAGAAGTGTCTGTCAATTTGGATTTGAAAAAACCTTCTGAAAACAATTGCACAGGTAGGTGATTCTCAAAATAGATACGACAAGCAGTTTTGAACAAGCTTTGATGTGTTGAAGTGCCAGCAGAGGCACAGCTATCAAGCTATAGTAAGTCTCAGAGGAGTACGAGAAAGCTGAGGGTTAATGTGGGCCTACGGCTGAGAAAATAAATTACTCTAAATATGTAAGTGGATGTTGAAATGGGCCCTGTAAGAGCAGAGTAGGTTTGGGTAAACCAACAGTCTGCAATAATTTATAGACAAGTATGATAAATACTATTTGTCCATGACAGTCACATGAAATAATAAACCATGGCTGGCTATAAACATTACTAAATCCTGACACTATTGATTTATAATGTCTAACAGTGACATCAAACCAAACAACTGACAGAAACAATGCCAGGGCTTTAGGAGCAGTTTGTCAACTATTAATTCTGTCAAAGGGGGTTTTGCTCTAAGCCGAGAGAGCTTGTCTTGCAGTTGTCAATCCCTTCCCTGGAAACGACTGCAGCACGTCTATGGGTAAGGGCCCTAGGCACTGCTCCGTTAGCCCTAATTACCCCCATCCCTGCTTTGGCAACGACAAGACCAGCCTCTATTTAAAATGCATGTTAATTATGCAAATTATTAATTGGGCTGGTGCTTGAGGATTTGTGTTTATGCCCGGATTAGAGTTAATAACTGTATCAAGCTACGTTTTAAGCCTGACCTATGACAAGTAATGCTGAGGTGCTGAAAGGGATATTTTCCAATACATTACCCTCTCTTTTCTTCCAAGTCCATTCCCCATTACAGGAGACTGAATAAATGACACGCAGATTCTCCAACCCTGCAACAAGACCCAGACAGCTGGCATCTGCACTGTGTACAGTATAACACCATGCCGCTGCTGTATCGTGGCGCTTTGTTAAAGTTATCTGGTAGCAGCTCACATCAGTTTGCATTTACAGTACTAGTAACTAGAACGCGCACATAACACATACAAAATCCGGCACCTAAACACACACACACAGCGACACATAATCAGTAGAGGGTCTTATTTCACGGCAGTCCAGGACTAGCTGTCAGGCTAATTGCACACACCTGTGATGGGGACCACACATGCTCTGTCACCACCTGTCAAGGAGAACACTCAACAACAGTCTGCACTCTGGCCGCGCACTTATCAGCAAGTTCAAGCAGAGATCACAGAGCGAAACCCGTCACAATGCACATACTTGTTAGACAAAAAACGCAACACACGATACACCTCCTTAAAGTACCGATCTTTGATTTCTCATTTTATGTGCACATGTCACATGAAACGTTGACTTTTATATTCATTAAGGATTTGCCTCAGCTCCACGCTCTCCTCCATCCTGTTTGTGTTTGCCAAACCTTTGGGAGATCTGGGAGTGCTCCCTTGATGGGGTTAAGCTTGAGTTTGTGTGCCAACAGTTATGCATGAACGAGGAGCTGCTACACAATACCCAAGAGGTTTGAATGTAATATCAACTGCCAGAACATTGGCATTAGATGTGGGAAGGTAAACAGTTAATTTATCATTGTCTGTTTTTTTTCTTTTGTTAGTTTTAAGGTTAGTGGTATGAGAGGCTACTAATGGATTTATTTAGTTGGCACATGCTCTTATGTATACTTATTTATAAAATAGATTCAAATGATATGATCACTAGCCTCATAATGCAGGCAGTTGTATCATAACATGCTGTATGTATTTTTATTATCAGCTTGAGCTATTTAGATTAAAATGACCAAAATTCTCAATTATTGTTATACTTTGTTTTTTTCTGTTACACTTTATGATTAAAAAATAAACACGCTTTGAGATGGCGTCAGCCCCGGTGTCAGAAAGTCAGCAGTCTTTCCACTTCCTACCATGACTGAAATGGTTAAGGGCGCATTAAGCTGTTTTGCTCAATGGCCCTTGACCAATATAAAGAAGTACTGAGATAGCATGTTCTGATTTATGCGCTGTGAAGAGATTATGAATGCATGCAAGCATGCATGAACACCAACACACACAGTAGCTGAAAAATAAGCAGATAGATAGATAGATAGATAGATAGATAGATAGATAGATAGATAGATAGATAGATAGATAGATTAGGCTAAGAAAGACTAAATACATCTGATAAAGGACGAAATCCATCCAAATTGCAAATTGACTTTCCATTTATTTTCAACAGCTCCTTTTGTTTGTTGGGTCTAAATTATAGCTTGATTAAAGTGTAACAGGGCTACAGTAAATCCTGTGTGAATGTTTGCTGCAGTTCCTCTAAAATGGGAAATATTGATCAGTATGATTTCCCTGGGTACAAGGGAGCTGTAGAGGAAGAGTGAGAGACATTATTTAAGGGACATGGAGCCTAAGTTGAAAAAACAACAACTACAAAAAAAAAACAAAAAACGTGACATTATGGTCTGTGCTTGGCCTTTGATGGTAAGGCAAAAAGGTAGTTCATCAATGTCTGCATGGGAACCAGGGAGGTGGTTGTCTTGTGTTGATTTTACATTATTAATTTGAGTCACACAAGGTCATTGAGGCCGCTATAGTCATGAGAACCAGTTGTTATCTTAACACAGCTGTCGGGCTAAATCTGCATTGACTGATTATGCCATTGATTGGTGACACTGTGTGAGGGGAGCCTTTGGGATATTGCTTCCAATTTTGAGCCTTTTTTCAACGTCATGATTGCATTTTCATACTGAAAACATCTCCTCTAAACAGGCGTTATTATTTCTACTTTACAGTCTCCGCTGTGTTAACTAGCACTGTAGCTCCAAGAGTTTTGTATAACAATGTCTGAGACACCTTCAGTCTGCTGTAAGCAAATCAAATGTAAATGTCAATTTGTTGCAAGCATATGCTAATGCAGGGAAAACCTCATGTGTGAGGGAAGAGGGGTAGAAGCTAAATAGAAAATAAACATTACAAAAACTGTGAAATCTTAAACAAAGGGGGTTGAATCCTGAGCAGCTGGCATGGAATGAACTCTTCTGGAGAGGGAATGCCAGTTTCAGAGCGCCCCGAGCATCGATTTGGAGCCAAGGCAGTAAACAGCTTTTATCAGCAATAATGATGGCATAATCCCAGCTAAAGAGGAAAGTAGCATATGGTGCAAAGCTTACAACTGCAATCCCAACAAAGTAGGGGGGATTTTCATCACTTTGGCCACTTGAAAAACACTTCCAATTCATTTTTTTTTGTTCTCTTTGCAAGGACCACAATTTACACAGTAAAACAAACATAAAATACTCACATGTTTCTAATCTGTTGAGTCTTGGCCAGAGTAACGTACAGTATGGTAGAATGCTGTCAGAGATCTCCACAGTGTAACACTGTACTGCAAACACTTTAATCACATGTACACATTATAGTACATGCAGGCTTTACAAGGTGACAACTACTGCCCTACAAGCTACCAGGGAGCCACGCTGCATTACAATCCTGCATATATGTATGAAGTATGGATAGAGAAAGTCATCCCACAGTAGCAAATTACACATGAATTTCAAATGTGTAGCGCATGCAGCTACTGTACCACCTGCACTGAAGTCGAACAATGACTATTTTTCATTTGCCAGTTTTAACGAGTCCTCTTTCATCAAACCAATCAAGTTTCCCTTTTGATCAGACAACCAAGGCCAGAAGACAGCTCTTTTCCAGGAACAGTGTAGAGCTGCCAAGTAGCACTCTAAACTGACTTCAACCTCTGTCATTGATTTTCCTCCAAGCTGTGACCATTCATTGTTTGTGACATTCTCCTGTCAGCTCTTTAACACCCTTCAACCAAATCAATTTCATATTTTTGTCAATGCCTTGCAACTGGATGAGCCAGATGGGAAGGGACGTCACATGATTTAGGATGTCGATTTTCTGGCAACTGTTTTAGCTGCAGTTTTTATAAGACTTGGAAACCTGGTTTATTTAAAGAAATACAGTGGATAGCAAGCAAAAATAAACAGGAATGCATCAACGTAGATTTTCTTAGTTTAACTATGGCTATATGAGAGGATACATGCCAAACATTACCTAGCTCCAGCTTGTAACTTATGATGTGTTGCTTTTCTTCATCATTATCTGTTTATACTGTTTTAACATCCACTTACTTGTATTTTATTGTGAGACCAAATACAGGCATTTAAGAAAATTCTGTGAAAAACTGTGAATTTTTCACAGTACATTATTTTATGAAAACTGCAATCCCAAACAAATAAATATACCATTTAAGCCTACAATCAACAAAGGACCAATTGTTGGTCATCAGATTATTAATGCTCATTATTTATTAACAGTTAATTTACCTATTATCTCTTAATAATTTATTTATTATATTTGATCCATTGATTCAAACACAAAACATCAAATGTTGGGCGTTGAAGCTCGGATGAATTGCAGAAAGTAGCAGACAGAAGCGACTGGCAGGTTATCTGTCAGAAAGCACATTTATTGATTACGATATAATGTTGCTGCTGGTGGTTTTTGTACAAACGTTTTGTTAGTTTGTACCTTTAATTGCTGTTTTAAGCAGCAGAAACAGTCATGAAGATGTCAAAATGGAGCCAAATAGCAAAGCACTGCTTTCCTCAACTCTAACAAATGACTAAATTTATTCCTTGCCTCTTCATAAGCCCAGCAGACCATATGGCTTTGCCCTCTATTATACTCTCAATATCACACACTAACAATGACAACAATAATAGCACTGGTGACCTTGACTTCCCGTCTGGACTCTAAGAATAATATTTGATAGCAATATTAAGTGCAACAATAATGAGATGAATATTCCCCATTTAGTGTAGACAGCTTTAGGACAAATTCTGAAGGGAGAGCTGCCTGCTGCAGCTACATGCTGGTCACTCTTAGTTGTCAAGGCTGATTTATTGCCTCCTAGCTGTTCAATTTCACATTTTGTCCTCGTCATATCCCCGACTCATGATCATTCTGCACTGACCCTTGTAGGGCAGGCAGGGAATATTGATAAAACAATTATCTGCTTGCCGTTCATTTGATTTTCCATTTCAATTACGGATTGGAGGAGGCAAAAAGAAAAGATTGCAGCATTGATTTTTTTTTTCCTACCTTACAACAGGAAGGAGGCAGGCTTTGATGGGATGCTTTGGTGACATGGAATAGGCGAAGGAGAAGTGCTCAGTAGCTTTAGGCTCTGTGCTTCTTTCTTGCTGTTGTAAAGGCTTTGCTTTATCGAGCGCTTGTGAATTAAGTATGATTTAACATGGCCAACTAATAGTAGTTTAAAAATAATAATCTCAAAGATTATTGGTTTTGACAGTTCAAAAGTGATGAGTGCGGCAGGCTTTCCTCCAATGGGGACCATGCATGTTCACACTGCTGCTGACCTGAGGTAAACACTGTATGTGCCTTGCACTCTGGGGGCCAAAGGACCCAAAGGTCATAGCAGTTTGTCAGCAACACCATTCCACTCTTACCCCCTTTCTGATGGTCTGCCACTGTCTATTTGTCACTCTAAAATGACAACGGAGTTGCATCATACTTGTTTTTCCTGCAGCACTGACACAATGCTCCGCCACCTCCACATTGTGTAGTTTTGTGCTGCGATGGGAAGCGTAGGGTGGGGATGATTTAAAGACATATATGAAACCATAAATAATAAACTATAAAGATTAAAACTAATTAAAATCAGCTTAATGTACAGGAAAAGACTCAGGTGGGGGAAAGTGCATGTTAACTGCTAAGTTTCTTCAGAGCAAGCCGTGTCAAATGAATCCATTACCACATAAAGTAAATAGATTCTTCTGTAAATGATTTGGAACATTGGTAATGGGAAGAGACCTAATGGGAATCCTGGTAAAATAGCCTTTGGGGAGCCTGGGAAAATCTGCCTCAGTGAAGTGGCCGGCTCGTGGCCAAAACCCTGTGTAGAGAGGAAGGGGAGGGGAGGGGAGGGGAGGGTAGACATAGCTTTCACAGAGATGACTGAAAGCAAGTGAAAGACAGACAGAGAAGACTAACAGAGAGAGAGAGAGAGAGAGACTCTCAAGGAATCTCCACCCATGGACAGTGTTAAGTTCCACTGTTGAGCATAATCGTATAAAAATGCTGAAGACTTGAAAGGGCTGATGGTAATGCTATTGCTGTCCAGTGATCCAGCACGGTCACAGGCAGTAGCAGCAAGGCACAGTGCTGTAGTACTTCCTGTATCGCAGTCCGCTTCGGCGCACATACCGGCTCCCGGGGGATTTCACATGGCTGACCTTAAATAAGTTTGGCTTTGATCAAAGTTTAGTGTTAGCATGATAGGTCTGCTTGCTACAGATCAGGGGATCAGGGAGATGAGACCTGGGCTAGGAGGTCCTGGCAAAGACTCCTTACCAAAGCTCCAGTGCACTCTTCCAACACCGGATTATGTTGAGCAATTAAGGTAATGAGGTGGCTAACGTAACAGCGCATAATGAGCCCTTCTATCCTCCTGCCTCTCTCAGTTTCTCTAACACATCTTTTTCTCAGTCACTTAAAACCACTTGGGGAATATTTTCTTTATTGTGTTGTCATAAATTGTCCTATTGACTAATACAGGAAATGGTATCACAGGTGATGATGAACGAATAACAACTACAAGCATCTGTGAGTAAAAACAGTCAACAGCAAAGTGGAACAGTGGAGCTCTTGTTCGTGGGCAGAGAAAGGCCAGAAAAGTGCGCACAGGCTTGGCCGAAGAGTCCTAAAGGGGAGAAAGCGCAGCAGCACCTGTGTGGACGGAGTCGTGTGTAGGAGACGGCACATGTGAGTGGGAGAGCAGGCCTCGTGTGTGGCAGTGAAAGCCTGCATTCCAGTTCCCCCAGTCAACCTCCCACCCCATCAGTGCACGACTTGTCTGCCTGCTCCCTTTTCATTTGAACACATTTTCTAGCCAAAAATTTCACTTCAATCTCACCTCATCTCTCCATACTACATTAACCCCTGGCAATTGCCTTCCAAATGACCCCATTAAGCTGTAATTGCCTCAGCAGGCCTGCTCCCTCGCTTGTAATTCTGTGCAGCGAACCCACCAGACGTTCCCCCGGCATTGTTTCATGTTCTGGCTCCCATCAGCCAGTTCAGATGCTGACCCGCCTCCCCCCCCCCCACACACACACACACACACACACACACACTCTCCACCTCCTCTCTGTCGTGGCCAGAGCTGTTGGTGTTCACCACTAGCAGTGCCACTGGCAGACTCTTCTTGTCTCCTCAGTTAGCACACACAGGAGGTGCCGTGCCCTCACTTCCTCCTCAGCAGCCAATCTCAGCGTCCGTTACACAAGCACATACATTCACTACAAGGCCCTAAACAAAATAAAGCTCAACCTGACATTATGTCATTCCATGGTATTCACTTCATAAATATATAATGTGAACAGAGCAGTATTCTATGAAACTTTAGAGAGCAACAACAAAACAAGATGTTTGCTTTTGACATTCTGAATTCTACTTCACGTGTCAATAACGGAATTAACTGTGGCATAATATTTGTATGTTAAACTTTAATTTCTCTCTTCAGTTGTCATTAGGATGCTGCGGGGTGCAGAGAGCACACTCGGGGATGACACCCGGCACCGCACCTCCCAGCACAACTTCACCTTTTCTGTTCCCAGCAGGGAGCTGATGTCAGGACTGCTCGACTTTTTGACAAAGGCCTCCGCGGATAACTAACGCGCAAATGCGGATAGGTGGAGAAAGTGATCTTGACAGTGATGTATTGCAACTAGTTGCGGGTGTCAAAAAGAAGATGCTCTGCCAGCCGCTGGCGTGCATGCACTGTATATATGCATGCATGCACATGTCTGCGTCCCTGCGTGTTTTTCCGAATGTGCGTCCCTCTCCCCATCATTTATGTGTACGTTTGTGTGTGCGCTCCCAGATGTTGGACGTGTGTATATGCGCTCCTTCACTGTTCTGGCAGCCTCTAAGCCTTCACATGTGACCTGGTATGGGGGGGACTCGGACTAATAATCCATTCAGCACTCCCTCTCATCTCCTGCTGCACATAACAGATTGGTTAGCTAAGTGTCTCACCACAGCCACGCATTCACATACTGCCTGTGTCTGCAACATACACTGTAATCACATACACACCATCTCCCAACATATATTTTTATTCATTTGAATAAGCTGTTTAGGAATGTGGAACAACATAACTAAATAAAGTTCCACACATCTCTCTCTTTCACTCTGCAGCGTTATTGCGCTGTTTTGAAATGTGGTTTCTAAATTAATTCTAAGCTCAAGGTACACAAGCTTTCTCTGAACACAGAAACCTTCAGAAATGCTTTAGATCATTTCGTTCTCTCGTTGCTCATTTGTTTAAATTCATTCTTCTTCCTAAGCAAATGTTCCCAGGAATATCAAGGTGTTTTTGTTGCAAAGCTCTAACTGATCCAGGGGGATTTGCTTCCAACAGCCTGTCTCTCCCTCGCCTTTCAACACAAAACTCTGCGCTCCAATCAAAATGAACCACCAGGGACCCCTCTCTCCCTCCCCCCTGAGCTATGCCTGCTCCGAGTGCTGTGATAGCAGCCTCTCTGCCATTGATCGCAGAGTTTAGCACAGGGCATGCATGCCACTGTTCACAGAAAACAAAGACCTCTCTCCCTTTAATAGTGGCGCATGCCGTTAATGCAACTAACGTCTTCTGTTTTCCTCAGCACTGAAGAATGAATGAAAGAAAGCAGATAGCAATTAAAAAGGTTAACTAGGGTCCGTGTCTAGTCACAACTCATCTCTCTCTCACAAATCTTTTTACCTCCTAAACAGATTGATAGATTTTTGGGGGTGCGCCTATTCACTTGCCACAAGTGATAAAAATATGCATTCATGTCTTACTTATAATTGTGTTTCACGTTGCAAATCTAATTGTAGACACTGAATTCAAAAAGGAAGCACAGCTTTATTGATCCACCTAACACAAACCAGGAGGATCTCATGAATTAGAAATGAGATAAATCACCATTAACCCCAGAGAACCCAGCTTGTGGTCAACCACTGAAACACCGCTCTGGGTTTTATTATTATTATTATTACTATTATTATTATTTATTTTTTTTAAATAGTCAGGATAATTCTTCCTGGCAAAGTATAAATAGAACTCCTCAATGAATACAGCATGTGTCTGTTTATTTAATCAAGGGCTGATTTACTTGTGACAGAGAATAAATTCTTCTATTTTCTGTGAGCCTCTATAAAATTGCCATCATTTTTAATTAATTCTTAATTAAAATATATTACACCACAGCTTCTACCCATCTCTCTTGATATTCTAACATAATCAATTCAGAACCATTTACATATCATTAATTAAAAGCTTTCCTCTCTCATCCTTAAAATCATAATGAGGGCCGATTCCTCATTAGTAACCTATAAGGGAGAAAATAACAATACAGTAGAGAATGGATGGCGCATTCCACAGTGAGTCCTTTGTCTCTGAATTTCTAAAAAGCACTTTTAAATGCTTCTCAATTGGATTTCAGAATTACCCGGTAAATAAGTGAAGCAACACAGGCTCTCGTAGTATTTATTTGTGCTGCTTAGAGCAGTCAAAACAAAGTCAATCAGCAGCATCAGGTGAGTTGACTTGAATTCGACTATAAAGCTAAATTTATCATTATAGTTATTACAGAAAAAAAATGTAAATTGAATCATCTGAAAACTGTACATATGGTGTTTTTTGTTCACTGTCTGGGAGTGATGATGCTGGACTAGAATAAATAAAAGTCCTAACTTTGGGCTTTGTTTACAATGAGCTTTTATTTTTTTAAATAATTCTGCATGAACAAAAAAGCACGTTAAGTGCTTGTTGATATGCCATCAGAGTGCATAATTCAATTTACCAGTAAATTTTGAGTGCATCTCCCCAAACAACAGATCATTTATTATCCAGAGTTTATAAAAGCCAACACACGTGCGCTATCTTTCCATCTTGAGCTCTCTCTTAAAGAAGAGTAATAATATCAAGTAATGATAGGTATTGTTATGCCGAGGATCAGGCATATCCTGATTTTTATCGCCCGTCTCTCACAGGTGCTCCGGCGTTACTTGTCAGGACTGCATGTCTGGGTCTTCCACATGTCAGATAAAAATCGCTGCACTTGGTGTTTCGGCAGCCTGACAGCAATTTATTTGAATGTTTTGTCACACTGGTGTTGGTGCATTTTGTGTGGGCTGCTCACTGGAATGGCAACAGCTCGTAGCTTCCTGACACTTGCACACACACGCGCACACACACATACACACACACACGTGCATTTTGAAGCACGCACACACATATGGTCCTGCAAAAAAAATGCCAGATGCATGCTGCATGAGCCGCACGTCTACTTCAGATAATTAAAACCTGTGTATCTAAAAAACAGAATAAAAATAGGTGTGTTGGTAAACTGTACGTGTTCATTAATATGTAACACCCAATAAAGCAGGTGACACTACATCGTTAGCACTAGCTCTTCTTAAAAATATCCTTTTTCATTTACACCTCCATGACCATACACACTATGTGAACTCAAAATAAAATGTCACACCAGTCGGTAAACAGGTTTTGCTAAGATCAATCGACAAATATAGCCATGAAAAAATATACATAACACACACACACACACACACACACACATATATATATATATATATATATATATATATATATATATATATATATATATAGATATAATGCAGCTTTATTTTGTATGGTTCTATTTCATGTAAATAATGTAAAATAAATAAAAAGACTTGAGTTGGAGCAGGTTAAACACAAACTTCACTGCAATCTTCCGATTCTCTGTGCTGACATGGAATATTGAGTAAGTTAATGAAATCCTCTCAAAGACAGGAACTCTATTTTTACACCATGATAATTAAAGTACGACACAGTTATAATTTACAGCCCTCGCTTAATTGCATAGGAAAAGTAAAATGGGAGAGGTCTAGTATGAGAGGAGATTAAATGTGTGTATATGTGTGTATGTGCATGACAGTATGTGTGTGTGTGTGTGTGTGTGTGTGTGTGTGTGTGCCTCCTCACTCAAGAAGAGTGAATATAAAAAAGGCTTCCAGTGCATCTAAACAACAGGGTTGTATCTTTTAGCATCATGGAACGTATCAAAGATTAGGTAATGAAATATGCACTGTCCTATTTTCCTGCTACCAGGTCCTTTGACAAATCGAGTACAATCCAAAATCTCCATAAATCACTATTAAAGACAAGTATATCATCACCAGCGCATATATCTTCCCCAGCCTGACCTGTAGACTAATGAGAAAAGGCCCAGACTATCTTGTCTGATTAATTAATTCAAAATGTCGGCTGTTATTCAAATGTGAGGCTGGTGTTATTTGAATAACACTTGACAGCGACGCCTGAAGAAATAATTTCTGGTTTGTGAGGCTGCTGCGGCATTACTGATGATGGCTCATGGAAATGTTAGAAGCCGAGGAGTATTTTCTCCCTCTTTGCCATCGCCGGTCCTCTCGCTCTCTCTCCCTCACCTTCTCAGTCATGATAGCTCCAAGAAGTATTTCATTACTTCAACCCCCTCCCCCCCCAACCCCCTTCTTCACAATTATGGCTCTTACTGGTTTTTTCCACTGTCTGTCCTTTTTCTCTGTGTTTGTATTCCCTCCCACAGCCAGCCCAGATCTACAGGGCAGCGCTTTGGCTCTGCAAGAGACATGCTGGCAAAGAGGAAGGTCATGGTTTTTACAACTGCAGCTACCCAATGCTGACAGCCCGTGCTGCCAAAGTGACACACTCTGTTTGGCTTTCCCACGTTCATAGAGCTGCACAGCACTTCGTCTTTATCACAGAGCATGCCACACACACACACACACACACACATGCACACACACACACATTTAATCAGCCTCGGAGCTGCATTTCCTGTCAATGTGCAACAAAATAATCCCACGTACAGACATAATCACAAAAAACTGCAGACACAAGTGGAAATTATCCTATTTGGTGGTGCGCTTGTCCTCTTTCTTTCTTTCTTTTGCAAAACCCAGTGGATTGAGCATAGGGGAGATAGGCACTGGAGAAAGAAAACCATGAAAAGTACGTGCTAGGGCCTAGGGGCAGTGCACACCCCTCTATCGCTTCCCTCATCAAGCATGGATTCTAATCAGGACTGGGGAGATATAAGACGCTCAGTCATTAAATAAATTAACTCTGCCACTCCATGCTCTCCTTCAGCACCCGCGAGAGGTCCGCCGTGCTCTGCATACTTACAGAAGCTCCGAGCATCACGCACCGCACCCCCATGCCACAACCTAGCAAGCCTGCCAACACACACACACACACACACACACACACGCAAACACACACACAGAGGTTATAGAACTAATCTGGAATATTTAGAGAAGGAGTGAAACCACACCTCCTGTCTCTCAACAGCTGATGTTCACGTTCAAGTGGAAAGCTTTTACATAATTGCATTAATAGAAAAATAAATAATAAAAAAAACACTATGAGGAAATTTCAGGTATGTCCCAAATTTAAAAAAAAAATATTTAAAAAAGTAAGTGTGTCTGAGTGAGAAACAATATCTGAAAAAGCAGTGTTGGTTCACAGGGTCTGTGTGAAAGCATAGACATGAGTTTTTTGAGGATCTGCGCCGTGTGCTGCCATTCATCAAGAGGAAGCAAGTGCAGTGACAAACAGTAAGAGAGCTCAGTGTCGGCTCGGATCACTGACACAAACAATCAAAGCTGACACAGTCTTCGTATAGCACCTGCCACTCCGGCAACACAAATAGATCAATATGAGGGGAACTCATTCACTGTTTAAAACTCATATCCTTGCACCCACATCATCTTCCAGAGCCCCGTGATGTAAAAAGTGCATGCTTAAAACATATCAATCACTCTGACAGTGGAAATGCTTATTTGAGGAGCCAACGTGAGGCAAATACACGGTGTCAGCAGAATGTCCGTTGTCAAAACTTGCCATTTGAATTTTCAGCCGCGTCGTGCGGAGACAAATGTCCTTAGAAATCCCTTACATTGCAATTTATATTGTTTTAATGTGTGCTTTAATTCTCCATTACTTAGAAAGGAAGTACCTGGGAGGGTGGAAACACATTAGAGAAAGTAAGAAATGAACAGAAGGGTCTGGGGATCTCTCTAGCAGACACAATTAAATATTCATGTGTCTCCTCCTAGGACACAACAGATACAGATCATTATCATGGCAACAGCACACCACCATTTTGTTCACACGTTTGGCTCTGGATCCTCGGCTGTGTATGTAAAACTCCATATGAAAAGAAGACAACGTCAGAACATCAGACATTATTAACGCCATAACTGAAATTAGTGCTTCCTCTATTTTTTTTTTTTTTCTTGTAGAGATTATCACTTCAAAGGATCCTGCACGGGTTATTAAAAACATTTGGGTAATTATCATTGTCATATTCAGACTGTTAATTATTATAGGTAAAATGATGAGGAGTGGGTGAATATTTTAGCAGAGGTATGTGTCTCAGTGCACTTCACACCATGATGATACTCAAGTTCCAAAATTCATTGTTAGCTCTCAGGTCCTTCCTGCCTCCTGCTCGAGGAAAAAGCAAGAGAAGGATAGCAGTAATGTACTCTGGATGACCTCCACTTTCTAAAGTGGGAAGGAACCAGGAAGTTTTTTTTTTTTTTTTTTTTTTTTTTTTGCTTTTCAATCCCCATCAAAGACGAGCAAAAGGAGGGACAGCATTCTCCTGCTCGCCGTCATTAATCATAGCTTTCTGGGAGCAAGCGCATATTAATTTCTGTCATCCCAAACATCATTTGGTATTGTTATGCCACGGCTTAGTCCTCATTCACCAGCAGACGCCCGGCCGTTCCTCCTGGTTTGAGGGAAGACAGGGCCTGTGTGGCTGTGTTTCAGAGCAAGAGGCCTTTATCCCTGGGGCTCTGACACCAATTAAGCCATTTCACCGAGAGACGAAAACAGGGGCCGCCGTTTCGCTGTAACATGAGCCAGCACCTAGCTGCTGGCCCCTCGCCATCTTTCCATTACTTCAGACACAAAAATGAACTTCAAGGACTTAAGAAAATAAAAAGGACGGTGTGCTCAGCGAGGGCTCGTGCTGTAGTGATGGCTGACAGAATTACAAAGAAAATTTCTATTTCATTAGCGCCGGTGCCACTATTACTTCATTTATATTTTTAAATTCACAAGTAATATGAAACTATGTGATAGTATAACTGATAAGGAAAATGCTCAGAGTGCACTTCTTTTACGTCTTTTTTTTTCAACCCCCCCCCCCCCCCCACAGTTGCCTTTTGGCAGGCAGCAGAGTGGAGCTTGTCTTAGGGCTAAAGCAGAATAATGCAAGGTTTGTTATGAATTAAATATTAGAAATCTTAACACAGCAGCCAATAAGAATTATTTGCCTTATTAAAGCAGCAGAAGACGCTGATTAAAATTTCATTGCATTGCAGTCTTTTTCCCATTTCTGCCTTCAATATATCATTCTAATGTATGAAACATGTGGAACAATAGCATATGGAACAATGGGAAGAGGGGCTTCATTTTCAAGCTTGCAAATGAGGGAAAGCCAGCAGAGATTCTTTTTTCACCCCTGTTTTTGGAAAACAGTCTATAAGAAAAAAAAACAGAAAGGTGACAACAATGCATCATTCTGTTTTCGTCAACGCTACAGAATGCTACAGTATTACAAATGAGATTTAAAACGTGAGTGGTTGACTTCTGCTTTCCTTCATAACTTTACCTACAAAAATCCATCACCTGTAGGAGTAACACTACAACACACACACACACACACACAGACACTGCAAAAACGAACCCAAACACAGGCATTTAACTGCCTGCAGTACAAAAAGTAACAGTTTATCTGCATATTGAAAAGACAACTACAGAAAAGGCTTCAGTGTTCTTGCACTCACAGATGATGGGTCATTTAGTTGTCCACATGTGATGTGTACAGAGTAAATGAACATCATGGTGTCTATTGTCCCATGAGGAAAACTCTTCCCTGAAACACTAGAGCTAATGAAATAGGGACCTATAAATAGCAGAGTCATTACTGATAGAGGACATGCTTTGCACCAGTCTTTCACTCTAACCCTTTTTACACTAATAAGCGACTCTATGGTGTTACAGAGGCTCAGTCACCAAGTGACAGGGTAATAAACTTCATGACACAGAAGACTCGTGGAAAAGTTTGAGTTAAAAAATATTAGATTTTTTTTTTTTATAGTTGAAAATTAATTCAAGACTGAGCTGAAAGCTGAGAGAATAAAAAGGATCAACACTAATTCAGAAGTACAATCAAACTAAATACAAAATAACAAATGTGTTTCTCATAGTCACAAGTGTTTCATTATCACTAAGTGACAGCTCTTTTGTTGTTGTTTTATTTTTCTCTGGAGCCTGTAATTACTTATTGAATAAAATTGTAAGGGTGAAATATTAAAAGTGTACGTTTTTGTCATTATCTTCATTTAAAGCAATAAAAACTACAAATTTGGTGCAACTATGTCGTGAAGCTCAGTGGTCTTGTGTTGTTTTGACAAAAACGCAGCCCCATGTGATGCAGGAAAAAAAAATTGCTAACTCATAAAGACATCACAACAAGTTGTATCATTCACGTGTCTGTTGAGTGTTTCAAGGCATCGTTTGAACAAGCATCTTCTTGCCTGCTTCAGGTTTATATTTCGATATTCAGCGGCAAACAGATGTCACAAAAATCAAAAAGGGCATGCAAAGTGTCTCCAACGCTCCCACTGTTGCAAACTAATTTCAATCAATCCTTCCTTTTTGCATCCAAAGCAGCCTGTGCTGGCTGTCACCGCCTGAAGATAACTATTTCACCACCTCTGTCATGCCTAATTAACAACTCAGACGTACAATTCAGAAATTTCACAATTAACCTACTAAAATATTGTTGGAGGATGCTAATTGTTATGCCAGTTGCCATAAAGGCTCATTTGCATAACGTATGTGCAAAAAACAATTATGAGCTGTTGATCGCGCAAGAGGCCGCACAAAAAAACGCTCGGAGCGGTGGAGGGGGTGCGAGGGAGACTGTGTGCAAGATGGGTGCTCGTGTGTGCAGATGGAGGGACAGCACTGAATCATCGCGCACAAAAAAAAAAAAAAAAAAAGAAAAGAAGAAAAAACAGATTTGAGGAGCCGTGCGTGCAGATACCAGGCAGCACCGGTGCAGAGGCATCTATCTCCACAGCACAAAAAGCATTTACCCTTTCAAATGAAACTGATATGTACACGCTCTGTTTTCTTCTCCTCTTCCTCTTTGTCTAGCTCTCATCTTCGCTGATGAGGATTTGGAGAGTATTTGGGAGCTACTTAGATAATAGCCACATCTTCCCCTGGTCCCACTTGTGCTTTGGAGGAGGAAGCACTAGTGGCCCTGCCATTGAGCCAGTCAGGAACCCAGCTGTGTGCGAGCCATTCGGCACAACACTATCTAGTCACTGCAGTCGCATCACTGGGGCTCTCTGAGACAAAAAGCAGCCAAAGTCAATTGTCTCTCCTGCTGAATAGCTCTCTGTTCTCTGTCATGCATTTACTGCAGCGTTTTCAGCATGAAGAAAAATAAAATAGGTGCAAACATACATTTTAATATATTTCTGTATGGTCTCCGTAAATAATAATAATAATAAAATTTATAATAATAATAATAATACATTTGAATTAATAATAATAACCCAGTTGGAGTGAGCAGGCTCATTAACTTTGTCAGGGAACATTGAAATTAATGTTCCCTGTAGATTTCAGAAATGCTTACCTCCTCAGTCTTAACTCTATTTACTCCAGGTAATGCTTTTAGTCAGCCTTGCATGTGGTTAATTACAGGCTCATCCTAAACTGTCTTTAGTTAACACAACGTTCTTGTCTGAACATTACACAGAACGCAGGCGAACGCTGTTCTAGCGGCTTTCAGAAGCCAGATCACAAATGTGCAACACAACCCCGACACTGGCTCGGACTGTGAGTGTATTCCCTCTCTAATCCACTGCTCTAAACAATGGATCAGAGCATTTATCAGACTGATTCTGCCACGCTCTCCCTCTCTCTCTCTCTCTCTCCCCTACGTCTCTAGACCCCCACCCCAGCCGTTTCTGAACCTGATGAGTCAAAGGTCAGGAAAACAACAAGTCAATACGCAGCCAAAAGAAGCGCCATGCAGCTGAGAGAGTTGTGGAGAGGGCTAAGCCTCTCTGTGGCGCTCCGTGATTTAGCCTGTAATAGTTTTCTGTAATCTCTTTCTATTGATTAAACCTCACATCAAACAGGAGTCCTGCTACAGAACCTCTCTTTTCCTGGTCAGAAATACCATATGGAGGTAATCTTTCACCTTTGTTATTCTTGCCGCTCCCACTGCTGCTGCTGCTGTGAGCCCCTCTTCCAAGCATGAGAACAAGACAAGGGAGGAACCAGCAGGATAAAACAAACCCAGCACACAGGAGTGACTGCAAAACTCATCTGAATCACAGACAATTTTCACTCAATGCGTCCATTGTCTTCTCATAGGAGTCTATAGGAGAAAAGGTGCAGCATGAATGCATCCTTTGTCCTCAGCCAGGAGAAGATAAACCATTTTAGTGGTCACTTTTTAAAATATATGTACCAACAGAAAAACATCACACACCGAAGGACAAAGAACAACACTTGCCACCAGAATCTCACATTTAGCTCATCTAAATGCAAAACCAAGAAAATTTAGGGGGGAAAAAAAAAACCCTCCTGCTAAAAACGCTCAATTTAGTGACAGGCAAATGACTTCATGCTGCCACTTAATCTCATTTCTTGCATAATGTTCTCTAATTAGCATATCAAAGTGAATTAATACTTCTAGGGCATTAGCAATGCAGAAATATGCTGTAGCTCTACAATAACAGCTAGAAGAGTTCCAGAAACTTCCACACAAGCTGAAAAGTCTTCAAAATATCAGGTTTTTACTGGAACGTCCACTACTTCCCCTCTCCTCTACAAAAAAGGAATAAAAAAATGACTAAAATCAAAAGTGAGACGGTTCCCATGACTAAATCCAAAATACCACATTTCATATGTTATTTCTGAAGCTTTGAAGCTGAACCCTGGACTCACCATTCATCTGCACACTAGACAATAAGTCTCCATAAGATGATACATGCACGCCGTAATTACACCAGTGATTCTTGGACCGCATTCAGATTTATTATTCAAGGAAATTATTTTCCAGGCAACGGTGGATCCCGTTCCTGAAAGACAGCATCTGAGCAGACATGAAAGGGACAAGGAAGCCCCATGAATTATGCTACAGGAGCCAGTGAAAAGCTCACTGTGTGCAGGACAAACAGGCCGGTCAACAAGGCCACCAGACCAGCTGAGCTCTGTCAATGGCTAAGAGGGGGAGGCTGTGACTCTAAACCACAGGTTAACCACGCACACACACACACACCACACACACACACACACACACACGCACGCTGTCCATCTCCTTTCTTTCTCACACACACACACACACACAGTCTTTCTTTCGCACATGCAACATATATTTGTTTAATTTTTCTGTGGTTTGTTTGTTTTTGCAGGCTGCTCTGAGCGGCTTATTTAAATTGGAGAGCTTTGTTCACTGTCAGCCAACAAATGGGTGAAACATATGATTTAAGTAAACTTGTAGATGTAATCCCCGAGATTGGAGGAGGCTTTTAAAAAGCCTTTAAGTGTGTAAATAGAATGACTTATCTAATCATTTTCTTTTACCAGTCTTGTACAGACGCAGCTCTTTCCCGTCAAATCAGTCAGCCGCATGAACTGCAAAAGCATCCTCTGTTTTTTTAACTCTATGTCCTTCATTTGTTAAAACTCAACAGGCACACACACACACACACAAACACACACACACACACACGGACACAGCAGAGCAACTCGGCTCGACTGTACTGCAGACCCTCTAACTGCCCCTGTGGACGACACCTGGGTTGGGGAAGTTCATAAACTTTTATGATCTCCCCCAAGCCAATTTCCTCATAAACCGCACAAAGGTCACAAATCTCACAAGGCATCGATTTGCTAAATTATACTAAACCCAGTGCATTGCTTTCTTTGTACTCTTTATTTTTCTTGGAGTGTGATGTGTACATACTGACTGATGTCGAGTAGTTTGAACATTTCAGGCATCTGTTCAGTAGCATGTTGTCTCTCGTTTCTACATCAGAACAATCACGTAAATATAAATCATGATAAATGTTTTATGTGAGAAGCTGTTTTCACTCGAGTTTTCATTTAACAGTTTAAAGGGACGCGATTTATTATAGGTCCCGTAAACAGTGGTGCGAAGACACAGTGATATTTCTGTGAAGAGGTGACTTAAAATAGACTACTGCAAAGTTTGATCTCTCAGAAAAGACAAAAACATTAACTGTGAATTCAGCTGTCTGTCATATACGTGTTTACATCAGCGTACACACAGTGACAGATTCCAACTAGATGCCTCCCAACAGCAACAGCGCAGTACGCACAACAGACAATATAAATTGAAACTTGTTTTCCAATTATTTTTTTAAAAGCTGCTTCTATGATTTGGATTTTAACCAGATGAACTTGTACTAAAGGAGTCAGCATGCACTTGCAGTACAATTACTGAGAGTGTTGTTGCCTTCATGTGTTGATAGACACCGCAATTGTTGAATACCGTGTGATCTCAGCTATGTAGAGCATATGCTACGGGATTTCCCCATCCTGTTCTGAGCCTGGGTAGTGAGGGTGAAAACTGGAGCGCACTTAAATCCAAAGTGCTGGAAAAAGATGCTCCTGCAGAAACGCTAAAAAAAACATCCTCGTCTGCTCGTGACGGCAGGAATATTTCTGTGTCACTATGACAAAAAAAAAAAAAAGGGTGATTGATTGATTTGGGCAGAGGTTACCTGTAACCTGCCACCACATCACTGGGAGGTAAATATGTCTGTGTCCCAGTGTACTGAGGTTCCAACGTTAAGTTTATCTTTCAGTTCATACAATAATATTTTTTACACAAAGATCTTACCTGTCTTTTCTTTGATTTCACAGAGAACGCTGAAGAGTGCTGGTTTCATTCTGTGACAGTTCAGTCCATGTTTCCTGTTTCAGTATAAGGAAAGATAAAATACTGAAATAAGTTCACTGATAAATCACATCATGGACATTAACGAGGAAATGGGGGGATTTAAGACATGTAGTCCTCACTGTATTGTGCCTTTTTGTGTGGGAAACCACGTTAACCACTCTGTGTGGTGGAAAGTTGTCATTTTCTTTTCTAGTTTCTAGAATTGGCTCAAAGATAAAAGATAAAATAAACCAATAACAATGTAACACTCTAAACATAATGCCCCTGACTTTTAAATTGCATCATCAACAAAGTGGTTTTTCTTTTTGTTTTGCAGGCATGTATGAAAATTCACTATAGGACATGTGCACACACAAACTTTTCTGTCTGGCACCAGCCCACAGAGATTCACAGGGACTTTAAATAAAATGCTGCTGTCCCCTCAGTGACAACTTTCTCCTGTGTTCAAGCTTTGGTAGCGGTACATACACCTCAGTGCAAGATTATCATTAAAGCCACTCCAGCCTATTGTTATGCATGGGGAGTTAAGTTAAACGGGCTACATCTCAATAATGATGTGTTCAGGGGGGTTTTTTTTTGGGGGGGGGGGGGGGGTTGAGGGGCGAAGTTAATAAAACATATAAATCAACCAACTTTGCTTGCGCCTCGTCCAGACTTTGATCAGTTATGGTCATTATTTGATGGAGAATGTCACCAATGTCTTGTTTTCTTCCGTCCCCGTCTGTCCCATCGTGTCCATGTGGAGGCGGCAGTGCCATGCCTCCTTGTACCGAGTGGCCTGCCAGACTGACACCGCCGATCGACTGCATGATCCGGGCTTGATCGTCCATGGTAGTCGCTAAAGAGTCTGTGCACTGAGCCACACAAATTGAAAAACTCATATACGAAATCGGCTAAAACAACATGTGCCGCAGACTAGAGGGATGTTCGGCCGTGGGTTGCTTCAGTTTTGCAGAGCACACGCGTTTTTCTAATGAAGACTAGCAGGGATGTTTTGGCGTAAATCTTGTGGCCAAGTTACCGCTGTCCTCTCGTTATTTACGCGCGGTCCAAAGTGCCAAAACGCGTGTGTGTGTTGGTAGAAAAATGCATAAATATTTGTTCTTCTTCTCAGAACTTCTTTGTCAAAATTGCCGGTCCATCGTATCCAGCTCGGATCCTCATGCCAATCTGTCTTTTCTCTTGGGTTTGACGGCTGGTGTAGACAGAAACGCTCCTTGGTTATCTCTCATTTATTAGCGCTCTTCGTGGGATTCCCGGTGTATTTCCTCTCCAAAATGTCCAAATCCTCGTCGCGAAGCACCGGCACCAAAAATATCCAACGTGGAAACGTGTAAACAAATTAAAAAAAAAATCTTAGGCTTGCAGGTGTTGCCAACTATAAATGTACAGAAATGATTTCCCCGCGACAGCTGACAGGATTTCAAAAAAAAAAAAATACACAATCTGCCGCGTAAGGTGTCCAAATGTGACTATAAAAAATATGAAATGTACAAAAAAGTTGGGAGGTTTCTGTTTAGAAATAAAAAACAAAAAACAAAACAGCAACAGCGAGAAGAAATTAATTAGGATACAACGCCGTAATAAAGGCGATGCGCAAAAAAATATCTTGCCCTGCTGAAATTTATGAGCTCCAGCCTCTGCCTGTGTGTGTTTTATGTTGTTTGATGGCAGCGGTAGTGAGCGATTGACAGTGTGCCAATGCCACTCACTCAGTGCAGACGTGTCAGAGCAGGGAAAAGGGGTAGAAAAAAAAAAAATAAAAAAAATACAAAATACGAAATGAAAATGCACGCTCCGCCCTACAGAGGAGGGGTCTGTATTCTTGTCACTTCTAGCCTGAACACCGAAAAACAAAATGTTAAGAGCTAGTACTTAGGATGGTGATTATAATGATGAAAGCGCGGCTGAGTCCCCCTCTCTCTCTCTCTCTCTCTCTCTCCCTCTCTCTCGCTCTCTCTCTCTCTTGCAGCAGGGTATCCTCGTTTCCTCACGCGTGCACTCGCAGCTATGTGCATAGTCTCTAGCAATAATAAAGATTTAGCGCTGCAACAACACAGGCAAATGCATAATGAGAGTTTTTATACAGTTTGATGTAGAACTGCACAGTCCCCTGTAAGGCTCGCTTCAACCCAGGCAGGCAGGAGACATGTTTATATTATTGAAAAGTAAAGCTCCTCGACCAATCCCAGGCTAGAAGGAGCGAGACTGACGACCCGTGTGTCCTATTGCTGGCAGATGCATGATGCCGAAAGCCCACCCACTCCATCCCTCCATCTTCGCACTGCTCGTGCAAAAGGATGGGAACTTCTGATTGGCCGTTGCTACGAGTGACATCCACTGCACAAGCAGGCGGCGCTGCTCTGTGCCCCACCGCAGTTGCTATGGCAGCAGACAAGTTGTTGAGCTGGATGCAAGGCAGCAAGGATACTGTGCATCTCTACAGCGAGATCATTGATTTCTAAATGAGAAAACTACACAGAGCCTTATCTTGATTTTATAATGTGAGAGTTCAAAGATTCTCTGTTGGATTTTTCTTCCACTGCAGCTTCAGGGTGGAGACGACATCACATGTTGCTGAGGAGAGGACTTGTGCAATGCAGGACCTCAACACACAACTTGATCTGACTTTTTGACCAAGGCGTTAAATCACAAAGTCAACACAAACAAGGACAACGCCGCTTCTCACAGGACTGTTTGCTGCTAAACTGGGATTGGACAAGCACATGTGTTAAATAGCTGCTTATAAGTAGTTTTCAAAGTGGCCGTCATTGTTTCACTGCTGGAAAATATCCAGTGGCAACAGAAAGAAAGTGAACACATGAAGTAGTGTACTTCACTACATTTGTGTGGGATCTCTTTTTTACTTGTGTGTTTTTATTTTCTCCTGTTTCATACTTCAACGTCAGACACATATCCTGCACTTTTCCTCCACTAGAGTACTGGATACTCCAAAGAGTAGTTATTTTATAATTAAAGATTAATAAAGAACAATATGATCATAAGTCTTTGATTTGATTTATTCATTAATAATTATTAGATTCCAAATTATCACAATATTAATTAAAATCCAATTATGTCATATACACTGATGTGCAGTGAGTCATGTTACATAAAGAGTACTTTTAGTTATTGCACTTTAAGTGTTTTTTGAGCTAATACCTTTGTACTTTTACTTCAAGAACAATTTGAATGCAGGTCTTTCACGTGTCAGAGTATTTCTACTCTGTGGTACTTGAGTAAATGATCTGATCACTTCATCCACCACCGTTTACAACAAATTAAAAAGAGACTCAACATTTTACTTGAAGAATTGTGTAGCGGTCAGCATTATCCCAAGCTAGCCAATCTCCAGTACGTGATGAATGTGTGCGACACTTTTATGTTTTTTGTTTCTAATTTCAGTCTCATTGTTCTACACTAACAAGCCAAACAGGTGGAGGTTTTCACAGGTGGAGCTGGTGATTTTATTTCATGATTCATCGGTTTATGAGTCAGAACCAAGAGACTGAATTCATCTTCGGAAAAGGAAACTACTTTTACCAACTCATAGTGAACTGATGGGTTGAGCTGATAGTGAGTCAACAGTGAGTCATTACTGAAAGTAACTTTTGATGAAGTTAGTAGAATAAAAAGGAACATCACGCCGCTCTTCCTCGACTGGTTCTCAATGTGCAGCCTGGGGACTAGATAAGGATGAGTCACAGATGTCCCAGAATAAATGAGGCATAACTTTAATTTTAGTACGTTTAATTTGATATAGGACTATAGGAAAATAATGTAACATTTTTTAATTAAAAACCTCCAGTGTCATACATTAGAGTTCGAAAGAGATATCACTGATGTTGAGATGTCAGCACAGTTCACTCTCCAAAGTTAGAAATTTTAATATCACTTCAGATTTTAATATGTGAAAAAAAAATACAGAGTGTCTTTAGCTGTGTGCACGGTTCTGCCCATTCATTTGACCTTGAAGTATCTGAGCAACACACTCTTGAGTTTAGTGAATGGGAGTCCCATGACTACTGCATTTATCATTGAAATACTGAGCTGTCAAGTCACACTACATACCTGTCAAGAAAGGCTCAAAGGTACAGCCCGGGCTCCTCTCCTCTGTTGCAGTGCATGATTCTTCATTGCATTGCATAGCAGGCCTATTCACTGTTGTTTTCAGCCATATGTCAACATAATTCATTTCCGTACGTGACAGCTCCTTACAGTAAGACACTGTGGCACTACCAGTTCACAAAACCATGTTTACATAACCGAGGGGATGTGCTATCCACTGCTTTCTGCTTTTTCTTTCTCACCCATCATTTCAAAATCTTATTTGCCGGAAGACACGTCTGGAAAATGCCGCACGTCTAAGAGAAATAACTTACATGTAATTAGACGTGTTGTTTCCACATGCACTGCTCATCAGGTTAAATGAAACGACAATATTTTTACAAACGATCTGAGCGAGGCATAGGAATAAGCACCTATGAGTGCGGAGACAGCACTTTGTCATCATGCTTCTCATTGTGACATCTGAAAAGACCCACAGGTGCTGTAGAAAGTGACTGTGTTGTCATATTTCATTTAGGCATCCTTCTGCAAAGCTGTAATTGCCTAATTAGCTTGTTAATTAGGAGATTAGCATTTACTGATAGAGTGGCTTGCTCTGTTGTGATGAGAGTAATACAGATTAAGTGAGAAGTTATGGGTGTGTGATTTCACAATTTTGCTGTCCACAAAGGGGTCGGAAATCATTAAAAGATTTGTGACATTGCTGCTTGTTTTACAGCTGAAGACGGCGTGTGCGTTTTCTCCGAGGCTACCTGAATCTGCATTGGTGTTCAAAGACATTGAGAGATTGTTGGAGGCCAGTGAACGCAGCCTGTCACACAGCAGCGAGATCCTGTACCTCCTGGTCTGAGCGTCGCCTGTATGATCCCCTGTTGTTCGGAGAGATTGGAGGAAATGACCATGCAGACGGTGCCAGAGACATTACTAACCCAATTACGAACAGTCTTTCATTTGGTTTGGATACTTTATTCTAATTTATTTCCCGGTATTTGCCACTGATATGCATTCACTCTGTCTTCATTATGGTAATACACCTGAAAGCAGAGAGAGGTAGCTTGAATATTTGTTGTGCATCAGTCAGGGCTGATATGCAAAGTTCAAACAGTCGGGTGAGTTGCAGAAGAGTTAAAGCAGCTATGTTTTAGTGCAAATCGTCCCGTTACAATGTCAGTGTTCAGTATTTGAAGTATCAAAATTATTATATGAGCTTTCAATCAGAATCTTACTGTTGCAGCTGGTTTAAAATCAAATCACTTTCTAGAAAGTTTTTTCATATTTATTTGTTTATAGCAACTTGTTTTATTTTATAATCTTCAATCTTATGTTTTGTACTTGTGTGGCATAAATAGATAAAGAACACAGTCTGTCCCCAGATAATTAGTATGAATACTTGATAACCATTAAAATGAAAAGAGAAATAATTCAGTAATTAAAGAATAGTTTTTGACAGCACAGACTTTGCTATGTTGCATCACAGACACGACCCGCGCTTTACAGTAGGTGTTAAGAAGATAACTATACAGGAAATATTGCATCTGTTGATGAGCGCTGTTAACTTGATTTGGTTATTAAATCATTTCAAGTGTTAGTGTGGGAGGTGAACTAATAAATGTACAATTAGAGCGTTGATACGTTTCCAACACGTTCGTGGGACAGGAGTAAGTTTAGTTTCAACTCTGTGAGCTGCTAAACACCTTTAGTTAATACTCTGCTCCACTGTTTCCCACCCTGGCCACAGCGGGCGCCTCATTCAGGTGTGTAACTGCACAGAGACAAAGCAAGATTGTTCCTTAAAAAGTCAACCTATGAATACAATTTTAATCCCAAGAGTATCATATCTAAGGAATCTGTTTCTTCAGGAAGTCAAGACAGATGCGAGAGATCAGGAGCAGACAGTAATCAGGGGGAGAAGGTGAGCGGTACACAGCTATACTGCTCGCCACGATCAATCATACTATACTTGTCCTCCCTCGACTCTCTCGCTGTTACTGTCTCCACTGAATGCACTTCTCTCTTTGCTTAAAATTATTACACAGGCCATAAACTCAGAGAGGTGAGTGTCCTGTTAATGTGGGTACATGTAGTGGTTGCAGTAACCTTTAAGATTGGCCAGCGAGTGTTGGTGGCTTGGACACGGGCCATATATTCCGGTCAATACCAGAGAAAGGGATTGACTCGAGGAGGCATTTTAAGGCCTTACATTTTAATTGTCATCCAGTCTGCAGCCCAGATAGATTCTTGGGAGCAGAATGAAATCAGATCCCAGTTGTTGGCAATGCCTTCAGTGTAAAATTCAGATTCATCTGACGTATTTCTAAGACTTCTTGTGCGACAAAAAGCAGGAGGAAGTCAATGATGAAAAGATCATTTACCTTGATTCCTCATAAAAAAGTCAAAAAATGAAATGTCCCTAAAAGCCAAACCTGTGCAGTGTATTGAGGTAATTTACAATCGGCTGTTAAGAAACTGATATGAACATATTCAGACAAGAGATTTTCATTCAGGTCACAAATATAAATATATGTTCAGTTGGGTTTTTTATTTGTTTTTAATTTTTAAAGCACTCACTATGAAATTCTGACGTCTAGTTCTGCAGCAGCCCTACACAAGACTGACTTTTGACTTTATCTCGCTTCACGCCCTTTGTGTATGTAATTGTATACATTAAATTTTACAACTTATTTCTCCTTTCAACATCAATTTGTCTGGTAATGAAGAGAAAATCTCTGAAGAGGTCAGAACGCAGCGTGTCTAAATCACCGTGGCCAGACTGCCCTCAACTCAGCTAGAGTATCGACATTATGCCAGCTATGACACCATAACTCAGCCCACTGCGATGGTCATTTGATAAATGGTATCATAAATTGTTGACAAAACAATTTGTGATGTATTATGTTACCGATGGGTTGTACTGCTTATCAAATCAAGTAATCTGGCAGAGCTCTCCATTCATCAGCATAATGCAAGCGCTCGCTGCAGATAGTGATGACTTTGTTGCTTTGTCAACATACAGTTCAAATGTGGTGTTGTTGGAAGCAGAGGGAGAAACTAACATCAGAGTTTGATTACTTTTATCTGGATTTTTTTAGAGGTACAGTATAACTGTCTTTCAACCCAATAGTGTAGTATAAGCAGTATATTGTGTGATGCTTAAAACAGCTTGTCCTATATAAAGTTGTCATTCTACTGAAAATATTTGATGCATGAGAGGATAGTGATGTGAAAGCAAATATCACAATTGAAAAAAAAAATAATAATGAAGCAACAGCAAAATGAAACACAGTGTGTTTTGCATTTCATCACTGACATCACTGACTGCTTTTACCAGTGACACAGTCCAACATTAAAGAGACAATATGCATAATGTCGAATTTTTATTCTGGGGCTTGTTTTAGCTCATCCCCCCCTGCTGGTAGGCTGCACTATACAGTATGCAGCAGAAAAACACAGACATCATTGTAAAGCACCACTCCATGTTTTTGCTGGTCCAGAAGCTTTAAAGAGGTTCAATGTTTTTGACAAATTATTTGTGTTTAGATTTAGATCAGATGATTGAAACCACTCTCAGTAAATCTACCTTTAGGCCACAGCTTTAAACTTTAGATTAGATTCACTGGTGCACGTTTCAACACTGGTTGAGGAGATTTTAGTTTGAAGTCAACCCAAATAATTTCACTCATCTAATTTCTTGGTGATTCAAGAAAGTGGATAGAATAAGTGAATTTATTAAAACTATTTCATAAATTTCTTTAAATGTAGGAAATGTTGCACATTTCTGTAGCACAAAAACACAAGACTGAGAACAACCTTAAAACAGATTTGACAACTTAAAGAAAAAAAAAATTTGAGATGAAATTTTCATTTACAGCAGTAAGCAGGTTTACTTCTTTATTTCTTTTTGACACACTGACACACATGTCATTAGTTAAGACAGTTATTTTTCCCCTTGCCAAACATGTGTCTTCCTTGATTTCTCATGAAACATGCCAGCTAGAAAATAATCCTATTGTACCTAACAACTCAGTAGTGAGTTCATTAATGTTGGAGTGATGACAAGCAGTGGTGCGAATGTGACCGTGCTCACCAATAGCTGTCTTGTCTTTCTGTCCTGTGTGGAGAACTCAAAGAAAAGAAAAATGAAAACCCAAACAAACCTTGAGTATCTCAGCAGTCAACCTGGTTTGTGTAACCAGGAGCATTTTAATAGATGCTAAAAGCAAATTTCTTTATTTTTAGCTTCTAAGAAGTCGTGGTTGCACTTTTTATTGTCAGCTTTCTTCAAACATCTCCGGATGAATATGTCTGTGTCCCGTTCGTCCCGTTAGCGAGGCATTCATGTGAAACATACACTGTAATATTTATGAAGCACACCACCATACAGCATGTGCTACAGCCAATTTCCAGCTGAAATATTTGATCTTAAAAGCCAATGCTCAATAGGAGGCTCGTGCTCCTGATCAAGAAACAACGTCTTTTCATCATACTGTTGTTTGCTGGAAGTCGCCTGTCCATCCTCTCTCTGACAGTGCCATTTCTGTTTAGTTGGCAGTCGCTGACCCCTGGGCTTCAAAGATACATTGAAGTTCTGCAAATAATCTGTCAAGCATAGAGACCAATGATAAGAACATCTGTCCAGCACATCTCAAGATACCTATTTGTGAATGCACCGTTTGTTGCTGACATGATGGAAAATGTTTGTTGTCATGTGAGTATTTTAGCACAGTGAAGCCGTCCAACACACCCACTGCTCATCCCTTATCATTGTTTTAATGCGGTTTGTTGAGGGAAAGGGATTAGATGACCCACTGCTTTGTGACATTTAGTATTCACTATCTCACTGAGGAGGCAATGGGATTTATGAAATGGGTCACACACGTGCACATGAGTCTTACTTAAGCCTCCCGTTAAAGCCACATGACCTTAAGAAACAGGGAAACATATCACTGGAAAATGCTAATGTGGTGCATTTGGTGCACATTAATTCTATGCATGAATATGACACATATTTCATAGCTGGGAAAATAAAAATGGGAGTGCAACGCATCCTTTTCTCTGTCTTAAACATGAACAGAATCTGCTCTTAAGCAATTAAGACTGGTTGTAATTCGTTAACCAGTGATATCACATCGACTGTAATTATTTTTCTTGTGATTATATGCAATTTAGAGAAAATTACTGATTTGGGAGGTTTTCAGTGTGTCAGAGAGATCATCTTGAAATTCAGTAATTACTGTGTATATGTACGTCAGTCCCTCAAGGGAGGGGTGGGGGGGCGGTGGAAGTATGAGACAAGATAGGTGTTCAGGATTTGCTGTGATGGCATCGTGAGACATGTGGGGGATTTGCATCAGGAGCACCAGACTTGTTGTGTTTGATAAAAATGTGTTCCACATTTTATCTTGATTCTCTCCTCAAGTTGCAGCACCGATTTCTCTGGAAAGTGTGCTGCACTAAGAGCTCAAGGTTAATGCTTCTCGTGAGTCTTTACCTCTGGCCTTCTGTGCAGATCACAGCAATTAGGCTTTTCGCTTGTGAATTAAAACCGTTTGAAACGGAGAGGTCAGCTTTCATCATCTGACCCTGCGTCGTCAAAGACTAAGATAACACAGAGTGTCACATTACAGGGCGAGGTTAACAGTGAATTCTGAGTGGTGAATAATTTGATGTGCGCACTCCGGGTTTTGACAGTTTTTTAATATGTGCACTTATTTGCTTTGCTCAACAGGCCTTTATTTCTGCACTTATTTGTTGCTTGAATGCTACTCTACAAGTTACCTAAATATCTACTGCTAATGTATGTTGTCAGCAACATTTTGACTGAAATGTTATTGCTGCCAGTATTATGCCTGATGGGGGGGTTTTCGGTTTCTGTATGGCACCGAGGTCATCGGGAGGTGGAGGAACGTGGGCATGCAAAGTGCAGAGGAAGGTTGTTAAAAAGTACCTCACTGTGTGTCCTGACAGGTAAAAATTTTAACTCACACCATGATCTTTTCCTGACCTTCTGTAACAGCTGACAGCTGTAACTAATCTGTAAAAAGTTGGAATTGCAGACTTGTTAGAGAGGTAGCTAAAGAGTTGCTTATTTACACATCAGACACACTCCTTAGGTATTTTTGTTACGTTTGCTGGCTAGTGTTTTGGTGCTGGACAGATATTGTACAAAGTGGGTGTTTTTAGACCCACTGAGGCTTGAAGCAGATGTCTGCGGCAAAGAGTAGTGAGGATGAACCAAAAGTATAAATTTGCAGGATAAAAATGCAAAAAAAAAAATTTGTATTGCTGAGACGATGATGGGTTCATCACTACAAACAAAACACACTTAAGTAGTCATGTGATTAAATGCTAACAGAAAAACACGCATTAATTCTTTCACAAAGTTTTATAAGTTGTTTTACACCACATCAAAACGTTAGACATAGAAGGAAACGCAGTGAAACACAGCCACATCTGTGAACAATTTGTTAGACATCAGTATTTTTGGCAGCTTGGCAGATACATTCATTTAAACATTTCCTCATTATACTCTTAATACTGGATCCGTATCATATTATTTAATAAAAAGTACAATTTATTTTGTAAACTTTAGTATTTAAATGCAATTTATAGGAGACAGAACTGTCTGTCTTTGAACACAGCTTCTGCAACATCTGCATTATCGTTTTAATATAGCGTGTTTGTTTGCTCTAAAATGAAAACTTCTAATGCTTTTGCCTGAGGAACGAAAAGAGAGGAGCAACTGACTGCAGCATAAAGTGATTGATGAAGACAGCGTTAATAAGATTGACTTCAATTGCAATTAACCATGCTAACCACGTGTCTATTGATATTTTGAGAAAATAGTGCACATTACAATTCAATGTATTGGAAGGCTGCTTTGAAGCTCAAGACGTGGGAGTGTTGTCCATGCGAGCAGACGTGCAACAAATAGTTCTGCTGATCGGGAGCAATTTTTTGTCATTTCATTGTACTGTGACATATCTTTCATTAAGGTTTAGGCATTAGATTAAACTAGAACCAGTATCCAATAGTAATTAACTTGAGTATATCGGGAGGCCATTATTCACATTAAAGTAACCTTTTAATAGCTGAGCCTTTAACTCCACTGCAGGTAATGACTTTAAAGAGTGCTTATTAAAAGAGAAATGGTAATGAGCTTTAATAAAGCAGAACAACTTTGAAATGAAGAGCGCTTTTCAATAGAAAAGGATAGAGGGATTGGACCTGTGATTCCATTAACGAGACTAATGATTCTTTATCAGCCCTCTTATGTGTACATGGAGTTAACATTAACAGTGATTGAGGATGGGTTTCAGTGAAAAGATGGGCCTTTTCATTGCCCTTTAAAAGATCAGATAAGAGAAAAAGAACTTTAGCAATTTAAATCATTGAGAATTGATAACACAAGTCCTACGACCTCAAACTCAGGGAGCGGAGCTGAAATCTCCTTCAGCACTTATGGACTGTAACAACAGTGTGTCTGTAATTATAAAATGAATCTGTCTCATTATGTGTGAAAATGAGCCGAATGAAAGGAAGTAGATTAAGTGATACGAGTGTCAAAATTTGGCTTAGAAAATGTGAGCCATGTAGTATGTTTCCTTTTTTTTTCTTTAATTAATTTTGCTTCTGTGTGCTGCTCGGAAACACGAGACACAAGCAGGAGACGCTTTATACTAATATAATTCCAAATGTGTAGATTTGAATTTACACTTGAATCTATGTTTTCTATCTAAAGGTTTTCATGCCATCATGGAGTCGAGACTGAGCGAGAAGCCAAAAGGCAACAAGGTAGAGAAGACAAAGAATCATAGAAATACAGGGACAGAGGGAATGGAAATAATTAAATCAATCTTTGGCGAGCAGCTGGAGCAGGACTCCAGCTGACAACAGCACCTGGGTGTGCAGCACAGGCCGCCTGGGGCTGCGCTGACTCTCCCCGTCACCACCACTCCCCAACACCCTCCCCTCTTTCCAATGCCCCCTAACGGCCCCCGGCCCCCGCTGGAGCTCTGGCTACCTCCGCCCTGTGCTTTCAGACGGCGTTGTCACTCTGATGCTCGCAGACTAATTAAAGGGATGATTTGTGGAAGGCCATCGTTTTATTCAATTAATCACATACACAAAACCATCTAAAACCCATCATCTAAAAATATTCCTGTTGGTTTGCTGTGCACCTAATAGATTAAGGTACGTTTAAGAGGCGACGGTTTGATCTATTTTAAAACATGGCGCCAGAAAAGGTTGGCAAACCTCTCAATATTTTTACGGCCTGTCAATCCGTTTGGCGCGTCAGCATCACGGCAACGATACAAACGACTCCCTCTTGCTATTAGTGACAACAACCAGCTCCATGTTCGTACATCACTTTGCTTTCTTTAAACAGAAGCCAAACATACATGTCTAAATGAATGACTGTGCAGTTCTCAAACAAATGCTTCCCTTCTTCCATGTTCCTCCTCATCTCAACATGTTTTAATTAGTAGTGAAAAACGAGTTCATTTGGAAGATAAATAACGTGAGCTGTGCATGTCTGTTTTTAGTTGGCAGGGCTAAAGATGGGTGTTTTTCACCCCATTCTCACACAGAGAGGAGAGAGACACAATTTGCATAGCTCGCCAAGCTGAACCAGCATCGCTGATGGTTTCATAATCCCTTAAAATAAGAGACAATTGTAGAGTATCCTGTAAATAAAATGGCGGCGTTTACTGAAGGCATTTATTCAGCAGACTTTTAAAGTATCGTGGAAAGACTATTTTTAAGAGGTCAGCTCATATTGAATTAACATCCAGCATGGTCAAGGTACCTGTTTGAAGCTTTGTTGTTTTTTTTTGTATTTTTATTTATTTACATTTTAAACTTCTTCAATAAAAAAAGAAAAGAAAACCATGAGAAAGTGCCTTTGGCTCTTTTACCGTATCATCTTTTTTCAACAAATTCTGCATGGGAATGCTTCTTCTTTCATCTTTTTTTTTTTTTTTTTGTGAAACAACTTCACAACATGCAGACAAAATTGCACATATCATCAATAAATATTTATTCAGTGTTTGTGGTGAGCAATGGGTGTGAACTCAGGTGTAATTTGGTTTCAGTCTATCAAGATTAATTTTGTCAGGAACATGATGAATGCAATGCGGGGCGACGCTCCGATGCATCAGTGTCATTCCAGATGAGATTTTTCACAGGAGTTGAGAGTTTCTAAGATTAAGTGCAGTATTAGTCAATGTTTTTGGGATAAGACTTCACACTAATTTAGTGAAGAGCAACAACCTGCAGAGGAGGCTCCATTAGCAATGACAATGAACTACAGCTCTAGTGGGGAAAATCTGATTAACGCCGCTTGCTGGAATTGTGAAGTCGTTTCACTGGTTGGGCGATAATTCCAAAATTGCAGAAATACCAGCTCATAAAGTGCCTTTGTCCATGCCAAAGTCTCTCTTTGCTGGAGAATTGTCGTATTTCACAGGTCCCCAGAAGGCAATACAGTGGTTGGTTTTGACACAAAATTTATACATGTGTCAAGGGAATACTGTACAACAACATATCACAAAAAACATATCAGAAGACGGGTATTTATTTATGAATTCAGAAATATGTAAGATCTCTTTTGTGCAGAAGTGAAATGTGCCAAATTTCAAACAAAAACAAGCACATGCCCGAGGCAATGAGGAATGTAAAGTGGGTAAAAGCATCTCGGTAAGATCAGTGTGTTTCCTCAAAATATCTATCCTCGTCCGAACGAGCAAATCCTTCCCTCCTCTGCGTTTAAACTTTATCCACAATGTAGAACTGACCCTACACTACAAAATATCTCTTCATAATTCCCCCTGTTCTCAAGGAAGTTCCTCTATTGAGATCAGATGTTTGGAATATATAACACTGACAAGCTGCTGTCAGCATTGATTTCCATTTCTCCTAGAAATATGGTGTTGAAATCCTCTCCAGGCAGATAAGTATCTTTACACATGACTGCCAGATTTGATTGCCTTCTGTAAAGCAGGCTGTACTGGAGTCACTCTCAATGCATGCCACAGTACATTGTATTCTTCTTCTGTTATGCCACACTATGCCCCTCGCAGAGACCTCATCTAAATAAGAATATTTCTTCCATGCTTGGCTGAAGGATTGGTGGGCAGCAGGGCTGGATGTACGGGGAGGGGCTCTGCTCACTATAACAGAACATGTGACCTTAGCAAACTGGATATGTCAGCTTGTGTTGCTTTAAGAAGTATTTTAATGCACTGTGCACTTAGGATGTTTTGTCCTAAAATATGAGAATCCACAGTATGTGAGACCATAACCCTACAAAATGTCTTTAAATAGATATTATATATCTATATATATATATATACATTTATATATGTAACTTAAACACAAATACAAAATACATATTGCACACATTCAATGGCGTAGCACATAGTTATATTAGTTACATTTCCAATATAAAATAACTTGATGGAATTAAGGAAATAAAATGAATGTCTGAACATGAAATTACAAATTTAGATGTGTTCAATACTGAAAGCACGATGTGTATTTCATAGTGTGAGAGCAGCGATGATTGTGGTACGTGATGATGAGGGGTGCTAGGCTAGGTTTGATGGTTGCTGCTTCACATAGTGCAATAATAAATTTGGGGCTATGGGGGTCTGACATTGTCTGTGCTCAGTATAATTAAGCGGTGCATTAGAAAAAAGGGCTGGAATAAAACATGAGTATGTAAATGCAGCCTGGAGCTGATGTTCTAGTGATTATTACAATGCAGATAAAGCATTTCTCATAACTGCCTGTGTCTAGTGAAGCCTCCAAAAACATCTGGACCTTTTAATTGAAAAATGGCATGGTGTTTCGCTGTGCTGCTTTGTGCTAAGTGAAGTCAACAATTAAGACGAAAATGTAATTGATAAGAATTGCATTGCTTCATTATTTGGTGTTCTAGTCAAGAAAATTGATTTATCAATTATTTACAGGTCACAGAGCAGAGGCCACACGTTTCTGCTTCCGTTGCTTCGTCATCTCAAAACATATAGCACAGGGCTGAGAGCATCTCTGGAGTTCCTCCATATGAAATCAATCATAACAAGCATATCATGTTGAAACTAATTACTTTTTTGTATTAGTATACATGTTAAACTGGAACGCATGGTTTGTTTCTTTACTCATGTAGCTGTTTAATTATAACCTATGATAAATGTGAAAAGATGAGTACATAAATAAGGTTGTGCAACCCATTATTTTCTTCTACATGACCATCACATTCATGTTATGATGTAATCGTTGGGAATAAAGTTTACATGTATTTATTTTATACAGTCACAATGTAAGTGGGAAGTAGGCTATACAATATTGGTATATTTCCAAACTGAAGGTATGAAAAGAATGAATCAATTGTGATCTGAGCTTCAATTTGTTTTGCTTCACTGATCACACAAATTACACTTTTTAATATCATAGATATTGAATTGCAACAAAAATTACTAATAATCAGTAGTCCTGGGTAACTAAGTAAGGAGTTTGACTTTACTTGTTACTAGTTACCTTTTGTACCTGCACTGTCTTCATCTACTTTCCATGTAGCTGTTGGTTAACCAAAAAGTCCAAACACCAGTATCACTTTAGAACAGTGTATTCAAATTACTGCAAACTTCAGTGATAAATAGATGAAGATGTTGTGGTGAGTGATAAAAACTGTTTCAGGCTTGGAGAAATCATTTTATTCCATCCATATTCTGTATCCGTTCAGTTCTCTGAAGCTTTATGATGTTTAACCTGAGTGTAATCAAACCCAAGACTCCATGTTTTCTACGACTGAACCTTTCCATCATGTGGATATATTCTTCATAACTCTTTTTATGCACATTTCTCTAAACTTCAGGCCATCGTATTTAGTAACTCTGAAAGATATTAAGACCTCTCACTGGAATTTGATGAAGATGTGAGGAGTTGACTTATGTATGGTCATTAACTATAACATTTGTGAGTTACACCCTGTCTGCCTAAGACCTTGATCTTTAAAAGGTACAAGAGGAAAACCTAGAATCCTGCAAATCCTGGCATGTGTCTTAATGAGAAATGTCTTCAGTTCCTCTTTACATAGACGATTTCCAAAGTAAACAGAATCATATATTGCACCAATTATTGGTCTCTGATGCTGAGGAGTCTATATTTGATCTGAGTGAAAAGAGTGAGTTGAGTGTTTTTGATGCTCAGCGCACATTCCTTCATCCTCCCTGTCTGAAGTCTCTAGATTAGTGGGCCTGGGGCAGAGGCTGTTCATCTGCCAATATGGCACCAGCCTGAGTGATGGGCATGTGGCGATGTCACTAATGATCAGACCATAATGATTCGCTGACAGGGGAGGAGAGCAATAGATTGTCACTGGGGGTTGAGTTAAAGAGGGCCCCTAATGATCTGCCTGCAAACACTGCCGGAGCACCTCCTATATCACTCCATCTCTTTACTATACTACTCATCAGGTTCCTCTCCAATGGAGGGAGCCACTGTGTTTTGTCTCAATGCCATCTCATGACGCACTGTAAACATCTGTCACCTCAGTATCTATATTTCATGCTATTACCTTTTAGGCCTTGAGCTGTGTGCTGTAAGCCTCGGGGTACTTGATTTCCGCCAGCGTGAGCTTTCACTGGAGGAAGGATCAAGTCGTAATCATGGTGCTGCATGGCAGTGTTTTAGCAGCGGGTGTCCTATATACCGACATCCCAAGTGGCTCTAATTCTGTAGCACTCAGCGAAATGAAGAATTCCTTATGACCTCTATTTTTATCCGATGCTCCGATACCCCTGTCTCCAGTTTTTGGCTCCTCTGGAGTTCTTAACCTGTCATGAGAACAAATCTGACAGGTTAGAATTTATGCAAAGTATTTATTCAGAAAGTTTACAAATTGAAAACATTAAAGTCTCATCCTTTATTCAGCATGTTGTATTAATTTGGAGCAGATGATTTCATTTTCTGCCAAAATGCAGCACCCTTAATAACCCTTTAATGATCTTCTCAAGTCTAGAGCACATTTACAAAATCAAATACTGCCATGGCATACTAGGATTTCTGTTGTCAGCGTGACAAATCTAATGTCTAATGTTTCATTCATACATTTGTTTAAGTTGTACAATTTGTTTATTTCAGTGGAAATACAGTCACTACTGAGCATACTGAGTGATCATCCTAATAATACTGATTCATTCATTAAAGCACAATAGCTGTGTGACATGCCTCACTCTGTGCCGCACAAACCCTTCTCGTTTAAATAAAACTATAGTATACTCGACTAGTATATCAGTCGGTCAACATGTCAATAGTCTTGTTCTTTATAAGTAAAATGAGTAATCACTCCTTTTATAACCCCTCAAATCCATATGTGACAGCCAAAGTTTGGTCGTCTCATTCTACTAAATGGTTGCTCATGTTTATTTGTGCTTTCTGTCAGAAATTCACATTCTGGGAGTTGATCACCAACCAGATTTATTTTTAAGTGATACCTGCATGACTTTACGTTGTTTTGCTGTGTCACTTCTTTTTTCTATTTCAAGTTTTGATTATCAGGCTTTTGTGAGTGCATACTGTAGATTCTGCCTTTTTCACCACAAGTCTTACAGTCACTTCTGACTTTATTAGCTGTCCTGTAAGGAGTTATTGTATTTACTAACTTTAGATTACTGACTTTTTTCCTTTTTTTTGGGAAAAAATTTTAATTTTATTCTACATTCAGATTTTGATTGATCTCACACCTTGAATGTAACTATTTCCATCAAATCAATCTTCCATTTCAAGCTACCTGGCTGTGGCACGTCTATACAATAGACTGTGGGCATTCAGTGTTTGGTAGAGGGTCAAAAATACATAAACATGTTTTTTTATTTTTTTTTTTTTCCTGCCCAAAGGAGACAAAAAATATAAATTGGCAGTGTCTGACTGTACAAGCTAATTCTGTTGAAAGAAAATTAATAGAAAACATTTTTTCTTTATTCAGTTATATCCTCCTTCCTTATCCATCACACTCTCACAGATCGAAACGTAAGTGCCTTGCATGATCTTAACTCGCAGCAACATTTTCAAACACCACCAGCATGAGGGAACACTTTCACCCCATCAGTGTATTTAATTAGGGTTGGACTTGATTCAATGCTCATCCTCTCAATATTATTTTATCTCATTTAAGGGGGAAAAATGAAAGGTGCAGGGAAAAAAGCGGAAAGTACTTTCGTAATTTAAGAGAGTGTTAATGAGTGGCTGCTAACCTTTCTCAGTTATCCATCATCCAGTAATGGAGGCAAGGATCCCTTTTCCAATCTGCTTCATTAAAAACTTTCTATTAAATCTAAATATGACGCCACGTACTGCTGAAATTAATAGAGTTACTGAATGTCTAATTCATCCTTACAGTGCTAAAATCCTCCTTGAACATTTTAACCGCATTGATTTTAAATGAATGTTATTTAGGAAGACAGAGGTCCTTAAAAGCATCTCTCACCAATAAAACACAGACCCAGATTTACTTGAGCTTGAAGTTGCGTCATTAGCATCGAATTGATCATAGCTGCTGTGTTCTACAGTGGTTTGTTTAGATGTTTGATGTCTTGACTTTATGGGTGAAGGGAAAAACAAACCAAAGTGAATTTTGAACTCCTGTTCAAATGGACTAATGGCATGGGGTTACTGGGGCAGCATTCCCCTTTAATACTAGTCTAGTCCAGTCTATGAGTTTGAATACAGCATGATGTGCACAGCTCTATCATCTATCTCTCATGTCTTGTTTTCCTCCATACAATAATTACATTAATATGATTCATTATACTTGATTGTTCATGTAAGGAACATTTCAGAGTTGTAACTGTTCCACTTTTTCTCTATAAACAATTAGTAGAGCACAGTGTAATATGCACAGAAGCTCAAAATGATTGAATAAACAGATAAAAGTTTTTGTTTACTGAAATAATGCAAAGTAACGTAGTATGAAGTATATGTAGTGCAGAAAAAGTAGATTATCACTGAAATGTAGTGGAGTGTAAGTAGGAAGAAACAAGAAATGGAAAGTGGAAGCAGCTCAACATAGCAAGTGTGCTGAAATACTTTCTAACAATGCGACTTCATCTCTATTTCAATTTCCATCTTAAAAAAAAAAGAAACTACTAAGCTGACTACGAAATCAGTCCGGTTACACTAATATTTCATTTCGGACCCTCACGGCAAAAAACGTGCACTCAGCAGCGTTGTGTAATTTGAATCAGAGTTTATTGTACCCACCAGTCAGCATCCAGTATTAAAAGATATATCTTCTCCTCAATCTGCACTCACTTGAAAAAAGCCCGTGACCACATAATTCTTTGTTCAAGTCATAGAAAACAACTCTTGAAAGCCCACAACATAAAACCTTTTAAAAAGCAATAAAGATCTTTGTCATGGATACTATTCCCCTTTTTGCCACATCATATTTCCATTTTCCCATTTCCACCTATTCCCTTCAAATGGTTGTTGGCTTGAAAAAGGCCTGGTTATATCTCCAAACCAGATGTGTGCAGTTGCTGTGTCAATCCAATACCCCCAAACTCCTCATGGATGATATGGAAAAGTGCAGGAGGGCAAATGGTGAAGTCAGAGATTCCCCCCCTCCCTTTTCTTGTCATAAATCATGCTTGGCAGCACAGAATAAGCTACTTCTAGAGAGATCGCTACTGGCACTGTATCCATTGCCATTCATCACCTCCGAGGAACTACAAAAAGCTAAAAAATAAAATTGTACCACTAGCTATTCATGTAACCTCTGGACCAACAGCAGCAACATTAGCAAAGGCGCTCTCCTCTCCTGGAGACAGGACAATGTTTGCCACCTGTACAATCACTCCTTTTTATTGCCATTGTGGCCTTTTGGAAAACGTAATGGCACTAATTGCTCTTCATTTGGTTGCAGGGATGGATATACAGTATTCTATTGAAGCATGGGAAGGTTTTCTTACATGGGAAGGTTAAATCGCTCCACAACTGTTGAGTAGTGGATAAAATGTCTGCTTATTTATTTATGTATGTATTTGGTCATTTTTGCGTGAACTGATGCTGACAGCCTTTTGAGCTGTTATGTGTCCTGTAACACCACCATCCATTTTTCCTACTAACATTTGATCACATTCAGGGGCAAATGATGAACTTTGCAGGTGGTATTCACAATGCAATGCAGAATACAGCAGCATGGTAGAGGCACATTGAGAACAAGGGATGGTGTACCAGACTCCCTCTACATGAAGTACCCTTTAGCCTGAACCTTAAAAATGACTGCTGTTTTTCATTTCCCTCAAAGAGTTCTGACGGGCATGGCAGTAATGGCTTTGATGAATGCCAGAATAAACAGACGGTGGAAGACAAGACAATGAAGAAGATGAATGTGTCTGAAAGGTAGAATTCTTGGCAGCTTTGAATTCAGTGAAAACCTGGATTTCATATTTGGAAATCATCTGTTTGCATAAAAAGTGACAATGTTTGTCTAGAAAAATGTACATGTTTGTGTGATTTCTCCATAGAAGCGTTGGCCGTGGCTCTCAACAAACTGGCCAAATTGGTCATTTCATTCTTTCTAGCACCCTGTCTCTCTGCCTTTGAGCATGTGTTTTTATTTATCATCTTTGGTAAACCTGCCAGTTTCAGCATCTGCCAGTTTTGGGCTGTATGAATATAGAGAATGGTGGTAAAAAAAAAAAAAGTTTATTAAAGTAAACAGTTTTTTTTTTTTATTATTTAATTTAATTTGTTATTTTGTGAAATTGGAATACTTGTTTTGCAAAAAAGCTGGGTTGTAAAGTCTGATTGAATTCAATATATAAATAAAATAACTTTCTGTCTCATTTTCCTGTTATCAAACTTTAGCGCTGCACATTCACTGCAGCAGACAGTGGCTGCCCTGCACACCGTGGCAGACATTTATTTATTTGACAGTGTTTTGCTGAAGTTCAATACTGTAAATAACCTTTGCTTTCAATGTAATTCTGAGCTTAGCCAGCTACAGTGGACCACTATCTATTTATTTATTACCTACAATATTTATTATTATTATACATTATTATTATATTTACATCCTTGCATGTTAGCAAAAAGTATGATGTGACAGACTTGTTTTGTTTTCTTTTTATTCGTGAATTGTCCTGGACCAGGAGAAACCCAGGTCTTACTGCACCAGATTTAGGTCTGACTGTCACTCTGAATATGTCATCCCAGTTCATTAGTTCTACAGTCAGGGTATCGTTGAGGTCTGTGCAGCCCTCCAAGTATATTCCTTCCCAGTCCATCTCTTACCCACCACCAAACCGGTTGCATTTAACGACGTTTCTGACAGTCGTTAAATGCGTTTCTGACAGTTTGGTCAGAAACATACACATCGGTAGCTTGGTAGAGTTCATTTCGTAGGGCTGTGTTCCTTCTTTTAGGAGCAGATAGCAGTCATGTTGTTGCCCCTCGATGGCCCTGTCCAGCTCTCCTGGTATCTCCACTTTTATCTGGAGACTGTGCTGGGAGAGACAGCAAACCTTCTTGCTACTGTGCATGGATGGATGGATGTGCCATCTTGAAGTAAATAGACTACCTGTACAACCTGATTGAGCTGCAGGCACAGCCTCATGAAACCAGTATTGACAAGGAAACTGGCAAAACACAAAACCTGAGAAGAATCAGCAAGACAGGAGGGAGTATTCGTCTCTGACCACCTCATGCAAAATCATCTCCTTTTTCAGTGGTGTCTTGCTTTTGCCTCTCCATTGCATCTGTTGTCACTTTTATTTGCACCAAAGCAGGTGAAACTGATTCACAATCACTTGTGCTTCCTAAATGGACAGATTGATATCACTGAAGTTTAACTCACTAGGGGCCTATTTACCTGCAGGCACAATGCCAGCATTCATATAACACAGCTCTTATGCAGTTTTCCTCAGCATTAGTCTACTTCTGTTAGGCTGCGCCTGCTTTTGCAATTTTCCTGTCACCGGGCGAACATGACACAGTGCAATTTTGGTGCACATTTTGGACCAAAGTATAGGACGATAGAATCTTCTCACGCCTCCTTTTATTGCAAATGCAGTGTAATGTTCCTTTACTTAGAGCCAGCATGCACCAGAATCATTAAAGACCAAGAGTGACCTCTCACGAGGAAGCGTTTTTCTTCATCTTCTGATTAATATACACATGAAAATATAAATCACAACAACACAAATTACTACAATTTCATAGTTATGAGTGTGGCCTGGAGTTCTGCAGAAACGTCAGCACAGCTGTGTGATGACTGAGCTGCTCACAACAACTTGTGGAGCTCTGGATCTTTTTATGAAGTTGGTTGAAGACCCAAATGATAGACTGAAGATATATCTCACCTCATCTGCAGTCTGTGATTTGGGAGAGAGGCTATGTGTAATTTTTGTAATGCAGCTGACTTTATTAATTATTTATATTTCCACACACACAAAGGCCTAAATTCTCTGAAGATGTGTCAGGGAACAGGAAGTTGAGTCATGGAAACTTTTCACTGCTCCTCCAAGTAGCTTCATCAGTGAGACTGATGTCAGCATGTATGGTGATTTGTATTATTAATTGTCTGTGTTAATTTTGGAACTTCTTGTTGTTCATTGAATTCCTCTCTGAAACATCAGTCTCTCTTCCTCACTTGCTGCTTTTAAAGGAAATGACAGGGAATTAAACTTGTGTTTCTACTGTGAAGCGGCTGTTACAGTAATGCAGTTCTATGGGACGTTGTGAAACAACAAAACAGTTATTTTGACAGACAGGAAATGCAGTGTAGAGTAGTGCAATAGTACCACAATTTACCAAAACACAACTAATATATTTGAATAATATATACTAATATATATACTGATATATTTCCTCATGGGTTTGTTTAGAGGGTAGTATAATGCGCATATTGTGCCAGACATTCTAAAGGTCTTTAAGATAGCGGGTTTAAAAAAGTGCCCAATGTATAGAGATAGTGGAAATAAATTTTGGTTATTTTCACAGCAATTTTCTTCTGCATGTCTTCCCAAGATAATTCACCTGTAGCTCGTAGAACCAAAAAAACCTGATTCTTTTGGGATACTTGACCTTACAGAGGACTTCCACTTTAATTTGCATAAAAAATGTGAAATACAGATGGATTTACAATGACAAATGCTGTTGGATTGTTTTCTGCAGAGGAATATGAAAATTTACAGTTTGCATTAATATTAATGCATCATTATCAGCTGTCTGATTTCATAAATAAGTACAGCAGTGTCAGGTGTGGTATAGATCACTTGGATAGGGCACACTTTGCAAAACCGCACTTTAAAGAGCTTTGTGAATTTAATTGGGAAAATTGCAAATCAGGTAGTCAGCCGTATAACTCATTGTCACATTTAATCAATAAACTTTTTAAATCAACTCTTTTAATTTATAAATGATCTTATATAGATCAGGCAACCAATTAAACAATTAGCATACATTCAGCAATTAATTAATTTAACCATTAATCATGCTATTACGGCTCAAAGTTTAGGCCAGAAAATTTGGTAGCAGACGTGCAGGCTGGCGTTGGAGCACTACATCATGCCTGGGGAGTGCAGATTGTGACACAGCTAGATTTAGTGTGCTAAAAATCAATGCAATTAGGAGAGAGGCTGGAAGTTGGCCTGGGGTCTAGTCTTTAGGAAGATTAGCAAGAAGACACACACACACACACACATATTCTGTCCAAAATGTTTTTTTGTGTGTGTGTGTGTGTGTGTGTGTGTGTTAGTTAGATGTGTAGGGGTGTCCTAAGGTCATTATCAAGCATAAGGGACTCAGCAACATTGCACAGCAATTTGAAACACGAATTGGTCATTGTCAAATTAAACGTGACGCCGTGGTATAATTACCACAAACAAATGAGACAATGGTCCACATGACTGGTGGCCCCTGTCTCGCATCATTTTTAGTGCTAGCGTATAGTAAACCCCATAGGATTAGCATATTTATACCAGTGTTATATAGTTTCCATCATGAAGACAGGAAAAGAAAGGCTTTTAATGTTTGCTACCCTCAGCATTCGCTCTGCTTTTCACCAACTCTTGAGAAAAACACTTTAGCTGTTCAATTTGTTTATTATCTGGAGCTTTGTACAAGTGACCTTTTTCACATTACACAGTCATTAGATCGCTTTTTCTTCTATTTAAAAAATATTTTTGCAGCTTTAAAGTAACCCTCCCCCATAGAGAATATCCCACAGTATTATTGCATCAGAACAACATTCCTGATCAGTGGCCTCACCTCCAAAGAGAAAGGTGAGTGCTCGTTTGAGATGTTGTGGAAAGCTGCCCTCAAACGCTGAACACGGACAGGGTTGAAGAGCTGTCTGGGCCTTGGGTTGCTGATTGTCTCATCTGTCTTGGCTAAGTCAGCAGGATGTGACAGCCGCCCTCTCTCTGTTACCTGCTGACCACTGGACTTGGCATCCTCTCCACTCACCTGCCCTATCACCGCCTCCACCGTATCTATCCTTGCCTCGCTCTCACCTCAAAGTCTTTGCAGCAAGAATGAGGATCAACGCCTTGGTGTCAAAGACGAGGGATGCAGGCTAACAATTTCTGACGGTGGACTTACAAGTATGGGTTCCGGGTGCTGACTCCAGTTTGTTCGTTTTTGATAATACTCCCAGTCTGACAAAGTGACAAACCTTCTCTTCAAATGTGAGTGACTAATCAGGTATTACTTACTTTCATTCACAGAGATGGCAGTTTGGTGGCAAGTTAAGATCTGAATTAAATCCTAACTTTGACTGAGCTGCAAATTCTCATTGTCACAGTGATTGTCTTTCAGGTTTCTCAGTTCACTGTGTCATCTTGTCTCTCTGCCTTTCACTCTTAGAGAAACTGAGATAGTTTATATACATGCCTCCCTGCATTACTGTTCTCTTTTATTCAATGCAAGACGTCAAAATAATATTAGAATGTGTCATGTATGATTACTGCAAAACAAGAAACAGCATTTTGGGAGAGTTTGCCTTGTCAGACACACATACGTATCAGATACGTTTACAGTATGTTTGATTTTATCTGCATGTGCTGTGGCAAACTTGACAAATTTCCAAATTGGCATTATGGCACCAACTGTAAAAGCCAAATGATGTATTATCTTTTAAAAACACGAATCACAGAATGCCCTTGAAAACCAAATTCAAAAGAGGATTTGATTCTTGAGATCTTAAAATGTTTTTAACCGTTGTTTTATTTTTATGTGTTTCGTTACAGCTCCTTTTTATTCCCTCCTCAGCACAGTCCTCATCCCAGACTTGAAGCAGCGACAAAAGCCGGCTCGTCAGGGATGACAGATGAGTGTAGATGAACAGTGTCAGGTAAAGTGCTGTGAAAGACATTTAATGTGTTTTATATCAGTGTGTCTGAATTGTCCAGGAACACTTGAATCACTCAGTGTCAACCAAATATGGTGTAATGAGACTCGCCTCCTCTCATCTGAAGACACATGTCTCTCTGCTGTCACTCAGGCTAACGCAGGAAAAAAGGGGGTTTTCAAGCCTTTTGAAGCACATGGGCTACATGATAGTGCTCCGCTTTGCATCAGGAATTGCTCATGCAGGATTATTTCATTATGAGTCTCCCAAAGAGTGGACAGAGGCCACATTCTGGAGCCCGTTCACACATCTGGACTTCGGGAAAAAGAAATGATTAAATGAGGCAGCGATCTGGAGTAAGACACCTAACAGTTTTTTTATAGTGCACTCAGAGGTATTCAATTTCCAAAAGCTGGAAAACATTCATTTTACTTTTTATTTCTACCAAGCTTGATTTGTTTTGAGCACTAGATTAGTCTTGGCAATGACACAGTCTTTGCTGTGCTTCCTCCACTGTTGACAGGAGAAGGTCTGCTTTGCAGCAAGATGTTTCTAGGTGTCTTTTTGGAAAGGTTTCTTCCACTGTTGCCGTTCCAACCATTAGCCGGACACGCCCATGTTTTTTTGATGTATGTATGTATGATGCATGTATGATGGGGTTAGGGAGGTTGATAAAGGAAAGGGTGTAGCCTAGGACGCTAGCCTCATAGCCTCCTTTTGGTTGTCACAACTGGAAAAGAATCGACTTTGAGCAGAGAGAGAGACAGAGAGATTTCTAATTATCCCCACCTGTGCCCGGCTACAATGGGAGGGTCGAGATGAAGCCATTAGCTGTCTCTGCACTGGCACCATCAAGAGTTTGTATACATCTGTGTCTTATTTTCTTTTCTGGCATAATCAGTCCAGCAAGCTAAGCAGGCATGACCGGATTTGGCAAGTTCCAAGGACTCTGGCAAAGTTAAGACTAGGAGGAAGCAGTGAGATGTGGAGAGGGGGATGAGCTGGCATGGGCACTGTGTTTGCTTTCTCCCCTGCCTGTTACTTGAGCTGGGTGTGTTGCTTGAAGAGGCTGGTGTATTGATCAAAACAATCCAGCGAACACTGAAGGAGACAGACAACAACAGAGAGAAAGTTGCAGGCTGTTGAGGAAAATTCGATTAAATTTGTTCCAAATGACACGGCTCTTTTTTTTCCATATAGTTAACAGGAAGCAGAATCTTCTCAGTTTTGCAGGTTATCTCTGTTGTACGGGTGCTGTTCAAGATTATTGGGATACTTAAGCTCATCTCCCATTTGACTCATAGCGCTTGATAGGAAAAGGCTCATTGTGATTTCAGTATTGTCAGTTTTGATTAGCTGAATCAAGCCTTTGTCCAGCCATGCAAGTGTGCATGTTGTCAAAGCTATTTACGAGCAATGACCAGATATGAAGCCCAGGCTATTGCGGTCATGTAAATAGCCACATCTGTTTGAATCCACCTGCTCCCCAGAGTTCTCCAGCCTTGTAATTAATGAAATGATTTCAAGTGCATAAAAAATACAACCACCAGCATGAACCTTTGCATTAAATCACACAATAATTAATCAAGAGTAGTAAACGATATACTGCCAGAAACTGTTCATTTCCAGGTAAAAGTAATAAAAAAAAATAGTCTGAAGTATATTTTTCTCTATGTGCATTCATTCATTCAGCGCCTCACTCATTCATTTACAGCTTTATTTATTAATATATCTCCTTGACTGTTTGTTTTCATTTTAGTCCCTTGAACCTTGCCACCCTGTGTGTGACACTCGGGCTGTGAGCGAAGACGGAGAGGCGGGCTGGTTCAGAATGATCACTATCATTAACATTCACGGGGGGTTCACTTATCATCCCTGACTGGAGGGACATGGCAGCCATTATGAGACGTCCGCAGGTGGAGCGCCATGATACATATTGCATCTTGCCACAATGGATTTATATATTCAGTAACAAAAGAAAAGTCTAATGAAAAAATACAGACAGCAATCCTTTATACCTCGCTTGACTTCGAGTAAGGCCACCATGTCCCACGATAAGGAGGAGCGCGGGGGAAATTCCAGGGCTGTACGCTGACCTGTCACTCAGGCTGTGTGCAAGAGGCCATACTATACCTCACATTATACTGGCATTTTATTGGAAACACACTGGTGCTTTTAATCCTCACCCTAAACCTTTGGAATGAAGAATAAAGACTAAAAAGCTAAACTGTGATATTTTCACATAAATTATTGTCTGTAGTTCTAAAAGCCTTTAAATGCCTTATTGTTCCTCTTGTTCTAGGAGAGATTTTTGTTTTTAATAACAAAATATGTACAATACAGCTCTAACTAGATCAAGACATGTTAGCTTCAGACTAGGTGCCTCCTCCAGTTGCACCTAATACTGCAGCTCTGCTGGACTGTTCAAACGATACTGAAGGAAATTAATGAAACACTGATAATGGAAATAATCAATTAACGAGGTCTCACACTAAGGTTTCAGGGTAGTTTTTGCTAAGTGAAGATGCTGTTTGGTCTGATTATTAGCTTGGATGCTGAACAAGGATGTAGCTGCAATGTTGGGTGTAGGGACCAGCACATCAGTCAGTCAGCAAGTAGAACAAAAAAAAAAAAAAAAAACAAGGTGATGTAATGCAGGTTTAGTGTAATGCAAAAAACTGTTTGATTGACTGATGACTTAAAATTCAGTCATATGCTGCTTTGTAAGGAAACAACCAATAAAAACATTAACATTAGACTCACAAAACTAGTTAAACTGCAAGATCAGATATTTTTGCATACAACAAAACAGGATGAATCATGTTTTAGATATTTTAGTGGACAGAAATGTGTTGCCTGTATACACTTTATATTAATGTATATATAAATTATACTTAACACATATTAATATGTTAAGTATCTACATATTTACAATATTTTACATTAATTGTGGATACGTGACCATTACATCAGAAAATGTAATAGGGTTACCATATGCAGATTGCAGTTTGGTTTAACCCAGGAAACTAAATTGTCCCACTAAATTCAATGTAAATTGCAGATTGGTGTGGAATCACCTAAATAACCTTATTATTTGCCTTTTTGTTGTTAGAAATGTGACAGAACAAAGCTTTGTGTGGCTAACTTCAAAGCAGATAATCATAGCATGAATATTATCAGTAGAAAATAGACTTTTGATATTTGTACCCATCCTTAATGGAATAAAGCTAAATTCACTTTTAAAGCACAAAACAAGAAGTGCATTACTGGAAAGCAAACTACATAATAAAACAGGAAAGAGAGCTGCTCCGTGACAGATTTCCTTATGCTTGATTAAAGACACAATTTCTATTCTGAAATTTCCTTGAGTAGAAAGGCTCCCAGACCAGTAATAACCTAATTGGAGAGAAGCCTCTAACTAGTGTTGCTCCTCTGTGTCCCTGTGTATAAATAGAGTCTATAATGGACTGAGGTGTGATGCCATCATTCATCTCTGCTCAGAAACACTCCAGGTTCAGGTCTTTGCTCATTTTCCTAATGATGCTCTTGTTTTAGGTATGTTTTCACTTTAAGGTTTGTAAGATTCCAGCCTAATGGAGACTATTCATCACAGGCTTCTGTACCCAAGTCCAGTTTACCCAGCAAACTTATTTGACATAACAAATTGCCAAAATGAAAGGATTTTCACGCAGGGAATTGGTATATTTTTCAAACCAATAGGTAAATGTGTGAAAAAAACAAGCTCACTGTAAATGTTTGCTCTGCTGTTGTCTGAGGCTTACAGCATCATTCACAAGTGAATCTATTGTTTTCTCATTTAACACAGCTATGTAAAGTGCTTCTTAATTTTGAATGTTAATTGACTAAATCAGGCTTTCTGTGCCAAATTCCATCAGCACCAAATAACAGGAGGTCTTCTAAAAAATTGAGTCTTTTGGGAAGCGTATACCATATGATAGCTCCCAGTAATGCCATGCCTTTATGTGGTAGATTACTCCCTGGCTCCAGCCCAAAAAATCCTGCTTTTTAACCACTGCTTCTCCCATTTGCCTCAGGATGCTCATGGGCTGGCAGGTTGCACAACACATTACCATCCTGCAGTAGCTCTTAAAACACATTTTAGCCATGAAACACAGCTGGCATCTTGGCCAGCGCTGCTGCGTTGGGCACGGAAGGACCAAACGTGGATGTTAGAGAGAAATTAAAATGGAACCCAGTTGGAATAATGAGAGTGGATCTGTTCTGTGTGTCCTGTACACTTCTCACTGTCAACATATTCCTGGTTTGAACCAAGCAAGGCTTTGATTATTTTTGAGCAAATTTGAAGACATTATATGTATGAAAGCGGGGATTCACTGTAATGCAGTGTAAGAGAGGGTGCTCATATGCATGGCTGCCCCTATGTGCATGAGTGTGTACTAGCTCATGCCAAATTCAGGGTCTATGTCTAGAGTTATGTGTTGCTAAAATCACTAAGATCCAACCGCCCAGTGTGATGCCTTTGGTTTCCAATCTCATGCTTCACGCCTGCTGCCCCTCTGTCATGGATTCTTATTTACAAGCAGGACCCTCACTGAATCCCCTGAGGAGCAGATGATGTGCCCATCTAGGTAGGGACTATATCCCATGAATACTGCCCCTATCACTATGAATACTACTCAAGAGTTCCAGTACCTGATTCCCTCAGCCGCTTTATGTGCAGTGGTGTTAACTTTCAAATATTTTACACTTAGGAATTAGGTTATCTCACATGTAAGTAGATGTGTTTCAGTCAGCTTTGTTCTTGAAACCCAGCAGATTATTAACTGTTGTAATATAAATGAAGTGATGGCATTGACTGATTCTTTTTCTATATCCTAGAGCTGCGGTGGTTTTATTTAACAGAGCGTACAACTCAACTCCACATTCCCTTTTTTTTTTAATGCATCATAAATTATGTTCTATCTTTAAACATGCCCAAAATGAAATGTGCGGGAGGAGGAGACAGTAAATATGAGCTGTCCGGTGCTCTTCTTGTCCATGTCATCATAAGCACAAGCTAGTTGTGTGTTTCTGGCTCAAAAACACAATGCCCCATAAATAATTGTTTTTGTTTTTTTAATGATTGTGTAGCCACCTCATGTTCTCATGATTGATGCTTAGAAGTTTATGCACAGGCTCTCAAACAAATAAATAAGTCAACCTGTACCATTAAAATTTTCTCTACTACGCAAGGACTATAAAAGTAGAAATAATACATTATTCTAACACTAATTTCAGTCACCATGGATCCATGCAGCTTCAACATTCATTTTATTTACAATATTTTCTAAGATTGTGTCTGGTAACAAGTGTATGTGTTAAAATGATGAACTGTGTCTGATGACTACTATATAGACTACTTGAACCATGCACGACTAATTTAAGAATAACATTTCACAAGACACTAAATGTGAACCAGCAATAAGACACTTCAGAAGGCGACATTTGCAATAATTCTTTCGGACCAGATTCAAATTGACGACAAAATCATAAAATCAAAAAGAGACCCAAATGTTTCCAGAGGTATTTAGTGTATAGTGACTCTGCTGCATTGTGTACTGTACAGAAAAAAAAAAACGGTTGTGAGTGGCACAGCACTGAGGTAGAGGAGATGCGTCCTGAAGAACTTTTACAATGGCAAATGTAGGATTCAGCATTCAGATGGATGTAGGAAGTTTGTTGAAGTAACCTGATGTGGTGGGCTAAAGGTGGATATCCCACAGTGCTGCAGCCCGCCACCTCGCATTGTCTTGATAGGGGAGCAAGAGATGTACAGCGGCCTCAAATGGAGGTGGCATCTGGTGCCCAATTTGTCATGCCTGAATTACCCAGGAGCTGATAAAGGCTGAAGTTTTAATAAAAGTTGGGAGCAGCAGATAGCAGGGTGAAGGACACTGATGAAGTGTCTTGGGGCCTATTTCCAGCTAGAGATAAGAACCTACAGAGAGAGGTGGGTCGAGGGTCTAGCGCAGTGTGATAATACGCTGATGCTAAGGAAAAAATAAAAAGTGCTGTTGAAATGCAACACAGCACACATAATGGAAAAAATAATAAATAAGCAAATAAATAATGATGATGATCTAAACGAGGAGAAGCCAGGGTGGAGGCTATGGAGTCCTGAAGCGTCTCTGCCTGTAATTTGGCCACCTGCCAGCAGCCATTGCTCACCCTCAGCTGCGACGGCAAGCTCCAGATGTGCCAACGGCACGTTTTGGATTTTGCCAGCTGACTGCACCGTTTGATAGCCCGCTCTCTGGATGCCCATCACCGGCCGCAGAGATAGAATTAAATGATGATGATCTTCCCACAAGTTGGGTGAGGAAACAACGCATATAAATCTTGATTTCATCTCAGCGTGAGAAGTCTTTATCCATCATCACTCTTAATGAACAAGTCATTAGCCGCGATGAATGGCGCTCTGGGCTCCTGCTCGCCACTGCTGCTTTTGTTTGCAGCTTTCAGGGGCAACTTCCTGTGCCCTTTAAGAGGGTCAAACTCATTTCTCCAGATGTGGGGTAACCTCTCTGCTCCTGGGGTGGCTGCACACACATGTACTAAACAGGGCCTGGAAAAATGAGGCTATACTGGGGATTTTTTTGCTTTTTCCATATTGTCTGTTCCTCAGCAAGTCTCTGCATGCCCTATCATCCTGAGGAGCACATTAGCCAACTCGGTGGCCGCCTATTATGGTAATTTTATGTGCACAATTCTCCACTTGATGCAAGCTTGCTATGTAAACAGAAAAATGCTTTTTTTGTTGTACTGAAATATCGAACTACTGGGGAGATGTGAAACCATGCTGTGCTCTATACCCACATTGTAATACAAATACATACAAGCAACACTGAGTGGATTTTTTTCTATATCTGCTAAACTCTTATATCTGAACGGATAATCCCTGTGATTGAAATGAAGTAGCTGTTTGGTGAACAAGATTTCTTCAAGACAAGCATTTCCTGGGAGCCTTCGTTTTTATTCACAATCACTGTGTCACTAAAAGCATTGTTAAAGAATTTAACAGTGTGCACCATTTACCCTGAGGCTACCAGAATCTAAAACACCTACATAAAAGTTGGATGAAACTGTTGTGATCTTCTCCTCCTCCTCCTCTGAAGTACAACAGTGCTTGAAATATGAAAAGAGGAAGGCATCAATCCAGCTGTTACAGCGGCAAATGTGAAGAGATAAAGGTTGACACCAGATAATTGAAAATATCTGGCACTAATACACCAGAGTCTGTGTTTGCATTTGAACATAAAGGAGAAGAGTGGCATGTGACTTTCCTTGTTAGTGACAGCTGCCATGTTCCCCAGTCTGCAGGGACGTACTGCACCGCAGGATTCATCTGACTTGTACAGTATGTCTGAAGTTCCTCAAATCCCCTGAGACAAATCTTTACATGTTTGATGATTTTCTTGAAGAGAGTTTCCAGTTAAATCTTATCAGAAGTTTTGCGCCTTGAATTCCCTAAACGTTTCAGTTCCAGAAATAACTGAGAGACAAAACACACAGTGATAGCGAATTTGTAATAGCTACTGTTTTGCCCATGGGGTCATTTCTGCTCCTTTAAGACGTTGTAATTTTAGTTTCTGTTGGCAATGTGTTCAATGACTAATGCTACCACTACACTGTGGTTTTCTAGTGATCAGTCTAATGCTTCAGTTGATGAAATAGAAATTTACTGATGTTGTGGATACGCACCATATTTATCTGTGTTTCCAGTTTCAACACGCGCTCAGTATAGGTGCACAAGTGAAATACCCATTACTGCATGTGTCAGTGTCATAAACAATGGCGTCTACTCCTCGGAAGGAGGCAGGGTGGTAATGGAGGCAGTGCATCAATGTACAGCACAAGGTCTGCAATTCACACCAGGAGAACACTCACCTGAGCATCAGGAATGCTGGTAGGAGATGGCATTAGCAGGAGCAGATGTGTAGAGGAGAACCCCTACACAAACGACATAGAGGGTCAACTCACAGTAATATACACATTTTTATACATAGTTGTAACAAGTCGTGAAAATCTATTCTGTTGGATTTAGTATAAAATGTTGCAGTTCATATTAGATGAGAGTTGTTGGTTCAAACACAGGATGCATTGGGAATGAATTAGGGTGACATGTGTCTCAGTGTAGGACAAAAAAAGAAAAATATGAAAAAAATATATATATATATCTGCAAAGCCAGAGGAGCGGCCTGACCTTTGAAATAAAAATAAACACTAACAACATATTGACAAAAAAGTCATGTGCTTTTTGTCAGAAACGATTATTCAGAGTTTGTCATTTAAAATATTTTTTTTAAGGTAAACAATAATCTTCTTAGTATGAATCCATAATCTTGAACAACCCAACGTGAATATTAGCAATACAATGCTCAGTCAGGGATCTTTCATTACATGTGAACAGCCCTAAACTGAAGAAGTAACCACAAGAAAAGTGTTAAACCAGTGTTATGAATCTTCAAGTTAATAACTCGCCTTTAACCACGTCCAAATTTGGCTTGGTCATTTGATTAGGAATTTCCTACATATTTAGAAGACTAATTCAGATACCCTAGGACCGTTTCTCTAGTTGTACTTAGAAGGTGTCTACTTTACGTTAGTATCAGCCTGTCGTGCACCTTTGATTGTGGCAGCATTCTCTTGCATAATAAGAAGCTAAATGAAAACATTGCAGAAAAAAAAAAAACAGTCACAAGAACTAGCCAGCAAAAACAAAGTGTCCCAGTGTCCTTGTTTGATTCAGTTAAAATCTCAGTGAGAGCTTGACAACTTGAGCAGTGAGAGTGCTGCCAGCTCATTGTACCTCTCTCTTTGCTTTGGCCATCTTGTCACTCTTCTACCCCAGTGATCATATCGGCAACCTTTCCACGCTGTACTTGGTGTCCTTCAGTTTTGTTTGGTAGTGAGCACAGTATTTTCCCAAAGGACCTCCCTCAGCCATTCTGCTTCCCAAGAGAACCACAGGCTCAGGTGAAGTTGTTAAATTTTTCACTGTGATAAGTTGCAGGTCATCTTAGTCTTACTCCTGCAAAAACCAAGCTCATTCCTGTTGACCTAAGGAGAAAAAGTATTAAATCCACCAATGGCAGAGTGATCATTTAACTGGGCAGCTCTACCTCTGCTTGGATGCCTGCAATGTCATATTTCCCGCTTGATGTTGACGGTCAGAATTGCTGCTGTGGTAAGATGTTGTAAAGTTTTAAAATCTCAATACAACCACAGAGTCATTTAAATACAGCGAGGATAGGCAGAATTAGCGTTACAGTACGATTTCATTGATTTTCAAGACTTGGAAGCTAAAAGTTGCTTTTTTATATTCAAAGTGCTTTGACCTCTTAACAAAAATAAATTAGAATTATTAGAACATTATTTACAGTTGCTGAATAGTACTAATCTCACATCTATGATTACGCAAGGCATGGCACAGCAGAGTAGTAAAGTCTAGAAATCCTCAGATAAAAGACACTGGGACTGAGAGTTTGATGACACACCGGCTCCAAGCAGGGTTTTTTTTTTTTCCACAGAGCTGTTATTACCCTGGTTTAAGGTGAACATAATGCAGCTGCTGATGGGTGTTGTTGGAGAGAAAGGCAGAATGATTCGGTGATGACTGTGGCCTTGTCAGTAATTCAGCAGATCAGATGACACTTCAATAGAAGAAGCCAGAGTGTGGGGTGGAATTTGAAAATTGAGTTGACAACACCAACTATAAAGGCGTTATGGTCTCTGGTATTGGTCTTTAAATGGCTGGTGATTCTGTTGTTGAACAATGTGCTTGTGAAAGATTGCTCTGTGAAACTGCAATATTGCCTCTTGTACTTAAAAGTTCTGGCTTTAATATTTTTGTGCAAATTGAATAAGGGAAAACAGGAAGTCTCAGTAGGTGTGGACATAGTCTAAATGTGGCACTTCAGTCTGGCCTGTGTCGTATGATAAACGTTTATATTGGGCATTTTGTAATTCTTATAAAAATAAGTCAGAAAAAAGCATTTTCATTCTTTAAGACCATCAAAGGGTAAAATTGCATAGAGATTATAAACCAGCGGTGATGCAATATTTTTAAGAGGTGTGAATTTAGACGATTTAAACAAAAGCAGCTGTGGTGTAACATTAACGTTGCACTATCCTGTCAAGATTTCTGTTTAAAGTGTTATTTTTTTACCCTCGCAGCTCTGTCTGATTTAAAATGGTTTAGAGGAACAGTCTCCAAATCCTCCTTGAGCGGATTACAGTTGAGGTTGGAAAACTTGGGGCAATTTCATGTGCTTGCTAAATTGCATAGATATGAGTGAGTCAGAGGCATATAATACAGTGAAGCCCTTTTTCTTTTTCTTTTTTTTTTTGCTAAAGCACAACTGTGACATTGTTGCCCCCTCTAAAACATATAGTCCTACACAGTATTTAAAGTGTCATTTGCTACTAATGGAAAATGTACATGCATTTAGCAATGTGTATATGTCTGGAATCCAAGTGCTGTGTTAACGGAGCAGTGCTCATTCTGCATGTGCTGAGAAGTATGATTTTCTAAAGGAATTGCGTCAGCCTCTGAAGAATGCCTTTATGTTCCCAAACCCGGCTCTTTAACACACATTTCAGAGGAGGGCTGTCAGCTTATGGCATATTAGCTGGATGGGTCTGTTCCCCATGGGACATGAGAGGCTAGCTTGGAGGGATCCCAGGGAAGAAATGGAAGACACGCTATGTGAAATCCTTTTCTCTGTCATTCCAATTCAGCACAATAAAAATCAAACGGAGGCTTGGCCACAGACCACAGCTTCACCTGGAGCCTTCCACAATACAGTACCAATCTCAGACACTGTACAGCTGTTGTAAAAATACTGCTGTCCAGGTTCATTTTAGACTTAATAAAACAATGGACTGTAATTGAAAAATAAGCATTTTTCTGCGCAGTAATAGCCCATAAATCACACATTGGAGTCACAGTAATAGTGTTTAGAGTTCAAATATCATGCTTTTTAATGTTTGATTTGAAACAGCACATATTATTTTGATTTTCTGATTTTACTGTGCATTGAAATTTCTGTTCGAGTTAAAATGAAATTAAAAGTGTTGTTTTATCACATCTTTTTGTTCTTTTCTACATTTTAGCAGTGAGTGTTCTCCATGTTGTTCCTTACATTGCTGACTGAGTACAGTAAAACAACCTCCGCCACGCTACTTGCCCTTATGGACCCAGAAAAACATGAAATCAATACTGTATGCATTACAAGCAGGAAAATTCTGTTATTGAGTATACTGCTATATAATGGTTTCCATTATTGACATCTATGAGTTATGAAATAAAACCTAATGCAATGAGGATGAGGAAAATAGTATTTGAGGGTTTTTTATTGGATCAATTTAAAGGCAGCGCAGTGTGTTCTGATGACAATAAAATGCTAATCTTGTTCCTAGTATACACTATCAAAAAAGGTTAGAAAAGTGCAGAGGTATCACAAATGTTAACACAAGTGAGCGAGAAAAATAATCACAGTGCCTACAAACTTGTCTTTCTTGATTGTTTGAGGGAAATTCTGCTGAAATGTAACTTGACAGTTGTGAATTTGATTGGCTTGGTCCACCAAACACTGAGCGATGGGGTTGATGTAGGAAAATACTTTTTGCGTGCAAAAAGGTAGATGTGATAAATTGTGAAATAATAATGTTATCCTGTAATCTGTGTAAAAGAACAGAGCAATGCTCTGTACTTCTCTACATGCTGTTTCTTTTCTCACTATTGCTGAAAGCGAATCACAAGATCTCTTAATATTTTCCTACCTGATTCCAACTGTGGAATAAAATCTGGTTAAAAAAGAAAACACACACAAAAAAAACAATCATGTCATTTCACAAAAGTGCAGATTGTTATTTTTTAAATGTAAATAATCATCAAGCAATATGCTTTTCCAAAAATCAGCTTTTGACCATTGTTATATTGACCATTCTTCTCAGCTCATGTAGTATTATTTGTTGCAGTAATCAGAAATTCCCAATGTGTATTTAACAATGTCTTCACAAAACAGAGATTGAGTATACAGTAGTCAGTGCAAGTGTGCTATTGATGCAGCCCTCTGAACATGGCTGATCTCAAATGACCCTTCCTCTTCCCCCCCACAGCTGCCCCCTCCTTCCCTTTCTTATCCATTACATGGGAGCTGAATGATGGTGATTTGGTTGAGGCCCAGTGAGTGCCTGTAGAAAATTGGTTGGTTGATAAAAACCCTCCTATCAAAGGGGGCTACTTTCTCATTTACATTTAGATGAGTATTGATTATTTATTTACTCAGTGGAGTGGGATTCTTTTCCAATCTTATCTCTCGTCTGTGCCTGTCACCTGGAAAAAAAGAGATAGAGTTCTTGACACCGCACCAAGATAACGGCATTTTGTAGAGCAGATAAAACTTGGAATGGTGGCTTCTGCCTCTATATTCTCCTTTTCCTCCTACCCAATTTTGACGGAAAAGAGAAAGTTTGGAAAATTAAAACTGATAGCCCTTGTTCAAAAAGGTGGGGGCAGGTGAAGGAATCTCAATTTGCAGGGGAACAAGTCAAATTGGTTGTCCAGATATGGTCAGGCTGCTTTCACTGGGAGAAATCTTATCTTGGTTGTCTCAGTAGTTTAGGATTTCTATCAGATACAATATGATATTGTTTAATAATTGTGATGTGAAACAGTGCTGTGTATTTTATCTGATACTACCTTTAATATCAGTTTTATCACGGACTACATTCTGAGTTACATATGATCGCAGTGTTTGCAGACTGTGTGGAAATGAAGCCCCTGGACGTGTCTGTCATGTTCAAAGTGCTAAACTCTGGTGATGTTTGGGTGGTTGAGCTGGGGATTGGTCATGCATTGCCAATGAGTCTGGAGGGTTGTGGCAGCGTGAGGAGCTTTGTGAGACTGACTAAAGGTGTTTAGGGTGGGAGGTGTAGCATGTGGGTGCTCTGTAGGAATAGGGAACCCCTGACAGACCCTGCCTCTTCTTCTCAGCTCTTTGATGGAGAGTGAAGAGTCTCTCGAGGTGGCCTCTGTCAGCTCTACTCCTCCTCAAAAGCAGACACAGGGCTTCAGCTCAACACTGCTGTGCCTTCTCACCCTTTACCCCCCGGGCCACTCCCAGCCTCTCATGGTCACTTTTCATCTCCTCTCCTCTGTGCAGACAGTGTTACCATACGTAAATGAATTTGTAATCACTCTATTTACAATGTATCTAATGGTAAACTTGCATATGCTTTGACCCCAGAGTAGATCAAGGTTGGCTGTATAAACAGTGAGAGCTTCATGGACAATGGTGATTCACTAATGCCTTACAGAAAGTGACTTATTATACTGTACAAGGATTATAGCCCATTTTTCTTTGTTATCCAGTCAGTCATTAGCCTAGTTACACATCTGGATCCCTACAGCAATATAAGGAAGGTTCCCTCAGAAAAAAAAGAAAAAAAACTAATTAGTCCAACTGGAGAGGAACATGTTGTTTTCTTACACCCTTAATGGATTGAACCAAGGTCTTTTAAAATGTAAACCCATCAAGGAGTTGACTGAAAACATTCAGTCACTCCCACGATGCCTCAGAGCATCATCCTTGCTGCTAACCTGCTGCAAGGATGCAGCAGGTTAGCAGCAATTCACTGATAACTTGATATAAACAGCATTTAGTTCAAAATGTCAAAAAAAAAAGAGAGAGAGAATAATGAATGACCTAAGGAGGAAAATTACATGGGACCAAGAACAGAGCCCTGGGGCACACCGGGAGAAACTATATGTCAGTTGCCTGTGTGTAACATTGTGTAATGGAAAAATACATGCTCAGGAAGTATTAACTTAACTTCATCCTGAACTTCTAGTGCCCAACCCTAGCCCAGTTGCCTTTCCTGTAACTGTTTATCATTGTTATCAACTGCTTTGATAGGCAGCTGCCATCATTCTGATCATGTCAAAGAGTAACACACCTAGTTCATCAAAACTGACATTCAGGATAACTTACATGTCAGTATGAGATGCCAAGTGGCAGGTGTTTTTGGGCCAGTCTGGTGCCTTTCTGTGTGGTGGAATTATTTGACCAGGTCTGCGTGGGTTTCTTCCAGGTACTCCTGCTTCCTCTCAGTCCAAAGATATGCAATTAGGTTAAGTGGTGACTCTAAATTGTCTGTAGGTGTGAATGTGAGTCTTAATGGTTCTCTGTTTCTGGCAACCTGTCCAGGGTGTACTCTGCCTCTCACCCAACAATAGCTGAGATTGGCTCCAAAACCCCCATGTCCCTTAACAAGAAAAGTTGTTAAGATAATGAATGGATGGATGGATGGATGGATGGATCAAAGCCTACTAAACAGTGCCTGAGAGGATGCCATGTAAGGCTAAAACGTGAAATATAACCAGAAATCTGGGATGAAAACAGTAGATGTTTATGAACAATGGAAATTGCCAACACATTCTAATCCAACAGCGTCATATAATGAGGCTTCCCACTTGGCCTCTCATACTGACACTAAAGGTATCCTTTGGTGTTGCTATTTGACACCCTGGGTGCGTCAGTCCTTGACTCTATTGGAATGATGAGGGCTCCCTGTCAGACCTCTCATCACGACAGCAATTATAAACAGTTACAGGGTGGAAGTTAAAAGATAAAATATGTACAACATACAGTGTCTCAAAATGCACAAGCATCTTTCACTGATGCTAAGTGGTAGCTTTGTGTCAATATGCAACAACAAAAAAGCACCAGCATCTGACACCACTGGAGTGAGAATGAGCTGAAATTGCTGTTATGTGTAATTTTTATAGATTTTATTTCTTTCATTTACCTCTTCATGAGGATGGACGAAGGATGTGTGCGTTATTAACTGTGAAACTCTGTACTGCCACCCATTGTGAATAAGTGTGTGATGCATAAATTTAACCAATTATCTTATTCAAAGAGTACGATGTTTATGAGAATGTAAGTATTCAATTTAGGGACCTTACAGAAATAATTGACAGGGTTGAGCTGTCAAGAAATAAGAAAAATTAGAGGGTTCAGGTATTTTTCACTTTTCCTAAAAGGAGGTAGATTTCTTATTTTAAGTTAACAGCAACACAAACAAAGGATTCAAAATTAAAACAAAAAGGCATAATAAAAGAACAGACACTAACTTAGAAGTCAAGTAAACAAGGTAAATATTAAAATAAAAACTATATAAATGCATTAATATGATACTACTATATAACAATAATAGTTCAATTATATACTGTACACTTGATGTACACCTGTACAATCTAATGTAATCTAATACAGCAGCTTTCGAATTCTACTTCTACAAGAAGTCAGAAAGGTAAAAATTCTACAATATGTTTATTACTGGGGTCATAGTGGGTACTGGAGTACATTATATTAAGTGGTGTTTCTAATGATTTGGCCCCTAATTTATGAAAATAGTGTGGCCAAAAATTTGAAATTTTTTGTCACATAAGTGCTGCACATAAAGTCTGGGCGTAAGGCTGAGTATAACAAATGTTAATCAAGGTTGTCAGATACTTGCCGGATGGTAAAAGACGGCCAACAAAACTGAGTAGATCACCATCCGTCAGCCTGTCAACTCGCTCATATAGAGATAAGTAAATAAGCGAGAGCCTCTTGTAACTAACCCACATTTTACTCACTGTTTGCCCACAGGATAGGATCATGCACGTGACTGATGATGTGTGGCATAACAAGTTGCCATGTTGTGAAATCCACATGTAAGTGACATGAAGCAGCACTCAATTTTTTGCCTATGCACATTAAGATCAGAAGATCATTATCTTTCTCTCCCGTAGTTGTGCGTTCTGCTCTCCAACTCCCTCCCTCTGTTCTCCTCTGCAGGTACCTTCGGCCCAGTAGCTGTACAGTGTATCTCCAGAGCACAGTTACTGGCTCTACCAACCTGCCCAGTGTTTTTGCTGCTTGTTGTTTTGTTTGTTGCCTGCTGTTCTTTTCTCTCTTCTCTTTTCACTCACCCCAACCAGTCAAGGCAGATGGCCGCCCACTATGAGTCACGTACTGCTGGAGGTTTCTTCCTCTAAAAGGAGTATTTCCTCTCCACTGTCGTCTAGTACTTGTTCAAGTGGGGTTGTTGGGTTTTCTATATAATTCTGTATATAATTATACTTTGTAAGCTCAAACATTGTAAAGTGCCTTGAGATTATTTCTGTTGTGATTTGGTGCTATATAAATAAAATTGAATTGAAGATTATAAAATTCATTAACATTATATATTCCCTTTCAGTATTTCGTTTAGTTTTTCTCACTAACTAAAAAATGGCAGTGCACATTCGGCACACTGAGTCATCCAGACATCTCAGACTGACACTGGCATTGTTACTGTAGCTGCGAAGGAAGGGAAGTGAATTGGTCTATCAGCTTTCCAACAACAACACAGAGTGAATGGCAAGGTAAGTACAGCACAGACTTGGTTAGCTCGCTGATTAGATGACAAGCTGTACGGTTCGGTCAATCAAGTACGCTTCACAACTGCTCATTTAAGGCTCACAGTTTGAAATGACGTTTTCAACTATCCCCATAGGAAAGCACAAATCCAAGAAGAAATCTCATGTTTCTATCTTTTCCTTGAGCTTGTTGTAACACTAAGATGAGACCAGGGAGTTTTTTACCTACTGTACTTCTCAAGTCTGTCTCAAGACATACAAACATAAACCTCTGTTTATCTACTGCAAAAACGACAACAAGGACAATTTATCTTTGGAAAATATTGATTCAGTACATTACATTACAGTAAAGTTGTACATTCAGTGTATTATGATTATGAAGTTATTGTTATTGAAGACAAGAGCAACAATTACATCTAGATATTTTTGTTACAGTTCAGGTCAAATTAATTTCTTTGTGTTCATTTGATTGCTCTTTGTCAGACTTCTCATCTGATTTCCTCGCGTTCTATTTTGTTTGCTGAATAAATTCTTTTAATTTTATTTGACCAAACTTTTGACAGGTGGTTCTGCAGACCCAGCTTCCTGCTGCCAAGGTTTTTATTTTTGCATGAGCCAGAACACTCACCTTTGTTTCAGACTCCCACAACCCGTTCTCTTTCTGCAGAGGAGCAGGGCCAGAGGTTGGGAAGAGGACCTGTCTGAGCCATCACTACCTCCATTCCTCATGGCTACATCTGCCAGAGCCTCCACCCACCTGTCTGATGCTGCTGAGATTTATGTGGCTGTATAGGAGGAGGCCAATCCAGTGTGCCAGGCCATGTGTAGGCTTCCTTTTATACTGACAGTTGTGTGTATGATACTCTAGCTGGCTTCCAGTGAGGCTTGGCCCAGTGTATCTGGAATCTGTCATAAGTGAAAGCTTGAAAAGGTTAGGACAGTTCAGGGAAGATAAATGGTGAATTGGGAGGACAGCTGATGTAGGAACACAAACACTTCAAGACGATTGAGTGGACTGAGGCCCTTCTCCCTGGCCCACTGAACACTGTGGTGGGATCCTCGAACCTGCTACGAGCGCTCCAGATGGAGGGAATCGTCCACTGTGTGCTCCATTACCATACGTTTCTGCAGCGCTGACCATTCACATGAGCCACTCTATTACTCTCATCAAAACAAATGATAACGAATGGTGATTGGGTATTCACAATGTCTTTTGTATAATAAAGCTCGTTAACTGCATTGCTCAAAACAAATGGGCAGGATAATCAGTATACTTATTGACATTGTGTCATTTCTAGTTAGAGCAGGAAGAGGACTCTCACTATTGCTCCTGGCTTTGTCTTCTATCTCTCAAGAGGAAGAGCGCTAATGGTTTCTGAAAGCAGGGATCGAAGGAACTCATAAGCTTTGCGCGATGAGATGAGAGGAGGAAGAGCATTATTAATCCTTTTTCATCTGAATACATGACACCCTGTGCTGTACAGCATGCAGGCTTGAGACCAGCATTAGTGTTATTACACAAACGACTTTCAGATGGCGATATCTGTGGTGCAAAGTTTAAAACAGAGGACATGAAGATATTTGCCTGGTTCAGCTTCTGGAGACAGCTTATTTAAAGCTGAGCTTAAAATTAAAACAGCTGTGGAAGAACTTACTGTACAACTCATTTAATTAAACCGATGTTTTAATGTGATGTTTTTTACTGAGTTGTTCACATTCACAAAATGGTCTCATTTTATTTATTGTTTTTCTGTGTATGACGCATTAAATAACGATGCATCCTGTGAGTGTGTCAAACCTATGTGAGCTTATAAAACAACAAATATACAATTATATACATATACAATAAATCTTATTAAACTGGTAGATGAACATTCATATTTTCAGATTTTAGTGAGATGTTTTTTTTTATTATTCTTTTTAGTTAACTACTCGGAGCTGGGGACTGTTTTGTTTAAGACAAACTTAGGTCACAGGGTTTTCCAGGAACTTGGGTTGTCGGTTATCAAAAATATTTGGCCATAGTTTTTAATGTTTTTAATCTGAATGTGTAAAAATAATTGTTTATTATATGTATATTTTTTGAATTATCTATGCTTAGGTGCAGTTACTTTTTGCAATAAACTTATTTTTCCCTTTCATATCACTTGTACACTGTACATTTTTAATTTTACTTTTTTTACTAGTAGCTTTAGTTAACCAAACTATATTTCTGGTGTAGCTCTGATTTAGTCCAACTTCTCCCTGTGTGATGTAATGCTATAGTTTGAAAGTAGCCTCTCCAGGACTGATCATATCATTATTTAATAAGTAATAAAACATGAAATGGGATTTCCTTAGCTGTTAATGAAATTACATAACACACAAATTCTTTTCCCTTTGGCGAAACACTTACCTGCTTCTATTGGTATTATATGAAACCAAAGCCGAAGCTTCATATCTAACAGACATGCAAGTGGAGTCAATCTTCTTATTTCATTCTTGTCAAGAAATTTAATGATCATATTTTTCAAACCACAGACAGCTTAAATATCTATGCTTAAAGACATAGATATGTCTGTAAGCATATTTTGAAGACTGGCTTTAAGCTAAAATAGTAAGATTGCATTAGCTGCTAATTGTTTCCTTTTGTAAATTCACTTGATATTTTTATGTTCACTATTAAAAGCTGGAAGAGAGATAAAGGAGATCAATTAAAGTGTGTGCATCCATGTGGCCTCACAGGTCAAATCCACAGCGTGTGAGCTGCTCTGCTTCATCGTTATTAGGAGATGATTGACAGCTGTCATGTCTTCATCGCTGAGACTGATATTTGTCAGAAGTCATCTCTTTGACTGAGGATGTGAGAGTCTCACTGTACAACTGCTTCAGTGCACTATGAAGCTTCACTTACAGGACAGCGATGCCTCTAATCAGCCTTTGCAGATGAAAGATGAAGATGTCTGTATCAAGGTATTATTTTATGTCTTAACTGTAATAATTTTGTACGTTTGTATTTTTTAGCATAACTACTACTAACACCATGCTGCTAAAGGTAGAGCTGCGTCTGACCGTGCCGCCATCTTTGACCCCCCATCTGTCATTTGGATGTGAAATCTATCATATAATAGTTTTTAACCATTTTTTGTATGTATTGCACTTTATTGTGACATTTGTTCACGCCTTTATCGCTGCAAATGTAACATAACATGAACACACAGTAATGATTATCATCTTGAATAACATTATTGGGGAAAAAGACAATACACAAACCTGTAATTTATTTCTGCATCAAGCTGTTGTCGGATTTTTAATGATCTATACTTTATAATTTATTTAAAAGTCTATCTTTCACCACTTGGCTCTGCTAGGTGTTTATAATCATTTGTCATTTGCATCAATCTGCCCAGCCATAAAGAACCATGCTGGGAGAACGAGTCTGTGCTGTTACTGTTGCTTTGTACTGCTGCTCTAACAACCCAATCAACTGGCCCTGCTCTCACTTCCCTCATCAATGCAGGCTTCATAATGTATGATAGAGCTATGATTTATAATCCATGCTCAAAATTAAACAGCATAAATTACTCTTATTTACTCTGCAGGTGATAAAGATCCCGTCAAATAATGTCACATGAGCATAATTTTTATAGAACAAATGAAATTTGTTATCAGGGAAAAACGGGTCAAGTTCATCAATTAAAAGTCTACTCTTTTTTTTCTGCCTTCACTGTAAATGGTCCAGTGCTACTTAAAATGATTGATTTTATTATTTCTTCATTTATTAAAGTACTACGTGAGGCTGTAGCGTGAGTAATCAGGACAACAGAGACTGACTCAGCACGAATGTCTAAAAGTGGCACTTTGCATTCCAGCATCTCAGACTCTTCTTTATGAGTGTTTTAACCACATCCATTAGGCGCAACATTTTTTATGACCTTTAAAGTAAAATTTAGGAAAAGTTATTTAAGGAAACTCTTCCTACGGGAAGCCCAGATCTTAAGTGCTTTTATGTGTCAAACCTTTGGGAAATGACTTTGTGAATAATGTATACAGCAGAGGGAAGTGAAAGGATTTTAATAAATGTCTTGTCACTAACTCAAATCATCCCATAAATGAGACAAATTCATTTTTATGTGCTGCATTTTAAATTTTTTATTTTGTTATATCTATGTATCCAGAAGTGACCCGCTGCATGCGATCAAGAGCCCAAAGGGTTAAAATCTGTGCTACTTGGAGTGTGTCCCCCAGAAAAGAAATGAGGTCCCCGGGAATGTTTTACAGATAAAATAAAAAGAATCTGGAGAATGAGGGAAAGAAGAGAAGTTGAATATATATTTCATGTGATAAGAGAAAGATGAAGCGCAAGAAAAAAGATTCCATTACACCAGCGACAGTTACAAAACTGCTGCTGTGTGGAGTAGCCTCTGTTGAAAAGATTGATGCAATAAGGACTGACCTTGGCTTGGAGCAGGAGTCGGTGATGTATGTATGAGCATCTCCCTGCTAAATGGACCCAGATTTGTAGCACTAATATACATGGAAGCCCAGTACCAAACTCGCCACGGCTATAAATCAACAGCCACTTTGGGTGTCATTTCTGGTTTATATTCTACTATTGTTCTGTGCTTTTAATTCATGTCACTGCCATCTGTTCATTTGATACAGTTTCATACTGTATGATTTGGCTGCAGAGATACTGTGCAGACAATCCCTGTTAGACCATCAGTGCGGATTAACTGCACTGGGTAAATTCCACTGAGGCTTTCTCAGAGTCGTATGTAAATACAAGCTGAATTCGGGGACATCTTTACACTCGTTGGCTCACTGCAGAAAGAATAGAAGTATAAAATTAAAACTTTTATAGTTTGTCAGGAACTCAGCGGGAAGGTGATTCAGTATAAAAACCACACAGAAGATGAATAGTTCAAAGAAAGTCCCGTTAAACTAAAACTTAAAGTGCTTTATTTTTAATGTGCTGTGAAGTCGCATAAATTCTTTTATTCCCAGTCACACTGCGACTTCTACTAAAAACTGTACCTAAATGAAAACTTGTACCTATTTAACTTATGCTGACATATACATATGTACCATCTACTAAATGTTTAGATCCCTGTTATTATGGTTGTTGTTTTTATTTATTTATTTATTCTCATTAAATGTTAATTCGGGCATTAAACAACTTCACATTGTCAAAAGACTTGAATTGCCTGCTAGTGAATTTACATGTACGCTACTGGACTTAAATCAGTGCATGGTAACCCTAATGTTCTGTTTGGGTCCAGAAGACTCTGGGCCACTCTTTAACAGCTCCAAACACCTGAATTTTTAATCACCGTGATATTTCATAGCTTCACCGATTTTTATGAAAATCACATTTCATTTGCAGTCTCTGAGACCCAGGCTGAAAAACACAACTTTGGTATTGGAAAATAATTTTTATGTAGCAATTTCCCTTCCAAATCCCAAACAAATCCTAGCTTTTGTAAAGTCTCTAAGGTCAACCCGACTCCAAACCTTAGTCACATAAGCACCTCACATCCAGGCATTTTTCTTTTTCTATGAATTATCTTATTTGATTCGTAATTTGACTTAGGACCATTTTTATGTGCTCAGATATTGTCAATACATTTTTATGTTGCTTTAAAATATGATCGGAAGAAAATAATAAAATATTTCTAGGAGGAAAATTGCAATTAATGCATTTTTACAGCGAGACTTGAAACACCAAATCTCGACAAAACACATGGGCTTTTAGAAACAGTATTTGTTAAAGTCTTATCTTAGAAACTTTATGTTGCATATTTGCTGTTTTATAAAATACCCTGAGCAGAACTAGACTAGATTATTTTTTAGTCAAGCCTTTCTTAATCTGAAACTGTAATACCACCGTTACAAGCTCAGAAAGAATCTACTCCTGAAAAGAGATCACATGACTTGATTTCAGTAACAACTGCTTACTCTTTAATTCATTCATATCCAAGATAGAACAGTTTACAAAGACAACATCAGGATCAAGTCTACCTGGAAGATTTTTACACTTTTCCCAAGATAAATATCTTTTACAAACATCAAAAATCTTTTTGAGAAATCATAGTTTTTTTTTTTGGGTGGGGTTTTGGTCCAGCTGAAAAACTTCTTGTCCATGAACTGCAGGGTCAGTGATCGATTCCTGGTTCCTCCTGACCACATGTGGAGGTGTTCATGAACAGGATACAATAACCTGGTGATAGCACCGTCATATATGTGCAGTTGCCCAACAACAATTTCCCTATGGTGATCTATCAAATACATTATTCTAAAAGTTAATAAGATCATTGTTGTTGAAATTCTGAAGTTCTCTTGAAAAATGTTTAAATTCTTCCTCTAATGTCCTAACTCTACATTTTCCTTTAAGTCCTACAACATATAATATTTTCTCCTCCTTTATTTATTTGTGTGTGTGTGTGTGTGTGTGTGTGTGTGTGTGTGTGTGTGTGTGTGTGTGTGTGTGTGTGTGTGTGTGTGTGTCTGTGTCTGAGACAGAGGTCAGAAGGTCATTTTTGTTTTCCTGTGTAAATCCATTGGCAGTGTTGTGGGACATTCAGCCTTAAATTGTGTACATCACCCTAAACCAAAAATCATCCTCCACCGCCTTTAATAAAGCCTCTGATAAGTCCCCTTTCATCCCATGGCCGCTTCAATTTTAGTGTGCCACCGAAGTTATTTAATCAGCGCTGCAGTCTCCCATTCACAGTGTATTACCAATTCTGTCTGCGATCTTTATCAGTGCAGTGATGTATGTATGAGGCAGATGTTCCAGGAGTCAGAGGAAACAGAGGCCATGAATGAATGAATTATTGGAGTCACGAAAAGGAGCTATAGATATAGAATTTTGAGCCCTGTAATATGTTTGCTTTCTCCCTCTTATCTTGCCAGACAAAAATATACCTTATCTCACACTGCTGGGGTCTGCATGAACGTGGAGCCTCTCCAGATCATCCTCTTGTTCAATTTCTTTGTGTTGCATTTGGATAGGTTGGCGCTGTTTGTTAGGGAGCTTGTTGTGTTGCTCTCCTGCATGTAATTCAGGATGGGATCTTCTGTGTTTTGTGTCACTGTTGCTGTCGATGAAGGCGAGAGGAACTACTTTTGATACCGAGCTCACTTGAGTTTATGCAAATGCAACATGATCACCCATCCAAACACTCGTAGTCACACTCGTGCGCAGCCACGCCTACACAACACATTTACAAACACATGTACCGTGTCCCCCTCATGCCCCACTTTGGGTGCCTTGACAACAATAAAACACAAAGACGTCAAATCTTTTTCCCCATGTTTTTTTTTTTTTTCTTATGTGAATTTGCAGTGAGTATGTGGAAAAAGGAAAGGGCATCTGCACACACACACACTTACACATACATACAGCTGCGAGCCAGAAATACACTAGGCTGCTGGATAATGAGGTTGGACAGGGCGGAATTATCACTTCACATCACAATAATATTATCCTCCTCACAACTCCCGCAGCATCTTCTATGACGGTGTGACATTTCCATTTTACTCGAGTTTAATCTTGGTCCTCTAAATAAAACCATAGCCTACAGGCCCTTCCCAAACTGACCCAGTCCTATTTTAATCACATGGAATTAAATAACTAGAGTTTAACACTGTACTTGTTCTGACAGCAGTCATGACAAGTGGTTTGCACAGCAAACTTCCCCTCTAGTCAAATAAAGAAAAAAACAAAGTAAATGGAAGCTAAAGATGACAGGAGTGATACTTAGTATTACTGGGATGTATTCACATGCACAACTATACAGGAAAAAAACTATTAAGAATTAGCATTTTATACTATTCTTAAAAATATATGCAATTGCAATATGTTTCATTTTGTGTTGACACAGAAATTCCCAAGCTACAGTTTGTCCTTGACAACAAACTAGATTTTAACATGGTTCAACCCGTATTTATGACTTAAAGTTGAGCGAACACTCAGCAGTAAATAAATTCAACAACTGAAGTAAAATAAAAACTAGAAATTGAACCAGCATGCAGTTGATAAAACATTAATATTAAACTGAATAATGGCAAAAGATGAGCTGATTTCACTGCTTTCCTGTATGACGTTCTACACTGTAACCACAGTAGCTCTCTATGCATAACACTAACACCTGCTGTCTGTTACCTCTCAGCTACATTTGACAAATCTGAGGGAAACAGTTGTATCACAAATTCAAGCGTTAGCGGGGAAATACTCTGCAAGTTATACAGAAATGTAAAATGTGTGTGTGATTATCATATCATGTTGTATTTGCATTGCAGTGCCAATCATCACCTCTGCTTTAACAACATGATGTCAAATGTGAATGTCAAATTACCCTATTAGCTATATCATTTCTTCCAAAGGAGTGGCAGAAACTTACACTGGTGTGATATTTTTATTGGCACATTGGAAAGAACTTCCATTTTGCATCCCTTGTCAATTCAAATGTTGTGCATTTCTCCCTGTGAGCCAGCTCTCCTCCTCCATCTCATTCCTTTGTTGCACTGGGGCTGTACACTATGTTAACCTAGTAATTGGCACTGGGCCTTCCCCATTATACGGCTTTCTATTGAGCCGTTCTACATGACTAGTTAAAGAAGATGGCATGAAGATTAATGAAGTCCAGCTAATACAGGAGGGGGGTACCTCTCCAACACTTCCACTGAGGAGATAGCAGAACAGCCTGCACCCAGCTCAGTCGTTTCTTTAGACAGATTTTCTTTTTTTTTTTTCATATTGCCTGTTTTAACCCGTGAACTCAGGACCTTCCACTTGTGTAGCAAAGCCACCACAGCGTCCTGGTTTGATTGATGTCGCTACAGCACTCACTCTTTTCCCTTTGAATTGAAAGGCCCGGCTCTCCAAAATAGATTTTCCAGCACAATTCACACTGGCTGCCAGTAGATAGAATGGCAGGGCAAGCCTTTATGCAGTTTCATTTAAAACCATGAGGTAGCTGACGTGTTCATTCACTTTTGGCAAATGCCCCTTTGGATAAGGTCTACAGTCTTCACTTTTATATTGTCTGGGTTTCATTGCTGATCTGGAGCTACCAATAACACTGAAATGATAAAACAGAAATGTGTCAGGGATACAAAACAACTGAACTGTAGAGTTCCTTTAATACAGAAAACATGATGTTCTGTTTGACCTCAGTCCTTGTTCTTCTCTCGTTTGTTCTTTGGGTTCATATTAGAAATAGAATTAGCTGTAAATGCCAAACAGTATCTATGTTAGTTATTTTTGATTGAATTGAAATAACATCTAATATCTGGATTATAATATTATTTTAAACATATTTATTGATGTTGCTTATCTCCACATTTGTCGTTGTGCTTCTGGCCACCATGTGAATAGAAATGCACTCCCTTTCTTTTAGCTCAGTTTTGTTCTCCACCAGCTGCAGTTTGGAGGTTGTGTACAGGTGGAGGTTTAAGGCTTTTGACATGTAAAACTGTATGAAATGACAACGAAAGCGAAGATTGAAGCAGATCAGTTGCAGAACATGAAATTAAAATTAAAGTAGAAACTAAAAGACAGTAAAGTGCTCTGCAGAGTCATGTAATCATTTTCTCTTAGTTTGTCACATGCAAGCTCTTCCTCATTGCATGTAATCATTTAATTAATTGTTCACTTGATAATATTAACAATCATATTTTACTGAGGAAACATGTAATATCATATTGCTAACCATGATCAGACCACACTGATGGCTTCATATGCACTAAGATCTAATACTTGGAAAAGGTGACTGCAGCTTGTTCTTCGGGTGCTTTTGTAATCAGATAAATTAACCAAAGCTATCAAAAGATTGCAATAACACTCAACGCCGCCATAAACCTAAGAGCTGCAACTGTGGCGGGAGCTTTATGACAGACGTCACTAGAACACGCTGATTTATTTGTGCACCCCTGTCCTATCGATCTTATGTACAGAGGCCTTACTCTGCCTCTCAAGAGAGACCTCTTAAACCAGGTTCTCACCAGCAACCATCAAAATCAACTTCAAAGCGCAGCACTATTGAACGTGCATGTGGGCGTGTGCGCCACTGCTTTTATGACCTCAGACATGTGACAACACGTGACACATGTTTTTTTGTTTGTTTGTCTGCGTGTGTGTGTGTGTGTGTATCCTTCTGGTGTTGGTAGAAAATTAGCACGCGAGGAAAGAACGCCACTAATGAAATTAAAAAGAAAGCATGTGTGAGTAGCAAAATGACCCATATCCCGTTTGCGCATGTAATCAATATTACAGCTTGGCCTCTCTCAGTTGTTCCTTTAATCAAGAACAAGCTCTACCTCTCTTAATCGCTTGGTCCCAAGATGAATGTTCCACAAATGCTGCTGAACATATGCTTTGAAATATGCATCTGATTGGTGTATATAATTTACGAGGGCTTTCTTTTTCAGTTGGTTCCAAGAAATTTTATAATTTGGATGGAAAATTTCATTAATTATTCTTATATATTAAGGCCTTTTAAGAATCTCTCTTTTTCATAAAGACACCTTTTTGCCATTTTAATCGTAAATGAAAAGTATGACACATAAGGGCACCCAATCATATGGTACATATTGCCTCATCCTTTTAACAAATATGTTTCATAGCCCTATTAAAAGGGGTCTTCATCTGTCCTGTCAAAAGGCAGCCTAGCAGGGGTTTTTTTTAGTTTAATTACACTATCCAATTAAAAAAAACTGAGCAGCATTCTGAGCCTCTCCTTGGGTTTGAGTGGATATGACATTTACAAGGCTCGCCTTTCAAGCAGACAATAGTGTGATTGATGAGGTGCAGACGCTATGAAGGAAGCGATTGCCATGTGGAAGCAGTGCTTAGTGCACTTTGATTTATTTATCATCTGTTTCCAAAGCAAGGCTGGCTGCTCCAGGTCCATGCATACCTAGGTGAGGCTGCAGGTGGACTGCAGCCTTGATGCTCCCTTCTCTAAGTTTAAACAGCAACGAGGCTGCAACACGACACTTTAACACAAGAGGTACCCCTGTAAGGCCCTGAGTGGCAGTATCTTAAGGAGTATCAGGCCTCCCAATTGTTGTCCTCATTGTGCAGTGGTGTTGAGTCCAGTAAATGTTGCTGTTATTGACATTGACATGCTGTGGTTTAAGCAGCAGGGGCCTCTTGTTAGCTGACTCTTGCTGTTTTGTGTGTTTAGAGAATGATTAATTCATTCAGTAGGGAGAATAGCTGGATTCAGTCCATAGACAGATGCTGACGAGTGAAAAAAAGAAAGGGCTGTGAGCACAATACATTGCCTTTATGTCAAGTCTTTGATATACAGTAATAGTAAAAATAAAATATATTTCAAGTCGGATGTTGAAATGTTTTTTCTGGGTTATTCAGTGACTCTGGAGTTGTGCCAATAAAACATCTTGGTAATAGATTTAGAATATAACATTTCTAAAAGCACCTTCAAAAGACAGCTTTATGAAATCCATTTTGGACAATATTGTTAAGGCTTTTTAGCACAAATTCTGAGTCGTGTGTCCTGTTACAAAGCTCACTTTTCTAAAGGAGATGGTAACATCTTGATTGGAACATCTTGAAAAGCACAGCTGCATTGAAACTCAGTGAGGCGTGCTCCCTCACTGCAGCAGCAGCACCAACCTCATCAGAATCCACTGATGAACTTAGCCTCTGACATCTCTCTTGTCTTCACACTTGTACAGCCATGGAGTCAGAATAATTTAAAGCAATATTTCATTTTTTAGCACGTATCCCTTGGTATGGGTTCATGAACAATTAACCACCTATCCTAGCTGTACCAAGTTATCCTTGGTGATGTCTCTCACCTGCTTTCTCGTTAGGAAGTGTTACAAAGAGTCACACCTTTACTCATACAAAGAACATGATGTGACTCAGAAAACAAAATGATCTTTATTCTGATCTTTTGAAGCAAAAACCATCTTAAAGGTACTAAAAAATATCTCACTGATTCCCCCAACATCATCTCCTTCATCCCAGTCAGGCTCAGCGGTGATGGGTGGCACTGTTAACGCAGCATGATGATGGTCAGTCCTTGGAGAGGGAGCAAAGGTGAGTCACCTTTGTTGTTTATGTGCTGCCTCCCTGGCAGCCTCCTCCACACACAGACTGAAGGGGGGAGTCAGGAGACAGATGCTTAACGACTCCCTCAAGGCCACGGCTCCGGCCCTTATCTCATCCCCAGTTTGTGCAGGTTTCCATAGTAACTGACCTGAACACTTGAAAGAATGAGTAACACTACAATATATATTGGCCCACAAGCTACTAGAGGAATTTATTGAGCACACGTACCAATAAAAGCCTGATGTAATATCGGATTAATGCAGTTCTAATGTTCACTGCTAAGTATTACTGTTTCTAACCACTGTATAAATGTGTATTTCTGTCTTAGCTGAAAGAGCTGTAACACAGAGTAAAACGCTGATAGTATACTGAAAAAAAGAGCCTGCATGTTGAATGAAAACAGCTTTAATTATATTTCTATGCTTGTAGTCAATGTTTAATGCAGTTTGAGGATGACATACTTTAAAAATACACATTAAGTATTTGTTAATATCAGGTCAATAGATGTAATATGGAAATCCATAGCTACTGTTGCAGATTGAAGACTCATCAACAATCTGCTCTAATGAAACATTAACATCACAGCACAGGACTTCTAGAGATTTCTACAACCTGATTTAATATTTCAAATTAAGACTTTGTAAAGAGCCAGCTGACTTCAAGCTACACCAGCTGGCTTTTTAACCAACAGAGATGAAAAATGTGTGTACAGGAACGGGAGAAAAAGGAAAAAAGATGACTAGTAGAGGTCTGAACCAACGTGGCTCCTACTCTTAACAGAGTTGGTGTAAGTTTGTGAACCAGTTTTGAGCTTTGTTTTGTTTTTACCATAGTTTTAGTTAAGCACAGTTAATATTCAACTAATGAATCCTGTGTTAATGTCTCACTACTATCTATGTACAATGGCACTAATTTGATGTGTCCCCACCTATTATGGAAATTCACAAGGACAGTCCCACACAATAAATATACAAGCTGTCAGACATTATTTAATATCTATTGTGTGATTTCTGTGTGTGGGAGAAACGATTCATCCCATTGTGCTGTATATACCTGGCAGTGCCTTTGCGGCTGGTAGATAAATTCTCTTCTATGTACAGTAATGTTTGGGGAAAGAAAATATCTGCAGTGTCTTTGTCAGCAGAGGTGTCCATTGTGTAGTCACAGACTGGGCCTTTTGAAGACGAAACTAAACAAACCAAGGCTGGTTGCGCTGTTGCTAGTTGCACCAGCATGTGCACCATGGTGATCGGACAGGTGTTTTGACAACTCCCTCTCTCCTCTCAGAGAAACATCTGGCACTGCTGCCAGGCCTAATTGTAGCAGTATTTTGCAGGCTGTCAGTAACCTGGACACTAACAAGCAAAACAAAATTATAATAATGATGCAAGTAAAGCATTTTACTACTGGCCCACACTGCATTTTCTAGGTAGAGGTACAATGTGTTTTATTCTAAACTGTTTCTATTTCTTGTTTGACTGGTCAGACCAGTTTAAATGATCTCCCTGTTTGTTGCACATGTAAAATGTGTGCCTGCATGTTAAAGTTTGTTCTTTACAAGCATTCTTCAATCTGCTTTCAGGTTTCTTTGACTAAAAGCATCAATGCAATGAATGATGGTGATGACTTCCATAAGAATATGTATTACATATTCTAATCATAAGTTTTATTACATATTTTCATGTTATACTATGTATTACAATCTATAACTAATTAAAATGCTTTTTATTTTGTTTTAATAAATGTTGGAATTACTCATGAAAGAAAGGCTGTAGGGCTCCTGTTGAACCTATCCACAGGATTTCTTTGAAGAAATTTGTTTTTGGTAACTGGACTAAACACAGGTCAACATACAACACTAAAATGCAGTTTATCATGGGCTGCACAATATGGACTGAAAAAATTAAAGATTAGAAGTTAAATTAGAGAAATGTTTTGTTTTAGATGAGACATTGACACTGTCAGACTGCATGCTGGTAAAAATAAATACAACTTTTAAAAGAGATTTAAAGTGAGCATTGTTTTTGTAAAAGATGTAACTGTGACACTGTGAAACACTTGGTAAAGTAATAACATGTAATGATATTAATGGTGACATGAATGAATTTAATTTCAGTGTGCTCTGCATTATCAAGTTTGAGGGATTGATGGCAGTTAGTGAGTTCACCAACAGGATATCATGCTATACAAGCATTAACATACATATACAGCAGAAGTGACAACATGTCAGTCAACAGGTGTTTATTGCAGATTGTAAACAAAGCACCACTTCTGATTGACGCTGCACTCTGTATGACATTCGATTACGCCATAATACTGCAAACCCTGTGTGTGCTTGTGTGTGCTTGTGTGTGCTTGTGTGTGTGTGTGAGTCCTTTGACAAATAGAGAACGAACTGTTTTATAAATGTAGACAAAGGGTGTTAAGTAGAACCGTGGCAAAGAAATTAAATGAGTACAATAAAAATGGTATGAGCCATTTTACGAGTGACAAAAGATGCTTACTTTTACAGCATCCAGAGGACAAATTCCTGTGGCAGTTGTAAGGAACAATTACTTAAATAATTGGGCTTTCAAAGAAAAGATTGATTGTCTAAAAGCTGTTTTCTGTGGAGAATCCATTAGGGGAAACCATTTTTTCTGGCTCCTTGACATAGTGTTTTTATTAATTTCTGCTCGCAAAGATGCATGATTCTTTGGTTTTTTGCAGCTCTGTCACTGGCCTGTATGATGAACTACAGTACATGGGGAAAAGTCATCAGACGAACAATTTAGAATAAACCTCTGATTTAATGTGGCAATATACATATATATTCCTCAAGCTCACATTCTTTTTTTGTAAGTTATGAAGATGCGCTAACACAAACATGTGCAGCAGTAGTAGATGTTCTGGAAGAACAGAGACAGGGAGAAAATGTGTGTGCTTTTTTTTTTTTTTTTTCCAGCTCCAACAGTATGGCATCTTCTTTATATTCACAAAGCTTAATTAGCACCTATTCAGTACATGCTCTTCACACTGTGAGGAGAGGCGAGCGCTGAGAGGATGCTGAAGGTTATCTCCCAGACAAGCTGCTCAGAGATGCCGCAGCCTCATTCATAGTCGACCACGAGCCACGTAAGGCAGGTCGTGCCCTGTCATCTTAAGCTTGATTTTATTCTGTCTCGTTTTGAAGAATATATTTCCTCGTCTCAATCCCATTTTTAGGCTATATGAAATGGGCTACATCCATGACTTTAATGTAATACCATAAGTACCTAGATGATTGATGCAGCATCTGCAGTAGTTTGATGAGTGGTTAGGGTTGAAGGGGGCTTTGGATGTTGTTAAAAACGTATCACGCTGGTGGGATGATAAGGCGTCTGAATGCTGTTAATGTGAGGGGGGCCCGTGGCCATCTTGAGTCCCCCTTCTGTTGTGCTGATGGGACTAAGCCACTGCCATCTGCTTCCCATCCTCCCCGTCCCCCCACCCATGGATGCGGCCGCTCTCTGATGCCCTTTCATACAGCACACTCGCATTGTCTTCCATCTCTCCTTGGAGGTCACACAGTGCGCAAGTACAATAGTCTGAAGCAGCCAGACTGAATCCAGGCCTTCATTCTTTGACTACAATGCTGCTGTGTTCAGATCAAACCTACTGTACAAAGTGAGAAAAAAAAATACCTGTAAAAATACACATTGACCTGCAGTAAACATGGTGTTCACATTTGTACTGCTACGTGAATTACCGACCAATCCCATAGCTACATGCATCATCACATGACTCTCTAATGCTGGGGGCTGATAGAAGTGACGGTGTGCATGGTAGAGTATTATGTAAATGTGATGAAAGGGAAGTGTATTCCAGGAAAAAAAAATCACTTTATTTACGTGTCCTACATCTCAACTTCTATTTCAATCAAAGCCCACCTCCCCTCCCTCTGAGAAGGGACCGGCAGCTTTGCTCCGGGGCAGTCTGGTCCTCCTGTGACTGACACCCTCCACTGCTGTCCCCCCCACCAGGATGCTTCTCACACAACCTGGGGGGCCCGTGTAGAATTAGCTTTAAAAGTAGGGCACGGATAATTGTCTGGACAAGAAAGTGTATCAGTGCTCTGTCATGTTCAAGTTCCTGCCACTCAGCCTCATACGGCTAATCCTGGGGAACTACCTCACACTGTAGGAGCACAGACACTCTGCTTTTTGACTTATTTCTCTTGGTTGGTACATACATGTTAATGCTCCTCTCAGCCCAAGGCAGCTGAATATAATTAATATGTATGAAAGGTGAAAAGGAAAGAAAAGAGGTGTTTTTGATTAATTGTTCCTCTGTGTTGGCTTTACCGTATTAATAACCAGGAGGATTAAGAAGGTCAGGACTGACCTGGTAAACATTAAAATTTCATGGAAGTACTACACATAGCTGACAGTAAAAAGACAGTAAGCATACACACGCAGAGTCTCACACTGGCATGAATATAAATTACTCACATGGCGTAACACCAACCAAATCTGAAAAGTGTGCTGGGATGTCATTAATAATAAACAGGCAGGCTCCCATTTATTAGAATAGTGAAAAGTCATGTTTTCTCCAATGTGGCCTATTTTAAAAGTGCGTCTGTGGGAATAGAGGAAGCCTCTGTGCCTGTGTCAGAGCAGGCGTTCCAGGTCCCCGCTGGGAGGAGGTATGGCTCACGAGCAGCTGAACACACTCCTCATTCTGGTGGGACAGCACTGGGACAAATAGCAGAGGGAATATTTTGTAGAATCTTCACTCCAGCTAGATTTCCTTTACACTGTCTCCATTCTGCTTATCATGTACAGATCTGGGACTTTATTGGCCATGAAAATGTTCCCTATATTTTTATGCTTTTAGCCATAAAATGTAATGAAAGGGGAACACCCCACGATGCATAAAAATTGTTCCGATTTTACCACGACACTGTAGAATCCAGCCGATACAAGGCCAAAGGCTCCATTTTTATCTTTTGATTCTCACATTAACCTTACATTAAAAATTATCTATGTTATCATCACCCTAGATTTAGGCTAATAAATTCCTGTTTTATGAGCCATCTTGGAGGAGAATTATCATGATGTTATAGTTTAAGTAACATATGTTCCAATTTACTGACATCTACTGGATTTGACGCGGCATCAGCCATCCATTCACATCATCATCATTTCATGGCATGAAATTCCCCGCAATAATTCGCCTTTGGATTTTGGTGATCAAGCAGCACATGGAGCCAGAAATGAACAGGCTGCTGCAAATCCAGGAGCAGGGATTGGTGCAGAAATGAATGGGCTTTTATGCTTATTATGATCAACATAATGTAGCACAGTGTCTCTAAATAAGAAAAGAGACAACCATTGAATAATGTGCCCAATTTTCTTTGTGAGTATCCAATTCGTCTGAATCCTTACATCTAAGTGCTTTATTGAGAGGAACCCTATTAGCAAAAAAATACATTGACTTTTCAAGTGATTAATGTTAGAATATTGTTCAGAAAATCCTTTCACTTTATCCCATATCAGTGTTGGCCTGCGATGTATTTCCTCTGCTAATTTGCTGGGCAGTATGTAGCACAGCAGCGTTCAGCGATTCATTTTGCATGAGTTGATGGTTGATATATAACTTGACTCAGATATTTTTTGAGGTCATGGGAGATATTTGGAATCTCTGAGGTGTTTATTGCCATGTTTACCCGGTGGAGGTTGACAAATGCAGATGTAAATCTAATTTTCAAAGGTTAATGCTTCAGCGAATTCAAAGTCATAAAAAGGGGGTTCTAGTCATACCTTTTCCTTTATCTTCTGAAAGATAATAACGTGTGGTCCTATATGCTCACTCCATTCCTACCTTTGTCGCAAAGAAAAGTGAAATGTTCATGTGCTACAGTTTTTGATATCAAAGAAATCCCCCACAGTATATTTTATAGCAAACATCAAAAGCAAAATCAATTGCAGAGGGGCGCCTACCAGTGCCTACCCCTGGGTTTAGCATCCTGACAGGACACTTAACCCCAAAGTCTTTGGTGCCTTATGGAAGCAGCCTGTCCACAAGAATTTCCCTGAAGGGAATAATAAAGTATGTATTTTTATTATAATTATGAATGTTCTAATGATTCTCACTAAAACATGGACGAATCTTTCTGGTCTCTAATAGACAGCGGTGCTGTAGAGAGGTGTCACGAGACAAAAGCAGAGTGATATTACTAGATGTCTTTTGTTTCCACACAGTGCAGGCACTAGCCTTTCAGGAGGTTAGTTCAAGTCGGATGGAGGGAGGGAAACTTGAGGGCAAAAAATTCAGCTTTTCTGGACAGCTGCTGCAATAACGTGAATAGATGTCTTCCCCTCTGCAATTAAACCTTCCCTGATTACGTCTCTCTGGCTATCGATTGGAAACTTTCACTTAATAACCACTAACATGGGCTCTTATCTTAACCCCAAGGTCTAGCCTTCAAAGATCGACTGCACAGAGATTTATGTTTGCTTCCCTTAGTGACTCCTGCAGAACATTGTGTCATTTCTGTATTTCTGTAGTGTGGAGAGGTCTGTTGATTTCCTGTTAAACTGCATCATTTAACACGGCACGTTCTCAGTTTAGAGAAGAGTTCAAATCTCATCATAAGGATGCCCAAAGCTGAAATATTGTCTAACTAACCTAAATAAAGTTGAGTGTTCAATAGGTTAAGTTACTTTTATCACAAAGTATTGTTTTGATCAGTAACAACATTCAGGGTGGGATGGGAATCGTCTGGCTGTCACCTGATCTAAGATCGGATTGGTTCTGGTGCTTTATCAATATCTGGAAGTATTATAGAGACGTTTCCTCTTTTATTTACTGAGTTCATTCATAAGACTTTTCACTATGAAGATCAATTCTTTTACAGAATGATAATAATAATACGCTGATGCACAGGAGGTGATGACTAGTTAACAGCAGCTAAAAAAATGGGATTTGATTGAAATAAATAAACAGGACTGCAGCAAAAGCAGTGATAATGTCTGTGGCTAAATGAAGAGGCCCACCCACACAAACTGACAACTCATCAAGAGAAAATGCACAGATTTTACTGCACTGAAGCGTCATGGAGGTTTTAATTGTAACGACCAATTACACATCATGTACTTTACTTACTTTACATTATTAATGTTAAGCCAATATTAACTTTGAATCCTGGTGCAGTAATAAAGCAACACAGTTACTCACATCCTTTGATGAGTTTGCTTTGAAACAATACAAATGCATTTTGGCTTATGAGAGGAAAAAGTCACAATGCGTGTAAATGTTTCCTGGGACAGCTCCAAGCCTCTGTTTGCTCCAAAAGCAACACTGACTTGTATAAGAAATTCACCCTTCACAGCTCGTGCCTTTGAATCATACACCTGTTTGGTTTCAGCGTGCCAGTCTTCCTCACTCGCTCTCTGCTCAGCCATGTGAACACAGTGCAGGTTGTCCACAGTACTGCCCTCAGGCCCCGCAATGTGTTCATAGCCCGGCTGGCTGGCTGGCTGGCTGGGTAGGTGGGTGGGTGCATGCAGAGGAAGAGAGAAAAGGGGAGGGAGGGGGAATTAAATAAATAATAGTATGGCCTTTCTCTGGGTGAGCAAGCAAAGAGGGAAGCTGAGTTTTCAAGTGGCAGACACGGTGCCCTTTTATTTTCTGGAGCTTAGAGTCCATGCTCTTCATGGTAAATACAGAGCTTAAAGTGATATAGTATGTTTGCAGACTGCTGAAAGAGAAAAAGACAAACTGTACTATGGATGTGTACAGCTGCACCTAAAAGTTTTAAATTGGCAACAGTCATTTAAACATGGTGAACATGGTGGGGTATTCTGTTTTGAAATGTATCTTGCAGATGGATAGATGGTTCTTTTTCTGTTCTCTCTGTCTGGTGTCTGATCTTCGGCTAACTGCTGCATTCATCAAAGGGCTAGTCAGACACACAGAGACAATAGCTAATGAGTAGAAGCTCCCAGTTGGGCTGATCCGAGCTTTGGAGCTCCAGACAATGCAACAACATCTGTGCTGCAGAGTGCTGGTGTGTGCTGACAGAAACATCCCCAGAGAGAGAGAGAGAGAGAGAGAGAGAGAGAGAGAGAGAGAGGGAGGGGGGGGCTCACATGTTCTGGACGTACAACCCTTCCTCCCCCCATCCGAGCCCTCTCATCACCAATCTGTACAAGGTCTTGACATACATAGGGGATCAGTGGTGTGAAAACCACGATCCATTTCTCACCCAGGTACACCACTTGCACAAAACTCGAACCACCAACTAAAGAAGCATTTGAAATGTCAACAGTTTTGAGTTACCACTGCAAGAGGGAGAGAGATGATTTTTTCCAGAGTGAGGGGGGGAGAGGAGGGAGGAAACAGGTGTGGACCTCCCTGTGGATAGAGCTCCTCAAGGGGAGGGTTAGCACTGACTGGGACTGGATGGATGCCTCCCCACAGGCAGAGAGGTGAACATAATTCAGGGAAGATGCTTCTCTCTCCCATATACAGAATTAGTTATGTTGAGTGGAGACAGGCCAAGCATTAAGAATCAGACCCCTGTTCGCACTCAAGCATTACGTTACAACATTTAGGGGAGTACTCCATTGTAAACATGCAAGTGGAGATAAAGCAGGTCTGGAAACAAGCACGTCTGCACACTCACTCCCACCAAGGCAGTGACCCATCAGGAGGACAAGGTGTACCTGGTAATTAAAATGCAATCTCTGCTGCTGTGCCCCCTGGAGTGGCGGTGGCAGTGGACTCACCCAAGAGCCTGAGGGCGAGAGGTGCCACCTGCACTGCCACACCACCTGCGCCACCACTGCCTTCCTTCATTAAGCCTGGTATTTATACTAGCGTCTGCCGCTGCCCCTCCACCCTCCTACCCCTCCAACAGCCCTGGTCTTCGTGGGCCCTGGTAAGGCAGCGCTTTATTAGAATTAATGTGGCACTTCAGAGGAGAGTGTCAGTGTGGTGTGTACCAGGGTGCCAGGAGAAAGAGTCCCCAGCTCTCCTCTGTCACATTGAATAAAGGCGCCACAGCCAGCCCAGAGCTGAGATGAGCGTGGACAGCACATGACAGAACTGTTTTCCAGGGCCAAGGGAAAGCAAAATATTCTTTATTCAATCTGTTCTCATGTTTACAGGATGAGCTATTATATTGTACACGGAGAAGATCAAAGCCTTGAAAAAAAAAAAGAAAAGAAACATGGTGCAAGACAGAGCGTGGTGTCAAGCGTTTAACAAGAAACGGACATTTGAAGAAGCACGCTGGAGAACATGTGAGACAGTTGAGGGAAATTTATATCAGATGACCCCCACTGTTGGAGGGTTTAGCGGCGCCTCTCTGTCGTTCCGTTTTGAATGATGTAATTGTCAGCTGGATGGGATGTATATTTAATATATCACACTGATGACGCCTACCTTTCTCACTTTGCATGTTGGCTTTTTCACCCCTTTAGAGGGCAGCCGTGACTCAACTTCCTGGCACTGATGACATACTCAAGTTATCACATTATAAATCCCAACACCTCAATTTGGCCAGCCATTGAAAACCCAAAAATAATATGAAACAAACATGATTTAATAAAGTTCTCACATGAGTCATAAGTCTGTATCTTTGGCAGGGTTGTCACAATACTTTTTGCACTTCTTTCCATGCCAGGAAGTTTAAAAAAGCTGTGGTATTTAGATGCATTTAGCAGCTAATATGTGCAAGTTGCCACATTTAGAAGGTAAGAATGTGTTTCAGACGTTGTTAGTGCTATGTTTGGTCATTTCTGCAAGGATAGATGGAAAAGGAGGGGTGGCAACACTGATGCTACTTGTAGTCAGGCAGCAGGGGAGGGCATTAAAACCTAGTTTGCATCACTCAGCGCCTCCAATTAAACACGAATAACCAGATACAAGTTCCTGTCTTCAGATGTGTTTTATGAGCTCCTGTGCAGCAGGGGAATTCTCCAGAATATACTGTACATCTCCTCACAGTTTGGTGATCTCTACTGCATGCCTCAGTTCATTAGTGTTAAAAATGGTAAGCATTTTAGAGCCAGATGTACTTTTTAAGTCTTATTAGCTTCAGATGATGTTGTTTAAGGGGCATATGAGGCATCCAATTAAAGCTGTAGAAAACTAAAACAGAAGTTTCTCCAATGTATTTTTTTTTCCTCGAGTCAGACACAACTTTTTCTGAGCCATGGGCCAAAGTGTTAGCACTCTCCTTATCAAAGGCAGACATCAAAGGAGTTCTGCAGCTTCTGCACACACAGCCATATTAATCCTTAAGACAAAATCTAAGCTTGACTCAAACAGAGAAACAGTCACGAGTTTCTCATGTCATTAATGCTCCCATACTCAAATAAGCTTGAAGGTTGATTTGCAATACTAGTATCTACACGTTTATTCACTAAAACAAAGCGGATTTCTTTGTTTACAACAGTCGTAAAGTTTGTTGAGAAATGTTTCAAAAATCAACTAAAATTACTTAAAAAAAAACTAAATTTTCTTTTGCTCATGCTGCATTTATTTAAAATGTCAGAAGATCTTTTGTTAAAACAATGTAATGAATTTCTAAATATTCCAACTATTACTCTCACTACTTTGACCAAAAGCACAGTTCCTTCTGTTCTCTAATTCTGTGTTTAGCCCATGCTATTCATTCACCCTGAGCAGCGGCAGAGGCAAGAACAAAGCCTTTTAGCATCTCCCAGTACGGGGAGGTGCACTGAGGCCGGGACCGCTCTGCACTCCCAATCCCCTCACAGTGCTGTCACTATTCATTCACGGTCTGCCCTTCCTCCTCGCGCCACAACCTCAACAGGGGCATTGCTCATGATAGAAAACAATGAGCATGATTTGTGAACTCTCATCGTCTTTGTAATTTCATCAGTGTAATGGGATTATATTTCAAATCACCACTCCTTTGTTCATTACACGTTTAAACTCCTCTGACAGACAAAAACTTAAATAAAATGTGCATGTCAACCCTGGTTGACTTTGCCTGCTCCGGCACTTGATTAGACAAACAGTGCACCGGGGCTGTAGAACGGGGGGAAATAATGTGCTCATTTATTCATTTTTCAGACAAGTCACAATAGATTTTTAACGACTAGTGTCTGACCTCCCATAGGTACTTCTTGCTTAGGGAGGTTAATAAAGCCTAACACTGTGGTGCTCAAGCACCACGGCAAGCAGCACGCTGAGAAGATGCCCGTGATGAAATAAAGACAGGCCCAAATCAAGAGTCTCCGAACGCCTGCTCCAACTCCGGGGAGAGGGAAAGAAAGGGGGTGTGGGGGGTGGTGGTGTTGGTGTTGGAGGGGTGAGAGGCTGAAGAAAGAGACTGGTATTCCACTTAGATTCCAATTCCACAGGTCTCTGAGGAACAATTAAACCAAGTGAGGAAGAAGTACTCTCTTTTCTCAATGCACTGGGGCGTGCATATTAGACGCCGCAGCCATGGTGATACCCTTCGCACACGGAATAGTCTGCCAAGATTTAAACTGTGAAGCTTGTAAAAGCGTCTCTGAAAACTTCACGTTGACATTTTAGAACACAGAGAGATCTCCGTGAATGGTCCTGCGATTTGATGTCGAGTTGCGCGCAGCTAAAGGATCTTCTCTGAGTCATGGACGTGAACGTTAAGAGAAATTGAATCAAGAAATTGCAGAATTTCCAGAGATCTAAATTGCATGCATGCAAGCCTATTAAGTGCGCATGCAGACAGCTGTAGATGTAGTGCATCTGGGGAAAATGTCAAAAGTTTGGGCTCGCCAAACACACACACACACACACACACACACACACACACATAGAAGCAAACGCACACTCGGGGAGAGAGAGGCAGCCTGTGCAGATGTGCTGCCACTAGACATCCATCTTGTTTTCCCGCTTAGCTCAGTGCTCTATTTGTCTGAATCTATGTCATTTTAGCTCACTCAGGTCAACGGCAATTCAACCTCCTCTTTCGTCTGAGGCACTTCAGAATCATAATGTGATGCATGTGGGATAGGAACCTGCTAAACACAGTCCCTGTCACTGCTCAGACATTGCTGGATATAAATGATATACACCCTGCGCTTGCCTTCCTTATTCTGAGCCTTACCGCATCCCGATTCCACTTGTCCATGATCACTACTTTGTGCAAACGTTCTCTCCCACACCCTCTGACTGCCTCTCAGGTAGTGTTTGCAATGTGTCACGGTATTAGACTACAGTATAATCACACCTCCAGAAATGACAGAAAAAAAAGTGATCTGAAAGAAGAAATAGTAATAAAAGGATTTGTTGAGAACAGCCAATATTTCATACTTTTTCTGGGCTCAGCCTTGTTTCTCTCCTTTTAGTTGGTGCAGCTCTCTGCAGGGCGCCTCTTGGGAGCAGAGAAAATTACATCCTACCTGATAATTAGCAAAGTTCAGAGCAAACTAAAATCTGCCCCACTCTCTTTGCTCCCCACCACTGGCAGCTTTCTCTTAGCAACTAATTAAGTCCGCCTCTGAGGTTTTCAGATAGCAATGGTGCTGGATGCTGCAACAGCAGAATTAAAAAACAAAAGGAAGAAGGATGGAAATGAAGAGTGAGAGTTCATTTTTATTATGTTTTTCTGTTTCATCTTTTTATACTGATGAATAAAATATGACAATGGTATTCCTGGAGGGAGTATTATTATTTCACACATGGATGCATTCTTCAAATAGAAATAACTGTGTTGGCCGCCATTACACGTGGTAGCAAATAGCAAAGCATCCTCTGTCCATAATGTTCTTTAATTATTATAATGTCATCATCCATATCCGGCAATGTTGCATGAAAAAGGAACAGCAGAGCACACCGGGTATTAAATGCAAATCACAAATCTCCCCGCAGTTGAATGAAATCACACTACACAGACAGCATTATTAGTGATGTTATCGTCACTGTTGCAAATCATATTTGAAACTTCTCATATGAGACTTATGTGGCCAGAGAACGGGATTTGATGCATGCTTTTTTTTTTTCAGCTTCATACTCTTCGTTCTCTTCGGTGGTTTAAATAGGAACGTTTTTCTTTTTTCTAAGTTGTCCCAATCACCTTGAGCCTTCAGAGAGGCGAGGAGAATATATCCAGAAAAAACAAGAATTAGTAGCAAAGTCTGTGATTCAAGTACAACAAAAATGGAAGCTAATTGTAATCTGTCATAAACCTAGAGTTAAACACATGAATGCAAGTTGCTCATTAGAGACGCTTGAGCCACTGGGCCACTGATGACTAGCAGTGTAAATGGAGTCAGCTTTAAAAGGCAACCCAACAGTCTACTTGATAAGGCTCTGGGTTGCACTGAGACTGTTTGTGATGTGCAATCCATGAGAGACAGAAGAAGCAGGCAGGCAGGCAGTCATTATTTTCTCCACAATTACCTGAAGTCCTTGATAACGAGCAAAAAAATGCCATATAATTAGAAAAACACTAGCAACACCATTATTGTCAGGAGAACACAACAGTATAATGAAGCAATTATAAATGAGCAGCTTTGTGCTTGTCATTAATTTCTGCTTTTAAGGATGTGGAGATGAAGCATGGCTAAACGTCAGAGGCAGAATGAGCTGAGAGGATGTTTAGGTGGGTTAGGCAACGGGGAGAACACTCTGGGGTGTTGTGCTTGTGTGTGTGTGTGTGTGTGTGTGAGGGTCTGCGGCACAGACAGATCAGGCCTGCAGAAGTGCTGGTGATGAGTCCACCAAGTCTCAGCGTGGACAAAATGTCCACTGGGGGACACTTTAAACACGTTATAATAACCTTCTATCATGTAAGTGCAACTTAAGCTCCCCGTCTGAAATGTGTGTTTACCAGTATGCACCGATGAGGACATGCAGGTTCCACTGCGGCTTCAGGCGGCTGAATATCATCGCACCGCGTTCAAGTTGTTTATTTTGCAGTAAGTGGAGGATGCTCAGTGGCAAAATGAAAGGTAATGAGGAAAAGTACATGCTGGGCGAGGAGCTTGCCCTTTTCATACATCATCACAAAGATTGATTTCTTCTTCCCTTCCTCTCACTCATATCTGGGCTCAATTGAGAGATACTACATTTGAAATTCATGCATATTTTCCCTTTGAAATGTATACTGCACTCCTGATGCGGCCGAGCAATTAGGTAACATGTTGCGTTTCATTAAAAAAATTTCCTCCCAACCACTGAGTGGATTAGAGACACGTCTTTTTATTAATGAGCCTTTTCCCTCCTTTGATTTCCCGACGTATTGAGATGAGTGGAGACAAGGCGAAATCCCAGTTTCCTCCTGATATTTCATGACTACCGTCAGCTCAGTTGTTTTGAAATCTCAGAGGCATCAGACGGTAAAAAGGTGAACAAATAAGAAAGACAGTGACTGAGTGAAGTCACTCCACTTGGTGTGCACTGAGAGTAAAGAACTCCAAAGCTTTGTCCTCCTCAGTTAGAAATACTGTCTTATTAACAGATCCTACAGTACACTTCATCATATTGTCTTGAGAAGGCAATTGTATGGAAGGGGCAATTAGGACAGAGAAGCTGTGAGGTTGCCATTATTTTAGGATTTAATGACCACGCAATACGGAGCTACATGTAGAAATGAGGGCTACAATACTACAATTATGCATAATCTGGCAGATCTTACAGCACCCCCCACACTCTTCTTCCTTTTGCCTTGAATAAATTTACATGAAAATGCATCTCTGCCTAATTTATTCAGCAAAATTAGAATATACATTACAAATATTTCCACAAACAACATCAGTAACATGCAGTAAAGAATTTAATGACTTATTTCTTTGTACTCATGCCGATGGATTAGGTCAGGGAGGGGGGTCCTACCCAGTCAGTGTTTTTATTAGGAAAAAAATAAATGATGAAATGCAGACACACACACACACACACACACAGATATTATATATTATATATTATATATATATATATATATATATATATATATATATATATATATATACAGTATATTGATATCTATGTTCACCTTACACTCTTTCCAGCTGCTGTGCTCTTCATTCTATAGGAAAAGAAAGCTTTCCGCCTCATAACTCCAGAGACACAGAAATTATGTGTGCTCTCTCTGTGTGTGTGTGTGTGTGTGTGTGTGTGTCAGGGCGTATGTTTATATGTGTGCCACTTGTAGTGGCAAGATGCATGACTCTGGACACAACCCAAAAGCAGGGATTATTGACATGGATGCTCCACCATTAATAAGCCGCTGTATCCTTTGTGTTCCGGGGTCGCCATTGCAGCAGTTAACTATAACTTGTCAAGGCTGCTCCAGCCGCACAATGCGTACCTCATGCATCTCCTGTCAGCAGGCATAATTCCTGGATGCTGGCACGCCACTGATTTCTGCATAAGTGATGCGAGCCTTCTAGTAGAGTTAAGAGCACGAGTCTTTTGCCATTGAGAGATGTTCATCATTCTTGATCTGGCTCTGTCAAGACCTGGTGTTTTAGTGCCTCTCACGATTAGGCAGAATTGACAGGCCAAGAAGGCAGTGAATAGCAGAAATGCGAGGAACTAAGGGGGTGTGGTGTAGGCTGCAGGGTGAAGTGGAGTGTGGCCGCCATTTAATCTGCAATTTATCAGTTTAGGCTGCACCATGTAACATCAGGCAGATTACATTCCAGGGAGAAGGAGCTCTATCTCTCCTCCATCCCCTCCTCCTCCCCTATCTCCTCTCACAAGCCTCCTAATGTCGTTTGACGGCACAACGCGGCGGACAAAGACAGAGGACTGTCTTTATTGTCACCATTATTGTTTCTGAAACCCTTAATTAATATATATTTGAACATTGTGGACTCCTCTGTGAGTAAGCAATGAAGTGCCAGTGAAAGAGCGACAGAGCGTAAGACGTTTGCTGCAGCAAGACCATCTTTTACAGAGGTCCGTCATAAAGAAAAACTTGGGCCACATTTTAAAATGCGCCAGCACACAAGCACATAAAGTGCACATGCATTCAAACACACACACACACACACACTGACATTGATGTCTGCACATGACCTCTGACAGCGCTGATCACGTTGGGCCAATAAATGCTTAATTGCCATTTTTCCGTTGGGCTGCTTTATTGATGTAATTTCAAAAGTGATTAATATGAAGTGTTAACTAGCTGTTGCATTTAGCACTAAACAATACTGAACTGGACTGTTGAGCTATATTGATTTCTTTGAATTTCTTAGTATTGCACATTAATAAAATCTTTTTTTTTTTTTAAGTGTTTTTATACAACATCAAATCACAATTACATCACTACATTTGTAAGTCAATGTGCAGAAATGAGTACAGTGTTGTGGACAAATAAACAGCTTCAAAAACAGCATTTTTGTAAATTACCACGGGCGGCATGAGACACTTTTTTTAATTTCCATAAATATAATAGCTAAATTAATCTAAATATTTATCAACATTAGTGCTCCCTGCACTATCCGTTGGTGTTTAAAAGCGCCATTAACAGGGTCACTACCTCTTTTCATATACACTGGTGGAGGATACCAGCAGCATGCTCGGTCCTCCAGTTGTTATCTCTCGTTCTGGGAGGGCAGAGGCAGAAATATGAAGACACTGCCTTACAGGAAGGAAACCCATGGCAGCCTGATATTAAAATGGTTCAGGAGTCAAGTAGAACAAGTCAAGTAGCTTGAGGGCAAACAAAAGAGAGGGAAAGAAGAGGAAAAGAACAGGTCGTTCTTAAAAGCTAATGGAATGTCAATGGTCATGTTGAAATATATTGAATTTAATAAAATATGTTTCCTTCATGTGAAGATTACACTATTAGTCATTGACCAACAACAGGGAAACATCCTAACAGAACAGGAATTGATTGAATGTATATGATTACATTTGAATACTGTTTATTTAAAAGACTTTACAATTGCAATTTTGTTCTTCTTTCTATAATTTATGGATGCACAGGCTCCTCCCTACACATTTCTTTTAAATAAAACTGTTTATTCACTTCCACACGTTCTCTTTTACGTTGTTTTTTTTCTACAAGTTGCTAACCTTTTCAGAGTCTGTGGAGTAGAGTCTGTCCGCCAGCTGCTGAGATCAGTACTCGGCAGTGCGCTGCAGCTTACAGTGTTATCCACCAGATGGACTGTAGCCTGAATATCAGGTCATGCAGGGCTCATACAAACCACATTTCTGTGCCTGGACATACAGAAATAGCAGCCTCTATACAACATAATGTACACTTCCCTCCTCCGGTACTGCTATTTATCTGTACACTTCTTGAATCTTGTGTTTGACACATAAATCAGTGTAATTTATTGGTTTATGATCACTAATGTAGCATGCCTGTATATCCAGAGTTATTTTCCAGACATTCCCAGGAGGAGGTATGACCCGATACACTTATCTGCACAGCGACAGAGAGCTTGATCCACCCTGAAAGGGGGATTGAACTCTCACAAGATGAAGACATGACATCTTCAGCTTACTTGATGTCAATGATAGGACAGCTCACTTGTAGATCGGGCATGTTGCCAGCCAGCTCTCCCTGGGTCCTGATCGCTGTCTCTGAACAGAGGCCAATGACACAGATGACATTCGGGGAAGCCCGTCACCTGTTGCTTAAGGACAGAATAATCAAAGCGGGTCATACCAGGACGCCGGTCTTGCAACATGTGCAGGGCTGATGTGTTCATCTATTGCACGTGTGTGTGTGTGTGTGTGTGTGTGTGTGTGTGTGTGTGTGTGTGTGTGTGTGTGTGTGTGTGTGTGTGTGTGTGTGTGTGTGTGTGTTTTCCTACTTGTCAGGGCTGCAACCAGAGCTGAGCCCTGAAATCTCCCCCAGTGACAGAGATCATCAGCATCAGCAGCAGATCTTCAGCCTAGATCATGTTCACAGTGAGGGCCATGCCAGGCGGTGACACCCCTGCGCTGGCCAGTTGTACTAAATAAAGAAATAAATAAATGCTGCCTGCCAGCACATTTCAGAACATTATTTAGAAATCTTCAAATCAGCAAACACACAAGCATCACCGGCGTTTCTCCAGGCAATAACACCAAAGGTCATTTTAATATAAACAAATAAGAGATTCATTGATTTACATCCACCCAGGTACAATACACGTTATTGCTGGCCTTAAGGGGTTTTCTCTTTCCTTTACGATCCACATTTGACACTTCCCTAACAATGCTGCTTAATTGCAACCTCAATGAAACCCGGGTGCTCAATCAGAGAGGGAGTTTACCGTTGAACTGATGGAAAATGCTGCGCTGGTTGTAGGCTACACCTGCACTTGTCAAGGTGCTCAAGTACGCCGGGTAATTGACTGTTGATTGCTGCCATTAACATGTGATGGCTAAGTGCATCTGGTTCCTGTTCCATTTCCACTGGTTCAGCCTCGCGTCACCACCCACTCGCTCTGGCTCACAGGTGATTATCCTTTTCTAAAGATATAAGCACAACATAAGGAAGGGAAACGTGGTGAATGTCATCTGTCCTCATGACTCCTATCCTGAACCTGGCCCCGTCCATTAAATGGGATGATGATGATGATGATGATGATGATGATGCTGCAGCTACAGTCACTGTTTAGTAGCCCCCCCCCTCTTCCACGGTTTAAGATTGACTCTGTAGTTTCTAATGAACCACCAGCTGCATTTCTGTTATTTGTTACAAGACACAAATCTCCTTTTCAGCCCTTTGTCTCCACGGTTTAAGCTGAAATCATTACAGAGAACAGCGCTTCACTTACAGTAGCCCCTCACCACCCCGGGGGCTCACAGGCTCGCTATCCCTTTGAGTTTTAATCTCCTCGTCCGCCTGCATCCTCGCGGCTATTTCATTTACGTTTTAATATGTGTATTTGACATTTTCTTCATTTACACCCCCCTCTCTGTCTCCCCCCCTCTTCATCCTCCCAACAACAACATTTCATTTAAGGCACGCTGCTGACGCTGCTGCCGCCTCGCGCGCTGCCTTTTGTCCTTTGTGAAGATTTCCCGCCACTGCCACGTGAGCCCAACGAGGTATGGAGGCACGAGCCGCGCCATGTACGCGCGCGTTTACATCAGGGCAAATGCCACGAGGAAACCAGAAGTGGTTTCTGTGAGGTGAGCCTAATAAAAAAATAAAAATAAAAATAAAGTATTTCTGAATTTGACAATAAAACAACAACAACAATAATAATAATACAAATAAAAGCAATAATAATAATAATAATGCATGTTGAATTAGTAATAAAGCAGACGGCCCCAGGTCTCAGGTGGACACTCTTCTTTGTCTGAGCGCCCTCAGCAGCAGAGCTGCACAGCGTCGCCGAGAATGGCGCGTCTGCCATCTGCAGGCCACCGAGGGAAACACACACACACACTCTCCACTGAGGCGCACGCTGTTTGTTGATTACGTGTGTTGCGCTTCTTCCAGTTGCGTGGAAAGGAAAGGCACTAATGGATGATGTGTGTGAAAAAAAAAAAAACACACACACAAGCTGGACACCTGCTTTGAGAAGAATAAAAGCTTGGACTGAGCTAAAGTCTTTGATATTCCAGCTAATGAGGCTCTAGTTGGAATCATCTATTGGTGCCTTCACTCATCCTATTTTATTCTCTCTGTTCCTGCTTTATCATAATATACATCAATATACTGAAATTCAATTCTACCAACTCTGGAAACTGTTTTTTTTTATTTTACGGGTAACTAAACCTTTTTTTTCCAGCATACATGAATGGTAGTTTTGTTCCACTGTAACTTCCAAACTCATAGGATGGTTTTAAATTTTCAGAGAACATGTATTCACACAGTCGTACAGGAAGTGTGCCTGAGAGATGTATGGTTGTATGGCTTTATGACATCAGTTTGGTGGATGGTAGGGAGTTGGTGGTGGTGTTGGTGGTGGGGGGTCTCCTACACGGTTCCCTTACAGTCAGGAAGTACCAGACCAATGTGTGAAGTCATGCACGAGCCCCACTGGACTGATCATCTGTTCTCCCACAGCCATCTGGGTGAGACCTCGGGCCCGTTTACGTCTTCAAACAACAGAACGGCATCAATACAGATCTCAGCTGTAACACACAATCCCGCTTTCTTCAGGTGATCCATCTGGCATCACCTGTAAAACCAACTCCACTGCACCACTAAATCGGAAGTCATGTGACACCTCATGCACGTGAGCCACTCACTTCTCAACACAGGATTTCAGGCAGTTCCATACAAAACAAAACCAAGCCTCCTTGTATCTCAGATCAGCGAAGTGCCACATAGTCAAAAAGATCCAATCTCCAAATCTGGCCCATCTAGCCAATGGCTTATGCAACTAATTAACTTCACACACCAGAATTTGAATTTAAATTAACAATTGTGAGATATCATCAGGGGGCACAAAGCACCCCACGAGGAAGTTTATGATGAAAAAAAAAAAGAAAAAAAAAAAGATGAGTATTAGAGAAGGCAATCGGTGAAGTAAGGACGGCTTTTAGATGAGGGGATATCTCCAATTACAATCCGCTGTACACTTGTCAGCAGTAATGAAATGTTTGCTGAGAGGTTGCTATTTGTGGTGGCTAGATTGGATGATGCTGCTCCACTACCCCCACCAACAATTATATTCCATGCATAAATTTCCTTACCATTGCTTTCTATTGTGTGGGTCCTCAGCCAGAGATACCTGCTACTGTACAAGAAGTCACAGAGTAATGCAACACATGTGCATTTTAACCACAGAAGAAGAAATAATAAGAAAAAAACTTCTGCTTCTTTTATTATTTTTGAAAGAATGACAATGCATTAATCACAGTTAATGACAAAACCGGCTCTCCCCCGCATGTCAGAAATGTGCAAGCTTACAATTAATGTAAAATTAGATGTAAGATGTAAAGGTTTTTCTGTTTTCTTTTTTTTTTTAATACATATATATTTTATCTTATCTCTGCTCAGCCTTTCAACTCAATTGTACAGGGAGCAGAGCAGTAAACCTTTGAAGAAAAGAGCAACTCTTTAGTCTGTTTATTTGACACCACTGGTCAGTGGTTTGCATACAGGTCAGAGCTTAAAAAAAAAAAAAAAACGGTCACAATCATATGTTGTTGTTTTTTTTTGTGTAAATAATTCTCTGTTTTGATCAGTACTGTGCCGGGGTCGCCCGTAGCTGCTGCGACCGGCTATCTGAGGAAACACTGAAACACAAGCCAGGTCCAAATAATTTCATCAGATTTGTGCAGTATGTATTTCCAATTAAAGTGACATCACATAAACCTAATTAGTATAGATGCAACCTGCAACTTGATTTTCCAGTGCATGGTTTTCTCATCAAATTGATTACACCGACTCTGCGAGGAAGTGCACCGCACATACAAATCTGCTGCATGTGCTCCAGATATAAACATTTGTTTGTGATGTCTCTTGTAAACGTGGATGTTCGTTGGCTTGAGCGTGTAACAGTCAGGTGTCTGGAATAATATTTGATTGGTGAAGTTAGTCACCGTGTGTGTGTGTGTGTGTTTAACGACTTTAAAAGGCCAAACATATTGAGATTTCAATATGCCCTGCTCCCTGTCAAATATTCCAATAAAAGACATTTGTGCAAAATAAATCACAGACTTCTGATATGCAAGTATCACAGAGAGAAAAAGAAGCTTTGCGTCCTCTTGCAAGTTCAATTACTGGCCTGTGGCAGATATAAATCCTAATCTACTGTTTATCATGACTGAGAATGTACAGACCACTCAATGACTTCATGCAAGAGGAGGCAGAGGGTCAACCAATCGCGCAATCTTATCACACACACAGACACACACTCACAAGACAAGAACGCTCATGTACGACACAAGCATACACTGCAAGTCAGTAACAGGTCAATAGTGTTGATTACTTGCTCCTCTAGCCTACTGTGTATTGTGCTGCCTTTACCGTTAAAAGAAATGGATCATCGAAAACTATAATACACGTGGTAACATCTGTGCACGAAAAAAGAAGCAGAGGATTTCAAGAGAAGAAGAGTTTTAGTAACTTCTGGGTGATTAAAGACATGCTTGTACTATATTTGGAAAGATACAATGACACTGGGATATCATGACACGCCAAACAGTTGGGGTAAAAAAAAAAGAAAAAAAAGAAAATGAAGTGCACAAAAACACGAGTCCCTTTCTTGAACTTACAAGGAGGTAGAGAGCTAATATCCAATAGGTCACTAGTCTGCCCATGCACACACGTGGCATCTCAAGTATAAGGTTAGAAACCAAAAATGTCTTTATTCACTAACAAAGTGGCGTTAATTAAGGGTGATATGACCACTACAAGCATCACAGCAGGTCAATATCCAACTTTTACTCTAATCGCATCGGTGTTTTACAATGGTTAACCAGTGCATAAATGATCCAGTACTCAGTTGTCAACCAATGCAGGACAGTTAACTCAGTATAGACTATGAGGCTCACTGGTTTCAACTCTTGAGGTAGGATCTAGATACCAAGAGGGGATATTTGTTTGTTGGCTTTTTTTTTTTTTAAGTTCATTAAAGGAACTGAGCCATGACAATCAGTGATGCGTTGATGTCTTTGTTGTTCCTGCAGCGAAGGCTGGACAAAGGTTTCTCACTGAGACGCAGCCGTCCCTTCGGAGTGCGTATGTGCACGAGTGTGTGTGAATATGAGAGGTGGGGATTAATGCCTATGCTGGGTTAAAAAATAAATAAATAAAAAGAAAACTACCTGTACAGAGCGCCCCAGGTCAAAGGCACTGTTTTCAAATCCACTCTGCACGAGTTGACCCTGTGTAATGATCGCCCAGCACCCCCCACCTAAGGGTTACTCATTGCTAAGGTGCCTCCTTCACTCAAGCTTCTCGAGCAGCTTGAATAGAATGTCACTTGCCTCAGACATCATGAATGGGCACGATATGCATTTTCATTTTTGTAAATTATACCAACAAAACATAGATAGAGTTACAGAAATAAATACATTTTTTTTTTATTTCATATACATATGTGGGCCTTTATGTCCAAATTGTTACTGACACATGTTTTTAGGAATAAAAGGAAGTAAACGAATCATGAAATAAGCTGCCCTAATGTTTGATACACTAGCCTTACGAGTAGGATTTTGAATTGATCTCTCGTGTTTATGAGCCACTAAAGCCCATCAGTAACTATAACGCACTGTAAATTGCCATGTTACAATGCATTTAATGAACATTATACTGTAATTTAATTGGCCCTTCCCTCTCACACAGGGGAAGAAAAAGATCAGTGATGACATCAAGGAAGTCTGGTCCCTTTATATAGGATTATCTTTTATGTTGATTTAATGTCTTATGGGTAATTGTGTGTATAGAAAATTCCTAATACAGCCTCCAACTGGTGAAACATGACTGAAGAGACATAAGAGATAAAAGGAAAAATCCAAATCAGGTTCCAAGATTATCTTGCCAATTTTTACCCAAGGCCGTATTTCACCACGGCTAAAACCTGGATTTGCCCACAAACATACAGTAATATATATTTTCTAATCTTACAATGTCTCTGGCTATGTACAAGCTATACAAATAAAGAGCAGGCTGAGGGCCAGGTTTTATAAGCTGTGCAGAGGGAGCAGTTGGTTGGGAAGTTTCCCAGTCTCCCGGCTCCTTCCCCCGCAGTCTGCCCATACAGGTGGCTGTTCTGCTTCACTTGCGTTCGTCGATGGTCTTAATGAATTCCACCGCCGCGGTGAACTGCATCCACCAATAGCACTCCTCCCCACTCAGCCGGCTGGCGTAGAAATTATTGATGTACTGAACAGTGGACAGCAGGCAGGGCGGGTTTGCCTGGAGGGGAAGAGATGTGGGGATGGGCCCACATTAGCCGCTGAAAGAACCTCACGTAACGCCTTACAGATTATATTCATAAATATGTAAAATACATCCAAACGAGTGAGCAGACAGAAGTCTTTATGTCGAAGCTGGTGATAATTCTCAATCTTCAATAACATGAAGTCAATAAGAGGTCAATACTAAAAGGTACAAATACTTCAAAACTGAAGAAAATGCAGCTTAGTGAAGTGTGAAGGAATGAATTAAGAACACACTCACCCTTATGAGGACAAAGACAAGTACAGGAACAAAGTCGTCTGCTCCAGGGACAGAGTCCTCGTTGGCCAGGCTGAGGAGGTTCATGATGGTGGAACACATGCGCAGTATGCACTGGACTTTATCTCGGGGGGTCTTATATGCATTGATGGTCTTGATCTCTGACTGTGCAGAGGGCCAGGGCGCCTCTTTCAGGTAAACCTGCAACCAAAAAAAAAAAAAAAAAAAAAGCAATACTATCACATTTCCCTCTATTCTCTGCAAATGCACTGAAGTGAAAACATGTCACCAACAATGTACCTCTGGGATTTGAAGAGCTTTATGATTTGCCGTCACAACCTTAGAGAGCCGCTGGATATGTTCATGGAAAAGCCTGTGAAAGACGACACAACTTAGTACACGGCAACAGAGGTTGTCCAGTCCAGCAGCGCTGCTGCTCTCTGGTTCTGATCAACTTCAACTCTTTTAATAAATTAGCCTAAAGATTAAACTACCTAGATTGTAAATGAAGGCTAGCAGCTAAAATGACCTTTCACAGATTACATAAACTTGTACTTGAATTTCTCCATGTCATTATTCTCTCCATATGATCACAGTTACACTTTCGAGCACATTTTTCATTCATATTTAGCCTATTTAGTTATTATTTCAGTTAGGCTCCATTGACGTAAACAACACAAAAACAGTGCAACGAATTAAGAAAATATTCTTGATCTTTTAGATTCAAATGCTACATATTGTTATGGCTAATATTACTGTTGGTGTTAAAGTCCTCTGCTGTCTTCACAAATCAATACTAGCTTGTGATGCACTTTGTAGGCGCTGTAGCGACTCACTGGTCTCTGAGAATATCTCCATCCTGGTTGGGGTAGAAGGCCAGTTTGAAGATGCGGTTCATAACGCTGCGCTCGATTGCCATCTGGGCGTCCTGCAGTTGGTCCTCGCTTGCATACTGCCAAATGGCATCACGGGCCATGGCACCATATAAGTAGCGCAGAAAATCCTCCACTGCTGCTGTCTTGTCATCCGCAGCTGTACACCCCTGGAACGCTGAGGGAGAGCAGAAAAACTGTTTTAACACCAACACAGGAAACATACTGTAACCTCTGGAAGAACTCCTGGCCGTTGTAAAGGAGTGTCGTTATATCATTAAATATTTGATTATCAAAGCCTGTTTATTTCTACTGTTTGTGGAACCCTTACAGCAAAAGTGAATATCTAAACGAAAGCCTGTAAACTGAGGAACTAGTGAATATGTTTAGCTAGCACCTACGAGACAAATGAAAACGTGGACATACCCTTAATAAAGTCAAGCATCTTCGACTCCATGTCTTTCAGGAGAAGACGAACGCAGACAGTGGTGAAGTAGCGGTTAGCCACTTCCTTGTCTCTGAGTACCCTCTGGAGGAGCCTCTCCAGATGTGCCTGAGAGGTTTGCAGGCCCTGGCGACACCTGGTTAGATAAGCTATGTATGGTGCCCGCTTTCTGAAAGAAACACAGATACAATGTTGTATCTTATTATTGGCATTATTGCTCACTGCATCTCTGCAGCTGTCTAATACAACCTTATGCACCAGAAAAAGAAAATATAAGACCATAAAAGGCCCATGGGGTGATTTAAGTGAAATCCCCATGTTCAGTTACCTGTAATCCTCCGCGATGACAGCCAGCAGCTTCCTGCAGGTACGTGCGTCGAAGCGGCTGACACAGCGCGTGGTCTCCTGGATCTGGGCCATCTGGATCTTATCCTGAAGGTTGATGGCCTCTGCGAGCTGGACCTTCAGGAAGCAGACGATCTCATTGTCTGGGAGAGGGGACGATAGGGAGACGGCATCAGACAACACTGCCCACAGCTCACAAAAGAACGGCTGGCTGCTGTAATCTGATCAACCTGCCGCCTCCACATGACAACGTGACTGATGGGCACAAAGACATGTTATGGTTTTACTGTTTCACAGGATGCCATTTGCTTCTGTCTGCTGCTGTCGTGCTTTAAGGTGTGTGAGAAAAGCTGAAGAGGTCTGCCTTCTGTCTGTATTTTCTGCAAAGAATGTTGTACCAATTTTGATCGATGTGTGGTATTTTTAAAATGTATGATGATAATAATGATGATGTGATCTTTTACTGACACCATATGGGAATTCTCTTTTAGCATCCGCTCCTCCTACAACCTTGCCCCAAACCTTGCAAGGTGAGTCTGAAGGTGAAGGGGATATAGATTTGGTGTCTTGCTTAAGGACACTTACAGAAAGTTGGATGCTTGCCAACATTATGGGCTTGTTCCCTGGGGAGATTTGTGACAAAGATACCTAAAATCTAGTACAGCAGAGCAAGTTTTACTCTAAATTAACACAGTGTGCAACTCAAACTCTGACTGCATCAATGTTGCATTAATTTTGCACCGCTGCCTAAAAAAGAAAAATGTTAGGGGGGAAAAAAAGATCAATTTTCTTAAAACATGAAGCAAACAGAGCTGTAATAATAAGTTCCAGCCAAGAAAAAGTGAGCTAGTAGAAATTTAAAAACTTTGATTTGAAGCATAAATGCATAAGGTGTCGTACCTTCCGGTTCCATGTGGTCAGGCAGCCCATTTCGTGTAGTAGCAGGAGCCATTATGGGCAGAGCTATCGAGTCTGCAGAACACAACGCCAACCTCAACTTCTTCTTTGCATCACTGGGAGACACACACACACAAACAAAAGAAAATGTTGAGTGGCCATTTGTTTGTAAGGTGAGTTGTATGGTTTTCTTCAGGACTGTGTTCTGACCTGAAGGAAAACTTGAAGTCATGCTGCTGAGCTGTCTGGCTGGCTGAGTCTGGGAGGTCATCAGTGGAAAGGTTCTGAAGAGTATCCTCTCTTGGAGACTCATGCACACTCTCCTCAACACAAAGATCTTTTAAAATAAACACAAACATAAAATGATATTTCTCAGCCCCAACTGCTGCTCGAGTTTGTATTATTCATACATTCAGACGGTTCTTTTCCTGACCTCCTGTACCATCAAAAGATGCCCCAGCCGCGGCTCCGTCACTAGGGCTCGGCCTCGTGATGTTCCTGTACTTGTCCAGGATGTCTTCAGCAGCCTGTGCTTGAGTGCTCTGCCTGGGTAACGGGTCATCTGACAAACCCACCAACAAACAGGTTGCAGTCAAATCAAACCGTTCATGGTGAATCAAATGCAGCCAATCCCAAGTGTGATGAAAACAAACCCAGACTGACCTTGTGGAAGACGCTCCTGGGCAATGTCATCTTTCTCCTGTTTGTCCCTCTTCCTAAATGCTGCTATTGGAGCTGTGGAGGAGACGTGTGATGATTGACTTGTGGAGTGATACCACTTTTACTATCATAGCATATCACTGACTGATCATGACTCACTTGTTGACAGCCACTTTGGTAAAATCTTTGGTAGTTTTTTTATGGGTTATATATTGAGAATACAAATCTCAATGTGGGATGTATGACATTGTACAGCACCAAAAAATGTCTAGTGACAAAATAATATTGAAATGGGGATTTCAACCAGAATATCACAAAGGTCCACTATAACTCAATTAAATCATTTAGATGTAAATAATTCTACTGATTCTTGTCCTATTAACACGAAGGTGCAAACAGGACAAACAGACAATGTACAATTTGATGACACTGGACAAATCTGTGGTATCTACACTACATTGATATTCTGTATTCCGCATACATTAAAATGCTCTAGCAAAATAAATAAACACAGAAGGGTGACGAATGGATGCATGGATGACAAGTGTGGGCATGTGAACTTAGGCTACACCATGTCACATCACAGCCCTACAGCTCTAAAGACGACATCTACAAAGCAGCATGGGCACGCAGCCGCTGGCTCCGGCAGCAAAGCTAGCTTAATGATGCAGCGTGGAAGCGTTACCTGGGACATCACTCTCAGCCGTCCAATACAGCACTGTGAGGAACACAACAGACAGGGTTGGCCTTTCACACACGGCTGCCGCTCTGCGGGACAACTGACTGTACGTCACCATGCAGAGCAACAGGACAAACACAATGGGCTCTACAGAGTTTTGGCAGGAGATTGGTGGCTTAGGCTTCACGGCTCTCCACTCCTCCATGTGCACGCTGTCCTCCATTTTATGAATATCAATTTTATGTTTACTTAAGAAACATCATTATCTCAAAGAGTAATAAGCAGTCATTCCATGTGGGCACAGCTCATTATTTTCCAGACAGATGTATTAGAGAGGGTTGTAGAGTAGAAGTGCAACATGAGATGTGTCATCTATCAGTGCTGGTGACAGAGAGGTCTATCTAATGACCATTAGCTGCTGGCTGACAGCACTGCTGGGAGGGCTACAGTCATACAATCTATGCAGCTAAAGCTCCTCTGATGACTGATTAGCTTTGAAAAGTCTATATAAATCTGCAGCCAGTGGGACGTGAGAGGAAAAAGGACTGGACACGTCTCCGGAGTAACTTCAAACAACAAGAAACATCATTTTCCAACTGGAACATCAGCAATGGAGTGGACAACATGGATCATCATTCTCTTTCCTCACATTATAAATTGGTTTTCGTGCGGCTCTTTAAAGTGTGATATTTCCTGTCAGTTGTGATTAAGAGAACTTTTTTTTTTGTTGCCCCTCGCAACAAAATAAAGAATAGCTGCAATCAAACAGAGCACCTTTAAATGTACAGAAGTTTCTGTTTCAATTTAGGAAAGAGTCATGCTTAAAATGACCAAGTGGCCGGTTCCTTTACCTTTTGGAATGGCTGACACAAAACGTTTCTTCCACCATGGTCTGTTGCGATCAGATTTCTCGTCGTCACTGTCTTTTCTGTCCTCAGCCTGTGAAAGGAAATGAAAACAATAATGTTTACGGAACCAAACTAGCTAAGAAAGACACATTATTTATTTTTAAGCTGCATTAACCCAGAGCACTACTGCAGTTGGTTACCTCTCCTTTCAAGGAGTCCTTGCTGGGGGACAGGGAAGGTCCTAAGGTGAATGACCCAGCAGCGTCACGATCCTCAGCTGCTACACGCCGGTTTAGGCCGGGGTCACTTGTGGGCCGGCGGCCAGGGCAGACAATGTCAGAGCTGCGGCTGCGAACCAGCCTGTCAGGGTAGGAGTGGCGCTGCTTGGTGTGCTCCAGCTCCGCCTGGGCCAAGCAGTGGGGTGTGAAAAGGGAGTGACGCGTCTCTGGCCCCAGGGCACTGGCTTCAGGGATGGGAGGGTCAGGGGGAGGATGAGGGGGCCTGGCGTAGTGCACTTTGGGCCTCACTATTGTTCCAGTGGAGGAGCCTGATGTGGCAAAAGACAGAAAACAAAGGACTTAGTAAGTGTAGTATTATTTACCGAAGGGATGTGGACGATATTTAAACATCCCTGTGAACTTTGAATAGCTTGCATATCATTCTCTTTGACATTCATAAAGGCATTCACCAGCCCACTGCACAGATTTTACAAACATTGATTTTTAGATAGATAATTGTGTTTAACTGCTTTTCAAACTGTATACTATTATACTGTTGAAATTCTGCAAGTAGGTTTGCTAAAAGGTAGTGCTGTTAAGACCTCAACATGTCAACTCTTTCTACAAAGTACTTGCTAAACAATATAAAACCAACAGAAAAAAAACACCTCAAAAGTGTGGAAAGAGCACTAAAGAGAGATGTTAGTGGGAGATAAGCCCTAGGTGTAGGTAGGCCACCTGTTCCAAGGGTAGACACAGTCTCCTGAAAAGCTTCCAATGGCAGCCTGGTGCCATGAGCACAGTGGGACAAGGGGACAGTGCCAAAGAGCCTGGGGTGAGGTCTCTCAACCTGTCATCCCTTCACCTTGCCACAGACACAAACAGCCACTACCATTCCTCTCTCAAACCATTTCACTGCACTACAAGCAAAATGCACAGAAGCAGGAACAAAGACGGCTAAGAATATTGTTTAAACAAGCCAAACGATGTGACATCTCATTGCACTTATAATATGTGGAGTAATTGGGATAAGGGGAACAGGAATTCTTTTGGTTCATTTTCGCACAGCTCAAGCTGTTCTGTGAGTCCATGACATTAGGGTAGGGATTTAATGATGCCCATTTCAAAGCTCTGATTGGTTGTAGAGCATTCTGGGAGTGCAAATTACCTTCGCCAGAGGAGAGGGGATCGAACATGGCCAGTAAGGAATCAGCCTGTGAGGGTGGAGATGTCAGATGGTGTGCTCCTTTGAAAACACAAGAGGATATAACACAATTTAGTAAGTGCTAATGTACAAACACACATTGCTATTATTTAAAAAAAAAAAAAAAGGGGGTTTATAACGTTAAGTTAAAAAGATAATAGCCTGGCCTCCAGACTTCATTTCCCAGGCTAACAAAAAATAGTTAACCCTCCATGATAGCTTTGAGTAAACCGGTGATTTAGCTTGGTGGCAGCTGTAAAAGTGACAGGAATTGATAGTTCTGGCTGATGCTGCTTTGACCGTATAGACACTGGACTGATGGCTTAGCTAGCCTAGCAGGGATGTGACACTCTCCTACCGTGACCTGACTCCTCCCCATCTGGACTTGTCACAGAGTCCTTCCCTCCAAAGTCTGAGCTGCACTCTGACCGCAGGTCTTCGATCTTGTTGGGGATGTCTTCTGAGGTTGCGCTGATACCTGGGGTACAAAAAAAAAAAAAAAAAAAACACAGTTGTGTGTTGACATTCAGGACAAAAGAAACTCATTATCCCCTCTACAGTGAGTTGTTTCATGTTAGCATCAGTCAGGAAAGAGAAACCGAATGTTCTGTGTACAAAAGAGATATTTTTTCTCTTTAGACTATACTGTATATCTCTCAGCTGGGATCCCAGTGGGAACTGAACTGGTAGCGTAAGCTCCCACGGGTCAGGGGAAATACACTGAAAAGACTGATCATCATACACAGACTATCCATTGGCCTATTCTCACGGGATGTTATTCTGTGAGCTAAGCCAGAAACATCACCACTGGCTTAATCTGGGGTGCTACTTCATGCATGTCAACATAGCATGTCCACCTGAGCCCACAGAAAAGACAACCAGCATTAACCTCTGTGTCGTGCAAATAAATTCCCCATGACCCTCAAACACTGGTTAAACAAGCCTTGCAGCAACATGACCACTGTACACAGAAACAAGGGGCATGTGATTTCAACTTACTTAATGTGATTTATTTTATTACAGGAGAGAAAAATGACTATGAGAGCAAAAATAGAAACAGAAAAATGCAGAGAGGAAACATAGGCATAGGAAGCAGTAAGTGGGGGAGAGAGTGCGCAGATTTATACCTGAGACAACACTGAGGCCCGGTGTGCTGGGTCTCGAGCTGACCTCTCTGACTTCTGTGTCATCTGAGGTGCTGCCAACACCTGAACAGCTCTCCAGCTCCTGCAAACGCTCCTCCTGCTTCAGGTCCGGGGCTTCTGCAGATGAACAATGAAAAAATAAATAAATAAATAAAAAGTGAGAATGTGGACTTTTCTCACTTGGTGTGTAGACACAAGTACCAGTTAAGTAGAAACTTAATGCACTGTAGTCGTGGCAGTTCAGTGCAGGTGATGGTCATTTTCTTCATCTATCCCTTCCTCTGTTATGATTATTGGGAAACCAAGTGTACACATATGCACAAAATCAAACAAAGCATACATTATCATGTCTTCTAACTGCCAAACCAAACCATAAACCTAGCAAGGCCAATTCTTTGGCTACCCAATGGAGCTGTTGGGTCGAACCCAGAGGCTCCATAGTAACAGCAGTACTCATTTGCATGCTCGTTAGTAATAATGTGTTGGTGAAGTGCTCTTCAGAGTGTAGTTTTCTGCTGCCTAGCCATGAAACAAGCGCTCTACTCAAAGCAAGCCTCCGATCACGCTATTACTGAGCAGAACAGGGGCAACAAATGGAACAAAAAGCAATCAAGACACTCAAGCATGTCATTTTTGCACTGCACATATTGAAATGGTGTACTACTTCAATTAACATAAGGCTCTGGCTTTTCAAAGAAACACTTAGCACAGTTAATAAGGCACTCAACTGATTTTCACAAAACACTGGTTTTCGAGAAGGGGAAGTTTAGCACAATCTCTGATTAATAAAACGTTTGGTTTGAATGCTCAGTTTTCAAGAACAGGCAAAGAAAACAAACGATAACAGCAATAATAATAATCTGTGTTTTACAAGACTGCACGGACACAGTGGCACGTGATGCCCCGATTGGTTGCAGGCCTAACAAAACAAAATCTACACTCCAGTCTCAGAGCAATGCAGTGGTATGAGTAGCCAAATAAAAAAAGTGACACCATGTAAAGTGACTGAGGACAGCTGCTGTCCTTGTGCTTCCCTCCCCACTGCTCCACCACAGGTGCAAACACACCTGGTGGTCCCTCTAAGGAAACCCTGAGCTGCCTTTTACTGGCACAGGCAGATCTGTCCTGAAAGACAAGCAAGTGCACACAAATATGATGACAGATGCACGCACACATTTTTGGTATGGAATGCCGTGAAATCACACCTGGTGTCCCAACCCCCACTATACAGAACAAACATAAATATGCATGCGTACACACATGTGCATGCAGAATACATTTGAGGCTGTCATGGAGATTAACTGCGAGAATCAAGACAGTAAGCAAAGCGAAATAATGGTCAAAAGGTGTCAACAACAGTGGAATAAACCAGGCTCCCCCACCTGAGTCACTGGGCAGGACCTCCACGCTCCAGGCCTCGCTTGTGGTCTCTGAGATGGTGGAGCCATAAGGATCCAGCAGTACTGAACCCGAGCCAGGAAGACACAGCAGGCTGCCGAGCATGTTCTCTGCAGCTGCCCCTGAGAACAGAGACAGAGAGAGAGAGAGACGAGGAGTTAACCTCATTCACAAGGAAACAGCTTCTTATGTCTGGAAAAGTGCTGGACCAGCGAGGAGTCACCTCTACAGTGGCAAAGGCACCTTGAAGGCACCGTTTGGTCAGTCATATGCTGAAAATTATTTATTCAAGTTATAAATATAAGTGTGAACAAGAAATTGTCTCTACAAAAAAAGTTATCTGTGGTAAAAAGTTGACTTTTGAGTAAAATTTTGCTTTAACACACCATTCCACAACTAAATGTTGTATGGTATTAAGGTTACAGCTAGTAATTAATTTTAATGTAACTAATTTCCTCTTTTTTTCCTTCCAATTATGAAATTAAATCATTCTGTCTATGAAACGATAATTAATTAAAAAATAGCCTGAGGTGTACTTTTTGCATTGCTACTTTTGTCTGACAAACTAATTAGAACATTTCAAGAGATATTCTATTAATACTGATATAAAATAGAGAAAAGTACTGAATACTCTCACTTGAACAGCCGAGTATTTCTGTTTAACGAATGACTGAAATGATTAGAAACTGGTTATTAATTGGCTGGTTGAAGGGAAACTAAAGGACCTGTTTTAGAACATGTTTCTTTATATATTCATGTCATGTGTTACATCTTGATTAAGAAACAAACTTTTATGCGTTCAGTCTGAATCTCAAACAAGACTGTGAAAAAGGCCTGAGATAAGCAAAAAATTGTGTTTGTTGTGTGGAAGGGACTAGAGAGACAGTGAGCTTTGTATACAGAGACACAGAGAGTTCGAGATCACATGCATTTCATGTGGGACCAGAGCACAGATCCCGTGCAATCAGATTTAATGGAATATACACCCTGCCCTGGCTCCAGGGCCACTTGAGCTGTTGGCTACATTAGTCACAGCCAATTACATCTCCTACAAAGTCTCAGACAGGTCCTCCAATGTGGGAAGCGTGCCTAACAAGCGGAGAATGTGGGGGGGGAAAAGAGTTAGCAGGTGTGAGTGGGAGTCAGCGGCCAAGGCTCACGACCAAAAAGTCGACCTGTGGTAGCCGCACCCCCTGGTAGTCATCTCCACTCAGGCACACGCCGCCAGGATATACCATGCCAGCACCCGGCAACATGCACTGTGGTTTGGCGTGGTTCTCATTGGCGGTGGGAGAGCTCTATCCCGCTGTCCGTGTTTACAGTCTTCAAGGTAGAGGCGCAGAGTACTTGTCTTTCAGGTGGATGATTAAATGAGTGGCACAACAAGAAGTGAAACAATTAGAATTTCTGCCTCATTATCATGGTAATCTTATCAGTGGGATAATGAGGTATTAATGGATATTTAATGTGCATCTCATAACCCAATCCCTTGGAGAAAACACATAAGGAAATCGCTGTAAATTCACTTAATGATGGAAAAGTCCCCCAATGCCATATTCCGAGGAATGAAAAATGGTGGATGCAAATGAGAAGGAACCAAGGTCAATAAGACTGCAGGGACTGAGTGAATGTCAGAGAGAGAGAAGGGAAGAGAGATGGGCAGAGGGAAAGCTGAAAAGAAAAGCCTAAGGCAGAGGAGACAGGTCCAAGTAACATCAAGACTCAAATATTCTGTCAACAGAATGATCCTATGTCTTACTGCCACCGATGCAGAGCCTGGACACGCCCTCCACAATTTACTACAAATGTATAAAACTTTATCTTTAAAAGCAGCAAATTTAGATTATGCTTGCACTTATTACCTAGTGGCCCTGTACACAATACAAGGTAAGATCAGGATATGCTTCCAGAGATTCACAAAATAAATTGTTTTGCTAGTGTATTTGAATCACTGCATTCTAGTTTACTCCATCAGTAGAAAGACTGTTGCATAAAAGCAGGCATGCAGTATGAAATGGGTCATTTTAACCTTATGGTCAATCTTCCGAATCAAAAGATCAATACTTCCAAATATTACTGAAATGAGATACACCATATTACTTGAACTAAATGTGAGTTTTAGCAGTGAGACAGGAAACAGCTGAATTTTGAGCACAAAGACAAATTTCATAAATCTACTTTGATACTGTACAAAATACATAATATACCTATATCATCTATATTATACTTTCCGGCTCTAATGGGAAATTATTTTACTTTACTATGTTTTTAAATGTACGAGGGCCATGTATGCATATGATGTTGAGCATTTCTTTTCTCCTTTAACCTAAGCTGTGTTGAAGATCTGCTTTTTGATGCTATTTCAGCCCCAGACCACAAGGTGATGACATTTCACTACATCTACTTAATCAACAGTCGGAAAGGAACGTTTTCCACGTACAGCAATGTAGGGAGTGGAATTCTACACAAGTCATGTCTTCACCTGCTATTTCCTGCAGCCGATCTTCATCGACATTGGGGTCAAAGTCACTGCCAAGCACGTCGGTGCTCCAGGTTTCACTGACCGTCTCAGAGATGTCGCGATCATCTGTCAGACCCATCATGTCTCTGATTTCAAACTTGCGCAGTTTATCATCCAGGTTGTCCTGAGTGGTGGCTGAAGAAGACACGTTTAACCAGACATGTCATTATCATGGCTGATATATTTTTCTTTTCAAGCTTTTTTGCAACATTCAGAAACACACACACGTACCCTGTTCATGTTCCAACAACTGTAAAGCCTCCACTCCATTACTCCCTGATGGTCCAGCTCCCAATTCAGAAACAGACTCTCCCTCCAGGTCCAGAGATGACACAGAGTTAGAACGATTGGATGGACCTGAATATATTAAAACATACAGAAGGTATCAGGGTCAAAGGTCATAGACCAGCTATGAGGACTTTTTTTGTTTGTTTCTGTCCATGTTACCATGGGTGACAAGACAAAAGTGAAGGGAGCTGATTTATATTTACACTGATATGTTAAATACATTATGTGAATATGTTAAAATATTAAAGCAAACATATAGCTGCAAAAATGTCTTCAGATCGCAGACTGACCCTCTGAGATGCCTTCCAAGTTGTCACTGCACAGGGAGAAGCGTAGGGTTTTGTCTGGTTTACCGTGCAGCTTAGTATCATCAGCATGACCATCCCCCTGGGCCCCATCAGCCATCTGCAGGTTCAAAACCTAGAAGGTGCATAGAGGGGGGGGGGAAATCACTTATGTTCGGTTGCAAACGCATGGCCCAGACTCCAGGAAACCCTACTGTCCTTCAATGACAGGAAATATAAATGACATTGAATTTATCACATGATCATCTCTCCTGCAAATGAGCGCATTAATTCAAGTCACATTACCTCATTCTCTGACATCATCCCAGGGACAGTCTGAGGACCGGTTCCTAGTGAAATCACCAGCACCTCCTCAGGCATCAGCTCCTGAAGGGACTCTTGGGAGCTGGCCTCTGCCTCCCCCTCCTGGGCAATGTTGGTACGGCTGCGGCTACGAGCAGATGCTGGCACATTGGTTGGAGGGAATTGGTATAGAACCAGTGTTATTTTACAGATAATAAATCTCACTGAATCTGCTGCTATGTTTTCAATGCAAACATTTAGGATCTATGGAGAACATTCATGAATTAATAGATCACCAAACAATCTAATAGAATTTTTTACAAAAAGTGTGAAACAAGGGAACTAAGACTCATCTGTTATAGCACACCAATGTGTTGTCTGTAACTGCTACTCAAAAGTCATAAGACTGACATTTTTGTATGTCAGTATAAATCCCAATGGCTTTATCAGTTTCACAAAGAAAATACTTTTGAAATGAATTAATTCCTTCCTTTTGTAGCTACACACTGGTGTGATATGAAAGATCAGTTTATGTCTCATGTCTAGATGTTAGTATGTTAAGAATAAGACAGGCTAGGCTTTTTATTTTGGCATTAAAATAACTTTTTAGATCTAGAAATGGGATTTCAACTGTGCACTGTTCACTGGTTAAATGGACACACACACACACACACACACACACACACACACACACACACACACACACACACACACACACACACACACACACACACACACACACACACACACACACACACACACACACACACCGCAAACGCATGGACAGTCTTGCTCAACATACCATAATTTACATCTGACATATAATCTTAACAACTATTTTAGAAATGTGAAGTCAGATTTAAACACACTCTTGATGTCATTTGATGTAACCTATGCCAAAACATGTGACTGTTTCTGGAATTAAATGGCAGAAGAGATAAAGAGTAAGCCCTTAAGCAGCACAACTTATGTATGTGTGGCTGTGACTTTTTATATCCATGCACTGCATACATTAAGAAAAAATGCACGGATACTGTAAAAGCTTCCTAGAAGTCTGGATCCCTGGTACTCGCCTTTCAAAGCATTAAGAGAGTAATGCAAATGTGCTTTTGAGAAACCATCACAATGGCATGGTCACTATTTTAAGTAATAACACTATCACTTCCTTTATTCTGACCACAACTCAGGCACAGAGCAGATGGAGGAAGCAGGAGGTGGAAGACAGGGTTTTTTCCCCCCACTCTACCTGATAATGAACAGCCATATTCTGCTGAATCAGGAAGGCAAAAAGGAAAAAACTTAGAAAATTAAAGTGGAAAAAACATATCAATTCTAACATCTATCTACTATATCTAATATAAAACTAAAGCTCTGTGCAAGGCAAAGCAAACGTGGTCAATCACATGGACGACGACTGTGGCAAGACAGGCTTATTGTTATGTTGGGTTATGAGCAGCTTAGTGCATGGACTCGATGAGTGTTAAAGGATAATTCCGGTCAGCCGGCAAATCGTCCCTGATGTGGATGTGTATAAATTTGCATAATGGCCTTTGCAGCTGGTTTCATTCTATCTTCTCTACAGTAGAGGTGGTGAGTGCACAATCAGCACTACGGATAAAGCCGCAATTGCCACATTTAGGAGAAATATGCCAGATTTCCAGACATAACCGGAATTATCCATGAATTTGGGTAAAAATATATATTACACAAACATCAGACACATGGGATAGGGTCTCTTCAGCTGTAATAAAACTAGCAGGCTACCCACCAAAAGGGGTTACTAAAGGAATGTGAGCAGACAGAGTGGTGGTTGTAGGGTCCCAGGATGTTATAGCGGCTAAATGTTGTCCTGGTCATTCAATGGAAGCACAGGAGGAAAAGGAGGAGTAGGAGAAAGAACACAGAGTATATCTCAGAATTCAAAGTCATTCAAGTATCAAGTCAAGTTTGTGTAAATAAATGTCATATTTCAGAGACGCAAGCACTAGTGATTTCTAATTAAGGGGGTGTTACTACACCATCATTTGTCCTGAAAATGCTAATGAAGGTAGTCTATGCATCTTTTCCATCCATTCCAATTAAAATGAGTTCATTTATATTTAGTAATTTAATTGGTTGTCATTTCTGTAATTGAGCCTCAATTCAAGCCATGCTAATTATCTTCATAACAAGCTGAGAAGAAGCTCATTAGCTTTCTATCAAGCAGGCCTTTCACTAGCCATCACCACTCAACTCTACTTGTTTATGTTTCTTCTCATTAGAAAAAATATAACACTTCTATCGGCTAGTTCCCGTTTCACATTGTGATCTTCCTACAGCAGACTGTCCTTCAAATCTTCACATCAGGAATTTACGAGATGTTTCATCCTACTGAGCACAACAATACATCCATTCTAAAAGAGTGGCGGGGAGACAGACGATAAAAAAAGGCTGTAGGTACCTATGGGGAGTCTGTTCTTCTTGTTGGCAGGAGTGGTAGCTGGGGAGAGCTGAGGGGTGTTGGAAGGAGTGAGCTCCAGACTGTTGCTCTTCACAGTTCGAGTCTGAGGCACGTTGGCCAGAAGGTTCTCCAGAGCCATGTGCTCCTCCTCCCGCAGGTGATCCCCTGCCGTCACACTCCGCACAAAGTCCACCTATTCAGGAAAAGTCAGTCGTTACTCCTTCACAATAAAATCAATCCATGAAAAATAGTTATTCTGAGGAAAGTTGCAATTATTAGGTTCTGTTCAACATGAATATGTAACTGTTACCGGTATTAATGTGGGATGGACTTATTGAGGCTGTCAACAAGGCGTTTTCAGCGAGTTGAAGGGGGGGGGGACTACACAAAAGCTACAAACAAAATCCAAAAAGTTCCGATGACAGTGTTTCACAAGAAGACCATAACCAACACTGACTGCAGGGAATGTATAGTAGTATTTGTTCAACGCTGCTATAAAATGATTGAGAAAATCTGATCCAAACCGCTAGTCTAAAAAAGAAAAAACTGACCTATTTTCAGTTTCCTGGTTTTCTGCATAAATTGCTCATGACTTGTGATCGGTCACACATATCAAACACACTACTTCTAAGCTGATAAAATAAACACTCACAATCCTTTACGTCTGAATATGAGTTGAGTTGAGTTCAACATACAGAGATGGCGGAAAAATTGAAACATTTTTTACTGGTGACTTTACTGTTATGACTGGTTGAACCACCTTTTCCAGCAATATCCTCAAGCACGAGCTTCCTGTAGCTGTGGATTTGACCTGTGCAACATTTAGGAGGAATTCTGGACCATTCTTTCATCAAGAACTGCTTTACACATTTTTTTTAGCAGTGTTGTGTTGAGTGTTAAATTGGTCTAAGGCTAACATGGATACCATGCCTGTTCAATGTGTTGCACATAGCCAATATGAACAGAGATGTTAACCACCTACTAACCAGCTCCTTCAAGTCTGTAGCTGTTACTGTACAGATCTTTTTTTTTAATTCTGTGTTGTGCCTTTGGTGTGATCATGGCTAGATTTCCACTTCTGTGGAGAGTAGCCACAGCACCTAATTATCCATATTTGTACACAGTATTGACACACTGATAAATATCTGGACGCTTTGAGGTTACTCTGTAACCCTGTCTTATCAAAAGACCTATGATCTATATCAGTGTCAGACCTATATCAGTATGTTTAATAAAGATATTAAAGACAATGTCTGTGTTTTATCAGCTTACATATAAATATAGTGTTTGTTCATATTTGCAATTTTGGTGAGGGTTAGGTCACATTTCAGGAACAATTTTTTCAGAAAAACCAGGGGCTGCTAATAGTTCATTGACTTCTTCCTCCTACTGTAAACATGCTGAGCTTTACCAGAAGGAAGTTTACAGCTATTCCTTGTATCGTTTACATTTTTGGTATTTCGTGGTTGCAAGGAAATGTAGCAATGTATGTAAGTGTTTTGTTCTTAAGTGCCACAAATCAAATACTTAGGTTTCCATATGGACATCAATAGCTAAAGAGCTCACCAGTGCTAGCAGCTGATTATGTGAAATGTAGACGACTGTCCTGCTGAGGCCTTCCAAAAGGTTCATTGAGGACATGGGAGGGGTCTCAACTGCTCTACCTCCAATCACCACATCCAGAAAGGCAGCAACACAGCTCTACAAACAAGACAGGAAACATCAGTTAAATGAGAGATACCAGCCATTTATGATAACACTTACTGTGTAAAACACATTACACTTGTTACACACACCTTATCAAATTTAGACAAGCTGCTTTTCCGCCGGGGGTCTGCATCATCGTCAGCCATGGCCAACTGCTGCAATAGCTGTCCCACCTGTGTAACGAAAATGAAGCAAAATTTTATATGACTCCCACAAGAAAACCTGTGAGAAGGAGAAAACCTATCAACACCACTTACTTGCATTAGATTGAAGCGGGCCACTTCATTGATGGGGGCGTCAGAGATGATCCCATACTGCTCCGGGTTGACTATAGCTGGGCAGATGAAGCATGTCAGCAGCAGGTCTGTACACATGGTGCGCACCTCACCCACCTCAAGACGCTCCACACATGACAAGGTCTTGTACATCTGGGACACAATCCAGCGCAGGCTGTGAGGAAAGCAGTAGGTGTTCTGCTTCAAGTAACCAATAAACTTGTTGACCAGAGCTACGAGTTTAGCTTCGTTGGCCTCCACAGCTGCCTGCACCCTTTGTTTGTAGCCCTCAGAGCCCTTCTCTCCAAAGCGTTCCCGCTGGGCTGGAGTGAGGCGCTCTGTCACCTTGGAAGGGTCCGTCTCCAGGTGGTCCTCATCTTCCACCAGAAGCTGCATAATGGGTTCATGGAGGGTGGCAGTGAGGAAGAGCTTGGCTGAGTACAGGCCCTCAGAGAAGAGCTTGAAAAGAATGCTGAAGGCACAGGTTCCTCTTCGCAGTAGACGGCGAGGATTGTCACTCTCCTTCAGCTCAAACTCTATCAAGTACCGCAACACCTGGGAGTTGGCAAAAAAGCTGATCATTACACACCACCATACTCAGAAATTAAAGTAGATTTTCTCATGCGTAAATTATTAAACAGGTAGGACCCCTGACCTGGAGCAGATAGCTCTCATCCTCCTGCATGATACAGTTGCCATAAAGTGAGGTGAAGACTGTATGGATGACACCCTGGGTGTGCTCCTGGTTTAGCCTCTCTCCTGCCACCAGGCAGGAAGCCACAAGCCTGGGGTTCTCCCTTAGCCGGGCCAAGAACTCGCCATATATTGTCTCCTGGAAGCCCAGGGTCTTATAGCCATCAACAAACTGTGTGTCTTCCAACATTTTGGCATGTTGACAACATTCAGCTGGAGAGGCCTCCGCACTGTAGAGCACAGTTATTTGATTACTGACCTCCTACAATATCTCTTGTACCAACAACTGTTTTTCTTTTACAATGCAGCCTCTTCTTACTGTTGTAGCTAAGGAAAGTGGCTCATATTTAACATACAGACAAGAAATGTGATGAGCACGTTCTTATCTCACTCCTAAAAAGAAAACTAGGTAATGCATTTCTTAGAAATCCTACTGTAATCCTGCTGTACAGTGAAACATGATGGTACGCCTGACCTGGTGAGAATGAGGCGATCGAGGTTGATCCTCTGCTGCTTGGCGATCCATGCAGCCCGATACAGCCTCTCTGCTGTCTTCAACACATCACTGTTGAGCCTCTGAATCAGCTGCTTCTCTGACGCCACATACAGCCGCTCCTGCTTCAGGTGGTGGGCCAGAGTGTGGATATCTGGCTTCACCATCTTCACCAGCTCACACAGGCAGAGAGGTAAGTGGCTGGAGAATAAAGGGGAAAATATGTAATGGAAACAGGTAAATAGATTAATTATTATGTGGAACAAAAACTAAACAAGAGCTCAAATAATCTTTTATCAAATGTCAGAACAAAGTTCCAATAATAGGAGACATTATCAGGTTTCCCACGTCAACTGTGCAAAAGAGGAACTCAGCGTTTATAGTTCAATTTATTAACTCTGGATAGCAGCACTACTGATCATGTTAACACAGTAATATACTGTCCACTGTTGATGTAGAGAGGTTTCATCAAGGTTTCTAATGTTTTGGCTCCTCTCAGTTATATAAATAGGGTGGCCAAAACATAAAAGACACCTCTTTAAATGACACACTCTAGTACAAATCCACTGAGGAAAAAACAAACAAACAGAGAAATTATAACATTATAAAAGTAGATTTCACAGCAGAGCTGCTGTATTGGATGGCATTAGACACACAGGTGTTCCTAATAAAGGGGCCAGTTAATATATCCCTTGATTTATTGGATGTCAAGCTCTGGCATCAGTAGAGTAAAACTTTTCTTTCTATTCTAGTATGTTCTTTGTTGTACACTCCTGGCCTGAGAGGGACGACACGGTGCTGTAGTGGTTGCTTCACAGCAAGAAGGACCCACGTTTGAACCCACAAGTCGGCTGGGTGCCTTTTTGCATGTTCTTCCTGAGTATGTAACATGAATGTTAGATTAACTGATGACTCTAAAATGCATAGGTATGAATGTGGGTGTGTGTGGTTTCTCTATATGTCAGCCCTGTGATAGACTGGCGACCTGTCCTCTTGCTGGGATGGCTGGGATAGGCTCCAGCACCAAACCCCACTCACTTAAAGTTAGTATTTTTAACTACTTGTTGACATTTGCTACACAGTAGTTAAACTTCCTTACCACATCCTTAAAATTGTTTTTTGCAAACAGTTATTAGTATTCAATATTTGTTGTGCTAACTTCAAAAGTAAACATGTCTAGAGGACCAAGAGGACTGAATTCTAGCTCACACAATGCTCACGTCATATGAGGGAAGTGATCATTTGCATTCAGTGTGGCTCACACGTTGTCCCAATGACAACAGCAAGAGCATGCTTTTTCACAAGCTTCAGGAGACGCTACAACGCAGAATATGCAAATCACTCTTCCTTTTCCAGATGCACACAGCCAAGACACACAATTTAAGCTGAGTGCATGAAATCTGAATGATTTCTTGGTGTATCCTTTGCACAAAAGCATCTTTGTGGTTAGTTTCTAACATAGTAAACACAGATTAAAGTGTGGAGTTAGAAATCTGGGAGGAGAATGAGACCAGACTGGAGAAAACTGCCTCAGAGTGGGAATGACTGCAAGGCAGTGTCATTGCTCGCAAGCTAACAGACAACCACAACGTTAGAGTTGATATGCCTGACAAATCAAATCGGTTATGCAGATTTGCACACATAATGATAGGCTCTCCACTGAATTCACTTGGCAAACAAGAATAAACAACAATTACTGATCTCAAATTAAACTGTGTTAGATTGTCATGATTTGTGTAAAAACAAAACCTGGTCACATTTTTAGACCAATTTTACTCAAATGTAATATAAAGAAATATGTAACATGTAATTTTACACACTATTGGAAAAGAGGCAATTTAGGGCAGTGTATATATGTAATAAATGGTTTATAACACTAAATATAAAATTATAATTTCTCTTATGGCCACCTGTAAGTAGAGACTGGATATAAACAGATACGATGATATGCTAAATCTCAGATGTAATAATATATCTCTTCACATGCAAACTTATAACTGCTGACACACGCTGTATTCACAGAACACCCAAAATGTTCTTATAGTTGTGTACTACAACATTATTGTGAGTTATAAACCACTGATCAAATGTTGATACAGTGCTCACTGAATGCCAACTATGGTTTACCAAACTGACTCTCTATTGAGGCCCAATTTTCTGGATCTTTAAACCTATTTTAAAGATCATGAGAATATGAAGTCAGTGAGTTATGTTTTCACTAGCAGCTAAAACTAATAAACAGTTTCATTATTAAATAATTTGCAGATTATTGCCTTAATTAGTCAACTAGTTTGATGATCAACAAACCAACTGTGTAAAAGCCTAAAACATTCCACTTACTACAACTAAAGGCCAACAAGGCCAAGAAAACCAGAATATATTCATGTTTTTGAATGTCAAAATACTATATCCACTCAAATCTGCAATTTAAACTAGTAAAGTTAGACACAATCTGAGAGTCCCAGGACTGAAGAGAATCAGTTTAAGTACTGTGTTGCTTAAAAACAAAGAATGGGGCTGCTCTAAAACCAATAGCGGGCTTTAAGTTATTGTCAGCTGAGGATCAGAATAAATATAAAACAAAAGACAGCAATAACATTTTTTATTTTGTTCCTTTTGTTTCTGTTTTACATCTGAATGAACTCGTAGGTAACGGACTGACAAGTACCCTCATGCTCCACTTCCACATATACACCCATGCTCTTGAATAAGCACATTCCTCGCATACTTGAAAGGAAGTGAAAAAGCAACTTGGCTATTAAATGGCAAGCAGAGAGCTTAACTACCATTTGTCATGGCCTCTAATGCCCGCCATCTTCAATAATGCAATTCCATTGCACAGAGCTACCTGGTGAGTCACTCATGAAAAACACTGAGGAACTCTAAAGGAGAAGAGAAACCAAACGGCAGACAGCGTGAGCGGAGGCATCATAAGCAGCCTTGTGTGTCGTGTGAGAATAATCATGGTTGTGGCTGGATACCGTTGACGATTCAACCAAAACATCTATTTAAGCACAATAATTATAACAACAAGGTAGAATATGAGATGAGCGGCATGGCCGAGTCGAAACAGAGGATTGAAAACTTCATGTCAAACTACTTAAATCATCAAATGAAAGAGTTTTAAATTATCTAAAAGACAACAAAGCTCAAAACAGCACTGCTTAAGAAAAATATGTAGGTAAGCATCACAACACAAGAACTGCACACTGCTGTTTGCAACACAGCCCACTCCTCCCACTGGATGATCTCTTTCACACGCGCTCACACACACGCATACAGAGGCCACTGGTGCAAAGTGCTTTTTATAGACATTCAAAAGATTTCACTTTCTACAAAAAGTACTCCTGGTTATGAGCAAACATCCTCTTTACACTTCCCTTTCAGATAATTTCTTTCACTGCTCAGGAAGCCAGTACTGTGCGCTGCATGCATGAGGTTAATCGGTGACTATTCCCACTTCTAGAGATGGACACGGAACCTCGATACCTTTTTAGAGTAATGGCGGCAATGAATCATTAAAGATCAATCAACTGTTGAGTAATGAAAGCTGGCATTTGGTGTTTGGTTAGATTCTTGCGGTGGGTCAGCTGGGGGAGGATTCATTTTACCAACTAGATTTATCCTGCCAGTCTGGGAATCTAAGAAGCGGCATTCTGGATACATGCCCAATTCTCCAGCTTTAAGGCAACAGCTACCCCGAAAGAATGTTTGACAATGTCCACAGTCTCTAAATACAGTAGCTGTGGGGATAGAATAACCTAACATACAAAACACACATATGTTGTAGGTCCTTCTGAATCCATGTCTTTAGACCACAAACTGTACAAAGAGTTAATTATTCCTCATATTCACTGTTTCAGATGAAACAGAAACACAGTTTTTACAGCATGTCACCTACAATGAGAAGTTTTGGTGTCACCAGTTGATAAGGAGCAGTAGAGTACGCCATTAGCTTTAATTCCAGTAAGAGTAAACAGTCTCACCTCAGCAAAAGGTGCAAGTGCAGCTTGTCAGGCCCTTTGACAGGTGTATGGAGGCAGGCTGAACCATGGTTTAATGCCCAAGACATTCAAACTATTCAAACTAAGACAAGTGCCTTCAAGGAAATTATGAACACACTGGATACGACAGCACATGCTTTACAACAGATAGTGGCATCGCCTTGTATGTAGATCATCACTGTTATCATCTCTACTGTTACGGTTATTGATGATCTGCAAAACATTCTGTGTTCTGCTATCCTGTCAAAAAAGTATGAACCTACTTCTGAGCAAAGAAAGAGTTTAAGGATCATTATAATGTCAAAGCAAAAAGTGTGTGGTGGCTTGGTCACGCACAAATTTGAAAATCATCCCACTCTGCAACCAGAAAGTAGACTGACCCCACTTCCAGGCAATACAGTCACCGCCACAGAGGAAGAAAGTCCCGCTGACTGAGCCTGAATGTCAGCAGATTAACACTCAACCTTAAAGTTACTGTAACTGAAGCTAGGATGTCAAGACAGGACTGGCTGTGTGTGTGTGTGAGTGAGTGTGTGTGAGTGTGTGTGTCTGGGGAAAAGTGGCGATGAGAACTTGTATAACTCCAGAGCACATATACTACGGTAAAGGTGGAGAGAGTGGGTATATTTTAACCATAACAAAGTGTAATTCATTTGAACTTCAATATCTTACTTTGTTTTGCGACGACTTTCATTATTATTAAATATACAATAATATAAAAACAAACACTTAGAAATGTCCCATTTAATAAGTGGTAGCCAGCTAATGTTCGCATTTTAATTTGACAAAATATATTTTTTAATTAACTGACTATTTTAGTGTCACTGAATTGAGGAATGGCTGAGACATGAACCGTAATATCCCGAGTTTAAACATTTATGAATGTGTGTTTTTAGCTCTATCCCGCGGCCTTACAGCTCTATTAAATACCGTCTGAACGTCGTGTTAATTGGCAAAACACTTCTTTCACCGGCTCAATGTCTGGGTGGGGATAGCTCTGCCATAACAAGCTCATATATTTTAATGGGCTACTAACGTTATGGTGCATGCTTCAAGTGTCCTTGATTTGATGGTGGACTACTGAAACGACATTTAGCGAGGGGGTCCACAAACAGGACAGGGACAGGTAATGAAGTTCGTGTCTGTTACTGCTTGGTTTCTAGGTTGAGGTGTTTTAGCTACATTACAATCAAACGAGCTAAGAATCACATCAAATAAACCGTGGAACGCTAATGCTAACTAGCGTTAACGTTAGGTCGGCTCAATGCAGGAAACGGAGACGAGATATGCAGGTGTTATATTGATGCTAGTCTGTGAAGATGCGTATCCGCACTGATTTTAGAGTGTAATCACAGAGCAAACCGGTGGACTGGCTGATCTAGCTGCTAACGTTAACCAAGTTAGAGTCGGCTAACTAGCGTTTGCTAGTCAAGCACAGTAAGCTAACGACAAGCTAGTTGGCTGCGTTAGCTTAGCTTCAGGCTCAAAGCTCTTGAGTGAACAAATGTGACCACCAAAACAAGGTAACGTAAAATCAGCAACTTACCAAACGTGACTAACGATTATTGGATGTTCCCAGTTTGTCTAAACACCGTCGATCATAAGATTTCCCGAGACAGAGGAGTTGTTTGTTGGCGGCTAGCCGTTTCACACGGGCTCCTGCAAACGCTGCTGTCATTTGCTGTCATCACGAGGAGACATGCGCAACCCACATGCGCAAAAGCTCGTTAAAGGGAGGTTTCAAACAATAGACCACAGAAAACAGACTTACACACTGTTTATGTGAATAATATACGTTTCTGATGATGTGTGCAATAATTCAAACAGCTGTTAGGAATGGAAAGTACACGCTACAACCCAGTCTAGTCTTCTTATATAATATCATACACAAATACATTCTCACTAGTAAAATGGTTCTCTTTTTATGCCATCTCCCTGTGTGTTGAAAGTAGATACATGTACACATTAGTTAAAAGACCAAATTGTAGTTTTTCATTTACTGTCTTTTAAATTTAGATTTTTTTTTTTTTGTGAAATTGTACAGAGCTAGATCAACACAATATGTTTTCATAAGTAATAGTACAGAGTTATTAGAGTTTATTTGACTTGACATGACAATGTCTGTGCTGTAACTCTGCTTCTGCTCTTAGCTGCAAGATGCAGTTTCTTAGTATCTAGATCTGAAGCATATTATTTTTATTAAAGGCTCAATACCGCAGGACATTTACATGAAAGTAATGATTGTCTTGTTCCACTAGGTGGTGATGTAATAACAGAGAAGAAAGACACTTGAAACACTGCAAAGCCTCAAACAAACAGCACCCCATCATGAATCGGATTTGTTTATGCACATTAATAGTATAAAAAAGATGGGAGGCATCTGACTCAAATCAGTAGCTGGTGCTTCAACAGAAAAGGACACTCAGAAAAGGCCCGGAGTTCAAGCTTTAATGATCATTACGCCAAACAGCATTTTTTTTTTTTCATTAGACTAGATTTAATCAAGTACATCTACCAGAAATATGTCTTAATAAAAGCATGAACTAAAGCAGTATTCTGATATGTTTATATCTTAACATTAAAACTTTATGTAATATAAAAATGATGACTGTCAAGTTATTTATCTAATTTATTATTATTATTAGTAGTAGAAGTAGTATTAATATATGTATAGAAGATGATGACTCTAAATAGCTAGCTTATGAAATGGCATTTTGTGATCAATGTATTTCTTTCACTTAATAAAAGCTAAATGAACAGCCATTCTAAATGTTTAATGTAAAAATTTCTACATTTTAAAGAAGGGGGTTTATAAGTCTTTTTTGTTTGTTTGAATAGTCCTGTGTGTACATCATAACATACTGTGGAAAATCTCTAACAGACAGAAAGATGACTGACGTCACCTCAGATATGTGATCAGCAAGTATGTCAGTCTGCATTATTGTAACTTTCTGTACAAATGTCTGACAAGCAGTACTCTGGAAGAGAAATGTAAAGCAATAAAGTCAGTTGTTAAATTCCATTTATTATATATATATATATATAGGTTATAAACATCACAAAATATAAAGTTAAGGAAGGTCTCGCACAAAGATATCTATATAACTCAGGTAAAAGAGCAACCTTATATTCGTCAACAATGACTGTGGAAGCAGGCATATCATTATGGTGCTGCAGCTATGTTATAAATATTCTTATTTTAGAATTTATGTTTCAGTGCAAACAAGGTCTTTACAGCTCTTGGCTCCAAGGAATTATTCAATAATAATAATAATAATACTAAAATAGGGGTTTACAATATAGATGTTAAGGTTGCTCTTTTATTGCATACTGTTAAACAATATACTGTGTTGTTAATTACAATAAGGTCTCAGGGTCATGATGTTCAAATTATCTAATATTCAATATATATACCTCTTACATTTCTAAGCATCAAATGGTCTCTCATTAACATAATAAATTTAATTATAAGCAATATCAATATTAAAATACCTGAATATAAATAACATGCTTTGAGCAAAATAATTGTTCATTTACAATGGTAGTTCAAACAACCTAAGTCAACAGCTGTCAAGTCTTTTGAAATAGCTAAACCTATACATTGCTTTGTGTCAAAAGCATAGTTTTTTCTTTGACTGAAGGCCACTTTCAAACAAAGCAATTTATACAAGAATGACATCAAGTCTTATCATAAGATGAAATAAGCTCCAACTAAAATTCTGGCAAAAAATAAGTGGTTTGATTGTACTTCATCATCTAACAAACTATATCTAATAGCAATAATAAAAAAAAACCTACACAAATACTGTATACTTAGGAAATAATACATAGGTACTAATTAACAGTTGTAATAATACAACCACTGTTACAAGGCATAATAAAAACTTCTAATATTTTTTGGAAAAATCAACAGTGGGTGGCTGTGACAACATGAGACTTGGCTGTGTACCATAATGTGGAGACGATGACAGAATGAGGCTGAGATGAGCTTGTGTGCTTATTACATTGTCTGCAGAAACTGCAAAGATCATACATGTTCACATCTTAAACACCTGGATAACCTAGTCTACATGCAGGCTATTAAATGTGTGAGTGCAACAGGATCAAAACAAGCCAAAAACTACAGAGGGTAACCTTTAATATGTGTCTATATACTGTAGGCGTGCGTGCATGTGTGTGTTTGTGTGTGTGTTGTAACAGAGAGAAATAAGAGAAAGAGAGACAGAAAGAAATTTTGGTCATATATTTACATATATTTCCATATCAATGTGGACTTTTCTAAATCACATCATGTATATACAGTATGTATATGTAGGTGTAGGAGTACTGACATCATTATCATCTCTATTTAGCACTGTACTATATAATATCATCCAAGAGATGAGGGGTACCCACCCAGTCCAGTGTTCTTGGCTCAGATGCAGCCATAATCATGCACATAAACTGTTTCCCTGATCGCTTATCTATTGGGTAAATTGTAGTTGGTGTGAACCTTTTGTTACTTTCCACAAACTCACACAGCTGGTTATAGATTTTGGGGTACTCGTGACGAAGGAAGACTCCCCTGGTCCTGAGCTCACGCTGGATGTTGACAAAACACACCTCTCTTGCTTTTCTTCCCTCCTCCCCCTCCTTGTCAATGTCTGGCGTGCCTGGAGGTGGAGTGAGGATGAGAGTTTCCATCTCACTATCCTTCTTGAGTACCTTTTTGTCAGGGCTTGAGGAGGCCAACGATACCTTTGCATATTTACGAACTGTTGGTGTTTGGACCCTTGGGGAAGGTCTGTTAGGCACTAGTTCACCAACAGCTATGGATACATTCAGAAGGAAACATTCATTCGGGTCATACTCATTACCTGCCTGCTGCAGTTCCTTGCAGTATTCACCTAGGTTGTCCTTAAAGCCATCCAGCTCTCGCAGAGATAAGTACGTAGGAGACATGAGGAGGCTCTCAAGTCCAACTTGTAGGAAGTTATCAGCTGTCTCTGGATTAGCAAAACCCAGAAACAGAACGCCTCTCCCTCTGGAGAGGTAGCCAGCTTTAGCAACACGAGAGAAGGCTTTGTGGATCTCTGAATTCTCTCTGCAGAACTTAAGAGTGTGTCGACATACACTGCTGACACGACCATACAGACAGGTCTCTTTGTGGTTCTCCCAGTCATCCCTGCGACAGTTTCGGGAGCAGTAAAAAGTGTAGCAACTGTGACATGATTTAAAGTACAAGCAGGCGTTGAACATACTCTCAATCCGGTTGCACTTCTTGTTAGCACACACCATAGTGTCATCTTCATCTGTGCTGTGGTCTGGAGAACATTCTTCTGCACTCCTTTGTAAAGCATCACACCCACTATCAGGGTCTTTGTTTGTGTCAGGACTGGATTTAGAGGACGGAAGCTGTGTGTTCAGACACCCTACATGTTCAGTTCCAGAAGAGCCTCTGTCTTTCTCAACATCTTCAGTAATTAGCTGTTTTAGCTGATCTAAAAGGTTTTCGCTTGACTTTCTGCTGATCGGTGGTTTATAATCAACAACCAAATCTGCTAAGAGTTCATCCAGTTGCTCTAGACTCTGCTGAAGGGAAAAGTTGTTGTGTTTCCTGTCTTTGGTTACCTCCGCTGTGTTGGATGACTGTTTCTGAGGCATTACTCTTGGTGATGGGGTCTTTTCATCATCCACTGTGTCCCAACTGACAGAATGCCCATCACGCCGCTTGCTGTTGCCTGAACATATGTCATTGTCTGTAATGGTGATCTCAGGTGTTACAAACCAGTGCCCACTCTTGGAATTCTTCCATGGATTACTTGAGCCCCTCTCTAACGAGTTTTCGGAGAGTGACAGGGCAGCATAGCGCCTTGGTGAGCTTGAGAGGTTAACTATAACCGGTTGAGATGTCACTTCAGAGGATGCACCATGCCTTGCTTGGTAAAACAGGTTCTCATAGCTTTGTCCACGAGGCACTGACTGCTCTCTGTCATGCCATGGGTGCAGAATATTGTCCCAAGACTTGGAATAGTTTTTGACCTCTGCTCCTAATGAACTTGCCTCCACACCACTGCTAGAAAACCATGGGGGTACACTGGGGTCTTGGATTACTCTTGGTGGTGTGTGCTGAGAGGACTGGTTGGAGTACCCAGATATACTGGAACGATACCAGTCATCTGAAAAGGCCTGGGACATTCGAGGGCGTCGACGGCCCTCTGTATGATATGGCCTTGATGCAAAGTACTGCTCCTCAGGAGAGCTGAATGGTTTGGAATAAAACAACCTTGAGCTATTCATATGGTATGGATTAAACCGACTGTCCTCTCCATAGTAAGATCTAGACAATGGAGTCTGAGAAAAGTATGATCCTGCCTCACTTGTGGAGAAAGGCCTACCATATACAGAGTGTGCTGGATCTCTGTTGGAAAGGTGATCTGTGTAATACGGCCTGACAGGAAGGGTGTGCACCCATCGAGTCCGTGGCTCATACTGACTAGTCATTGTACTACCATGACTGGTTAAACTGGACCGATCATCCTGAAAGTATCCTCTACAATATGGATGGACCGGATAACGAACTGGGTCCTCTGTATAGAAAAACTTTGTTGGTATGTTAGGATTTGAGTAAGCTCTTTGTTCTTGACTTAAATAAGGTGCTGTTGGTGATGGCATTCTGTGCATGTCTAGATGCTGGTAAGAGATGGGAGACATGCTGGTGGTATAGTGATATCCTTGTCTAAAATCTCCACTGTAACATTTGCTTGGAGTGGGCGTTGGTGAGGACACAATCTGCCGTGGTACATACAAACCTCTACTGCTACTGGCCTGCGAGTATCTCTGCCAAAGATGCTCAGTCCGTACATTGGGAACTTGCCTTGATGTGTGCTGCAGTACAGAAGCATCTGGTTTAATGTCCACACGGCACCTGACATGTGGGGTTACGGCTGGTTTATCTGGTTTATCCTCTTCAAAACAGTCTGAGACATAGAGGGGGGAGTGTGGCTGAAGTTTGATAGGATGTACCTCATTTAACAAAGCCCTGTTTGAGTGGTATGATTCTCGGTGTATTTCAGAAGTCCTCAAGGTATCTGATGCAGCCTGAGGTCCATCTCTCCCTTTCGTAGCTCCTGGAGGAGAAACTGAGATGGGAACAGGAGTGAGCGTGGCCTTAATTCTTGGGGTGCTTTTAGACCTGGTTCTGTTTTTAGAATCTGACCATGTATGATGGCTGGTTTTGTCTTGCGTAGTATGCTGCTGAAACTGCCTGGTGTTAAACAGATCAGGGGACGAAAAGCGAAGATGGCCCGGTTGATCTAGACCATTCCACATCAGCTCTTTGTTTAATGTCTGATGCTCAGCCCTCTTGTAAGGATATTCCATTGAGGCGGAGAAGGACTGCGGGTCATCCAGTGACTCAATGAAGTCGAAGCTACGGCAGTGTCTTTTGTTGATGATTTCTGGTTTGTCAATCATTTTCGAGTCACATTGCTGGGAGGAGTGTAGAGAAATTGAGTGGTCAGTGATGGGATTTGGAGTAATGTCCCCATATAGAGTTGATGCCAGTATATCAGGGGGACGCGTGCGTGTCATCTTAAAGGAATGTTCTCCATTTGGTGTGATTCAAGATCAACAAAGCCTGCACAAAGAAAAAACAGATAAAACAAATACTTAAATTTATTTTTAATACAATTTTGTATTTAGTGTTCTGAAAAACAGACATGGACAGGAAGTTGTATACAGAAAATACTGATAATTCTATGACAGGAATTTGTATTTATGTATCTTATGCCTGTTAAGATGTTTGGGTAAAACTTTAACAGTACATGCAGCTGCTCAATTACTAAGCAGGTTAATATAACATTTTATGCCACAAGTGGTACACATAACACTGTTTCTGAGCAAAATGAAAACCTTTATTATTTCTAAAATGTAGTATTTAGCTTATATGAGTAGACAGTTTGTACTATATGTAATCAAAAATACATCATACAGAACCAAACTAAACAGATTATGTATATATTTTTAAAAAGAAAATCCAACATAATGTACATGTTAATATATTAAATTATTGATAAAGAAAAAGTTATAATAAAAAAGTATAATACAAGACAACATTTGTACAGCTGTGTCATCTAACACAGTTGTATAGTAATTATTGTAATTACTACAGCATGTACTGGATTACCATTAAATCTTGTCACCTCCAACCAAATTGTAAGCTCACCATGTAAACAAAATGATTAATTACTCAACAGATAAATAACATTAATTATAAAATAAAAAATGCAGTGCTTATACATACAACCTTCCAGCATAGTATTTATGTTTTCTACTCTTTGGATGTTTGACATCTTATAATAAATAATATTTAGAAAACAATTGTCAAACTCTACTTATACGTACAACCTTTGGCTTTTGGAGAGCATTATGGACAAAATGATAGAATTTCAACAAGGGATTTTTTCTGTGTAACACACATGGGCTTTCTTGTTGGCACTCACCCACGAGCCAACCCTAAGTTACCATCTGTTCATCATGATGAGAGAGGACTGACCAGCCATCCCTCTGTCTTGTCTCCACAACACACCTCAATATCACGTCTGTTCACAAACGACCAGCCACGGCAGACAAACCCACACTGGTATTCGATGATACGCTTGGTTTAATTCCATGCTCCAAGCACACAATGTAGGACACAGTTGTATAGAAGTATTATTTGTTTTTATTTTTATTATATGAATCATTCAATAGGGAAAAACATAGCAAACTGTTGACTTTGTCTTGTATATACTACTGACATTTAAGAAATTATGCAAAATTCTCTATATGAAGTACTGTCAGGTTATATTGTGAGTCTTTAAGCTGAACAAATATTTAAGATGGCTTGCCTCCATCTTTTCAAACCCTTAAAAAATAAAGTGCATGCTGTACTATTATTAGCTGTTGGGACTGTGGTCAATAATGTCTCATTGATGACTGGACGTCATGGTAGTATGAATGCAATCTGGACCAATGCTGTGGCATTTGTGGCCATATAGTTGAATTAAATGCATTATTAATAGCCTATCAGTGAGGAATGTGGGATTGCATTTAAGTTTAAACTACAGTATCAATGTTACTACATAGCTGTTCTAGATAAAAATGTATGAGGTAAGTTATTAAAAAGATAGGGCCTTGTGGGATCTTTAATGGTACTGCGCTGTATAAACTGGAACTGATATAGTGCAGAATGTAAAGGGTACCACTGTCTCAAACAGCGACCCAGCTTTAGTAAATGATGTCATTAGGCGGATATGGATGTGTTTGTGAAGCTACTGTAAAATAGCACTGTGAAACTGCTGCACAAGACATTTTCCATTATTTGTTTGCTACAAATGATGAACAACATATCAGTATTAAGGTCAAAATTAACATGACTGTTGCCTGTACAAACCGGCCTGCACAGATATTAAGTGTTTGATCCTTGTGGACCAGAAAGGACCTGAAGACTTTTGTTAAAGGTTAGAAGACATGATGCTTAGACAAAGTGGACACATGCGTGCGTTTCTCCCTCTGCTCATCATCACGGTCTGAGGTTTGCTCTTCAATACAGGGGCACGTTCTTGTACAAGTCTAAAACCACATGCCACATACTGTCTCCATGGCTACAGCACACAGCAAAGAAACCATGAAACACTGCGGGACCTGAACACTCAGAGGACTAAATCTCAGTCTTTAAAAAAATAACTCATAATTAGTGAATTGCTGCTAATATTCTCTGTGGAAGCAAAGAAACCATCAAGTGTGACTATCTGCGCACCTCATCAAAGTATGTACCTGTGATTTTCACCACTATAGCTGGTTGTATTTCTGCTGTGCAATGTTAGTCAGTTTTTAACTAAAACAACTTCGAGGGCTGCACACTTTCCTGACTCTCTTTCTTCCCAGACAATAACAAATGATGCAGATTCGCCTGAAGCCTCCCTACTGGCTCGTACCGAGGCGCATTGAGCCTTGAAGCGTTACCAAACATTTGCTCTAACGCGCTCTTGGGCACCCCTTTTATTTTGGTGTTGCGGCACGGACGGCCCTCCATTCTTTGCGGCTGACCTGATGTCTTTGAGCCCTGAATGACATCATTTGCAGGGAAAGGAGAGAAAAAAAAAAGTAACGGGTTCAAATCGGGACAGGAGGCTTTTTAAAGCTGGGGAGAACGAGTTTGTCAAGTTTGGATATTTCAGATTATTGCGAGCGACTGAGGGGCCTTACCGTCTCGCCAGCTGGCTCATCGGATGCGGTGGACATGGTGCAGAGGATCCGTGAGGTGCAGCTTCAACCCTCCAGCACCTGCTGCGAGCCTCCCGGAGCTGAGTACTTGTCCTTCGTGCCGCCTGGCATGTTGTCTGCTTCACCCGACGATGCTCTCACACTCGCCCGTGTCTTTGTATGCGTGTGCGTGCGTGCGCGTGTTTGTGTGTGTTTGTGTGCGACGGAGGGGAAGGAGGAGGTGTGTCTGAGTCTGCGCTTGTGTGCGTGCCCCTGGAGGCGTGGTTGTGCGTGTTTTTGTGAGCAGGCAGGGGGAGGGCTTGGGGATGGGGGGATGGGGGGGTGGTGGTTGGGGTGGCTGCAGGTGGGCGGGTGGGCGCAGCATTGCGGTCTCTGCTCTCGTCTCGGAATACGGAGTCCTGAGGACAACTGCATGGGCATATCCGGGGGAAGTGCTGGCTGTTTGGTCATCCTGCGGTGCGAGATGCTTTGTAATCATCTTTCTCCACCATGATGAGGCAGAGCAGATCTGACAGTGACATTTTTAGACAGACAGACACAAACACTGCATGCAAAATCAGGCCCCTGCTCCATCTGACTAGTCACTGCTGCTGAGCCTCCTGCAGTGTTGGACATACATTAGACATGTTGATGAGGAACAACAAGTTCTAATTTGATGTAGATTAGAGCACTAGAGGATGTAAAGTTGGGCTGCCACTGATTATCATTTCTTATATCCGCACATGACTTGCTTTTTTTATGTTAGTCAATTATCAAAAGTATTGCACCTCTAATGTGATTAACTGTTTTAGACATTGACCTATATGTCTTACATTGCTCAGACTAACAAAATGTGCAGTGGGAACTTGAGTGCACATGCCGGCTGGCACTTTGCAGCAGATTTCAGCACCTTGTAGTTGACAACGAAATGTTGTATCAAATGCTGTTGCATGCAGATTTTCTTTATATTGTTGCTCTCCTAGTTTGCCCTGTTCACCGCGCACCTGCTCCAAAGTCTCACCTTATCACAGCATTCTGCATTGTCTGAATTGATGGTGGGGACAGCTGGCCATGAGCCCCAGCTCTGAGCATGTGACTGCTGCAGGAAAACTGCTTAGTGAGGTACTCTCATGGCAGATATAGAAATCTCAACAGACGAACTGTGCTGATGAGGCAGAAGCAATGATACTTAGCTTTGACATAGATCATTTCATTACAGGAAGGAAAGCTTTGTTATACTGTAGATAACCATGTATTTCTATCATGTGCACTTTTCCATCCTGCATCCTGGTTACAGAACTACACAGCCACTCAAAACCCCACCTGTGACATACTACATGTATGAGATGTGATTGACAATGACAGTACAGTACAGTGGATTTCATATTGTGCTACATCCAGATAGATCCCTGAGAGTGGGATCTATCCGAGCATGTGTGACTCACCCTCTCCAGCACCGTGCATTGGCATCAGTTCATGTCAGCTGTTAGTTAGCAGGCATAAGAGTCTGTCAGCTGGCTGCTAGCAGGTGTCTTAGGCACCTTGTAGGCTCAGAGGAGAGGAAATCAATGGTTCTCTGTTGATTAGAGGTCCCTCTGACAGGGATCAATCAAGCTTACACCACCACAAAGTAACAACATTGAAGCAGAACACAGCTTCACTCTACCTCAAAAAAGCTTTCATTCTGTGCTGACATATCGGCCATAATGAGCCATAAGGAAGAATCTGGACATTCTGCTTTGTTCCTGCACTGTTCCCTGCTCATGCTGGCACAGTAAACAGCCTGCTCCTCCCCAAGCGATCTCCAATTAACTCTATGTAAGATTAAGTGACTCTCTACAAACTTTCTTTCGAAATTCTGTGTTCCCATTGGAGGGCGTTACATAAGAGATGTGGGGATGCACACACAGCCAGGCCCCATTGCTTACAAAGTCCAGCCCAAAATAGCCAGTGTGGCAGGCTAATACAAAGCATCGCTCAGCTTCAGTTATTTTCGACAAGGAAAACACATTAGATAAAGATGTTAAGGCAAACACATTCCAGTTTGACTGTCACAAGAAAGCCCCGGGGAAGCTACGGGATGTTGTCTACGGTTCCTGCAGTGGTGAATATTTCACAGAGCCAGAATTAGACCTCTTCAACATGTCTGAATGTGGGCGGTTCCTTGACATCATATAGGACCTTTTCAAGTATGAACTGTATGAAATATGTATATTCTCCTATGGAGTAGACTCAGAAGGGAGCTAAGTGCTGCAGTGGCGAGTCTGAAGACTCAGTGGGCGATGCACCCAGTCTTCTCTTAATTCCAAATAAGCTCTGATTAAGTCCTCAACAAATTAAACCACTCAATCCTCTCTCTCCAACTTTCCTGCCCTGGACATAATTTACAGTTGTGGTTGTCCAAATAGGGGGCACGCCACTGGGACCACGCGTTTTTATGAGGATTTAGGGTGCTCGGCAGGGGACTGAAGAATCTACATTGGCATAGTTTTGATTCCTGGAAGATCAGACTAGATTATATTCAGTTGATTGCAAGTACAGATGCTCTTACTGCTCCCTGGTAGCCGCTACTGCATGTTGTAAAAGTAGCCAAAGAAGTAGAAGAGATTTCTTTCATGATCACTCCCTGATGAAAGCATCATCAGTTGAAGTGCTCTGCATCTGTGAGATGGTACAATATCATAAAAAAAGAGCAATAGAGAATAGGATAGAATACATTAAACATTAAACACAACATTAAATAATAAAAAAACCTGTGCTTGATTAGCAAATTATGTTTGCTTTGGCTGCAGAAAAAAGAACATTCCAATCCACTCCAAGTAAAACTCATAAACAAATTCATGTACAAGCCAGATCATTTGGGAGCGGTAGCCATGGTAACCCACACTGAGTAGGAGCAAAAGAGACTGAATTGATTTAAAAGGGAATGAAGTAAAGTGCTGATGGAAGTCTTCCATGGAGACCATAAAAATCAACGTCACAGGCATAAAACGAAGGGAGGTGAAAATTGCTTGTAAACCTGCAACAATCTGCAAATGCACTGCAGGAGGGATTCGGCAATGCAGCCTCGCATCGCCTGTATTTTTAGCCGATATGCACAGTGCAGATGACTCTACGTGCGTCCCACATTATCTCTAGAAGCGACTGACAATTTAAAGTCAGCGTAGGTTTCACAATGAGGAGGCTCCCTTTAGCAGGCTCCTGGTGAATACAAGGCAGGCAGACCTGCACTCACGTGGGCACATTGTGAGATCCTCCTCTCAGTACATGTAGGTCAAAGTAAGAATAGTGTAGATATTATTCACAGCTGCACTGAGCAAACACAAACTGCTCTGTCTTGGTCTCTGGAGTCACAGTAAGACGTCCCATGGTGAGGCTTAATTAAATCTTTACTACACACTCCTCTCTCATTCTTCATCATCTGCCATTTTGGCTGAGGAATCACTCAGTCATGTGTGCGCGTTTATTAAAGGGGAAACACGCTTGGAATGAAGAGACGGGCCTTCTTGGTGTGTGCAGGTTCTTTATGAGGGCTCCTGATGGTGTGAATTATTTGTGTTTGTGCGCTGTCACCATGATATTGTTATGTAACAGCCTGGAAACAGAATGCAGTTATATTACTTTTAGAGAAAACCACTCTCACTCTGAGTGTCATCGGTTTTTCAAACACAGATTGAGGTCAGCAGAAGGTTTTATAATGCAGGACTGTCATTAAGGTCCTGCTAGTCAAGTCTGGACAGACAACAAATCTTTTGTGCCTTGCTTAGGAAGAATCAATGAGGTCTTTCTAAATATGGATATCATTCACCCTCTATCCCACCGTGCCATAATGAAAAGCAGTACTGGGTTGCACTAATTGTGCAAGGCTGTAGGCCATGTATAATAGCTGTAACAGCCACTCTCTTTCCCTTTCAAAGACAACCATCTGAAAACTGAATTGTGAACTCACATGAGCTTTTGTCCTTCGTAAAACAATGAACACTTATTTAAAATGTAACCCAGAATGAATGAAGCAAATGTAACTGGACCCCTCCCCGACTCCTGGAAAATTTCCAGAAGTAGGGGAAATATCCCGTCCTGCTCAATTTGCACGTTCTCCTATCAAATTGTTTGTGCAAATCAGTTTTGACACTTGCTTGAATTTGTGACTTAATAGTGCCTAAATGTATTTAGTTCCACCTCCTGGTTGACAGTTGCAGCAATCCAGATGCACCTGTCCTCACAGCTTCTCTGGGCTGTTTAAATGGGTCAGATCTAGAAATATCCTGGCTCACAGAAGAAGCTATGAGTGCCCCTCCCCTTTTTTCTTATCTTCATCTATAAGACTGCTGCTGGAAATACCCTTCAATCCTTTATTTATGATCGGCAAAGTCATGGATGTTGCATCAGAAGATTGCACAAGAAATCTTATGTGTATGACTTAAGGTAAACTTTGTCCAATAAGAACCTGTTGTCCACTTGCAAGATCCTGTAATCATTGATTTGTTTTGTGTGAATCAAGCATCTTAACTGCTAGCTACACCTAGATCTACCAGGGGAGAACAGTATGGCCAGCTGGACAGCTAGGTAAGAAATGGCAGAGCTTTAAAAACCACACTGACCTTTCATGAGTGAGCAGCCATGTAACACCGGGCCTGCAAATTGGATTTTGCACTCCAGACACTTTTGTCTGCAGTAAAAACCTTCAAGGGAAAAGAAAATTGATCCGTTCGGTGATTAAAATTGAATACTCTCCCACTGCATAAAACCTGCCAGCCCAAATATTTAGACAGGGCAAGTGATTTTATGGTAGGATTAGAAAGTCAGATTTCTCTATGTCTATGTCTTAGTGTATTTCTTGCAGTTGGTCATTGAGTTCACATAACAAGGTTGAAACACAGTCCTTCTTTTGACGGGGAGGGTGCATAATAATATTGGCCTCTCCCAGCTGCAGCTGCTGCATTCAGAATTGTATTCCTAATTAAAGACCAAAAGATATTGGAATATAATACATGTGTATTTCCTCAGACACCATGAATTAGGTCATTATTCTGAGAGAAGATGAGCTAAACTCTGATGAGTAGTATTCAGGGAGCTGTGTGTTCATATGTGCCAGATTAGTTTTGTTTAATAGGATTATGCACACATTGGCATTTGCATTTTCTGTGTGACTGTAACTCCAATTTGTACGGACACAAGAAATAACACTTTTACTTTTATTTTATAGCTAAGTAAAAGACAAAACTCAAACTATGTCTGTGCAGCTTTTCCCACATAGAAAATCAACAAATCCTAAAAACTAAACAATTTACTTATACATGTAGTCTATGCCAACTTGACAGTATCTGTGAACAAACACAGAGACATTCAGGAGAATGATGTGCTCATTTTGCTTGAATTATATAACCCCGGTTAATCTTGTCAGACTGTAGGCCCGCACCACCTTGTGGTCACATTAGTATAACTGCTAAACCACTGTGCAACTAAGTGTGCACGGTTTTCAAGTTTCCTATACGTAGTCAGTTGCCATCATCGATATACTTAATGAGCAGCCTGAAAGACTGGGCTATGTTCAGTCAGTAATAAATAAATCTGTATTGTTGATCATAGACTTTATTGGGCATGTGCATGTTTAGTAACATACTCATTTTCACATTATATAGCTACATTGCATATAACATCAAATTTTTTACACTTAATTCAATTATCCACCATGACTCACATTATGAAGTATCTTATTTTTTGATTAACAAAAAAACCTCAGCTTGATTTCTGCACTTACATTTATGATTTTTAAATCTGGCAGGCATCGACTGACGATCAGTTCAACTTTGTAAGGATTCACTCTTTTCACAATGATTATACAATGCCGTTAGAAAACAACAAAACTAGCAGTAACAAAGAAAACAATGTACATTCACAGTCAAATATATCCACCATAAGTAATGTCAACCTCAAAAAGAAAAAGTGAATATCAAAAACATAATTACATAAATTTGTCTTCTTTTTTTTTTATTATTTTGCATTGCTGCCACAGTCCATCTTGTCTGTGCTATGGCAAATGTTATGTCTTAATATGGCCAAGAGGCCTCTGAGTGACAGAATTACATTTTAGATAATTAATCATTCATGGTAATTGTGACGTCTTATTTTCATAAATAACAATTACACCAGGCTGCTCTTACTGATTCTCCTGGCAGTAGGCTATACCACGATAAACACAGAGTAAAAATTAAAATGAATTCCTGAATCACTAATGCTTGAACCTATAAGCCTCACATAGTCTTGCCTCATAGAATAAAGAAGCGTGTACGTGAAAAATTAAGCAGAAATTGAAATAAACCAAAAGGTTCCGAGACGCACACAGAATATCAACAAGCACAAATAGCAGCAGGGAATAAATGTGACAATCTGCATCACTCAGAGCTCTGTATAACACATCTATTTGGTTTGACCAGTCACAGAACAACATTCACACATTTATGCACCATTGAGCACAAGGGGTCACTGTGGGTACACAAATAGACTGATAAATACGGGCAGCGTGGAGAAAATGCAGGGAAACCAGGACTCCTTTATGCTTTTGGCTATTGGGTCTTCTCTAAAAAGCATGATATTGCCATACTACATTGACATTCAAATGGAAAGCACTCCTTCTGGAAGACTTTTTTTTTTTTTGTGCCTGGAAGATGATTTGTTTTCCTGCAACAGCTTAGATTTTCAGAGTATTGATCAATGAAAGGGTTGTCCATCAAGGGAAGGGTGGCAGGAAGTGCTAAATTTACTGTAGAGGTGCATCAAACAGTTTCCTATAGTTTTACATTTTACTTTATTGTATAGCTGAACCGCATTTACAGTATGTAACATTCCTTGGCTGAGTTTGCTTTGGAGTGTGGTCTCTCCTTATAGACTATGAACCCGTTGAAAACCGAGAGGCATATATGGAAGTAAAAACTTCAGGGTTGGAGTTACTTAAGTGCAAAATCACAGTGCACTTATTAACTGATGAACCCTAAATATGAGCCTGACATAATCCACTAACCTACTGTGCATCCAATAAAGTTTGTAGCTGGTTTATAGTCATAAGGTCTTCTCATTTGATTGCTTTGAAATAAATGGAGTATGAAATGAAACGGGCAACAATCTAATGTTTCTCTAACTGTACCTGAACACTTGTCAGCCCTGCCTATGATGTATCCTATTATTTCACACCTGTCAGCGACACGGCAGCACCCCCGAATGGATGAGCTGTTGCTTTGTCAAGTGGCAGATGAGTAAACCTGAAAATATAGACTTCACACAATAGCTTTGTGTCCATGTCACTGTATTCAAGTATAATCTTTCAGTATACTCTGTGTGCAAATGCATTAGAAATCATAAAAACCTTCTACCTCTTTAAAATGCATGCTATTCATTCATTACTGGTAAACAACCACAATAATATGGTAAAGTAAGTCTCCTCACCCACACACAAGTGTCACAATCAATTGGACATCCCTGAGACAACTCCATTTGATCTGACGTCCTTGTCTGTGTAAGGCATGCTTTGAATATGGACAGCTTTTGTTCTTGTGCAACATAAAAAGAACTCGGAAGAAAAGTGACAACAACATACTCACAACACCTACTAGGTTACTGTACTAAGTAATTCAACTACATGTGACGACACAGTTACAAGCGCCAATGTCAGGGGTTGGAAAATGCAACCATTTCCTCCTGTTAACATGCAGCTAAGACATCACCATGAGAGGTCGACAGCTCAAACAGATCTAGCATTAGCTAACACTGGACATCCTATGTGTGGAGCTGTGCTGACTTAGGCACTGTACAAAGATTATTAGTGGAAGAGAGGTCAAATAGAGGGCGTGTATTGTACTTTAGGTTTTTGCTAAAGGTTGGTAAACTGATCTTTAGTGGGACAGCAATGGAGGGCTCTAATTTTATTTTATTGCACGGTTTATATGTGTTATATTATTTAAAAGAGATCAAACCGTTGCTGCATTTTTGCTGTACGTAGTGAATAGCCTATGGATGCTTGTTCTATTTTGTGGCTATACACAGCTTCATACGTAGAGCTCATTTAGCAGCTCTTTATGCAAAAATAGGGTGAGCATTATATTCACCATATTATTTTGAGTTAAGAAAGGGAAAGGCTGTTGCTTTTAAAAAAGAATGAAATATAGCCTTCAAGCTCCTCCCACATCAATAATTCTTTGTGCAGTCCCTTAAATCACTTGGTTGATCTGCAAAATTTGAACATAAAGATCACAATGACAATCACGGCACCAACAAACAAGTGGGAGCGCTACTGTGTTGTTCTTATTTTTGTGTATGGGTGCTCATGCATATTTTGGCTTTTGTGCTGCATGTGTGGATGCTAGTGTAGGCTCCCAGCTCGTGTGACACAATGAGCAGATGACTTTCTTAAGCTTGAGGCAAAGTAAGGAATGTTGCAGACATTAGTGCCTAAACTCACTATGTGTTCTACGTTTTGTTCAAATTAAAATATTTTAACTATTTAGGCAGTGGGTGCCAAGTGTGTACATTTTCATATCAGGGTCAATGTACGTGAATTGGAGATGGGTTTCTGTTGGTCCTCGTTCACTGGGGGAAGAAGCAATCTGTCCTTCAGTTTGCTTGTCCATCTTTCTGTCAGTTGGAAGAGGTGTGTGTAGGGGGGGTGAACTTATGCCGTCTCAGTCTGAGAAGAGACTGGCAAAAGATTTGCGTAGATTGCGTATGGTTTCAGCCTTCACCTCGTCCTGGCTAAGGCTGGCTCGTGGAGGTGGGGTTTCTGGAATGTTGAAGGTATTGGTAAGAGACTGGGATTTGCTATAAAGAGAGGAAAATGGTAATAGAGCAGAGGGAAAGGCTATTAAAGTCATGCAGCAAACCTATGGAATGAAAAGACTGGAGCATGGCAAGACAGAGAGAGAGAGGGGGGAAAGAAAAGGCTCAGTAAAGATATGGTCATTCAGTATTACCTTATCATTTCAAGTTAGCACTGATCTGATATGAATAGCGAATGACCTTTCGGAAGCGATGCATGTTTTAATCGGTGATTGATATGTTTTGTCTCTGTTTCAGGAGCACTGACAATCTAATATGATCCAAAATTAGGATTATGTGTCATGTATTTGTGAAAATCCCCAGCTGGAGAACGCATCAACTGCTCAGCTAAGATGCAAACATACAGATTTTGCAGCAAAAGACTTTAGCTAAAGCATTCAATAACTAAAAGTCTGTGTATTTCTAACAGCTATGATAGCTTTTTGAATGTCATTCATGAACAGCATCTGTTGTTTTTCTATTGTTTTACCATTATTTATTGAATATTGAATATTAATTCTTATGTCTGCTATTAAGACAAAACTGATTTGGTGTTTGGTTTGGTGTCCAGTGTCCTAGAACATGGGATGTGACTGATGAGATCTGATGTGATGTAATAACTCCATTATGGTCCGGAACAACAACAAACCCTCTTCTGCTTGTTGTTGTTTTAATGTATTGTAATCTCTGAAAATATAAATGTTTTGTGAAACTGTTGCTGAAGAACTGAAGAACATAAAAAATCCATCCATCATGCACGTTCAGGTGGATCATTTATCACTGAAGACCATGAATAGATTTTCCATGTGGCATGCATATCTCAACGCATGCAAAACATAAGGGAGGATCTGTTCAGGTCTCTTGTGAGCTCAGTTACTTACTTTAGTTGTGGAGAGGCGCCCATAGTCGGGTTGTCCTGACTGGGTTTCTGTGGGGGCTGAGGCTTTTGCTGCAGAGGGGGTCGTCCTCCTGGCCCCCTTTGGCCTGGAGCAGCAGATCGAGGCTGCTGGGTAGTGGGTGCTCCAGGTCGACCCTGCTGGTCAGGAGCCCTCTGTTGCCCTCCCTGTGACAACTGCCTAGGAGGCTGGGCGGGCCTTTGCTGCTGGGGCTGGCCCCCTGCGGGTTTCTGGCCAGGACCTCCTGCAGAGGGTTTCTGCTGCTGGGAGACAGACTGCTGTCTCTGAGCTTGTGGGGAACCCCCCTGACTCCCCCGAGGAGAACCCTGACCAGAAGGAGGTCTCTGGCCTTGAGGAGGTCCCTGACCTGTTGGACGTGACTGTGCACTGGGGTCACCTGTAGAAGGGCTGACAGCAGATTGTTGAACCTGTGCAGGAGGCTGGCCTTGAGGCTGTGGACGCTGCTGAGATGGAGGACTTTGCTGAGGACCACCTACAGAGGGAAACACCACAGTAACATTTAAATATTTTCCTAATGATAAGAAATGTTTTTTTATGAAAAAGTGAAGTTCTTACCTTGAGGAGAAGGGCGCTGTTGAGCCTGTGGCACTCTGGGCTGTGAGACAGGCTGAGGAGACACAGCTTTCTACAAAGCACACAAAGGTTGAAAAGAAAACTTATGGAAAACTATTTTTCGAACTACCTTCAATTTTGATCGGTGAGTTGTTTTCTGTTTCCATTTAACATTCGTCATTACGAAATAACTGACATGTCAATATATTAGTGAATATTTTATCATCTGCTTTAAGCTAATTGCTGAAGAACAAACATTATCTGCTACAAAATGAAGACCATCAGCTATCCATGAAATTGGCTAATGCCATGGTTTGTCAGTGAAAGACAGCTAATGAGCCACAGAGATATTGTACTATTCGCCAATATTGTTGTGACATATACTGCAGTGCTGATAAAAGTGGGGTAAATGAAGGTGGGAGATCACTGCAGCGAGTATAAGGTATCTGAGGTCTGAGGACCTGTGCTGGCTGTCCTGCTGCTGCACGGACTGTGGAAGAGCTTGAAGTGCGTGGAACAGTGTGGTTCATCTTAGAAACCACCAGCTCTGCAATCTGCACACGATCATCGTCCTGCTGGTCTCCAATCAGTGGCATTGAACAGTCATCAACCTAAAAGTGCGGTGAGATAATAAGATAATAGATCATGATCTTGGAGAGATATACCCTTCATTATAGTCTAATGCCTTCCAGTACCTCTATAATGTAGTCCTTGCCATCTTTACCGTGCAGAGCCTCCACAGCACAGATATCTAACCCTCCAAAGATGTCAGCACAAGAGTCCACCCACATTCTATACCTTTAATAACATGGTAGACAGAGCTATAATTGTACAGTGAAACGTTAGACTATATGATTCAGAGGTTTCATCTTTTATCTGCATTGGTGCTCTTACTTGTCTGACATGGCCACCTGCTCAAGCATAGATGAGCCAGTGTTGGTTTTCCAGTTGCCAGAAATGGATGTTCTCCTGTTAATTAAAATACATTATCAAATTTTACCAAGTGATTTTGCCATCCCTTGTTGACTTGATTGTTGAGAACAGAGGTTTCACTTACATGTATGCTTTATAATTGTTACCAATCTTCTGGATGCGGACGTCATACTTTGCATCAATAAAAGGCTCTGATGTGGCGTAAGTCTTGGTCAGTGCCACAACACTGGCAATGTCTTGAAAATCATATTGATTGTCCACTTTCACCTGGAGTCAAAATATAAATATGATGATAAATCTATATATACGTTTTCCAGAAATGGCATTTGTGTTTACATAAGTAACTAGAGCAAGTAAATATATTTGAGCTTTGCAGGGCTACCTTTCCCATTCCTGAGTGAGCATGGCCCATCTTTACCACTACAGGGAATCGAGGGGAGGTGATCTGCAACAAGAGCATTGTCACATTCTCAGATTTCTCATAAACCAACTTCCTAATCAATTTCTATCAATCCAAAGTGACGCATACAGTGGCATCCTTCCACTGTATCTGCAGTAAATTCTGATTCATAGTGATGCCTTGAAAGCCAGCCCAGTGCTGTCAGCTTGTGACTGCAGGGGTGGAGATGACTGCTCCACAGAAACAGTCGCACTTTAACTGTACTAACACTGACTTGGCACAATGATGATCAGAAATCCAGCCTCTAAAAGGGAAGTAAAAAAAAAAACAAAAAACAAGGCACTCCCAAGAAAATTAAATTGGTCCCAGCTGCTACATGAGATGGAATATCGACATGGAGGTGAATTACCCTCAAGTGACCCGTGCAGAAGGAATGGCCTGTCCGTGTGTGTCTCTTTAAGGGCTGCTTAGCATGAAGACATACCCATTAGCACAAGTGGAAAGGGGGAGGAGAGAGAGAAGAGAGCAGATGGCAAAGAACTCACCATTTCCTTGTGGTTGGGATAATAAACCTGCTCAATCAGTGGGAACTGCTCTGGGCCTAGTTGCTTGTGGAGTCTAGACATCTGAGCAAACTGCAACAGACAAAAATGCTTAGGATGCAGCTTCACATGCAGCTGTTTTCAACATGCTGTGATGTCACAGCTCTGCTCTCCTATAGTATCTGCTTCTAGACCATGTCATCATGGTTTGAAGGTGTTTTTGCGTTTTCCTTTAGACTTGTGGTTTGATTGATGGACTGAACACGCAGTTAAAGCTACTTTTCAAGATATTTTAGAAACATTTCAAAATTTACCTGAGGCTGATGAGCACATAAAACATAACTGTAAGCTTATAGGAAGGCGCACATATCTCAATCTCTGCCAATATTTAATTTAACAGCATTGGGAATTTGTTGTAGGTGCAAACACACCATTATGACTCAGCCAATAAAACAAATGCTGTTCACGGTTTTAACTCTTCTATCCATATTTTAATAAATATTTTAATTTAATTGCTAATCTTATATAATCTAATGCTTTCTAAGAACTGAATTAGCTGGATGAGTTTCAACAGGATTATTTTAGCATAACATCAGCGTATTAACCTGAATTACTTGGGCCAGATTTGAAGAACAGGGCCCTGGACTCTGAGTAAGCCTGTTTTTGTTATTTAATAAACTGCTTGACTTGCATTACACCTGCCTGTCTCCACATCTGGCTGCATTTGGATCATGTCTGTCGAGTATTAATAAAATGATGGTTTCAAACGAACCAATGATTGAATTAAATTAAATTGTACCTACCACCCATGGTTTGTCACAGAAATTGTAGACAGAGTGCAAAGAGTTAACACTTGGCAGTCCAGCATATTGAAGTCCAATCACCATGTTCCTATGGTCTCCATTCTTGTCCATGCTGAAGGCATGCTGCCTGATCAGCACAAAGTCTGGTTTAAAGGACCTGGAACAGAGAACATCAGATAAATATTAAACTTCCCTGCAAACAAACTAATCAATTATTAGGCATTTAAAGGGAAATGATTTCCACACATATCCAAATTGTATCTCACAAGCACCAACTGCATATTGTGAAATAGCTTTATACAGATAAGACATTTAGCTGAGTACTTACTTAGTGAACTTATGTCCATTCCTGATGGCATCAATGTCCACATTGTAGGTGCCTGTAGCATTCGCCACCAGATTAATTTCAGAGAATTCTGCCTAAAATATGAAAAGCAGCGAATACAGTTACTATATAAGCTGGCAGATTGTATTTGAAGTATGTTTCTCCTGTTAAGAGGCCAAAAGTGAAATGCTGAAAACACCAGCACACCATAAAACAGAGGGCAAAAACAGTAAGAGGGGGAAAATGCCTGAGACAGAGAAAAAGAGTGGAAACCTAGACCCTAGTCTGAAGATCCTGCTGGGTGGATTTCAGCATAAACAGCCTGCAGACAAAAGCTGTGGCTGTTTATAAAGCTACTTGCAAATTCGCTAGAATGGTTATTGGTCAATTGTTTGGCTTCACAAACAACTAATTCACCTCTATAAGAGATAACAGTTGTTTGATCTATCAGACTAACAAAATACATGTCTCTTAATCTGTTGCAAAGAGAAAGCTCTTCCTATTGAAATGAGAATAACACTCCCCGCTCTGTCACTCTAAGGGTTTTCTATGAAGACAATGCTGACTGATTGATCTGAACTCTTTTGTGCAGCTGAAACATAGTTATATCTAACAAAATGACTTATGAGATGACACTATCTCCAAAAATAAAAATATGAACCCAAAATAAGACCAAAGTGTGGAGACTAAAAGACTCATGTTTTTGGAGAGAATGAGCATCATTAAATACTATGAACTCGTCCTATAATAATAACAACAACAAAGCCTTTATCTAAATACAAGTAAACCATGCATCATGTCGAATTTACTAACCAGGTTTGTGTACAAATACATGCAAACAGTGTTGTCCACCAACATAATTCAAAATACCAACGTCTTCTGAAATTCTAGTCATAAGGTTCAGTAAACCTGGGCTGGTTTCTGTTCTCCTGGTAGGAAACAGGATGAGAATGAAGTCCAATGTTGGATTTGTGAAACATACCTGTTCCACCTTGATGTCAAATTCACCATGGATCTTTCTTCCTCTGAAAACCTTCACCCTGAATGTGAAACAAGAAAACCAGTTGTTGTTTGTACCCGGAAGAACACAACATTGGATTTGGCACATAGCCTATCTCCTGTGACTGACAGCTGACGTTTCCTGAAGTATTTGCAAGAGCTTTTGAAAATGTAGTAAAATGTATCCAGTGCTGACCAGTGAAAACATGAAATAAGCTGACATCAAAGGTTTTGTTCTCCTTCTTTTCGAACATACGCTACTCCATTTATAGCAGTGTACTGCATGTTGATGTTAGTGTAATAGCAGGTAATGCCTAATGCTAAATGAAGTAACCTACAGTATGAAATATCATTTTATCCTTCTTGGCTTATAAGGATGTTTAAAATGGACGAAATTCACAAACATCAGGTCCTTTCACATCCACCCTGTGAAGTATAAATATCCACACCTCCTGCATGTTGTGACAGAGTGGAACCACATGGGCTCAGTGCTGTGGAGGGGAAGTGTTTTGATGTGATGATGCTCTGATCTGCCTACCTCATTTTCACATAAGGTGTAATTATGAGACAAGGGGTTTTGTTTTTTTTATCACGTTTGGTGCAAAGCTCTGCGTGTGCAAGTGCACAAGTGAAGAAGCTTCACTTAACATGGTGGATGCATTTATCTGCACAATGCGCTCTCAAATCAAAAGCACCTGCCAACCACACCATGCCGGCACTGGCCTATATCCAGTCCAGTGGCTTCATTAGAGGCGTTTTAATGACAGCATGTAAGATGAATTCACCACAGCTGGTGAAAATGGCCTCTCTGCCTTTGTCGTGGCAACCTTAGTGCACAACCACATCTGCAAGGTGTTTCTGATCTGTGCAGGAGGACCACGGGCTGTTGCACGGGATGGATCTCACAGCACTGGATGAATCATGTGGCCTTCTAGATGTTGGAGCACTGCAACCCACAACCTGGCACACGTCTCTGTCTAGACGGAGAAGGCGTGCTGGCAATGCGCACTGCTCTTACCAGTCGGTCTGCTGGTCGTCGATAACCAGGAGGATCTTGGCACTGCTGGAGACTCCGGCCCTGTCCGCTGCCTCGGATAAGGTCGCAGCAGCGGCAGCTGTGGTCTGTTTAACAGCATTGGATATGGATGAGAAGAAACTGGAGCCTCCACCTCCAGACTGCTGCTGGCTGGTGGACTGGCGCCTTTCCGACGGCCCGGGCGACACTGCGGGGCTTTGCTGCGGCGGTTCTGGGCGTTGGAGATCAGTCATGTAGCCATTGGGCAGGTTGGACATGAAATTGCTGTCCGAGAGTCGTCGACGTAGGTAGTTCATGATGGAGACTAGTTAAAACGACCGAGAGAGACTGGTCCAGATATCCTCCTGCAGAATGCGAATTACACTTCGGTGATCCTAAAGAGGAGCAAGTCCTGTGTTATTAGTCAGGAGCAGATTTTGGAATATTTGATGATCGTTGTAGGAAATCGTGACTGTAACTCAAGGCATGGGCTAATGTAAAGGAAACCAGTGCAAAGCCTGCTGATAATGGCTGGAAAAATAATAGGTCCACAAGGCTGACTTTAACCAGATCATTCATTTGCACACATTTCTCTGGTTAATAAACCACCAATCAACGCTGCAATGTGATGTTAGAGTCAGAAGAAGGCGGGAGGAAGCCTACCTTGATGAGGTGCTGATTCCTTATTATTAGCCTATTTCTCACAGTGAAGTCAGCAGATGGGTGACTCTCATGTCCTCTGTGCAGGCAGGGAGGCCATGCATCGGGCTTGAACCTGTGTAATGAGAGCTACAGTCCTTCCTGCATCACCGCCGTTCTCCCTGTCCTCACCGTCAAGCCCCAGTTTTTTTTTTTTTCCGACTGCCCTGCGTCACTCCCAGTCATCCTGAGGGAAAGGAGCCTGCCAAGCTGGACCGCAGTCAAGTTAGGCAGAGTGCGGATCACAACTTCCGGAAGTTGCTTTCAAAATAAACGAATATTTATTCTGGTGTTGTGTTTCTTTTTATATATTTATATAATTAATAGCACACTTTAATCGTTTCAGCGTGTAGTTATTGGACAAGGACAGATAACTAATCAATACATAGGAAATAAACAAGTGATTAGAGCTCTAAATCCCCTGATCAAAACGCTATCTTTTTAATGGCATGTTATTAAAGTTCCTGTTTCGTTCGGCCTGTGCTTGTCTAACTTGACGCAGCTCTGTGTCGGGATGTGAAGGTGGTGCTGATGAGAGCGGTGTGACAAGGGCGTCGCTCTCTGTCAGACATGAGCCCGCTGTTCACTTCACGGGGTGCCTGTGGGTGTTGATGTAATATGGTTTCCTGGTGTGTTTAATAACGCTGCAGTGGCACACTTGCAGCCTGTCTTTCAGCCGCGGACACTGGGTGTTACTTTTACACACTGTGAGGCTTGTGCGGTCTGTCGGTGATACCAGGAGGCAGAGATCAACACAGCCCCCCCCCCCCCCCGGGAGCAGGCTCTGCTGTGGAAACTGAACTGTGATGGCAACAGTTCAGGTGTTCATAATGGACACAGAGGCGCAAAGCTGAGTGTACCTAAACCATGAGTGCCTGTTATATCCACTTTATGAACTTTAATTTACCCACGAGTAGCCCAACTTATTCTACCCCAAATAAAAAACAAGAATAACTATGAAGTTGTTGCTTTTTAGATGATGAAACCCATCAGAGGTTGCCAAACATGCCAAACAAATCCTTTACCATTAGAAGAAAGAGATGCGCATACGAATAGTGGCCAATGTAATTCAAAGATCGGCAAAAAGCAGAATAATAATCTGATTTCTATATAAAATTAAACTATATAATAATAATATATATTGTATAAGACGTTTCAGGGCTAATTTATTACTTTCACTGTTTCATATTTATTAATGCAGGCAGTGCAGACTTCTAATAGGGGAGTAACACGAAGAGTAGAAGGTTTCTGGACTGTTTGAGCTTCACCTAAATGGTTCTGGAGACCCAGAAAATCTAACGTGTTTTAAAGTGTAAAAACCCCATGGACTGTACGGACTCAGCTCTAATGGAGGGTATGAAGCTGTGCTATTGCAGCGGATGACTGACAGGGGGCAGTGTCGACCTTAAATCAACCCCTGCGTTTAATATGTGTATCCTATGTGTATTCCAGCAAACCCTTTACATGTAAATCTCCTTCTCATTGTTTAACCACTGTCCACCAGTATCCACCAGTCGCTCTCACCCTGTTAGGTCGTTACCTCTGGTATTATATAGATTAATACTGATGAGGAAACACAGGGGCCCTTTTTCATTGTCAATGATATATTATATTTATATCTTATCTTATATCAATTCATAAAGATATCTCAAACTCATACTAAGTACACTCTGATACACATTGGTACTTTTTCAGCAGTAAAAGTATTGGACATTATCAGAGTTAGTGGACTCCGAGGACTTCCTATGTGTGGCCAAACTCCTCAATATGCTCGGGCAAGATTGTTCTCATGGCAGCAGCATTTTCAGGACTTAAGAGTCTTTGTCTGGCCATCAACAAAAGCCTTTGGATTACTGATGTGGCAGGCTCGTAGTACAGCTGCGTGCGTGTATGGGCAGGTCAGTGGAATGACTGGAGCTCCGGTGGGCTAAGCACTCGAAAAAATGCAGTTTGGTGAGATTGCAAGGTGGGAGGGAGGTGGGGGCTTGGGGGTCAGGAGTCAGGACTCTGGTGGGGGAAACAAAAGGCACACTTCACTTTCTGTATGTTTTGGGGAGAAATCTGGCAAATTCTGGGGAAAAGGGGATTCATGGCAAAAGAGGTGTTTTTATATTGAAGAAATGAAAGCGTTAAGTAAAACCGAAAATCATCTCACTCTGAGGAGTTGTCTGACATTTAGCTACTTCACTTTCTACTTATGAGACAGGCCTACCTGTGTGCACATTCCGTCTGTAGCACAATAACAATGAGCGAATGAGGGCCTCCGATTGGCCCAGACGACAGCCAATCACAGTGCAGGGAAAGAGTCACAAGAAAGCCACTGCACCTATCTCCTCTCACCTGATACTTTACCTGGCTGAGCGCAGACCCAGCATCTCATTACCTTTCTAATAGAATCTATAACTGAGGCACATTGTGTCCTGTAAGCTCCAGCAGTCAAGGTGTTCCTCTGTATCTGACTCCACACACGCAAAGACAAGGAGCCATGGCTGTGGCAAATTTCCAGTACATTACCCGGATGAGCAGTGGTTTTAAGGTCTACATTTTAGAAGGTAAGATTGATTATTACCTTTCTTTTAATGCCTTGTGTTGTTTGATGTCACTGAATACTTGAACTAATTTGATTTGTGAAAGTAAGTCTCTGTATTGTTGTGCTATGACATTTTATTTTAATGTTTTCATATCTTTGGATCTTATTATCATGTTACACTGTTTTTTATAAAACTATAGAAGCCTTTATTCTTTCTCGATGAATGATATCTATGTAAATTAAATATCAGATGGAAAGAATCAGATGTGATATCAGTCTAATGGAAAAGAATACCAGCAAAGTTAAACATTTTATGTGTCATTTGTCAAATCATTTTAGCTTTGCCATACAGAAAATATCATTAGATTACATACGGGTAATTAATAACGAAGAACACAACAGAATAAAGGAGTCACTGTCAGCACATAGTGGTGCTCGTGATCTTCAAGTTTCTGTTAATTGTGCTGTCACTCGCATGTTTGTTTGTTATGGTGTTTCTGGTGTATCGCCATAAAGTCTGATTACACGCAGCAAAGCAGAAGGTCAGGTAGCGTATTCCCTCTGCTAATAAGGAAGAAATAACCATGCCCGAGGCATTAGAAAATCAGCATAGGTGTGGTTGTACCTGCCCCCCCCTCCCCTCCTCCACAATGGCACTGTGTGTGTGAAGGAGTAGCTCACAGGTGTTGGAGTGTTTAGTCAGTAACAATTGCGTATTGGAGCAAACAGTCTGGCTGCAGACTCTGAACTGCTTTTGTTGCTTTACATGCGAAACAGATGATCACCTATTGTTTTACTTCAAACAGGTCGTACAGTGAGCAGCTCTCTTTGGAAATTGACTGGCTCATTTGAATACAGTTAAATGGCTTCTACCAAAAGACATCAGTGTGGTGTTAATTGTGCATACAGTCAAACAATGGGTCGCAGTGTAATTATGCTGCCATGACATTTTCGAATACTGTTTTGTCTTTCGACTGTATTCAGCTGGGAAGCAAAACCAGGCTGGACGTGAGTCATCCTGTTGTGAACATAGTGCAAATAAACATTTACGAGAAGACTGTGTTTGTGAGCTTAATGTCTGTATTTTTGATATACAGACGCACTCCTTTTATCCAACACACTTGTGACATCAGCAGCTTCATTTTGATGTGTTTCAACTTGTGTAGTTGCAAAGATCCAGTGTGTGTCTTCACACTGATGGCCTTTTTCCCAAAATGGGTGCCGCCCAGATCAGGGACCTCAAAAACTGAAAGCTCCCACATGTGTGGCATCCTCATCATAACAAAACACGTTGATTGGGCCGTTTGGATTGTGTGACAGGGCAGGATGCCAACATTATGCAGAAAAACAACATTTTCCGTTAGCACTGAATTAGTTGTGTAGTTTTGCAACGCTCACTAATCAGGTATATCAAGTTCTACAGCTTAACGGAGTTTACAATTAACGGTGACAAAAAACGTTTTCCCACGAATAGCAGTCATGCAGGTTGATGTCATGGATCAAAACAAGTGGTTAGTCATCACTGAGTGACACACACCATTATCGATGTATAGTAAATTCATCACTTCCAGTACATGGTCACTTGTTCAAGAAAATAAGTTCACTTTGGTTTAATGCCTGCATGAGTTAAAAGCATCTCACTGTAATTGTGCACTTTCATTTGGTTTGTTTAGGTCAGCCCCATCTCAGGAGCGAAGACAGATACAGACATATCACAAATGACCGAATTCGAGCCCCAACAGTGTATCCAGTCAAACGCAAGCGCATCCATGAGAGAGGTCTGACTCTGGAGGAAAGGTTGGTGGAACTGGTCTATTACTAATGTTCCCAGTAATAATTCAACAGTAAAAATAAGATGAAATAAATACAAATTCTGTCAGAGACGTCATATATTTTCTGGTGAACGTTTGTTTCAGGCGAGAGCGGGTGCTGAGCAGAAGCGTTGGTAAAGCTGCCCAGAGATCAGCACCAGCAGCAGGTGTGTTTAACAGCCCACAGAGCCCCTCATCTACATGGAGTCCGACACCCAGTCCCACCAGCCCTCTGCCCACCCATGTATACTACACACCAGTCATGGATGAGCCACTTGCCCTTATCAAGAAACCAAGAAAAGACCCGGAGAGCACAGATGAAAAGACTAAAACTACAGCTACCAGTCAAATCCAGGTAATTCACCAAGACAACAAGTCCTGCTTGCATCTTCCACACACACTTTGTGCGTTCAAAGCAGCTTTCTCAAAGATCAGGGATCTTTAGCTGATAGAACTCATGAAAAGGTGAAGCTGCACTGTATGTTCCCTTGTAGTCTCAGTGTAGCTCCAGGCTACCTACAGCAGTGGTACATCTCCCATCTGAAGCCAGTGAATCCATTCTACTTCCAAGCGTGCATGCAGGCCTAAGCTTGTCTGAGCTATGCAATCCAGCCGGATTCAGGAAGAAAATGTGAGCAATGGAGGGAGGAATGCCATAAACAAGACCAAACAGACTGCTCTCTCTTTGACCTGTTTATGCCACCACACTGGGAGTGAGCTGACTCTCAGACCCAACCAGTTTAATCGGTTTCCGAAGTTAGTTTTCCAACTGAACACTGTGCGCGGTTTTTGTTGTTTGTTTGTTTGCTTGTTTAATGGGAAGTGCACAGTCAGGTTTAGTTGGTGGTAAAATAGACAAAACACAAAACGAGGTTGTTGTAGACTGAATCCAGCGAGCAGAAAGTCCCCTGTCTGCGTTTCTTCCTCAAACCCTTGACCCCCTGATCTCCTCTTGTGTTTTCAGATGCGTCCTTCTGTGATCACTTGTGTCTCCTCACTAAGAAATCCATCGTGCAGATCTGAGGACCACAGAAGTCACTCATCAGGTGAGTCTCACACTCTTGTGAATGAGCTCACCCTCCAGACAGTCCCTCCCTAGCTGTCTCACACGCATTATATTGTCGACATAAACTCACTTTTACTGACTCACTGAGGTGTGTATTTAATGTTTGCCAATCATCCTTTCTTTCCCAGTGGTTTCCAAATGCAACTATGATCACGTGGTTGAGGAGCATTTCCAGAGAAGCCTCGGTGTGAACTACCAGAAAGCCCGCTCCCAGCAGCTCTCCATCAGCGTGTCCGTCGACGACCACTTCGCCAAGGCATTGGGAGACAAATGGCTGCAGATTAAGTCCAAGTCTTCCTCCTGTTCATCCACACCTCCCAGCAGCCCGAGTGTCACCCACTCCCCCACCTACAGCCACAGCCCAAATCAGTCCCATAAAGAGTCCACCAGCAGCCCATCGCCAACCTCCAGCCACTGGTCTGTCAATTAAAGCAGAAATGACCTCTGACATGGGAGGAAACTGGACTTAACATTTCACTGCGAGCAGATCTGCTTGGATGGAAATGCCAGGGCTGGTGTTATGAGAGCGAGCTAACCGATGCAGGAGCGGTGTCACATTGGACCTCTGTGTGTCCAGGTTTAAAACACATACGACACAGAAGAATGTAGCATCAGTGGCTGTTTTGTTACATTTCTATCCTGTGCTTGTCGATAGCATCTAATAACCTGAATACTGTAGATGATGTTCTGGGATGATTGAAAAATCAGCCAAATATTCCCGTACATTTCTTTGATTTTGTGTCTTTTTTGTTTTTAATGCAGCCTGAATGCCACAATTTCATTGTATTAGATTTATATTCTGATACACCTGGGTTCTTTGTAGTCTAAATGACTGGCCTTTATGCTGTATTATAGTATGCTTGTATGCTGTACACTAAACAAAGACGTTTGAGAAGAAAAGGAAAAATAAAAATGCTCAAATGCTTAAACAGTTTTGCGTATTTGTAATTTCCAATTGCAATTTTATTATTTAAAAAATAATTTAGACATGCCAGAAAATGAATTAGGCCCCCTGTAAGTTCAAAGGTTGGGAACTCGTTGCCACCTTGTAAAACTGGGCAGGGTGGTGTACCACACAACCTAGTGACTCAGTGAGTGTCTACAACATGTCTGGTGCACAAATGCCGTTTTACATTTAACTGTTGCCACACACTGAGTGGAAATTATTCAACAGTATGAGCAACACATTGGGGACTTATTCCTGTAAGTTTAAGGGAATGTGAGGGTACGTGTTCCAGCAGGCACCAGGCCTTGTGTTCTGACATTCCTGTCTCCTGAGAAAATGACTTTGTAAGATCCTACAGATCCTGTTTGGCAAGGGATAGGAGGGAGGGAAGCGGGGAAGTAAGGGTTGGGCTAATATAGGTCTGCGCATGAGAACCAGCCCAAGCTCTTCAGTTACCTATTTGCATGTCCTATCTTGTCTAACTTTAAACGTGACATCCAACATTAAAAAATCCCAAAGCTTGTCTTTGAAATTACAGAGTTGGTAAATTTTAACAAAGTGGGAAATAACCTGCTTTGACAAGCTGAACATGTCGGCGAGACAGCACTTGACTGTGTGTTACAATGAAGGAAATGTGAATTAATATGTCTATGTGCACTGAAATAGTCATGGCAAACCATTTAAATGTGAAAGCTAATGTCAGCGGGTGGTTTGAGCGAGGACACTTTCACAAAAACAATCACAGTCCACTGTACAGGTCCAAAAAGTTGACATCAAGAACATCTTGCTGCAAGATGCCACTTTGGATCAAACTGATGATTAGTATTATTCTTCACTAAGTATTTTACCTGGTATTTGAACAGGGACTCTTTTTAATAGCCAGTGGAATCTGAACAGAGGCATTGGTGCCACCTAGAGGCCCTGAAGTAACACTAAACATGGTCAATGTCAAACAGTCTTTTGTTGCACGTTACAACACAAAAAACTGCTCCGCAGGTAAACTCAGGTTAGTGCAGCTACGTGTCACACTTTGTTCCTGAGCTTTTCATACACTTTATTTATTTATTTTACCATTTTTTCACGCAACATTTTAAACATGGCATGACATAAAATTCCAACAAAAATGACACCACTGTGCATGATTTTTCATTGTGCACCAGATGAAGTTAGAGATTTTGTAACTTTAACTTCATGATATTCATTTTAAATAGATCTGCTTATATATATGCAGTTTGTATTTGATGCACAGCGCAGATGCAAATATGTTGCACTGTAGCTCAGCACAGCTAAGCGGTAAATGGCAGTTGGAATAAACACAAAATGGCCATGAGAATGTTCAGAGAAAACCTTCTCATGCTGCCGCAAAACACATGCACATTGTTGTTTGAGGCAACAATGACATATAATTACAATCCTGGATACCTCAAACATGATAGAAAACAACATTTAACTGAGTTTTACTGTGGCAGTGGTAATTAAGTGTGCGCCACAATACAGACGATTGGCCAAACCATCTGGGAAAGTTCTCGTACTTTGTCTGATCTGTCAAGAGTTAGATCACCGTCAACAAATCAGAAGCATTTTGTAAATAATTTAAATTGCAGATCTAATCCGCTGAGAACATGATTGCACAGAATGGCTGTGGTTTTGCTTCATTTTCAAAGTTCCCGTTCAACCTCTTGGTACTTAAATTATCAGACTTAGCTAGGATAATTGCAGAAATTGTTACAGACCACTGGGTATTCACAATACCAAACCGGTAGCTTCATTTAACCATAAAGTGAACCTGATGTGAAACCATGTGAAGCTGTAATTGTCATATTTCTACAGCAATCCCTCACAAACACCGTATTTCACTAGTTAATCTTTAGTCTAATTTCTGTTCTCTTCTGTCTAACATGGATTTCTTCTTCATGACTGCTGTATTTAAAAAATCTCTGTTGGACGTTAAAGTATCAGATCCTCAAAGAGAAAGAATAATAATACTATGGAAAAAAATCCTGTCTTTCACAATGTGAATACAGGAAGTGTCTCTACTGTAAACTGGAGAAACCAGATTGGTCTACAAATGTCACAATACTTTGTTTATAGTTTATGTAAATGTAGATTTTTTTTATTTGTGGTAATAATAATAATAGGCTTTGATTGCATGGATGCGTGAATGCTGTAGGTGAGTTTCATTGTGTACTGGTGTGATTACACGTATATGGATCTGCACCACTATGTATGCAGTACATGTCCACATAGAGTACAGTACCTTTTATGTCTCATATTGATACAGTGCATGGGCTCCCTGCTGCCACCACCTTCACATTTCCCTTCAGCAGAGTTGCGTGTCACTTCCACTTAACGTTGTCACATGCTTTTAGAGAGGTCAAAATATTCCACATGGGTAGCATTTGTGTACATGGGTTGACTGGTAGGATGACACAAACTGATGGCCAACTATATAACCCAACAGGAGCGCAATAAATGAGTAATGAAGAGGAACTTATCAGCACATTTGGGGGCACTGTACCATTTCAGATGAGTCCGTTCTGCTGACGACCCGACGCAGCAGTGGAATTTTTTTCTGTAAATGGCAGATGGCAGGTTGATCAGTGATGCAGTTATTGAGCGCTGTTTCATGTTCTGCTTAGTTACACTTTTTCTTAATGAGCTAAATACACTTCAGGTCATTCAGAAGGTGGCTCAGGTCAAGTCTACACTTCCATGTAAACTTTTAGACATGAACAGAGAAGTCATGTATAGTCAAGTTAATGACCCTCAGCCATTAACAATACACACACTTCATCATCAAGTTGCTGCTTTAATAAAAATATACTTAGTGGGCATAAAATATTCCGTTTGCCCAGTAGGTGGCACCAAAGTGATACTGTTACTTAAAAGTAATGAAAATATGAAATGTGCTCGGACTCAGCTCCTTGTTGATGGACAGAGCTCTGACTTTGACACAGTATCCGGGAATATAAGGCTGATTATATAAAAACACCAGACCCCGCAGTAAACACACAGTAGCCTGATTTTTTTTTTTTTTTTTTAGGAACTAGAAGATATATTTAGCCAAAATAATAGACATTTATTCTTCTCCATGGACGTTCGGGGAAAACATAATTTGGGGATTTCGGTGCGGTGAAGCAACATAATCAACGACGGTCGTAATTATTTTTCCACTGTCAACAAACGAGCTAAACATTAGCGTTAGGCGGCTGCGGTCCCATGACCGGCCCGGAGAGGCGTGTACCCAAGCAGCTTAATATATAAGGCAGCGTGACAGGAGCCTTGAAACGTCGCAGGCTGCTGCGGGCCCACCCTCCTCTGCTCCGACAGCCGCGCACATCCCTCTCTCTCCGTGCGTAAAGCTGCTTCCCAGCTGACTGCAGCGCACAGACGCCAGGACGCACGGGACAACTTTCACTTTGCTCTCATATGTGAGTAGCAGCGACTTTACCCCTTCTCTCTCTCTATTTATATATATTTATATGCATGTGTTCTCTGTCACTTTCCCCTTTCCTTTACTTTTTGACTGTGTCGTCGCTCCAATTCAATTATGCAACAGCAGATAAGGAGATTAACACGCCGCTCTTATTTATTATACTGATTGGGAGTTAGTTCCACATTACTGACAGCGCTTAACAGCCCAAAAAAAAAAAAAAAAAAAGAGTCGCAGCTTTGAAATCCACGTTTGAAGTTTTAATTGGATTTTTGTTCTGCTTCTCACAGTCCGGCTGGAGTTTTCAACTAGAAACGCTCACTGAGCACTTTTGGCGTGTTGGGACAAGTGAAGAAACAAAACCTCAGTGATCTTTGTCATTATACAGGCTACATTTAATGTAAGTATTTTGTATTTCACTAATTTAAGCATTTTGTACTAATTGTACAACATGACTGTGAAGTTACCAGAGTCATTGTTGTACTACTCTATGGAATTATTTATTATTATCAACATTACAATAACACTGAGAACCGGATCAACCTTAATTAATTTTAATTTTTAATTTTTACTGATGCTTTTTTGTGTGACTGTGAATTCTGTGAAGTCTTCTACCTGTGAAAAAAAATCATAATTCATAAATAACCTAAGCAAAGTGTCCTGCACTCAGACATGGACTCATTATGATTAACTCAGCTCAGTACAGCCTCCTGCTCTAACAGACAACTCTACAGTTTTGTTATACTCACTTTAAGGCCAGATGTTAACCTAGTAATGATTTATTACTGATAAAAAACACTTCACCATCTGCCATAGATCTCTAAATCATACCTGGGAGAATAAATGATGCATGGTGTTTTTATCTTGTAACCTAGTTTGGGGCTTGTTAAAATGTAACTCAGCCTTTGTTTGTGGAGCAGCGTACAAGGAATACTAATCTGTAACTTAACTTTGTGTTTTTACAGAGGCTCACTGTCACGATGGATGGCTCTTCTTGTTCTATATCCAGTCATTTTATGATAAAACCTACAGACAAACCCTGCTTACCTAGCTAGCAATAAATTTTACTTTCCTTCTCATTAGTACTTTTTGAACTTAACTAAGGGGTTCCTAATTATTTTGAGCTATATACATTTATTTATAAAAGCATATTACCTCATACGTTACTGTTGACCCCCTACAAATCAGCATCAGTTCAACTAAAGTAATCTAGTGATGGATACAACTACACTAGCAACCCTGGCCGCTGCCACTACCATGGCGCTGGCCTCTCAGACTGACATGTCAGGCTTCCTGTGGCTGTTGGTGTTGGGCTTCATCATTGCGTTCATCTTGGCTTTCTCTGTGGGGGCCAACGATGTGGCCAACTCCTTCGGTACAGCCGTGGGCTCTGGGGTGGTCACCTTGCGGCAGGCCTGCATCCTGGCCACCATCTTTGAGACAGTGGGCTCAGTGCTACTGGGGGCCAAAGTCAGCGAGACCATCCGACAGGGGATCATTGATGTCCACATGTACAATGGCTCTGAACATGTCCTGATGGCAGGATCCATAAGTGCAATGTGTGGTAAGCATTCATGTACATATGTTACATAGAAATTACCTTGTAAATAGTTTAAATGGTGCATTGGAAATAAGTTAATAGTGAACTTTCAGATTCTGAGTTCATGTTTTTGTCCCACAGGATCTGCTGTGTGGCAGCTGGCTGCATCATTCCTGAAGCTCCCTATTTCTGGAACCCACTGCATTGTTGGAGCCACAATTGGCTTCTCCATGGTAGCCAGAGGTCACCAAGGGGTGAAATGGATGGAGCTTCTCCGCATTGGTAAATATATGTTTTTTCTTAAACTCATCCTACACAAGTCTCTGTTCAATCAGAAAAACAGTGCAGGTAAAAGCTTATGAATCAAATGTCTTTTGCTATCCAAAGTGGCATCCTGGTTCCTGTCACCTGTACTGTCGGGCATCATGTCAGGAATTCTCTTCTACTTTGTTCGCAAGTTCATTTTGAGCAAGGTAAGACATTTTTTTCTAATGTACATGGTTCATACGTGGAGTCTAGTAGGAGAAGTGGAAATATCTTTCACCACATTTTAAAATGACTGAACTTAAGAAAAAGTACTATTAGCAAAATGGTAGCACATATTATTATATACTTCACTATTAGCTTTTTTTTTAATCACAAGATAAATATTGAGGGTCGTGAGATGATTAATGGGAAATGAAAAAAGAAAAGCGAAGAGAGATTACATTTGTTTATTTGTTTTTTAATCACGCAAATATCTGAGCTTGAGCAAAGTTATTCTACTACTGGCTGTAGTTTCATATTTAGTATAAAAGAGAACAGTATTCATTTTCTCATCTTACGCAAATAAAGCATAGTTCCCAAAAGGGTGTAACTTTACATTATTTCAGTAAATATGCTAATTTATACTTCATCACTGGGACTCCTGAAGAGTATATGTCCCAGGAACATCTCAGTGAGAGCTCACACTCTGACTTCCACAGGTTGATCCTGTACCCAATGGTCTCAGAGCTCTTCCCATCTTCTATGCTGTCACTATGGGCATCAACCTGTTTTCCATCATGTTTACTGGAGCACCATGTGAGTACCACGTCCACACACTACACCTTTGCTTTGTCTGACTCTCACTTGCTGCACTGCACTAACACAGCAGCTGCTGAAATCCCTGGAGCAAGATGAGGTCTGAATAAATGTGTCACAGGAGACACCGAAGACAATTGATGACAGTCTTCTTAAGCCAAAAGTAGGTGGCAAAAAGGAGTAGATCATAACTGAATACATCCCATCATTTGCAGTTACTCTTGTAAATATTACCTGAAGTCGTCCGCATTTGTATCTGGAGATTTATACCAAAAATCAAAGGGACAGATGTGGTTTGAAAACAGGATTAAAACCAGCAAACACAACAAAAATAAAGCTAAACTAGCTCAATTAGAATCTGGAATAAAGATACCAACAATTAAATGGAGAATTTCCATTCCTTTTGTTTCATTTGCAGGATTGAACTTAACGGGAAGTCAACTGGCCTGGGCCCTTCACTAAAGGCTGCAGGCCGGTGTGTGTGTGGGTCAAGGGATATAACACACCATAACTCCAGCTATGCAAAATTACACCGTAATACAGCCGAGTGCACGTCCACTCATTCTGCACATGTGTTCCAGTATGTTGTATTTCCTCACACAGAGATAGAGAAAATGTAAAATATTTACACATCATTTAACACAGCAAGGTTTGTGGCGATAATGGCATCAAATCCACTGCTTTTGCCATGTGACTTTTTATTTATTGTTCACAAATGCAACCAGGTAAGTTGTTGCCTGTAAGGAGGGACGGGAGTTAACATTATGATACTAATCTGCATTAAACCATCTAATTCTAGCAGATGCAGCAGAGTTTAAACAAGTTTAGCCTTTCTATGAAGCATGAAAAGAAAATATGAAATTACTAGAAATGTCCTTGCACAGCGTAGTTTATCACTGTGCTGCAGGACAGGTCTCTTTCTCACTATCTGATTGGAGGCGTGTGTACTTTTGCTGATACTGTTGTCTGTAATAACATACTAATACGCTGGAGCAGGCCGCTGAGACATTTTGTACGGTTTTGAAGAAATCACATGGCCACCGGTCATAAGGTACAGTATACTTACTGTACCTTGAAAAAAACGATCACGCTTTTTATCTCACTTCTTGGAAGTTGGTGCCAATCAAAGTACATAGGAATATACTTGTGTAGAAGTATTTTTTCTCTACAAGTTTTTTCTCTCTAGTGTCAAAGGATCAGAGGAGTTGTGAATGAATTAAAGGAGCAGTTATGTTTCCATTTCTCCTTTTCTGAGACAGAGTTCTCTCTCTCTCATGTCCATGTCTTGTGTGCACAGTGCTGGGTTTTGACAGAGTGCCATGGTGGGGTACACTGTGCATTACACTAGGCTGTGCCCTCATCACAGCCTTGATTGTTTGGTTTGTTGTCTGTCCACGCCTCAAGAAGAAAATCAAACGTGAGTAAAGTTTACCCTTTGTGACACAAATTTAAAAAAAAACATCATTTTTGATGCTCAAGTGTAAAAAAACCTTTTTATTTCTAAAGCTTGAACATGCATATATAAATCCTACCTATACGGTAGCATATGTAACCTAAGTGGAGCATTGTTATGCACCTCAGGAGAAACAGCTGCTGCGCCCTCTGAAACTCCACTAATGGAGAAGAACTCCAGAAATCCTGCATTAGCAGAGCAGCCCCCAAAACCCCTTGAACCTCGCCCCAAGTCCCCTCCAGCAGGCAGTCAGAAGGTGGCTTTCAAACTTGGAGGCTCAGAGGAAACTGATTTGGACAACAACGAAATGGAAACCAAAGACATAGATATCAGCAGCGGTAAGAAATAACGTAACTTCTGCTTTATGTGACTTTGTGGGTATAAAAACATCTAACCAACTGAATAATGATTTTATAATAATGATAATTTCTGTTCATAGGTCTGAATGGTACTGTTGGTCCCATGGTGATCACTGATCCTCACAGTGGACGATCACACACAATCCACAAAGACTCCGGTCTTTACAAAGACCTGCTACACAAGCTCCACATGGCCAAGGTCGGTGACTGCATTGGTGACAGTGACAGTGAAGAGCGGCCCATCCGGAGGAACAACAGCTACACCTCCTATACCATGGCCATTTATGGCATCCAAGGAGATCTGAAAAACAAGGACCAAGATGGTGCTCTGCAGAGAAGGTCCAGGGTGGACAGTGTCAGCAGCTCCAGCTCAATAGTGACCAGTAGCAGTGTAGTCCAGGACTGTAGTGTGAATCTGGAAACTGACAAGAACCTGGATCTGGAGGAAGACGAGCTGGAGGTGGACCAACCAGCTGTTTCAATACTTTTCCAGTTCCTGCAGATCCTCACAGCGTGCTTTGGCTCCTTTGCTCATGGAGGGAATGACGTCAGGTAGGTGGTACAGTGGTTTCCTCTGAGGATTTTATGTATGTCCTGTTTGTTGAGAGGATTTATATTGGCCATTTTATCACTAGCAATGCAATTGGCCCCTTGGTGGCTCTCTGGCTTCTGTATGAGAGCGGCTCTGTGGTGTCCACTTCACCCACACCCATCTGGTTGCTTCTGTACGGCGGAGTGGGAATCTGCGCTGGTCTCTGGGTATGGGGACGGAGGGTGATCCAAACGTTGGGCAAAGATCTTACCCCCATTACACCCTCCAGGTATGCTGCACATTTATATCCTATACCTAAAATGTTGATTTATGTTATGGTCAATGCTTTCTAAATAGTTTTCCTACTATGTAGTGGATTCAGCATTGAACTAGCTTCAGCAGTCACCGTTGTCGTAGCATCCAACATCGGGCTTCCTGTCAGCACAACCCACTGCAAGGTGATGAAACTCAAATAGATGCATGTAGAAAAACAATCGGTCCAGCTTTGAGCACACATTCTGAACTTGGTGTATATTCTTGAACCTATGTACAACGCAGGTGGGCTCTGTGGTGGCTGTGGGATGGTTGCGCTCCAGGAAATCTGTTGACTGGCATCTGTTCAGGAACATCTTCATTGCGTGGTTCGTCACAGTTCCGATCTCTGGGTTGATCAGTGCAGCCATCATGGCTCTCTTCATATACGTTATTCTGTGAGGCTCCTGCTCTTTAGCTGCACTGTTACTTCAACTGACAGACTGCTTCTGCTGCTGCTGTTTGCTCATGCTATAGTTTTATATCAGTAACCTTTTCAGTAGTAAAGCTAATGATGATATCGCACAGGAATGTGTCCACGAATGATGCAGGATCTAATAGCACTATTCAAATATCCAGAGGTCTGTGTTCCTACATATCTGTGTATATTTGTATAAATGCAATATGTGTTGAAATTCAGATAGTTCCGTTTTGACTGAAAAAGAACAAGTACATGTTGTATTATCTGTTTGTGTATTTGGATATAAAAAAGCGATTTGATTTGATTTTGAGGGATTTCAATGTATTATACTTGCTACTAATAAGCATATTTAGTGTGTTTCAGGCACAGTATTGGGAGAAACTACAGGTTTAATTCTGTTCTCTATTGTTTCATCATTTACTGTAAACCTGAATTTTAATGTATATAATATTTATACTGTGTATGTTTGTCTTGAGTAAGCATTTAGATGGGCTTCGGATTTTTAAATTTATTGTGAACTTGATGAAAAACTGAAATCTTTTTTCTATAATAATATCTTTTCAACTTGTTGTGTTACTGGTGCAGAAAAATAAAAACTGAAAAAAGAAAGAAAGAAACGTAACCATGCCAATTTGTGATTATTGAAAAGTCCACTGGGTGGTGTAGTTGCTGCATCTGCAAACACATAATGTAAGACATTAATCACAAACTAGCAGCAAATAGGAATAACAACAAAGCAATGCTAAATAGACCAATAAATATGAAAACAAAACATATACAACATTAACAAGTTAATAAAATATCATATATATTTAAATAAAACTGTTAAATACAGAAAAGAAACCTAATATCTGAGAAAATTCTAATGTGATGAGAAAATATTTTAATTCTCAAACTAAAACAAAAGAAAGTAATTTATATGAAATTTAAAACCATGGCAATAAATTAAATATAATAAACACACTTGTGTTGTTATTATCTTTGGTTGGCCTTATTTAATCAAATGGTTCAAAATTGATAACAAAACAATGAACAACAACATTTCATTCATAAGTAAGTATATATTAAGTACATTGGAGCCCAGAATAATGGTCAAATTTAATGTGTTTGTCAAACTTTACTTTTATCTCAAAATCATCCTTTGCAGCAATAATTACCTAACAAATCAGTGGTATTCTATTGATCGTTTTTTCAAGATATTCAGGTGGGATTTCCAGGACACGCGCTAGTACTTGTCTTCTTGGATAGATGTGCATTTAGGCCGCACAATGTTTCTTCTGTTCTCATTGCATCAAGTTGCAGCATGTCTCCTGAGACTATAATGTTCACTCTGTGAAGAAAGTTTTAATATTTTGGCGATGTCTCCTAGAGGATAACATTCCTTTCTCAAAACATGTGTATCAGGTAATAAAACTGAATAAACTGCAAAAACATCAGAAAAACATACCCAGTATTTAGTGTACGATGACACCACAGGAAAATGGTTCTTGCCGGAGTTGTTACCAGGTAAATATAAGTGACTGATTAAAAAAGCCTTTATAAATGGATGTAGCCATGATCAGTAACTATATGAGAAAAGGTAATTTATTGGAAAGTTATATCTTCATTTCTATATACTGCATAATTAAATTTGGTCTGCGAACAACATAAACCTTTCATTACTACATCTGTGGAATCAACTGATGAGTAGAGAAGGTGATTCTATGAACAGTTTCTTTACTGTCACCAGATAAACACAATTATATTGTAGTTATTAGCAACATAAACTGGTTAACTACAAGGTATTCATTTGGGCTGATGGGTAATAGTTGAGGTTTTTTCTTTGTATTTCAGTTCTAGTTTTTCTGTATTTACCAACTTATAACATGTGGTAAATATACACTACATTACTGCAGTTCTTTGTATATTTACCAGGTAAATGGTTCTTTTAAAAAAAGTAAATGTAAAAGTAAAAGGCAATGAGCCAAATAAAGAAAACCAAATTAAATGAGGGTCTTGATGTTGTCCCACCATCCACTTTGCACATTGCATCAGGCAGGATGGCTGGTGGGAGAGGATCAGAAAACCTCAAATGTACCATGTACAATGAAAAATCAAGGCTGTATGTAAACTTTGCTGGCATACTGGCAATTACAAGTTACAGCATCAATAATAATGATGAAAATTTGCATTAATACAGCTGTGGGTGTCATTTACCTAACGAGTACACAAATGAATGCAAGACATTTCCTTGTAGGTATGAGTGATCCTCACTTGAATAAATGATCTTAAACCTCTACTTATGAGATTCATACGCTTTAGCATGTATCATTTTAAATGGCCAGTGCTTAACCCTTCATTTCATAGTGGTTTTGCAGACCCAAACAAATACTAATGTATCTACCATTGTCTTATGCAGTTGATCTGTAATAGTCCTCATAGTTGGTCAATGTAGATGCAGATCTTCACTCACTGCTGACTTACAGTTGCACGAAAAAGTATGTGGACCCTGGGATTAATCTAACTCACAACAATACAAAAACACAGTCTGCTGAAAATAATAGTACACAAACATTATATGTTTTCATGTTTTTATTGAACATAACATGTAAACATTCACAGTGCAGGGGGGGAAAAGTATGTGAACCTTTGGACTTAATAACTGGTTGACCCGTCTTTGGCAGCAATAACCTCAACCACACATTTCCTGTAGTTGCAGATCAGACCTGCACAACGATCTGGAGTAATTTTGGACCACTCCTCTTCACAAAACTGTTTCAGTGCAGCAATATTCTTGGGATGTCTGGTGTGAATGGCTCTCTTAAGGTCATGCCACAGCATTTCCATTGGGTTGAGGTCAGGACTCTGACTGGGCCACTCCAGAAGGTGTATTTTGTTCTGTTGAAGCTATTCTTTTGTTGAATTACTTGTATGCTTTGGGTCATTGTCCTGTTGCATCATCCGAGAGTAGCAGCAGTGCTGCAACAGTAAACCCAAAACTGGTGTGTGAATGTTTACATGTTATGTTCAATAAAAACATGAAAACATATAATGTTTGTGTACTATTATTTTCAGCAGACTGTGTTTTTGTATTGTTGTGAGTTAGATGAAGATCAGAGCACATTTTCTGACCAATTCATGCAAAACTCCATGTAATCCCAAAGGGTTCACATTTTCTTGCAACTGTACTGGCAATACCTCAGTCAATACTATAATTCTTCTGACAGTTTGGACCTAAAAACAAAGACATTTCAACATTGTAAAAGTAGAAGTCACAGCAGGGCTGCTGTATTGGCTTGCATTAGATTGTAAAGGTGTACCCAATGAAGTGTCCTGCGAACATGTGCAGTACCTCACTGAGTTACTTGTAGGAGTTTTGCTGCAAAATGCCACATGATGGTGCTGTTCTCCAGATGATTGGATGGCAGGGGACGTTTCTTTTAATTTATGTATCTGTCAAGTGCAACGTGGGTTAAGAAGCTGACACTAAGTGCATCTGGCTTAGCTAAAGTAAAATATTTAAACAAAGGATGGTATTTCTTGACTAAAGTTTTTTTTCTGTGATTCTGATGTCCTTTACACCTCCAAACTCTCAGACTCTATGAGATCAACAAAAAGGCACATTCCCCTCAAGCGCCCCTAGTTCGTTCATTTGGACTGTGACAGAAAACCGTATCTAAGCTGACCTTTACATGACCCCATAATAAACAGTGATATGAAGTGTATACATGATGCTGCATCCAAGTCTGAAGAGCTACAGGTAGAAGCAAATTATATAATACATGGATAACTATTTTTAAATAAGAAAAAGAATAAAGAAGAGAAACCATATCTGGAAACATAGCAACATTTTCTCTTTTTGTACAGAGAGACTCGACTCCATCACAGACGGCGTCAATGGCTGCAACTAATGCAGCCTCAGTGTAAAGTGCGGTTTTAACATAGGCATCTCCCTTTCTAATAGGAAAGTGTCTACATCCAGCTAGAGAGGACAGGTTGTCCGCAGGGCAGCTCTTTCTTCTGAGGTTTTCCAGAAACCCCTTGTTTTTGTCTGCTAGCTGCAGATCTGATGTCTTGGCAGCAGGTGATACTGTTGTTCCATTTAGCAGGATTTGACAGTAAAGCCAGGATCAGTGCGATGTGTGAAAAGTGAAATACATGATCCTTATCCATATATCTATAGATTTATCTCTAAAATAGGATTCAGACATTTAACATCTTCGCTTACATTTACCTATCACTTGCATCTGCAAACAATGAAATTTGTCAAAGATGCTTGACACAGGCACAACTAACCAAATCATATACATACACTCAGCTGTTCAGCCATCCATTAGAAGTGAGACAATCATTTTATTGATATCTCACCGGGTTTATTTGTGCTTAAGTGAAGACATTCCTTACTGCGCCATCTGAATCTGTCATACCATTCAGTTTACGGATTTGCTGAAAAATATTATAGGCACTTGGGATAAATATCTGTGGTACTATTTCCCTTAGAAACTGCATTTATTCAGTACTTATCCATCTCCTCTCCTCCCTGATATCCATGCTGATAAAGCAGCATTGTTTACAGTGTAAACTGCTGGACACAAACAGCATGGTCTGTCAAAGTTCAGCTACATAACATATGTGCTACATGCTACTTGTTAAATGTCTCACTGGGTGTTTTGTAAGAACTGGTTTAGTTACTCTGCATATTTACTTTTGGCCAAAGTGCTTGATGTTCTATGTTAATACAATATTGTCATCCAGTGGTTTTGGTCACAGTGTCTGAATATATGGTTCAGAGAGTGTGTTTTTTCCTCTTGTTTGGATTAGTATCATAGCCAGCACCGCTTTGTGTACAGGCCTATGTATCCCTGCTGTCCCTCCACCCCCACTCCACCCCTAGGCGTCTTATTTTGAAAGTAAACATCGGATGTTGTAGAAATTGGTTTTGTGGTAAATGACACTTTGGATGATTTTCAAACAGCAATCCACACAGGTGAGCCTGGACGATTGTGCCTAATTTTCGACGCGCGCGTTTCTTGTGCGTGATGTTTGGCGTGAGTGCGGGCGGACGCGCGTCTGCGGCGGAACGGCTCTGCCCCGCACCTCGCACACTGAACACCAGGCAAGTGGGACACGCGTTCACTGGAGCACGGCGGACCAACAAGCTGCTGTAGTGTGTGGCAGGTTCACGAGAATCACACGACGGTCCCGCTGTGTGCGATAACAGAGGGTTAGTGGAGCCGCAGGACGCGAGATTGAAGGAAGCTGTTAGGATAAGAGGCTCATCACAGATGTGAAAAGACAAACCGGTGCTGTCGAAGCGTTTTGTTGTTTTCTTTTGCCATTTGATTTGTTTTTTTTTTTTTTTTGGTCGGAGCCTGTGAAATGCAGCCTCTACCTGACAGATGTGTGGCTCCACTGCTGCAGCCTACAGGTCTGTATCACCACATTCATTTGTGCATGCCAGGAAAAAAAAATATTGAATGTGAGCAAGACGATTTACAAATCATAGAAGCAACAGAGACACCTGGGCAGATCTCTCTGTGGAAATGCTCACGACTGACAGGCTGATGCTCTGTTCACTGTTCACATACGATCTTACGCTGCTGCACTTTGGAGTAGGCGGAATTGCCCACAGACACAGGCCACTAATGGGACTATAGCGCAGGACTGATTAGGTCCGTGTCATGTCCTCTGAAAACAGTCCCTTCCTTATTGTTGGAGAGAAGTGACGGGATCCCTCTCAGCATGTGTTTATGTGTTTACCAGTGTTTGTTCCTCTTTGTGTCTCCCGTCTAGCAGCTGATGTGCTGCGCTCGGCCGTGGAGGAGTGATACTGCCGCTGCAAAGCTCATCATCATCATTATCAACATCTGCCACTTCAAACACGACGAGACCCGAGAGGACAGGGGGCTGCTCTCTGGCTCTCAGCGATCTGAGAGTACCTGTGGACGACGATGACTCCGGCAAAGCCGCTCTCCTGAAAGCATCATGAGGTAACCGAGGATCACCAAAAAAACAAAAAAAAAAAAAACAAACAAACAAACTGATCGCCGTTTCCAGCTTTTTGTTTGGCGCTAATGAGGAGGAAATGTGCCACTGTGTCAGCTGACTGACACGGTCGCAGTGGTGTTGTAGCCCCGTGGACGCAGCCAGCAGCCGACGCGCAGCAGACGCCTCGCAGGAGATGGCACGTCCAGGATCTGGTTTGCTGGTGCCCGTCAACGGGCTGGGCTACCCTCCCCAGAACCTGGCCAGGGTGGTGGTGTGGGAATGGTTGAACGAACATGGACGCTGGAGGCCCTACAGCGCAGCGGTTTGCCACCATATCGAGAACGTATTGAAGGGGGATGCCCGAGGTACTGTTGTTCTGGGGCAGGTGGATGCCCAGCTCTCTCCTTACATCATCGACCTGCAGTCCATGCACCAGTTTCGACAAGACACAGGTAAGAGGTGGCAGCAGCCTCACCGTGCACACACATGACACAGACGGTCAGTCAGGGAAAGTACTAGTAAAGTGCTGTGGATGTACAGTACACAGAACAAGTATCAATACCTTATATTGATGTTCACTCCCTGATCAATAGTGTTGTGCAGTCCTCACCCCATTATCACACTGGGACCTATTAAAACACAACTGGTCTGGATGTGGTTGCTACACAAATCTTATGTAACTTTCAAGGGAATAAATGAGAGTCCTCAGTGCCTTTCGCCGCTTTGGGCCTCATGTAGCTGAGCCACAGGTTGGGATGAGAGAAACGGCAACAAACAGGACACAGAGCTCCCAGGTGACAAAAGCGTAGCCATCATTTATTAATTCAGACGTGTTTGTATGTGTAACGCTGGAGGGCCGTGACCTTGCCAAAGGTCACCCCATTAGAGGAGCTTTGCATCCATCAGGCAAATGAGTGCTGTACCTCAATGACCTGCTCCTCACTCTTCCACATTGTTCACAAATGAGGCGTCACTGGCCATCGCAGTACAATGCATCCATTTATTTAATTTCACTCCACAGGATGGAAAGAACATACAGTATGTGTTAAAACAGGTTATAGAGGAGACATCTAACAACCGGTCCACAGTGGTCAAAGTACCAACGATACTGTATGAGAAGTAATTTTGTTGGATTATGTAGCAGAGCTTGGTCTTAATGTTACAACGATTAGGGAGCTGACATATTCAGAACAGTAAAAGCTCTTGTAAGAGCACTCTTACGTTAAATCCATCCAACACGCCCTTTGTTAGGTTGACAGTAATTCTCTCTGATGACTGCTACAAGATGTTTTCACTGTGTACTCAACCGATGCTCAACACACTCTGTGTGTTTATCTCTGTCTGTGGATTCACCTTCCTGCTGCCCCAGTGTCTGAAGCAAAGAGATGTGGGATGTGTTAGACATCTGTTAGAACACAACATTCAGCTGCACATACCGCGCTGTGTAAAGTCAATTAGCCACTGAGTGCGACTGTGTTGTGCTGTACAGGTCACATAGATAAAAGCAATACTTTTCCAAGTCAATGGTGTGATGAAGCACTTTAAGTCAAAGACAAGTCCCTCATTTGAAGGTGTTATGTAACAAAGCATCACAAGCAGCGCATAGGACACACAGAAGGTGACCTCACTGTGCACCGACCTGCGTTATGTCACTTTTCATTACTTTGCAGTGGTGTACTTACACCTGCATGGTTACATATTTGTGTATTTAATTGGCATACACACATTCACTGTAGCTCCAAGGCACAAAGGGCATTAGAGGAACTCTCCGATTGTGAGAAAATGTCATGAAATGTTTTCTTAAAGACCATTCAGCTGAAAAGTAATAAGCAGTTGTAGTCGGGTATGTCTTCTCCTTTTGTGGTTGTGTATTTTATTAAAATACACACAAGCGTTGCGAAACCAGCTAAGGCTGTAAACTTTGTGGTATGTGGCATTGGTTGAAGCTGTGTTGTCCCCTTTAAAAATGAATATGAACATTAAATTTATGTATTCAAAAGTCAGTAATGGGCAGAAAGACAAGATATAACGTCATTATCGACTTTTAATATCACAAAATAATTGCTTTGGTTTATTATGGTAACACTGTACATACAATATACAGGCTTTATTACTCTTTAGTATATTATATATCATGATTGAAATAGATGAAACCAGCAGGTAGACATGAAGTTTTTCTTTTTCACAATATTATTTACAATATTTTGAGCATGAAAAAGTAAATGAGGACTTATTTACAGCATATACAGTAGAGTAAATGGCAATTATGTCAAAGTTGTTTCTGTTCTTTATGGTCAAAATGTTTCTGTAGGACTGTTGTACCATAAAAAATGGCCTTGTTGGACTGCTACTGTTCTTGTTGTTTTCCCTTGTGATAAAACATAACACAAAGCAGCACACATGTCTGGGGGTTGAATGGCTGCAGGATGAGCCACTGAGCCGTTTGTCAGCCATTACCATGGTGCTGGGCCTGGGTCTGACGTTTATCACTCCTCGTTGTGCCGTTTGGTGCGTTACCTTCTCACTCGGCTGGGATAAACCTGTCACAGCAGGGCCTGACGGACGGCGGGCCGGACACCCGCTGCCTCTTCTCTCTCCTCTTTCCACGTCCTCTGCTCACGCTGCCAGGTCACAGCCATTGATTTGGGTTCTCGTGAGTCCTAGCTCCCAGACTGATGTGCTGTTATTGCACCACAGCTTGCACAAAGAGCCTCAGTGAGCTCGTTTTAATGTGGACTGTGATGCATCTGTTTCACATTGGATGTTTGCTATATTTGTAGCTCAGCAGCTCAGCAGCTCAGCCGCAGCCACTTGCTCTGTTACAGGCTTATGGAGTGATCCCTTTGGGGAAACCCCATTTTGTCATTGAGCCAGTGATCTTGTCCTTTGAGGCTTTAGCTTTTTTGGCACACACTGGAAACAGTCAGTGTGCTTGGTGCCCCCTGTGTTTGAATGTGTACATCTGTGTCCTTGTGTCCACTGTACACGTCGGTGAGTTTGCTGATGTGTGTGTGTGTGTGTGTGTGTGTGTGATGCTGCACGCTGCCAGCTGTGGTGTTTGTGTGCTGCCCCTGCAGGCTGTGTAGGGGTGCCCTGCTCTCCTGTGGGTTTGGGAGGAGCTCCTGTGGGTGGGAACCAGGCAGAGTTGCTCCAACTAATGAGACAGTAGCCATAGTTTATCTCCATGTCTCCCTCTAATCAGAGCATCATGACGAAAGCGCATGCGCCATAGCCTTTGTGACGGGGCCCCTCTCTCTGTGGACACCAGTTTTTAAAAAATCTGCATTTATTTGTCGTGTTAAAACACAGAGCACAGGGTTCATCATAAGACAGCTTGAGATGGAGAACACCATCACACCTGTGATGGAGTCCTGAACCCTGTGCTTTGTATGTTGCCTGAGTGAAGGCTTAGAGGTTTATATATAGTGTAGATGAATATCTGGCTGAAGGCAGGGACGGGACTGGCTCCCAGCCAAGGAGGATCGATCCACTCTGCTCCCCAGAGGGATGTTTGAACCACTAAACACTGTTGTGGACTGATCCCCTTTCACTACACCCACTCCCATAGCAAAACACATGGGCTTTTGTGCCTTGTCCATCTTATATCAGCACTCGTGGCCCGTTTGATGGATTTCACGCTGCCACTATTGCTTCTGCTGCCTGGCTTTTAAGAATTTACCACGTGTATTTTTTTCTTCCCCTGTGACAGAGAAGTGGGACAAAACAGAGACTGTTTAGGTTGCATGAAAGACCTGAGCTAAATCACGAACAATTGCTAAATCATAGTTATCAAAAAAGACTATTCTTGACTGGAGCCAGTATCACGCCACTATTGTGGTACTATGATCACAATACAGCGAGAGAAATGAAGAGCAAGTAGTCGAAAGACAAAACATATAAACAACATATAAATAACTCTTAGTAGCATCCTTAGCTGTGGCTTAGCTTTACATTACACTGACAGTTCAGACAAACAGTTTATTTTAACTGGAAATAGTTGATGAACATGCTCCATAGACTGTGAATTGCCTAGTACCATCATCATCATCACAGAGGTTTGAGGCCAGCATGCAGTTGATCCTTTTAACCAAGTTACACGTTTGAAATCTTTTGAGATGACATTGTCTCGTACAAAACAAGCTTTCAGTTCAATATTCGAGCCAACGTGCAGTCTGCTGTTAATCCCACAGTCTACTCTGTTCGTGTTTCTGGAGCTGTAAGGGTTATTACAGTTGACTGGCGCTCACTGTTGTGAGATGGTCCATGTGCGACTGCACAGATAACCACTATCAGCAGCTGCTGGCTGCTGTGTTTTGGCGGAGCGGGTCTTTGTTTGTTTTGGTTTCACAGGCGTTAGAACCTCTGGCCAATTTGCCCACATGCAATGTGAATGAATGGCAAAGTGCTAGAAGACAAAAGAGAGATGGTCGTGATCTTGTGTCTGTTCTGTGTTCAACTGAAAAACAACACTACGTGGTTGTGGTCTGGAGACCTGCTGGAAACCTGCTGAGCATGTGTATTGCTGTAAGACACTTTAGGTTTTTGTTTCTTTAATGTAATTTAGTATGTAGTAAATGCGCGTGGGAACTGTTTTGGTGGTTTGTGGGAGGAAGCTGTAAAAAGGATTCCCGCTATGTACGTGCTAAAGGTCAGGTGCTGTGTGCATCGGTTGTGACTGTGAAATCCCACTTGCGTCAGAAGACAAAAAGAACGAGCGAAAAATGGAGCCCGAAGCCTGTAAACTGTATATTTAGAACAGAAACACCAAGAAACGAGAAGAAATAGAAACAAGACACAACTCAGGTGCTACAGTGGCGCTTGTGCTTTTCTATTTGAATGTGTCTGCGAGCAGAGCACAGGTGTGTACATCAGCACTGTGATGTTGTTTGCTATGCTGCGGTTTGAAACACTCCATAGGCCCACGCCGTTTCTTCATACGGTTAAGACGCTGCGCGGCTGTTGTTTTGAATCTATCAATCATAGTTTCAAAGACCGACCATATGCAGCTCTGCAGACTTTTAGCAAGTCACATGTCGGCTGCTTCCTCAGTGACTTGGGCTCAAGATAAACAAGCATTATAACAAGCTTTTCCTCTTCAAACTAATTGCAATCAGCGCAATCAGTCAGCGAGGATGTTTAGCAGAATCAAAAATGGTGCTAAGCCAAGGTGGTGCTAAAGGTGTCACTGCACTCCGCGGGCCGTTATAGCCCAAAGCAGCTGGCTGAAATCCTCCGGGATGTCGGCAGGAAAGGGACTGTAGTGACACTGTGGAGGGAGAGGAGGGCGGGCGGCTGACAGAGGTGAGGAGAGAAGAGGAACAGCGGGAGAGGTGGAGCATTTTCCTGATGGAAAGTGACAGTCAGGGTGGAGGTGATGATAACACTGGAACATTTCCCTGCCCTTTGGCTCGCACACACATACAGCTTTTGTCTTGCTGCTGTGAAGTCTCCCAACCAGGGCCATGAGGTGTGCTTATTTTAATTATGGATAAATGTGGCAGTATATTTTTGGCTTTATCTGACTAAATATTTTATTTGGAACAGTGGCAGATACCTGTCACAAGTCCAAGGTCGTTTAGTGGCCTGATCATGCGCCAACACAACACGCAAAAGAGTCTTTGTGTTTAAAATGACACAAAACTTCATCATCTCTAAAATTCTGAAGCACATTTTACTACTTTCACTCAAACAATGACTAAAGTATCTTGAGTCAAATAACAAGTGCTTTAAAATAGACCTTTACTTAGGCTGTCACCTATAATTATTTTTTATTATTGTTTAAATGTATTTTTAGAACATTGAGCAGGTAAAATATCCGTCTTACTTTTTAGTACTTGGACACTGCAAATGTTGTGTTTGTCTCAGTAATTAACTCGATTATTTTCTATCTTCATCAAAAAGCTATTTATTTTATAGTTGGTTCCGTTCATCCCATTAGAAACCATCAGACAGGCTGTTGGCCCCTCTCCGGGTGGCCTTCTTTCCAGCGTTGGAGTACTTTGGTCTGCTCTGTCCACTGTATCCTTACTGCATTACGCTGAGGAGCAGAGTGTGAAGACACCTCTGGCATTTGTAGCAGAAGCGTCCCTTCACATCTCCTTCTAACTTCTAATCCAGCAAGTCACCACTTTTAACCTCTAGAGTGGATATCTTGCTTTTTCATCGGGGAAGCAGCTATAAAGCTGCTTTCTGCGCTGCTTCCTTATCAGGCCGGCCTGAGAGGTCGCCCGCATCGCAGTCCTCAGACGAGCAGGAATGAGGCATTATGACAGCGCTGCTCAGGTAAACTATCCTCAATCCCCTGCTCACATTTATTGACAGATCTGCTGTTGAAATCAGCCAATTTTCCCAAAGCATCCTCACTCTCCTGTAGGGAGTCCTTCTGCTATTGTCATTCATAGAAGTGTCGCCGTCACTCAAATCTCCATTGCTGTTTAAAAGTGTGAAAAATTAAATGAATGTAGATCCATCTGTTGTTTTGACAAAGATGACTGTAACACACTGGCTCTTCAGTTGATAAACCAGATGTTAGTAAGCTGTCATGTTGCAAAGGGACAGAGTGTTCCTGCTGTAACAAATGGGGCGTCTTTGATCTGCGGGAATGTGTGGTCTTGCATTTACTGAAAACATCTTTTGACTGAGACCAGAGCTACGCTGACGTAACTCGGGCTGCCAGTGTGTGCTGCGAGCCAGGCTCAGAGCACCCTTGATCAGTCTCGGTGAACACAGAAGCACAGTCTGGGACTTTTTGTTTTGATCTCAGCATTTTCACTCATTTTACAGAAATGCACTTTTACCCTTCTTTAGCACAGTCAAGGCATGACGAATCACTAAAGCCGAAACTGGGATGGCTTCTCAAAAGCACCTTAGTGGTAAGTCGGTCTTCATTGTTCCAGTGCATCTAATGTAATGGACAAAAAAATCTCTTTTCGAAGTCTGATCACACATGCAGAAGTCTGTCCATAAGAGCCCTTTACTCATAATCTAATCACTTGTTGCAAACTCTTTTGAATGCCCCTATATCGTTTTTATTGTGCCGAGTACAGTAGTGTGAACTATCCAGCGTGTACTTCATGTACTTTCCCCACCATCTAAAGACGTACAGTTCTGTATCAGCCCCGTGATAGACTGGTGACCTCTCCAGGGTGGACCCTGCCCTTTCACCCACTGACAGCTGGGATTGACTTGACTTCAGCACCTGCATGACTCTTAAGAGGAACAGTAGTTAGAATAATGGATAGACAGTGAATGTCAGCATGCGATCAGGCTGAATTAACATTGTGAATATGGAAAAGGTAATGCATGGCAAACATCCACACGTCGCCTGTGTAGCCGTGAGCTTATTACTGTAGCTTGCTGATGGTAAAGCACTGCTGTGGCTCCATGCAATCTGCAAGAGCCACTAGCATGAGTGTTGGTTGTTTATTTTATTTTATATCCTTTTTTTTTCATATTAGTTTTTGCTGAACAAAATAGAACATTCAATCTACAGTCAAAAATAAATTAAAAAGGAAAAGTTTAAGAGATTTGTGAGTTATAGTTTTTGTTACAAACAATGATGATGTTGAGTTTGAGTTTCCTATCAAGTCACAGATCAAACTATTGAAAACAAGAGCAGGAACCACTGTAACAAGACTCGGGTCAAGCGCATGTTCGCAGCGCAGGTTCACATTCCCTCACACCCTTTCCTTTCAGTCATACAAAAAAAAACATCACTTATTTAGATTGTTTGCGGCCTGGGCGGTCAGCAGAATATCAATGTGAGTCTCTCTCTCTCTCACTTTCTCTCTGTGTCATCCGTAAGTGCTTCTAAATCATGGCTCCTGGTGAGAGTCCAAGTCCTGTGACTGGTCAGCATGAGGAACATCCTGCGGTAGCCTATGATGTGAATAATATTTGCCAGGTGCTCATGGCAGAGACCCATCTAACCTCCACGGCTTCTCCTCAAAGGATCAGCTCACACACCATCACTTCTTCAGACATTTCATTATTAATGAGTGCTTGCAAACTCTCCAAGGATTTATATCACTGGTGCCTCAAGGTGAATTTTTATCAGAGTTAAATAGAGATTGCTTCTACTCTGGATGCATCCAGGAAGAAAGACATTTATCAATACACACAATAATAAAAGTCATTACAACAATGTTTTTCAGGCTGAAATGATCATTTATTACTTACAAGTCTGAGCCAGTGAATAAAAAAGGTGCCAACATTCACCAGTGATCTTTTTTTTTTTTTTTTTTGATTAGGAACTCACTTAACTGCACTTTTTCTAAATCTGGAGTAGATTTAATAAAAAATGAACAAGAAAGAGAAAAGGAACTTCTCAGCATAGGATAGCTTTCAAGCTTTCTGCCAATCTACAACTGATGGAAGGAAAATAAAGAGAATTCATTTATAGGGAATGAATGTAGAAAAAAATGTCTTGACAATACTTACTTGCAGTGTCAGATTTTCATGAAGCCATCGTTCTAAAGGAAAATGCTAAATCATCGCTGAAATAAAGCTCAAGAGGCATCCAGACGACAGCACGTGATACACCTCGCCTCACTGAAAACCTGAATGCTAATGGGGTTAAGAAGCAAGCTAAAAAAGGCACGAAGGAGTACGTCTTTACAGTCTATGCGTCATCAGTCCCTAGTTTTTCTTCAGTCTATGCTTTGTTTTATAGCTCAGCCGCTGCCATTTGAAAGGTAACGCACACAGCGGACAGACAGTCGCTACAAAAATTTGAACTCTCCTGTCAGATTTTCAAAAGGTCTTTAATGGTCTTATTTGAAAGTGAGTCTTTTTGTGCAAGGTACATAAATCTTCTTTGTATGTAGGTGTTTAACTCAACAGCGGATGAATATGGAAATAACCTTTTGGCGTTAATGTCTGTACATACAGTACAGTATTCTGCACAGTGGAAGTGAAGTTACTATTTCCTTCTCCAGCAGAACCTACTTCTCTCCTGTCCAGCTGGATGGTTAGTCTGGCTCAGAGAGTTATAATTTTGCCCAAAAACAGAGTGTTGGATCTTTCAGGAAGGAAAATGCCAGATTTTGAGTACTGTTTATCACTTAATCCCCCCCCCCCACCCCACTATGAGCGCAACATAACTTGAATTTCAAAGCTGACCCTCGTGTTCAGAAATTCCGAATCATTTACTCATCACAGTTTCATATAAGTTACTGACGTTTCTTGCGGTTATTAGGGCTCGGAGAGCATGAGGTCATGTGCTTGAACACTCTAAACAGCCTTTTGTCACGAGGGGTCTACTTTAGTTATGAGGTCTACCTAAAATACACAGTTTCCTATCACCACATCATTCATATTTCAGCAGCTTCCTGTTTCTCTTTCACACCAACAGAACTGAAAGCGTTGACCCCCAAAGTCAATAGACCACATTTACACTTCTGTAGATGAAACCCACTGGACCTGTGCTCAGGCTTTAAGCTCAATGAAAGCTCTTAGCGATCCAGCAGCAACTTCGCAATGAGGACATGACCCTAATTTTATTTCGGCCTCTGACATTTAGCCTCAACAAGCATAAATTAGCTCCCCGAATATCCTTGGTTCCTCTTAATAGACTTTATCTAGGAAATGTGTACATCATAGAAACATGGCATTAAAAATAATCGAGCCATTGAGATGAGCTATTATTATTATGCTGAAAAAATATCTCATCATTAATTTTGAGGTGTGCGGAGAGTGATTACACTTGTGATCCATCAGGGAAAAGCCTAATAATACTGTATAAACTCCTTGGGAAAGTAGAACATACTTAAGGTGAAACTGTGTTTAGTAAATCCATCACAGTGCACAGTGGATAAAGCACTCATCTCCCCGCAGGCTGGTCTAATGCCCTTTGACCTTTCTCACACCATGTCCATTTTACCGCTGATCAAAGCTGACCAGCGTAGTCTGGCACAGTGACAATTTGCTTTAATGTAGCCAGACGTTTCCTCTGATAAGACCTGAATGCATCTGACAGCCATGAAGAGGGTTATAAAAGCCTGTCTCAGCGAACTCATTTACTGCATGCTGTTCATTTCAATGAGTCAGATCACCTTTATTTGTCGAATGTAATATTCTGAGCAATTGTTTCCCTCTTGGTGCCTCTAAATAGCAGCCTTGATGCTACGATGTCATTTTCAAGAAATTAATATTGCAATTAAAAATGACCCTATAGCTTTGAATTCACTTCATGTGTTTTGTGTCTGACAAATGTGCAGTATGCACACACTACAGTAGGAAATTAAGATCTCTGTCTAGAATTTGACCTCAGCTGTTGTTTGCGCCTGTAAATTCACAGCGCGTTCTGTGACTGTGGTGTATGCGTGTGCATCATAGGATGTGATCTATTCTTGATCCAGTCTTGCAGTTGCATGTAGAGTGTGACAGAGCTCATCTGATTGAAAACCGTGTGAGATCATTCCTCAAAGTCCACTCTGACACAGTACGGCCATCAGTCAGCTTTCTGCTGAGTGCACAAAACGGTTTCACTGATGTACCATCGTCTTGGTGTGACGGCTGACAAGAAATATTGTGCTCACAGATGAATGCTGCACCATGTTGCAGCGTGGGAACCGTGCGTGTGTTTCACATTCTCTTGCTGAGTGGAGGGAGGAAGGATGCGGTTTGTTCTGATGCAAGGTCAGCTATAGAAATAAGTAATACGTTTCAGCTCGCAAACATGATTATATTTATATTTACAACATTCGTGATATTTTCTAATAAAGGTTGTAGTGTATGTGTATACTCAATGATATACTACAAGCAATAATTACACTGAAACTTTTAGTGTGTGACGTCATAGAGAAGAGTCAGAGAAAGACTGAAATGCGTGACAGCTAAACACTGTTTAAAAGTTTAGAACAGTTCATCTATACTAACCGTACAAACAAGATGAGATTGTTAATGCTCAATAGACAATAGACTGGCAAAGAGTGAGGCAACAGGAAGCGTGTGTGTATTTGGCTGGGATGGTGACCAGACTGGTGGGAGGAATGGGATTTCTGCAGGTCAGGTGGGTGTGGCAGCATCTGGAGTGACAAGAGAGTTAGTGCCTTCCTGCGCGTCTACTGTATGTTGAAAACCAACACTTTTATTCATTCATTCAGTGTTACATCAGTGGGTATTCAGAAATGAGCAGAGAAATAACATTAGAAGAGATCATGAAGACTGAAATAAACTGGGCAACACTGACTATTTGAAGAAGAATAAAAACTTTATTGTCATTGTACGGATCGCAGCGAAATAAGAAACTTTATTCCTGGACAGTGAGTTAGATATAATATGTAATGTGATAATGATAATATCATATGATGTATTGGATGGATAACAGCTGATACAATGAATAATAATACAAAGAATGTGAACCACAGCAAATGATCCAACGCACTGGTTCAATAGCCCTAAAGAAGCAGTCTTCATATTGCATGGGTGGGGACAATCAGTGCTTGCTAGAGTTAAGTGCATTTATGGCTCCTGGTCCATGCTTTGATGATCCTGTAGCACCTACCAGAGGGCAATAGACGGGAGATAAGGTAATGCATGTAGCCAAATGTGTGGTGCGCCTGGTGTGAAAATTGCTTCAGAATGCTTTTTGGCTCTGCAGAGGTGGCAGGAGCTGGAAATGTCTTCCATGGAGGCTCGATGACAGCCGATAATTTTCTGTACCGTGTTGATGACTCTCTGAAGAGTGCTGTCTGCTGCTGAGCAACTGGCGCACCACGATGAGATCCAGTACCCGAGTACACTCTCGATGGAGGAGTGGTAGAAGGACACCAGCAGTTTTATTTCCATTTCCATTTTTCTTGAGCACTCTCAGGATGTGTAATCACTCGTGTGCTTTCTTAAAGACCGCGGTGGTGTTAGCAGACCAGGATAGGTCCACAGAGATGTTCTCAGGAATGTAAAGGTGGGAAACACTCGCCACACGGTCCTTGTTGATGTAGAATGGGAGTACACTGTGCTTCCTACAGTTAGTGGTGAGGTTGAGTTACGGTTGTTAAGTGAGCACTGTGTTCAAATCTTGAACATGAGGGCGGAGGTCAGCTGGAGACCAAGTTTTGAGGAAGTCCTTAATCTAGGTGAAGATGGTTGGCAAAGGCCTAAGGCCAAGTCATCCTTGTGGTGGGTGGCGAAATAACCCACAAGCATCACAGTTAGGACATTGTAGCCAGCGTGCCTCTCGATTTTTGAAAGTCTGCATCGCACTAGAGCAAGACTCCTCGTTGGTGGTTGGCTCATTGTTTGAATGGAACGCAACCTAAACGCTTCCTTCTCCGAGTTTAGAGACCCAACACAACATACAGCCAAGCAGAATTCAGCACACGTTCACATATCAAAACTGAAAAGTTCAATTTTTGGCTCTGCATAAGATGCCTGTAATTCTTAAATGGTAAACACCATATTTCTATGAAATGGAAAGAAATGTTGTGATAAAATTACAGCTCTCTGTAGTACTCATACACTAAACGTGCAAAATTCCCAGAAAATGTGCAAATGTAATATATCAGAGCGAACGCTGCAGGATTTAGTTTTCCATGTGTGAAAGTGAGTCCTCTCTGCTAACGAGAAACCTGTTTCACTGTAACCCCGACGCTGCTCCTTGGCAGCGCTGGCCTGCGCCTCGTGTGCGTGTGTCTGCATGTGTGTGAAACCGTGCCTAGAGCTGCGGCTCCTACTCCCTCGCCCCGGTGACGTGATGCCACGGCGCCGACACTGTAACGAGATTCCTGCTGGACGCGGTGAGGATGAAGTGGTGGCAAGTGGAAGAAGGTTTCGCAGTGAAAACACACAGACGCACCCCGTTCACCTCTTCAGCGTGTTCAGAGTTTACACATACACATGCAGACAACTCAAGTGTGCACGAGCTAATGGTTGTACACACAAAACGTGAGTCAGAGAGCATCCTTGGCACAACAGAAGCTTCTCAGCTGAGTGTGGTCACGACACAGAGTCCGAAGGTTGTTTCAGGGTCTGTTGCTTCACTGCGGTACAGGAGCTGGCAGGTAGACAGCTCCTATAACTTCATTTTCTCAAGATTTTTCTATCCACTCTGTCTTTTTTTTAAGTGTGTGTGTGTGTGTTATCCCAGTAACTGCAAACTCTGCACAAGTGCATGGTAACTGGCCAGCTCCGCAGGCCGTGTTGTGGGAGAGCTTGGATAGTTGAAGGGGCTGAGGGTGAGGACAGTAGCAGTGGGAGTTAAGCCACTTTTCCTCACCACTTTGTCTTGCTGGCAACAACACTGTAATAGTGGGGCCACTTTTACTGCAGTGTTCACTTTCTAAGCCCGGGCAAAAGTGAGACATCCTCTTTTTTTATTGTTCTTTGGCAGAAAACCTCCACTCGTCAGAGGCGTCCTTCTATAAGTTCCCTCCTTTAATCACATAGCATTTCCTCATCTTCTTTTTCTCCCTCCTCCTCTTTATTGACCCTTTCCTGTCCATCTATCCCCTCTGTCTTCTTCCTCTTATCCATTCCTGTCATTCTCCTTTCCTTGCTCTGTCTTTTTTTTTCTACTGTCTACCTTGTTTCCTTCTCTCCAGTCCCCTTTTTCTCTTTCTTTCTCTCACCCATCAGTGTCTCCCTCTGTTTTCCCCCTGCTCCCCAACCAGCAGCTGCTCTTCTGCTTTTGTTCATCCATCTCGATTGTCAACAAAAAAGACAATTTCGTTTAAGGGAATCCAAGTCACTATTTAATACCGTGCTGCTCATTATAAAGAACTACATTCTGGGAGAAAGAAAGTGTCATCTCAGTATAGAAAATTAGCTTTAATGTGGGATTCTGAAAGAGGAGCGGGCGAGCTCTGATAATGTAACATATAATGCTGTTAAACCAGCTTAATGCTGGGCTGTCATCCTCATTATAATGGTCTGTGATCTCTGGGTATTTGTTAATGAGCAGATAATGCTCTTACAGATCTCTCTAACTTTGATGTGCAGGTACGACAAGGCCTTTGAGCAGGAGAGAGATTTTTTATTTTATTTTTTTACATCTAAAGCCTCACTGATACGTGCATTTAAATAAAAAGTGGACTCTTCATTGTATTCATATTGTGGGCTCTGACATTTTGCAGCCAGATGTTTTCTCTCAGTCTGTGAGGCATTTTGAACCGCTCTGCAGTACTCTGTCTCTTCATCATCTCTAACAGCCTGCTCGAGTTTATTGTTTGTCAAGGCCTTTTTTGGGAGATGAAAGTCCCTCTTTTTTCCAAGCTGTGCTCTGGGGTTTATGTGAAAACATCAAACACGCTTCAATTATTTTATTTCCCCCCATACTGTAGAATTTATTAGCATATTCATCATGTGTGTACTATTCATATGTTGGATATTATGACTGCCGTATAGGGATCATTTGCGGTCTGTGTCTTCTGTGACGCTTACAGCTGTGTGGGGATTTGCTAGTAAAATAAATGATGAACAATTTCCACTGAATGAAGGTAAGAAATGGGTGTCAAAAATAGGGTTTGTGTGTAACAAAGTTTGAAAGATGAGCAGCCAGTATAACTGTCTACAGCCATGTGCGATGATGTATTTGAGTCACAGCAGAGCTACGAGCTAAATGTCAACATTCTTACTATGACAGTGTTAACATGCTGAGGTTTACAATAGTGTGCTGAATAGCACTAACCAGGAAGTAGAGCTCAGGCTAATGGGGATATTAATAGTCTTAATTCATCATTAACTATTTGGCTATTTGGTTGTAAACCAAATGTTTGGCCAAACTTGACCTGATATTGGTGCAAGATGAAAAGTCATGGGAACACCAGCTATTACAGTTCATCCTCAGGGCAACATGCATGTCTTCGAGCTTGAAGAGGTTTAAATACTTCACTGGATAAATAAAGAACTCAAATTTATAATTTGAAGTAGAGCTGGAGTGAATCTCCATTTTCTAAGGTTGCATATCAAGATATGATTTCTGACGTGTATGTTTTAGTTAGTTTATTTATTTATTTATTTATTTTTGTCTTATCCTTCAATGACTTGATGTAATTATTCCACAGTATCCTTTTTTCACTTGATGATTTAAGCAATGGATCCTGTATTTCCCATAATACAACTCAATAGCATCCTTCATTAAACCCACCCTGCTTGGTAAATGTCTGTGTCACGTCAACATTATGAGGAGATTGTCTCTGCTTTGCATGTGGAGGGACGACTGCTCATAGATTAGTTAGCTGTAAATAACTCTTAGACAGCATTGAGCCATATGATGCGGGACCTGTTACGGGCCTCTGTCTTTCTGTAGTTAAAAGGAATCATGCAGCACCGTTTTATTAGGCTCAACGCAGCCTCAGGGAAACTTGTCAATTATAAGGATATATTAGAGAGCTTGATCCGGGCACTTCTGGTCTGCCTTTCCTCCCATAGCAGCAGCGCCAGAAAGAGTATTAACTACAAGGTGATGTGGGCCCTAATTCAATGACACAGATTTTTACTCTCTGTCCAAGAGTTGAGCGGTGTGTGAGAGCAGGATGAGGTCCAGTGAGTGACAGAGTGGAAAATGTGAAGAATGGCTCAGCGTGACAGGGTTGGTGAGGAGCCAAGAGAGACGGTGGCGAGCGAAGGGAAAGCTAGCGTCAGCAACAAACAAGATGAGCAAGTGGAGGAGGAGTTGACTGTGTTGCCGCGGTGCTCAGGGAAAGGAGTAGTAGGAACAGTCATGTATGGGCAACCCTCCCTCCTACTCCTTCTCCTCTCAGCCCCAGAGACAGCTTCCATGACAACAAAACCCTTCCTTAGTGTTTCTGTGACAACTAAGCACAAATCTCATGCATCCTGCAGCAGCTGTTCAGGTATTAACTGTGGTTACACATCAGTTGTGTGTCACCAACAACATCTATAGTATGTGTATTCTGGGTGAGCACAGAGGTGTTAGTGTGAAAGGAACATACATCAACATAGAGCGCAGTGACAAATTTATACAGGGTCGACTGTTTACTATGTGGAGTCGACGAGTTAATTCCTCAGATGAGCTCAAGCAAAGGAAACATATCTAAAAGAAGATAATAATAATCACGTTTTGTGTGTAAAACTAAAGTTACAGTATGAGTTAAGCATCCAAACACCATGACTTTAAAAACATACAATATGTGTAGTAAGTGTAGTCGTTGTGAACTGTTGTGATAAAAACATCAACCACATTGAACTGCCCTGCAGCCGGCCTGTGAGGACAGTCAGATATGTTGCAATTAAGTGTTGCATGTTCTTCCACTCACAAAAAGTGATTTAGACAGGCGTTCCTTCACTTCCAGAGAAAAACAAACCTAATAAGGATGGGGATTGGCCTGGCGTCATATGGCGAGCACACTGCAGGATGTTTTCCCCCCAGCTGAGATGTAAGAGGGCATCCAGGCTCACCCTGAACCCACCTGGCCCTGACTGACAGTGAGGTTAGGGTCCCACAGTGAGGTCTGATGCGGCCATACATCACGCAGCTACAGCTCACATGAGGGGAACCACGCTGGTTTGGGGCAAGGACAGCTAGCGGACATCATGGGAGGTTAGACAAGGGATGACAACTGAGAGAAAGAAAGAAAGACAAGAAAGATGTCTGCCAAAGGCACACGGGGTCAGTGAGGAAGTGGCCACTTTTGCTCAGTTTCCTGTTAGGAAAAGCATGAAGGGAGAACATCAACAACTCAGCCCCGGCTTTTTGGCAGAGGCAGGAATATATACAGCAGTAAATTACAGCAGAATAGGAAGCAGTGAGAACAGTTTGGAATACAGCTTCCTACATGAGGCCCCGGGACTGTGTTGATCTACGCTCCTTCCTGTAATGGTTTCCGATCAGCAATCTTGACTGTCTCTGTGTAAGAATGCAAATATTTAAAGAACAGCTCTGGTTTATTGGAACACATAAAGTTAATCCTGATATATGGGAATGCAGAGACCAACAGTGAACAGTAAAAACTGTGCACTGTTCTGCTGTAAAGCAAATCCTGTCTTCTTTGTTCAGAGCAGTACATTTTCATCATCACTTCATCTAGGTGGTTAGGTAGGTGAGGATTATGTAATTACATGTGGAACCGCAGTAAGTCTTCTTATAAGACCTCCTTGGTCTGGTTCTGGTCCTGTTCTGTTATGTCCTTACAAGAAATCGAACTGCCAAACACGCCTCAGAGCCCACTGAACTGTTTATAGATACTTTTCAGGCACCGGGCTCCATCAGAGCTCTCGTGAACAATTAACAGTACTAATAGGCTTTCAAAAAGAGTTACTGTTTATCTTGCCTCACCAAAGTTCAGGCATTTAAACTGATGCCTGGGAATAAATCTCCACATGTTCAAATATTTATGAAGCTTGAGTTAAGCTCACCGCTGAGCAAGACTGTGTGGAACTGTGCCACTATTGATCATGGCCAGAAAGTGTCAAACCTAATGCATCCTGCAGGACACACGGGAATGGCCAAAGGGTTCAGACGCATGGGTTACCATCTCGCAGCCTTCCACTGTTGTGCTAAAAGGACAGAGGGAAATACTTTCACAAAATCAGCGAGCGTTTTATGTTGAAACCCATTCAGGGAAGTCTTTATTATTTTCATTGTTATCTTCCGAGACAATTTAAGGAACCAAGCAAGCAAGCTGTGAGCAGGCACGGATGCAACTGGCAGAGAAAGTTGTGCATGGCTGACTGACTGAAGACGTGAGAGACACAGGCAGCTGGCTCACTGAGCAGTCATCTGTTAGTTCGCGTATGGGTGTGTGCGCGCGTGTGTGGTTCTCAGCAGCGCCAAATGAAATTAGCCGTCAGCCGAGTCCTTTAGCAGCAGTCTGCAGAAGCAACTCAAGGTCAGACTTGCTGCTTCTGCTGATGCATTTTGTTCTTTGCATCTAGCACCAGGCTGCCAGATGAGGGCCTACCGCTGCCCACCAAGCCCTCAGCTCATTCCCACACCCATTCATCCACTGCACACACTCCCATTCCTCCATTATTACCCTGGTCCTCTCTGGCAGGAGAGTGTGCTTTTACCCGTTAAATTAGGTAGGGGAAGGAGGATGCCTGGATACCCTTGCTGACGTACGGCGGGGAGATGGATAGGCTAAGGTGTCCTGATTTCCCATGTGACTACAGTAATTGTGTTATAATGGAGGTGGGAGCTGAGTGGCCCTCAGTCGAGGCACAGCAGTACAATGCTACCGGCTCCACGTCCCCATCGTTTCTATCACCATACAGAGCAGCAGTGCGCCGAGTGAGATGACGTGTGTGTCCCTGTAAGGCCATGTATGCGGTTTAATATGCAGTCAGAGCTTGTTGAGGCGAGGCATGTTACTTGCGTGTGCACTGCCGCTTGTTACAATTTGTTTCGCACTGCTGTAATGCTACACTTTGCGAGCATATATTCCCTCAGGCGTGTAGTGAAGTGTTACACCTCATCTCCATCAGTCGGTCAAGTTGCAATCTTAACACTCTCAACAGTAGAAAAACTCTCACCACTGATTACTGTTATCTAATTATGTTTTTTCCCCTGCTGATCACTCACACAGTAATTGCATTGCACTGCATTGATTGTCAAATATGATGACAAAAGTTGTCAATGTTTTAATGTTATTAAATGGTGCAAAGTATGCAGTGTTTCTGCATTTGTAAAGATGTACACAGAAGATGGTGTTGAATGGTGTTATATACTAAATAAAGTCACATAAACGTTTCCTGTTAAAATAAATGAAAAGCGAGACAGCAAGACTCCACCAGTTTTGATGAAGTTTAGTTGTGGCTGTCTACCACTCAGCCTATTAAAATCAGATGTACAGTGTAATGTGTTCTGTGTTCTTTGTGGGGAGCTTTCCAAGGTTTCTATAAATAAACCTGACAATGATAAAAAGCCAGCACAGGTGGATTTACAAGGAGTGATTGATGTTCCTTCTCTCCTGTGTCCTTTGGTTTCAGGCACCATGAGACCAGTGCAGAGAAACTTCTATGAGCCGTCATCCGCTCCGGGGAAAGGAGTGGTGTGGGAGTGGGAGAACGACAACGGCTCGTGGACACCGTATGACATGGAGATCTGTGTGACCATCCAGAACGCCTACGAGAAGCAGCACCCGTGGCTGGACCTGACCTCTCTGGGCTTCTGCTACCTCATTGACTTCAATAGCATGTCTCAGACCAACAGGCAGAGTCAGCGCAAGCGGCGCCTGCGGAGACGCATGGACCTGGCCTACCCGCTTATCATGGGTTCCATTCCCAAGTCGCAGTCCTGGCCTGTGGGAGCCAGCTCTGGCCAGCCCTGCTCCTGTCAGCAGTGCATCCTGGTCAACAGTACAAGAGCTGCCTCTAATGCTATTCTAGCCTCTCAGAGGCGCAAGCTCTACGGAGGCACAGCGGGAAACCCGGGTGCCGTGGGAACCCTCACCGTAGTGCGGCAAAGCAACACCTTTGCTGGGACCTCTCTGTGGTCTCCAACATCCACCTCCTCCGGTACCAACAACAATAACATAGGTATGGGAGGTGGGCAAGCCAAAGCTGAACAGGTGCAGTTGCCACTGTCCACTGCCAACTTCTCCTGTTCCCCCGTGATGCCATCTCTTTCATCCGCCCATGCCCACCACGCACTCACCATCAACGGACAGAACAACCTGAACCGACCGGGCACACAGCGCATTTCCATGGGCGCTGCCAGGGGAGCCATTCCGCCAGGGTAATGATGTTTGCAAACACTATCATGTCTTCCCCCTCATTTTCTAATTAGGATTTTTCTGGTGTCTGCAGTCGACTGTTATTAGCAAGAGCACAATGCTCAGATTCAGATGAATGTACACTTCAGCTGAGGCAGTGCTTGGTTATATAAAGCAAACATTTCAGTTTCTGCTCGTATGCTTCACAAGCTTCAGCCTGCATGGGTCTGTGAATTGTGCTGTATCATTTTCGGTCTTTCTCTATTTTTCTGCTGATTTACAACTACTCGTTAATGTACCAAGCTACAGAAGAGTCTTGGGTCCAGCTGCTTCTCTTTTGTCTGACTTTACCGAGAGAAGAACCCTCCTCCTCCATATATATATGTTTGTGTCTGCCATGGTTACTGCTCGGTAATGAGCTTATGTTGGCCCCAGCAGGCGTGAAATGCTGCAGCTCTTCAGGACTATTCTGTTGCTCCTGCTTTGAACTAATTTGTTACTATCACACTACGCTGATGTCGATGTGAAAGAGCCTGATGTTGTGTGTAAAAGCATCTTAGTTACATAGTGTGGGTGTGCATATGCATGGTCAGATATGTGAAGCAGGGTTCTGGTGTAGCTGTGGAAACCTATTTGCCATGGAGGCAGAGCTCTACTGGGGAAGAATGAATAATGGATCAAGGAAAAATGGGAGCTTCAGCAGAGCGCTCTGACCTCAGAGCGATTCAGCGAAAGGAGCCAAAGAAAAGAAGTGTGTCTAGTGTTGTAACTGATACTTTGGTCTCATATCCTGCTTTCTTTTACTAAAATAAACCCTCTCCTGATCTAATTCGATTCCATTTTGTTCTTGCCGCTCATGGGGAGAGACACACTTTCTGTACGTACGAATATTATCATTCACCCAGGCACACAAGCTTTTACCTTCTGTGGCCTGATTCAGGGTCACTGAGAGAAAATGTATATAGGCTCTTTGCAGCAGGCGCCGACCTTAATTCAGCCATCAGGAGAGAAATTGCGTGTCTCTGTGCAAAGGTGTATGTGACAGAGGAATCCAGCAGGATGACCTACTCAGAAACTGTATTCTGTATTTTAAGAATTCATTGAAAGCTCAGGTGTGCATGGGGCTGAGGATGAAATGTGACTTTTTCCCCTCACAGAACTAAGAGGTTTATTAATTTATATATGTATATATATATATATATATATATATATATATATTTTTTTTTTTTTTTTTTTTTTTTTTTTTTTTTGCAGAGACAGAGAGAACATGAGTGCGAGAGTGAAAGAGACAGGGGGTGAGGCAGAGTATGTTGGTTCCCAAGCGAGTGGCTCGACATACAGGATGAGTGTGGTTAACGTACACAGCAGCAGGACATGAGAGCACGCACACACACACACACACACACACACACACACACACACACACACACATAAACTGAACTGCAAACTCCCTCGCACATTCCCACAAGCGTGCTACAGACAGATAACAGAGGAACCCACACAGAAAGTTAAACATCAGATCTGTTTTTTTCACACACCCACACTCTAATAAAACTGGTGTTGGGTGCAACAAAGGTGTTTGGCACGCTGTGGCTTGTTTACATGAGTCGTTGTTGCTGCTTGACATGCACAAACTACCGTAAGGTATCTGATTAAAGCTCTATATCTGAGAACTAACAAGACAATAGTTTCCAAATGATTGGAGTTCATCTTTCAATAAGCTAGGAAACCACTTTACGTGCTGTGTCATTCACGATGGAGGCTCTGGCTCACATATTGATCTTTTCATTGTGTCAAGAAACAACCGGTGGTGGCCCGTAGAGGGTGGATGGGGGTTTGCTTTGCTTCATGAATCTGTCTTATGTGCACAAACATTACAAGTGGCACCATCTGCTGGCTTATGTCAACACATCAGTTAGTCTTTTTGCCAGGTAGACACAACTCACTGTTATCACCACCTGCTGTCATGTGCGACCTGCTCAAATCTAGAAGCAAAACTGAATAAAGTGGACACTCAAAACAGACATACTCAGCAAAGCCCTACGTTTTAAGAGCTAGAAACATCAAGTTGCTAAAAAGAAATTAGGCTATTATCAAGATAGTTAGTTTCTTTTTCTTTCTACCTACTAATCAGTTAAATCAACTGTTTCCGCTCTGTATAGAAGTATTATAAACTACCATAGAAGTGTGCTGATTGACTTCATTGACTAATAATCATTTTTGATTAATGATAAAAACATTATAAAAAAGCTTCTGTTTATCCACTTTAATCAAATGGTGTATTTTCACTACATCTTTAGAGTTTAGCAGCATTGTGTGGACATTAGATAAACAGGAAAAATAAATGTATAACACCCTGTAATGCAGATGTAACATTAAAATATAAAGTGCTGTATGTATTAAAACATTTGAAAAGTAGAGTAAATATTTCCCCCTGTGACATATTTGGTAATATCTACTTTCTCCCTTACGTGTGAAATGTAAACCACAGTCTCTCAGTGTTGATCATGTCGTGAGATGATGATATCAAATTTTTCTGTTTAAAAGATAAAGAGACACATTCTGAGGTGGGATGAACACAGTAAGGATTTCACAACATCTCTCGGGACTTTTTCTTTTTTATAGGTCTCTTTTGTCAATAAACCACTTCCTCTTGTTAATTTTCTTCACGCACGTCAGTGACAGAGAGAGAGAGAGAGAGAGAGTTGCACTGATCTTACGACAACTGTCAGTGTGTCGTTTTGCTTAATGTGTAAAACCTACAGGTGTGGAGACAGGGGAAAGATTAGAGGGGGGAAGAAGATATCCAGTCCAGATAGAAAAAAAGGCTTTTGGACACGTTTGCAATTGTATACTGCTATTGGTTGTATTTACGAGCTCCTTATGTTAAGATGGCTCGTTTGAGTTTTGACTCGAGGGGCTGTGTGTTGAGTGCAGAGATCATTATCCCTCAGTGGGTTGCTGCACTGCATCGCTCTGGTGCTTTTGGCAAGATAAAAATTAATATTGAAATCAATGAATAAATCATGAGAACTCATCTGGACCAAACTGAAGCGATGTGTAAATTCCTGGTGTTATTATGGCTTATTTTCAGGGCATTTCAGGTGCATTGGAGCAGGGGGTAGGGCTTGCTTCTGCCTCCCACCACCGGCATCAATATGCAATTAAAGGCTCACTGAGTTCTCCCCCTCCGTCCTCTCTCTCACTCTCTTTATGGTGCATAATACACAGATGATGCAATATTAGTCCTCCGTCAGCACTTTTTCTAACTAGGCCTAATGTGGTGTCTCTATTTGGGGAATCACATCGCTCTCAGTCTGATTAAGTCCTCAAGGTAGGCTGGAGATTCCCCTCTGGAAAGCTGCAATCATGTTGAGCTGGACACAGAACGGGGATATCAGCTCTTGTACCCTGACCTTAAAGGGGCCAATTAATGTGCAGCTAATAGGTTAGGTATGTAGGGGCAGGATTTATCGCTTAATTGAATTGGTTTTAGGTCAGAAATTACAGCAATGGACAGGAAAACTGCAACTATTGTAAATGTTACAGCAGTATTTGTAATTGACATACTTCTGTCCTTTATCAAAGGCATGGGTGTAGCCAGGCACTTCTCTTTTATTTCCTGTTGAGAAGATGGACATAAGGGAGCAAAGGCGTCATCACAAGTCAGGAGGAAGAGAAAAATTAGAGTTGGCAGGGCGAAAGAAATGCAGAGGTGAGAAGGTTCAGTCTGGTTCGCTGAATGTGCTTGGAACAGCAGAAAGGAGAAGGGTCTGTGCTTGTTTCATCATGAGCTGTAATTGCTCACACAAGCAGTAGGGAAAGGAGATATAGACGGATGACGAGTTAAAGGAGAAACATAAAGTGTCCCACATGCTTTGTAACAAGGCGAGTATACACTGCAGCCCTCTCTGTGCTAATCTACCTGCTGATCTACTACTACTGAAACAGTATCCTGGCTGAAGCTCCTGTTATCTGTGCTCCAACAGAGCATCAGCATTTTTAGACACGTCACACAACATGACTGGATGTTAATTGTTCCAATCATCCATTTCCCTGCTTCCTTTAATTTGTCATTCGTCTGTATATAAAAGTTAAAAAAATGAAACATTTCATACAAATGTGACGTTAGAGAAGTAGAGAAAGAAAGCGCAAGTGAAAAGAGCTAAACCCTGGAAGTCACTGAGTGTTACGGACAGCAGAGTGTGAGGAGGTGGCATGTGTCCTAAACCCCAGCGCTTGAGGCACAGACAGGGTGAGTGCCTCCAGAGGTGCACAGAAAAACCAAGTCAAGTGAAAAGGGCTTAGCAGCAGAATTAGATGAAGGGTGACAGGTGCACACAGGGTACAGGTTGACCGGCTGGTTAAGGGCACAGAATAGTTTCTGCATACGGTCAATAGAAAAGCCATAAAAAAATATATGATACAGCGCTATGGGAAACTGCTTGCACGATGTGAAGTTATCCGCTGTTGTAGTAATAAACCAGAAGGTTGTTAAGTGCTTTCGTGGTTTGCTGTCCCACTCTCTTCTCCTAATGAAACTAATTTGTTTGATCACAGCGCTCTCTGTGTACTACCTAAATTGTACATGCCCTCATACAGGAAGGCTTGTCCACCACGCATTTTGATTTGATTTGGGCTTAAGAGCGTCTCTTAATGAAGGGGGAACTCTCCCACAGGGACACGTCTTCTTTTTCCTGTGTGTTAAAGTATCGAATCACTCATTTTCAAGATATTGGTTCATTCACTGATTCTTCTGCTGTGGTTGAAGGTGTGAAATCGTTTGCAGTCGAAGGCAACGAAAATCAAACCTGTCATAGTTTCACACCCAGGCATTTGACTTCTTGACTTAAGTTGGTCGAAAGAACTGTGATTTTTACCCATTCATCTCACTCATCAGTCCTGCACAAAATGAGTGTCAGATCCCAGTCTCTGGTCCACTGGTGTGAGACACAGCACATCTGAGTTCTTATGCATCAGCCCCAGGCAGACCTTGCGTCCCTTTTTTGTTATTGCAGTGAGCTTATTGAAGGGCCTCCCCTGGCACAGGAACAGAGGCTCTCACTAATATCAGAGCAGTCTCTTGCTGTGGATTTGTAAAAACGCCTGGGAGCAGCAGAGCCAGAGACCTCTGTTGCTTTATGGTCAAAGAGTAGAGAGGAGAGATTCATAGGTGTAAGTACAACACTATTAAACCACAATAACTAGTGGCTCAGTAAACAGTGCCCTGTTATTCTTTTCATCGTACAGTTTTTCATTGTTCAGACTGTGGTTCATGTGAGCTACATACAAACTCCTAAATGTCTGGGTGGGGATTTAGATGGAGAAGTTGCATTGTGTTATGCATAGTGTGGCAGAGCAGGGTAAAGGAGAGCTGGCCAGAGAGGAGCAGGTTAATTTCGATTCTCTGTGTCTGCCATGTTATTGCTAACTTGTTTCTCAAATGTTACCTCTTTAGCTGCTAAATGCTCCACTGTGGGCATGAGGGCTGTTCATCACAGCGTTTTCAAAGATCTCCGTTAAAAAAAAAGTTTCTTTATATATTTGGTTAGCAACACATAGACTGCAAACAACTTGAAATATGCTATTATATGTATATTTGCACACATGGTGACTTTAATCTGGATACTACAGGTGCATGGCATGGTCAGGTGTACATGAGGTCCTTCTATTCTGAAGATATGGCTTGTTTAGATTCAAGATTCAAAATACTTTATTAGTCGCAGAGGGAAATTGGTTCAATAATCCAGATGACATGGTGTGATGTGTTTTCAAACAAGATGTCGATTGCAGTGAAAGTTTAATTAATGTAGTATTTCCATCAAATGACCTAACTTGTTATGGTTGCTGTAACTTGGTTTGGCTTGTCACGCTGACTTACATGCTGAAAGGTAACTCGCTCTTGAACTCGTGCTGCTTTTGCGGCACCTGCTGTGGGATGCTGTTTGAGCGGAGACTCTGACAGGAGACTCATACTGACTTGTATGTTCATATAATGCCTCAAGTGCTTTTGTCCGCTCTGCTCCACATCTTGAAAAGTGCACAAGTCAACTGTCTTTCTTGTTTGTTTCTGCTGTGAACTCCAGCCTCCACAAATGTCACAATGAATCAGGCTCAGCTGCAGTGCTTTGTACATGAGTCAAGATGATACATTAGTCTACCCACTGCAGATGTCTCTGTCTCTGTGGTGAAGCACAGGTGACATTTTCAACTTGAGTGTTTTTGGAAATGAAATAAAAGAAATATTAATTGTTGTACTGGTAGGTATAGGAAATAAACTCTATCCATAGAAATATTAGTCTGGAGTGTTTCCAGGTGACCCTGAGTTATTGGGTGTGTACAAATAGACAAAGGTGGTAATATGACCCTAAATGAATGTATGATGTAGGCAGAATCAGTTTCTGTGGCCATTACGAAGTGTAATTCTTTATTTCAGCTTTATTTCACTCTTGTTTTATTTTTCTTGTAGTGTTCCTGCCCTCCCAGTAAAGAACCTGACAGGATCTGGACCCGTGCACCCAGCACTAGCAGGTTAGATAACATCTCCAGTGCTGTGCTAGAAATCAACAAAGAGTGTCACTTTTACTGTTAAAAATGATGAGATCAATGATTTGATCTAGTTTATCTTGAAAAGTAATCACAAACAGCTCTTTTCCTGTTTATCTGTGTGTGTGTGTGTGTGTGTGTGTGTGTGTGTGTGTGTGTGTGTGTGTGTGTGTGTGTGTGTGTGTGTGTGTGTGTGTGTGTGTGTGTGTTGTACATATCCATCAGGTATGACAGGTATCCTGATGTGCGCTGCAGGTCTGCCAGTTTGCCTGACTCGGGCCCCCAAGCCTATACTGCACCCACCCCCCATCAACAAGAGTGACATGAAGCCTGTGCCAGGGATCAATGGCATGCGCCGCAAAACCAAGAAAAAGCATCTGAGGAGAGGTGAGATGGAGGGAATCAAGGAGAGGAGAGAAGTGAAAATGCTACCATTGTTTTTTGTTTTTTTTATAGCGTGTTAGTGAATAAACAGGAAATGCACTGAGGAGAGGAATAGACCAACCACTGACAGTCAGCAGATTCAGGCCAAGCTTTGCAGGATGTTTTTGAATCGGCTCATTGTATATCTGTTGTTGAGCGTGCAAACAAAACCAGAGCTGTTTTTTTGTGTTTGTGAGTTAACAAATGGGACTCAAACCAAGAGCACTAATAACTAGTTAGGAAAACATTGCTAAATGTTTCAAAATGTTCTTATAAAGTGTAATGTTGGCTGCTGGTTTCATGAGAAAATGCAGTGAAACTGTGACTCTCGGGATTTGAAATTACACTACACCCAGACTGACACGGGCCCTTGTAAGGACAGTAATCACCAAACATCTGAGCTGATTTCAGAGAGAAGCTGGTGTCTTGTTGGACAGAGTTTGGTTTGAATAAGTGCTGGTCAGTCAGGAGATGTGGTAACACAAGTCCCATAATTTCATAGAGCTGAACAAATAAGGAAAAATGCAATTTGGTATTAATTAGAGGAATAGTGGAGAAAGTGTTTACTTACAGTTCCCCCCAAGTTTTCCAGCCTAAATAAGAAATTCCTCTTAAAGATAACAACATCTAATCAACTCAATATAACTAAACAATCTTGTGAGGCGCCTCTGACTTAAAATCTAAAGCAGCTAGTGTCAACATCTTAGTGTCGCGTGTTAACATGCAAAAATTTGCAAAAAAAATTAGAACTTCATCTCGACCCCTCCTCCCTTTAATCAAAACCAAATTACGTAGCTCACTCTAGGGAAATTCCTTGGAAATTATTAGGAAATTATGTGGTGAGTGTGTTACCAGTGACTGTATATTGAGGGGATGAGCCTGCAGGCGAATGTACCCTTTTCATGCAGAAAGATCATGAACTGACACTCATACTGCGAGAGGAATGAAGATGTGGTTTTCTCGTTTCGTTTCTGTATCTGTGCAAAAAAAAGGTCAAAGAGAGCTTTTGATGCAGACAATGAAGCTATCAAGTAGCTACGGTGTAAAATATCCCAGTCTCTTCTGTCTTTCTCCTGTTCTTTTTTGTTTAACTCCCTCTCCTCACAGCTCTCTGCCTCTTCTGTCTTTCCTACCATCAACACTTCACGCTTGCCGTCTTTCTCCTTCCACTGCTCTCCCTCCCTCTGTTTGCTGGCTGTCACTCAAATCAACAAACAAAGGCTCTGGGGGGAAAAGAGGTTGCCTGTAAGCGTATTAGGGGTGTAAGCTGTGGGTGTGCTCTCAGCCATGCTAGCCTGGATGCACACAGGGATTATCAGAGAGTTTGGGGATGGCCTGTTGTTATATGCCAGTTTCAAGGTGACCTCCTGCTCAACATCCCAGACATGTATACTGTATTCACATGCACGCTCACAATCTATTATTGGACACATGTGGCCAGAGTGACCACTGAAAGTTTGTCATCCATCAACACCATTATTCTCCTGTGTTCAGATTTGTTTAGATGACAAGCTGGTCCATCCTGTCTTTTTTCATATTTCTTAGTGGGTATAAAGGTGTAAGTAAGCCTTAGATTTAGGCTTTTCTTTGATGGCCGTCTCATCTCTTTTATGTTTCATTTTATGACAAGGGAAAAACCCAGAGGATGTAGTGCGAAGATACACGGAGAAGATCAAAGTGGTCCCAGACGAGGTGAGAACAAGAATTTAAAATTCAAAAGTTTGGTGATTCAGATTCTGTTACCATTGGATGTCCTAACAAAGTGTGAAAGTCTTCTAAATATGCAGACGTGTAGAATGGCAGCTAAAGTATTTTGGTTGGCTATTCCAGGACTGTACCATCTGCATGGAAAGGCTGGTCATGTCATCAGGCTATGAAGGCGTCCTGCAGCACAAAGGCATCAAGCCAGAGCTGGTGGGCAAACTTGGCAAGTGTGGGCACATGTACCATCTGCTGTGCCTGGTGGCTATGTACAACAATGGCAATAAGGTGGGTAAAAAGATTGAGGGCCAGACGTTGTTATGATGTCACTCTGAAGTCAAATTATAAACTTGCGATGTCTTACAGCTTGACTAGGTGTTAATGCACTGGCAGATGATCGGGCATCTATATTGCTGCACACAGGCAGGGATTTGGAATAGTCTTATGGGCTCTGTCGTGTCAGTGTCAACAAGTAAAATCACTAGGAATGTGGCTCACTTCAAGAGGAAACCCAAACATATAAAAAATGATTAAGTTGTTAAAATTTATCTTAGCGGAAACAAGCTGTGAGTGGACTACCTCAGGTGATGTCACTGGAGTCAGTGTTGGCTGCGACTAAAAACAGGTTTATTAGACTAATATTGAAAAAGATACAGAGTTGTGAGGTTCCTAATTGAGCTTATCAGCTCCTAGAATAAAATGCTAAATTGGTGAAGTTCTCATTTGGGGAAACTGTTAGCAAATGGTTGTTTATTGATATATTTGGCAGACATACAGCAATATACTGTAAGTGTATGCTTTTTAAAAAAAACTAGCTGTCAAAAAGAGGATATAGGAGAATATTGGATGCTATAAGTCCAGTATTCTCTCTCCCTTTGGCTTTGTTTCTGTCACCCCCAACTCCTGAGGGAAATATCTGGCTCTTAAAAGCTGATAAATTCACTACTCAGCTCACTAGTAAGCAACTTTGTCTCTGTTGCTTGTTATGGGGCAGTTGCATTGCAGTGGGTCTATTATTAGTGTATTTTCAGTGTATTCACCCCCTTTGGCCAAAAACAGTTCTACAAGACTGCACTGAAGAGCTGTGTGACAGACAGCTAACGCTAAACATGAACTGAAACTCATTTTAGTGATAATTTGTTTGGTTTGTCAGTATTTAAGTATAAGTAGCTCTTTAAACATTACACATACACACGTGGACAAAATTGTTGATACCCTCTGTTAAAGAAAGAAAAACCCATAAAGTTCCCTAAAATAACTGACAAACTGAAACTGAAACAAGTAATAATAAATAAAAAAGTACTAAGAATTAACTCATGAAAATCAGACATAGCTTTTAATTTGTGGTTTAACAGAAGTTAAAAATAATAATAAACTAATGAAACTGGTCTGGACAAAAATGACGGATAAGATGTTAAATAATTTGACCATAGGGACATGTTGAACTAAAGTCTGTCCTGTAATTAGCATCAGAGGTTTCTTCAAACTTGTAATCAGTCTGACTATTTAAAGGGTGAAAAGTGGTCACTGTGCTGTTTGGTATCATGGTGTGTACCACACTGAACATGGACCACAGAAAACTAAAGAGAGAGATGATTAGAAAAAATATGATAGACAAACATACTAAACGCAAAGGCTGTAAGGCCATCTCCAAGCAGCTTGATGTTCCTGTGACTACAGTTGCACATATTATTTAAAAAATTTAAGGTCCATGGGACTGTAGCCAACCTCTCAGGACATGGCCATAAGAGGAAAATTGATGAGAAGTTGAAGAGACACATAATACAAATGCTAATTGAGGAGCCCAGAACAACTTCCATAGAGATTAGAGGGGAAATCCCAGATCAAGGTACATCTGAGTCAGATCACACCATCAGTCACTGTTTGAGCCGAAGTGGACTTAATAGAAGACGACTGAGGAGGACTCCGCTGATAAAAGCAAATGGTAAAAAAAAAAAAAGAAAACGCATATTGACAAACCACAAAGTTTCTGGGAGAATGTCCTTTGTACAGATGAGACAAAACTGGAACCTTTTGGCAAGTTACATAGGCTCTATGTTCACAGACGCAAAAATGAAACATACAAAGGAAAGTACACTGTACTTACTGTGGAACATGGAGGAGGCTCGGTTATGTTCTGGGGCTGCTTTGCTTACAGACACTTAAATCTGTGCAGGGTACAATGAAATCTCAAGACTTTAAAGGCATTCTGGAGCAAAACGTGCTGCCCAATGTCAGAAAGCTTGGTCTTTGTCACAGGTCATAGTCCTCCAACAGGATAATAACCCAAAACACAACATCTGTGGAAAGAGCTAAGCATGACATCTGGAGAAGGCACCCTTCACACCTGAGACAACTGAAGCAGTTTGCTCACGAGGAGTGGGCTAAAATACCTGTTGACAGGTGCAGAAGTCTCATTGACAGTTACAGAAATCATTTGATTGCAGTGATTGCTTCAAAAGGTTGTGCAACAAAATATTAAGTTAAGGGTACCGTCATTTTTGTCTGGGTTATTTCATTCGTTTGTTTTTTATAATGATTCCGCTGAGCCACAACTCAAAAGCAATGTCGGATTTTCATGAGTTAATTTTTAGTAAATCTTTATTTATAATTACTTTTGTCAGTTTCAGGTTTTCTTAGTGACTTTTGTGGGTTTGTCTTTCTTTAACGGAAGGGTACCAACAATTCTGTTCACGTCCGTGCTCACATCATGTTTTATAGCCTTCAAACACTTCATTTCAACCCAAATGTAAAGGTTAAATTCTCGTAGATTAATATCTCTAAAAAAGCAGTGAGTGGATATGTCTGGAGAAAGCATAACCTGAAGATTCTTTGTAGTTTGGGTTAATTCAGTCATTTGAAACAATCAAATAATCATTGATGCCACGAATACCATGCTGTGTCTTCATTTTTAGGATGGCAGTCTTCAGTGCCCAACATGCAAAACCATCTATGGGGAGAAAACAGGCACTCAGCCTCCTGGGAAGATGGAGTACCATGTCATCCCCCACTGCCTGCCCGGCTACCAAGACTGTAAGAGCATCCGCATCGTCTATGACATTCCTGCTGGGATCCAGGTCAGAACTGTCTCATTTCACTGAACCCAACATGTTACTTCTGTGTCTCTCCTCTCTGAATCTGTGCCCTTTTTTCAAGTGCTGCTTGTTATTCACTTAAATATGACGGACAGTTACTCGTGCATGGAGGTGAGGTGTTGGAGCAGGGCTAACATCATCTTTAGGGCTCACGCTATTATTCTGGGCAAAGAACAGTTCAGAAACTAAAATTATGTGAAAAATACTGTAATACTAGTAATGTAAGGCCATTCTTTACGATCATTTTGCTGATGCTTTATGAGTAATGGATATAAAAAAAAATAAAGCTGAGCTTACTCCAATGAAGGTCATTTCCAATTGGAGAAGACAGGATGTTTTGCAGCTTTGATTTGTGTTAGTGGGTGGGTGGTGATCAAAGAGCTGCGTATTTTATCCTGCCTGCTGAGACAAGCTTTAATAGAGTCAATAAAGTGACCTTTTTCCACCAGAGGAGCAGGTCCCTTTGAATACTGGGGGGAGGGAGGGGGGATCACCTGACCACTCTCCCCCCACTCCTCAGTCTGCACTCTAAACCTCTAAACATGGCAGTTTTAGGACAGTCTCGCTGTACAACAAGGCAACAAGCTTAATGAACATCAGCAAATAATATTATAGTATTAGTAGACCTTTATTATATCATATCTATCTACTGTGTGTATTATTTTTCTGCTGCTTTGCAGAGATCGGTTTACTAGTGAAAGGAGCATCACAGTTAAGGCTTTTCCTTATTTCTCGCTGGGATAAATTTAGAAAAGGAGGAAATAACACGAGCAGTTTGTCACAGCATGGAAACTGCACTTACATTTACTTCTTTTATTATTAGTTAGGTGGTAATCTGGTGGGACTACACAAAGGGCTCCAGAGTTTTGATATATCTGCCCCCACTTACCCCTCTTCTGACCTACTTGTGGACACTTCACGCTTTAATCAAGCTGGATATTTTTTTCCCTGAAAGCAACTTTGTAAAATGTGATATTTAAAGAGATAATTGGATATTTACAAAGGCATGACTCTCAAAGGGTCACTGTAAGCAGCATGAACAATAAAGCCCGTCCTGTGGGTGCTGTTGACATTTCTTAAAAAAGGAAGTCGTAAGTGGAAGAGAAGGAGCTGTAACATTTGTTTCACTTTCGTTTGACATTTTCACCAGACCAATGAGCACCCCAACCCAGGGAAGAAGTTCAGTGCAAGAGGGTTCCCTCGACACTGCTACCTACCCGACAACGAGAAAGGAAGGAAGGTAAGTCCTGACATCAGTAGTTCTTCACTACAAAGACTTTCTTTATGTGGGGGGGAGCTTTTTTACTCTTTCATGCTGCTAAAGGACAATCTGTCCCGAAGTTTGTAAAGATTTATTTTGTATAGTTTAGCTTTGATGGATGAGAATCACTATGAGCTTCTCGAACCGCAGTATGCAACCTTTAGGAATCAAGCTATAGCTGTAGCATGACACTAGAAATCAATCACACCTAGAGTGTGAAATAATGACACGGTGTCAAAACCTGTGGCCTCTCCTAGATACATGCTGTGTACCCTTTTGCATCGGTACGTGACGCACAGCATTATGGAGGACTTTGCCTGATTGGTTAGAAAGACAAGCCTTGCTCAAAATCCCCAGCTGCCAGGCTGTTCTGTGAGTCTGCATCACAGGAAGCTTTGACAGCACCGCTTCACATTGCTAACAGAGCAGATTTCTACTAAAAACATATTGGAATAAAGTTACATAATGCAGCTTTAAATGCATTGGTATGTAATTGCATTGTGTTGGTGCCTGGGAGCAATTGTAAAATGTGTCACTACATTACAAATGAAGATGTTTCACTTGTTTTACTGGAAATAACTTGTTGTGTTTCTTTGTTTAGCATTAGTGAAATTCAAAACAAATGTAATGAAAGCGCATCAGCGTTTGTGAATTACTACCAACACAACTCACCAAGACGTGCTTCAGAGAGTTCTTTCACGTGTCCTGCGTGTGCTTTGTTCCTTCCTTCATTACCCTTCCACTCACTGTCTGGTTCCAGGTCCTGAAGCTGCTGATCATGGCCTGGGACCGACGCCTCATCTTTACCATCGGAACGTCCAGCACCACGGGCGAGTCGGACACGGTGGTGTGGAACGAGATTCACCACAAGACAGAATTTGGCTCCAACCTCACAGGCCACGGTTACCCTGACCCCAACTACCTGGACAATGTCCTGAGAGAGCTGTCGGCCCAGGGGGTTGGCGAGGACAACTTGAAAGATTGATGGCCAGCTGGACTGGTACAAAGAAAGACAACCCACCATGCCCCGCCATCTCGCTGAGAACAGGGACAATGCATGACGGGCCCAAAATGCAGCCAACAACTCTTTACTCCCCACAAACACAAATACCCTGCAGATCTGGTGGCATGAGAGCGACAGAAAGCGCAATAAAAGACATGGTAATGATCGATATTTTTGATTTGTATAAGCTAAAATCTCCCCCCGTGCTATCTTCTAATTCATCTTTTGAGCGTTATTGTCCTCATGCCAAATTTTCTCATAGGGTTGAAGAAAGTAAAGCCAAAATGAAATATCTGTCCCGACGCTGGTAGCTGCAGCTAAATGGTATTTAACCCCTTTTAGATTCAGACTGAAGCTGTTCTTAATGACGACGGGCCCAAACAATACAAAGGCATAACTGTAAATGCTGAACTGAATTCATGGCCGAGATTAGCGCTGCACAGTCCACTACAGGGGGAGGTATCAGTGGATCAGTGGTTGCTTGACGTTGTGAAGATAAATGTAAGAGAATTTCATTAGGAGAATAATGCGTTGTTGTTCTGTAACCAGTGGCGTAACTTGGTTTTGTGATTTGAGGGAGAAGCTATGACTCTGGTGATATTATTTAAGATTGCACTAGGCATCTCTGACATTTTCCACATCTGAAACCACAGATCAGTGGTTCTGTAAAATGGAAGTGTGTTCTGTAGTGCATGAACTAGAATCCAGAGAGCTAAGACCTATGAAACATTAATATATGTATGTTGTTGGTTAACCTTGTGGCTTGTGATGAAACAAGCATCTTACCAGTCAGTTTGATGCTTGTTACGAGGTGTTGTGACTTGAAAGGCTGAGGTGTAGAGCGGTATTTGCTAGCCTCCAAGGTTAAACTCATTTGTTTTGTTGACACACTGATGATGCTGACCTCTGTGAATATAAAGTCTGCATTATTATTCTCCCTGTTGGAGCAGATCCAGGCGTTGGCACAATCCATCACGCTGACCATACATGAGGGGTGAGTGTGTGACTGTGTGCTCTGAGGCATTAATATGCTGGCTTTAAGTCCTTGAGGAGAAAATGCACATCTCGCAGATGGAGGTTCCTCTTTCAAACACCATAAGTTTTCCCTCTGAGAGCCATCTTGGGCTCTCCTGAAATCTACAAGTCTCCTGTGAGGTTGTTTGTGCTTAGGCAGTTGACAAGGCTCTACTGCTTGTGCAGAGAGCATCTCATTCCCTGCGTGAGCCCTCTTTGGAAATGCTAGAGCAGATCTTATGTATGGCCGCGTCTGCACTCTCCTCCTCCTCCTCATCATCAAATGTTGGTCTAGTACGTGGTTGGCTGGGAACTATTTTTTCCCCCTAAGATTATACGCCCACGAGCTAAAGACTTTTTGAAGAATAAAATATAATATATCTTTACTTTTACCTGAATATAATATGTCTTTACTCTGAGATTAAAGATATGCCAGTGCTGCATAATTCTCCATAAATATATCTAATCAGTTTTAATGAGCGGGGGGGGTGTACGTATATCATGTGTGCACTCAGCTGCAGGCTTAGGTTCGGAGTGAATCATAGTCTTCCATTGCACTTTGAGGCAACAGTTTTGTTTAATCAGTTTAATATTTAGAAAAAAAATGTCTTAAATTGCAACTAAATCTGTCTTTTTTTAAGTTGCTGTTTATAAACTGGCTTGCAATACTTTGAAAAAATATATTAATCTACATTTGCAGATGTGATATACCTTTAAATTCAAGCTCAGTTTGAGTTGGTGGTGTAAGTGTGATTTATTTTTATACTCTTCTATATCTATAAAATACAAAGACTGGCCCACATATCTATACACAGGCACATATTAACATGAATATACAAAATCTGGCAAAAACTGTCAGTATGTCAGGGACTGTTGAAATATATATGACATGTTACGGAAGTGTTATATTACGAGTAGTCTTAGCAAATGCTGCTGTGCCGAATCTGTGTAGTTGATCCCCAGTGGGACTACAAGAAATACAGAAAATACATCTTTATTTTAAGTTGCGGGGCTTTAGCAGCATGAAGATTGCTGTTTCCCTCCAGTGTCATTTACTCAGTTAATGAAACTGAGGCCCTCTGAGTGAAGTTTCATTAGCTTTTCTACTTGTCCAGAACATGAAAATGGATGCACTCTGCCATTTATGTTCAGTCTTAAGTTGAAGAAAACAAAAGAAAACTGGGTTAAGCTGCAAATATGTTTAAAGTTTGTCTTAGCTAATCAAAACAACCCATTATATTATATTGTAGTTATATTATAGGGTCATACTTTGAGTAATTTCTTTAAAGCAGTTATAGATTCTTTAAATATCTTTTTTTAAGAATAATGGAGAATAAGGGATCGACAACATGAAAATAATGCAACAAAGTGATAAACCTACAAAGAATTATCACGCAAACCTGCAGCTTCAGCTCATTGTCTGGCTGTCCAACCATAGAAAAACATTAGGCTGCAGCAGACAGCAGTTTCAGCACAAAAGCTCTGAACTCCCACTGTACATTAGCCAACCTGCAGAGCACCACAGAGAGGCAGATGCCATTAGTGACCAGCTGGTGAGCATGGTGAAAAATATGAATATTGGACATACATTATTAAGCATAATCCAAAACTAATAATGGCTTTGTAAGCGTTGGATGTACAAATAAGCAAATGTTTGCTATCAAATGCGCCATATCAACTTAAAGCGGCATACTTTGCTAATCTTGTCTTCACAGCTTGTTTCCACTGGCCCCACTTTTCTGAAAACATCAGCTAGCCTTATATTCTAAGGGTTTTAAACAGCTTTTCTGTGTTGTTCAGTTGTGTATTCTGCCTCAAACCTTCAGCTTTTCGACTAAAGCAAACCACTAAAGGTAGGCTGTTTGCAGGATTTTGACCCAGGTCATTGGAAACAGTCATTGTTTGGCCTGTGCAATTTTCTTCTTGACACCGTTTAGACACCCTTTATAAAATGGGACAGCAAGAGAGGATGTTTTAAATCTATCAGGGATCTTTTTTTTTCCACGTTGAGTGACGTTTCATTAACCAGAGAAATCCAAATGTTTGCTTCTTTGACTTCTTTTCACGTGTCGGTCGTGTAGTTCGAATGATGCAGGCCCTTTAGACTTTTCAGGTGTGTACAGACCTCCATGGGAACGATGAACGAAACACGGTTTGGTGTTTGTCCGATTAAGGAAGAGAGAGGTGGTGTTTATGCAATTTACTATTTTTAAAGATCTAATACATGATTTATGTGTAGCAAGAAGGTTAATTGTTGATTTAAATGACAATGGATGTTTTCTTTATGGGGTGCCTACCTCCAGGTTTCAAAACAAAGGCGTTGCTATTTGAGGATATTCACATGCTATGTACTAGAAAACATATATTTTTTGATGTCTTTTTTTGAATGATGATTGTCTCTAAAAGAACTATGACCTAAAATTATAATATTGTTGTATTACTCAAGGCTCATTCCGTGCTATTTTCCATGTGATTATAAGTGGGAGAAGGGATGAAATCACTTTGTCCTCGCTTATGAAGTATTTACAGTTGTACTCTCTCATAGTGTCCTCTGCAAACTGTACTTCTCTGTCTAAATGGTAACATTTCGTGTGGATATACTGTACGTTTATCTGTCTGTCTGCGCGAGCGTGCGTGAATGTGTGCATGCGTGCGTCTAGTAGACAAAGCGTAGGTTCATGTCCTTTAAAGATACAGTAATGTTCTAGAGGTGCATGTTAACCAAACTGTGAGCAAGTTTTTTGACAATGCATAGCTTTTTGCATATGAAAACATTATAGCTTCTTTAGAAATATCACACAGGTCCCCTGGTGATTTAGCACTGTGGTTTTGCATCTTACTCCAGTTAGGTAGAAAGGTTTTGTTTTTTTTTTTTAACTTCCTTTATCGTATTTGAGTTACTCAGATGGGGATGAGACAGCGTTTGGCTGCTCTCTTCATTCTTTTCGACATGTAAAACTTCTGAATGTTTTGCATTTTAAGTGCCCATTTTAATTGGCATTTTTACATCATGTTTATTGGTGGTTTGGTTTCTCTTAAGTGGTGACCTTACATATTGCTACTTAAAATGGTTCATCAAGAGCAACTGAGATAAACATAAAGCAAGATATTGAAAGACATTGATTAAACTATAAAGGGCTTCTTATTCTATCAGTCTTTATTGAATTGTGATGACCTTGTTGCATGTTTGTTTGTTTCTTGTGTAAAAAAATAAATGTAACCTCGACAGGGGGAGTTTGATTGACCTTTTGTCACCTTGGCTCTTCCTTGTTTTTTTCCTTACTTGGTTGCCTGTCCTCCTTTTACCTCCACAATTTCCTGGTCCCAGGGCTGCTATGTGTGCTGAACCTCATTATATGGATATAAATGAGCTTTTCTGGAGCTGTGAAGTAAAGCAGAAACAGTTCTCACTGGCAATAAATTTCCTTTATGGCCATTTTCCTGTCACTGCCTGCTATATGTTGGTGTGTGTGCTTGGAGCATACTAAAGCAGGCTGTTTAAGCGCGATGAGTAAGCATCATCAGCTTCCCCTCCAACACACCCCCTTCCCTTCCAGCACTGACCCAGCAGGCCAGGGGTCACTTTCCTCTGAGTTCTGGTACCTGAACCTCCCGCTCCGCGTCGTCCCATTACTCACCTCTCATGCCTAATGAGAGGTAGTGGGGAGACTCTGAACCGCCACTGCAAGTAGGTCTGCTCTCATTAGCATTTAAATAAGGCTGGGAGGTGGAACAGCAGCAAACATGTTTGCGTGGCATAAATTCACATCACATTCTGACTTCCTGCCATTGTAAAGTCTGTGGTTCTGTTGGTTTCATTAAATTATTCATTTGAACAAACACGTGGTGCAGTAACCATGACTCTGCAAGGCTGCTCTGGTATCTGTCAGACACGTAATGACATTTTCTGTAATACCATTAATAAATGAATGTCATCTCCTGCTCTGACTCAGACCTTCCACTTTAAAACTAACCAGGAGAGGACATAAGGGCATAAGAGAGCAAATTAAATGATGAGCATTAATTATTTCTGCACTTAACCCAAGATAACTAGAATGGAAAAAAAACGTCATTTGGTTTGTTTCTAGGTAAACATTTGGGACTAGACATTAGCTGAAATACTGTTAGTGTTTACTGAATAATATTGTTGTGTTTAGTTCACAGTAACGTTTCACTTGGAGCAAGTCATCAAATATAAAAATAAAGTACAGTCAGTGGTGTTGTCTCATTCTCATGTTTCTTTTCAAAAGAAGAGCCTTTGTTAAGGGAATATAACATTCACAATTCATTCACATAGTTTTCCAATTGAAAAGAGCTGCAAAACACAAAACACTTATGAAATAACTCAATGCATTAATGTAGTCTATTGATTATTTGTTGTTTGTGTGTACTACACTGTTACACCTGTGGTAGGAAGAATTCGACTCCCTACAGATGTACCAGAGTAAAATCTAAACCGTTCCAGAGGCAGGATGCTGAGGCTGTCTGAGGAATCAGATATGATCTCAATTACCCTCAGTGGATTTTCCATATAAGGGAAAGACACTGGTCAGCACTCGCTCTATGGGAAATGGCTTTTGAATATGTTGGTGTACAGTTTGTGTCTCACAGATATCTAAAGTTATCTGAGTACTTTAAAATTAAATAATTTCCATTTCTATAAAGAAATTTGACATCTGGAACAGATCCTGACACTCGTGAGCCAAATGCTGTGGCACTAAAATCTTAAAAAGTAAACTTATCTAAATGGGAGTTTCTCTTTCCTCCGTTATAGTGAAGATTGAGCCTGTACAGTGGCAAGAAAAAAAAACTTTCAGAATTTCTTGTTTTTTTGCACTAATTTGTCATAAAATGTGATCTGATTTTCATCTAAGTCAAGACAGTTAACAACTATAATGTGCCTAAAGGAATAACACAAAATAAAATTCTGATCTTTCATACCTTTATTGAGAATAACCATAAAAAACTCACAGTGCAAGTGGAAAAAGTATGTGAACAGTTAGGCAAACAATCTACAAATGAGACAGTTTGGGACTGTGGCTACTCTACCAAGAAGTGGGTGACCAGTCCAAATGACCCCAGAGTGACAGCCAAAGATTTGAAGGCATCATTGGAACTGGTTAACATCTGTGTTCATGAGTCTACAGTAGGTAAAACATTGAACTATCAGGGTGTCTATGGCAGGACACCACGAAGGAGTATTGGCAAAATGTTTCCTGGACAGATGAAACTATTTGGAAAGAACACGCAACACTACATCTGGCAAAAGGTCACCGCGTATCATCATGAAAACACCAACCAGTAATTAATTCCAAGGGTTCACATACTTTTTTCACCAGGCACCATGAGGTTTGTATGTTTGTTCTTAGTAAAGACATAAAAGATCAGATTTTCTTTTGTGTTATATATAATTATATTTGTTAACACTCTTTACTTAGATGAAGATCAGATACATTTTATGACAAACTAATGCAGAAAACCATGACACTCCAAAACGTTCACACGCTTTTCTTTCCACTGTATATGAATAGACATTCTACTTATACAAGGTAAATATTACCCATAAAACTTTAGGCATGGCTATATCAAGTGTTTTCAAATATGCAAATTTCATCAGAACCATATATTTAAGTTGACTGGCAGTGGCACCAAACAAAAGCACATTGTTTTGTATGAAGGGAGCAAAGCAACAATTAAAATTAGATTCACTTTGCTCACTGTACAGGCAGCGATATACTGTAGCATGTGCACCAGCATTTCATAAACTCATGGTATGACCTAAAATGTTAAATATCACTGCTACATTGCGGCCGTAGTGATAAATTCTCAATTAAATACAAAATGTTAATAAAAGCAATATCAAGACATTCAGGTACCGTAGATTACATTACAACAAGCTTTTTGCATAAAAATGTCTGACCAAGGTTCTGTACAGTATCTCAAAAATATAAAAGCTTCTTCTCACATTTCACAACAAGGGGATGCAGGCCATGCAACAGATTGTTTATCTACATAAAAAAATATCAAGTCATATCATGCTTCAATGTCCCTCGGCCCCAATTATGTTCATGTATCATAATCACTCCCCGGCGCTGTTGAAGTCGGTGGCACCCAGAGAATACAGAAAGACTGGTGTGGCAGAATTCCCTTTGCTCTTTGCAGCGGGGAATATAGTAAACGGCTGGAAGAGGTTGCAACCCGTAGCCGCTTCTTCTCCCTGACAATCGAAGGAGTGAATATCTGATGCTCACTCGTGTTGGTGCAGGATGCTGCCCTCCTCCACTCAGGTATTATGGATCCCACTCTATGTTGAGTCTAGGGATTCAGGATGACACCGGTGGCGTCCTCCTTTTCTCTGCGCTGGAAAGTGGCATGGGCCTGCTCCAGATCCTGTATCATCGCCAACAGCCGAGCGGCAACACTTTGACCTGGCTTCATTAGCTGAACATTGGATTCTGCACCATCTAGCAGACAGAAAGTGTACAGTGCTATTATTATGTTATTGATGATGACATCAGCAAAGAAATCTTTTGCTGTTGCAGAAAATGGATTATTTAGGATCAGTAGCTTGAGTCTCACCTGGGTGAATGTCAGAGTTGATTTCTTTATTACTGGATGTCTGACCAGCCTCTGGCATCTCCAAATATTTTTTCCTACAGTATAAACCAGTAACATTAATCACATATTTACTGACTGTTCTCTGGTGCTGCTTGGCCTTTCCACAGAGTTGCAGTTAAACATTTGATTGTAGCATCAAGCAGCAGCAGTAGAAGCAGCATAGTGAATTCCCATGTTGTAACATAGACCTCTAGTGTCCAGTAAGTGAACTACATGTAGACTGAAGCTGTTTATGGTCCGTTTTCTGCACTAACCTGAGTTTGTCTCTGCCCTGGAGAAGCTGCTTGTATATGGTCTGAGTCTCAACGTCGGGATCCAGGGGATCACTCCAGTCCCCCAGAGTCACAGCAGAGTGGGTTCTACTACAGCCTGTAACTGAGAACCAGCCTTATATTGAACAGTGGTGCTCTACATATGAGTACCACTGAGTAGCCCCAGTGGTAATCAAATCCTGTCTTTACCCAGGGTTTAACCTACAGGGAACAGGTCATATTAACAGTGACTAGTGACTGGACAATTCAACATGAAACAGGAAATTTAATCCGACACAGGTGTCAGGCGGCTGTTGCATTGAGGGTTTTAATGAAGGTCGTTAACCAGGAGTTAGGTAACAAACCGTAACGCTGTGAACTTGATGCAAGTCTGCATGTTAATAAACTATTGTTCATATTTGCTCACAAAGACTACAATAAAACAGGTTAAATAAATAAAAAGGTTACAGCACATCCTGAGTCCTTAAAGCTGATATAGTACAAGTAATAAGAGCAGGATTACCAGTACGGTCGGCCTGAAGGCAGCAGGTCCACTTGCCACTGCGATGAGCCCCTGGGTGGAAAGAGGGCAGCATGCGCTCATTGTAGATGCTGACTTTCCTGATCGCTGACAGCCACTGGTTCAGCTCATTCACATTCTGTTCCCAACACACAAAACACAACATAAAACACAATGAAAACAAAGCAGTAATGAAGTGAGTATTCACTCACATAACAATTAACAAAATGATGAATTGGGAAAATAATATTTTGCCTGTGCCAAATCTACAAAAACTACATTTCTGTGGCAAACTGATAAATGTCATCAGCTTCTTGTTGGCTAGTTGTTGTTAGTACTAATGCACCTTGCACTGGATGTACATGGTGTGCAGCTGTCCATCGTTGTGCTGGCTGATTATCTGCATTACATTCTGCTGCTGAAAGGCATTTTCATCCACCCTCTCCACGGCACACACACACTGAATAGGGATCGAGGAGCACACCTGCAACGATTCAGCCACAAACCACAACACCAATTAACACAAGTATGCATAGATGGGTACTGATGGATGATGCTGTTACCGGTTTAGACTCTGTTTAGGTTAAATACAGTGATATCTGATCACAGGTGAACAAAGGAGCAGTGTGCGATACTGAAATATTTTACACATCAGGCTGAAGGAACAGTGCGAGAAAAGGACTAAACAAAGATGAGATCAGAATGGCAGGGAGGACTACTTTAAAGTGTAAATCAGCCACTTCCAATGGGAGCTTGCCTCACTGAGACTGGAGTGCTCCAACATGGAGGAAAGGAGCCAGGACATTGTCTGCAATCTGATTTGCAATGTTAGCATGAATATCCACAGCCTTCAATTAACCCTCGCCTTTATTCCAGTCACACAAAGCAGAGACTGGCTCAAAGAGAGAGCTTTTTACTGGGATAGAGAGAGGCTGCTCCCCTCTCTGTCTCACTCTCTTTCTCAGTCTCCGGTTGATGAATGAGAGGTGATCATTATCACAAGGTTAGGCACCACATGGTAATATCACTAATGATGTTCTCACAAGGAAATCAACACAAATACATTAAAGCGAGTTGGGGATGTGTAAAATGTTTTTTATCAGCAGACGCCGGCTAATTCATCAGCAGAAGTCATATCAGTTTCTAAGAATGAAAACTCAACTTGGTTGCCAAAAAACCTAAACAGTAAAGTAGTTTACAGATTAACATGTGTTCATAGAAATAAAGCTGTAGCCTACTAGTTTCATACCAACCTGCCAGTCAGGGGTCTTGGCATAGGAGAGCGTCTCACTAGTCAACCTGAAGTAGCGTTTCTTAAAGGCAAAGCGGGATAGCAGTAGGGGCCCCTCTGTCTTGTATTTGAGGAGGTACCCCTCTTTAACCGTGACTGAGGGCATGAACACAGCCCTCTGAGGAACCTCGGACACTGCAAAAACAGGAAATGCAACGAAAAACTGCATTTGACATGTACACGTAACGGCATGTTCATCCATATAGACACAAGGTGGTGCTGTGACAATAAACAAACAGAATACACGCATGTTCAACTAGAGTACACGTCTTTACGTTGAGCACTTTGTTATTGATGGTGCCTCCATCGCCTTCCATCCCCACATGAGGGACAGCTTCAAAGAGACATGACAAGCGTCCCCTTCTGTCCAACAAATCCACCTGAAGAGCATTAAATGTCAAACTGGCCTTTAAGAGAAAAGAGGGGGTGTGATGTGCAGAAGGAGGCCGAAACATGATATGTCAAAGGGAGCAGCCTGACTGATACACGGCAGTAAGGAAGCAGCCAAGACATGTCAGATAACCAATGTGGCGTGCACAAGCACCTGCAGCTTCTCACTCCAGCTCCCCCGCCAGCTCGTTAACCGTGCCACCTCTTCTCTACGCTTCCAGCTAGTTATGAATATTTCACCGCGGAGCTAAAGTATTGCTTCACTTAATTTTGATATCAGCTGGGAGCTGCGAGCAGCTGGCATGCAGGACAGCATGACCTCTGAACTTGCCTTTCCAATACAAGTTTAGTGGTGTTATAAGCCTTACCAATGTCATGATCAATGTCGATCAGCTTGTCAAGGAAGTCTTTGACAGAGGCCACGCTACGAAGGATGATGGGATGAAGAGGCGCCATCCACTGCTCCTTTCCATGACCCAGCTGAAGACCCAAGTTCCCAACACTTTGTAATGCCTGGCGACCATAAAGACACATCATTCACATCCAAATCACATCTTCAGCAAGTCAAGTCTCCCGTAACTGACAGAACTCTGCGAGTGACTGCATATCTCAAAGTCGTGAGATCAAAAGGGTCCCTGAGGCCAAGCATGCTGTGAGGCCCTTTGTCCGGCCCACACCTGGCCTAGGGCGAGGAGGAAGTCCCTCTCTACACCGCTCTCTGATGCTCGGCTTTGAACCGCAGGTTGGTCGCAGCACACACAGAGGTAAAAATAGCCTGTTGCCTTTCTCTGTAGAGGGCCCATGGCAACAGCACTTCAGCACCGTGGACAGCAACCATAAAAGTCATACATGGGAAAAGCACAAGGCTTCACTTTTTCTAATATGTGACCCTGACACCTCTGTTTTTATTGATATAAAGGATGCATTTGTCAGTTATAATTGGAGGTCACCCTTCTTCAAAAGCATGGTGCATTTTTTAGTTACCTCCTTTTCTAATTTGATCTATTTCTAGATGAAACTGGATATTTGAGCAGATGTATACTTTAAAGTTTTATGGCACACTAATCGAACTGAAAACCACTGTATACCCAATACAGATGGTGACTCAAGGTGTATAAGCTCTTGTGTTCATTCTCTCTTTAAGTTTTCTTCCTGTACTCGCAGTCCAACCATTGTATGTTGTATTCCTGCTTTGTATATATTTTTTTAACCCCTGCAAAATTAAAATTCCTCCGTCTCGACAGACACCCAGTGCATCCACCTGTTTGCTGTTGTTGTTTTGCACGCAAGTGTGATGTCTGCGTGCGAATAAATAATTCATTGCAATGTCTGTGTACATGTCTGTGCTGTGAAACCTTGTGATACCTTGGCCAGTAGTAACAGTGTTCTGCTTGTACGTGTGTCAGCATGCTGGTCCCTCAGCTGGAACAGTTTAGGCGTGAGGATTGCAGGAGCGAAGAAACGGAGGAAGAAGAATCCACTAATGGCCAGATACTTCACATCCTGTAAAGAGAAAGTGAACAAATGAAGGACGGTCTCCTGAAGAATAACATCTGTAGCTGTACATAATGAAATGTAAAATGATTAAATCTGAAATTTACAAGAACTGTAAATATGTTATGCTTTTTTTTTTTTCTCACAGTTTCCTGCTCCAGACTGACCTCATTCTCAGGTTCGGCAAATTGCTCCTCTACTCTCTTGTGCAGCTGTTTGAAGGCCACTCTCATGACAGGAGGACACTGATCAACTGAGCCAACGATTGATTCAATGATGCTGGTTAAGTAGCTCTGCAGCATCTCCACACTGCTCTCCCGCACCTCTGCCTCTGACACTGCACCCTTAAATGAAATTCGTCTTCAGAGAGAAAATATGGTATACACGGTCAGACAAGGTACAGGTTAGTTTGTGTATAGATGTGTCTGAGTTATGTAAAAACCACTCAGTTAAACATACTAATCAAACCTATTCAGTATTACACCTGCCTGTTATGATAGAAATGATTACCACAGACACTGAGGCATGAATTGACAATGTCTGAAGAGATATACAGACAGGTAGCGAATCATGGAGATGGAAGATCGACTGCAGATGTACAGAGTGTAAGAGGCAGGATCTCCCTTCATGTCAGGGAAAGACATCTCAAGGGGATCATGGCAGTTGCCAAGCAACAGCCTTCCCCCTTTTTTACATTTCTTTTCCAAATGTTCTCACATTGATGTTGTCATCTCAGTCATGACATGTAAAGGACGTGGGCAGCCTCTTATGGCAGCCCTTCCATTGGACCATTTTAACACATAGGTTATGAACAACACACATGAACCTACAACTACATATACCCACTTTTCTTTTATGGCTTCAGATGAGCACACGCGACACAGATGAGAACTATTTTTAGGTCAGACCATAATCATGGTATTGTGCTTTAGGCCTGTTTTACCTTGTGCGGTTCAGGTCGATCTTGCATGGATCCAGCTCAATATACTTCTTCTCATCAAAGATGCGATTGATGATGGGCTTTAGCACCTCATGCAGATACAGCATGCCAACAGCCTGGCAGTAAAACAATACCATATGTTGAGGAGATGTCATTAGCGTCTATGCGACAGGGATCATTTTGAAATGTGCAAATATGAACAGAAAAAATAAAAAGTAGTATATACAGTACAATGCTACAATCTAGATAACAGAAACATAAAGAAAGATTGGCAAAGATAGACCAAAACACTAAGAATAGTTAACAGTCAAATCTTGCTTTCATTTACAGCAGATACAATAGAAACAGCTCCTGGTAAAAGAAAACAGTGCATACATTGACACACCTTCATGAACTGTTCCATAGATTTTGAGGCAAGTGAGTTGGAGCGGAATAAAGTGTTTGGATCAGCTATGAGAGCAAAACAGAAATGGGACTGATTAGGTTTACAGTAAATAATAACATGAATTAACTGAAAATACATCATATAACACAGCATTACACAATACACATTAAATCATAACAGGGATGCAACAGTTCAGAGAAATATACATATGATAAAGTTAGACAATAACATGTCTCCATGCAACATATATCACATATTAGTATGTATGTCTCTCTTTTTCTTTGAAGAGAAGAGAGATGATGTACCTATGTCTGAGGACAGAAAAAGACATCCCTGTATTAATATTGTAGCTTCACGTGGATGTATGAAAGCAAAATGTAAGCTTTCACAGAGCTCCTCATCAGGCACATAATTATGCTTGCAGAAAATCGCTGAGATTGAAACAATGCTTCATTAAATGTGCTGGGAGCTATTAATACAGTGTGTGGATCCTTCGTTTCTGCACTTACTTCAGTCTGGTCTGGTGCTGGCATATGCTGTGCATTTCTCATTATTTAGTTTGACATATGTATATCAGTAAAGAACTGGCCTGTTTTGGAAACAGCTCAGAGTCGCAACTGAGGGCAGATTGACCCTGCTGCAACTTATAATAATAATATTAAAATATCCACGGGCGTTGGACAGAGTTGCCAGGTGAAATATTTTGATTATAAATGATGAAGGCTTTGTTTTCTTTGCAGCCCATTGGGTGTACAAGACATTTTCTTTTCTTTGCCCCTGTAGCCAACTTTAATGTGTGGCTGCTCACGGCATCTATTCTTGATCAAGCACTTACCATTTGGATCATGTGGAGTTGCTATGGAAACTTAGGCACTATGCTTATTATCTCAAACTACACCAACAGAACCCAAAGACCAGAGCACAACTCTGTGTGAATTATCATGGGGATGTGGTGCGAAGGCAAAAACATGACTAATCCAGACCACAGACAAGCCATGAAAAGCCTGTTGGATGAGTAAATAATTGGCATTGCGGTGGTAAATATAGTGCTGGTAGGCTTTAACGGCCCACACACAGACCATGACTGCAGCATCCACAGACCTTGTCAGTTCAGAGTTAAATAGCAGCAGCTCTCAGAGGGTCTCTGGAGAGTGGAGTAATAGCAGCAAACTGACATGTCCACATGTATGACTAATACAAATACTGACTAATTGAGATAAACTTAGTATTACCTCAGCAGCATTACCTCAAATTACACATTGCCTTATAATGTATAGGCACTAATGGTGCAAGGAAGAAGTATTAATGTAACTTCTCTATCTCTACTTCTCTAAGTATGCTTATTTCAACAGACAACTTATATTTGTTACTAACAAACTACGAGTAGGCCATCTTAACTAAAAGCTAGAGTACATAAAATGAAAAACCTCTGCATATCCTAGATACGGTATTAATATGTCTCTGACAGACACTGATGTCACGTTTGTGATGTTTTAACATGTTATTCCATAATCGTACTGGTGTGGTTGACCTCCCGGGTGTTAAGGTAATCCAGGAAAGGCACCACCAGACCCTGACCCAGGTAGATCTTCACCAGGGTCATTGCCACATCCTGCCGGCTTTCAACTGTTGTCACCTCCTCCAGCATGGTCAGAGCACTGCTATCCTCCACCTGGTAAGAGTAGGACTCGGGTCATGGTCAAAGAATTTAGATGTCATTGAAAAACAAACAGGATGAATGTACCAGGTGCCGTCAACAGTCACTCGAAAACACTTCAAAGGGAAATGTTAGGACACACATGCACCAATTATCATATTTGTGAGCAAAGGAATATCAACAATGAGGTGGAGTTGCTGACCTCTGCAGGGGAAATGACTGACTCAACCAGAAGGTCAATGAGCGGCTGATAGTACACAGATGGCAGAATCCGATCCTCCACCAAACGCACCTTCAGACGCAGTGCCCCCAGTTTACCACTAGAAACAAAAAAAAGGACACAGATTTTCATGAGCAAGTCTCCACTAAATATACCTGGAAATCCTGGAAAATGAGGGAAAAGTATTTTCCACCAGACAATGATTTCTAAATTTAAATGATGAGCTCCTGGATTACTTAATTCTATGTTTGTGAGGACATTCATAGACGCTTCATTTTTGTGTAGAAGATTTTATGGAAGAATTTTTTTTTATCAATTTCAAACAAGTATTTCAAACTGTTCATACTCAGGAATGTGCACCCCTCAGCCTGCGTTGACCGTGAATGTGTCATTAATAATAATGTTGATTGATCAGATATTAACTTGATCACTAATTTAACTTTTTTTAATTCAGCTCACTCAAGTGCAAGTGTTCATTTTCAACACATGGAAGAGAGTATGGAAAGACCAACTACAACTTGGCACCACTTACAAAAAACAAAGACGGTGCTAGTTTCTCAATTTTGGTTTTCTTGTTTCCCAAAGCAAAATGCTGCCTTAGTAATACAAACACACAACAGCAACACATTGTACGAACACACACACACACACACACACACACACACACACACACACACACAAAATCCTCACCCAGCATCAACCTCATTGTTTCCCAAGGGTAACAAACGAAACCACCCCTGTACCAGAGGTGTCTTGTGCAAACAAGCAAAAGGGATTTCCACCTGTAGAAAGCAATAGCAAACAAAAACGCAACAACTGGGATCAATAATAACTTTTAATTAGAAAAGTAAGAAAAGTTAAAAATACAGTATCCAGTGATTAAAAGCTAGATTTTTTTAACCAGTTGCTGTGTTTTCAGCCATCCTCACCTTCCCTAGAAAGTCATTCTTGCCCACCATGTCCCAGTCCCAGACCTCCACAGTGACAGCGCCTTCTTCACTGAGCTCCTCTGGATCCAACTCCAGCTCCAGGGTCTCTTCCCAGTGAGGGAAACGGGTCTTCTTGATAATCTAAAATCAGTTTGAAAGTCCACAAAACGCTTGTCTCCTCAGTTGACTTGTTTAGGGTAATTTAGAATAAAATGACAGACGACCATGCATTACAGTGGAAGAACAGCGTCACTGAAACAAGTACACACTGCACATGCTCAGACATAGAGCTCACCGAGGTCTCTGCACTGTGGTTGTTGAAAATAACTCTTGCAAATGGATCAGAGGTACCAGAGATGTCTCTTGGGGCCAAGTCTCTGCATATATTACCAGACCAAAAGACAACAGAATCAGTATATTCAAATGCTCAGCAAACTCCCCGGTGCCTGTTCTGCAAATTATATTAGTTAATGAGGGGCCTCAAGGAAAAAGTGCCAAAACACTACTTTCCACTTGACCTTATTCTTTCAAACAATATTCACATTCACCGGTGCATTGTCAAGCACTGATTGACATGCTCATTAGTGCCCTGCCTGAGAGGGTGAGATTGTAGTCTGGGACACACAGATGGGCCGGCAAGGGGTGTGATAGTGACAGTATGACTCAGGAGGGGAGTGTGGAGGCCTGCAGGGTGATGGTGATAAGTTTTCAGTTCAGAAATAGTAACGACACTGCTAGATCTCAGTACTCATGTCACAATTGCAAGCCGATAATATAATAGTTTTATAACTTGCAACTTTAGTAAATGTACACATAATTATATAGTTTATGTACTCTTTAGGCCTGCTATTTAAATGTTTAGGCCGTCATTGTCCATTATTATCTCTAAATGAGTTCATTGTCCTCCCAGCCTCTCAGTAGTACAGGTTTGAGACTTACTTAAATACAGAGAAATGTTACCTGGCTTCAATAATTTGGCATCGCAGACTGATCTTCTCTGTATCTTTCAGTAGCTCCAGACTCAGATGGATCTCTCCCTGGACTTCTTCATCCGGGTCGACCCTCGTCAGGTTCATCCAGCTATCCAGCCCTGATCATATAACATACAGAGATAGTATTCACCAAAACAACTCTGCTGCTATGTCATCATAAGCATTAAAAATTAATACAGCAAATTCTGTAGTTTATTTCTTTTCTATTTTGATCATCAATTAATTGTCTTACTTTCTTTTGTCAAGCAGAAAAAGTCAAACTTTGCTCAGTTCCAGCTTCTTAGTCTTGAGGATTTAGATATTTTCTTTCTTCTGGTCTAAAGTAAACTGAATATTTTTTGGATTTGGAGCGATGGTGGATCAAAACAAGTTATTATTTCCTTATGTATAATCAGTTAACCAGTTAAGCAGTCTGACAGAGACAGTTACATAAGTGAGAGTGAGAATTTGAATTCTCTAAGTGAGACATTTTGAAAATGCATAGTAGCAAAACATTGTATTACTAGGTATAAGATGAGGTGAAGGCATACATGGTTCTCACCAGCTTGAACAACATTTGATATTATTTACATCTCAGGCAATTCAAACTGAATGTATTGTACTATTTTTCAGAAATATGAGCATAAGCAAGGGTACAGTATCAAGGGCAAACTGTGAGAAGATTCCAGCGAGGGAGTAACTGACTCAGTGTCATCATGTAGCAATGATTCACAGGAGTGAAGGCCATGCCAGGTGGCTTTCAAGAGGGAATCAGTATGCAGCCAACACACCCCGATAAACACTTTGAGCAATTTAGTAAAACTACATCATTGCACAACACCATATTTTAAATACCCTATGTCTGGGCAAGACAGCATAGAAGGTGCTAGAGCTGATGCTGAGGTAAACTAATTTCTTTCATGTGAAAGCATCTCTAAGAGAGCTAGATATTAAATGGTTTAAAGTGCATTTGCAATGCTTTGGTTGTTCTCTTCATTGTACAGCACTGTGGGCATCCACTCAAAGGGATTGTTTATAATGTACAATGAAAAGACACGTGCCAGAAGAGGCATCATAATCACAAATGCATCAGTTTAAATGTTGAATTCACTGCCTTGTGAGATACAATTGACACAACTGAAACTGATTCTCGTGAACGTGATAAATATGTGCAAATCAAATTAAATGTGTGAGGATCCATTAGGAAACATTCCCAGAGTCTCTATCTAAAAGAGGCAAAGCTCCTCAATCAGTCAGACCTTTGACTCTGTCATGAAAATCCATGTATGTCTAACCTTTGAGCTCTGGTCATCCATCCATCATGTTACAGACTGATATAAATTCGCTCCGTCATACCTTTAGCTTGAGATCCAATGGATTCTTTGCTAAGAGTAATCTTTCCAATGACGTCATCGTGGCTGCAGAAAAAGATAAAAGAAGAGATAGTCAGATACGTATGCTGTTGAAAAGGCTGTCAGTGTTGTTTGATCTCGTTGGAGTTGTATTAAGACAGACTACTAGTGGATTGGACCGGTGGTCATGAGAAGCAGACAGTCTGCTCGACCATGTGGTTGGTTTGTTTATTCAATGCCTGGATTATTTTTCCCCAAAAAACATTTAAACTGTACACAAGGTTTTAACTCAAATATATCACTTCATGACTTAAGGTTCGCAGGCACAATAAATCAACTGTCAAGCTCTGTCAGCGAAGACTGATGGCTAAATATGGAATTTTATTGAGCTTTGAATGTCACTGTTACCCAATAGTGTCTTCGTCCATGACATGAAAAGAGAGTGAGTGAAACCCCATTGGGAGATGCAGAGTGTACTCTTCACCCCAGAAAGGATTAAGGTTCTTCCACACTGTGGCAGTCCTGAAAGAGAGGTTTCACATGCTTGCTGACCAGACCTTATGGAGAAACATATCACAGAAATGTAAGCAACATTCAAAACTACAACAGTAAAGGCAGGCATCAGAAACCACTGGAAATATGGCCGCAGTATAAGCTTCACGTGAAAGAAAGTAAAAACATCATATGCTTTTCATGCAATATCCCCCAAAAAAAAGTTAGAGATCAGAACTCTCCAAGTGATCACAAGATTATTATTGATAGGAAAAAAACACATAGATTTTGTTTATCTAAATGTTTCAATTGTCTGGCACCCTATATACCTAAGTGCATATGCACACCTAATGATTGAGCTGAAACTAGCCCCCTTTCTCAAATCTGCATAAACCCTGGTGACATATACAGTGTCATGGACAGGCAGTGTTTTCTTTTAAGTGATCATGTGGATAAAGGGTGGAGAATCCCTGCTGTACACCACGTTAAAATCTCCTGTTGGACTGTTGGATTCGACAGTCTCTCTGGATATACTGTTCAGGAAGAATATAAATGAACCTGTTAAAGCTTATGGACAGAACATTTTATTAACAAATACTATACTTTTACTTATTACTTGTTATAATTAATATGAGAGTCTACCAGTGCCAGATTCTAACCATTATCTATTTTGGGACATTTTTCTGTGGCTGATGCATTAAGAGGTGCAAATGTTTTGAAAGACTACATGCACCAGGTGACTGTATAACTCCATATATTTTTCTGTTCCTTAACCACAATGCATGACAACAATCTACCAGCCAAATCATGCATGAACATCACACTTGACAAGTCAGTTGGCCAACACTACAAGTACAAGATAATTAGTGTGAGTGACTGCAGTGAATCATTGTGCCACTTTCCCTCATCATGCCAGATGGAACAATAGCCACTGAATTCATCCTGTGTTCTTGTTGCAGCCCACAACAAACATGTTTTCTAATGAAAGCTCTGTTGCTGTCAAAAAGCACCACAAAAAAATACCATAACCTATGTACAGTGCACTGCAGCTACTATTAGAGCTAAGCTTATCATATTTTATTTGAACACTTTGGATGAACTCATCAGCACTTTTACACCCATACTAAGAACACTTTGGAACTGGTATAATCTGCTCCCAGTAGTCTTCTCTCTAACACCTAGAAGTCGCTGCAATAATTGATGCAACCTCTCCATGGTTACCTGAGGGTGTTTTAAAGGCCAGACCAGTATCAGGTTCTCTGTGTTGGAGGGGGCTACAGTACAGGCACCACCACCCTGATCATATACAGTCCACCCTGATTTACATGTGCAAAGCACTAACACTAACCTATGGCAAGTATCTAAACTGTGATGAACGGTTTTCAAATCTAAGCAGTTCTCCAGCTATTTTTTTTAATTGAACAGTATACTTTTCATGAACATATGTCCTATTATGCATATCTTTATTGGTAATCAGAGACAACTCACCTGGCCACAACTTCATTGTCAACTTTCACAATGCAGTATGGATCACTGGTTCCGGAGCTAAAGATCAAAAAGACAAAACAAACACATACTGTACTGGCACAGGCAATATGTATGGTGTTCATCTTCATTTGATTATCCGTTGTCTCTACTTAAACATGCTGAGATAAATTTCACCTCTAATCACTTAAAGTAAATTAGAGAAGACAGCATGACAGAAATTGGCATTTAAAATAGGTTGAACTTTTTATTCATCTAATTAGTCGGTTAAAAAGCGAATAAGCACAGCGGCTGTGCAGCCTGTATATTCCTCAGGCTGACACACACAGAGAGCACAGAGAGACATGCCATTCAGGAAAATACTTACACGTCTTTGGCCGGGAGGTTCCTTCCCTCGACAATTCGAAAATAAAGAGATGTGTTTTTGGCCATTTTTAGTCGAGCGAGCTGCTAATCCAGTTTCTCCTATGTTCCCATACGCGCTCTTATAAATAGTGCTCGTCCCTCCGCAACTGAGTTGGCTTCATTTGATGGCACCTTCAGCGCGTGACAGCGCGCAGTCCGCCAGTAGCGCGCAACACAGGCGCGCATCCAGTACAGAGGGTCCAGCAGGTTAAACACATGCAGAATGAAATGCAACTGATTATATGATATGCAACTGATTTAACAACATGCAACTGATTTAACAACATGCAACAGATTTAATGACATGCAACTGATTTAACAACATGCAACTGATTTAACAACATGCAACAGATTGAGTGACATGCAACTGGACCACAGTGAACATTAAACTGGACAGTTCGCTGCTTTTAGACGAGCAATTTATAAGAATCATTGAATAAATTCCGTTCACACCAGCAATAGAGATCTTTTTAATATTGCTTATGACATCGTTCACAATATGTTTATAATGTGTGTTAATTGCCTTTTTATTATGAAGGCTACCCTACTAACTTAAAATACTGGTGAGTGAGTGGTGGCCATACCTGATCAGTAGCCTGTGTGGAGGAGGAGCGTTTCTTCTTTGATAAAGTGCGCCGCCTGGCGAACATATCGAGTTACTGTCGGCTTAATTTCAGACAGGCATCTTCACAGTCAACAACGTGGGGTCCTCTTTGGAGTGAATGGAAGCTAGCTAGCTAGCTAGCAAACAAATAACTCGGCTAAAAACATTAGCTCATGGTCCTCTTTTAAAATAGTTTTTTGAAACTTTACCCGGGTTTAGTTCACTGACGAACATCATTGGACGCAGACAGGTCTTTGTTAGATAACACATTATTATGTTTATTTTTGTTTCTGTACTATAATAAGTTAGAACAACCTGTGTGTACCAGCGTCTTATTGCTCATTGTCCCAGCTGAGATGGAGAGTTATCCTGGCGTCATCGGCGGCGACTCCACAAAGCAGCAAGAAAGACATTACTACCTGTTATCTGAACTGCAAACCTTAGTGAAAGATTTACCAAGGTAATGTTGCCTTCAGGCAGGTGATTTCAGAGAATTGTTTATATCAGTAAAGGTGTATTTCTTGGTTGAATGGTCACTAATAGATTATTAATCGTTTTCATTTTGTTTTTCTTGTTGGATAGCTCCTTCCAGCAACGCCTCTCCTACAACATGCTGAGTGATCTGGCTCTAGCACTCATAGATGGGACAGTCTATGAGATTGTGCAAGGACTGTTGGACATTCAGCATCTGACAGAGAAAAATCTGTACAACCAGAGGCAAAAGCTGCACTGTGAACACCAAGGTCAGTGCACCGCTTAACATAATACGTGCAGTGACTAATGGGGCCTGTTTCCAGAACCAAAAAGATACCGGTTACCTGGCGAACTGCTGAGTAAAACCAGGGTTTCCAAGTTGTCCACTGACCATAGGGTCAGTGTCCTAGGACAAGACAGTTATCCCAAGTTACCCCAACGCCAGAATAAATAGCAGCTTTATAAATAAATAAGCTATATAAATAAAATTGAATTTAATTCAATACATCATCATCTGTGTGGTCTGACATTCCCGAAAGGGAACAATAAACTAGTTAAAGTTAAAAATCAAGAACTATTCAAATACCGTGCTTCTTGAAACAGGCTTTTAGTGTGAGGTAAAGTCTTAATATGTTAATGCTTCACTGATTATTCCTGTAATGTGTAGCACTCAAACAGGACCTTGCAAAAAAGCACAAGGATGCTTTGCAGTCATGCAAGTCTCACAACCTTGTACTTCTCAAATCTAATCAACAAGGAGAACTGGAGGTAAGATTTTGAAATCCCAATATCTGTGATTGCTTAAAGAGTCAGATGTTTTTAGCTTAACCTAAAGTTTGTTTGTTTTCAGGCTCTTGAAATTCGTGTGCGAGAGGAACAAAGGATGATGGATAAGAAGATTGTAGCAGAAATGGATCAAAAGGTGATAGACCAGCAGAACACCCTGGAAAAGGCGGGAGTCCCTGGGTTTTATATCACCACTAATCCTCAGGTTGTTAATGTCTCGGGTTAAAATGTACAATATAAAACACAAAGTGCACAGAGAAAGGTCCAGCAGATGGCAATGTATGTCCTCACTTACTGCTCTTTGTGTTTCAGGAGCTCATGATGCAGATGAACCTACTTGAACTGATCCTCAAGCTTCAGCAGAAGGAGTCCCAATCTGGAATACAATGAGAAAGATGACAAAGATCCAATATATTTCAAAAGAAACAAAACATCATGTTGCATAGATGGTGTATGCTCACATTCTAGTAATTGAGCTTCACAAGTGTCTGTGATGGTCAACATGTAACGCTGCTGTCTCTAAAAACAAACGCAGAGATATGTTAGACTTGTTCTGTGTCACCATCGTAAGTGAGTGGAGGAATCCTGCTCCTCAAGTATTCCAGAAAGACAGGATGAGGACAGGATCAGGCTCTGACAAGCTTGTATAGCACCTAAATGTCATATCACATGTTGTGAAATTAGGAGATCTTGTAAACGTTCGAGGACACAAAGAAGTGAACAAAGGTGGCTGTGAATGGAAATCCTGTGATCTGCCTGCAGTGGTATTGTCTCTTTATAAGTGCCTCTCGATGCCTTCAGAGCAGTCAGCAACATTTGAGCTGAAAGGAAAGTTTTATTGTCCTAATTATGTGCTGACCTCAAAAAAAAACTTTTCTCACATGTTTGCATTCTTTTGGAAACTTGTGTGTAAAAACAAAAATAGGAAGAAAGTGTAAAACTGTCAGTTCAAGTGTGCTGGCTTTGTTTCGAACATGCTTTATTAAAACAGTGTTATGATTTCTTTTCTCACATTTTGGCATTGTTGCTACTTTATTGATTGTAATTGATTTAGTTTGTTTTACTTGCGTTGATACAAGAGTTACATATTAGATTATGATGTAACCCAGGCCATTACATAGAATTTTTTCATAATCTTTGGGATAGTTGGGTTATTTTCCATATTTAAGGACTTTGTGTTTGTGAGTAACAGAATTAACTATATACACATGTTTCAGTGCAGTCAGTTCATCTTCGTAGTGCAAGTTTTTTACTTTTTTTTTCTCTGCCACTGTTCATCACTTTTTTAAGATGAAATTATAATTTGCAGCTATTTGTGGGTAGTTTCTATGTATACCAAATGTGAACCAAATCAAACAGCTAAGCCACAATTTGAAGTAGTCCGCCAACATCAGGCCTATTAGATCTTAAACAGACTTGATCATGTTTATTTCATCCCCCCCTGTCTGCATTTCCTCTCCACATGTACTTTATGGTGTTTTGGACATCATACTGCAGTGATCTAGACTACTGCTACTACTACCTCTCTGTCATATCAAACGCATCTTTTACTAATTGTAAGGGTTTTATGATCACCTATAAACACTGCATGACCCGACACATTAAAATGATTTATGATATTTTAGTTCTCCACTTTGGAGACATGGATGTGATCATCCATCCCTATCTCCCCCATGAAGCCTGGGTCCGGGGGCTCGTCCTGAGACCACAGCCTGTGGTCCCCCTCTTTCTGTCAGACTGCTGGGTGGCTGTGAGGAGGCAGAGGAGCAGGAGTGGAGGTGACTGTGCCTTTAAGGAGCAGTCAGCCGCTGTCGCTGCACCTTCTGCTCCATCACACGGTAAAAACCGGCGAGAGAGAGAGACGGCGAACAACAACGTTAAACAGGTCATTGTTTTTCTATTGCATTTGCTGGCATTTCTGCTTTTGTGGTAACATACGGTGTCCTGTTAAATCCCACCTGCTCCCCGTAAAAACAGTGCGATGTCGCTCTGTGACGTTACATCCAGCAGGCAGAGAGTCTGACGATCCCGTCTCTGCGTCCGTTTCCATTTTGTTATACATTTTTAATCATTTAAAACGACGACGATTAGTCCATTATTTGCACAGTACAGTGTGTTGGTGTCTGGTAAGATAAAGACGTATTATATATTAGTAGTGTAGTTCGTATGTTCCTATTGCTAGAGGGGAATAAAGCGTTACGTAATGATAGGAAGCATCCTGTTGTCGCCATATGCATGAGGAGAGCAGGAGTCAGATGTTGCACCGCCCGATCCGAGAGGATGACAGCTGGCATCCATGTATAATAAAGCCAAAGGTACTGTTAGTAGTCAAACATATTTAAAAAATCATCCATATCCTGTTTAAGATTTTATTTCCACATCAGCGACGTCTTTCAGATGACGTGGACCGTCCTGCGTGTTCAGCAGCATTAAAGGCCTCTTTAGATAAGACACTTACAGTGGGAAATGTAGATGGACAACATCAACAAAATGGGTGTATTGACTCGTGGGATTGATAGATTTTGCGTGACTTACTGCAAGAAAATATGCTTTTTTTTTTCTTACAAAGAAAAAAGTTACTACTAGTGTTAATATTACAATAAGAAATGCAAGAAGTCAGAAGAGTGGGTTTGCTTCACATAGACCTACAGTGTCCATCATCACACTGTTTTTAACCAAACACACGTCCCGCTCCTTCAGACTGTAAACAGCTGGAGACCCACCATACTGGCTTTTCCCGTTTCCTGGATGTATACCTTTGTCAGTGTTTGTCAAGTTCTTTGTGGTCTGTGTTGCAGGTGAGCTGCAGAAACAGGTCATGGATCCAGTGTAATTTAACAGCACCACCCAGCGGGCCTGTCTAACTCTGTAACAATGGCATCGTGTCAGGGAGGATGTGCACCAGCGGTGCGCCTTTGTCAAAAACTGAACCGACTCAAGACGCTGGACGATGACATGATGGCCACGTCGCTGAAACGCTGCCTCTCCACCTTGGACCTGACCCTGATGGGTGTTGGTGGCATGGTGGGCTCTGGGCTTTATGTTCTGACAGGAACAGTGGCTAAAGACATGGTTGGGCCTGCTGTCATCATATCCTTCCTTTTTGCAGGTTTCGCTTCTTTACTGGCTGCCTTTTGTTACGCAGAGTTTGGAGCACGCATTCCCAAAACAGGCTCTGCCTACATGTTCACCTACGTCTCTGTGGGAGAGGTCTGGGCTTTTCTCATCGGATGGAATGTGATTCTGGAGAACATGATTGGTGGTGCAGCTGTGGCACGCGCCTGGAGTGGCTATCTGGACTCTATTTTTAATCACGCTATTCAGAACTTCACTGAGACCCATATTATGCAGTGGAACGTGCCCTTTCTTGCCCATTACCCTGACCTGCTTGCAGCAGGGATTCTAGTAGTTGCCTCGTTCTTCATTTCCTTTGGAGTTCAAGTGTCATCTTACCTCAACCATATCTTCTCCACCATTAGTATGGGTGTCATCGTTTTCATCCTGGTCTTTGGCTTTGTGCTGGCTGAACCAGCCAATTGGAGCCAGAAAGAAGGAGGCTTTGCGCCTTTTGGACTGTCTGGAATACTAGCAGGCTCGGCCACATGCTTCTATGCCTTTGTGGGCTTTGATGTGATTGCATCCTCAAGCGAGGAGGCAAAGAACCCTCAGAAAGCTATTCCCATTGCCACTGCGATCTCTCTCGGACTGGCTGCAACAGCTTATATCCTGGTCTCCACGGTGCTCACACTAATGGTACCCTGGCATACGTTGGACCCCAACTCAGCTCTGGCAGATGCTTTCTTCCGCCGTGGCTACAGTTGGGCTGGAGTTGTTGTGGCAATAGGTTCCATCTGTGGTGAGTGTCGGCCTTTAATTGATTAGTGCAATATGTCTTTAATGCGGCCTGGCCTGAACAGTGGTATATTTTTGCCTTAAGTTCTGATAATTGCTCTTTGTTCCCATTTCTAGCTATGAACACTGTGCTGCTCTGTAATCTCTTCTCCCTCCCTCGGATTGTGTATGCCATGGCAGAGGATGGTTTGTTCTTCTCCATTTTCGCACGTGTTAATCCTGTCACCAAAGTTCCTGTCAATGCTATTCTGGTGTTTGGAATCCTTATGGCCACCATGGCTCTCATCTTTGACCTGGAAGCCTTGGTTCAGTTCTTGTCCATCGGCACCCTCCTGGCGTACACCTTCGTCGCAGCGAGTGTTATCGTGCTGCGTTTCCAGCCTGACAAAAACAGCTCCAAAGAAGCCGCTTCCACGTCTCCTAACCCCAATGCCGAGCCTTCCCCTGCCCCCTCAGAGTCTCAGACCATAACAGAGGATAGTGGAGAGCTGAAGCAGTACGAATCCTTCTCTGATAAACTCCAGCTAGTTGAGAGGCAAAAAACAAGAGAGCGACGTGGCGTGGGGCAGCTGAGGGCCTGCTGGGAACCATACCTGGGCAGGACTGCTGGGTGACTGTGAGCCAGGCGAGGTGGTGGCCTTCTGTGTGCTGATCCTGATAGTGAGCTCAGTATCGCTCTGTGCTGTGCTAGAATTTGGAAATAAACAGCTACATCTGCCTGTCTGGAGCTTCACAATGCTGCTGGTGATTTTTAGTTTGGCTTTTGTGCTCAGCCTAGCACTCATCTGGGTTCATGAGCCACAAACCGACAGAAAAACATTCCAGGTGAGATCCTTCATGAATGTTTTTAACTTTTATCAACTTCACCTTTTACACGGTGATTGGATACTGTTGACGTTCACTTGTGGTTTTGTGGCCAAGTTAATTGATGTTTATTCTTCACAACTTATTTTATTGTACTGACAGCAACATAGACCTGGAACATGAGCAGCTAAAACATTCATCTAAATTAAATGGAAAGATTTATTTATTTCTTTAGGCCAATCACATGATTGAATGAACATTTTTTTTATTGTATAGGTACCTCTGGTTCCATTGACCCCAGGTGCCAGTATCCTCATTAATGTATTCCTCATGATGAAGCTAAGCCCCCTGACCTGGATTCGATTCACTGTGTGGATCGCTGTAGGTAAGAAGGCATCAGACTTTAAGCAGGAGTACGTCTCAGTTTTCTGTAGTTTCTCAACAGTTATGTTTTTCCCAGCATGTAAAGGCTAATGTTGCCTCAGTAAGGAGTTCAATAAATAGCTGAACTAGAGATATGTTTAGTGAAAAAAATGAATGAATAAATGTAAGAGATGGTGAGATTGTTAATGCTCCGTAAGTGATGGGAAAACACTGGGGACACATGATTAGCTTAAGGATTCTCTGAACCAGTAAACCATTTAAACACAGCTGTCAGACTGCAGCAAGTTAATAAGATGCACACTCATGGACTATTACACTTGACAGACTAGAAGTTCTCTCCCAGGAACCATTTCCCTAGAGAAAGAAAATGCCACTTGAATCCTACAATGACCATCGAAGGAGAAAAGCATGGGATCCAAACTGAGCCGCGTAGTAATGCAATAGAAAAGAGCAACAAAGGGAATGATGTTGTCATTCCATGTGTTGTCAGAGTATCTGAAAAGCTCAGAAAGATCATGAACAAAAACCGCAGTCCTGTACAATTCAAACCCATCCTAACACAATACACATAGACATAAGCAGTGTAGTGTATGCAGTTCAATGCAGCAAAGAATACAGAGACTTGTGCAAAGAAGAATATAACAATTAGTTCACTAACACATCTCATGCAACATGGGAGAGGTCAAGAATCTGCAGTCCATCTACACAAGAAGGGCAAACAACAATCCTTCAAAGAGGTAATGTACTTATTCTGGTCAGAGGAAAGTGATGATTTGAAAGAGGAATAAAGAAAGTCATCTGTATCAGCCTGTACAGCCTAAAGTGTAACAGCCATCACTAAACACTACATATCAGCTGCTTACAGTTCAGTCCTGACATCAGGAAGTGTAACAGCTGCTCACACCTGACAGCATGTTAAAAACTATTAATACAATAACATAGTATGACAGATCGACTATGCCATTCCCTAACCTGTGACTTACACAAAACAAACCTTTTCTCACTACTTACTTATGTAGCGTGCACAAACTTTAACTTTGAGTCTTTACACTACGCAAGTGTTCATGCTCTCCCTTTTCTCAGGTCTCTTTGTGTACTTTGGCTATGGGATCTGGCACAGTAAGGAGGGCATGCGAGAGCTGCAGCCTAAGGACATGGCTGCCCGGTACGTGGTGCTACCCAGCGGCAGCCTGGTAGAAACAGTGCAGCCTGTCCAGCCCGACGGTCAAGTGGACACCTCAGGGCACCACATCAGTGCCTCCACTGCTTCACCGGCTGAGGAGTACGCAGGAAAGAGATGATGTGTGGTCGAACATAGTGATCATTACTTCTGCCTGGTACTATGTGTCTCCCACTCATACACAGAATTAGTACTAGTGTACTCTCTGTATCTCACTCCCTTTAGTGTGTGAATGGCCTGGCATAATGTGTAGTCATTGCTCTGCAAACGTAAGAACACCACTGGTTGGGATGCACGCTCTCTGTCTTGTTGTAATACACATTTGTATATCTTGTAATTCTCTAATGTACAGTAGAGAGCTTTATTACTGTCCTGTAAACTCCTAAAATCAAAGTTGTGTTATATCCTTTAAGACCAGCTCTATCCTTGCAACCTCGCCCGTTTGATAGAATCTGTCCAGTTATATATGGTGCTTTCTTTGTGACACACCGATCTTTAAGTTATGCGCACTCAATGGATGATTTTTTTTTTTACTCTTTTAATACATGGAAAATCAACATTCACTACAAATTACATATTGTGTTGTTAAGTAAACATTCATTATGTTTTTCTGTTAGTTAAGCAAAGGAATGCACAAACTATTGTCAGTTTACATTTTACATCAAATTTCTTCCCAAAGCCTCAGGAGAAACTCTGTTAAGGTGGACCATACTAGTCATTCAAATAGACCACCCTGCCTACAGTGGCTTCTGACAAATTATTTAATCTAATATGTTAAACTATGTATTTATTTTACTGTTATGATTGTTTGTGTTGTTGCATTTACATAGATCTTATTAGTTGTATTTTTTATTTTGTTTGTTTCTTTCTCCTGCCGGTGTAATTTTTGTGTCTCCGTGTCTTATGAAGAAGCCCTCTTTCTCATTGACATATATTAGTGTCCATGAGTTGTTCACCTTTTAATTGGCTGTCCAACACTTCAGTGCTTCACTTAATCTCCTAAATCTCGTCCCATGACCCTGTTCACTTGCACTTCTGTGGGTTTTTCACTCGGACCTTTTAACAGCAGATCTTTCCCCTCTCTCCCTGTTGGCATGAGATTATAAGAAGTCAAAGCACATAGATTATTGTATTGTAATATGACTAATTTCCAGAATAACCTGAAAGAGAATTAGATTATTGAATATTTCAGTCAAGCACAAACAAATTTGATGGCGGTTGAAAATGTCTTTACAACACACAGGGTAGCATACTGGCAGGCAGACATTGGCGATGTTAAACCTGGGATGGGCCTCTGTAATCCCAGCAGATTTGCAGTCGTCCCTGTCGCCAGTCTGCAGCTTGACCTACATTTGAGAAAGACACGTGTGAGACTACTCTCACATTATACTGATAACATTCCCATAGTGTACGCAGTGTCAATAAATGTTGACAGCCTTTTTTTAAAATCTCTAATATAAATCTTTATCGTTTCTCTATATATTCAGTTCAATTTGTGTTTGCATGTGTTAAATAAGAAACCAAATGGCCTTAAACACATTGTAATCAACACAGACTGATTTCCAAAGCCAAAGGAGTCCGTCTGAATGGTTTGATTGTTTAATTTATTCGTATGTCAGTGAACAACTCTTATACAGGATTTCATGCTTTCTAATTGTTAAACCAAAACACAAACATGGAGGAGAATGTACAGTTGGAGGCACTTGGCAAAGATATAGAAAAGGACCTAGATTCAAGACAGTTTTGTACAACTTTGCACACTGTTTGAAGATTATTGTCTGGTTATTGTGTCACAGTTCTGCTTTTGATGTCCGCGCCAGTGACAAATTCTACTACTGTGGTGCTTTTCTAAGCTGAACGTTCTCTCACCTATTTTCAGTCTTTTTTTTGTGTGTGTGCCAGGAAGCACAGTTAGAAATGACCCAGTTTTTTCTTACTTCTGATCAGTATGATACTCTGTACTTGCACATTAAGGTCTTTCTGTTATAGTCTATGTCTGTATAAAATGCAAAGACTATGTTATAAATACAAATAAATGTTTTGGAGCAGCATTTACAAAAATCTAAAATGTGGAATCTGAGTTTTATCTGTCAAATCCAAATATGCATGAATTTTTGAATTATTTTGTATATTAAGTATGTTTTTGAATTATAGTCAAAATTGTACACGATACTTGTGATTTAAGTTTTCAGATCACCTAAGACACAGCAATTCTCTCTTCATCACACAGCTTCATTAAGAATAGACATCATCTCATACCCAGTCTTATCTATTACATTATAAAGAATGCACTGCAACTGCAGCTGATTAGTATAAGTAAATGCTGTAGTTAATATGAATTGAATGCCCCGTTAAACATATCGCTTTTCATTTGGCATCTATGGCACTGAGTGAAAGAGCTCAAGACTAACTTCAATTATATGGTTGATGACACAATGATGAACAAACTACCATAACCCCATAGAGACAGCTCTGACACAAGTTTCATCGGCTTCCCTGTTTGACTCACATTACAGCCCTGAGCTCGTACCATCTTAAATTACCACTGCAAACCAAGCTCTATGATATGCAGTGTAAACACAAAAACAACACATCAAAGGCATAACTAGGTGTGGTCCTGATCTCAGTGCACTAATGCGTTATAAGGACTTATCTTGAAGGCAGTGAAATAAAGGTCTGTAGAGATTCAGCTGAGCATGAATCCTGTGCATCCTGCAAGCACTTGTGTATCCATGGAAACTGTCACTCCTGGCCTTTGTCAGACAGCACTGCTATCACCTATCAACACATCTGCTTCTACATCATTGTTTATGAAACATCATCATGGGTTGTCTTATTCAGTGAGGTCTTTCCATTCAGATGCTGTACATCCAGGTTTGTTTGAGAAGCATATCATATATCCAGAAACTTAAGATGCAACAGTCAGCAGGGCTCCACAGCCAGTAGGTTTATTATGATGTAACACAATGACACATGTAGTGGAAACACTGGTAACCAAATGTCATACATGTACACAGTGATAATTTAAAACGTAAAACACAAAGCATAATTTTTTAAATAAAGTTATTGATGTAGAAAATAATTATTTTATGACCAACATACTTCATCCTTACACAAAGGTCTGTTATGTCCCATTGCAAAGCTCTCTCCTGTTTACATTTACGCCTTGAAGGCTTTATTTTCTCTTCTGATTCAAGCCTCTGGAATGAGAGACAAGAGAAGCACTTTGTGTTTTTGTATTGCGTTTAGCACCGGTGGGGCCTGTGTTGAGGTGGAGGGTTTGGAGGTGAATTTGCATGGACGAGGGGTTGGCAGTGGACACACAATCTCCTGACCTGGCTGACTCCAGACCACTTTCTCCACCTCCTGCTTCCTTCACTCCGGTATTGTATCCTGCTCGTGCTTCACCACTGCTCTGCCTGTGAAACAAAGTGACAGCATTCTGATTAACATAATGGTTGATGTGCCTTGTAATACCGTCTGTATTAGAATGTAATCTTAAGGGCGAATACTGACAAAGCATGCTGCATTTGGGTCAGGTAATTTTGTTGTTTTTGTACAGGTGTGTTGGGTAGAGAAGCGCTCCAAGTCTGCTGAGTTGAGCTGTCCTGTTGAAAACAATGCATAAGTTTAATATACTTTTACACATACAGTAAATATTTTCACATTTTACAACATTCTTCGTTTCCTACCGTTGTGGCATTGTGTTGTGCTCTTTGTCTCAATTTCTCAAGGCTGCTGTGTAGGGAGGCGTTTTCTTGCTCCAGAACTTGTATACGAATGCTATTTGCCTGCAATTGTTGCTCCATATCCAAAAGCACATTACCTGTTGCTTTAAAGGATGCAAAACATGAACAAAACACTCCACATGACATGACACGAAGTGCACAGTTATGTATGAACTATTTTTCACATTCCTATTTGTGTGTATTGAAAAGAAAGAATAGCCACAGGTAGCTTCACACAGTTGTTTCAACAGCACAGAGCAAGTTTTATGTACATGCAAAAAAATGATATTCTATCTAATAAATGCCTACTCTGTGGTTGGGCCTGAGCCTGTGGGTTGAGCTCTGGGAAAGCCACCAACAGCCTCTCTCTCCCCCTTAAAGCTTTCACATGTTCCTTTAGCTCAGCGACAGTGTTCTTTAGTTCACCTATATGCGTTTCTAGAACTTGCTTCTCCTTTTGGAGCTCTAAACGCAAGTCCTGTAGGAGAAAAACATAAAAGCATTAGCAAATAAGTTAAAGAGCATTTATCATGTGTGTATTTACGGCTCCTGGGTATCTAAGGGCTGCCATATACCTGCTCTTGCGCGAGCTGAGCCTGTTGTCGCTGCTTCTCCTCTGTCATCTGCTGCAGCTCTTTGTGCAGGTCGATCTGTCTCTCCTCTGACTCTCCCAGCTGCCTCTGCAGCTCTTCACAGTCTTCGTCGAGGGCATCCACTCTCTCCAATAGAGATTTCTGCTTTGCGTGCATTGACTGGATGCACAACAAAAAAAAAAAGCACCTATATAAATCTATTTGAATCCTGCTAAGTGACTGATTCATGGGCAAGATGGCAAAAACAGCATATGATCTGGTGTTTGCTGTTACGCTGACCTCTTGCTGTCGACAAGCGCTGTGGTACTTTGCACTCTCTTTGTCAAGAAGGACTTGGGTTTCAGAGATTTGATTCTCTAACTGTTGTATTCTTTGTTGTAAATTACAATGGGCTTCTTCCTCAAGCCTGTGCAAGGTCTTCACTTTCTCCTGCAGCAAACTCTTTTCACTCTCTGCCACAAAAAAAAAGGTCATTATAATTACATTTTTATTAAATTCTGTGAAATTCAATATGGTAACATTGATGGTATGTTAAATGAAACCTACAGATCCTTACCAAGTGCTTGTAATGTATCATGCTGCAGTGCTACCTTCTCTTTCAGCCCGGAATTACTCTTCTCCAAGGACAAACTTTCTGTTAAAAAGCAAACCAAAAATGAAACATATTTTAATACATGTGAACTCAGTGATTATTTGCAGCTTGCCTCACCTCTCTTGAGTTGTTGTTGCTCCTCCTGTAGCCTTTGCTCGGTCTCTTTCATGGACCTCTGTGCCTTCTGCAGTGAAAACTCCAGCTGAACTATATTTGCTTGATGTTTCTCCCTTTCTTGCTTGAACTCTTTCTGTGCTTGTTGCAGCTGAGACCTGAATTTTTCCCGCTCTGCTTCTGCTGCTGCTAATCTATCTTTAAGAGGTTGTACTGTACCCCTCACATCTTGTAGATGTTTTGCCAGCCGGCGCATGTCCCTGAGCTGCTGGTTTTCCCACTGTGCAACATCACCCGCCGTCATATCTCCCACCTCCAGTGTGTCCTCCACAGCAGCCAAGAGTGGCTGAAGAGAGCAGGGCAGACCCTCACCCTGAAATAATTCCACTAAAACATTTCCTGTTTTTCTCAGTATGGACTGCACTTGATGACAGGCATCGCAGGGAATGAGGGATGATTCGACTGTCTGGCAGCTTACACTGCGGTTGTCATCTCTAGGATAGCATGAGGTGTTGAGGGTAGGACTGGAGGGCACATGATTCTGTGGCAAATGCTTGAAGGAGCTGGTTGAAGACCAAGCAGCTAAACTGTGTCTGCTGCAGTCACTCCTTGAGCTTTGGAGGGGACCAGGAGACGCTGTCTCTGCTTCATCACTCTCAAATGTCTTTGGTTTTGTCTGTTTCAAACAGAAAGAATGCAAGAAAAATAATCATGTCGTCTATCAGTTTCCCTTTCATTGTTTTATCTTCACTGACATAACAGTATGCTTACGTTAGTGTTAACCAACTGGACTAAGTTACTCCAGTAGTTTCTGACTACGAGCCCCACTGACAGACATCCTTTCTGCTGGGGTTGTTCTCTCCTGCGGCTGCACCTCAGATGCTCAATATAGGAATTGAAGCTTTGTAGAAGAAGCAATAGTCTTGTTCACGGAGAAGAAAAGACAAATCATTATTTTCCCTTTAGAAATATTGTATTAATGTGCTTTAAGGCTGGGTTATTTATTACCTGTCAATGACGAGCTCCAGTAACACGATGTGGGAATGCTGATTAAATGCATCCTCCCCATCCACAAAGTCATACTGCTCCAGCAGAGCTACCATGTCCAGATTACAGGAGAGTTTATCGGGGAACTTCCAGGAGGAAAAACGGACCGGACCGGTTCTAGAAAAGACGTCCAGAATGGCACCTTGAAGGTCAACCAGGTCTTTTCGGAGGCTTTCGATACAGTCCTGACGACCTAGCAACTGACTCATGGCTGACAAGCTAGCTTATGCTTCTTCTATATGTCACTGTTATGAGAGTGAGTCGGTATGATTTGTTGACATCTCATCTCCTCGGTAACCTGCAAAACGTACTGCAAATTCCATAATGCTTTGCGGCGTGTTTCCGGAAGTAATTCGCCGCCATTGGGTCAACGATACCGCGACGTAGTAAGTATTCAACAAACAAAGCACAACTAATTTGGGTGTTTAGCTGTTAAATGTCGTGTTGCTAACATAAATTATACTACTAATAACTGTATTTAAATTACACATACGCTTCTTGTTGGTTGGGTGTTTGCAGGCAACCTTCAGCTTTACACAAAGACACAGCCATGCCGCCTGGGCCTGTTCAAATAGTTCAACCGGAGTCAACCAACAAGGTACGCTACTGCTACGAGTTGGCTAATGTTAGCAGTGTGGCTATCATATTCCTTCTGTTAGGAAACTAATGAACTACGTGTTTACACTTTTATGAAAAAAAATATATATATACTGTGCATGCCAGGTTAAGATGTGCTAACATTTACTGCAACAATCGTCTCATGGCGTAACATTATCTTTGAGAGCCACTCACCCACATAATCAGCTGCTCAGTAGTCCCCGTCACTTTAATACAACATGGTGTCTACTGGTTGCATAGGATAACTTTCTTTTTAAACATAAGCTAGATGCAGTGGGCACTTATATAGCTGTTGAGCCTGTTTCTTATGTAAGTATTCTGTACTATAACCAGAGTGAAATTTGTCCACAGAATGACGCAGCAGCAGAAGAAACCCCAGCCACCAAACCCATTGTTGGTATCATTTATCCACCTCCTGAGGTCCGAAACATAGTTGACAAGACAGCCAGCTTCGTTGCCAGGTTTGTTACTTCACTTCTCACTTATATAATATTTTGTACAGCTGCAATCCTAACTAAATGTATATTATTTAGCTAATTTCTTGTTATTTTACAGGAATGGACCCGAGTTTGAAGCACGAATCCGTCAAAATGAGATCAACAATCCAAAATTTAATTTTCTCAACCCCAATGACCCCTACCATGCCTACTATCGTCACAAGGTCAATGAATTTAAGGAAGGCAAAGCACAGGAGCCATCTGCAGCTGTGCCTAAGGTTATGCAGCAGCAGGCTATGCAGCAGTCTCAGCAACTTCCTCAAAAAGTAAGACATTGTATGATCTTATTTTATTTCTTGTAATTGTTTAATATTGGCTGTTTTTGTTTAATAAAAATAATATTCTATTTTTGCTAATAGGTGCAGTCACAAGTAATCCAGGAGACCATTGTCCCTAAAGAACCACCTCCTGAGTATGAGTTCATTGCAGATCCTCCATCAATCTCAGCATTTGATCTGGATGTTGTCAAGCTCACTGCCCAGTTTGTTGCTCGTAATGGGCGCCAGTTTCTCACTCAGCTGATGCAGAAAGAACAGAGGAACTACCAGTTTGATTTTCTGCGACCACAGCACAGCCTTTTCAACTACTTCACCAAACTGGTTGAACAGTACACTAAGGTGAGCTCATAGATTATGCCTCACTGATATTATTTTCACTTTTTGTTTGCTGGGTGATGCTAAACTATATTTTCTGCATTTGTGTTGTCTTTTTAGATCCTGATTCCTCCCAAAGGCCTGCTGACCAAGCTGAAGAAAGAAGCTGATAATCCAAAAGAGGTTATGGACCAGGTAATCCCTTCTAACTGTGACTGTTTCTCAGCTTAAAAATTTAATTGCCTGTCCCCCATTTTAATCAGCTGTCCTACTCCACAAACACCAGGTGAGATACCGTGTTGAGTGGGCAAAGTTCCAGGAGCGTGAGAGGAAGAAGGAGGAGGAGGAAAGAGAGAAAGAACGTGTTGCATATGCCCAAATAGACTGGCATGACTTTGTAGTGGTTGAGACGGTGGATTTCCAGCCTAACGAACAAGGTGATAAAAGGACAACAATTTTTTGTAAACCAATAAATGTAGCTAGAATCATTTATCTTTACTGGAATTTCTTTTTGTCCAGGTCACTTCCCACCACCGACTACACCAGAGGAGCTTGGTGCTCGCATCCTGATTCAAGAGCGCTATGAGAAATATGGAGAGAGCGAAGAGGTGGAAATGGAGGTTGAGAGCGAGGATGAAGAGGATGAACGAGAGGGTCGGGACCAAGGCCAGCCCTCACAGCCTGATCAAGACACACAAGTACAGGACATGGACGAGGTAAGAAATGAAGTGATTCACCACTGCTTGTGTACCACCTGCATCAGTTGGCGATTGCTATACTGATACTTTTATTCAAAGGAATATTATAGGTTTGTCCTCATTTTCTGTTTAACTACATATACAGCCTATGTTTGATAACAATATTCTTCCACTCCTGCTTTACTTAGGGATCTGATGATGAGGATGATGGCATGAAGGCTCCCCTTCCACCAGACCACCCTATGCCACCTCCTCTGCCTCCAACTCCAGACCAGGTTCTTATTCGCAAAGACTATGATCCTAAAGGTAAACCATGCCCCCAAATAATGTAATATTTGGGGTAATATTGCAAAACTAGCTAACATTGTATACAATGTGTGCTAATCTACTGCAAACTTTTCTTCCCAAGCTTCCAAGCCTCCGCCCTCAGTTGCAGCTCCGGATGAGTACCTCATCTCACCAATTACTGGTGAAAAGATCCCAGCCAGTAAGATGCAGGAGCACATGCGTATTGGTCTGCTGGATCCACGCTGGCTAGAGCAGAGAGACCGCATAATTAAAGAGAGGCAGATAGAAGATGAGGTCTATGCTCCTGGTTTGGATATTGAAAGCAGCTTGAAACAGCTGGCTGAAAGGCGTACCGATATCTTCGGTGTGGAAGAAACAGCCATTGGTAAGAAGATTGGTGAAGAAGAAATCCAAAAACCTGAGGAAAAGGTGAGAACTGTCAACAGCTCAAATTACACAGTTAATCCAAAATGAATGGAAAATAAGTCAGGAAAGTTTTGATCCTCAAAGGTTGTTGTAAAATTTGTGTTTTCATTCCCATACAGGTTACTTGGGATGGCCACTCTGGAAGCATGGCTCGTACACAGCAGGCAGCACAGGCCAACATCACCCTGCAAGAGCAGATTGAAGCCATTCACAAGGCCAAAGGACTGGTGGGAGAGGATGATACGAAGGAGAAAATCGGCCCAAGCAAGCCAAGTGAAATTCACCACCAGCCTCCTATCCCCTCTTCTGCACCCAGTTTGCAGAAGCCCAGTCCTCCTGTCACAGCAGTGCCTCGCCCACCTTCCTCTGTGAGTTCAAATTATGTATTGTTATTTTAAAATTGTCTATACATCCTGTATGTAGTTCACAATCCACCAATGTGTTTGTTAAACAGGTGCCACCTCCAGTGCGTACCACTCTCCTGTCTGCTGTACCTGTAATTCCAAGACCTCCCGTGGCTCCAGTTGTGCGCCTTGCACCAGGACAAGTTATAGCGCCAATGCCCCCCATGATTCCTGCTCCCCGTATCAATGTGGTTCCAATGCCTCCATCAGCGCCCCATATCATGGCCCCAAGACCACCTCCAATGGTTGTTCCAGCTGGTAAGATAAAGGTTTCCATCACTGACATTGAAAATAAATATCATGAGCCTTCATCCACTTATTTTATACTGCTTAATTCATATAACCTACTACTTCTTCCAGCATTTGTCCCGGCTCCTCCTGTACCACAACCACCAAGTGCTGCTCCTGCACCACCATCCCACCCACCACCACCTCATGAGGATGAGCCAGTGAGCAAGAAGATGAAGACGGAGGATAATCTTATTCCAGAGGAGGAGTTCCTTCGTAGAAATAAGGTTTGTTATTGCAGTGAAATGTCAGTGGTTTATATTCAGTAGTTAATGGCACTGTGAAGTTGGAGAGAAATGAAGTTGTTTATATTTCCCATTGTGATTATTTGAAACGAACTATTATTGTTTTTCTTCTCCAGGGTCCTGTAGCAGTTAAAGTCCAGGTCCCCAACATGCAGGACAAGACCGAATGGAAGCTAAATGGCCAAGTGCTAAATTTCACTGTCCCACTTACAGACCAGGTGAGCAAGTGTTGCCTAATTGTTTCCATATTTTTATGGAGTGTGCACCTACTCCATTCTTATAACTATGCAAATGTCATATCTCTGCAGGTGTCTGTTATTAAAGTCAAAATCCATGAAGCTACAGGCATGCCAGCAGGAAAGCAGAAGTTACAATATGAGGTAAACTTTTCTTTTAACCTTGTTGCAACATGTGATGTCTTATCTGCAATAATCTGGGGACTGAATAAAACAAGTGAACTGTTCTGTTCCTTCATAGGGTATTTTTATCAAGGACTCCAACTCCCTGGCTTATTACAACATGAGCAATGGTTCAATCATTCACTTGGCACTGAAGGAGAGAGGTGGAAGAAAGAAGTGAACCATGCAGCCAGAAGAAAAAAAAAAACATACTTGTTGGTGTTTTGTCACTCATTTGTCATGTAATTTTAGTTTAATTATCATTTTCAGAATTATGTTGCATTTTTCATACATTTGTGTGAAGGGAGTACTGTTCTTAAATGTCAACTCTCACTAAGAATGCTATATGAATAAGATACTGGATGGCAGGCATGCCATCACACTGTTGGTTAAACCCTTGATTTGTACATGTTGATGTACTGTATTGTGTAACCTTTAAGAATATGTAGAGCCTCACAATGCTCACCCATTTAAATAAAGGAATAAAAAATAAAAATCTGACTTTGTTGCCTCACAATGGGGTGCTGACTGTTAATAAATAAGTAATTATAGTATAACACGACATGGATTAATGCAGTCCGCATGGTGTGATGCACAGACCAAATACAATACCAAGAAAAAAAAAACCCCAGAATTATTGTTGTAGGCTACAGAATATTGTGCTTTTTTTTTTTAAATCATACTGCTTGAAAGGTACAATGGTGCTTTTCATTCAACCACTTATGCAATTACCAATACAGACAGAGCTGTCCTATAAGGTACCTGACCCACCAGAGTAACCTGGGGTCCAGTGCCTTGCTCACGGACACTTGTTGAGCTGGGAATTGAACCGCTGACCCCCTGGTTTGTTGGTGACCTGCTCCTAAACTGGTCATTGATTGGAGCTTTGCTCTGTGGTAGATGATTCAGGAGGATTACAATGCAGGAGACACCCAGACATTAAGTGTACTTCCTCAGACAGCCACTAGGGGAAGTGGTAACAGCAACACGCTAAAACCAGCCCAGGACAGTCGGTGCATAAACGCTCCAGCATACTCGGGATTACAGGGCAGCGAATCGCGGCACCGTTAGCTGACAAAATAATAGTTTAGTCTGTTTACGAGCTGACCAGCTATAGTTTTTCAACTATGGAAACCAAGACAATAATATAGCGCTGACGCGTTGGAAGTAGGTGGGGTGAATATAACGTTAGCAACACTTTGGGACTGGGCTGTGACGAGCGGTGGAGGCTAACTTCGCGTTAGCAACCCCACATTAGCTAGTTAATGTTGAGTGTGCTAAATAACTGAAGATAATCTAAGTTAGTTAACGAAAGCGTTGGATGTGGCCAGGCAGCTTTAGCGTAACGCTAGATAACATTTCAGGACATAAGAGAAAGTTGAGCTTGTTGAGAAATCATGGCGTCGATACTGTTTGACTCGACAACATATGCAGAGGAGCAGTTTTGACTTCGGGCTGTCAACAAGCTCGCTGACGTTAGCTATCCTGGCTAGCCAGCTAGCTTTCTTGCTATAATGGCCAAAACAGAGAATGGCCGCCAGTCAGTGGACACAAGGAGTATCCGGACTATTAGCAGCAGTCACATCGACGATGAAAGCTCTTTGGGATCCGACTCGGAGATTAACGGCTTCACCAGCGAGAGACAAACCGATAAATATGGATTTATTGGTGGAGCACAGCAGTACTCGGAGGCGTCGTAAGTCTGTTTCAACTCTTGCAGTTACAGTGATTAATCCCTCTTGACCTCATCTGTGTTTTCTTGCCAGTGAACACCCAGCTTACTAAAATATGAGCTGTACATTTTTATTCCAGCTGAGAGTGTGATCATCGTGCAGCAGTCAGTACACAGAGTCAGTACACCCAACCAGCTGCGTGGCAAGATGTGTTTAAACCCCACTCATCATGGTGTAAATACAGCAACAGGGGAGCAGATCACTTTGCACTGACAGCAAATAGCGTACTTCAACTTTTCCTATATAGAAATGATTCATGACACACGCCTTCCCCTGTGTCTTGTTTATCACGCTTTCATCTGAATGGATTTATTCATAGCCTTTGAGGCAAGTTGCAGTGCAGTTCTTCTTAAGAAAGTCCTTCTTTCTTCCCTTTTTTTTAGTGTGGGCCTAAAGCATACATTACAGCACTGAAATAGTGCAAGGAGTGAGAGAAAGTTCTGCCAAGCACTGGTTGGCTGGGAGCTTCCTGTTCCTGGGGTTTTGGCAGACTTGGTGCCATAGCTCCGGTGCCCCTTTTACTAGAGGGCCTCTTTTGGCTCCTAGTTTTATAGGTAGTCACAAACTCAGGGTTTAACTTACACTATTTGGCAGTGAGAGTACCTAATCATTGTTTAAGGAAGCTGAAGCCAGAGTGCAACATGCTGATGTACTTGTAGGCTACATCATGTAGCTTAAGTTCTTTAGGAGAAAGGGGGCTGTCCCAAGTCCCAGAACTTGCTCTTTGAAGACGTTTAAAACCTACAATTACAGGCTTGTGCAGATGAGATAATTGCATAGCTTAGTAAAGCATCAGACCTCATTCATAATGTAGGTTAGACTTGCCTACGTTTTCTTTTTTCTGTTGAAGAATATACTATGAACACTTTAATGTTCCCTCCTTGTAAATGCTTTGCCGTTAAATTACGTCATAAGTCAGACAAATCCTGACTGCAGCTCTTTGTAGTTGCACAGGCTTTGCCATTAAATGGGTTTTTTTTTTTTTTTTTATAGTCTACTCAAAACAATCTAGTTGTTATTTTTGATTCATTGCACAGTTTAGTTGACTGCACATGAGTGGCCACACACGCAGATCTGATGGCACATGCAGAACGATGAACAGGCTTTCTGGAGATGTTTTTTTTTTTGCCTTATTGTCCCAGCTCGACAAGAGCCTGCTGCTAACAAGTGTCTTCCTGTCTGTCTTTCTGTGTTTGTTTAATTTGGGGTTTTAATTTCAATGAACCTCAAAGAAAAAATATGTAAATTGTTTTAATTTCAGCTGGTTCCTGCAACCTTTCCAGAAATAGGATTAGATTTTGTTTATTGTTCAGTTTCATTTGGTTTAATGTTGATTTTAAAATGTGAGATTTTTTTTTATCTTTTCTTCATTATATCTCCAGAGCTCAGGATGTGCCTCCAGAAGTGCTCAGGCAAAGGGAGGTGAAGTGGCTGGACATGCTCAGCCACTGGGACAAGTGGATGATCAAAAGATTTGATAAGGTCAGCACCAAGAGTTAATTAAATTAAAGAATTAAATTAAACATTGAGTGATTTGTTTGTATGTGGCCATGTAGATTTGCCACATCTTAAGTGGTTCATTTTCAAGTTCTTCTAAAGCTGGTAACTGATTTGTACCACTGTTGTCTAAAGGCGGCAGTTTTTCAGCACAGAATAGTAATGTACACATGATCAGACAAGGCACATGGCATTGCACAAAGACAAGATTTCTGTGGCCACATTATTTGCAGCTTCACTTGTTTAGCTGGTTCTTTGTGATACGCTCTCGGCAATTCAACACAGAGGTGCAACTTCACTTTATTTCTGAGAGTCAGCAGCAGGGCAGGATATAACCCATCCCTTTATCTACCCATACACCATGTGACAAATTGACAGTCTCACATTCAGGGTGCGGCTGTGTTTATCTCTGTGAGGCAACTCTATAATAAAGGTGCTGTGAGTATAAACTACAGCTCGAATCAAGCAGAACATAGCTCTTCAGAATGAAGCAGTTTTTTTATTTGCTTGTTTTGCAAGTCCAGGTTTCTGATCCCTTAATGTGCTCTTTTGTTTTACAGTAACTTTACAGCAGAAACTGCAGGCAGTCCTCACAAAGATTACACAGTATAGCTGCATTATCCACACTGAAGTTGACCAACCTAAATCTTTATGTCCCCAAGTGACAAAAATCAGATTATTTTACTGTGTCTTTTATAGTGAGCCGACCAAATAATATATTTTAAACTCAGTTCTCGACCATTTTTGTATGTGGTCACAAATCCAATTCATATTGGATATCTGATCTCTCCTGTCTTTTCTTGTCGTGTTTCGTTCTTAAACATCTAATTCCCTTGTGCATATGCCTTCTGTCTGTCGTCATCTCACAGTCTGGTAAAAATAAACACAGAGGAGCACAACAATAAAGACAGGGATGAATGACAAGATGAGAAAGTTTCATATGTGATTGACATTTAAAGAGATATTTCTGTTTAAGTCAACCCAACAGTTTTTAAGGAAGCATCTCGGTGTGAATGGTGTGTACATAACATACAAGATACAGTTAGTTAGATGTCTTCAGCTAAATCAGTTTCCCTTCTGTCTGTTTTGTTGTGTATATTATTTAGCATGGTTCTCGTGAAGCCCCTTAGTGGTCGAATTGCTCTTGCGACATTTTCGTAAAGGCCAAATTTGTTCTTTCAGTCAATTTATGAGATAAAGCATCTGTCTATAAAGTTTCACAATGACGTCAAAATGGAAGCTATTAGTGGCTTCAACATACTGTGTTGTTCATTTATATATATATATACAAAAATGGGAACTAAAACCATTGACAGGTCCAGTGATTTGAGGATTGTGTTAAACAATGTTCGCCCTTTTTCTTAAGTTCTTCTAAAGCTGGTATCTGAGGATTGTGTCGTATTTTACTTGGTTAACACCTGTGTCCGTGTGGCTCAGGTGAGGCTGCGGTGCCAGAAAGGAATTCCTCCTGCCCTCCGAGGCCGTGCTTGGCTCTACCTGTCAGGGGGAAAGGTGAAGAAGGAGCAGGGCCACGGAAAGTTTCAGGTCTTGCAGCTTCTCCTTTCACTTCTGTTTTCACTCTCCCTCCCCCACTAGTATTTTGGGCTCATTTCATTTGTGAATTTCTTAAGAATCTTTTACCCTGTGTTTAGTCACTAGTGTTGTTTTTATTTGTGGAGCATGTGCAGGAAAGCACAGGAATAGAGCCAGTTCACTTTCAGTTCTGTCAGTTTACCGATGGCAAATGAACTGCTTTGTAATGACCTAAGATACAGCTGTCATTATCAGTTAACATTTATTTTGGATAACGGAATACAGTACTTTTAAGCCAATACATTCCTGTGATTATTGAATTACTTCTTTTTGGAATTACTTCAATTGAAAAAGCCACAATGCTGTTACTGTGTAAAAGATCTCACGTCCCCTCTGTGTTTTGTATCAGGAGCTGGACAGCCAACCAGGGGATCCTAAATGGCTTGATGTGATTGAGAAAGACCTCCATAGACAGTTTCCCTTCCATGAGATGTTTGTGTCACGGGGAGGACACGGGTAATCTGACATTACACACTGAAACTGATGACCGCAACTTGTTTGAAATTCAATTTGTCTAATTATTGCGAGTTTCTGTATTTGGATCCTCAACAGGCAGCAGGACCTGTTTCGTGTTCTTAAGGCCTACACTCTGTACAGACCAGAGGAGGGATACTGCCAGGCTCAGGCTCCCATTGCTGCTGTGTTGCTCATGCACATGCCTGCTGAGGTACTGTATATATTTTCCTGAAATCACAAACTGATTCTTTTGGTTTAGATATGTATTTGCTGACTTGTGTGGAGTTGTTGGTTGTCTGCGCTAAAAGACAAAGGCTTGTTATCATTTGTTGTTTAAACTAGAAATCACATGCTTTTTGTATTGTTCTACTGTTCAGTTTTAATTTGTGACCTTACACAAGTTTATTTTTATACTCAACAGCACAGAGATAGACTGTGCAGATGATGTCATCTGTAGTTAATTCCTGGAGGATAACTTATAATATTTCGACAGCAACCATACTGACTTCACAAAGGTTGAGGCAAATTATCTAGTTCATAGACGTAAGCAAAGTACGCAGATCAAACACACAATAGTATACCTGGCTAAATGATATAAGAGTGAGACACTAATCATGTGTCAAAGTGTTCTCCTCTGATGTAATAATAAATTCCACTCCCAAAACTCTTTATCAAAGTCAACATTTCCATTATTCTACAACTTCCATGTGAAAACAGAGTGTTCTGGTAAATTAATAGTTCGTTTCCTGACATCATCTGTTTGTTTTCACAGGAGGCATTCTGGGTACTTGTCCAAATTTGTGAGAAGTATCTTCCTGGCTACTACAGTCCTGGACTGGTGAGACTGAAACACGTGCAGACATGCGCAATTACATGACCCGATGTTGAAAATGCAGAGAGAATATGACTCCATCTGACTTTACTGTTACAGAAAAATAATCTCCACTAAGTAACTGGGCTGTCACTGTGTTTACAGCAAACCTGGAATGCAGTTTTGTTTTCGCAGACAAAGGGATTCTGTGGTTATAAGTTACTGATGAAACCAATGAGGCGTTGGCAGACCACAGTTTAACATTTCTTACTTGCACAACTGCATAGTAGTAAACTGTTTTGTTTAATTAATTTTGCCTGGTGGTTCAACTTTATTGTTTTCAAATTATAGAGTTCATTTTAATGGAGCTAAGATTTGCTATTGAGGTTTTTGCACAGTATAGCACAGAGCTGCTAAAGAGGATGTTTCAAAATCTAGTTAATTGTGCAATGTGCATAGTGGGAAACATTAAAATTGGAGAAATGTGATGCATTCCCATTGGTCTATTTATAATGGATTAATATTCACATTCATCATGTTTCAGCTCTGACATTAGACTACAATCAATGTTGTTTATTCTGTGCTTTCCTACCTGTGCCTGTCCTACAGGAAGCTATACAGTTAGATGGCGAGATCCTCTTTGCTCTGCTGAGACGTGTCTCCCCGCTAGCCTTCCGCCATCTAGAGAAATACAAGATCGACCCCATCCTTTATATGACCGAGTGGTTTATGTGTGCCTTCTCCAGAACACTCCCTTGGGCTTCAGTCCTGCGTGTCTGGGACATGTTCCTTTGCGATGGTAACAGTAGCTGCTAATGCTGTACTGTACACATGTTAAAGACGAGCAGTACATTAGAAATCCTTCACACTGAACTGAACTACCTGCTTCTTCTCCCTCTGTCAGGAGTAAAGATAATCTTCCGTGTGGGTTTGGTGCTGCTTAAGTGCATGCTGGGTACCCGGGAGAAACTGAAAGCCTGTCAGGGCCAGTATGAAACCATGGAGCTTCTCAGAGCCATAGAGTCTCGATACATGCAGGAAGGCTTCCTCGTTCGTGAGGTAAGAGGAGGAGTGGCAGCATGGCATTGCTTTATCCAGAATGCATGTGTTTCCATTTGATTTTTGCTTATAAATGCTTTATATGGCCTTAGATACAATTTAAAATGACATTACATAGCATTAGGAGTAGTTTTAGTACAGTAGTTTGTAGTGTGTTTTCCACACTTTTCCACTTCAGTAGCATTGCACAAGGCTGCAATTCCAAGCTTTGGTGTAGCCATAAACAGTGTCTGTTAATCACAAATGTCATATCATGCTAGCATATTGCTTTAAGGATGTTAGTGGATGGTTGTGTAACTCATTGGAGTTGCCAGAGAACAACAAGTGTTCACAAATGTAGGGAATAGCAGAGACTCCGAGAAACGGAATCTGAGTGAAATAGAGACAAATTAATCCGAGTGCTCGCTCACCAGTGTCTGGTTCTTGTCTATGACTCTTGTGTGAGTATGTGTCTACATTAACAATACCCCTCCTTATACACAAGGCTGTATTGACTGTGGGTGATGGTACATCCACAGCAGCCCCAAGGCCCTTTGGCATTTAGTGACAAAGTTCGCATTTTACCACAGTGAAATGGGGAAGAAACAGATTTTCCAGCAAGAGCTGATCTTGTTGTTTTCATCTCCTTTTTTTTCTGATCTTTATTACTGCAGTGACCTAGTGACGTGTATTTTCCTGTTGCAGATTCTGGAGGTGCCAGTGACCGCGCGGGATGTGGAAAGAGAGCATCACACCCAGCTGAAGCGTTGGAAGAAGAACCGGGGAGAGCTCAATTTCAAATCGCCACCAAGGATGCACGGTGCTCGTCTCATCATGTTGGCCGAACCGCCAAGGCGCCAGGACCTGCAGCAGAACCCCACCATTTTACTTGAGCTGCCTCAATCCACCCCTCAACTGAAAAAGAGTAAAAAGAAGAGCGTGAAGAAATCCCAGCCCGCTGTGGAGATCCCTAACCCATACCCTCTTCTAAACGATACTTCATCTCCACCCTCAGATTCACCTGCCCCACCTCCAGTCAACAGCAAGATGTCAGACACCGTGCCACAAATTGACTTCCTTCACTCCCTTCACCAGCAGCAACCACCTCTTACAGACCTTCCCCCTGCCAAAGAGTCTCCTCTTCAGCAATCCACACAAAGCCTTAGCAGTTCAGAGCAGGATACATACCTGTAGCTCTGCAGCAGCTAGTGTGAGTGCATGTGTGTGGATGTAATACCAGCACCCTTCAGCCAGCAACTAGTAGCCTCTCCAAGGTCTCTGACTGACCAGCATTGCTATTATTCTAAAATTGGGATGTTTTGTATTCATATATTAATTTTAGATTACATATTGCTTGAGACATTATCGGTATACACTAAAGCATCATTGCTCAGTGTATAACTAGGATGCTTGTGCCATTTCTGAAGCTGGTATTATCTTAGGTCTTAGTATTCTGTGTGCAAGGGAGACATGTTACTGACTTATTGGGAGCAAAGTAATTTCTTGAGACATCTGTGGTGTAAATGGGACAATGACGTGTTACAGTGTGTGCAGTTCTTCCTGTCAAATTTAACACTATTACATTCACTAGTATTACTTTAAGCAGAGGATGTAAACTCCTGTTTTTCATCCTCATTATATTTCAGTAGGGCTTTCGCTCACTAGAGGGCAGCCTCACACAGGGTCCAACCTTATTTTCTGTTACATTACATCTGTTAGTGAAGCACAGCACAGATGGGATTCCTCTAAAAATGCAGTGAGTTTGGGAGGTATTATTCTGACTGTTTTTTCTTCTTAGAAGAATCTTAAATTGAAAATCACCTTCCTGATTTGATAAAGTCTTTTGTACAAGCACTATTTATTAAATTAATAGTTTTAGACATGAAATTTGTGCAAAGCCTGCTAGTGCACAAAAAGTCACTTTTTTTTTTTTTTGTATGATGAATTAATGTCGTTTAACTACCCTCTCACTGTGCCAGGCACTTCCAGCCACTTTAGAGCAGTAATTCATGTTATAGGCAGCAGAGGCCAGAGAACACTTCCTTGCTCTTTGACACATTCCTGCCTTGTTAAAAGCTAAACAGTCTACAGGCTGCCTCTTGCCAAATGCAGATCTGTATAATGTGTATGTGTATGTGTTTCTGTCACAATGTGGATAGTGAGTGATCACAAAACAAATCGCCTAATGGTGCTGACCTTCATCTTGGCATTGGTAAAATATCCAGCTGGGGCCAAGAACATCTTTTTGGGTAGGTTGTTGGGTGAATTTTTTTTTGCTAGAATTTCCAAAGCAGAGCAGCACTGTTGTTTTGATATGATCACTGAGTGCCGCCAGTCACCAGGCTAATTCTGTTAGTATAGTACAGATCATGGGATTTTAAGGTTTATTGGGATCTCTGTAGCATTTCAGTAATGAGAACTTGCCTTGTTTCTTTGGTAAATATGCAGCAGCCAAGGCTTTTTTTCAAAACATTGGACAATCTTGGACATTCTCCAGACAAAGTGTGTTTTCTAACAGTAAAAAAGTGGTAAAGGGAGTTTTAACAAGCAAATGCACACTTAGGACATGGGTTTGTGTGTATAACTAATAGTGAAATTGCTTGCAAAAATGCATATATAGGCAAAAAACTATGGGGTTTAAATGGCTGAAACACATTTTCAAGCAGTGACTCACCTGTATGCAATAGTTTTATAGGTGCTTGTATTACCCACCTCACGTTTTGCTTATGGTATATTTTAATTTAATGCTCTTTGTGTAGATACTACATGTAAAATAACAATTTGTTTTGTAATGAAATCTATTTTTCAGTGTGTAAGGCTATATTTTATTGAGCAGATACAGCAGCTGCACATGGGACATCTCTTAATGATCAGGACAATGTATTTTATATCAGTATTTGTAACACTAGAAGAAATGTTCACCTGTAATTTGGGGTAAAAGGTTTGCCACGGAAAATGTTTTGTTTGTTTTTTTGTTACTTTTAAGACATACTGGTATCATTTTACTATTTACATTAGGATTAAAAAAGAGATGTTTGACAACCATGGGCACTATGCATCATCATGAGTTAAAATTTTACAAATAAATCTTTGTTTAAGCAAACTTCAAATGTTTATCATAAGACTGTAACTATAGTGTGGTTCTATGTGTAGAGGTGTTGAGCTGGTGTGCAGCGTCTCATGTTCACCAGCAGATGGAGCAGCGGAGTCATCGGTTTGCTTCCCAAACATCCTGTGGATTAAGGAATATTTCACCACAGGAGTCTACAGAAACTACTAAATTAACCAGATTAGTCACTTAGTATGCCAGATATTGAGTTATTTGGTTATTTTAAGAGTTAACATAGCATAAAACTGCTTAGTTCTTTTATTTGAGAGTGACTGAGGCATGTCATACAAATGAAAACGGGTTTGCACATGTGTTGGGTGGGTAGCCATGAGGAAATGTCATGAAAACAAATGTCTTTGAAGGAGAGTTATGGCTTAAAGGAATCATTTGGGGAAATTAGTTTATTTTTCTTCTTGCTGAGAGTTAGATGAAAAGTTTAATACCGCTAGCTAAACTCTTCAAGTGATTAGCATAGCTTAGCATATCGGTCTAATTTGCACAATATATTCAGTCTATTAACTTTAGAAAACAATGGATTGTGTGCTGGGATGACTGTAAATATATCTTTTTGGACAGAGCCAGTGTCACTGTTACCCCACTTACCCAGCTCTAGCAGACTTTAAGTAAATGAATCTCAATGGTCACTGGCTCCAGCTACATATTTAGCGGATGCTAAAAGCACAACTCAGACATCAGCATTCACATGTGACTCTTGAAAAATAATTTAAAAAAAAGCAAATATCAATTTTTTATATAGCCTGGAAAAGTTCTGGAACTACTTTGGTGAAGCTGTGGTTTCGCAGCGCGAGGATAGAAAGGTCTGAAGACACGTTGAAGATTAGCTGAACTTCACTATCACAATGTCAGATTAGTGCAATGAAGGAATTTTGACGCCACAATGAATTTTCTTTTCTCACAAGTAATGCTGCACCGTGTCAAATCCGTCATGTCAGATAGCACAGGGTGCAGCATCTTATCAAAAGGGAGTCCAGGGTCTGGTGTCTATCTGTCTGGGCATTTTTGAAATGGAAAAACAAAAACTTGTGAAGCCACTGTAGGAGTGGATCCATCCATGACACGAGTATTTGACCTTTCTGCTCTCGGTCTTTCTCTTCAGATTGAACAACATGCCCCAAACAGCTCATTCCTCCTCCCTGTCCTCGTTTACAATAATGACAGGTTCCTATTCTTTCCTTCATTCACGGTTTGAACTACCAAATGCCTCGTTTCTCCACCTCGAGGTGTGGGATATCTGAGGGTTTCCCCTCAGGCTTTAAAGAGTTCATGGCAAATTGCTACCTTGATGACCTCGGTAAGCCGGCTAACTCGTTTCTAATCGTGCAGCAAAGTGTGAGCTGCAGCTGTTCGTGTCTGGTCCTCGGGGGCTCAGCACAGTGATTCATACGGACGCCAGCGGGTTTCAGGTCATTTGGGAATTGTCACTAACTTTGCAGTTACCTTTTGACATATTGTCGGTAAAACTGCACGCTGCTGTGTGTAAATGAGATTCATTTCTTGCTTCAAAAAAAGTACCTGTCAATAGGTATTAATCGTATTTACCCATTGTGTCATTCCTCCAAGGCCATTATGGACCATTACGGGATCTGTTGATGTTTGCCCACATGAGGCACAGCAACAGTTAATGGTCTAGGTCCCTAAGGAATGCATGCACCGTCACGCTTACCCTCTTTGCATCGGACACCTGGCCCTCTTTCAGTGCCACCATGCCATTTACATCTCAAAGGGGGAAGACCGTGAAGGCTCTCTCTGTGCTCTCTTCCTTACTCCAGAAATGATCTGATTTATCTCTTCATCAACGGAAATATATGCCTTTAGACGGCCATCCCGCCTCTCTTATCCCTCCTTAATAGAGATGGGAGAGGGCGCAGTAACAAGAGAGACTTGTGATCCCCCGTGTGATCCCAGACCCAACGGCCCACTGTCACAGTGCTTGATTCATGTGATGCGGGTGACTTTCTCTCTGCTCCCAGGCTCAATGTGTTAAGGCACAGGGGGGCACGGCATAATGCAAAGCAAAGGCGCCTGTGTTCCTGAGGTATCCATTTCCCACGTTTGATGGAGCATGACAGGTTGGCTCAGGTCAAATTGAAAGGCCGTAGTAACAAATCTGAGGGCAGACGTTGTGATTGTCTGTTCAGGTGAACTTTCTGTGGTTGTGGGAATTAAAAAGTTATTTATTGCACCAAGGGAAAACATCGGTCTTGGTGCAAGAGACGCTGGGGGGGATTCCCCCGTACGAGGGCCATGGTGGATAATTGAATCATCCCTGTGTGGACTTCTTAACTTCATCTGCCAAAGCCCTCGCTTTTAGTTTCATCTCTTTTTGATGTCCATGTTCTTCCACACATCCACATGTTTAACACAAGTTAGTGTTATTTGATTATTTCTACTGTGAAGCGTGTACACTATGTCATAAATATTAAATGTCTGCAGTCTGTTCTCTGGCCGAGCAGGTTTCTTCTTGGAACATCGCAGCTCTCCTTCCAGACATAGCTTTGGAAATATTCCCCATCCTCTGGCTCCTCTCTGCTCTTTCTCACTGATCTAAACAGAGACTACTGTTAAATAATACTATAAATGCCTGCAGGCCAAACTATTCCATCATTTGATATACAAGGGTCTGTGGGCCTTGGAAATGTAGTTGGCAGTTCTGTTGTTTTCACTGTATAATTTTGCTTCCATTTATGGTGTAGAAGTGGATGTATATTTGGTTATTACTGGTAAATTTAACGTAGAAAAACACAAAATTCTCATGAGTGCATTTAGCAACCTACTATAAATGTCATCACAGTTCTCTTTCCAACTTCTCCCACTGGACTCAAACACACATTAGTGATCATATGAATATTAGTGAGGCAGGAGGCGCTGGGCTGAACCTTACTTAAAAAGTAACACCCTACTAGGAGCTGTTAATATTCAGTTTGGACCGTCCCCTAACAGCCCAAATCATACAACAGGATAGAAATTATGAATTGCCATTCTTTGTTTTGAAAACCGACGCTAATTAAGACCTGATACGGAAACAGTTGTTGTTCTCTGCATTTGGCAAATCGTTGTTCTTTTGCCTCAAATCACACGAGACAACAAGTGAGATGTAAACACGCAGATGAATGGTAGAAAGGTTATGAAGCAGAGTAATTGTGTCTGCTAATCACCTGCCTGCTGCTACGCCTACAGGATATTTTAGCTCCAAGTGATGGGTGTGTGGGGGTTATGTGGGGGTAAGTGATGCACACCTGTGTGGCTGTCCTAATCCTCCAGGAGTTTTAGGCATTTCGTTAAATCTCCATCAGTTGCCCCCCTCCTCCTCTGCGCCCATCCTCCTGACCTTATAACCCTCTACATCCCCTGGCTCAGCAGTGCCAGAGGCATGCACAATTATGGCTGTGAAGACTTGTCAAGTAAATGAAGCATAAGGAGCCGCCGCATTTTTCTTGACACTCCTGAAGTCTGTTGACTCGACTCCGTCTTCATTCCATGCCGGTGATTAAAGCTGTCACAACTGTTTTTTCAGATCCTCGTCTTCTGATTGAGCTATTTCTCACATTTCTTTGACACAAACTAACCGTATAATGAGGATGATGACATAACCTGAAGTTCACAGCTGGCGCCTCATTATCCCCTCTTACCTCCCTCCATCCACTTGTGTCCCGTGCTTGTTGGGTGGCACTGATAATAAGTAATTAACAGAGCCAGGTAGAGAATTAGCTGCTAAATGGCTCTCTCTGGGTGTTTGTTTACTTGTGTGCGTGCCTGCAGAGGCTCGTGGCCAGTGGGTGATGAGTTACAGACACAGATGGTGGGCATCAGCAAGCTGGCTGGTTGCAGATTAGCAGCCTCCCATGTCTGAGCACCCCCCCCCCCCCATCCCCGAGCCCCAGAGGAGTGCCTGTCTGTAACTCTACTCGCTTTGGCAGGCTTCGTGTGTTGATGGAGGCCGACTATGGGCTTATCTCCTGTCTCATTCCACGACCACTGGGCCTAGCAGGCTCAAGGCTCCTGGAGAGAAGGGGCGGGGAAGTGTTTGGGGGGTGTCTGCTGGGAATGTCTGAGTGAAAACACCCTTGTTTTGAAAAGGTAATGCTTTTGCACAGATTTAGTAATTAGAAGTAACTTTACACTACTAAATGGCGCCTTGTCCAAATGCATACTCATTTGCACTTTTACAGCGTGGTGTCAAGTATTGCACTTTTTTTCTAGTCTATACTAAACCTTTGTGACTTTTGATGATTCATAATCCACTTTATGGGATGTAAGTAACCCTGTTTATTCTATATGTGTGTGCGTAACACCACATGTGCAAACTCCATTGGGATGTATTGGTAATCCCCTCTTCCTCTGCATGAAAAATGCCTACAGTGCAGATTTTACCATGATACCATATTTATGTTGCACTGGAAAGGAAGCACAGTTCAAACAGCCCAGGTCAAAGGTCAGCCAGATGCAATGCAGAAAGTGCAGGAGGGGGAAGCCAGTCAGGCTGCAGGTTAGCATTTGGGGAGCTGTTTATTTTATAAACAGTGGGAGCAGATTAGTATCGGAGCCAGGCTCCCTTAGTCATATGGAGAGGATGTCCTCTGCGTTAGCAGCCTCTTAACAAACAATTGTGTTCAAAGCTGGAGACACATGGTCACTGGCATCATCTCTGGTCACCACTAATTATAATGATGTTGTTGCCAATGCACACGTGTGGACCCAGGGACGTATGTCTGCACCACTTCCATTCTGAACAGAATAGCGTCTTGAGCGATTGCATTAGTAGCGCCTCACAAGTTTTGAGTCATTAGCGGTGTTGGCACACTCAGGTCCTGTCACTGCTAAGCTGGGAGGTAAAAACAGGAAATGGACCCCCCACCCCAAGTCTAATGTGCCAGTCTGATGAATCCTGCTTGAAGATGTTTGTGTGTGGTTCATCTCCTGAAGACTCGCAGCCGCTTCCTGCCATTGTTTTGGGTTTTTGTAGCAGCATCGTCTCTTTGATGACTCCAACTGTCAACGCTCGGCTGGAGTAATGGTCCTCACTGACACTCAAGAACTCTAGGACAAAGAAAACTCAAAATCCAAGCGTGTTTGGTGTGCAGTAACTTTTACTTCAAACCCAAGTCTAAATTTTGAATTTACACACCACTCAGAAAGTTTATCCAGACAGTGATGATAACAGCCAGGAAAAATATTTAACTGTGCCAGGACACTGGGGTAGTGCTGACAGGCCTGCTGCGGGGAAACACATCTACGGTAGCAGCACTATTAACCCTGCTTGCTAAAAAACAGTTCTCTTTGCAGATAATGTTCCTTTGAATGGGTTCAAACATTAAACATTCAAACATTTATCCATTAGCTAACGATCTCAGTCCTTCACTTAGCAGCCGATTACTTTTAGCTGTTTAAACTTTTCATTCATTGCTTTCAGCTTTCCACTCATTACATAACCTTCACTATAGTTGTGTGTAATGAGTTAATTACTGTACTATGTTCGTGTTTTTTTTTATGAGTTTTTTTTATGAGCTTTGCATTAACCCCCGTCTTATTGCCAGTTCATCTTAACAATAACTAAGTAACAATAATCTTGCTTAAGATAAACCTGAATGCTCTATTTAGTAGATTTAATGATTCAAGAAAGTCACTAATGTTTTTTTAATTAACTTCGACTGTTGACTACATTTAGAAAAGCATTGCAGTTGTTGTAGACTCTTTGAGCTGCTCCTGGTTACTCTTAAATCAGACAGTACGGATTCCCAAGTTGGAGATGAGGATACCCCCACACAGCTTGAGTGTTATGTAGACCAGATGAGGAGAAACCTGAGCGTTACAGAGCAGGAACCATAAACTTAACTAGCAATTTTTCTGTTTGGCAGTACAGAAGAGGCCCCCTCTGTAAGCACTGGCAACACTACAGTACTTCTACAGGGTGTATATACACACTGATGAACACAAAGCAGGTTTGCTTCCCATGGAAAGAGCTTGACATTGGACTTTGTGGTTTTTACAATGACCTGTGAGGATGAAACAGCATCTCTTGGATTAGCACAGAGGGTGTTCTGTCTTCAGAGCTGCACCGACAAGTCCCTTCATTTCCACACCGTGTGATTGACGCAGTTCTGGGCACAGCAGTGGGACCTGTTAGCACTGCTGGATGCAGGTTTCAGTGTTTTAGCCATCAGACTGGAGGGGCTAGCAAAATATTGTTTTATACAGCATTATGGCTCACAAACTTTATTGTTAATTCTGCTATGCCACAATAGGGTTCAGCTTCAGCAGGGCAGTTCCCTACGTGCACGCTATACACAAAGTCACGGGTGAGATGATGTTTTAGAGAAGGATGAAACTGAAAAACAATAATTATGGGGATTTAGTGAGAGAAAATCCTAGATTCAGTACAGAGTTGCTTGGTTTTCTGTGATTAGATACGTTTTCACATTGTAAACTCCAAACACATAGTGTTAAGCAGTGGCAACACTATAATAGGTGACATCATACTAAAACAATATTAATTGTAGTTTATCTGTTAATTTCAAAGGATAAACTATGATTAGCATTGATAGGTTAAAGATGACTAATTTTCTAATCAGTGGAACTGTGTTTATTTACATACAGTAAATTTGATACAGTAGTGCCTAACTGGATGTTACGCTACATCACTGACGTTTAAACTTAACCAGAATGAAAATAAACAGCTTAGCTCTAACTGGAGTCAGTGAAGCCACATATGAACACATCTGGAGTTTGTGCTTCAGCTAAGGTTTTGTTCATGCATTAATATGAACTCATTATGCCATATCATAAATCTTACCGTGGCCATGATTGCATGTGTGTGATGGTGTCACCCTAATCTAAACCCCAAATTTACATCTGCTCCGGGGCCTCAGATCACGATAGATGTAGGAACATGATTGCTGCAGATGAGAGGAAAGCACTACTTCTTAATCACGGAGAAACGTGAACATATGAGTGGGTCACAGATGCTTTGTTGAGTTTGTTCTTTCCATTTATTTGCAATTACAAGGAGTATTAACAAGTAGATGCAGTGTACCGTTTTTATTTACTAGCTGCTGAGCATGGTCAAATGTGACTGAACTTTTTTAACACATCTAGTCCTTCATTTCTGATGTACCTTTGAATAAATTGCATGGTTATATAAGGTATCGGAAAGGGGGTTGGTGCACAAGGGAGTGGGGCCCTGAGAAAAAGGAGTTATGCTGGGATGGCGTGCAGGCAGCGCCGGCAATGGAGATTAGAGCGGAGAGGAGAGAGCAAACAGGCGCTGCCAGCGATAGCAGCAAGAAAGATAATAAAAAGAGGTGTTTCCTGTGAGTGTTCCCTCAGGAAAAGTTGTCCTCCATCCAATGCCATAGGTTTACTGCAGACTAAAAGCTAAAACTAACATCTTGGACTCCATCTTGAACTCATTTGCTTTGGGCTTGCAAACCAAAAAACACCGTACTGATCTTTGCTATGTCAGGAAGAGAGGTAGCTACAGTACATACTGTACCACGGCTGGACATGCCAGCATGTACGTATACGCACCTACACTCTCAAGATTCAATTGTGCTTGCTGTCCTTCACCTCAGTCAAGACAAACAATGGTCTTGGCACCTAATGCATGACCTCACTGACTCAGATGGTCACTGTCCCTGTTTTGAGACTACTAGCTATTGTCCTGAAGTTCCGCTGCTCTCACGCTGAAGATGAACTCCTGTGTGATTCAGCTTGGGCCTCTCCAGATGTCACAGGTGCTCTCCATTTCAACACAAATTAGATGCTCAATCACGTTACTTGTAACTCCTGTGAAGCCCCGATCTGAGAGAAATGTCAACAGTAATAGTGCTTCAAATGTCAGGCCCAACCGGAGTGTGCTGAAGAAAGCTTTGTTTGGCTGTGCCGTGTTTCCAAGCTGTTGGTTCCAGTTGAAAGAGTCGCTTGGAACCAGAGCACTGACCAGCTAACTTTTAATCATCCAGCCACTGGTTCAGTCAGAGAGTAGCAGCCTGTAATTAGTTGACAATGGGCCTCTTTCTGGTGCACATATTGATGGCTGATGGGCGGCCACAGAATTATTGATCAAAGATGTAAGCACAGGAAAAGTAGGGGGAGCAACAGGCTGTGTGTAGATGTTTGACCGTGTGAACAACAGGTGACAGACATCTTACAAACCCAAGTCTAGCTCGGGCCTGCTGTGAATAATTATAACGTAGAGAAAATGTACCACCCAGGAATAAAGAGGTCTTATGCCAAAGGTCCATTGAGAGTAGATGAAGAACAATCAGCCATTATTAGACAGTAGTAATGGGACTGATGGTACACAGCCAACATCTAGTAAGTAAGTAAAGAAATACTGGATACTACTTACACTGGAGCCCCTGCATCACTGTTTCTTTGCCTGTCAGCTTTTCTATTCTCACATGGCACAGTATTTAGTTTACAATTAAAACAGTGGCAGATTGTGCCTCAGATTTCTCAGGAATTTTTGAAACAGTTTGGGTCCTTGAATTTAGACAGAGCTCTAACAAAGCAGATTTTTAACCACAGACAACAACTATAGATTTTGAAGGATGAACTGCCACTAGTTTGTATCAGCTATAGCGAGCAGCCTAATTACCATCAACCACGTGGTCTACAGCTGATTTAGCAGATACAAGCAGACTTGATTCAAAAGAAGAATTAAACTGTGTCAGTGATGGTTCAGTGACTACTTATGTGATGTAATGATATGATATAGAACTGCATATCCCAGGTGGAAAGTCAGTATTGTCATTAACCAAGCCATGCAAGACACAGACCACATTTTTGCATTGCCGTTCTTGCTAGGCTTGTTATACTATTATTTGGATTTTAACATAACATAACCTAATTTACTGAATAGGTTTTAGCCTCAATAGACAAAAAGCCCCTGAAAATGGGTACTCTGTACTCAGAGATGCATCGACCGTGGTCACTGGTAATAATATGTTATCTGATAGTTGAAGGGATTTACCAAACAGTGACCTCCTTTAACTATTATAAATCCTGCAGCTTGAACTCTGACCTATCTAGCAAAGACCCATCAGTTGCCACTTGTTCCACAGTCAATACATGGACGAGAATGTGTAAAATACAGTAGTTCATTCAAGTAAGAATAATCCAGTGTTTGTTGGGTGTATCCAGGGACGGCTGCAGCACATGTGGGAGCTGGATCCAGATGACAAGGTGGAAGTGGTCCAGCTGGGGCTCCACCATTCTCCTATCCTGACCTGCATGCTTCAGATATCAGTTGGTCAAACACACTGTTCTCAGGTTGCAGATAATTAAGTTAAGTTAGTAATCATTAATTAAGAAATGTGCACTCAGGTTATCTTTTTCTCCGCACTCCCAGATTTATTTATTCAGCAACATTCATGAAACCAATAGCTAATATCCCACATTTCCCTTTGAATTTCCTTAAATAATTCTATTACATTTCCTCAATTATGTCTCTAAATAAACTGCATTACATCAGAGCTGATGTTACTGTGTATCTAATGTGCTTTCAGTGATGAAGCTGAGCTCTCAGGACACTGAAGTGTAATTCTGACAGGTTGTAGAGGATCTCATCAGCCCTGCTCTAAAGACCTGGAGGCCCGTCAGGAAGTCATAGGAACCGGGAATCAACTTGGTGTGACGACAGGAGTAGCCTGTCGAACCACTCATAATATTGCTCTGTACAATGCTGATTACTTCCAGGTAGAGCTTAGAGCTGCAGTTTACAGTTTTCCACTATTCCAATGCCTTGTAGACAGGATTTCCCCCACAATAAAAAAACACAATATACACAGTAGCAAACATTTATGACACACAACTGAGAAAACAGCAGTGATTTTTTTTCAAGGTTCAGGAAGGGACTCTACGATGCTTATGATTCACGCCATGACTGATCCAGTGTTTTCATGAGAAGAACTAATAATCTTTGACAAAGAGGAGGAGTTTCTTGTAAGAGACGATGCAGAGATGCAATATACCGCGTGAAAAGTTTTTTTCCTTCATTTCCCACACTATGGGACATCAAAAACCACACACTGTATCTCATCTCATATATGTACTGCAAAAAGCAGGCCTTTCCATGTTGATCCCATTATGTATGCCCCACTAATTTCCTTGCTTTGTAAAATACTTGATGTTTAAGTTGATGCTCTCCGTCTGCACGCCTCGTGCCTGTAGATAAAAAGCCTGTGGTTTCTTAATCTTTTTTCTGCCTTTATGTAGAAAAACCATATGGAAAGAGCACCCGACCTTTGGCTTGAGCATATTGGGACCATTACACAGGCATTACGTCATGTGTTTTGCTCATGATTTCTATCACACTTTTAATGCACAAATGTCCATTATATTATAGCCTAATGTATGCCTCATTTTTTCTAACCAAAGTTTAAATCCCAAAGAAAATCAGTTCATTATAGAAAAATATGACAAAGAAAACCAACTAATAATCTGATTAGACGAGCTGGAACCATTGTACTTTTCCGCTGAGTGTAGATTGTACAGAGGCTGAAACTTTGAAAACTCACTGCAACTGATAATCAGTTATTAAAATAGGTCCCAGTTCGCTTTCTGTCAAACAAATAATCACGTTAGCTCTACTTTTAACACATTTCACATGGAACCACGTTTCTGTCCTGGTCATTCAATCTCACCTTCACCCTGCTGTGTCTCTCCTCTCTTCCTCTCTGTTGCTGCTCCCATTTTCTCCTTATGAAAACAGGAAGAGGGTGTGTTTGGAGAACCAGAGCCTGAGTCAAGCCGTTCACCACTGACCGACCGTAGTCTCTGTATGTATGTGTATGCATGCCAGGATAATTGCTTTCAGGGAGCCCCTGAATGCCTTGTTTCATCAGCTCTTCAGATATCTGCAGTATTTGCTTTGGGCATTGTGCCCCTAAGGCAACATCTTAAACCTTGTGTAAAGCATGCCATCTGAAACATGCTGATACTTGTGGGCATTGCACACTTTGTCATATTACCAACTCACATGCAATGTGTGAGCAAATATCTGCATGTTCACATGCACATATTTCGCTTATTAGACATTATTTATTTCCAGATAGTTTCATTCTCTGTATGTGGCTCAGCAGGGGCCCTTCCTCTGATCTAGCAGGGGCTTCTGCACTGTTGTGATGTTCAGCATAGGATACCACTCTGGTGAAGCCTGGCCTGTGGGGATTAAGGGTTAGCTGTGCTGCGCCCCTTCCCCTCCCAGCAGGAGCTGTCATGTCTGCAGTGGTGTCCTGCCGCTGAGCTTCACTCCCATTGGGTGTAGGTCAGGGGCCAGCGTCAGGTCACACCACTGGCTTGTGCAGCTTTTGCCAAATGTGCCCTTCTCTCTCACAACGTGCAACGTGTTCATGCACAACCCACGCCTGACCAACAAAAGAAAAAAAAAAGTCTGTTGGACTGTATCAGTCTGGCCAGTTAATGAGAAATTGTAAAGTTTTTATGGCTGGATTGTGTTTTATGAATCGTAACTATTGCTAACTGTAGCTTTCCTTTTCTGCCCCGTGGTGCTTGTTGTTAGCAGTGGAATTTGGTGGGTCAGCCCCTGAACAATCCAAGTCAGATAGATGTGGAAACGGAAAGACTGATATGTGAAAACTTTCCTTAGAGTTGTGCATAAGAAAGAAAAACACACACGTGCGAGGGTTGATGTGCTGTACTCTCTGGCAGTGCGAGCTCTCCTCCTTCCAAAAAGCCCATGGATCCTTTGCAAATATCACACTTATTGCATTCGTGTGAAACATAATGCTTCAGATCCTGCTGTAGTGAGAATAGAGTGAGTTGATCTGCAGGGGCAGCTGGCTGTAACTTCAGGGGTTCTCAGTAACTGCAGACAGCAGCTGGATGGCAGAAAGGATATCTCAGCAAAACTAGCTGTATCTGATCTAAACAGGAGTCTCCCTGGCCTAGCATCTCCTGAACAATAACAGCAGCGGTGGCCAGGCTATTAACAGAACTGTCTCATGCCTGAGCCAAGTGCTGCCTGCTCTTCCTTTACTATATTCACACTCACAATGTAATGCTGTTATCCTGCCTAGGAAAATGATTCTACTATAAGACTATAAATCCTTCCAAGCCTGCTTCTCATTTCCTCCTTTAGCAGTGCAGCTGGGAAGACCCCAGTTCCTCTTAACCCTTTTCCTCTGCCAGACAAGTAAAACGTTTTCTCTGATGCCTGAGCTAGTTGCTGTCACCCCTGTGCTGCTCAATGTTCAAATGTGAGTCCAAGAAGCCAAGTTCCTGCAGTGTGCTTGGTCACTCTTGGCCCATTTTCTGTCTGCATTCGGGAGGCTGAGTATGAAATGATAAGTCTGTCTGGCGCTGCTGTGCATAAAGATGGCAATTAAGCCAAGATGGAGTCAGATAAGATATAATCCTTCTATACTCAGAGGACTTTAAGAATTTAAGACACGCTAGCAGTATGGCTGCAGGAATGTCAGTTTAATTCACCCAGTCAAGCACTTAGTTTCAGACTAAAATAACTCAACAACCTTTGGATACATTGCCATTAAATTTCATTTCTCATCATTGATTTTGCCTTCTTGGTCATATTGATTTAAGAGATGCTCTGACTTTTTATCCCCTAGCACTGCAATAAGCTGACATATTTGTTTTCAGTGAAAAATCGCATCAACCATAGCAAATATCAACATAAATTGGATATAGAAATTGTTTGTTCACAGCTTCTGAGTTCTAATGTCTTTGATCATCTCCTCACTTTTCCTGAAGGGCCTCCAGCAGGTTGAAGGTCTTTTAGTATAGTACCTCGACCACAGCAGTGGTTTTCAGTAAATTTGGTGCAAATTGTCACTGTGGCCACAAGATGGTCAATATGTTAAATATTTTACACATCAGTAAACGTCAGCATTGTGAACGGTTTCGTATACGGACGTTAGCCTTTAGGTCAAATCCACAGTTAAACCTCAGAGACCTCAAAGAGTCTTTTTGTTTTGTTTTGTTTTGTTTTGCGTTGTTTTTCTCTTGCTCTCTCTAATTTGTGGCTTGACTAATGTTTTGATGCTGTTTCCACCTTTTTATTGATCTTATTTGAGCACTCCCTCAAAGGTCAGAGGTCAGCCCTGAGTAATGGAATCTGTAGTGTGTAGCGATTGCAGTGTAGACCTGTTGACCTGGGCATTGTCTAAGTCAGCCTCAGGTTCAGTAACCTGACAGGTTGAGGTGAGTACGGTCAGCAGTGCTCTGTCAGTTATTGCTCTCTAAGGAATTTTACTTCCGTACAAATGCATGCCTGAAAGGGGCCCTTAAAAGCAAGAGAGTCTAAAGTCAAAGTGTGGCATAAATTCCTCTTCTTGACACAGTTTAAAATGTTGTTGTTATACTACAAAGGACTTTATGTTAAAAGTGTCAGTTTAGTCTCCTGACCTCATGTGCTTTCCTCTGCCTAGCCTGGGAGGATGCATCACTGCCTCCTGTTTACTCTTTATACTGGAAGCCAAAGAAAGTGATGGAGACTGTGGAGGAAAATGCCTCAACTGAGCAGGGGGCAAACATGGCAGCCTGTTTTTAGACTGGAGTCATCCTGCTATTGTAGGTGTGTTACCAAGAAGTGGCACAAAAGTCCATAGGGGGGAGAAACCCAACACACTGCTGCATGGAGCAAACAGCGCCTGCAGGCCAGAGCTGATGAAGGATTGTGTCTGTGAAGGAGAAACAAAAGCCTCTCTGACCTCTGTGAGCATTGAGGCAGCTGCTCTGCACTGTAAAATATTCCCAACAACAAAAGTTAACGCATATTGTTCAGAAGGTGCAATAATATTGATCCAGTCTGACAGGGGAAAAGCGTTAGAAATGTAGGTCTGTGTGAAAGAAATTGAGATAAATCACGTGGACGTCTTTCAAATTAGATATAAAAGAGAAATCTTGGCTGGTGTTCCTACATTGTTTATTGTGTTGGCTTACATAAATTTTCAGATCTGAATCAGTGACTCATCTTGCTCTAAATAAGCGCCATCTGAGGAGTTTGGCGGTCTGTATTGTCCAGGGTGGAGTGGCAGGGTGTGGGTTTAAGTGACCTTGTTTTTTTTATGAGAAACTCCTCTGGACTGAGAGACAAATCTGACCAGTGCCCTCCTCTCTGCTCCGAGGAGGTCCAGCTGATGGATGGGCTCTAATCACTAGCAGACAGACCTGCCACAGGAAGCATCTCCCCATCACGTTTACGGAAACCAGCACTTCTCTAGAGACCTGCTGATAGCCGCAGGGAGGGGGCAAAAAACAATCGGATTCTCTCTCTTTTCTCCAAAGAAAATCTGCAGACTGTCTCCTTTTCACTAACAAGAATAGGATTTACAGACCAGCTGCCAAATAGCATCTTTGAACAATACAGTAGTCTGGAGCTTGGCTGCTTGAAAACAATTGCTAATATTTTATTTTGAAAATACACAACTTGTTGATTTCCCGCTATATTCTGTGTAAAATTCCTCCAGTTGGTGAAGCTATAGTGTGACTGACTGACTGACTGACTGTACACTTATTGCTTTCTTGTCCACAGCTAAATGAGAAGATTGGTACTACTTTTGCATTTCTTTGTATGAATCTACAGCAAGGAAACATCAATCATTTGTGCACAGCTAAACCGGCTGGTTCCCCCTTTTTCCAAGCTTTATGGTAAGCAAATGCTAAAAGCTCACACTGAGTGAACCAACTGCTGGGCTCTAGTCTTATATTTATCTCCACAAGAAACAAATAAGCATGAATTGGAGGTAATGCATGTATCACACCAAACGGAGAACCACCAATACTTTAAATTAAGCAGGTCAGCATGCATTAAGCATAATGCAGGAAGGATGTTAAGGGACTTTCTCCAGTAGACACTACATTGTGCATGATGCTTGATTCCTCAGTTCACACTTTGCTTACAGCGGTTACAAAATAGTGACACCCACCTCATGTGCATCTATAGGAAGCATCTGTCCAAGCATCTGTGCTTCCATGTCCTGGCCAAAGAACCTTCTTACCTCTGACTTTTCTCCTGCCGGATCTTCTTGAAATCCCCCACTGCATGTCAGGATGAGCAAGGTGATGAGTTGCTGTTTGCTCTGCGTATGAATAGACCGATCTGTCTGCAACGCTGGAATGCTTAGAGCTGTTTACCTTTTGGGCCCGTGAAAGCTTGTCACTCCATGTTGTGGTAGGAGAGATTATCCCTGAAAAGAACCGGGGTGTCCTCCTCTCTCTTCTTTCCTCTCAAACTCTCTGACCTTGATCTTGCTGTCAAGCAGCCCCCTGCCCCTTTGCATGGACCCATGCAGTCATACTTGCACAGGTATGTAGGTGAGCTTCTTATGTCCTTTAATTATTAAGGTTTCTATGTAACCGTGATTATCTTAAGGTTTCCAATTTGATATGTCACCATAACTGAATTTTTAGATTTAAGTACAATTTAGCATCACATGTTATAAAGTCAGTGGTCGTTAAAGGCACATAAATGGAAGCGAGCAGGTTTAGGCTTGCCCTCTCAGTCCTAATCCTAGAGGCCCCCTCAGGGTTGCAGTCACCTCAACCTTCAGTTTGAAGGCACTTCAGTTTCCATGATACTCATGAAAATGGGTGCATAACTTCCTCCAGGTTCAGCTCAATTTACAAATGAAAAACCTCAGATTTCAACTGAGATTGAAGTGTAACACAAAGTCTGATCTTGCAGGAGGAACCTGTAGAGCAGGGGTCATGCACAAGAGCACCTCTGGTTGAAGGCTTACCACCGTAAACAGACACCAACAAAGGCAGGAAGGGCTGAGTCGATGAACCCTATAACCACCCTAAACCTCTGTATCCATCGTACGCTAAGAGTGTCGGTGGAGTGTGATTGGTAGCACAGACTGTTTTTCCTGTTTTAGTAATGCCTCTTAAAGGATTCATTTGGGGTCTCCAGTACAATGTAAACACTCTCAAATCATGGCTCTGATGTGGATATGTAGACATCAGACATGTTAAGATGTGAATACACAGTTGTGAGATTGTGTTTATTGGGTGGAGGAGGCCTCTCACTTTGTTCTTCTTGACAGTGCATGAAGGAAAACATTGGTCAAAAGCAGTGTAACAATATGGCGCCATTAGAGTGTATTCTAATGGTGTACAGCATCCCGTGACTGTCACCCTAAGCATCTGCATCTACAGTATTACAGATAAACATTCATGAAAGATCAGAACTGACTGATGATAAAGTGACTGATGATAAGCAGATTGATGATAAAGTAAATGCTGAGAGTGTTTTTTGTGGTAGTCACCAGTAGGGATATGGTTGGCAGCTGTCTGTTTTAAGCTAAATCATAAATGGATGAGTGTGGGGTGCAAACATTTGGCTTCATAAAGGATTGTGGAGTCAGTCAGCACATATGTTACCATCATGGCCACCCACTCTAGGAGCTAGCTCATAGATGGCTCAGAGGATTATGAATGTGCATCAAATTAATGAAAAGCAGCCAGTCAAAAAAGCACAGGTTAGAAATATATTCTCTGTTCATTAATAAACACTCAGTCCTTGACCAAGATGAAGTGCAACAACACGTGTTGAGTGCCAACTGCGTGGATCAACCCATTATGGAGACTGAAATAGTGCAGGGCTTTGTCCAAATATTTTCTTAGGGTCCCAGCGTCTTTTTGGAGTGTGGTCGCCTTCCCGCATAGAGCTCAGAAGTGTGACACATGGCTTTGACATTGACTCAAGGCCCGTTTTGGGATCGTTAAAGACCAATTTGTCAGCATTCAACACAAGGCAGACAGTGAGATGTGTTTCAAGGGGCCTCACATCTGGACCTTTTGTGTTTTAACAGTGTCCTGCTTCCTCTTTTAGAAACCTGAAGTACGTGTGTAATGGGAAGGCCACGTTCCACAGCCAGTTGGCCTTGTTTCATTGACGTGCTCTGTCCAGGGGCTCCTACCAAAGCCTACCCAGTGCAGTCCAAAACACATGCTCCCCTTCTTCCTCTAATTACATTTTATGATAATAATCATCAGTTAATGAATTAATGTAATTATCAGCTGTCTCCTGAGTAGAAAGTAATAGTGTTTTTAAGGGGAAAGGCCAGCAGAGTTTAACATGAGCTGTGCAGTAAAAGCAGAGATGGAAAGACAGGCGAGACAAGGCCAGGGTCTGGTCTGGCAATCAGTCACTGTGAGGGCAGCTTGATTAAAGGAAATGGACTGAGTGGAAACTTTGAATGTGTGTTTTCAGTTGTGCTTTCAGCTTGTCTGGGCGATAGTAACAGCAAAACAGATGCTGAAACAATTAGGGCGAGTCAGAGGATGTTTTTACTCCCACTCTGTCCCCCAATCCCCTCCTCTCGCCTTGTGATTGCACATCAAAGTTGTCGACAGACTGTAAAAGTTGATTTTATTGTTTGACTCCTCAGTTGTCAGTTTTTAAAGGAGCTGTGGCTTCTGGCTGCAGACATGCTGAGCGCCCAGACAGACCCAGAATAGACCAACCCTAACAAACACACAATGCCAAGTGGTTGAAGCTGCACAGGCCCATCTCTTAAAATGTGCTGTATTATGGTTTGAATGTGGTGTCACTGTGGTGCAGTGGTTAGCACTGTCACCTCACACTTTGAGGGACCTGGCTGGCCAGGTGCCTTTCTGTGTGGAGTTTGCATGTTTCCCTCTGTGTACTCTGACTTCTCACAATACATGGACATGCATTTAGGGAAATTGGTGAGTCTCCATATGTTAGCCTTGTGACTGGCAACCTGTCCAGGGTGTACCCTGCCTCTTCCTTAATGACAGCCAGGATTGGATTATTGTGTTTCCACAGTGGGCGTGAAGATGTGCCGTAATCAATTAGATTAAAAGAGGAACATCAAATTAATTAAAAACCATGTAAATAGAAATCCATCCACATGGAGTTGTTTTTCTTTTTGGCATTGACCCAGTTACCTCGTCTCATCTTATGTTTAAAACTAAAAGTTGGTTTAAACTCATCAAAAGTACTGATTTTATCTTTTAAACTTTTATTAAGTTGCACAGTATCACTTTAAAAGCAGTTTATTCTGTACCTGACTTACCTTGTCTTGCCTGATTATTTTATTTGTTGTCATGAGTCAACACTCACTACATGAGAAGGAAGAGCACAATTCACTGCCTCTCACACCCACACACAAACACACACACACAGCCCTGATGGTTTGTTTGCTCTGAGCTGGGAGAGGGCCAGCCTCATCTCTCAGAGGTGAGTGATTTACAGTGTGTCGCTGTCTGTTAAACAGCTGACAGATGGAGAAAACAGTGCAGCCTCCGCCACACCGACGCCACCACAAGACGCTTTGCAGTTCCACCAATAGCAGGAATGCTAAGCACCTCTCCTTAGCTTTGATGGGAGGGTTAAGAGCAACCATAAAACTGTAGAACGTTTACTTTAATGTCTCGTACCTGTGATGACCATCGAACCAGCTCAAAAAATCAATTCACAGTCCAGACTGAATGGCTGATCTGAGCATGTTAGACTGCATTTAGCAGCAGTCGGCACTGAATCCAAACTGTACCTACATGATAAATAAACACAGCTGCTCGAATTTGAAGGGCTTTTTAAAAACGTTGCCATTCTTTACCCTGAAATAAAACCTGTGTAAAACAGGCATGTTCATAGTGTCACATAACTTACTGTTTATTTTAGCCCGTTTTTAGAGGGGTTTTTCTTAGCGAGGCTCCTTTTTTGGGGTTAGATGAACACTTAACAGGAACAAACCACTTGGTGGTGGTCTTCTTCTATAGAGCAAATTCTAAGCCTATAAATCATGTGATCATGTAACAGTTCATTTGTTTTGCTTGTCCAGACGTTAAGTCACCATCTCCCTCCTGATCTTACTCAGTGTCAGTCAGGTCTGTGACTGATCTTTCATTCATCATTCCCATCCTGAAGGAAATTACTGTATAACAGGCAAATGCTGCAACCAGACTCAGGGTGGAAAGTCTGCAAAGCACCTGGTTTTTGCATGAGCCACTGTTTGGGTTTTCATTTTGACTTTTCATTCAGCAATTAAGAATAAGCATCCTTTTCATCAATTTCAAAAGCAACATGCAGTAGAAAAGCAATGAAGCTATTGTAGCAGACTAGGTAAATTGTGAACGTGTGTAAGAAGACACTAATTTCCTCCTAATTGAGCCACAGGGCTTTTGTTTTGTCAGGAGATTTTGGACCAAATGGAGTCAGATTCCCGCAGATCTCCTGGGATGATGGGAGGGCCGGGCCAAAGTCTAACAGAGCCTGGATATCCCAAGAGTCCCACGGCTCCTTAAGCCCTGTCATTAAGTCTACTACAGAGAAAACTGACCGGCCTGCTAGCCGCTACCCTCTCATCAACCCTGTCCTTTGTCCCTTCATTTCTTCCCCTATACCTTCTCTTTCATTAGACCCATCTTCCACTTCTAAATTTTCTTCCTTCATTTCACGCCAGGTTTACCGTCTTTATCTTCTCTGTGAGTGCAGGTGAAACATAAATTTAAAAATGTCACCTGCACAAGTGATTGAAAAAATACTTTCTGTTTAATTCAAAAACTTTGAATTAAACAGAAGAAGCACAACTTATGAGAAATGCCACACGACGCTTATGATAAAGCCACTGCTCTGACCTATTTGTACAGTTTTACTGTACAATAACAATTGTCCAAGGATGTATGTAGAAAGGCAAGAAATAATATTTATACAATCATTCAATCATGTGCTCTGCTAAATAAATAGCTTACTTTAAGCAGCCATAAAACAAATGTCTGACAGAAGCATCTCCGTTGGAGAGGATAAACTGTCCGATTATAGCACATCCTGTGGTACTTGGTGTTTTGTCCACTGAAATGCACACACAGCGTGGTGGGGGACAGTGGGTGGTTGCAGGGGTGGTCCAGGGTCCTGAGTAGGGAGAGGGGAAACACCTTGTGACCCCCATGTTCCTGACCAAGCTACTGGTGGTGTGAAGACAACAAGGATGGACAAGCAGAGAGCACAGCTGGACAGCTGCCTCAATGTGAGTCAGTCGGTGTGCACATTTAAATAAAGCTGCAGCTCAAATGAACTGAAATGCCATAATAATAAAGTAAGTGGGGCATTTCATACGCATTTCAATATGGAAGGCAGATAAGTAATAAATAAACAGCCAATAGTTTGTTTCTCGTGGAAACAGCAGTTATCGACTTCCACACGCCGCTGTGGTTTGGCTCCAGCTGGGCCATGTTTCAGTTTTGATATAGATTTCATTTCTGCCTGTCTCCCACACACAGACAGCACGACTTCTGCAGCAGATAAACACTCCAAGGATCGTGGTTTTGATGCGCACATGTTCTGAGAATGAAGGTTGAAATAAGTAAATGTGAAGCAGTTTACCCCATCACACTGCAGCTCTAAATGGGAGAAATAGGAAGGAACAAGCGTAGCTTTGCAACCCTATAATTATGATTAAGAGGGGTTAATGTTGCCTTGAGCTACCAGCCTCAAGCAGAGCGCAAATGCCTGTTGAGCTCACTTCATTCTCATTTAATCTTTTCTCAGTTTACATAAGTTGAGGACTGGATATTTTCAGTTATTAATGGTGAAAATAATTGTAACAATTTTGCACCTACTTGCAGTAAACAAAACAAAGTGCATCCATCGTTTTAATCTGATCCAGGAAATATGTTGGGATTAAAAAAAGGTAAAACGCTTGATCCGCAGATGCATTGCTCATTAAGGGAAAAGTGCTTAGAGTGACAGAAATTGAAACAATAGAGCTGCCTTATCGACGCAAACACTTCTTATGTTTGGCCAGATGTAGGGAAAAGATGGCTGTTTGTGATACAGCTGACCTCGAGCTTTAGGGTTTAATTAGGCGTGTTCAGTACAGTACAATACTCTGGAAGTTATTTAAGGAACTTTCCAGTTCACACTGTGAGATTGTCTCATATTCTTGCATTTTCTTGTGATGTTTAATTTTTATTTCACCCAAAATAAAAATGTGCAAAAGTACAGTGGTAGCAGACGCAGTACAGCCAGTAATCCCCCGATAACCTGTAGTCTGACAGGACGTTCTGCCTGTCAGACTAGTTTAGCAAGTTTAGTTTAGCAAACTCCTCAGCAGGAGTAGTGCACTCGCACATGTGAGGATGTGGCACTGGCTCCATGGCACAGGAGCGCGACATTGTCTTTCACAGCAGAGCCGGCACTTAGCAAGCCGATGCGAAAGGCCCGCGGCCGAGGTTCACTGACAGCAGAGCAGTGAGTCGATCAAAACACACACATTCACTAAGAATTATTATCTTTGCTCCACATCAAGTGCTTCAGCAGGGACTGCACTTCAGGACTCATCGCTGGTTTGATTCCATTGACACCTCACTGTGACCCTAGGCTCCCCCTGCTATGGGCCCTGGGTCGCCCAGTGTGATTTGTCAGGCCTGTGGCCGGCTCTATTGACCACAAATCAAGGAGAAGCATGAGGGGGGGTCTGTGTGTTGTCAACATTTTTTTACACTTCAAACAAACCTCAGGTCACAGATTACACCTTCAGTCACTTATCTCCTCCTCTGACCAGACTGGCGCTGACAAACGTCCATTACAAATGTCCCCAAGTCGGCTGCTACTTACTTCAGAAAACTTCAGTAAAGAAGAATACCACACACACACACACACACACACACACACACACACACACCTTTCTTCAGAGCATACGATAACTCCCCATTGATTTGCTACAGTTTGTCCATTCACGGACATAATAATAGTGTTAGGGAGACAGAAGCAGTGATTTCAGCAGCAGTTAAATGCAGTCACAGCTGTGGCAGGGACACGTGGTCCAGGCCGGAGTGGGAGAAAACGCTGTGATACAGTGCAGCTATAGGTGGAGAGGTAGCTATGGTAAAATAGGATGGAAAGAAAACATGCCGCAAAATAAAAGTATGTAATAACATACAGCCAAACATGGCACATTATTATATTTCACACATACTTTATTTGGAGAGAAGGGTCAGTGAATCTTCACTCCAAGCTGACAATCATCCTCCCCCATCTAACCTCCATAAACCTGAGCTCAGGATCAGCAGCAGGTCTTTATCTTGGCACCTATGAAGGCTATGATTAACAAGTGAGGAGGTCCTCAGAAGACATCCAAGATGATGGTCTAATCTGACCATCTGTTTCTTATCTACTCGCCTTTATTTTTCAAATTTGCAAATTTATTTGTCTAAGGGATACCGCTGCCTACAAGCAGCAGGTAGCCAATCCTCTCCCTGGGGAATGAAGCAGAGGTGGGACCCACCTGGTGTGTGCGTCTGTGTGTTTGTGTGTGGCTTTCTAAGGTTGAGGATCAAATCAGAGCAGAATAAACATGGTGCTCTCTTTTTTTTCTACTGTATCTAAAGGGGAAACAGCCATATGTTCACTTTCACTTAAAAAAAAAAGAAAGTTTTTTTACTTGATAACAAATTCAAGTACAGCTCAGGGTTTCTCATCTGAAGTGCAGCGCAGCAGTTGTGTCTCCTCTGAGAAGAAACTGGGCACCAACATTTCTGCACTGTTGAAAGAAACACAGTGCTTCTGACATGTTCGACTCCCCTCGACTGGCTGTACGTGTTCTACAATCACCATTCAGCCGGTACAAGCTGATAACACGTGATCCAGAAAGCCGTTCCTATCATCAAAGACATTTCTCAAAGAAGGTGGATTTACAGTTTAATAATACACTGTGAAGACTCATGTAAGAACTCCCTGTTATCACCACTAGGACCACTGGCCACCACTAGCTTATCTCAACTAAACCTGCTGTAAATAATTCAGGTCAGCAGTGAGGCTTTTAGTCTGGCTTCGAGCATCTTTACAGTTTGATAAATAGCCTGTTCTGTAAGTTAGTGAACTGTTGCTTTGCAGCTTGAATGTGTCTGTGAAGTAAATTCTTCATGTTGAGCTTTAACAATTCAAGGACACTTTTCTAGTCTTAAAATGTGTTTGTTATTTTATGAGCTTTCAGGTAATGTAAGCTAAGTAATAGGAGCAATCTAATAAAATTCGACTTGCAGGACGGTAAAACAGGAAATAATACATTTATTTAAACTTCTAAATGAACTTTAAATGGATCACTCCTCTTGATATGATGCATTCAGTTGTAAAGTTAAATAAGCATGTGCCAACAGGTCCAGCGAAAGGGATTCAGCAATCTCGGTGTCAATGTGAAGTTTCCTTTTGTTTTTGTTTTAAACCTGTGTGTTTGCTTGTCCTTTTCTTATGGAAATTAATCCTCAGACTTGAGAAGTGAATTCACACATCCCCTGAGCTGCCCGCTGACATTTAACCTAATCTTCACTTTGCATTTCACTGTTGATCTAATTATGTTCCCATATCGAAGTAACTCATTAAAACTTGTAATATTTCTTAAACATTTACACTTTACAAGTTGTCAAAAATGTTCTTTTGCTGCAGCTGCAAAGAAGCAAAAACAAAAGTCAGAGCAGAGATTGCACTTTTAACAGCTTTGTAATTGCAGTGACTGTGATGTAAATCAAGAGAAGTCGTAATGTCCAGACCTGTCCCGCACATGACCAGAATCCACCATCCAACAGGAAACTAAAGCAAGAGGACGTGTCCACAGTCCTCAGTTAGTTGCATATCTTAACACCTGTCACTACAAAAACCAAGAGACCTAGAAATGAATTAGCTGATTGATTGATGTCTCTTATTTACCTGGAGCAACATGTTTCAACCAGACTTCACTCTTCATTTTTGGAAGTTACGTTATTTAAGGCTTCTCCTCTAATTTTGTTCTTAATTTCACAAACATGATAATAAATCTAAAAATAAATAATGAAGAAAGTTTTAAAGAAAGGTTTGACCTCGCTACGCCTGGGAGCGTATCGGGGCTCCTAGTTCTCTGGGAAGAGGTGAGAGAGAAGAGGAGGGGGTGGGCTGAGAGATGTTTTACTAGGGGGGAGGAGTGGGGGTCGTCCTGGGAGGGAACCAGGGGTGTGGAGGGCCGAGTTTAAAAGGGGAGGCAGTCAGTCACTCTCACACACAGTCTCCTCCGGTTCCCATCAGCAGAAACTCAGCAGAACCTACAGCTGCTGTGATTCCCTGATTTTTGCTTTGATTCGCCTCAGAAGCCTTGGACCTGTACAGGACTCTACTCTTTCTCTCTTTTCCCTGAAAGAGAAGGATTTTTTTTTTATATAAAAACATCTTATCCACTGCAGCATGGAGGCCAGCACTGGGGAATACGTTGATAACTATGAGTATTATGATGACAATGACACTGCCTGTGACTTCTCAGAGTGGGAGCCCTCTTACTCCCTCATCCCAGTCCTTTACATGCTGATCTTCATCCTGGGCCTGTCAGGTAACGGTGTGGTCATCTTCACCGTCTGGAGATCCAAATCTAAACGTCGGGCTGCAGATGTCTACATAGGAAACCTGGCTCTTGCTGACCTAACCTTTGTTGTAACCCTACCTCTGTGGGCTGTTTACACTGCTCTGGGCTACCACTGGCCCTTTGGTGTGGCTTTGTGCAAGATCAGCAGCTATGTTGTTCTGGTCAACATGTATGCCAGTGTTTTCTGCCTCACCTGCCTGAGCTTTGATCGCTACCTGGCCATCGTGCATTCTCTGTCCAGCAGCAGGCTGCGCTCGCGAGGCACCATGCTGGCATCCTTGGGTGCTATTTGGCTGCTGTCTGGCCTGCTGGCTGTGCCCACGCTGCTCTTCCGCACCACTGTGAATGACCAAAACAGCAACAGGACCACCTGCGCCATGGATTTCAGCCTGGTGACCATAAACCAGAGGCATGAGTACCTCTGGATTGCAGGACTCAGCCTGTCCTCCTCTGCACTGGGTTTTCTCCTACCCTTCTTGGCCATGACCATCTTCTACTGCTTCATTGGTGGCACAGTCACTCGTCACTTCAACAACCTGCGCAAGGAGGACCAGAAGAAGAAGCGGCTGCTAAAGATCATCACAACACTGGTCGTGGTGTTTGCCATCTGCTGGACTCCCTTCCACGTGCTGAAGAGCATGGACGCCCTCTCCTACCTGAACCTGGCTCCAAGCTCCTGCGGCTTCTTACGCTTCCTGCTGCTGGCTCACCCCTACGCTACCTGCTTGGCCTACGTAAACAGCTGCCTCAACCCATTCCTGTATGCCTTCTTTGACCTGCGCTTTCGTTCCCAGTGCCTGTGCCTGCTCAACCTGAAGAAAGCTATGCACGGTCAAATGAGCTCCATGTCATCCACACTCAGTGCCCAGACTCAGAAGTCAGAGGTTCAGTCTCTGGCCACCAAGGTGTAGAGAGCAAACGGAAAGGTGGAGTGGGGCTGCAGGCCAGTCTCAGCTCCCACCACTGGAACACTTGTAAAAATACAGACTTTATGTGTCCATTGTTCAGAGCTGGTAAGAAGAGATGATGAACTTTTTGATGAATTGCCACTGCTCACAGTCATGAAATCCATTGTATGTTCCTCCCACTCCACAGCGAGAGAGGTCAATGCTCTGAATGTTGTATGGACTTGGGAAGCTGGAGTCAGCTGGCTGAGCTCCTCGGCTACTCTGTTCCTGAAATTCTCAGAGAAAAAGTCTTTTTCTTTTGTCCTGCTCTTCAAAAGTTCTCAACCAGACAGAACTACGAACATGCATTGTTTTTGGGGGTGTCTGTGAATTGATTTGAATAGAAATTTCTTTACACTGGATGAAACATAAAGCTGTACAGTATTTTCATACCATAGCATTTTTCTTGTTCTTCAGATATATTGCTATTTTTGTTTTAGAAGCACTTAAAAAAAAAAAAAGAAAAAAAAAAAAGGTGTGAGCAGGGAAATCAAACAGTGTCCTCCTAAAGGCTTGTTGTTTGTTAAGGTCTGGGCTGCAGGAGGGAGGGAGGACGTAAGAGGAGGAAAGGTGTTGCAGTTTAATTATATAGTTTGTGAAGAGGAGTCGGGGGGGGGGGCAGACAGGCAGATGGCACAAATGTTGTTGGGGAACAGGAACAGGGTTGGTTGGAGGGGGGTCTGCGTAGCCAAGGCACTAAACGGGACAAAGGAACTCTATACATGTTCCAATTTGATGTATATGTTTTATTTTTTTGGCATCACTGTAACTAACTACTGTATTAAAGATGTGTTCTATGAACCCATTATGTCTTAGCTTCATTGAGAGTGTGTGTAAGCGTGTGTGAAACGTTATGCTTCTGAAAGTCTCCTTTCAAAAAGGTGGAGGGGAGAAAGTAAAGACATTTCTAATCCTCAATGTAAATATTTGCACATGACGGGGCTGTTAAACTTGTAGTTTCACATGAGTTTCATTACACCGTCCTGTTATTTCAGTATTTCCAGAAGGTTAAAGCTTTGTTGTGAATACTTTGCATTTGGTTTACACCTTCAGACTAAGAGATCTCTAATCTCTATTGACTCACAAGCTGGATCCAGACTGTAACTGGATTATGCAAAGGGCCGCTCAACCTTGGGGGTGTGCATTCAATACTCAGTTGTGACTTCCATCAGCTGTATCAACTGTGGTGCTTTGATTGTTTGATCATCTGCGAGTTACAATCAGTTTGAAGGACTGTATTAATTTATAACCAGTAACTTCTAATGGTGTGTTTTTAGTTTAAAAAGTTTAAGTTTGAATGAAGTCCCTACTAATTCGTGCAAAACAGTGAAAAGTCACAAAAAGGCCATTACTGGGAGGTAACGGCACCCAAACCCCACATGCTCACTGAATAATAGGGTCATTACCAACGAGTGACTCTTCTGAGATCTTTCTTTGATTTGACAGTAATGAGCTCTGTTGGACATAATCACAGTTTCGAGATGGCGGCGGTGGTGGTGGGGAAGCAGGGCTGTAATCCTGGCAGAAATTGAACAGCTGAACAAGTCAATATTTGTCCCTCCTGACAAGAGAATGCAGTTAGAGCGGTTGTTGGGGTGCAGGGCGGGGCAGGACGCGGGGGGGGGGGGGTAGCGTTGGAAGGAGGGTGTCTGACTGCAGATGCTCCAGCGCACTGAGCACAAGACTTTGCTTGACGAGGCACTTGGTGCACGAGGTGAGGAAATCAGAAAAAAAAAAAAAGCCCAGCTATAGGAGTCCGTCTCGCACCACGTCTTAAAGTAACAACATGTGTGAAACAGCAAGAATGTGAAGCCCCGCGATTCATCATGTCTTTGTGTGTGAGAGGTCATATGTTACTTATTGTCCACCCTGACAAAATGGGGCAGATCTGACGGGTGGTGGAGCTTAAACCAGATCACAGCATGGTCTTTGTGATGGATGTGAGGGCCTCAACACACACAGACAGAGGCAGTGTTGCTTAAATACACAATTATTCTTCATATAGTCAGAGGCTATTGGGAAGGATGTATAACTCAACATGTATGAAGAGATTAATCGCAGCAGACACAGAGGGGATAAAAGCCATAACGTGGGGTTGTACTGCATCACTTAACGATACAGGATCATCCCAGAAGAAGTCCATTTTTAGTGGGTTCAACTTTACACTGGAGAATAGACATGACTTTGACAATAACACAGTGGAAACAGGGTGGAGTCAATCATGCATGCAGTACAGGCCAGACTTGTTGTTGTTAGTGAGATGAGCTGGGCCAACAGCTTGTCTGATTCTGTTAGGCAGCAAGTCCACTTTGGGATAACTCTCCCAGAATACCAGCTGAGACACATGGGACACAGCCAACACAAAAACAACAATTGCACCGGACTCTAATGCACAGAAATGTTGTCTGTGTTTGTGTGTGTGGTCTATGTGACCTGTTTGCGTCTATGAATGCATGGGTGTGGGCTTTTACAGGGCCCTCTTAGTATTCTGAGAGCGAATTCAACCATGTTGGGTCACAGGGACATTAAAATAACCTTTTTCCCCCCTCACGAGGAGAGCAGAGCATGAACGTTCTCATTAACGTACTGGTTTTGGTTGTTCTGACCAACAGCTGCTGCCTCTAGTCAAAACAAAAACACACCCTGCGGCCTTTTGCATGCTCTAGTTCAGGAATAATACGCTTGATTCACTGGCCACATTCAGTTAAAGTTCCTTTTGTTGTTTCTTTATTAATTTCTCATCAAGTTATGCATCCATTTATAAATGTAGTTTTGGTCATATATAAAGCATTTAGAGTTAAATAAGACATGGCAACAGTATCTCAGCTTAGTATAAAGTAGGGGGGCCGAGATTATCTATGTTTTCTCACCAAATCCAACTAAAACACCAGGCAACCTGCAATGCAAGAGTTCATTTCTTAGTGCTTCCCAATATGCCTTGTTTTTCTGTCCCTCAATCTTAAACCCAACTCTAACAACTAAAGTTGGAAATATTTGAAATTATTACAAATAAATATATTAAATTTTTTGGCTGTATAATTTTATAAACAACTAGTCATCACCAGTTTAATCAAAAGTTACTCAGAGGAAAGCAAATACTGTAGTTGTTAGTGACTGTTTTCAGGTGTGTATTAAAGCACATTAGGTTGTCTAGTTCACTAGTTCATTGTAATAAAGGAACATGTGCACGTGTGCCTCACAGATTTGTTTTTAATGGTTTCTGGACAACAGGGAAACACACTGTGGCATATATGAGTTTCAGGCTTTGACTATGCAGATTTGTCTATAGGATCTATTGATTGTTGTTTTCAATGTTACTGTAGGCAGCAAGAAAATGGACAAAATCACCGTATCCTTTATTCTCACTGGTTACACCATCAGTCTGCACCTCCAAACTCAGAGTGAAACACTTAAGCAGCCCTCACAGGTGTCTGCTCCCGAGAGTTGTTGTCAGTGTGAGCTGCCACACCCAGATGGGACATCTGAACCACAACACAACTGCTCGCCTCTCTTTAGATCTCCCTGCTGTTCCATCCCACCCAAGCAGCAACAAATGTATGTATGTATGTGTGTGTGTGTGTGTGTGTGTGTGTGTGTGTGTGTGTGTGTGTGTGTGTGTGTGTGTGCCTATATGCACATGTAAACACAGATCAGACACATTCCTTGGGCTGTCAACACTAACCCTACTTTCTCTACAACATTCATCCACCTGTTGTTGCCAGACACACACACACACACACACACACACACACACACACACACACACACACACACACACACACCATCCACTCCCCACTCCCATAATCACTCCTGGGACGACAGTAGCACAGGGAAATGTATCACAAAAGATGCAGTTAGAGAAAGTATCTCTCCATACAGTCCATCCATTAGTTGGTTTAATGCAGAGCACAGTAAGGGGGGAGGGTGAGGGTGAGGGGGGGGGGGGGGGTGAGAGCGTAACTTATTATCCGCCCAGAACCTTTCTCTGGAAGATCAAAGACCTTTGAATGTCCTCCTCTCCCTGTCTGCCTGTCTGTCTCACCTGTGAATCTGGAGCACAAAGGGTCCATCAGAGCCCCAACAATCAGCAAAGAGGACTCAGTGGAGGGGGGTGGGGGTGTTGAAGCGTGCACCGCATTTGTTCTTATATGTGTCGGTGTATAGGTGGGTGGTTTGGAACGTTCGCCTGCGTTTGTGTGGTACACGTGGTGTTTGTCTTCACTCTTTATCTATCTATATAAGCACTGAGGGTCTTGCAGGAAGCTGAATGAAGGAACTACGGTCTCACCACTGAGCAGCTCCCCTGGTGCAGGGGGTCTTTTAGAGCCTTGTTCAAGGGCACTGCAGTGGTGTTGATGAGGAAGGCGCAAGTGCTGATTTTCTGGCAACCTCCCAACCATTAGCTTCGGTCTCTTTTTCACAGTTCACCACTGCCATGAAACAGGAAGGCTGATTCCAACCAAATGTGACGACCGGGAATGATGATGATGATGATGATTTGGGAAAGTATGTTTATTAACTTCTTATGCTGACAGTTAGACGAGAAGATCAGTTGGCGGAGCAGGTTTCTACAAACCCAAGGCTCAGTGGTTCCACTTGTTGAGGTGTCCTTGGACAAGACACCGAAACCTCAAAGTGATATTGCTCTACTGCAGCTGTCCGAACAACAATTTTCCCCAAGGGGCTCATTAATGTGTGTCATTATGTTTCTCGTACTAACCAGCAGCACTTAGCTTAGCATAACAATTTAACAGCGAGATAAATGTTGGAAAACGTGTTCCACAGCATGTCACAGTGCTGTAAATGAATAATCAGATTAGCAATTGCCTGTGCAACCCAGATGAATCAATTAAACAGACATTTATGTATTGTTTCCATACGCTGCATGTTCATTTGTTTGCGCCCGTTGCCTGTAATGGATGATGAATGTATCAATTGCAGGACAGCGTTTGCTGTCTCTTTTGGGCTGATCAAAATGAGAGTTAGTTAAATGTTCAACAAGCAGCATCGTTCTGATGTAATGTCAACGACGTAGTGTCTTTTTTTTTGCATCATCAAGCCCAAAACAAAAACTCTGTGGAAAATACTTCAATTAAAAAAAAAAAAAAGTCCTGTTCATGCTCAGTGAGGGATTGACAGCTTAGTGATGAGAAACTGTCCCGAGAGGATTAAGGTTTTCAGTGTACTGTTAATAACATAAAGTGTCTGAGAACAACAACAACTCGTCTAGACAGCGGAGCTACTGATCCATCAAAACAAGTCAGTCCAACCTTAGACAGAAACCACTGCAAGTAGCAGTGCCCCCCCTCCTGCCCCCAGCCCCGACCAGCCTCTCTCACTAATACCATGTCTCAATATTTGTTGAGACTTTTAAAATGCAGATTTTCTTTGTCTCACCTGTGTCACACCTCTTCACTGCCCCTAAAGTGAGAGATCCTTTCAAATAAAAAGCAATTCCCTACAAACGAACGTGTTTGCATTCGGTTTAAAGAAGCTGCCTGAAGTCCAGTCCATTAATTAATTAGTCAATCTAAAACAAATGAGCACTTATTATTAATATAACATTACTGACAATCAATCAATCATCTAAGTGATTAAAGATTCATAATTTTTATGGTTCGGCACACTTAAATGGGATTATTTGCTAGTTGACTTCTGAACATCTTTGTTTACAGCACAGTTGGTCAGAAAACAAGACTGTGTTGAATATTTTTCACGGTTACACAGCACTATACTAGCATTAACATTTTTTAGACACTTAATCGAGACCATAATCTTGTTGCGGATGTAAAAAAAAAAAGAACAAGCTAAAGCCTTTTACCAAAATACAGCCACGTTTATCTTCATGTCGCTTTCTCTTTGTTTGAATGTGTGCTGATAGAGATGTATGGAACGCTACAGACCTTGGAAATTTAAGCCGAATCTCCACAAATCTTATCAATACACTCTTTCAAATGCTGAGGTATTACACGTCTAATCATGCCTTACAAAAGTGCCCAATACACACCAACACTGCAGTCTGCCTCCCTGACTTCACCCCTATATGATGACTGCAAATTGCTCCCACATCTGCTGAGGGATCCCTGTTGAAATCAGCCTGACTGGGTAATCTGTCTAGTTTAACCTGGAAGTGGCCTCTCACTGTAATTGTCCAGACCTTGAGAACAACAGCCTAGAAAAATACTGCATTTACATGAGATCAGTGTTTTCATGGTAATGTCATTATCTTTTGGCACATTTCAAGAGGTGATTAGGAAATCAAGGCTTTCAAATGGAAACCCCCACCCCCCAGCACCATTGTTATTCACTGGTCTTCAAGATCACGTCCACTCCACCCATTGAACCCCAAACTGTATCTGTGTGTTAGACCAAGAGGATTTTAGACAGCTGAAAAAAATCTATGACAGGATGTAGAGGGCACTGTAAAGATCAGGGTCAAACCTCTAACATATGTGGCACACATGTGGAAATATATGTCAACTCTCTATCTATCTAAATATCTATGATGAATAATTCAAAGAAGGGGACCCGGGACCTGCTGCATAGTGCATAGCAATAGGCCCTGCTGCTGATGGATATTGTTAGGCGAGAGATGCTGCTTCCGAGGATGGCGTGGCTTGGCCAGTCCTGAATGTGCTGGGCTCTCGTCCCCTCCGGATATGGTTGCTCAGGACTCATCATCCCTTGGACACAAAGATCCTCTTCACATCCTTCTCTATCCCAACCATTGTGTAAGACCCGCTTCTGGGCACACGACTCCTCTGCCTGCTTCAGGGCTAAAAGCATCTCCTGTCACTGGCTGAACCCAGTGCCAGTTCAGCTGCTGGAAGTGCTCAGGCGCTAAGGTCTCAGATCACCTTTATTGCACAAGTTACACCCATGCAACATGGGGTGTCGCCGCTCATAAACAGGAAGAAAGCACTTTCAGAAAAATATAATAAAATGTGAGTTTTGAAATGTTTGAACCCTTGTAAATAAAATATGTGAAAATGGAACCAGTATGAACCAGAATACATGTAGTGACTTTTTATTATTGTCTAAGCATTTAAGATACACTTGAGAATATTCAAATAAGAAAAATAAGCAACATCGTTTTAAAAATGTATTCTTATTAGACGTTTTTTGCACAGTGTAGAAGCTCTCTCTCTCGCTGCTATATTGTTTACGTTTGTGTAGTTATGCATCTTCTTTCCTGGGACCTGATAGTTATGATGCAGCCCAATGTTTGGCCACTGGGGAGCAGCAGCAATCTGTACATTTTTGGAATGTACAGGGGGGGCGGCAAACTTGCTGATCTCTAACTTGGTACTATACACCATACGTGTTATCTTATACAATGATCTTATACAATTTTGTGAATGTAAAACACCTTTATAACCTTTAAGCAGGGTCACTTTTAAAAAGCATAAACATGAGGTCAGATTGGTGCAAATAATAAATGGCTGCTTGCATTTCTACCCTTTCACTGAGTTGTGCAGGTGGCATTTGGGCAATTGCATGCATAGCTTCACTGCAGCTACAGTGCAATAAAGCTGCTTCATAACTCCTTGCAAGGAGAAGGGTTTGTCTGAATGGGCTTCTTGTGAACCCATTTAAATGAACTGCTGCCATCTTTTGGTCAATTTGTGCAACCTACGAGGTTTCCTGGTGTCATGACTGTAACACAGTGAACATGGCAGAAATGTGATCTGAAGATGATTAAAGCATATGTTCACAATTTTTTCTTTAAGTGACACTGAGATACATATGCTCACATATAAAACCAAAGACTTACTGATTGAAGTGTAAGTTACAACGCTACATGAAGGTTCTTGTTTGCTTTTCTTCTCTGAGAAATGAGTACTAAAAAAAGAATATTGAAAACATGCTGATTTAATGTCTTTTGAAATGTCATCAACTGTAAAACCAGCAGGGATTAAAATCACTGTTCAGACTTAAATAATCATTCTACTCTACTAATTTAAATTTTATGTCAAGCTGCTTTTTCTCTGGCTCCCAGTTAAAGTTGTTTGAAGTCTTGACTGCATTGAAGTGAATAAGAAACCTCTTCTCACAAATCGCTTTAATATTTTTACCCTTGAAATAACAATTTCCACAAGTTCAACTGGCCAATCAGTAAAACACAAACTGAAAACAGTGTTGCAGGTATGTGGGAAATAAACAATAACAACAGCAATTCTTTTTTTTATAAATGTCACCATTTTGACCTGAATGCTCACAGTTTTATTTCTTATCTGGCCTGTTGAATATATGATGGAGATTTCCATTGTCTCCCAAGCTGAGTCAGTTTCCTGTTTTAGCCTGCACATGCTTTTTGCGCTGGTGCAGTGGGCGGCAGGCTGGGGGCAGAGGCTTGTGGCTCTGGTACGGCTTGTTTCCTGGTATGTAGAACGCTGGATCTCTCGGCAGAAGACGAGAGCTTTCACCCTTCGCGGAGGTCAGTGTTTCTGATCTGGCACGTGGCCCAATGATGACAGGGGCACATGTCTTAGGGAGGATGGCAGTCATGGTACGAGTCAGCACTCTTCCCCTCCTGGTTGCCAGTGATGGAGCTGCTGAAGGCTTCTGTTTCTTGTCTGGACATTTGCTCTCCTGTTGTTCTTTGGGATGTGTCTGCTGCTGACAGTGCGACTTCCAGCTCTGCATCTTACACTCCAAGTCTTTCAGAGCGTGGTCAGTGTAGGCCTGCATTTCTTTCCTCATCTGAGAAATCTGCACCTCAAATTCATCCCTTAAGACTTTTTTACTAGCCTCAAGCTTTTCCTCAAAAACTGCACACAACTCCTCCTCCTTCAGATGCACATCATCCTCATTCTCATCTGTGAACAGTTCACCATTTTGCTGCTCCGCACTGTTGACATCTTTGCCATCAGGGTCAGCGCTCACCTGTGCAATCTCCATTTCTCTGTCTTTGACTCTCTGCACCAGCTCCATGATGCTGCTCTTTGGTGCCTTCTTGCCCGCTTGCAATCTGACCTGGTTACGTACCTGTTGCAAAAGAGACTGCATCTTCGCTTGTGCCTCCTTTTCTGCAGCGCTGTCTTTTGAACATTCAGTATCCAGACTGACAGTGGGGATCTGCTCCTGGACTGTGGCAGCATCATCCTGCTGGTGCTGGTGTCCACCGTTCACCAGTATCTGAGGGTTTATTTCAGAAGATAATTCTGTCATTGTTGCCTCTTCTCCTGACAGCTGTTGTGTTCCCTTGAACCGAGCTACTACAAATACATGAGGTGTTCTGGCGTGGGAAGGGCCTAATTGACTGAGGTGTTAGTCCTTAGAGAGGCTGATTACCAGAGGAGTTAGTCTTGCAGTCTAGTGTAATGCAGCATCATGTATGAGATGACACTTAAAAACAATGTGGTGCAACAGCAATGTACGTAGGTTTCACCAGATAAAATATATCCCTGAACATTCAGGGATTTCAAGCACATGAGAACATGATGTACTTAAAAGCCAAACACCTGTTACAGTTGTGTTTGTTCTGGTAAAGCAGTACTTGAATGTAACATAAGGGCAACTGTATCTATTGATGCTTAAAGAACTACAAGCTAAACGTCCTGTATTATTAAATGATCTAATCGCTGTTTCAAAACTCTGATGTAATTATTTAATGCACCATGTTGTGCTCCTCTGTCTGCCTGTGTGCAGCTGCATCCCATGACAACAGAAAACCTCTTGGCAACAGCATGAAAACAAAGATCTTCAGGAACAGTCGCAGTGGGACCTCTGAGGGGTGGGCTTGCAATACTCATTAGTGGATAGTGAGCTGTTACTGGAATGCAGAGCCGTAACACACCGCTAACAAAGTTACATTAGCAGCAGGGCTGTTTTCCATAAAGAACTTCAATAGCTTCATTAAAGAGTGATGTGCTTTGAGTGGACTCCAGTCAGAACGGGTCCTGATTCCTGCTCAATGGACCATTAAAAAGTAAATATTAAAAGTACAACTTTTAATAAACACCAGCATGAAGGTGATTAAATACAGAAATGAATCTATAGCATTGAAAGTAAGCAAACTGTCACATGCGTGATGGAAATTAGACCTGTATAAATCAAAGGAGAATGATGAGGTAATCTTATAAGTATAGTATTTTGGTGACAACCTGAGTCACCGCTTTTTCTCATTCTATCCATTTACATTTAGTTATTTGGCAGACGCTTTTATTTAAAGCAACTTACAAATGACATACATGGGTACAAGGCAAAGGAGGTGTTCGATTACACTTACAAACTTGATTATGGAACATAACATAGTAGCCGATGACACATTTGGAAAGCTGTAAGAGGAGCAAAGTTATACCAGACATGATCAAATTAAATGTAGTAAACTAGAAAAACCCAAAGACTTTGTTCTGTGGCAAATGGACTTGTTCTTTGAAGATTATTTAACTGAAGTTAAACACCTCTGGGAGAACACTGAACAGAATGACTGAGAATCTCCAATTATGCTAAAACCCAGATCCTACGTGTAATACTGCATTACTGCAGGATATTCTGGTAAACTCACTGGTGGTGTGTGTTTGTGTCTACTGTGAGGAAACGGCTCCACAGACAATGTTATCATACAGTATGTAGTGATCCACTCCAGTGAGTGCTTGTGGTTGGTGTGACGGTGGACAACTAGTCAGAATTTATGTTACATCCTCACAAAATCTTTCTTATTGCTTTAGTGTTTTATTATATTCACACAGTCTTGACAATTCACAGATTCAGCCCTGTCAGCTGCATCTTTACACCAGCTCAACCCGTTACAGTCTCCCTAGAACGAGCACACTCTCTACTTATTGATCACTTTGTTAAAATGGCCAAATCATTTTGTCACAACATTGTGGATTTACATGTTATTCTTTTTAACTGGAGTAATCACACTTAAGGAACATTATAGAAACATCAAAATCATTTTGAGGATCTAAGGGATGAGAGAGCATTTCAATGCCCATGAGGGTTCATTCAGTTCAATCCCCGTGAGCCAATCAGAGGCCTGCATGAGTGACCCTCCTCTCGCCGCTAAATACTAACATGTGGGCTTTCTACTTCTTCTTCTAGAAAAATGCAGCTTTAGAAAAAATGCAGTAGAAAAATGCAGTAGAAAAATGCATTCTAAGCATGTGTGGACAAACAGCTTTCTGGGTCTTGCAGAAAAACAGTTTTCATAACCACATCTAATTATATAATGAAGCAGGGAGACTATTAAATACCTCATGTCTTTCAAATTTGATATTTGTGAAACAAAATTATATTTGTGTTGGCATATACATTTTAACTTGGCATTTATTGAGAATCACAGTCCAATACATCAAACTCATAGTGAATTAGGTGATAAACAGCTAAAGTGCGCCAAGCATCAGCACTCTCCATCCTCCTCCTCCTCCTCCTCCTCCTCCTCCGGTACCACCTCCTCCTCACCAATGGGCGTGAATTAAAAACTTCCTCCTTGGCTTTTAAATTCAGAAGTTCAGGTTCAGATTTATTCAGATTTCATTCTGGCAGTCGGGTCTGATCACCAGGAACAAGATGGTGAGTTATCTTTCCCACTTTTAAATTATTTTTAATGCTTATTTCATTACTGTCTCTCACACGGGAAGCAGAATAGAAATAAATTCAATTTTCAGTGTATTCCAGCATTGCTTCACTTTCTTACATAATATATGATATTATGACTTTGCAATGTGCATTTTTTGATTGCAGACAACATACACAGACAAAGGTGAAAAGGTAGGTAACCTTACCATATTTACTGTGTTACTGAACCGAGATGATTTCATAATGCTGCAGTAGGCGCTGCACTAACACTCAGAATTTAATGCCACTTCTCTACATATGTTACAAACTGTCTTTCCCTTTAGACACACAGGAACATGTATTATGATTAATAACAGTAAAAGCTTAAAAATAAGTCTGTTCACTTACTAAAGCTGTGGTTACTCTTGTCTTTAGCATGACCAGGGCAGGTTCCTCTGCTTTGATCACGCAACATTCTGGGTTGGAAATGCAAAACAGGTGAGTTAACTCACAAACAACTGTGAGGCGCAGTGTGCTTCTTTTCTTCGCCAACATGCTGAACTGATTGGGAGGTGGCTTTATAGTTTATAGACTATTGGTTCTCCATTGGGGCGGAGGGGGACACAGCATGTAAAATCCCCAGACCACATACTGTTTCACTCTTTCAAGTATTGCAGCACAAGTCAAACCTTACTTATCACCAGGGGGTGGCACTGTCACACAATATAAAGCAACCTCTGCTGCAGTCATGTCTAATTTTAATTTATTAGAAACATCTCTGTTCTTTTTTGTTGAGTGCAAACCCTTTCGTCTTTAACAGGCTGCATCGTATTACTGTAACAAGCTGGGATTCGAGCCTTTGGCTTATCGGGGCTTGGAGACAGGCAGTCGCGAAGTGGTGTCTCATGTAGTCAAACAAGACAAGGTAAAGAACGCCAAGTGTTTTAAACCTGAAAGCACAAATGATGTCAGCAAGAAAATCACACGCTGATTACATTAGAAGTATGAGAAGACGTCCAACAATTCAACTAAAACAAAAATATTGGCTTGTTTTGAGGAGTTGGTTGTAAAATCTTCATATTTTCACAGATCATTTATGTGTTCTCATCTGGCCTCAACCCTGGAAACAAAGGTACAGCACTGATCAGAAACCGGGTTCACAATTTTTTTGTGAAAATGATGTCACATGACACAAATTTTAAACAGATATTAGTAGCTAATATCTAAGAATAATAATTTAAAAAAAAATCCCCCTGCATCTATTTAACGAATAATTTATTTGGCATATACAAAGAAGTAGCACAATGTTGAGATTGAAGCAGTTAGAGATGATAAGAAGCATAAAAGGCAACTAGACTGACAGTATGTGACTTCTTCTCAGAGATGGGAGATCATTTGGTGAAGCATGGGGATGGGGTGAAGGACATTGCATTTACGGTGGAGAACTGTGACTTCCTGGTTCAGGTAATACAGGTTTGCATGTTAGAAGCTCACTCTGTGTCTACTTCTGTAACAATCTCGGTCATGTTTGAGGATTTGTGTGATTACTGGAAACAGATTCTTTCAATGAATCATTCTTCTTACATGGTGCATTGCGACCTTCTCCACTGACAGAAAGCCCGTGAACGTGGTGCAGTTATTATAAAGGAGCCTCACACTGTTGAGGACGAGAATGGTAAAGTCAGGCTGGCTGTGCTTCAGACGGTAAATATGAACCCTGTGAGGTTGTTTTGAACTTTTCGGTGATACTGTAAATGTGAGTGAGTGAGTTTTTCTGTTTTGTTTTTTTGGTTCCAGTATGGCGACACCACTCACACATTTGTGGAGAGGACAGGGTACAATGGACTGTTTCTGCCTGGTTTCCATCCCCCTCTGTTCAAAGACCCTTTATTAGCTAAACTGTGAGTAGAAATGACAAAATGATTCTGGTTCTGCAACTCTCACAACAATGACCTGCAAGTCTGAAACTAGAAAATGAAATGTTTGATGATTTTGTTTCCATCCCTCCATGCAGACCAAGTGGAAAGCTGAACTTTATTGATCACATTGTGGGAAACCAACCCGACAATGAGATGGTTCCAGTCGTGGAATGGTAATGGATCCAACTCAATTTGCAGTGTAGCACATGTGGTGACAACGTACCTGTTAATCATGACTCTGTATCCAAAAGGAAAAGTCAGAAGGGGGGTGGATGAGAGGAGGAGTCAAAGGGTGCCTCAGTCTTTCGTAACTTTGCTAAGAATCAGCATGACTTTGCGTTTTCTTAAGTGGGCTGCCAGTGGTTCTACACATCTGGATCTTGTCATATAGGCACAAAAAGGCGGGGAAAGGCAGTGCTCTCAATAAGCATGCTCATTGGCTAATCCGGGGATGAGCGGTGTAACACCAGCTGGAAGTTTTTAGATGTGAATAAGCTCATGCCATCAGCAGGCTGCACTTTAGTGAAACAAAAAGCTTTTAAATGGTTTAACACATTGTACGTTACATAAAAAGAGGCATGTGTTTGGGTCAGTATGTGATGTTTGTATTTATGCCACTGTCTCCGCTGGTTCCTGATCACACAGGTATCAGAGGAACCTTCTCTTCCATCGCTTCTGGTCAGTGGACGACAAGCAGCTCCAGACAGAATTTAGTGCCCTGCGCTCCATTGTAGTTGCAAACTATGAAGAGACTGTGAAGATGCCCATCAATGAGCCTGCCATGGGCAAGAGAAAGTCTCAAATCCAGGCATGTTCTGTACACAATACTGTACGCACATTAAATTAGACAATAAAAAACAATTTACTTGGGGTTAATTAACATTTTCACCTACAGGAGTATGTGGAGTACTATGGAGGTCCAGGGGTGCAGCATATTGCCATGAACACTTCAGATATTATCACTGCAGTAAGTTTACAGAGGTCTACTCTGTTTCACTCTGTATGTTGATACAACGCTCTTATGAATCCCTTATTTGCAGATTCGCAACCTAAAGGAGCGCGGGATGGAGTTCATGTCTGTGCCGGACACCTACTACGACCAACTGAGGGAGAAGTTGAAACACTCCAAGGTCAAAATCACAGAGGACCTGGACGTCCTGCAGGTGAGAACAACAAGTTCTAACAAACTGTGAGGACAGATCCTGGGAGAACCTCATGTGTTTGTTTTTGGTCGGAAAGTAACTTCACTGTATGTTTAAAATCTTTTCTCCAGTCACGAGTTTAAAATACACAGAATTAGAAGATGAAATAATGAATGACTAACTCTGAATCAAACCTTGATGGAGAAATTCCTCACAACAGACAAAACATGTCTCATGATTTTACTCGTATACAGAAGCTGAACATCTTGGTGGACTACGACGACAATGGCTATTTACTACAAATCTTCACCAAACCAGTTCAGGATCGGCCCACTCTTTTCTTGGAGGTCATCCAGAGACACAACCATCAGGTGAGGGCACCACTTACCTACCTGATTAACACTTTCATCAACAGAAATATAGCAACAGGGTCAGTAAAGTGAATCAGTGACTTAAATGAACAATTTATCTACAGGGCTTTGGTGCGGGAAACTTCAAATCTCTTTTTGAAGCAATTGAAGCTGACCAGAACGCCAGAGGAAATCTGACGGTCCTGACACCAAATGGAGTTACCAACAACATCTGAAGCCAGTATTATATTCTACTAACTAACATGTATTATAGAAAGACACTTTCTGTTAATGGTGTTTATTCATACGTGAAAAACATTATGTCACAGCTTAATATTTCATAATGCAATGTTTTTGTTTTATAAAATATTAACAAGAAAACCTACTTTATTGACAGAAGCTTGACTCAAGCAAAACACATTTGAAGCTCTCCAAAACGAAAACATTTAACTATACAATCCTGTTTTGGTGATGAGTTTATCTGACATTTTATTGTAACAGAGGCCTTTAGCATGTATGGATTGCACGTTCGTCCCCTCCGTGATGAAACAGACAACAAATGCAACAAGTGAGGCAACAATTGAAATGTATCCATAAACCGTAATGTCCAACCAAATGTAAAGTGTTGTTATTCTGCTCTCCAGCGCTTAGTATTGTTATATTATTCCACGTCAAGCCCTTCAAGTTGTATCCTCCTGGTAAAATAAAGTTCCAAGTGCTTCAGATCATTCCTGTCTTGCGTGTTGTTCAGGGTTAGGTTGTTAAACGGCTTTTTTGTCTTTATAATGTACAGTACCTCAGGTAACTTTGGCTCTTGACATAATCAGGGCACTTTGTTGGAGATTAGTTCAAGGAGCCCCTGCAGTTGTCTGCTCCACACAAACAAGGAATCTTTATTTCCTCAATGGGAAACTTATAGTCATATGTGATCTCTTCATTGATGCTTATTGGTCGTCTGGAGTATATCACTATCTTCTTCTGTGATTCCACAGTAATGATCTTTGCATAGCAGTTAGGCTGCAAGACAAAAAACAATCCACATATACAATTTTTAAATGGAAACATAAAGTTCCTTTGATTTTTATTAAACAACAACCACTGCAAAAGCAGCTCTTACTCACATTGCAGCTGTGGTTGATAAACCTGGCTAAGTTCCCACATTTGGTGGCATCAATGATGGTGTCCTGATCAACCCGGAACAAATAGCTGCTTCCAATGCCCTCCTCCTCGTACCTCTGCTCCCTCATGTCAGCAATCACCTACACAGGAAGAAAACAGAAATGCTTATCTATCGACCCGTTGTTTATGACTACCACTGTAGCCTGGAAAGTACCCAGAACAACCAGAGCCCCAGCGGGCCCCTGGAACAATTTCGGGGAAGCGATCACGATTTGTTTAAAAGCAATGTCTGTGAGGTCTGTTAGTGGAGATGCTTGTGTTGTGAATTGAATTATATATTTTTTGCGCTTGTCTTACCTGTCTGATGATTTGGCCCACATACTCAATCACCATCTCATCGGCTGCTATGGGCTCCATGGCAAACAGGCCCCACTCGTGGATGCGACTTTGACTAAAACGAATCCTCTTCTTTCGAAACTGATATCAGAAGATAAGTATAGTTTCATGACAAAGTGAGAGTTAGGTCAAGCTCCACCTGCTGCAAAGACTGATACAAGAGTTAGGTATCGGGCAAAAAAGTCTAACCAAAGACAGTTGGTTTGGTCTGAACAAAAACATTACAACTAGTATATATAAGTATATATAGTATATAAAATGTCTCAGACAGAGTCTTTTCAGTGAGCAACATGCATTGTTCTTTGCTCTATTAGATTATTACAATATATGGTTCAGAAATGTTAGAAGATTGCAATTCTTAAAACTGGGTTACTTTCATTCAGCTGACCAGTTCTTTACCATCTTACCTTTAGCTGGTTGAACTTGACCAGATCACTATCGGAGCTGAAAGAGGACAGCAAGCGGCGCTGTTCAGACCTAAAGTCAGATCCAGCACGTAACAGGGTCGGCTGCTGGGCCGGGATGCACGTTCCCTGCTCAAATGTATGCACGTCATTAAGCACTGAATACACTTGCCACTGACACAATCATGATACTCTTTGTTTAATACCTGAGTACTTGTAGTTGGAAGTTCAGTAGTCAGTTTTGTGTTGTTGAGGTATTTAATTTTATCCTTCCTGCTGATTCTGTAGAAGCCTTCACTGCGAGCAGAGCCGGTCCTGTGGTTTGGCAGCCACGTTTTATGTTCCTCCGTTTTCTCTGTCTGGACTTTAGTCAGTGAGCAGCAGTTAAGGATGTCAAACACCAAATATAATAAGACATATTGTGTGTTAATCAAATAAGGTTACTTAACACAATTCATTATTTACGCATAAATCAATATTGTAACTGCAAAAACAAAAACATTAACAGTTAAACTGTTTCAAGTTTTATTGTTAGGGATTTGATTTAAGTTTTAAATATTAGGATTTATATGTAATAATATTTGGAATATTTATGTCAGATTTTTCCTAATTAAATATCTAACCTGATTTGTGCATGGTAGGAAAGTACTTAACTTATTACTGCGTATTTCTACAGAATCACCCATATTCATCCTTTATCAGTTACTTAGTTTACTCAGTGTAAACCTACTTTGAACTAATTTAAACTAAACTGTTAAAAAGGATATGAGGGTGAGGGATCCAGATGGTATCACTGAGCCAGCCGAAGCCATCATCCTGCTCCTGCAGCCTTTCGTATGTACACTTCAGCAGCTTTGCATCCTCCTCATCCAGGCCCTCCTTCCAAACACTATGAAGGATTCTTCTCTCTTCACAGAGTAATCGCCACCTTCGAAGGCGACTGTGAGATGACAGTGAACCAATGTTTCTCTTCAGTGATCTCTGCTGATGGTGAGTTCTCCGTCTCCTCTTCCACCTCCTCCACTGCTTTCGTCTCGATAAGAATTTCTCCTCATTCAAAAGGCCAGGCATATTCTCCAGTCCCCGCAAAGGCTTTGTTCTTACTCCTGAACTGATCCACACACTCCTCCCATCATCTGTGTCAGATGAAGATTCAGACATGCTGCATGGAGAGGACACTGTGACGGGAGAGCCACATAACAGGGGCAGTGAGGTAGACACTATTTGCGTGTTCCTCCTGTGGACTATAGCTCTTCTGGGAAGGATAATGTCTCTTCCAGGAGTCTTTGGGGCTGTAATATATGGATTGTTAGACGGGGCTGGAATAGATGATGGGCTGCTAAGAGATGGGCACATCAAAATGCTACCTTCTAACATTGTTGTCTCTCTGCCTGGTGTTGCTGGAGGTCTCCCAGAGTTGTACTCGGCCCACCCACTTCTCTCCTCTCTACCAGGAGTTTTAGGCATCTCCTGGTATGATGGGTATGAGGCCACTGGGAGGTCAGAGGGAGCGAGAACAAATTCATTGCTTACTGGGGAGAGGGAGTGCACTTCATTGGCTTCATCTGAGTCCTCAGTTTCCAGTTCAGCTACTATGCCCTTGCCTGGTGTTTGTGGTCGTTCCACGTCCTCCACAGGAGATGCTGGTTTGCTTTTTATAAGGATGTCAGGGTCACTGTCTGCTAAGCAGCCAGTGGGAGTGAGAGGCCTCAGGTTTTGTATGTTCTGTGGAGACTCCTTCAACCATTCAGGACTCTCCATCACCACTCGTAGGTCTGACTCTGTTAAAACAGAAAACTAATCATTACTGAACTGTTTGATTAAAACTTTTGTTATACAATTTGTTAAATTTGCTGTATTTTAGAATATAGGTATTAGACTACATCAAACCACATCTGCATATCCTGAACTACTGTAGTGACCTAATTCATTCAAGTGGAATAGAGCATCCTGATCATATACAGTAACCTGGTATTCCAATAGGAGATGGAGGTTCTAAGTCCTGGTGTTCAATATTTTGGACATCCATTATGGCATCCAAGTCACAGTTGTCTTGTTGTAGTTGTCTATACTGATTTTGCTTGGTTTCCTCTTCAGACCATTCCTGCAGGACCAGGTGTAGCTGTGCACCAGGGGTTAGCGGGGCTGAGGGTGTAAGAGGGGAATCATACTCCATTGAGTCTTCATCTGATGATATCACTATACACTCATCACTCCTGATATCCTCTGTGTCTTCGTGCATGTCTTCATCTTCAGGACCTACATCCGTGTAGGACGAGTCCTCAAAGCTTTCAGAAGAGAATGAGTCGGAGGAGTCGAAGTCTGATGAGGACTCGCTTTCTTCTGAGGAGCTACTTTCTGCAAAAGCCTCTGTAACTGAAAACACAAACAAAACATTTTACTTGTTGGTATGTTGTTATTCATTAGCTCTGAGTGTTGCAATATTAATCGTACCACTATCTGAGCACTGCACTCCATCAGCAGTGATGGCATCTTCATCCTCCACGCGTTTGTGTGCCAGCTCCATCTCTTCTTCAGGATGATTACTGTAATCCCCATCATCATGGTCATACCTGTCACACTAATTAGAGCACAGTTATATTATGCAATCTGAAGAATGTCAGCACATAGACAGTTTAATATTTTAACACAAGAGATTTTAGAAAAATTGTATTTGGAAACTCATCACAATCAATACAGAGTTCAATCAATCTCAAGTCTGTGTAAAATCTGCATAAAGCAGTAGACTATGATTAGCAAATTACATAAAGCTATATTTTATTCATAATAGAAGATAAAAAACATATCAAATGTTTGAGAAAATGTTCCATTTTAAGAAGAGAAATTTGAGGGCTTTTTGAAATTGCTGGCAGCAACACAAGTTGGGACACGGCCATGTTTACCAGTCTGTAAACATCTGAGGAGACCGGTGTTTTGTACAAATCACTTATTTCTGTGTTTATGTAGATTTCACACAGCGTCACAATTTGTTTGGAATTGGGTTTGTAAAAACTCAAACAAAGTACTTTTACTGTCTTTTTAATGCAAAATCCCTTTTTACCAGCATTTGAGGAGCATTGTTGTCTGGCACAAGAGTCTCCACTTTGTCTGGTATTATTTCCTCCTCAAGTGTTGTATCTTCTTCTTTCCCTTCATCATCGTTACCACCATCTTCATCCTCATCACTATCAAGCTCATGTGGTCTTGCATGTCTGCGTTTGGGTCTCTCAGATGCAGCCATCACTGTGTCATCACCATATTTCACATCTAAAATCCCACAAAAGGAAAGCAACAAAGTTTATCAAGCTATGATGAGTAGAAAAGAGAGGTGAAGGCGGTAGCATACAGTAAGCGATGATCTGACCAGTGTTTTGATGAGCGGAACACACTGCATTATCTGTTTCTTCTGTCGTACCAGCATCATCTGTTGTTTTCCTTTTTACCTGCACAGCAATAAGTCATTTTTACATTACATTAAGTTGTGTCTTACTGGTTCGCTTCATATTACAGCCAGTAGAATCATTTACCTTAAAGGATGGCAGAGGAGGCTTTTTGCCCGGGCCTTTGATGTGACTGAGAGGATTTATTAGTTTTTTCCTCTCTTCCACGCTTCCAGCCCCAGGTTTCAAAGAAACTTGTATCTTATGAATAAAAAAAGTTAATAATGATACTGCAAATGTCCATTACCATTAAACACAGCAAAGGACCATTTAATAATAAAGGACGTAAAGAGCTTACCCTTGTTTTCTTCTCCTGACAGTCCCACCAGTCCTCAAATGCCTTGAAGGCGACTCCTTCAATCATTCTACGTGTAATGTCCTTCTTGATAATTGACTTCAGTTCATCCATTAGGACTTCTAAAACCTTTTCTATTGTGATCTTGTGAAGGTTTTTCTGTACAGGTGTGTAGTCTGGTGGTGGCACAAAGGGGTTAAACCTGGGAAAAGGTGGAGCAGGCCAGGGTGGTCGAGGGAAAGGTGCACTGCCATGCCTTGGGTGATTTCCCTTATCCAAATGACCTGCAAGCTGCATGCGTAAGGGGTACATGTGTACAGGAGGTGGAATAGAGGGTGGCACCATCATAGGTGGAGGGGGTCCTAGAAAGGTTGGTGGTGGAGGAATAGAAGGAGGAGGTGGTATAGGGGGAGGAGGAATGGGTATGCTGGTGTGAAAGCCCGCAGAGGGGATCCAGCCTGGGGGTGGGATGGGGATGGTGCCATTCGGTAGACGAGGTGGGACAGGTGGAACAGATGGGGGAAAGGGAGGAATGGGGAAAGGAAAAGGGGTGACCGGTGGATGGGAGAGTCCAGCTGTAATGGCAGGAGGAGCTGTAGGGGTAAGGAGTGGATCGGTGTGACTGAGAGAAGAAAATGACAGAGGCTGAGGAAGAGACATGTCTTTTGTTGGTGTCAAAGCTCCAGACTGTCTGTTGTTTGAGTGCTCCTGATCCTCAATTGCTGCATGGTCCTCCTGAGTAAAATAAAATCAAAAATTGAGTGGCTAGTTTTCAACATAACATAAATATCTAGTGTACACAGACAAACATAATATAAAGATAACAGCATAGATATTATCTGAAAGTTGACTCAACTTTTCCTGGATAACTGAGAATCTTCACAGACAGGATAGATATTAGTTTTACCTTTGGACATGATACAGACTGGAACCTTTTTGCATCTTTTTCATTGTCTACACAATCCCTCTCTTCATCATGTGTAAAATCACATAGATCGGGAGACTGCGAATTCCTTGTGAGGAATGAAACAGCTTGAGTTGTTTCGTCCTCTTCATTTTCAATGAGAGATTCTGGTCCCACATTCACTAGATCATTGTAGGAACACTGTTCCCTGGTAGTGAAAGATCCACAAGAAGTCGGGGTACAAACAAGTGAGTCATCTGAGAAAGGGGAGTTATTAGCTGGTCGAGGTGAAGCCGGGCTGTCCTGAGAGTGCATAATATCCTCCAAAGCTTTTCTAGCAAAGTACGAGGGGTCAGTACTCTGGCTGCTTATCAGCAAACTCTCGATGCGTGAGTCCAAACTCTCAACTTGTGGCTGGGGGCTGCTGGAGAAACAGCTAACAGTGTTTGAAGACAATTCTGTAATGCGTGCATGGTCACTGGGTAGGGGAGATTGTGCTGTCTGCGGGTCAGCTGAAAAATTAATGCTCAGGATACTGAAGGAGTTGCAGTTCTGAGTGAAGGCCTCAGATGGAGCAATGATCATGTCTCTGGACTCCTGACAGGGGGAGGCAGGGCCTGTATTGTTGTGATTAGATGACTCTGCCTCCCATAGAGTGAGCTGCTGGCTGCTAGTTTGTATGTGGTTAGAGGGGGGTTGCGGTGGTTGTGGCTGGCAGTGTTTCCAATGTAAGCTGACATCTGAGACTTTGCCAGATCCCCTGTGATACCTGGCAGGTTTACGAAGGCAGAGCTCTCGTCTTAATGGTTTGTGAACACTATTGGTAGAGGGCTCCCCCTGGAGGACTGGAGTTGCCTGAAGGCTGGAGTAGCAAGAATCCTGGGAGAGAGGAGTCGCAGCCAAGCAAGGAGTGCGGGGGGTTCCCTGAGAATGTGGTGTTAGCCCAAAGCTGCAAGGTGTATCCTGCCAAATACTGGAGCAAGCTGTGTCCAGAGAGAGGGGTGTAGCAATACTAGTGGGACTGGAAAGCTGCTGCCTGACTGTGCTGCCCTGTCAGAGACAGAAAACAAGAAAACTACTGAGAAATATTAAAAATATATGCATTTAGAGCAATATTCATTTAAAACTAAATATACAATTTTTTCAGTGTTTAGACTGTTAGAAGCAGCTTTAAAATTCTCACCAGCAAACTGTCAATTAAACTACGAAGAGCTCTCTCACTGCTGCCCACCGGCACCGTCCGAGGGGTATAAAGGCCACGTAAGAGGACCTGGAGATACCGCGCTCGGTTTTCACCTGTCAAAGGTTGAAAACAATTTACAAGATTAGCATTTAGGCTTTATATTCAATACATAAAAGTGTAAAAATGTAAAACCATTGTTACCTTTAGGGTCAATTTCCACATGAATAATATTTCCCATCACTGACGTCTGATGGAGGTGCTGAACAACGTCTTTTGCAGCCTTTACTGTGTCAAAGATGACCTTTGCGATCCCTAAATGCTTCTTGTTTTTAGGATTGTAAAAGATTTCCACTTCTTCAATGTTTCCATATTGTTTGCACATATTAGTCAGGAACTCCTCCCTTACATTGTCATTCAGCCTGGAAAATGTCACTTCCTTGGGAGGAACAGGACCAACAAACCATTCATCAACCTAAAAAACAACAACATAACAATACTTTTATTAACTACTATAAAAACTTGTATTTACTTGTATATCTTGTCCTTATTCTTCTTATAAAAGCGACCCTACAAATCACCTTAAATTTCGGCACGACAAGGTGAGTCTTGTTGCATTTGCTCCACAGGCGGCAGATGCGGGGATCTCTCACTGTATCCACAGGAAACAGACCCAGGTCCTCCACCTGACGAGGTAAACAGCAGCCATCATATTCACACAACACACACTGTGTGTTTATATACTAACAAACAACTACTTATACTTAGAAATGCTCACAGGTATGTTAAAATATCGTCCGTCAAAACGATACACTTTGTACAGTCCCTTTGTCAATGCAGGATCAATAATCAACTTGCAACTTCTCCAGTGCTGTGGCGACGTTTCTGTCTCAGTAGTTTGTTTTTCGCTTTCCATTACATTGGTCAAAACCTGTAAATATAACAAACAAACACCATTTTACGTAGAGAACAGCCGTCAGCTGTCTTAACATTAGCGCTGGAGGTTAACACGCCCCAACAGGTGATGGAGAGCATCACCTGTAACGCTGTTCTGCTATTTAAAACAAATTACCAGCTTATTTAAGTAATCATTTCGATATACTCAAAGTTAGGTATGATAAAAGATACTCATCCTGCCTACCTGCACCACAGTTTTAATCTTTGAGGGAGCAACATCGTGGAAACGCTGTTGTGGTTTTCGGTGCTTTTACAGTTCGTCGCACAGGTTGGATAATGGATTCATCCGCGCATAGACAGAGGAAACGGAATATAGATCCTTCGCCCAGGCGGAATAACACCATGCCATGGAGGAAGCACGGTCTTCAGGTGACAGGTGTGTAATTTCAGTGCACTTCCAGGAGTTTAAAGCACATCAGCAACATAGAACACTTAAAAAGGAAAGTCCTATTATATATGTGCTATTTTGTTTATATAACAAAACAAATTGTTTATATAATGCAGTTCACAATGCCATATTAGATTTAATACAGTTCAGTTAATACATGGGAAGACATACTGTATAAATTTTATGCAGCACAAAACTGTATAATGGCTAATATAAGAATTGCATGCAACAGTAGCACAGTACAACAATATAGATTGTATTACTGTGTTGAATATGATGGTGTGGTTATGTATAACATTTGGTACCGGTAAGAGCTAAACACAAATAGAGTATTGTGGCCAATGTACATTTATTTGAGGCTGTTTAAATATGTGAGCACTCTAGGCGTCTTTCAAGGTAAGGGCTGTCCCAAAAAGCACTTCCACACTTTTTTATCTGTTCATACTGCCACCACTCTAATGGTGCCCAAAGGACTTTCAGGAAATTTAGTCTTCTTAAAGAATTTTTCTACAGTAATTTCTGTTTAGCAATGGATTACTGCATTTCTACAGTATATTCACTGACAGTATATCACTGAAAGGAACCTTCTCCATTTCCTTTTCCACAAAACATGTCCCAGAAAGTATCAGTAAAACACTTAAAAGCAAGTTGGAGACAGGGGTTGTGGGAAAAATTGGCAACTTTACACCGAAGGACTATCCACTGTCACTATCCAGTGCTGTTGTCAGTGGATAGTATAGTATTTTCCTGACAGTGGCAGAACAAATGCTGGTTAAGCAGTTTTAAGCTTTAGTTATTGCTGTAAGTGATTGTAATTACTATAATCACTGGCAGTATCAAGAGGAAAAATCTATGGTCAATCTGTGTCTAATAAAGGTGTGAGACAACAGTTGTCACTTCAGGTACGGTTTCATTCTGAAGTCACCCTGTTAACAGGTAGCCCAAGTCTGTAAGTGGTCAAGTCAGTCTTCATTGAGATAAAAGAAATACATGCAAATACCCTTTTATCTTTAATCCTCATAGTCAAAAGACTATGTTGGTGAGAATCATGTAAAAAGATTGCTAAATTTTACTGCAGTTCGTTTGGTTTTGAATTAGTTTTATTTATCATTATTATTATTATTATTATTTGACCATGAAGCGGGCATTGACAGTGTTAAACTTTATCAGTTGAAATGCAAGGATTGATGTTGTCAGTACTACAGTATATCAGGTTGAGAGTATTACAACCATTTGCAGCCACCTGCTGGTCTGCTATGGCATCATGTGTCCTTGAATCTTTGACAAAGTCTTTAGAAAAGTATTTATATATTTACTTTACTGTAGATATTGTTTTAAGATATTGGTCTAAATGTAAACAATTACCCCAAAGAATGAAAAATGAACATTAGAGAAATGTGGGTAGATTTCTAAGAGAAGCATTAAAACAAGGTCTAGTAGGAGAGTGGCTGTCTTGTTGTGATGCATGCCCAGGGCTGCGACTGATTGACAGTGAAGTATACACTTACACTCCATGTCCGTGCACATTTCCTGTGTGGTTTTCCTATAGACTCACAGTTGCAAACTCATTTTTATGCAAGCTTATGTTTGTTTTCCCCTAACATTTTTATATATGCAAATGCCAGAAATGTCAAAAATAAATATAGCACTTATTAGTTTCAAATGTGGTTTATTCAAGCTGGCAACAAAAGTCCTGTCATGACTTTGACCAGGTTAAAAAGCTGCAGCTTCTTAAGCTGCTAACACCACACAAAACAATTAAATAAAATACAGTATTTGCTGAAAAATTATTTTTAACCTTAACATTCACAAAAGCAGTGGGGCCTGTCTAAAGTATATAAAGTAACCTATACTGGGTTAAATAAAAAAACACATAAAGAACCAAAAAAACATGCATTTGTTTGCATTGACCTGTTCTGAAAGAAATCAGGTAATTTCCACACGAAGTGTCCCAAAGTGTGTACAGTCGACCTGAATAACCCTGTTTATATTTAATTCCTTGTAGACTGTCTTAAAGAAAGATCACTGATGTATAAATAAAAAATGTGCGACCCCAATTCCAAAACCGTTTAGATACTGGGTACATTCTACATCTTCAAATCTTATAAATCCACATTTTATTCAAACTAGATCATAGAAAATGTAAAAAAGCTTGTCTTTTTTTTTTGTCTGTTGTATTTGCAAATACTCAAAATCCTGTGAAGATTCTGCTAATTCAGAATATTAGGTGATACTGAATTTCATACTGAAATGAAAATACAGTCATACCACTATCACATATGAAAGTCATCAACCAGCCCTAACTGTGCGCACATTTCTTCATTTGTGTTTTACCAAAGGTAAAAAATAAAAGCAGTCAAACCAAAGTAAAACTTTCAACAGCATGTCACAAGACAAAGAGCATTCAACCTATATAATATTAAAAAAAAATCTATACCCTAAACAATGTGTCAACATACTTAAAGTACAAAACATACAGACCTGTACACAACAGTTCCATTTTCTGCATGCATTGTAATAATACATAATATAATCAAAAATACTTTTTCTCCTTGTACAAACCACTGCAGCCACCTATGCACAAGCAGACTGCACTTGCATTTGAACCGTACTAAACACAGACACAATCACAGCCACCACAATTGCTTTCAGGCTTGGTAGATCACATTGTGTGTGCTCAATTTGTGTATTCGCATTTTCTTCTCCATTTTACGCACTCAGGGAGAAGTTCCCCACTTTGCATATTTACAAAGGCAAAGGTGCAAAATCCACAGCATGAGCTATATTGCTCATTTGAAAGACCCAGTCCTCTGTGTGAAACCTCAACTGTGCTGTGATATGAAGTTTGCACATTTTTGTAAACACAAACCTTTGGCAAACTAGGCCCCTTAAGGTGCAATAAATGTTTTAAAAGGATGCATTTTGTATATTGTACTTTAGTTTTTAAAGTAAAAATTTTCGTTTTCAAGCTTGTAGGCAGTCATTTTAGATTTCAGCCAGACAATTCATATGGTGACTATATCCTAACTGATAATTAAGGCTTGGTGATGCTCCATACAAAGCCTAATAATTTAAAGTGAGGTAAACGTGGTTACAGGAGAAATCTATTCAACACAGGTGGGGGCTACAGTGGTGGATATACAGCATATCTGCATCACCTGATCATTTAATCTGATCATAAAGCTCCGCTTTTTACATGTTTTCATTCAAGTAACCACGTGTAGTCCATTAGTGACTTAGTGACAAATTCATATGATCTGCCATGTCTTTATACAAGCTAGTACTAATATTCGCAGTTGTAGGTAACATAATTTTCCATTTGTATATAAAGTATAGATGTTTGTGAACATACATTATCCAAAAGTGAACTGAGTCAAAACCTGCAACACTTAATTTATAAAGCTTGAATTAAAAAACACTTTAGTTCACAAACAAAAAATAAAATATAGCTCTTTATAAAATAAAGCTTTTATATGAAATTTCAGAAAAAAAGCAAAGCTGAACGTCTTGTGATCTTGCATGACATGATGACTGTAATTAAGGGAAATTGACAACAGCCTTCAGGTCGTCATTCTCATCCCTTTGGTCCAGCTGGTTCTGGAGCCGAATGACCTGCTCCAGCTCTCGGATCTGTCTGTCTGTTTTGTGACTAACAAGTGTGCGGTAAAAATGCACGGCAAACACAATAAAAACGATGGCAAACGGCACCATGATGCAGGTGGAAGCGATAGCTGCTGCCTCACCAGAACTCATAGTGCCATTGTTTTCTTTAGTGCTGCTTTTGAGAGGTAAGAACTTCACCCAGCACAAGAGCATCACCTCTGTCAGGAAGAGAAGGGTGCCGATGACAGTGGAGAAGGCCCAGGCCAGTTCTATGTGGCGGTGCATGCGCTCATGGGGAGACTCGTTGACAGAGTTGAGGTTGTGAACATTGCTGACAGCCTCAAGATTAGGGAGGATGCAGGTGCTGATCATGAGGGCAAAGAGGTGAACTGCAACCAGAACTGTGGTACAAGCACTGAAGGCGATCAGCAGCCCAGGAGGATAGTCATAATCCCGCTCCAGCTGTACCTCCACCATGGCAACCTGAAAAAAGACATCAAACAGGAAAATAACATGTAATTAATGTTAATATACAGATATCTAGGGCTGCAATAATATGATACTATCAGTGACTCTAGGAGATTTGATATCTCCAATGATATAGTTGACAGTTTTTTCCCATCTGTGTTGTTATGAATTTAACAATCAATTAAAACTACTTAGGCAGTGAGGTGTGTAGATTTTGAAATCTGGCAGATACCATAAGCTAAGGTATCATAATGTGGGGGAAAGAGCTGGCTTGAATTGTCTCATGTGTACATTCAAAACAAAGTAAAGTTTACTATAACGGCAATAATGTATTTTTGTTTTTGAACTCACTGAATTTCTGACAAGGTTTAATGCACAACTGAAAACGACTCCACTCCACCCAATAGCAGAATATAAACATGTATGTATTACACAACCCAGACTACATTTTTGAGAGCCCCTATAATAGTAATATAAGCGGGACAGTTGCATTACTACGTGTTTCACCGGTCAGTACAGTGCAACAATTACAATGCCAAATGAGGGAAGCCAACCGGTCGAGGCGGATGGCCGCCCACCCTGAGGCTGCTGGAGGTTTCTTCACTTAAAGGGCGTTTTTCCTCTCCACTGTTGCTCAAGTTGGACTTTTGAGTATTTCACATGGGTTTTAGTAACATTGCTAAATGTTTTACCGGAAGACATGTGGGTGTTCAGGTGAGCCGGCTGAAGTTGAACCCCCACACACCGGTGTCTTGAGCTGGTTTGGTGCCGGACTCACTGTTGTCCGTGACAAACGTCTTGCGCAAAGTAGCAGACGGCTGAACGGTCTGGTTACAGTCTATTAGTTTAATATTCATGCAGCCAAACAACTGAGTTCGCGGCTTGACTGAAATCAACACTTGTTGTTAATGGTGATTATCAGCCATCGTTTGGCCTGTGAGTCCTTGAAAGCACCAATGTGCGTCACATATTTACGGTTCATGGCCTAGTGTGCGTTCATGCAGTCAATGTGGGCACTGGAACAGGAACCAGTGGGGTCGACACTAACTTACCATGGCGAAGCCCGACAACAGAGCCGAGGTGCGACTGGTGGCTTTGAGTTTGGCTCGACTCAAGTACAGTTTTCTCCATGACAGAGCCTGCAGGGAGTGCTCGTTCAAACTCATCCCGAAAGTGGCTTCAAGCGTCCAGTTATTTGAGTTTTCTGTACAAATGTAGACTTCAGTCAGTCGGAAACCGGCCTGATCGCTACAGATCAAACCCCGCACATAACAAGGAAGCGAGTTTCTAGCGAGGAATCACATCTACTGGAAGTAGACAGCCTACAGAAAACTGTGAAGCTGAGTCCAAACTTTCCTGCAGCAGCTGACTGACTGTCACGGTCGATCAGGAAACACACGATACCCACAATCCAGTGCTGTTCACAGCAGCTGCAGCAGTTCGCCTCCTTGTGCCAGTAATAAGAGCGTGTTGCTCACAGGGCTGATGTCTCGTTTCCTCTACGAATAACACCTCCAACACAGACAGGAATCGTGTCATTCACCGAGGCCCGAGTTTAGCATCTCTAGGTGTTTGTAGAGACCGTGACAAGCTACTGGCAGCTGTTTTAAAATCGATCTCATTATTATCTACTAGTCTGGTGATGTCTTTAGTTTTAAACTACATTTAAATTAGTTTCTTAGTTGTCATTTTACATGTTGGGAGAAAAGATGACAAAATACTGTGCATTTATTCACACCAGTGACACAATCAATTAATTGGCTATTAATGCTTTATCAGCTTGTCCCTTTTACATTACGTGTTTGATTACTTAATCACACTATGTTCATTTGACAATAATACAAAGATTGCTATTAACCATCTAGATTGACTATATGGTTCAAGATATAAGGTTTTATGGCTTTGCAGGTTTTGCAGGCCTCTGTAAGTTCACACATCAGATCGTATTCATGAAAATGAACAAACAAACTGCCAGGTTAGGACAAGAGATGGATCCATATACTTTACTGTAGTATTTTCACTTTGTGTTACTTTTTCTCTACTAAAGTTCAGGGGCAAATACTAAACCTTTTACTCCACTACACAACTACACACTTTATTTAACAGTTTTAGTTACTTTTTGTTTCCAACTACTTGTAAAAAGAAAACTATAATCTACAAATTAATTGATGATGCATCATTATAGCTTACCTACCTGTCAGTACAAGTGGTACAAACAGAGAGAGACCAAAGCCTCTATAGTAACAGAAATCTTTGTTTTTTTTTTTATTAAAATTTGTATTAATTACTACAAATATGGCATTCTTTGAGACATTTTACTTTTGAAAATTTGTCACACGATGGACTAGACTTGTACATATATGTTATCAACAGCATCAAATTCATTATCATTTTAGAGCAAGTGCTTTGTACTGCCACTTATTGTAATTTCTATTTTTAAAAAAGCACACAAACAGATATAAATACTTTATTGGTATAGTACACTTACACTTGAGTTTAAATTAAAAGAGATCTACACTTACTAACTTCTGTTTCAAATTAAATAATTTAAAATTGAACATACTTTCAAACCGTTTATATTACAAAAAGAAAAAAATATTTTATTATAGTGAGACTAACTTGTGTGATGCACAAATGTGAATTACATAACAATGCATAGAAACCGCTTTACAAGAGCTAATTAATGTTATGCAACTAGCTTTCAAATGTCCATTATCTGTTTCATTCACATTCCCTTTAGTTGTGGTTTGTTGATCATGCTTGGTACCGAGTTACAGTTGCTATTAACATACCGAGTTTGCATGATTCTGCCCCCTCTATTAACAAACATGTTGCTGGACAATAAAATTATGTTATATTATTGTATGATGGTGTTACAGTGGAGTGAGTAAACAGGAAGTGCTGGAGGAGTGGTTCTTTCATTTGAATGTGACTTTAAATTAAATTTAAGGTCAGACTCAGTAGAGGCTCGCTGAGAGAAGATGTCAGAAAAATTTAATAGTTTAAATTGTCCTTTACTTTAATTTAAACTCCAATAGTCTTCCTTAGCATATTCATCTGAAATTGTGTAAATTAAGTTTTCTGCTCAGGCTGCTTTCTTTAAGCTCCCTCATGTTGTTCCTTGTTGGTACTACCACAGGGTGTCGCCAGAGCAAGACATTTCAAATCACTATCACAGTGCTGGCCTGAGGAACCAGTGACACATATGTTGTTGTGTTGTTGTAGTCAAATAGCCGTGAATGAAGCACCTACCATAAAGTTAAAATGCTGATTCCAATTTGACTTAGACATCAGATTATTTGTTGTTATTTAATTCACTTTTAAACAAAATGCATTGGATAAATAAACTAAAATCATAATTTTAACATACCCTGTAGTAAATCGCTCATGTCAACAGACACTGAACACCTGAATACTTGTACCAGCTCTCTTGAGCTGTCATTTCTTACGTCAGTGACATTTTGCCTGCCTCTGACCTCACCTGACAACTTATTTAAAGGTGTGTCACGGGCAGTATTACAAAAGAATTAACGATTAGTATAAGTATTAAAGTAATTAAATCAACCTTTGAAGAATGTACTGTCTCCTGACTCACACATGCCACAGGAACCCGCAGAAGCAAAGGCGGAAACGTGTGGGAGTGAACCCTCTTGCCTTACCTGCTTATCTTCATTTCCTCTGCTGCATTCAGGTCGCACGTTAAAAAAAACGTAAGGCAAGGTCAGCGCCAAACATTTATATTTAGGGTCCCTTCTTAGCTTCTTCAACATACGCGCCCTTTATACACTTTGAAACGCGCATGTGACGGCTGTTGTTCCCTTTACGTTTTTAGGTCGCCTGGCTCTTCGCTAACCTGAATCCAGTGGGTGGCTTGGGTGACGAGGAAGATTTCCGATGGTTTGCGAACACAGCACAGTGAGCAGCTGCCTGTGTCGGTGCTCGGTGAAGGAGGGGGAGTGAGCCGAGCTGGAGGCTCGATCAGCCATGTTGGATTTCTCTGCTATTCACGAACGATGAGAGAGAGGAGCCATGGCCTTGTCATTGAGCGGAGACGATGAGGAATATGATTCAGAGTCTGAGCAGGTCAGAGCTCCAACATTTCGTTATGTGACCGCTGTGTGTGTGTGTGTGTTTATTTGTCCGTGCTTGGTGTAAAGGAGAGAGAAAGCCTTTTGTGCGCTGAATGGTGGTTTTCTTCAGGTTAACGTTTGGTTTCAGCCGCTCTCCGCCTCTATATGTAGTCGACTTGAACGGAGAAATGTGCCTTTTAAACCTCCCTCGTCGGTTTATTGGGTTACAGAGACGAACACTAAGCTAAACACGTATGACTTTTGGATAAATTGACTCCGGCTGCTTATCAGAACTGATAACCTGGCCGTCCAGACGAACCGTGTCCTCTTCTTCTTGGACATCATTAACCACAACTGACCCATTTTGTACTGACCACCGACACTTTCATCCAGCAGTGTTGCTGTATCGTGGCTACGTCCAGGACCTCGGTGTCCTCCAGTAAACCTAGTTTCATGGCCACCTAGCTTCACACCGTGATTTACTCGTGTACATTAACTTGCCACATTTCTTCATGCTTTCTTTTCTTGTGATCAATTTCCTCATACTTCCTAAAGTTGCCCCGCCACTCTGTGCCTTTAAGAAGGCTTTAGGCAAAATGTTGTTGAAGCAGGGGCAGAGGAGGGGGGATGGGGAGAAGGAACAATGAAGTGGCTCTACTTCTGTTTCCTGGTAGTCCAGTGATTCCCAAACTGGGGTCCAGTGACCACTCAAAACACCTGCAGGCAACATTATGTTTGGTGTGATTTCCACTGCATTATGTCCACTTGTTTGCACCAGACTGAGGAACATGCTGTGCTGATGATTTTAGTCTCACGTTACATTCAACATGTTGTCTCTTACAAGGGTTCATTTTTAATCTGAGCATCTGTAGCAGGACGGACAGCATGAATGATTTATGACAAGGCGTTAATGGGATATTGCACAATTCTCCATTAGACACTTGGCATGAACAATGCAGGAGAAACAAGAGTAGAGTTGACATGAGAGGCAGCTCCTTGTGCTTAAGCAATGTTTATACCCACAACACCCGTTAACAGTTCCTCATCAGAGAGGGTATTTTGACCTCTTCTGTTGTGACACATTGTTGGACACTGTACATGAGCAGCAGGTGATTCTGTGATCTTGTGACTTCCTCCCAGTGAAATCGACGCCGAAGCTGAGTCAGAAGATTGCGCTCACAATATAAGCCGTGTTTTTGTTCACTAGCTTCGGCAACCGATCCCAGATTCCTGACATATTACTGCATAGAGTTACAGTAAAGATGGGTCAGCTGGTTGTTGCTTTGTTTAGAGACTACACTCTGTACAGTGGCTGAGGCGGGTCCACTGTTTTATTCCACTCACTTGTTGTAATCTGAGGACATAATGAAAGCAGAGGTACAAGATGTTCAAGTAATGTCTTAAACAAATGATTTGTTGCTGTCACCTTTTGCACAGACACACTAATTCACTAATGCAGCAGCGTTCCTTTGATGTCTCCTTCCCATATTTCTACAGTAGTCGTATGGATTTATTCCCATTTTGACAGAATTCTCCTTTAGCAGGAATAACAACCTATTGTATTGGGCAAACAAACATGCAGTTTAAAATAGGCTTAGTGATACATTTCAGAAACAAAATCCTTCTGAGGCTAAGAAGAGCAGTTAGTGGTAAACATGTCGGGACCTGTCCTAATTTTTTTTTTTTTTTTTTTTGTCAGGACAAACTCATTACATTAATAGGACTGGTTTCTCCTCTCTTTCTTGGTAATAATATTTAGAAAGCAGAGGAATGTCTTGTTCTGTTTACATCTTGTTGCACTTGTTTTACCTGCCTGTACAGCTCCAACGTTGGTTCCAGAAATGAAACTAACACGTGCTTTAATGTATTTAACAAAATGTTTTATTAATGCAAACAGAGTGATAATTGCTAGAGCTACATTCACCATTAGTAGTACTGTACATAGGCTGTGCAGAGCAATCAGTTACAAATGTCATAAAAATAGGGCCCACAGCCTCACACTAAACCATAACCTCCTCTGTGAGCTTATTTTTATCCATCTCTTGCAGTCCTCTGTTCACATTTACCACCACGTGTTGCCAAGGTAACCTCTCCTGCGAGAACAAGAATCGCTGTAATGATTTGTCTTATTTTCATGGTGTCTTAAAGTCCTGTCTTGATAGCCACAAAGACACTAAAAATACATGTGAGGAATGTGAACTATGAGTCACACGTAGTAAATTAATGTAATTCACCAGAAAGGTCAGAGCACACAGTATTTAGAAGTTACAGTTTAATAATATAAAATGCCACTACATGTCTGAGGTCTACTAATAGTTAAAGCTGTAGCGAGTTGTTATTAAAACAGCTGGTTTACATAATCGGCAAATATTTGAATAATAGCCTGCCTTATTGTTTTAATAAAAATGCTGCTGTGTTCAGATGTTTTTCTTGTCATATATGCCTGTAAACTAAATATGTCCATTCTTTGGACTGGAAGTTGGACAAAACAAGTGATTCACAGATGTGACCTCGGATATCAGGAAATTTTAAAACACTTTTTTTTTTACTATTTTTTGGCAGTAATTATGAAATGTAATAATTAGTTTCAGACCAAAAGCTTTGTGCAGATGTGTAAAGACAGTGCTGCTTCTGTTTTGTCTCCATTCACTGAAGGAGTTGTTAAATTCCTTACTTAAATGTCAAAAACATGTATCCATTTTTTTTCTAGCAGGTGGATCCTCAAAAGTTTCCATGTTTTAATCGTCAGAGAAATGTACAGAAAACAATAACCACTGCAACAGCTGTAATTGTAAACATGCACAGGAATAACCTATGACTAAAATTAACATACTTATCATCTCTGTATTGTGTTGATGCAGCATATCGGGCATCATTTTGACATCTGTCCTGATGCTCAGCTGCTCAACAGAGAACAGCCGACTAATGCAGCCATGGCAAGTATTGCTACCCTTATACCTCACTGAAACAATGGCCATTTTCTAATAAATTGATTGTAGTGATATATCAAGCAGACTGTTGTCTTTATTTAGGATTACATGTGTCTTTAGTATTGAAATAAGTCATTCATGTTGTTGCAGTTTTCTCAACCGTTATCTCAACAATAATCTCTGTAACTTTGGCTGCTGTTTATGTTGTGCAAAGGAGAAAGTTCACAAGGAAGAAATTCCATTGGTCAGGGATGATTAGGCTCTAGTCTGCCCCTTTCACGGCCAACATCTTAAATCTTCATGCGCAAAGTACGCAAGGAAGCGTGTATACAATGACACAGATGATGCTGACGTTATCAATGGCTGTGTGTTGTCCAAAAGCAAATATATCCACAGACTAATATGCCAAGTGATGAGGTTACTATAAGTTTGTACCTTTAAGTGTAAGTAAACCAACAGTTTTAGGCGCAGTTGCACATATGTTACACCTGCTACTGAGCTGTAAGATAATTTTCACAGTTGCTGAAAAACTTGACACTTTTCACTGACAGAAAGTCTCATTTCAAACTCGCTGTTTGTCTTGCAGCAGCGGGCAGCCAACCGGCAGAAGCCCAAGATGGGGACATCATCAGCTGTTAAGCTGGCATCCAATCGCAGCTCGTCTGGAGCGAGGCGCAGGAGGACGCGATGCCGAAAGTGCGAGGCGTGCCTCCGTACTGAGTGTGGAGAGTGTCACTTTTGCAAGGACATGAAGAAGTTCGGAGGGCCGGGACGTATGAAGCAGTCCTGCATCATGAGGCAATGTATTGCTGTGAGTATTCACAGGGGTGTATAACACAGTATGATTTGTTTTAATAAACTGCAAGCTTGTATTAACTGTTAATAAATAAATAAATAAATAAATAAATAAATAAATAGTAAATAAGCCACAGTTTCTCTTCTGAAAATTGAGACATAACTAATTTAAACATGTATGTATTTGTTTAAATGTTATTCCTACTTGTTTGGTTTTGATCCAGCCCGTCCTGCCCCACACAGCGGTGTGTGTGGTATGTAAAGAAGCGGGGAAGGAGGATACACTGGAGGATGAAGAGGACAAGTTCAACTTCATGCTAATGGAGTGCTCTATCTGCAATGAGATTGTCCATCCCAACTGCCTCAAGGTATGCAGGGCCTGACTTGAACAACTCTACCTTATTGAAGTACTTCACTGACTCATTTGTATTAAAGTATTGTGCCAGAAATCCCAAGTCATTGTAACAAAATGTGAGTCACTCAGGCAGTTGGACTGTGGTCACTAGATAATTGGATCTTGTAAATGGTGTTGTTTATGTAACGTTGAACACACTCATCATTCTTGTGTGTGTTTATGTCTCCAGCATGAAAACATCATGTTTGAGGATTCGATTTCCACCACATGTTCAAGAAAATGAGAAATCTGAGACATTTACTGAATGAAAAGCTGTATTAAAACTAGTGCTAAAGACGGCAAAACAAAATGTAAAGCAGCACACAACTCGTCTTCAACTGTTAATATCAACAACGGGTTGTTGCTAGCACAGACTTTGTCAAACCAGTTTTTCAAACATGCACTGTCTAGTTGTTTTACAGTATGCATGTTTTTCATCTTTATACATATAATGCAGGAATTTATACGTTACCGTTCAGCACGTCATGTATATTTAGGTTCCTCAAGTAAGATTTTAACTATACTTCCCTTTTCCAGTTTAATGCATTAAGAGTCTGCATGTTAACTATGGCTGTGCTGACCTGCCAAACAGGCACACACCACAACAGTCACTTTCACTTCCCTTGTCTAGTTTGTGCAAAACTGTATATAGGAATCCGTTTAAGCTTGTTGTTCTTGTTGAAATCAAGTGCATTTCCTTGGTGCTTTTCAGGTAAACGACGCTTCAGGAGTGGTGAACGATGAACTCCCTAACTGCTGGGAATGTCCGAAATGCAATCATGCTGGGAAAAGTGGAAAAGTGAGTACAAATATGTGCGAGTCAGAGGATTTAGATTAAGCAAAAGTTTAGTCAGTGTATGCTGTTGTTTATACTCTAAAATGGTAAATCAGCCACTACCAAGGATTTTCTGAGTTTAGGTGTTACTCAAACTTTATAATTGTTCTAGTATTGTTGTCACTTTTTCGGTTTGTATGTGTTGATCACTGCGCCACTTCCTGTTTATACTTTGCGAAAGTCATTCGCATGTGACTGTGTTACAGAAGCAGGAAACTGCCGACACATAGTGTGTTGTTTTTTATTTGTTTGCTTGTTTGTTTTGGTCTCATTCATGAGTTTATTAAAGCTTAGGCACACTTGGAGCACAGTTGGTTTTCATTGGTGCTATAGGCTAAAGGTATAAAGTTGTCTTGCAATTTTTGTCCCCTTTGGTATTGAAGCAAAAAAGGGGTCCAGGATTCAAGTATGCTTCCAACCTCCCTGGCTCTCTGTTGAGGGAACAGAAGCCGATAAAAGAGGAGGGAGACGTTTCTGCAGCAGCCAAGAGGAAACCAGAGAAAGAGGAGACACCCAGGCACAGACCCGAAGAGTCTCTCCATCGACCACCACCACTACTCTCCCCCAGTTCTCTGCCCCGATCCAGGCCTGAGGACAAACTGAGGAAGAAGAGGAAACTGTTTGATGATGATGAGGAAGACGATCTCACTGTGAGGAAGAAGGTTTGTTTCATTTACACATCACTGACTTCTAGAGAAACATTTTGTTGCACTGACACCAAGTGTTTAAAAGGCTTACTGCAGACCAAATTCAGAGTTTTGGACAGAGTTGTCTCCCTCCACCCATCCTGTCCAGAACCAAAGCACATGCAAGTTGCCTGGTAGAGGAACAAACGCAAGACAAGTGAAACATTGAACTCAAGTTAATGTAAACATTTGCAGTGTTTTTGTAGTTTGCAAGGATATTATTACTCTCATTTAGCTGAAGATGTGGCACTCTGCATTTTGTGGTACCACAGTCCGGTATCATCCCACATAAACAAGTTTTGTCGTCATTTTATTTGCCTTTTTATCTGAAAGGGATGTGATATCAATTTCTTGTAAGCCCATGAGGGCTGGGCACCTGTGGGTGAATGACATCGTCTGCATGTGCCCTCAGTCCCCTCCTTTGCTCTGTGTCTTCTTCTGGTGATGGGTAGGATTTAATGTTAGAACGAAAGCGCTAGCCTGCACTAGTTGGGATGATGCTGCTCTGATAAACAGGCTGCACATGCAGAGTATAAATTCCAGAGCTTGAACTTTTTTGCTTAAAACACCGTCCCTAGTAGTAGTCATGATATTTAATGTTTAAGTTGGCCCACCTTACCTGAAGGTAGGAGGCAGGAATCACTGGAGACAAAGAGGGGTATAACATGCAGTAAAGGTTTCTAGCTGGACTTAAACAGGGGAGAATGCTGTTAGATGGCATACGCTTTAACCATTCGGCTAACAAAGGGGTCTGGATTCTCATATCTGTCAACCAGTGGTAGTGGCCAGAAACTGCAGTAAACCGATCACATTGAAATGTTCGCGTCCAGAATAAACATTTCAAAAAAGAATGTATAGGCTGTAGCATTATTGTCTGAGAAGCCAGTATTTCAACTTAAACTTTAATATCTGATGACATATACTGACAGTTTAATGGTTTAGTATAGTACACATAGTGTTCTATTAAGATGTTTTAAATTCAGATGTTTGGAGGTGATTCCAATTATCAACCCAAAAGAAGACATAAATCAAATCTCATCTCAATAAATCTTCATCTTTTTTTTCTCCAGGAAAAGTCAGATGATCCTTATTTTTCCAAACTGCTCCACCAAATCAAAACAGAAGACAGGGATGAAGATACATGTGAAGAGGAGGATGAAAAGGGAAGGGAGCCTCACTTCCGGAGTGGTGTAGAGCGGAAATGGCGTTTTGGAGACACTGAAGAGGAAGGGGATGACAAGGACTCGAAGAATGAACTTTTGAATTCCTGCATTAAAACACCTGTTGGCGACAGCGACCAGTCTCACTGCAGCTCTCCACAAGCTGGCCCCAGCAGCGAGGGTGGAAGTGAGACCCAAGAAAAAGGCCCGCATCCAAAAGCTCGCCGTAAGCGGCGTTTACCTAATAAAGAACTGAGCCGAGAGCTGAGCAAAGCACTGAACCAGGAAATCCAGAAGACGGAGGACTGCCTGGCAAATGAGAACCGCCAACCCCTCAAGGTGGAGCCAGAGACGGAAAACAAAGAACCCAAGAGGTTGTTTTGCAACGGCAGTGAACTCGGAGATCAGAGGTCTCACCTCAAGACCAAAGAGATGAATGGGACGCCCTGGGAGCTGCGCCACTTCTACCCCAGTCAGATCACCCCTTTGGGCTTCAACAGGAGCACTCCTACCAACCGACCAGTGCCCCCACGCTCCCCACCCAAGTGTGTCCAAATGGAGCGGCACGTCATTCGGCCCCCTCCCATAAGCCCGCCCCCTGACAGACTGCCTCTAAAAGATGGTAAAACACATGTGATTCAGCGCGAGGTTTGGATGAAGATCTTTGGTTACCTCACCCACCAGGAGCTGTGTGTCTGCATGAGAGTGTGCAAGACGTGGAACAGATGGTAAATGCACAGTACACACTTCAGCAGTTATTGTCATGAAAAGAACATAAAAAGAAATGTTTTCTTTGTGAAAGATCAAAAGAGCTGGTGATACAACTTGTAACACAAATCTTTCTTTCTGATGTCAAGGTGTTGTGATAAGAGACTTTGGACGATGATCGATCTGAACCGCTGCACCTCCATCACTCCACTCATGCTAAGTGGGATTATCCGCCGACAGCCTGTTGCCCTGGACCTCAGCTGGACCAACATTTCCAAGAAACAATTAAGTTGGCTTATTAACAGATTGCCAGGTGCCCAACTTAAAGCGATTTGTCATCTGTCTGCTGACAAAGAATATTCTGTCTCTTTTTGTTCCATTTGGGCATCCGTGTTTTAAAATGCTGCTGTATCTTTCAGGTCTGCGAGTCTTAAAGTTAGCAGGGTGTTCTTGGGCTGCTGTGTCTGCTCTCTGCACAACAAGCTGCCCCCTACTGCGCACCCTCGATGTCCAGTGGGTGGAAGGACTCAAAGACGCACAGATGAGGGACCTCCTCTCACTCCCCACAGACAACAGACCAGGTAACTCAGAGGATGGACAAAGCACATGCCCTGCTATTTGATCTGTCTCTTGTGGTAAAATGTATGAATGCATTGTGGTGCCTACTGTTTGACACTTTAAAAATAACGTTTATTTTTCTTTATGTCTGTTTTGAGAACAATGGTAATGAGGCATAACAATTTCCCTCTGGGATCAATAAAGTTTTTTGAATCTTGAATCTTGAATCTTATTGCAAGTAAGAACATAAATGAAGGACTTGAACATCCTACCTGTACCTGTAGTGTACATCCTTGTACACTACAGGTACTGATTGACAAAATACAAAAATTGATCAGTGGTTTTTCATATAATCAATTGACAGGTCAACTGGATAACCGGTGCAAGTTGCGGAACGTGGAGGACCTGCGGCTGGCGGGGCTGGACATCACTGATGCGTCATTGCGACTCATCAGTCGGCAGATGCCTTTGCTGTCCAGGTTGGACCTGAGCTATTGTAACCACATCAACGACCAGTCAGTCAACTTGCTGACAGCTGCAGGGACCACAACCAGAGACTCCCTCACAGAAATCAACCTGTCAGGTGAGAACTGCGACCTGAGGAACAGCAGTGTGAGAATACATAAATGCGGGTTTATCAAGTCCGTTGTTCAGGGAGTCAAGTTGATACATTGATTATGTTAAAGTACGCCAGATGGTGTGAATTACATCCTCAGTACTCACATACAGATAATGGGTAGAGCTGAATTACAAACCTCAAAAGAAGCAGAAAAAATGAGTCAAGTTGGAGTTAACAAAACAAAAAGGGGGTTCTTAGGTCAAACTGGTGGTGGTGGTTTTTTGTATTTGTTTTTTTTTTAATAATTTGAATTATGGGGCAAACACATTCAAAGTGTGTACTCTTCAAATAGAGGTGTCAAGAGGACTGCCAGTCAAATAGTCACGGCCAAACAGAGTCTTTTGAAGAAGTTTAATTATGGGTCAATGAAATCACCTGTGTGGTGATTTAAAAAAAAAAAAAAAAAAAAAAAAAAAAAAGGAATCAATCTAGATTTTTGTTAGACTAAACTGTGGCCCTTCTAGGTTCACATCCCTTTTTACATTTCAAATTTGTGATGGAGTATTTCACTCTCTGTTTCCTTTTAGTTTGTAACCGGGTCACAGACCATTCCTTAAACTTTTTCAAGCGCTGTGGAAGCATCTGTCAGATCGACCTTCGCTTCTGCAAACAGGTGACCAAGACAGCATGCGAAAGGTTCATTGCAGAGATGTCTGTGAGTGTACCATTTAGACTGAAAGAGGACAAACTGCTACAGAAGACGAGCTAGTCCCTAACGAGACAAAAAAGATTGAAAGACTGTCTTTGCACTTAAGGAAATCTTTTCTTTTTTTTTTTTTCCTCCTCTGAATAAGTGTCACCATGAACAAACCGAAGAGACAAATTTCTGTACAGAGACTTTAGCTGGACTCTAGAGATAACAGACATTCACTGGACAGATGAGAGGAAATGGATTTTGCATGTATTTGTGTTGAGATTGTACTTTTATAAAGATGTGCTTGTAATTAATTGTTGGGTTATTTTTATTCTTTAAATATGTGAAAACACAGTATTTTTATACGAGCATCATTTCATGAGTTTACGGCGTCTCAGGAGCTAAATATCGTAGAGAGACTGAACAACAGTGTCTTCTATGTGCCAAAATCTGTATTTGACATAAAGAAACTTCAGTATCAGATAAAAAAAATATAAAGTAATAAATATGGCTAAATTATCATAGATACTTCCTGAATTTTTAGAATGTTTTTCAGAAATAAGAAAGCAAACCGATATTCTTGTTACATACTCATGGCTCAGCTACATTTTTAATGAACTATTCAATGTTGTGTTTGATGGGGGTTTTCATCATTTCAACATTAATTTATTGATTTTTTTTTATTACAGTTTGTATTTATTCATTTACTTATAACTGGACATAGATGTCTCACAGAACTGGGTCAAATAATGTTTGGAAATAATTTATCAGGGTGGTTTGAGCCTGACACAGCATCCTCATGGTGGAGAGAACACCCGAAAGCCAGTGACAGGAAGATGACAACTGAGCTGACACTGATTTTCTATAAGGCCCTCAGGCCCACACATCACGTGATTTTCTACACCGGTTTATATAAGCAACTAATTAAGACCTTTGCTGAAATCTCTTTTGCAAAATTCCACACGGTAGGTGTTGTGTGTGTATTTTGGGTGTTGTGCTGTAATATGATATCACCTCAAGTGAATGTGATAATGTTTATATTTGTATATCCAGAAACTAAGTGCTAATAGGCATTAAAAGAACTTCATTTGTACCATGAGTGACTCTTTTTCTTTGCGGTACTTTGATAGAACTTATTTTGTAGCATGTTAACATTTAAAGCTACATATTAGCCTGCGGGTGCTCATTGTGCTGGTAGCATGGCTGGATGCTCTTGTTCCTGTCCAGGCTTTGTCAAGGTGTTTTTGGAGTAAATATTTATTTTTTCATACATATGTATTTTTTTTATTGTCACTGAATAAGGCAGGGCAATCTCTTTTTTCCAACTCATGGTTTTGTCTGTTTAATTGCAGACAAATGCCCCACACTATTTCACAGGGTTTATTTTTTAAACGTCTGTCCAATTAATAGTCCAGAGCTATTAAAAAATCTATATAAGTTGACACCTTTTTTTTCTTTTTTGTATCATGGTTGATTTAAATGACAGATCTCCGAGTAATATATATTAAAAATGTAGCACAGTAAAGATAGCAATTGCATAATTAAGGATCCATATGTCGTGATGCTGCTTCACGGTGGGAATAGTGCGATTATGATGACGTGCAGCAGTTGGTTCATGCCAAATGTAGCATCCGGAGAGCCAAAAGAACATTTTTCCAGTTCACTCCGTGTTTCCCTGGAAAGGTTTAATGCGAGTTTTCTCCTTTTTGCCACTCTCTGCTAAACATTTGACTGTTCTTCCATCTCAAGACGCAGAGGATTGAAACACTTGCAAAGGATTTAAAGGTTTCATGGAGGTCTCACTAGTGATGATTTAGTGATGACTAGTATGATGGTTTAAATTGTACTACAAGGAACAAAAACCTTTTAGTGGAGTTGCTTGAAGAGTTCATCATATACTGATTCACCAGTAACCAGACTTCTCAGAGTAAACAGATTTTTTTTAAACAAATTATGATAAGTGAGTCTCTTTTGTCGTATGTTTTTAAATCACATTTGTAAAGATCTAATTTAACATCAAATAGTTTTTTTTTTCTGTTGATCAGTGTCAAATGTTTAAGACTAACGTTCACATATGTCAAGCTAAAGCCAGTCAATGACTTTAACTTAAAATAATTATAACTACTACTTCATAATAATAAAAAAAAATGATAATCAATTTATTATTTCAGCACTAAATAGTACTTTATCCAGAGAGAGAGTAAAGCATTTGTGGTGTATGATTACACAAAGACAGACATTAATTAAAATCTTTAATTAACAAAATAAAAAGTTCAACATTCCCAAATAGAAAGACCAAACCTTACACACATTTACAACCTCTCTAATGGAAAAAGTGCAACCTGCTCTGCTACTGTTCATGATTCTAGAGATATCTTTTATAGCAGCAATTTTAATTTTGTGTAGGTACAGTACAGAGCTGGATGCTTGCAAATGAGCAGGATTGCAAAAAAAAAAAAAAAAGTACTTGAATGGGTTGAGAAGGTGGCGGATATAACATAACCAGTGTCGCACAGCTTTCTGCCATGCTCTGATTCAACAGGGACAAGAACAGATTACTAATGATAAACTAATCCGACTTCAGGGGCATTTGAATGATGTAAATATTACACAATTTAAATTGGAAAAAAAAAAAGGAAAAATATAGATCATATACATCTCATAAGGATCAATATCAGCAAATATACAGTAGCGAGTAATTTGTTCTATAGCCTATACTTTCGATACCACAGGTATTTCTTTGAATAGTTAGTTCAATACGTTACTTCTACATGAGAGATAATCAACTAAGTAGTATTAAGACACTTCATTCCATTCCCAACAATATAATAACATAAAAAACATTCAGATTATTACATCCACAGTTGAGCTGGAAAACATGGAAGATGGTTAGATGAGTTAGCACCAGTTTATGTCTTGTGTCTCCACTAAAGTGCTAAGACAAGACAGAGGTGACAGTGGAGGTTAGCTATTGCTGTAATGAAAACCTTGGTACGATCATTTAATGTGTAATGCATTACTGCAAGCGATTTCATAACAAAATAGGTTAAATTGAATTAATAATGCATCAGCCTTATAAATCATGATCAATCACCAGTATGCTTGAGTCACAACATAATTTATAGGCTGAGTAACAATAAAGACAACACAAGCTTAAGGATGTCAGATTAACTTTACAAACTGACCTAAACAAAATTCAAAACTCCATCAGTCAAGTCCTAGTTTGGATTATTCGGTACGCATGCTACCTCAGCCACTAGTTCTATGTCGTTTTCAGTGGGTTGTGAGAAATGGTGCATTACCACACAGTGTGATCAAAGTGCTTTCTGGTATAACATGCTCAACAATCAACGGCCACACACTTTCCCACCCAGTGGAGAGGGGGACAAATGGGTGACAAGCACGAGGAGGAGTCATTATTTGGCACCTAGTTTACTCACCCTCCATCTCTCAGACTCCCTCTCCCCTGTGGTGAGGTTCAGTATGTCTGTCTTCGGTGTTACTAAGATATGTAGTCAGTTGCAGCAGATGTAGAGAGGTGCTCTAAAGAATACTCAGCAGTGCTGAGTGCCAGCTACAGTTTCTATGCAGATGTGAGGGTGATGAGTTGTGTTTAACAAAAACTGAACATGACTGACTGCTATAGCAAGACAGACTTTTAGGAACGAACACAGACTAGAGATATGTTTACTTGAGGACTGACTGAAGAGTCAAATTCTTAAAAAGAAAAAACATTTCTCATTATTTTTCAGTGTGCAAATTATGTGAGAATTTAGCAAATACAAACATGGAACATCCACAAAGTGTTTTGGGGATTCAAAGGTAATGAGCTGCATGGTTGAGTTAAGGTACAGTCTTATGCTGAGCTGCTGCGGCCTTGCAGAGAAGTATTAGGACTTGAAGACGTGCACGGCCCTCACTACATACTGCCTGCAGATTGGGCACTCGTTCATCCTCTTGCCGCACTTGGTGCAGGTGACCATGTGACCACATTCCAGGAGAACACAGTCAATCATAGCGTCCATGCAGATCCTGCAAAGGTTGTCATCGTGAATCGTCAGCGGACCCTTCTCCCCATCTGCACGAGACAGACAAAACAGATAGAGAGTTGACTGAAAATGTTGAGATTGAGATTCATGCACCGAGGAGGAACAAGTGTGGAGCAACACTCTCAGCACCTTAAAACACCTTATCTAGTGTATCTTATCTTGGTAAGGTCATGCACCCAATCTCCTGACAAATGTGTGAGTGAACATACACAGTTAACATACTGCAGTTCTCAGTATAATTAGCTTCACATGCTGAACCCATGAATAGATGATCAGGGGGAAATTGATCGGGTGGTGGATCAATGTTTCTGTAGCAAGAAAAACAAAACTGAAATGTGTTCATGTATGGTCTTATGGTGGATAAATGAACATTTCTTTTCAGTAAAGCAGCCAGAGTCCTTCACAATAGATGCCATTCCACAGTAAACACATACAGGTTTTTAACAAAAAGGAACAGGTTCACAGTGAATACAGATGTGATGGAGATGTGACACTGTTAACACGGTGGAGAGCAAAGTCACAGGTGGAATGTGTGACCACAGCAACGTTGGCAAGGAGCCTATTAGCCTTACCTCCGATGGCACCATTACAGATAGGAGTTGGGAAGGCTACCACTTTAGGGTGGGAGAAGTAAAGCAAGCAAGACACAGTCTGAATGAGGACACTCATCTAAATGAATCTGCCCATAGTTAGATATGATCTGGTACAGCATTAGGTACAGCAAGTTATTACTACTGCATACCATATAGAAGCAGAGATATTAAGTTTCTCTGGTTAAAACAGGAGATGTTACCTAAGACTGACATCTAGGACAGTGTGGACAGATTGGTGTCAGCTTACCTGTTGTTACAGCACTGCTCACATTTTCCACTGCAAAAAAAAGAAATCAGAGTTAATCACTGAGTTAAGGTGGTCAAATACTCTTAATGGTAACATGTTTTAAAATATACATTATACTTCAATTCATATTGAAAAATATACTAACACCATGTGTGTAGTATAAATATTATTGCTATAATCGAAGGTTTACTAAAAACAGTATTTACTTTTTATTTAATACCCACATGATTTCCTGTTCTCCTCCGTCTCTCTGTACAGTCTGTTGACACGTTCCACCAACTCCCACTTCTCACAGCATCCTGAAAAGTTGACGAAGTTCCTAGCCAGTATTTCCTTCAGCTGCCTGACAGAGAGACCTTCAATGTCTCTCAAGCTGGAGATGTCCGAGAGAGATGCTCTGGCCCGACGTCGCGTCTGAGGGCTCACCTGGTGAATCAGAAACAGCACTAAATTATACATTTATAAAAATGACTTTACTTTATCCCCTCTTTCTACAATAGATGGTTTTATTTTTATAATGAAACCGATCACTGTTTGAACATCTGAAATATACTGATTAGTGAAATCTGTAAGACACTTCCATTTTTGTGTTTAGTGTTTAGCGTGAATGATGGTGAAAAGAACAATAACAACAATGTTAATAATAATGCTGTGTTACTAGGTTTTTATAATCATAGCCCTGTATCAACCAATCTGAAATGTTTATATCAACAATTTACATATGAATGATTTTAGAATTGCATCAGTCACACCTCAGGAGTGTGTTCACTGGGGTCCAAGTTGAGAAGAGATGTGGCATCACCTATTTCCTGCAACACATTAACAGAAACAACAGACATTAGCGTACGCTACATCCTAATCCTGTGTTACCTGAAGATTAGGATTAGACACTCTTCAACCAGCAGATTGATATTTTAAGAACAATACCTCATGCCTTCCATTCATAGAAAAGCTTACTGCTGCCTAAGCAGGCCAAGTACATGTATTTATAGTGGATCTTGGCTGCTTGGGGCTTTTTTTTTTTTTTTTTTTTAACTCTCTGTTGTTTTTTTTTTGTTTTTTTTTTACTTCTTAGAATCTTAATCAGTTTCTTTGTAGTTGTCTAACACATTATAAGTAAAGTCAATATGAAATAATGAACAATAAACCTCACTCCAACATTTGTCTCTATATTTGCCTGTGTGGTTGTCAGGTAGACTCATTGTGCACCAAGTGGACTGGTCCATCAGATTTCATTCCATATTCTGGCATGACTTTTCAGTATGATGTATTATGATGTTGTGTATTTTGTTGTGTGACGGTTGTGGGTCTCTTTCCGAGACAATGTAATGAGGTCCCTCTGGATAATAAAGTTTTGAATCTGATCATCTTGAATCTTAATCTCCAAGGCACACATCGTTCTAGATGCGTTTAATATGAGTTTGAATTAACCTAAACACGTGTGGACAAACACTACTGTGGTCATCAGTTTAATGCCTACAAACCTTTCACCAACTATGTTAATTATTTGACCTGTAATGACTGATTATAAAACTGAGAGTAGCAGTTAAAACTCTGCATCCCACACTACTACATATTTGGTTATGTATGGTATTTTAATTCAAAATACTGTTGGTTTTACAATTTATCCTGACCTGATTGGTGTCAATCTACACTCCGGCTGAGCGTTTCCTCCGGGTGACGAATCAAAGCGCAGAGCAGACTTGCGTGTAGAGGTGTTGGCGTATACAAGGAACGTGAGCGGATACTGCCTGTGTCAGGGTCCTCCTCTTCTTCAATGCCTTGGTGACAAAGCACCAAGTCCACCAGGTCTTCCTTTTCCCTGCAGGTATCTGTGGGGATGTTACGAAGAAGCAAGTACTGACGCAGGTCCTTAACTCGTAGACGCATGAGCCGTGGTCGTTGAAAGGCTGTTGCTTTCAGCAAATGACATGTGGCACAAATGCGCAGATTATCCTGAAGCACGGAGCACAGCGAGCAGAAGCTCTTCTTGCAATCACAGCAATTATACTAGGAAAAAAAACAAGATGATGGAAATGAAGCAATTAGAGATTTATGCACAACGTCCCATGTGTTACTGCCAAAAGTTCCTTATATCAGAATCATGCATTAGCATTAAAATGTGTCTAGATGTCCACATCTGCCCCTTAATTATTTTTTTAACAAGAAATAGAAACATTACAGAAAAATGGGAAATATTTTACGAAACAACATTAATCAGATTCCTGTATATCAATGCCAGCAGACCTTCCCATCATGTTTTAATCACTCACATGCTCTACCTCTCCTGGCACAGAAACAGGAGGCAGCTCAGTTCTTTTAGGTGACAAACATCAAACAGTAATAAATGCAAGATGTGGGATTATAACTGGCACGATGAGTGAGTGAAGCACAAGGTTCAAACAGAATGAGAACCCATGAGCCATACATGATCACTGAAAATATGACAGAAGCAGTATGTTGTCCATCTGTCTCTGCAATCGGCTGGCACAGCACGTTTCCAATAAAAATCTGTAGCCTCTGGGTGTAGATTAAATTAACTTTAGCCTGTTTTCTGCCACACAGCCAAATATTGGTTCTGCTCCTGGGTTAATAGTGGTCTGTTATGCTCTGCTTGATACAACACCTTTATAAATATATAGAGCATATGTCACAAATGGGTTTAAAGTTAGACAGCATTTAAAAAAGGACTATTTATCGTTGAACATGCGAAAGAAAAACATGCACACAACATGCCAAAAACCTAGATTACTGAGTTTTTCAAAGACAAGTAGAGCACATAATTAGTAATTTTGTCTAAAATATTAATTTAATATCCTCCTTTGGTTCCACACATGCACCTTTCATCTCATTAAGTTAGCATGGGCTGGCATGACTAAGAGCATCCAGGCACCTACCTTCCTCCTGAAGGCTGAGAAGGCTTGGCCACAGGCCTTGCATACGAGACTCTGACTCCCTGAGCTGGTGGGCGGATATGTAGAGTATCCCGCACTGGGGGCAAATCTGAAGGGTCCAGCACCGGCCCCAAATCCTGGCTGCTGGCCTCTGACGGCCCCAGTACCCATGACTTCATTTAGTAAACCACAGCATGAAGCCCACATGGAGGAGGCCCCTGCCTGTCAGACACAAAACACCTTCACTTCAATTCTTCTATTCGACAACAGCAGTCTCGTTATACATTAAACACGAATGGGTGCAATAGCATCACTTACACGCATGGTTACCACAGAAACAAGTTCTACTGTTTGCATAGAGAACACATATGAGAACTAATTATAGATGAGCTGACTAAAAGGCTTTATCCACAGGGATGGTTTAACACACTAATGCACAAACCGTGGAGACAGGGAGATCAAGCAGCTAGAACTAACGTTACCACAGCACAAACACACAATTAAGCTAGCTACATAAATTATGTAAATAGTCAGCTGACGTTAACAGTGCATGACAGCAGAAACATAAACAAAACTAATACATAACACCAACTAATTTAACGTTACCTATATATGTTAATGCGTACTATTGCTCTGAAGTGGGTGTTTAAAGACGCTGTCCTGTCGCTAACGCACCGTTTTGACAATTAACATTAACTAGCTAGCAAACAAAACGTCAGCTGCCCGACACAGCGACTGAAGCTAAGTTAGCTGCTAGCGATGATCCAAACAGAGCTAAATCTGAAACAGAGGTTGTGCAGCATGCAAGTAAAACGCACCTTCATTGCAGCTCCGGCGTGTCTACTGGGAAACAACAGGCTGACCGTGTAACCATTTCAGTAAGGAGCGTCACTTATTTATCTGAACTGCCTGAATGTGTCTTGATGTCTTGTAATGATCGAGCCGCCGCTGCTGCTGCTGCTTCTTCTTCTGTCTGATGTTGCTGCAGCCTGTCTGTGAATGTGGTCGTGCTGCCCTCCTCAGGCCAGATGAAGAAGTGCAGCGAACAGCTATTCTATATACTACACATTAAAAAGAGAACAGTAAATCAAGGAAATGTAAGCAAAGCATTCACGTTTTTTCCTGAATGGAAACAATACCATAAGGCTTTCGGATTGCGAAATAAAACTCGCATAAATATACAACTTTAAAGACTCAAGATTTGAAACATTTAAATCTCCTCTCTAATTACAAATAACAAGGTAATAAAACAATAACAACACAGAGAATCAGTCTCAGGTGCTCTGGTGGACAGCAGTGCAATGAACAGTGATGACAGCAATGACACAGTTTTCTATAAATAATGATTATACAGTTGCGACAACATAATGGTTATTATGATGGTATACCTGGACTGATGACCTCTGAACTATATTCCACATACAGGGCTATGATGGTGCTGAATAGATGTAGTTTGGTTGCTCATATGGTTGTAATCTTAGATGATCTTTTTTTTAGAGCTACAATAGAAAAGGGTTTTAATAGATATTGCATAGCTTGCATGTAAGCTAGTCTACAAAAGAGGACCACCAAGTTAAAAGTCTGTTCTGTGAAGTCGCACAACAAAGATATGATAAAGTTTTCCACACAATATTGAGGCTGTTAAGACTTTGCTTTGTTATAAAGTTTTTGATGTAGTTCTGTGTTACTGTTCATTTGTTGTAAGCTAATCTTGCACGTTTTGTTTTAGCCTCTGTTTTTCTTGACTGGCTACTTTATAAATATACATATAAATATCTGGAGAAATGTACAAATTAAAAACTAATAAACTATTTCATGCGGCACTTCCTGTCCCGCCCTGTCACTCTCGTGAGCGCGCCAATAACAAACGTCTCCACCTGATGACGTTGACCCGCGCGTCACCGTGTTTTTAGACTTTTACTCTGTTTCTTCTGAGATTTACAACACGGGAAAGAGTGATCGATCCAGTTTGCGGGTTCAATGATGGAAACCAGTGTTAGCCTGATGATTATGTATGAGGACGAGTCTGTGGATGTCCGCTACGTAAACGGGTCCCAGTTACAACTGTCTCCGTGTGGCTGTGAATTCGTGCTGGTCAAAGCCAAAGACCCGTCCGGACATGCTCTGCAGCCAGCTGAGAGAGTCCGACAGAGGACAAGGTTCACCATCAGCATGTACAAAGTAGGATTAATGTGCACACTTTTGTTTTGTCTTGTCATTTTCATTCATTGCTGGCTCAACCCGTTTGACCGTGCTGTCATTTTACAGGAGCTAATGGTGGCTGCATTGGCATTTAGGAATAAATATGCAAGTCGACCATATCTGCCACAGGAACTCATCCCTGCTGAGCACAAGAAGGTACCAAAAGCTAGCTGCCAGCCCTCTCTTTTAAATTATGTGTGGATGTACTTTATCAGTACCTGTATTTTTTTTTTTGCTTTGCCTCCTGCAGCCTTTTTTCAGCATCGACTCAGACGTGCTGTGGCCAGAATGGTCTTCCTGTGAGGCTGAGTTTGAACCGGGAGGCGAGACCATCATTAGGTCACAGGAGGGACAGGCTGTGTTGGTGTTGTCACCTTCAGGGGAAGAATTCTCCACTGAGTTCACGTGCAGCCTGAGTCAGACTCAAAGTCAGCACCACAGTATGCAGTGTTTCAGCAGAGGCCCCGCTGAAACTGACAGTCAGCAGAAAGTCAGCAGTCCAAGCTGTCAGACCGCCGGCGATGACACCGAAGAGGCTCATCGGGGAGGAAGAAGCAGAAGGAATGAAACAGTTAGGTCAAGGTCTTGTTCTCCTCAGATTAACAACGCTGCTCAATCAAAGGTAATGTTTCATTCAGAAAGTCCCCTGGTCATATGGTAGGAAAAGGTTTTATATATTTTATTTCATTTCTCCCAGCCGGAGGAAATGTACCAGTCCACTACAGTGGTCCAGCATCATTCCTGCTCTGCTGTTGCCCACATGTGGAGCTACCCTCTTTCTTTGGCTCGACATCTATGGACGAGTTGTCTATCTAAATCCAAAGATGTCAGAACAGATGGAGCCAATGATTCTGTCCAGGCAGACAGAAAGACAAACATGTCAAGCATATCCAGTGAGGAGAGGAGGTCTCGCCTTCCTCAGGCGCTGCCTCTCACATGTCCATCACCTCACTGGCACAGGTTTGTTGATTAAAAACTAGCTAGAAATGCATTAATGTTAATGTTGCTCAGTGAGTGTTTTAAATTCTGTACTCATACTGTGTGTTTAAGGTGGAAGACTAAAGACCCCCTGGCCAAAATCGAACTTTCAGACCAAGGTCTCCAAACAGAGCCGGTGAAAGTGTTGTGGTGTCAAGGAGTCACCTACAGGTACGTATGCAGGTTTGCTAGATCAACAAGGGTCGTGAAGACATTAAACCCTAGGTGAAATAGAAAATGCTAAAATGATGATATTGAGGCATTGAAAAGTGTTTAGGTTTGATGCTCGCAATGGATTTTTTTAGTCTATAATTGTTTATGTTAAAGCAAAAAGTAAATAGTCACATTACAAAACAGCAAACCACCTTTAAAGGACGTATTTTGCACTTTGACTTTTAGACGTACAGTTCTTAATCTTTCTTTTTTTTATTGAGAAAAACTACAATATACAGTGGTACAGAATAAATACAGCCACATAACTGTGTTTCTATGTGCATGTCTTGTGTGGAGGATACTGAGTGGAGCTATCCCAGTCATAGAGGTGTCTCCAGGAGATGGATCAGTGATCCGGTCTAACAATGTCCTTAGTAATTATTTTACCCATCACAAACCAAACCACCAGTCAGGGCAGGTAAGTTTAAACCACATGTCTGTTCTAAGACATTAAGAATAGCTTGTTATGAGTTTTGGGAGTTCAAAATACAAAGCAAAACAGGAATTAAGTTTCTTGCCTGATTATTCGACTGCACTTGTCTCACAGGTTCAAGAGGTAACATACCATTTAAATAGCCTTCCACCTGATATACCAGGACAGCCCTACTCCATATGCTCTATAGTGACTCGTGCAAGCAGGTAAGCTTTACCATGGTCTGATGAATTTAATGACTTTGTGTCACTAAAGTCTTGAACCATCACATCGTTGTTTTACAGGATCCTCACTTGCTACAACCAAGCCAAGCAATCACTAAACCTCCCTGCCACACCCAGCTGCTTGCAAGAGGTCCAGGTAGTCCCCGCTGAAATAATTTGAAATCTTGTTACACAGTAAATACACAGTATTTTTCAGTCTTCTAAATGAATACTGATATAATTTCTTTGCAGGGCAAACATTTTTCTAAAGCAGTGTTGCCTGACAAATTTCAGTCCAATCCTGCACCTCTGGATCAGTATATGACTGCTACACAGACTACAGAATGGCAGTGGGTTTTTTGTTGTTGTTGTTGTTGTATTTTTGGTAATATATTATGAAACGTTTTTACTATATTTTGAGCTTATATATATTGTTCACATGGTCTTCAATTCACTTCAGATCAGATCTTGTAGCTGCAGAACTGGAAAAGATCAAACGCTTCACCTGTATCCTTTGACAATGGCCTAACGGGCCATGGACACAAATACGCATTTTTATTTTAGAGTTTTCACAAATTAACCTTTTTTATGTTGAGGAAGATTTTATGTTCTTCTTAACATCCTGTGTCCAGTTCTTCTGGAGAACAGCCACCTGCTAAGAAATGAGAAAGGTTGTGCACAACAGCAAGACAGCCCTGCAAAAGAGACGACCCATGAACCAGTGGATGAGAGTTGCGTTAGTGAAGCTCTTCAGAGGACGTCCAGAGTCATACAGGACATTGATGCTTTCATATCTCAAGGTTTACTGAAGGACTAAAGAAATGCTGGACTTTATAAATAATACGCTGTTTTACTGCTATGCAAAGATGCCAAAATAAAGACTGATTTCTATTTGATTTGATTTGTTGTTGTTTAAAACAGCAAAGTTACCCAAGAGAAAGACATGTAGCGTAACTTTTTTCACATATTTTCACAGTATATATGTGTGTGTGTGTGTGTGTGTGTGTGTGTGTGTGTGTGTGTGTGTGTGAAGGAATTTGTCAGTACAGAGTCTACTTCTGTCAGAGACAAGTATCATGGTTTTAAAATACTTTGATGTAGATAATCACACCTAGGTTTACATCAGTGAACTATGTGGGTCAGGGCAGCATTCATGACTCACAAACTTCTAGAAAGTTCTTATTTCATGTGATATACAGTGGTTTTGATTGACATAAAGCCCCTAAACAGCCAAAAACATTTAAAAAAGCCACTGTTGTATTTACCTTTCTGATATTTCAGACCTTCTGAAATAAGACTCACCACGGTTTAAGTCAGGCATGGGCAAACTAGGGCCCGGGGGCCACATGCGGCCCGTTAAACTTTTTTATCTTGAAATAAATAAATAAATAAACTTTCTAATTGTTTTATTTTCCCTGCGATTCTAATGTGCTGCCACTAGATGGCGCAGTCTAGATAAATTGACTTTACTGAGTTCCGGGTTCTCCACGTTTACTTTCTGCTGCCTCAGCTCTTCTGTGAAGATGAGCGAGATGATGATGATGAAGATGTCGAGTTCAATAAGGAGTGGACAGCTAACTATTTTTTCAGTGAGCACCGATCGACTGCTGTCTGCCTGACATGTCAGGAAACTGTGTCGGTCTTTAAAGAGTATAATATTAGCCGTCACTTCACCACCAAGCACGCCAATGATGCTAATGATGCTAACAAGCTATCAACAAAAGAACGGGAAGCTACTGCTCAGAAGTTGGCGGCTAATTTACAGACTCAACAACATTTTTTTGTTGAATGAAGTTTTTGAAAGAATGTGTGGTAGAAACGGCAAAGAGAGCAAAGACAAATTAGAAAAAAATCAGTTGATCACGCAGGACAGTGACTCGTTGACTTTTGACACTGGAGACACAAATTAAATAGAAAGGAGAATAAGTACATCTGCATCTCTTGCAGATGTACTTATTCTCAGCTCTCCTGCTGTTTTAAAGCACTCCAAGTGCTTTAAAACAGCAATTGTTAGTAACCTAAAAGTTACTTTTTATTTATTTAATTGTCAGTGTTTTAAGACTCAGTCACCACCTGGCAGTTCACTGGCACAAGTCTGTCAAGAACCATGGGTGAGGATTCTGTGTCTGAACTCTCTCTCGTGTTTCCGCTGTTCCTCTAACTTAAATAAGAACAAGGCATTCACCCCATGTTTATTACTCTGTCCCAGTTTCCTACTTTTCCCTTTTCTGTGTTTAATTACTTATTTATTTCTTGTTTTTTAAGGTATCTGTGTGGCTGATCCATTAGAGATCATTGTCTGGAAGGAGTTCTTCATTGACCTTAGACTGCCAGACTCTGCTGTCTGTGGAGAACAAGTGTGAGTGTCTCTTGGTTGTCTCAGGAGGAGGAACCAGTCGGTTACTGGTCCATCCATCACTACTATTTAAATCACAGTTATTAAGCACTACCCTGTCCTGTTGACAATGCTGGCAGAAGAACCTTTTGAATTGTTGGGCCTAGTGTGACAGTGAGTGTATTTATTGTGTGTTTTATAAAAAGCATAATTGTCACTACTCTACTTTTGTAAATAGCATCGTAATTGGACATAGTACTGTATAGTATGTAGTTTCAGTGGCAAAAACGATGAAGAGTACAGAGTCCTCATGGAGAGCTTTGCAGCAACAACTGCTTAAAGCTTAACATTAATAATAATAAAACCAAAGAAATGGAAGTGGACTTCAGGTAGAGCTCCAAGATCCCAGACATTGTGCTTGGACAGTGGTGGGTGTCTTGACCTGTTTTAGGGAATTTGGTTTACCCAGTGGTTTTTTGCCTTTTCTTCCTTGGTATTACAGTCTTCTGCTTGTTGTTCATCTTTGATCAACAAAATATACCCCTGTCACGAGCTGGATAAACGTCTCCATAGCCAGAGATGACACCGGGTACAGGAAAGAATTTTAAAATGGTTTATTGAAACAAGAGTGAATGGGATTAGTCAAAGAGATCTGCAGGTTTCAGTTGGGAGGAGACAGCGAATGATAAGTGTGGAGGTCTGGTTGTGAACCGGAACTGGTTGTTGACGTCACGGCCAAGATGGCCGATCAACGGAGAGTACGTGGAGCTGACAGAGTCAGATGGAAACAGTGAATCCCGGGAATGGCAGCTGGCAACAGTTGGTTGCATCCTGGAGAGCAAACAAACACAGAAAGACAGTTCAAATCCTAACACCGTTGATGATAATGACTGAAGTCCAGTAAACAGTGTAATAATACAGTCCAGGGTGATGGAGGCAGTTCAAACGCTAAGTCCAACAGACTAATATCTGAGGTCAAGGGTGAGCCAGGTCGTATCCAGCTGATGCAGTTCAGAGATGAGTCCGGCAAACAAAATCCACAATAGAAAAGAACGTCCAGGTCAAAACACTTAGGAGGTCCAAGCAGTCCGAGCAGGGAAGGGAACAAACAAAGGAGAGAACAAGTCAGATGAAAACTCACAGTAGCTGAGGGGTAGGCTGAAGACGGGTACGGGTCAGGCAGGTCTGGTGAGGGGAATCATGCAGGGCAGAAGGAGTACAGATCCAGGAAGGGGGATTAGACAGAGACAGGATCAAGACCGGTACTGTGAGCAGGGGAAGGAAGACGAGGAGAATGCAGATCAGGAGGGATAAACTCACAGATCTGTATATATAGTCCAGGGGAAAACCAGGTGCAGCCAATCAGTGGGTGAGGGTAATTCGACTGGGAGGAGGAAACAGGAAGTTGACCAAAAAAGGGCACGAGAGGAAGACAGGCAGCAAGGAGGCTGGAATCAGGACAACCCCACTGCATCCATTTGAGTTTTTTTTTTTTTTTTTTTTAAGGTGCATGTGGATCTGGCTAAGGTGGAGCATAAAGTATATGCAGTTCAGCTTCTAAGCGTGGCCCGTGGCTGGAAGACAAGCATACACACTGAAGGCCACAGCATACACTCTTCTGGGTCTGGTCAAGGCCAAGGTGAGCACATATCAGAGTATTCAGAGCCATCATTTTTGGAAATAGACTAGAAGGTCTGTTTTGGTTGTGGCTGTTGTGGTGTGTGCAGACACAGCAGCCTCTTTGCAGCTACATATTAAGAGTCCACACCCACAGCAAAGCCCTGGACAAAGACTTGTGGACTGTATGTTTTTACAACAGGAAGTGGTGCACAAATGCTGTGATAGGGTTGAAACACTGTCCCCAGCTTGTGGAGTTTAAAATCTTTAAATGCTCGCCATACTTTGATCTTGTTTACATCCAGGAGGATAACACATAGAACCACCTTTCATTTCCCTGTATGTCAAACTTATGGAAGTGTTGAATGATAAACATGAACCTGAAGTTTAAGGGCGGGAGATTTAGGCTTAATTTCCCCTGACTGTTCACATTACTGAATAGTAAGTTCAGTAATGAATATATTTGGAAAGACAATTCCAACCATCTTCTTCTCTTGCATTACTAAAAGCCTTCAAAGAAGCCAGAGATCAATGGATGAAGGTTATGGATCAGCTCAGGTAACTCCATACTCATTCTTTAGTTTGGTTTTAATTTGATATTTTAGGACTGTTTTACTATTTTGAAATGTATCTGGGTTCAGACGGATTTCTCTTTCCTCTATAGGCTACTTTAATAGTGTATCAGGCAGTGGCAGAGTACTGGTCCAGTGCTAAAGGACCAGAGAATGACCTGAATGTGGATATCTTGTTGCCGGGCAGGTCAAAGGCTGTAACGTGCAACTTTACCAGCAACAACCCCTATGCCACTAGTACATCTGAAGTGAGAACACACACAGTAGCATGTTAATAACATTCTTGTTGATTCTTATTGAATCCGTGTGTTTCTGTATATTTGAAATCCCCACAGACCAGTGATATAAATCAGGATGTGACAGTGAGTGCCACTGGCAGAGGAGAGTCAACGCTGACAGTAAGTAAAGCATCTGTAGACTCTCAGTCATCCAGATGAGCCTAGTGCAACTGTGGCTTCCTTCTTGTTGGTTGAAATGTTACAGTAGTTATTCAAGTAGCTTCTTCACTATTTCTAGTAGTGAAACGTTTGGACCAACAAGAAAAAAATCCAGTTGTCAACTAGACAATAAGAAACTTTTTTTCTGAGCTTGTGTTCTTTTAACCTGTGACCATTTTATTATCTTATGCAATATTAAAAAGCAATGCTATGTCTGTGTCACAGATGGTGTCGTTGTGTCACGCTTTACCTTTAGAGAAGGAGAGCGACTGTGAAATTTAACATGTCAGTGGCGCTCATCCTAGGTAATACAGTGTCAGTATCTCTTCATTTACTCTATTTTTGTATTGATGTCTGCTGTGCATCCATACTTTTTTCATTTATATGAAGACATTTCATGCTTTATTGATGTTTTGTTGCTTCAGAGAAAGTAGATGAAGATGAAAAGATATACAAGCTGCATTGCATTTGTCTGTATCTCTCCTTGGCTTTACATTTCTCTGCAGGTTTCTCACAGACATCAGTTTTAGGATCCACCAGAAGCTGAAAGTGGGCGTCTTACAACCAAGCTGCTGTTTCTGTCTATGAGTACAACATCCATGAAAACAGTAATGTCTGATTCTGACTCACACAAACAAACAATCAACCTCGAAAAGAACAGTTTTTTGCTTCTCATAGATTTCAGCGTGGACAGGAGGGTGGATCAGGGTGCATTATTACAATTTTATCATTATTTTCCATGTCTACTTAGCCCACATTTAGCACTAAGTATTTACTTACTTTCTTCTTGCAGAAACAGACTGTATGAAATTCTACCATCCAGAGAAGAGAGCTCGAGAGCTGCTGCAGCTCTTTAGAAATGATGAACATGTCAACTGTTTCCATTGGTGACACCTTCAATTCAAATATGTATTGATCACTGTTTTGTAGTTTGTCATGCTGCATTGTTTCTAATTGACTGCATCTTTAAGGTCATGTAGCGTGCAAACCTCCTGCAGGTGTTCGATGCCCCAGTCATCGAACACCTGCAGGAGGTTTGCATTTGATCACTTTCTGCCTATTTTTCAGAGAACTGCAAAATCAACAATGATGAGCGTACAGATAAAGCTTGTGAGACTGAAGTAAACAGCAGGATAGATTTTGGTAAAAATGTGTGAGAGCGAGACGCTGTGAGTAAGCAAGGGAGCAGGAGAGCTAATAATCTGCAACTTGTCTGTCTTCAGTGAACAAAGTGCACATTGAAGAGTTTACAGATGGTTTGTCCACGGACATTTATTTTATGCGGGTACTGGAAGCCATCAAAGAAGTTAAGCTCTTTTCCTTTACACCTGAAACTATAGCGTTCAAATAAGTTTGCCAAACCTAAACTCAATAACTAGTGAGGAAAATGTTCATATAACTAGAAGAAATGATGTCAGTGTGTTGTGTCTGTTTGCACTGATATTGTCAGCATTCCAACATTTGAACCGTTCCTCTCTTCTTCTTCTAAATCAGGTATCGCTATGTGCTAGGTGAAGGAACGCGGATCGAGTACTGGCCCACAGACACAGAGTGTCAAACACAGAAACACAACGTTACCTGTTCAGGTAAGAGGAGATGGTGCAGAAATACACTCTGTATGGATGTTGGAACTAGTTAGGTTGGAGGAAATAAAATGACCTTCAGTGTTGTTTTTACTTTGAATTATATTGAAAACAAACAGATTGAAAATCTGAAAATTCAAATTCTTTGAAACATGTATTTCTGATATTATTTACTGCAATTTATCCCTCTAGCTAGGCTATTAGCAATAAAATATAATCAAGCACAGGGCACCATGCACCAGTAAAACAAATCTTTAAAAGGCAAATGCATTTCACACTGCACGTTCCACAGTACTGTTAAAAGTGGAATATTTAAGAAAATAAAATAATAATAATAATAATAAATAATAAAATAAATAGCAGCCAAATGTCCAGCGTATATCTATTGATTGATGTAGAACAAAGTTGCTGCTGTGTATTTACGGGAAAGGAAAACATTTCATTTGCCATCCCTGAGTTTCTACCACTATTAAACAGTGACTGTGTTACATCAGCTACTACTACTTAACTGAGTAAATGTAAATTGAATAATAGATCCACTTCCTGCACTTTTGCATTTGTAGGAGGTTTAATAAACATTTACTATTTGATCAATGTGAGTTAAGTATCAATTGAAGACCATTAGGCACATGGGATATCTGGCTAGATAGAGAAATAGAACGAGATTTGAATTCAAATTTATTACAGAAATGCAATAATAACATGTTGACAGCAATATAACACACAAACAATTTAATACAGTTACAAGAAGGGAAGGCTGAGCTGTAAAGGTGGGCTGAGTGACGGTTGGGTGGAGGGAGTGGATAACATGAAGACAAGGGTGAAGAGGAATGGGTAAAGTGGGAAGGGGAAGGCGTAAAGGTGGGTTGACTTAAAGGTGGAGTGGAGGAATGGGTGAGGGTGGGGGAGGAGTAATAGGGAGTGGGTGAGGCTGGGAGAGGAAGAGGGAGTGGGATTTCAGGAACAGGGGTACTCTGCTATAGCTACCTGCAGTTCTTTGTCTTTATGAAGGATAAAGGAGATGGACTTAGGGGAGGAATGGAGGAATGGGTGAGGGTTAGGGAGGAGTAATAGGGAGTGGGATTTCAGGAACAGGGGTACTCTGCTACAGCTACCAACAGTTCTTTGTCTTTCTCCTTGTCTTCATTTGTCTCTCTTTCTTTTTTGTCGTTGACGTGTTTCTCGTCACTCAGCTGTGGTTCACTTCCCACCTTGTCACCTTCTTTGTTCTCAGTCTTTTCTGCTTCTTGGTCTTTGACTTTTTCCACTTCCTGAAAAAAGAAATGAAAACAAATTGTCAAGCTCTGTAAACCAAGCTGTGTGAATTCAACCAGTCGTTATTTGAAGGTGAAACAAACAATCGTACCATTGTTCTTGGACGTGAGGAGGTTGATCTGCTCGTCACTTGTCTTTATCTCTGTGTGGTTTTTAGCCACCAGAGCCAGACGGTTCCTATTGGCTTTTCTGCAAGCTTGTATTTTTTTTTGGTTTATTTTGATGAGATCATTATTCTCTTTGAGCTTCTCCTGGAGCTGTCTCGCCTCCTCTATCTTGCGCTCTACCTGAGCCTTTGTTTGTTTGACGACCTCCTGAAAAGAGAAATGAAAACAAATTCTCAAGCTCTGTAAACCAAGCTGTGTGAATTCATCCAGTTATTATTTGAAGATGAAACAAACCATCGTACCAGAAGCAGATTGTTGTTGGGAGTGAGGAGGTTGATGTGCTCCTCACTCCGGCTCTCCTTCTTCCTCCATTCTTCCTCCTTCCTGTGCCACTCCTCACAGAGCAGGTTCTTTTCGTTCTCCACCTCCTGCACTTTTCTCCTCCAGTCCTCCTCTCTGTGAGCCATCTCCTGTTGCAGACTCTCCTTCAGAGCCTCACATCTTTTCTCCCAGTGCTCTTCACTGGTTTTTACCTCTGTGTGTTTTTTAACCAGCAGAGCCAGACAGTCCATGTGGGCTTTTGTGCGAGCTTGTCTTTTTTTTGTGATTCTTTTGATGAGCTCGTCTTTCTCCTTGAGCTTCTCCTGGAGCTGTCTCACCTCCTCCTGGTCTTCCTTTGTCTCTCTTTCTTTTTTGTCGTTGACGTGTTTCTCGTCACTCAGCTGTGGTTCACTTCCCACCTTGTCACCTTCTTTGTTCTCAGGCTTTTCTGCTTCTTGGTCTTTTACTTTTTCCTGAAAAGAGGAAAAACATTGTTTGTTTTTTTATGTGCAAAAACTATGTAAACCAAGCTGTGTGAATTCGTCCAGTCATTATTTGAAGATGAAACAAACAATCGTACCAGAAGCAGTTTGTTCTTGGACGTGAGGAGGTTGATGTGCTCGTCACTCCGGCTCTCCTTCTTCCTCCATTCTTCCTCCTTCCTGTGCCACTCCTCACAGAGCAGGTTCTTTTCGTTCTCCACCTCCTGCACTTTTCTCCTCCAGTCCTCCTCTCTGTGAGCCATCTCCTGTTGCAGGTTGTCCTTCAGAGCCTCACATCTTTTCTCCCAGTGCTCTTCACTGGTTTTTACCTCCGTGTCTTTTTCAGCCAGCAGAGCCAGACAGTCCATGTGGGCTTTTGTGGCCTTTTTGAAGAGCTCATCTTTTTCTGTGAGCTTCTCCTGGAGCTGGCTCACCTCTACCTGGCTCTGATTTTTCCGGAGGTCAATCTGCTCCTTCAGGGCTTGGTTTTCCTCCTTCAGGACCTTTATCTCACTGATTGCAGAAACGAGAGCCTTTCTGAGGCTCTCCACAAGTGAGCTTTCAGGCAACTGGCCGGTGGTCTGCAGTTGCACTGTCCCCAGTGCATGCAGTTTTGGGCCATAAAAGGCAGCACCGACGTGCCTTGGTCCAGATCCCTGAAACACAATAAGAAGTGTAATGCATATCTAAGAATTGAGTTTTATCTTAACACCACAATTACACTTTATACAGATGAATATAGTGTAGTCAAGGAAAAGTACTTGTGTGGAACACATAACCACAGCTGACACATTAATATCATAAATGCACTAAAATCAAACATTTTTGAGGCCATTCAGTATTAAGAAATGCTGAAATGTCTACTTTAAGTTTATTTGTAGTTAACTCGGTTCTGTTTACTGTAGATAAATTGGTAAAATTTGTTTGGGTCACGGTTTTCTATTAGGTCATATGTGCTTGAGTATTTTACTTTTTGTTTTTCATCCACTGATGTGAGACAATAACAGCAAGGTTATTCTAGTTCAAAGAAAAAGTGTATCTCAAGATGCCAAAGCAAGGATTCGATCCTAGAATCAATCATGAATTTATCCTTTTCTGTTTGAATTGAAATGACATATTATTAAAGACACTGCATTACCCTGTCAACTAAATGGGAATGAACTCACTGTAAAATGTTGAACAAAATAGGAATGAAATCCAGGGAAAGTAGCTTGAGGGGCACAGTTTAGATAAAAACATTGTGAAATAAGTAAATCTTACCTGAAGTCTTGAGCTAAAATGCCTGTCCATTTCAGCTAAGTGAAAAAACTGCAGTGGCACTTAAACAAGCGTTGCACTTCGCAGTTGGAGTTCAACTTGAAACAGTGTTGTAGTTTCAGAGTTGTGGGTTGTTCTGATACAGTTGTTGAGGTTACTCAAAAGTGTAAAAGTCTTGGCTTTGCAAGAGTTAAGGGTTTGTTACAATCAAACACAGAGACAGTACTCGGTTCAGGGTATCGACTCTAAATGGAAAGTGTTTGTGCAGAAACAGGTTCTGAGACCCAGACTCACTGTGGTGTCACAGTTCCAGAACCATGATGTCATAACTGGTCACCCTGATCAGCTGTGGTCAACATTCTGACACCTACATTTAATCAGCTATGCAACTAGAAATAGGAAAATATATACATTATGTTTAGGTTTTAATTAATCTGATAACAGAAAGGTCAACAATCTGTTATTATGTTACATTTAAGGAGACCAATTCAGTGTAGAAATACACCAGAACAAATGAAAGACCTGGCCCATTCAGAATGATATATATATATATATATATATATATATATATATATATATATATATATATATATATATATATATATATATATATATATATATATATATATATATATATATATATATATATATATATATGTATGTCCAGTGATGGAAAAAATTATTTGAACCCCAGCTGATTTTGTAAGTTTGCCCACTAACAAAGAAATGATCCGTCTATAATTTCAATGGTAGGTTTATTTGAACAGTGAGACACAACAATGACAAAAATAATTCAGAAAAATGCGTTTCAAAAAGAGTTATAAATTAATTAGCATTTCCATGAAGGAAATAAGTATTTGATCCCCTATCCGTCAGCAAGATCTCTAGCTCCTAGGTGGATCTTATACAGGTAACGAGCTGACATTGGCAGCCCTCTCAGCTCGTTACCTGTATAAAAGAGACCTGTCCACAGAAGCAATCAATCAATCCAGATTCCAAACTCTTCACCATGGCCAAGACCAAAGAGCTTTCCAAGGATGTCAGGGACAAGATTGTGCACCAAAAAAACAGTTGGTAACACACTACGCCGTGAAGGACTGAAATCCTACTGTGTCCGCAAGGTCCCCCTGCTCAAGAAAGCCCATCTACAGGCCCGTTTGAAGTTTGCCACTGAACATCTGACTGATCTGACTGATTCAGAGGAAGACTGGGTGAAAGTGTTGTGGTCAGATAAGACCAAAATCGAGCTTTTTGGCATCAACTCAACTCGCCGTGTTTGGAGGAGGAGGAATGCTGCCTATGACTCCAAAAACACCGTCCCCCACCGTCAAATATGGAGGAAGAAACATTATGCTTTGGGGGTGTTTTTCTGCCAAGGGGACAGGACAATTGCACCGCATCAAAGGGAGGATGGATGGGGCCATGTACCGTCAAATGTTGGGTGAGAACCTCCTTCCCTCAGTCAGGGCATTGAAAAGGGTCGTGGTTGGGTAGTCCAGCATGACAATGATCCAAAACACACGGCCAAGGCAACAAATGACTGGCTCAAGAAGAAGCATATTAAGGTCATGGAGTGGCATAGTCAGTCTCCAGACCTTAATCCCATAGAAAATCTGTGGAGGGAGCTAAAGGTTCGAGTTGCCAAACATCAGCCACGAAACATTAATGACTTGGAGCGGATCTGCAAAGAGGAGTGGGCCAAAATCCCCCCTGAGATGTGTGCAAACCTTGTGGCCAACTACAAGAAACGGCTGACCTCTGTGATTGCCAACAAAGGTTTTGCCACCAAGTACTAAAGCACGTTTTTCAAAGGGATCAAATTCTTATTTCCTTCGTGGAAATGCAAATTAATTTATAACTCTTTTTGAAACGCATTTTTCCGGATTTTTTTTTTGTCATTGTTGTCTCTCACTGTTCAAATACACCTACCATTGAAATTATAGACTGATCATTTCTTTATTAGTGGGCAAACTTACAAAATCAGCTGGGGTTCAAATAATTTTTTCCCTCACTGTATATATACTGTATATAATAAATTGTATTTTAGATGCATCCACTTTCCGTACTTTTGTACTTGCAGGTTTATCGATAGTAACATTTCATTATTTATTAGGTGATTATTGTGAATGAAGAATCTATGTAACTAGTAGTAGTAGTGTCAGACAAATGTGGTGAAATAAAGTAGCCCTTTTCATACAGAAACACCTCTGTATTGGTGTATTTGTGGCCCTTATTCAAGGTGTCTACTTACACAACTAAAATAAGCCTCCCTAAATGTACTCTATTTTTAAAAAGTAATGACACATAAAGGTGGCTCAAGGTAATGTGATTTTTATTTATTTTATTTTATTAAAATGTAATTTATTATAATATTATTTTATTTATTTTGACTGACTCAAACAATGTTGACGTGCAAGTATGCCATGGCCTTAAATGAATATTGTGGTTTCCTGCAGCAACATCTACTGTCTGGTCAGTTTGGCACCAACACATAAGAGGCATCCCAGTTACACCTGCAATGCACCAAACACTGCATGGGTCAGGAAGGAAATCCAGGGGTAGCCCATGGTGGCTACCACATGAAAGCTATTTTAAGAAGAACAGAAAGGCAGAATAGACAGGAAGGCTGCAGACTGACTGCATTTAATATCAGAGGCCAAAGCAGTGATTGTAAACAAGAGGACTCAACCAAGAGAGTGGAGAAAGAGGCCAAGCTCGAATAGAATAGAGACACAGCATCATGTACTCCCTCCAGAGCCCACAGACCACTAGAAATGTAACAGGACACTACACTGCCAGGGATGGATTTTGTCTGCATTTATTCATACAATTAATGTCGTTATGTCACTTGTACAGTGGGAAAAAACAGTAAAGGCCAAACAGACCGCAGTTGTCTTTTTCTCACTCAGTTAAGATTGAAGTACTTCCTTTATAGATAGGGCATGTTTGTTAGTGAATTTATCACACTGACTTCCCACGCAGGCACACACTTGCATGCAAAGATCAGATGAGTGATTACTGACTAAACCTTCAAACTATTTTGTGACATTCTTATATTTTTGTTTTAAGCTCATTTTTGAACTGTGCACACAATGAACTGTGTGCATGTATGTTAGTGATGTGAATCTATGTTGCACTCATTTGGTAGACGCTTTATATTCAGCTTTTAATGGGCTCTGATGTAACACTCTTTTGTTAACAGAGCTTTCTAGACAATATGGGAATTCTTTCATTTTCCTCTCTACATGGAAAGGCTGTCATATATCTAGGGTCTCATGACTAAGCTCAACAGAAACTAGAAACCCAGAAACCAAATGTGCCATCATTGGCTGTGTTAAGGTCATTGTCCTGTTGAAAAAATGAATCTTCGGGCCCAGTCTGAGATCCAGAGCGCTCTGGGACAGGTTTTGGATGTCTTTGTACATCGCCGCATTCATCCTTCCCTTAATCCTGACTAGTCTCCCAGTTCCTGCCACTGAAAAACACTGTAGGGATTTTATTATGTATGTTATTAGTATATAACAGTAGATAAGGGTCAGATCCTGTTTTAACTAGACTGGTTATAAATTTTGTCTAAATGATCTTCAGTGGACTTACAAGACGCTGTTTCTATGTTTCAGAGTGATTGACAGGTGCCTTTAGATAAAAGGGTCTTTCTGTGTGTCTGTTGTAATTTTTGACAATGTGCCAGCCCAGTCTGCCCATACAATATTTGAATTTATGTAACCAAATCAAGGAGTAAACGGTTGGACTGCACCATGAGTCCTCCATCGCACCACAGAGAAGGTCATGTCTGATTTTATATATGTTTACTGAATAAGTCCACCATTATTTTAAACAGTTTAGAAGCTCAATATCTAAAATTGCAAACATGCTTTTTATATTTTATGGGTTAATAATAGAGATAATAGAAGTCATCATTTCATTTATTGACAAAATAATGATAATGACACCTCTTTAAGACTACACTGTACAATTAATGTAAGTTTTCTCTTTTTTAAACAGAAGGGTAGTATCACATTTCTATTGAAGGGGATTTTACAGAGATAAAGTAGTACTGGTTTCTGTGGTTTTAAAGGGCCACATATGGTCATTCCAGTAGAAATCACAGTGGTGGTTTTGGGAGAGTATTTAGGTCAATTGTAATTAACAGTCCCCTGCAAACATATTGAAAAATAAAACAACAGAGTGAAGCCCCTTTAATATCAGAGTTCCAAAATTTTAACAGATAGATAGACTCTAGCTGTGGAATTGCTTGTTCAAACAATAAATAGACTACTCTTGGGTTTTGTCTTGGATTTAACTTTCTTTTGTTGTAACGAAGGATAAATCAACCAATGAAAACCAAAGGGCTGTCTATAGGAGCAAGGTCAACCATTCTGAATCTGAGAGATGAGGGGAGTTAATTACGTTTTTACTAATGTTTTGCTTTAATGTACTTTTAGACTACCTGTTCCAATACTTTTAAATTAAAGTTGAAATTCTCTCTTTAAATTCATTTTTTGATATTTAACCTTAATGTCTTTGGTAAAAACAGGTGAATTAGCCGCGCTGTTCCAATTATTTGACATGGAACTCCTTTTGAAATGAGAAGACATCCTCTTCCCATCCACTCCTGCTTTTTACAGACTGTAGTGTGTTACACGTGGATGACATCTAGTGGTTAATATAGTGCCGTACCCACAAAACCTTGAAAATTAAATTACATTACATTTAATCAGGTATAATTCAAAAATCTAATAATGCTACCTAATATTTTACAAAGTGCACTTGTTGAGTATTGACTAACTCTGACAATCACTTTTGCAATTGTGTATGCATGACCATGAATTTCCTCTCTACTACAACCAACCACATTGGGGGGGGAAACCTTTTTACTTTTTAAGGAGGACGAGGAGAATGCAGATCAGGAGGGATAAACTCACAGATCTGTATATATAGTCCAGGGGAAAACCAGGTGCAGCCAATCAGTAGGTCTGGTCAAGGCCAAGGTGAGCACATATCAGAGTATTCAGAGCCATCATTTTTGGAAATAGACTAGAAGGTCTGTTTTGGTTGTGGCTGTTGTGGTGTGTGCAGACACAGCAGCCTCTTTGCAGCTACATATTAAGAGTCCACACCCACAGCAAAGCCCTGGACAAAGACTTGTGGACTGTATGTTTTTACAACAGGAAGTGGTGCACAAATGCTGTGATAGGGTTGAAACACTGTCCCCAGCTTGTGGAGTTTAAAATCTTTAAATGCTCGCCATACTTTGATCTTGTTTACATCCAGGAGGATAACACATAGAACAACCTTTAATTTCCCTGTATGTCAAACTTATGGAAGTGTTGAATGATAAACATGAACCTGAAGTTTAAGGGCGGGAGATTTAGGCTTAATTTCCCCTGACTGTTCACATTACTGAATAGTAAGTTCAGTAATGAATATATTTGGAAAGACAATTCCAACCATCTTCTTCTCTTGCATTACTAAAAGCCTTCAAAGAAGCCAGACATGTTGTGAGATGGTTCAACAAACTGCGGAGAACAATGGATGAAGGTTATGGATCAACTCAGGTAACTCCATACTCATTCTTTAGTTTGGTTTGAATTTGATTTTTTAGGACTGTTTTACTATTTTGAAATGTATCTGGGTTCTTTCCTCTATAGGCTACTTTAATAGTGTATCAGCCAGTGGCAGAGTACTGGTCCAGTGCTAAAGGACCAGAGAATGACCTGAATGTGGATATCTTGTTGCCGGGCAGGTCAAAGGCTGTAACGTACAACTTTACCAGCAACAACCCCTATGCCACTAGTACATCTGAAGTGAGAACACACACAGTAGCATGTTGATAACATTCTTGTTGTCTCCTACTTATTGAATCTGTGTGTTTCTGAATATTTGAAATCCCCACAGACCAGTGATATAAATCAGGATGTGACAGTGAGTGCCACTGGCAGAGGAGAGTCAACGCTGACAGTAAGTAAAGCATCTGTAAAGACTCTCGGTCATCCAGATGAGCCTAGCTGCAACTGTGGCTTCCTTCTTGTTGGTTGAAATGTTACAGTAGTTATTCAAGTAGCTTCTTCACTATTTCTAGTAGTGAAACGTTTGGACCAACTAGACAATAAGAAACTTTTTTTCTGAGCTTGTGTTCTTTTAACCTGTGACCATTTTCATTTTATTATCTTATGCAATATTAAATAGCAATGCTATGTCTGTGTCACAGATGGTGTCGTTGTGTTACGCTTTACCTTTACAGAAGGAGAGCGACTGTGAAATTTAACATGTCAGTGGTAATACAGTGTCAGTATCTCTTCATTTACTCTATTTTTGTATTGATGTCTGCTGTGCATCCATACTTTTTTCATTTATATGAAGACATTTCATGCTTTATTGATGTTTTGTTGCTTCAGAGAAAATAGATGAAGATGAAAAGATATACAAGCTGAAAATAGAGGTTTTGTAAGTACAATAAATAAAAATAATACTGACAAGTATTGTAGTAAGATGAGGAGCATGATGCAATCATGTCAGTCTTGGATATTGGCTTTCTAACTGGCTTCACCGTTAACACAACAGATCTGGACTTGGTGAGATCTGCACACACAGAGCTCAGTAGTCACTAATATGAGATGTGTTTTATGTGTTTTCATAATACTGAGAAACATTTTTACATGTGTGTGTGTAGCTGTCTGAATGACGTGCCCGCATTATTGCAAAATATAAGATGAACACCAGAAAGAGGCTCACTCATCATCTACCTGGACAAGGTAAGACATCAGTTCTTTTAGTGGTATGTGAATGAACCCTCATGAAGCTGTTCGTGTTAAAAAAAAAACACAATGTTCAACGCAAAGTAGGACGGCGTCAGCTTTAATATGGGGGTGACGCACTGCAATGAGTCAGAGCATTGCATTTGTCTGTATCTCTCCTTGGCTTTACATTTCTCTGCAGGTTTCTCACAGACATCAGTTTTACGATCCACCAGAAGCTGAAAGTGGGCGTCTTACAACCAGCTGCTGTTTCTGTCTATGAGTACAACATCCATGAAAACAGTAATGTCTGATTCTGACTCACACAAACAAACAATCAACCTCGAAAAGAACAGTTTTTTGCTTCTCATAGATTTCAGCGTGGACAGGAGGGTGGATCAGGGTGCATTATTACAATTTTATCATTATTTTCCATGTCTACTTAGCCCACATTTAGCACTAAGTATTTACTTACTTTCTTCTTGCAGAAACAGACTGTGTGAAATTCTACCATCCAGAGAAGAGAGCTGGAGAGCTGCTGCAGCTCTGTAGAAATGATGAACATGTCAACTGTTTCCATTGGTGACACCTTCAATTCAAATATGTATTGATCACTGTTTTGTAGTTTGTCATGCTGCATTGTTTCTAATTGACTGCATCTTTAAGGTCATGTAGCGTGCAAACCTCCTGCAGGTGTTCGATGCCCCTGTCATCGAACACCTGCAGGAGGTTTGCATTTGATCACTTTCTGCCTATTTTTCAGAGAACTGCAAAATCAACAATGATGAGCGTACAGATAAAGCTTGTGAGACTGAAGTAAACAGCAGGATAGATTTTGGTAAAAATGTGTGAGAGCGAAACGCTGTGAGTAAGCAAGGGAGCAGGAGAGCTAATAATCTGCAACTTGTCTGTCTTCAGTGTACAAAGTGCACATTGAAGAGTTTACAGATGGTTTGTCCACGGACATTTATTTTATGCCGGTACTGGAAGCCATCAAAGAAGTTAAGCTCTTTTCCTTTAAACCTGAAACTATAGCGTTCAAATAAGTTTGCCAAACCTAAACTCAATAACTAGTGAGGAAAATGTTCATATAACTAGAAGAAATGATGTCAGTGTGTTGTGTCTGTTTGCACTGATATTGTCAGCATTCCAACATTTGAACCGTTCCTCTCTTTTTCTTCTAAATCAGGTATCGCTATGTGCTAGGTGAAGGAACGCGGATCGAGTACTGGCCCACAGACACAGAGTGTCAAACACAGAAACACAACGTTACCTGTTCAGGTAAGAGGAGATGGTGCAGAAATACACTCTGTATGGATGTTGGAACTAGTTAGGTTGAAGGAAATAAAATGACCTTCAGTGTTGTTTTTACTTTGAATTATATTGAAAACAAACAGATTGAAAATCTGAAAATTCAAATTCTTTGAAACATGTATTTCTGATATTATTTACTGCAATTTATCCCTCTAGCTAGGCTATTAGTAATAAAATATAATCAAGCACGGGGCACCATGCACCAGTGAAACAAATCTTTCAAAGGCAAATGCATTTCACACTGCACGTTCCACAGTACTGTTAAAAGTGGAATATTTAAGAAAATAAAATAATAATAATAATAATAAATAATAAAATAAATAGCAGCCAAATGTCCAGCGTATATCTAGTGATTGATGTAGAACAAAGTTGCTGCTGTGTATTTACGGGAAAGGAAAACATTTCATTTGCCATCCCTGAGTTTCTACCACTATTAAACAGTGACTGTGTTACATCAGCTACTACTACTTAACTGAGTAAATGTAAATTGAATAATAGATCCACTTCCTGCACTTTTGCATTTGTAGGAGGTTTAATAAACATTTACTATTTGATCAATGTGAGTTAAGTATCAATTGAAGACCATTAGGCACATGGGATATCTGGCTAGATAGAGAAATAGAACGAGATTTGAATTCAAATTTATTACAGAAATGCAATAATAACCCGTTGACAGCAATATAACACACAAACAATTTAATACAGTTACAAGAAGGGAAGGCTGAGCTGTAAAGGTGGGCTGAGTGACGGTTGGGTGGAGGGAGTGGATAACATGAAGACAAGGGTGAAGAGGAATGGGTAAAGTGGGAAGGGGAAGGCGTAAAGGTGGGTTGACTTAAAGGTGGAGTGGAGGAATGGGTGAGGGTTGGGGAGGAGTAATAGGGAGTGGGTGAGGCTGGGAGAGGAAGAGGGAGTGGGATTTCAGGAACAGGGGTACTCTGCTATAGCTACCTGCAGTTCTTTGTCTTTATGAAGGATAAAGGAGATGGACTTAGGGGAGGAATGGAGGAATGGGTGAGGGTTAGGGAGGAGTAATAGGGAGTGGGATTTCAGGAACAGGGGTACTCTGCTACAGCTACCAACAGTTCTTTGTCTTTCTCCTTGTCTTCATTTGTCTCTCTTTCTTTTTTGTCATTGACGTGTTTCTCGTCACTCAGCTGTGGTTCACTTCCCACCTTGTCACCTTCTTTGTTCTCAGTCTTTTCTGCTTCTTGGTCTTTGACTTTTTCCACTTCCTGAAAAAAGAAATGAAAACAAATTGTCAAGCTCTGTAAACCAAGCTGTGTGAATTCAACCAGTTGTTATTTGAAGGTGAAACAAACAATCGTACCATTGTTCTTGGACGTGAGGAGGTTGATCTGCTCGTCACTTGTCTTTATCTCTGTGTGTTTTTATCCACCAGAGCCAGACGGTTCCTATTGGCTTTTCTGCAAGCTTGTATTTTTATTTTGTTTATTTTGATGAGATCATTATTCTCTTTGAGCTTCTCCTGGAGCTGTCTCGCCTCCTCTATCTTGCGCTCTACCTGAGCCTTTGTTTGTTTGACGACCTCCTGAAAAGAGAAATGAAAACAAATTCTCAAGCTCTGTAAACCAAGCTGTGTGAATTCATCCAGTTATTATTTGAAGATGAAACAAACAATCGTACCAGAAGCAGATTGTTGTTGGGAGTGAGGAGGTTGATGTGCTCCTCACTCCGGCTCTCCTTCTTCCTCCATTCTTCCTCCTTCCTGTGCCACTCCTCACAGAGCAGGTTCTTTTCGTTCTCCACCTCCTGCACTTTTCTCCTCCAGTCCTCCTCTCTGTGAGCCATCTCCTGTTGCAGGCTCTCCTTCAGAGCCTCACATCTTTTCTCCCAGTGCTCTTCACTGGTTTTTACCTCCGTGTGTTTTTTAACCAGCAGAGCCAGACAGTCCATGTGGGCTTTTGTGCGAGCTTGTCTTTTTTTTGTGATTCTTTTGATGAGCTCGTCTTTCTCCTTGAGCTTCTCCTGGAGCTGTCTCACCTCCTCCTGGTCTTCCTTTGTCTCTCTTTCTTTTTTGTCGTTGACGTGTTTCTCGTCACTCAGCTGTGGTTCACTTCCCACCTTGTCACCTTCTTTGTTCTCAGGCTTTTCTGCTTCTTGGTCTTTGACTTTTTCCTGAAAAGAGGAAAAGCATTGTTTGTTTTTTTATGTGCAAAAACTATGTAAACCAAGCTATGTGAATTCATCCAGTTATTATTTGAAGATGAAACAAACAATCGTACCAGAAGCAGTTTGTTCTTGGACGTGAGGAGGTTGATGTGCTCCTCACTCCGGCTCTCCTTCTTCCTCCATTCTTCCTCTTTCCTGTGCCACTCCTCACAGAGCAGGTTCTTTTCGTTCTCCACCTCCTGCACTTTTCTCCTCCAGTCCTCCTCTCTGTGAGCCATCTCCTGTTGCAGGCTCTCCTTCAGAGCCTCACATCTTTTCTCCCAGTGCTCTTCACTGGTTTTTACCTCCGTGTCTTTTTCAGCCAGCAGAGCCAGACAGTCCATGTGGGCTTTTGTGGCCTTTTTGAAGAGCTCATCTTTTTCTGTGAGCTTCTCCTGGAGCTGGCTCACCTCTACCTGGCTCTGATTTTTCCGGAGGTCAATCTGCTCCTTCAGGGCTTGGTTTTCCTCCTTCAGGACCTTTATCTCACTGATTGCAGAAACGAGAGCCTTTCTGAGGCTCTCCACAAGTGAGCTTTCAGGCAACTGGCCGGTGGTCTGCAGTTGCACTGTCCCCAGTGCATGCAGTTTTGGGCCATAAAAGGCAGCACCGACGTGCCTTGGTCCAGATCCCTGAAACACAATAAGAAGTGTAATGCATATCTAAGAATTGAGTTTTATCTTAACAACACAATTACACTTTATACAGATGAATATAGTGTAGTCAAGGAAAAGTACTTGTGTGGAACACATAACCACAGCTGACACATTAATATCATAAATGCACTAAAATCAAACATTTTTGAGGCCATTCAGTATTAAGAAATGCTGAAATGTCTACTTTAAGTTTATTTGTAGTTAACTCGGTTCTGTTTACTGTAGATAAATTGGTAAAACTTGTTTGGGTCACGGTTTTCTATTAGGTCATATGTGCTTGAGTATTTTACTTTTTGTTTTTCATCCACTGATGTGAGACAATAACAGCAAGGTTATTCTAGTTCAAAGAAAAAGTGTATCTCAAGATGCCAAAGCAAGGATTCGATCCTAGAATCAATCATGAATTTATCCTTTTCTGTTTGAATTGAAATGACATATTATTAAAGACACTGCATTACCCTGTCAACTAAATGGGAATGAACTCACTGTAAAATGTTGAACAAAATAGGAATGAAATCCAGGGAAAGTAGCTTGAGGGGCACAGTTTAGATAAAAACATTGTGAAATAAGTAAATCTTACCTGAAGTCTTGAGCTAAAATGCCTGTCCATTTCAGCTAAGTGAAAAAACTGCAGTGGCACTTAAACAAGCGTTGCACTTCGCAGTTGGAGTTCAACTTGAAACAGTGTTGTAGTTTCAGAGTTGTGGGTTGTTCTGATACAGTTGTTGAGGTTACTCAAAAGTGTAAAAGTCTTGGCTTTGCAAGAGTTAAGGGTTTGTTACAATCAAACACAGAGACAGTACTCGGTTCAGGGTATCGACTCTAAATGGAAAGTGTTTGTGCAGAAACAGGTTCTGAGACCCAGACTCACTGTGGTGTCACAGTTCCAGAACCATGGTGTCATAACTGGTCACCCTGATCAGCTGTGGTCAACATTCTGACACCTACATTTAATCAGCTATGCAACTAGAAATAGGAAAATATATACATTATGTTTAGGTTTTAATTAATCTGATAACAGAAAGGTCAACAATCTGTTATTATGTTACATTTAAGGAGACCAATTCAGTGTAGAAATACACCAGAACAAATGAAAGACCTGGCCCATTCAGAATGATATATATATATATATATATATATATATATATATATATATGTATGTCCAGTGATGGAAAAAATTATTTGAACCCCAGCTGATTTTGTAAGTTTGCCCACTAACAAAGAAATGATCCGTCTATAATTTCAATGGTAGGTTTATTTGAACAGTGAGACACAACAATGACAAAAATAATTCAGAAAAATGCGTTTCAAAAAGAGTTATAAATTAATTTGCATTTCCATGAAGGAAATAAGTATTTGATCCCCTATCCGTCAGCAAGATCTCTAGCTCCTACGTGGATCTTATACAGGTAACGAGCTGACATTGGCAGCCCTCTCAGCTCGTTACCTGTATAAAAGAGACCTGTCCACAGAAGCAATCAATCAATCCAGATTCCAAACTCTTCACCATGGCCAAGACCAAAGAGCTTTCCAAGGATGTCAGGGACAAGATTGTGCACCAAAAAAACAGTTGGTAACACACTACGCCGTGAAGGACTGAAATCCTACTGTGTCCGCAAGGTCCCCCTGCTCAAGAAAGCCCATCTACAGGCCCGTTTGAAGTTTGCCACTGAACATCTGACTGATCTGACTGATTCAGAGGAAGACTGGGTGAAAGTGTTGTGGTCAGATAAGACCAAAATCGAGCTTTTTGGCATCAACTCAACTCGCCGTGTTTGGAGGAGGAGGAATGCTGCCTATGACTCCAAAAACACCGTCCCCCACCGTCAAATATGGAGGAAGAAACATTATGCTTTGGGGGTGTTTTTCTGCCAAGGGGACAGGACAATTGCACCGCATCAAAGGGAGGATGGATGGGGCCATGTACCGTCAAATGTTGGGTGAGAACCTCCTTCCCTCAGTCAGGGCATTGAAAAGGGTCGTGGTTGGGTAGTCCAGCATGACAATGATCCAAAACACACGGCCAAGGCAACAAATGACTGGCTCAAGAAGAAGCATATTAAGGTCATGGAGTGGCCTAGTCAGTCTCCAGACCTTAATCCCATAGAAAATCTGTGGAGGGAGCTAAAGGTTCGAGTTGCCAAACATCAGCCACGAAACATTAATGACTTGGAGCGGATCTGCAAAGAGGAGTGGGCCAAAATCCCCCCTGAGATGTGTGCAAACCTTGTGGCCAACTACAAGAAACGGCTGACCTCTGTGATTGCCAACAAAGGTTTTGCCACCAAGTACTAAAGCACGTTTTTCAAAGGGATCAAATTCTTATTTCCTTCGTGGAAATGCAAATTAATTTATAACTCTTTTTGAAACGCATTTTTCCGGATTTTTTTTTTGTCATTGTTGTCTCTCACTGTTCAAATACACCTACCATTGAAATTATAGACTGATCATTTCTTTATTAGTGGGCAAACTTACAAAATCAGCTGGGGTTCAAATAATTTTTTCCCTCACTGTATATATACTGTATATAATAAAATTGTATTTAGATGCATCCACTTTCCGTACTTTTGTACTTGCGGTTTATCGATAGTAACATTCATTCATTAGTGATTTATGAGGTGTCATGTCGCAATTGTGAATCAGAAGTAAACAAATCCATTTTCACATAAAACCAAGTAGGTTGTATGCACTTTCAGATTCAACTCTAATGTCGAGTGGCCAATACACTCTGGACGTTTAGCCTTTCCATGACTTCAGGTAGCCTCAGAAACACCGTCTTTATTGGCATGATGCTTTGTGGCCCTTTTTCAACCTCTGGTGGTGTATTTGTGGCCCACAACTCAAGGTGTCTACTTACACCTAAAATGCCCCCTACTCTACTCGATTTTAAAAAGTAATGACACATAAAGGTGGCTCAAGGTAATGTGATTTTATTTATTTTATTTTATTAAAATGTAATTTATTATAATATTATTTTATTATTTGACTGACTCAAACATGTTGACGTGCAAGTATGCCATGGCCTTAAATGAATATTGTGGTTTCCTGCAGCAACATCTACTGTCTGGTCAGTTTGGCACCAACACATAAGAGGCATCCCAGTTACACCTGCAATGCACCAAACACTGCATGGGTCAGGAAGGAAATCCAGGGGTAGCCCATGGTGGCTACCACATAAAAGCTATTTTAAGAAGAACAGAAAGGCAGAATAGACAGGAAGGCCGCAGACTGACTGCATTTAATATCAGAGGCCAAAGCAGTGATTGTAAACAAGAGGACTCAACCAAGAGAGTGGAGAAAGAGGCCAAGCTTGAATAGAATAGAGACACAGCATCATGTACTCCCTCCAGAGCCCACAGACCACTAAAAATGTAACAGAACACTACACTGCCAGGGATGGATTTTGTCTGCATTTATTCATACAATTAATGTCATTATGTCACTTGTACAGTGGGAAAAAACAGTAAAGGCCAAACAGACCGCAGTTGTCTTTTTCTCACTCAGTTAAGATTGAAATACTTCCTTTATAGATAGGGCATGTTTGTTAGTGAATTTATCACACTGACTTCCCACACAGGCACACACTTGCATGCAAAGATCAGATGAGTGATTACTGACTAAACCTTCAAACTATTTTGTGACATTCTTATATTTTTGTTTTAAGCTCATTTTTGAAGTGTGCACACAATGAACTGTGTGCATGTATGTTAGTGATGTGAATCTATGTTGCACTCATTTGGTAGACGCTTTATATTCAGCTTTTAATGGGCTCTGATGTAACACTCTTTTGTTAACAGAGCTTTCTAGACAATATGGGAATTCTTTCATTTTCCTCTCTACATGGAAAGGCTGTCATATATCTAGGGTCTCATGGCTAAGCTCAACAGAAACTAGAAACCCAGAAACCAAATGTGCCATCATTGGCTGTGTTAAGGTCATTGTCCTGTTGAAAAAATGAATCTTCGGGCCCAGTCTGAGATCCAGAGTGCTCTGGGACAGGTTTTGGATGTCTTTGTACATTGCTGCATTCATCCTTCCCTTAATCCTGACTAGTCTCCCAGTTCCTGCCACTGAAAAACACTGTAGGGATTTTATTATGTATGTTATTAGTATATAACAGTAGATAAGGGTCAGATCCTGTTTTAACTAGACTGGTTATAAATTTTGTCAAAATGATCTTCAGTGGACTTACAAGACGCTGTTTCTATGTTTCAGAGTGATTCACAGGTGCCTTTAGATAAAAGGGTCTTTCTGTGTGTCTGTTGTAATTTTTGACAATGTGCCAGCCCAGTCTGCCCATACAATATTTGAATTTATGTAACCAAATCAAGGAGTAAACGGTTGGACTGCACCATGAGTCCTCCATCGCACCACAGACAAGGTCATGTCTGATTTTATATATGTTTACTGAATAAGTCCACCATTATTTTAAACAGTTTAGAAGCTCAATATCTAAAATTGCAAACATGCTTTTTATATTTTCTGGGTTAATAATAGAGATAATAGAAGTCATCATTTCATTTATTGACAAAATAATGATAATGACACCTCTCTAAGACCGTGTACAATTAATGTAAGTTTTCTCTTTTTTAAACAGAAGGGTAGTATCACATTTCTATTGAAGGGGATTTTACAGAGATAAAGTAGTACTGGTTTCTGTGGTTTTAAAGGGTCACATATGGTCATTCCAGTAGAAATCACAGTGGTGGTTTTGGGAGAGTATTTAGGTCAATTGTAATTAACAGTCCCCTGCAAACATATTGAAAAATAAAACAACAGAGTGAAGCCCCTTTAATATCAGATTTCCAAAGTTTTGACAGATAGATAGACTCTAGCTGTGGAAATGCTTGTTCAAACAATAAATAGACTACTCTTGGTTTTTGTCTTGGATTTAACCTTCTTTTGTTGTAACGAAGGATAAATCAACCAATGAAAACCAAAGGGCTGTCTATAGGAGCAAGGTCAACCATTCTGAATCTGAGAGATGAGGGGAGTTAATTACGTTTTTACTAATGTTTTGCTTTAATGTACTTTTAGACTACCTGTTCCAATACTTTTAAATTAAAGTTGAAATTCTCTCTTTAAATTCATTTTTTGATATTTAACCTAAATGTCTTAAAAACAGGTGAATTAGCCGCGCTGTTCCAATTATTTGACACGGAACTCCTTTTGAAATGAGAAGACATCCTCTTCCCATCCACTCCTGCTTTTTACAGACTGTAGCGTGTTACACGTGGATGACATCTAGTGGTTAATATAGTGCCGTACCCACAAAACCTTGAAAATTAAATTACATTACATTTAATCCAGTATAATTCAAAAATCTAATAATGCTACCTTATATTTTACAAAGTGCACTTGTTGAGTATTGACTTATCTCTGACAATCACTTTTGCAATTGTGTATGCATGACCATGAATTTCTTCTCTACTACAACCAACCACATTGGGGGGGGGAAACCTTTTTACTTTTTAAGGAGGACGAGGAGAATGCAGATCATGAGGGATAAACTCACAGATCTGTATATATAGTCCAGGGGAAAACCAGGTGCAGCCAATCAGTAGGTCTGGTCAAGGCCAAGGTGAGCACATATCAGAGTATTCAGAGCCATCATTTTTGGAAGCTTGTGGAGTTTAAAATCTTTAAATGCTCGCCATACTTTGATCTTGTTTACATCCAGGAGGATAACACATAGAACAACCTTTAATTTCCCTGTATGTCAAACTTATGGAAGTGTTGAATGATAAACATGAACCTGAAGTTTAAGGGCGGGAGATTTAGGCTTAATTTCCCCTGACTGTTCACATTACTGAATAGTAAGTTCAGTAATGAATATATTTGGAAAGACAATTCCAACCATCTTCTTCTCTTGCATTACTAAAAGCCTTCAAAGAAGCCAGACATGTTGTGAGATGGTTCAACAAACTGCGGAGATCAATGGATGAAGGTTATGGATCAACTCAGGTAACTCCATACTCATTCTTTAGTTTGGTTTGAATTTGATGTTTTAGGACTGTTTTACTATTTTGAAATGTATCTGGGTTCAGACGGATTTCTCTTTCCTCTATAGGCTACTTTAATAGTGTATCAGGCAGTGGCAGAGTACTGGTCCAGTGCTAAAGGACCAGAGAATGACCTGAATGTGGATATCTTGTTGCCGGGCAGGTCAAAGGCTGTAACGTACAACTTTACCAGCAACAACCCCTATGCCCCTAGTACATCTGAAGTGAGAACACACACAGTAGCATGTTAATAAATTCTAGTTGTCTCCTACTTATTGAATCCGTGTGTTTCTGTATATTTGAAATCCCCACAGACCAGTGATATAAATCAGGATGTGACAGTGAGTGCCACTGGCAGAGGAGAGTCAACGCTGACAGTAAGTAAAGCATCTGTAAAGACTCTCAGTCATCCAGATGAGCCTGGTGCAACTGTGGCTTCCTTCTTGTTGGTTGAAATGTTACAGTAGTTATTCAAGTAGCTTCTTCACTATTTCTAGTAGTGAAACGTTTGGACCAACAAGAAAAAAATCCAGTTGTCAACTAGACAATAAGAAACTTATTTTCTGAGCTTGTGTTCTTTTAACCTGTGACCATTTTCATTTTATTATCTTATGCAATATTAAAAAGCAATGCTATGTCTGTGTCACAGATGGTGTCGTTGTATTACGCTTTACCTTTAGAGAAGGAGAGCGACTGTGAAATTTAACATGTCAGTGGTAATACAGTGTCAGTATCTCTTCATTTACTCTATTTTTGTATTGATGTCTGCTGTGCATCCATACGTTTTTCATTGATATGAAGACATTTCATGCTTTATTGATGTTTTGTTGCTTCAGAGAAAATAGATGAAGATGAAAAAGATATACAAGCTGAAAATAGAGGTTTTGTAAGTACAATAAATAAAAATAATACTGACAAGTATTGTAGTAAGATGAGGAGCATGATGCAATCATGTCAGTCTTGGATATTGGCTTTCTAACTGGCTTCACCGTTAACACAACAGATCTGGACTTGGTGAGATCTGCACACACAGAGCTCAATAGTCACTAATATGAGATGTGTTTGATGTGTTTTTATAATACTGAGACACATTTTTACATGTGTGTGTGTAGCTGTCATTATTGCAAAATATAGATGAACACCAGAAAGAGGCTCACTCATCATCTACCTGGACAAGGTAAGACATCAGTTCTTTTAGTGGTATGTGAATGAACCCTCATGAAGCTGTTCGTGTTAAAAAAAAAACAATGCTCAAAGCAAAGTAGGACGGCGTCAGCTTTAATATGGGGGTTACGCACTGCAATGAGTCAGAGCATTGCATTTGTCTGTATCTCTCCTTGGCTTTACATTTCTCTGCAGGTTTCTCACAGACATCAGTTATAGGATCCACCAGAAGCTGAAAGTGGGCGTCTTACAACCAGCTGCTGTTTCTGTCTATGAGTACAACAACCATGAAAACAGTAATGTCTGATTCTGACTCACACAAACAAACAATCAACCTTGAAAAGAACAGTTTTTTGCTGCTCATAGATTTCAGCGTGGACAGGAGGGTGGATCAGGGTGCATTATTACAATTTTATCATTATTTTCCATGTCTACTTAGCCCACATTTAGCACTAAGTATTTACTTACTTTCTTCTTGCAGAAACAGACTGTGTGAAATTCTACCATCCAGAGAAGAGAGCTGGAGAGCTGCTGCAGCTCTTTAGAAATGATGAACATGTCAACTCTTTCCATTGGTGACACCTTCAATTCAAATATGTATTGATCACTGTTTTGTAGTTTGTCATGCTGCATTGTTTCTAACTGAATGCATCTTTAAGGTCATGTAGTGTGGTTCGATGACTGGGGCATCGAACACCTGCAGGATCCTGTAGGTTTGCATTTGATCACTTTCTGCCTATTTTTCAGAGAACTGCAAAATCAACAATGATGAGCGTACAGATAAAGCTTGTGAGACTGAAGTAAACAGCAGGATAGATTTTGGTAAAAATGTGTGAGAGCGAGACGCTGTGAGTAAGCAAGGGAGCAGGAGAGCTAATAACCTGCAACTTGTCTGTCTTCAGTGTACAAAGTGCACATTGAAGAGTTTACAGATGGTTTGTCCACAGACATTTATTTTATGCAGGAAATAGGAAATTTGAAAATTCAAATTCTTTGAAACATGTATTTCTGATATTATTTACTGCAATTTATCCCTCTAGCTAGGCTATTAGTAATAAAATATAATCAAGCACAGGGCACCATGCACCAGTGAAACAAATCTTTAAAAGGCAAATGCATTTCACACTGCACGTTCCACAGTACTGTTAAAAGTGGAATATACCATTCTCAGGGACACTACACACCCTGGACACTCTCTCTTTGAACTGTTGCCATCAGGGAGAAGGTTCAGGTCCATCAAAACTAGGACTGACAGATTTAAGAAAAGCTTTTATCCAGTAGCAATAACTACATTAAACACTGTAAAGAACAGACTATAGAAACTAGTACTGTAATTCTGACAGTATGCTCACTTGTGGGAGTGAGAGCTGGTCCGGAGCACAATGTGATGTGATCTTTTTTGATTACTTGAAGGGTTGTTTGTGTCTTATTTTGTCTTTTGACTGTCTCTGATTATTTATTCTGTTTCTTTTTTCTTTTCTTTTTTTTTTTTATTCCTTTCATTCTATATATATATGGCACAGACTGGTTGGCACCTTAATCTCGTTGTACGATGTTGCAATGACAATAAAGTTTATCTTTATCTTTAATATTTAAGAAAATAAAATAATAATAATAATAATAATAAATAATAAAATAAATAGCAGCCAAATGTCCAGCGTATATCTAGTGATTGATGTAGAACAAAGTTGCTGCTGTGTATTTACGGGAAAGGAAAACATTTCATTTGCCATCCCTGAGTTTCTACCACTATTAAACAGTGACTGAGTTACATCAGCTACTGCTACTTAACTGAGTAAATGTAAATTGAATAATAGATCCACTTCCTGCACTTTTGATAGAGAAATAGAACGAGATTTGAATTCAAATTTATTACAGAAATGCAATAATAACACATTGACAGCAATATAACACACAAACAATTTAATACAGTTACAAGAAGGGAAGGCTGAGCTGTAAAGGTGGGCTGAGTGACGGTTGGATGGAGGGAGTGGATAACATGAAGACAAGGGTGAAGAGGAATGGGTAAAGTGGGAAGGGGAAGGCGTAAAGGTGGGTTGACTTAAAGGTGGAGTGGAGGAATGGGTGAGGGTTGGGGAGGAGTAATAGGGAGTGGGTGAGGCTGGGAGAGGAAGAGGGAGTGGGATTTCAGGAACAGGGGTACTCTGCTATAGCTACCTGCAGTTCTTTGTCTTTATGAAGGATAAAGGAGATGGACTTAGGGGAGGAATGGAGGAATGGGTGAGGGTTAGGGAGGAGTAATAGGGAGTGGGATTTCAGGAACAGGGGTACTCTGCTACAGCTACCAACAGTTCTTTGTCTTTCCCCTTGTCTTCATTTGTCTCTCTTTCTTTATTCTCGTTGACGTGTTTCTCGTCACTCAGCTGTGGTTCACTTCCCACCTTGTCACCTTCTTTGTTCTCAGTCTTTTCTGCTTCTTGGTCTTTGACTTTTTCCACTTCCTGAAAAAAGAAATGAAAACAAATTGTCAAGCTCTGTAAACCAAGCTGTGTGAATTCAACCAGTCGTTATTTGAAGGTGAAACAAACAATCGTACCAGAAGCAGATTGTTCTTGGACGTGAGGAGGTTGATCTGCTCGTCACTTGTCTTTATCTCTGTGTGTTTTTAGCCACCAGAGCCAGACGGTTCCTATTGGCTTTTCTGCAAGCTTGTATTTTTATTTTGTTTATTTTGATGAGATCATTATTCTCTTTGAGCTTCTCCTGGAGCTGTCTCGCCTCCTCTATCTTGCGCTCTACCTGAGCCTTTGTTTGTTTGACGACCTCCTGAAAAGAGAAATGAAAACAAATTCTCAAGCTCTGTAAACCAAGCTGTGTGAATTCATCCAGTTATTATTTGAAGATGAAACAAACAATCGTACCAGAAGCAAATTGTTGTTGGGAGTGAGGAGGTTGATGTGCTCGTCACTCCGGCTCTCCTTCTTCCTCCATTCTTCCTCTTTCCTGTGCCACTCCTCACAGAGCAGGTTCTTTTCGTTCTCCACCTCCTGCACTTTTCTCCTCCAGTCCTCCTCTCTGTGAGCCATCTCCTGTTGCAGACTCTCCTTCAGAGCCTCACATCTTTTCTCCCAGTGCTCTTCACTGGTTTTTACCTCTGTGTGTTTTTTAACCAGCAGAGCCAGACAGTCCATGTGGGCTTTTGTGCGAGCTTGTCTTTTTTTTGTGATTCTTTTGATGAGCTCGTCTTTGTCCTTGAGCTTCTCCTGGAGCTGTCTCACCTCCTCCTGGTCTTCCTTTGTCTCTCTTTCTTTTTTGTCGTTGACGTGTTTCTCGTCACTCAGCAGTGGTTCACTTCCCACCTTGTCACCTTCTTTGTTCTCAGTCTTTTCTGCTTCTTGGTCTTTGACTTTTTCCTGAAAAGAGGAAAAACATTGTTTGTTTTTTTATGTGCAAAAACTATGTAAACCAAGCTGTGTGAATTCATCCAGTCATTATTTGAAGATGAAACAAACAACGTACCAGAAGCAGTTTGTTCTTGGACGTGAGGAGGTTGATGTGCTCGTCACTCCGGCTCTCCTTCTTCCTCCATTCTTCCTCCTTCCTGTGCCACTCCTCACAGAGCAGGTTCTTTTCGTTCTCCACCTCCTGCACTTTTCTCCTCCAGTCCTCCTCTCTGTGAGCCATCTCCTGTTGCAGGCTCTCCTTCAGAGCCTCACATCTTTTCTCCCAGTGCTCTTCACTGGTTTTTACCTCCGTGTCTTTTTCAGCCAGCAGAGCCAGACAGTCCATGTGGGCTTTTGTGGCCTTTTTGAAGAGCTCATCTTTTTCTGTGAGCTTCTCCTGGAGCTGGCTCACCTCTACCTGGCTCTGATTTTTCCGGAGGTCAATCTGCTCCTTCAGGGCTTGGTTTTCCTCCTTCAGGACCTTTATCTCACTGATTGCAGAAACGAGAGCCTTTCTGAGGCTCTCCACAAGTGAGCTTTCAGGCAACTGGCCGGTGGTCTGCAGTTGCACTGTCCCCAGTGCATGCAGTTTTGGGCCATAAAAGGCAGCACCGACGTGCCTTGGTCCAGATCCCTGAAACACAATAAGAAGTGTAATGCATATCTAAGAATTGAGTTTTATCTTAACACTACAATTACACTTTATACAGATGAATATAGTGTAGTCAAGGAAAAGTACTTGTGTGGAACACATAACCACAGCTGACACATTAATATCATAAATGCACTAAAATCAAACATTTTTGAGGCCATTCAGTATTAAGAAATGCTGAAATGTCTACTTTAAGTTTATTTGTAGTTAACTCGGTTCTGTTTACTGTAGATAAATTGGTAAAATTAGTTTGGGTCACGGTTTTCTATAAGATCATATGTGCTTGAGTATTTTACTTTTTGTTTTTCATCCACTGATGTGAGACAATAACAGCAAGGTTATTCTAGTTCAAAGAAAAAGTGTATCTCAAGATGCCAAAGCAAGGATTCATTTCTAGAATCAATCATGAATTTATCCTTTTCTGTTTGAATTGAAATGACATATTATTAAAGACACTGCATTACCCTGTCAACTAAATGGGAATGAACTCACTGTAAAATGTTGAACAAAATAGGAATGAAATCCAGGGAAAGTAGCTTGAGGGGCACAGTTTAGATAAAAACATTGTGAAATAAGTAAATCTTACCTGAAGTCTTGAGCTAAAATGCCTGTCCATTTCAGCTAAGTGAAAAAACTGCAGTGGCACTTAAACAAGCGTGGCACTTCGCAGTTGGAGTTCAACTTGAAACAGTGTTGTAGTTTCAGAGTTGTGGGTTGTTCTGATACAGTTGTTGAGGTTACTCAAAAGTGTAAAAGTCTTGGCTTTGCAAGAGTTAAGGGTTTGTTACAATCAAACACAGAGACAGTACTCGGTTCAGGGTATCGACTCTAAATGGAAAGTGTTTGTGCAGAAACAGGTTCTGAGACCCAGACTCACTGTGGTGTCACAGTTCCAGAACCATGGTGTCATAACTGGTCACCCTGATCAGCTGTGGTCAACATTCTGACACCTACATTTAATCAGCTATGCAACTAGAAATAGGAAAATATATACATTATGTTTAGGTTTTAATTAATCTGATAACAGAAAGGTCAACAATCTGTTATTATGTTACATTTAAGGAGACCAATTCAGTGTAGAAATACACCAGAACAAATGAAAGACCTGGCCCATTCAGAATGATAAATATATATATGTATGTATATATATATATATATATATATATATATATATATATATATATATATATATATATATATATATGTATGTATATATACTGTATATAATAAATTGTATTTTAGATGCATCCACTTTCCGTACTTTTGTACTTGCAGGTTTATCGATAGTAACATTTCATTATTTATTAGGTGATTATTGTGAATGAAGAATCTATGTAACTAGTAGTAGTAGTGTAAGACAAATGTGGTGAAATAAAAAGACATCTCACTTGTTTGCAGAGAAGTAAACAAAGAATCACATTTTCAACTAGTAAAGACCAAAGACCAAGTGATTTTATATTCACTTACTTAATTATAATTAAACTCATAGCAGAGGGAGTTTAACAAGTCATTAACTTCGAGTTGGCCATCTTACAAATTACACTCTGGACATTTTAAGACTTTCCAAATGACGTTCAGGTAGCCTATAAAATAGAAACTACTGTGTTTCTATTGTAAGCATGAATGTCATTCACCAGTAGCCCTTTTCATACAGAAACACCTCTGTATTGGTGTATTTGTGGCCCTTATTCAAGGTGTCTACTTACACAACTAAAATAAGCCTCCCTAAATGTACTCTATTTTTAAAAAGTAATGACACATAGTGGTGGCTCAAGGTAATGTGATTTTTATTGATTTTATTTTATTAAAATGTAATTTTCAGCGATGAAAGGAAATGCTGACATTTCCTCCAAACACAGTGTCTCCTCTGCTTCAGTAATGCCAGTATGGATTAATGACCGTGAACCGAAGGCTACTACGGTTATAAAACTAGAAACCCAGAAACCAAATGTGCCTTCATTACCCCACACCACAGCACCAAACTATCTAGCCCTACACCCCCACAACTCCTGCAGCACCAAAACCTAATAGAGAGCAATGACTCCTCACATCCTGAGATGAGACTTCATGATGGTGATGATCTTCAAGGTCCTCCTACAAAGCCCAGAACCCCCCTCCAAATGTTGGAATTCGTTGATTTAGAAGGAATAGAAGATATGAGAACTCATAATGACAAACTGAAAGAGGTTTGTTTGAAATCTTTGCAAAGTTATTAAAAAAACAAAACAAACAAAAAACATATACATTAAGTTTTCACCGCCTTTGTTCATTACATTGTTGAAGCACATTTAGCAGAAAATTACAGCCTAAAGTCTTTTTGAATATGATGATACAAGTTAGGCACAGCTATTTTAGGGATGTTTCACCCATTCATCTTTACACTAGCTCTCAAGCTCCATCAGGTTGGATAAGGAGCATTGGTGTTCAGTCATTTCCAGGTTTCTCTAGAGATGTTCAATCGGTTCACTCAAGGACATTCACAGAGTTGTCCCATAGCCACTCCTTTGTTATCTTGGCTGTGTTAAGGTCATTGTCCTGTTGAAAAAATGAATCGGTTGGACTGCACCATGAGTCCTCCATCGCACCACAGAGAAGGTCATGTCTGATTTTATATATGTTTACTGAATAAGTCCACCATTATTTTAAACAGTTTAGAAGCTCAATATCTAAAATTGCAAACATGCTTTTTATATTTTATGGGTTAATAATAGAGATAATAGAAGTCATCATTTCATTTATTGACAAAATAATGATAATGACACCTCTCTAAGACCGTGTACAATTAATGTTTTTAAACAGAAGGGTAGTATCACATTTCTATTGAAGGGGATTTTACAGAGATAAAGTAGTACTGGTTTCTGTGGTTTTAAAGGGCCACATATGGTCATTCCAGTAGAAATCACAGTGGTGGTTTTGGGAGAGTATTTAGGTCAATTGTAATTAACAGTCCCCTGCAAACATATTGAAAAATAAAACAACAGAGTGAAGCCCCTTTAATATCAGAGTTCCAAAGTTTTAACAGATAGATAGACTCTAGCTGTGGAAATGCTTGTTCAAACAATAAATAGACTACTCTTGGGTTTTGTCTTGGATTTAACTTTCATTTGTTGTTACGAAGGATAAATCAACCAATGAAAACCAAAGGGCTGTCTATAGGAGCAAGGTCAACCATTCTGAATCTGAGAGATGAGGGGAGTTAATTACATTTTTACTAATGTTTTGCTTTAATCTACTTTTAGACCACCTGTTCCAATACTTTTGCATCTCAAATTAAAGTTGAAATTCTCTCTTTAAATTAATTTTTTGATATTTAACCTAAATGTCTTTGGTAAAAACAGGTGAATTAGCCGCGCTGTTCCAATTATTTGACACGGAACTCCTTTTGAAATGAGAAGACATCCTCTTCCCATCCACTCCTGCTTTTTACAGACTGTAGCGTGTTACACGTGGATGACATCTAGTGGTTAATATAGTGCCGTACCCACAAAACCTTGAAAATTAAATTACATTACATTTAATCCAGTATAAATCAAAAATCTAAAAATGCTACCTTATATTTTACAAGTGCACTTGTTGAGTATTGACTTATCTCTGACAATCACTTTTGCAATTGTGTATGCATGACCATGAATTTCTTCTCTACTACAACCAACCACATTGGGGGGGGGGGGGGGGGGGCTTTTTACTTTTTACATCTTTTTCTTTTACATACTGTACAAAGTACAGTGGAGGTGGCATTATATGTTAAGCTGTGATCTGTGCTTTATATATTTTCGTAAAGCTTACTGCAAATACTCAATAATATCCAGCTGCTGCTTAATGTAATGTCTGTGTCCTCATGACAGTATCTCATAGATCTAATTATTATTTGTCCACAGAATTGATATTTACGGCGACTTTGGAGAATGTTCTCATTCTTAACATATTGTGCTGTCTTTAGTCTACTGTAAGTCTGTACTTTTACTTTTTTGTAAATCTACAGTCTACTACTGTCTGGGAATTTTCTACTGTGGTACTTTCTGATTACTTTTAATACTTACTATTAAATTAAACTAAAGAAAACTAACATATATATTCAACTTTTTTTTTCCTCTACATTTAAAAAGTATAGTATTGTGCATGATTTATTCATTGTTGATGCCTGGATTTACTGTTAAAATTTGCCTACTGTGACTTTCTTCACCACAAATAAAGATCTACAAAATAATGACGGGGTTAATGTTGTCCTCTTTTTTAAATGATAATATGTGAGACAACAAACCAGTGGCGAGGTGTTCAGCGGGTCCTTTTTCATGGACCGTTATACAGGCACTTTGTCAGATCTCTGCTTGTGTCCCACACAGGATCAGAGGGGGATCAGGGAGAGTCCATCTGATCCATCTGATCCATCTGATCCATCTGATCCAGCTGATCCCCGGTCTGCGGGAGATCCTCTGCAGCCCTGTGCAGACGAGCACCCTTATGGGTTTTCTCGCGAGAAACGACGAAGTTTCCGGTGTTGTGTATGTTCCTGGAAACATGGCGGCCAGCTTCCGCGGCCGTCCTATCCGGAGTCTTCGGATGCGAGGTAAGCGTGAAAAACTCGATTCAGTGCTATCTGTACTATTGGGTTATTGCAAAAACTGTTTTTCTCAAGGACACAATGACCTTGGCGTTATCCCTCACCACGTCCGCGCTGTGTGTTTTTGACAGGTCGGAATGACAGCGGGGAAGAGAACGTACCGCTGGATCTGACCAGAGGTAGGCAGAGGCTTCATCACATCACCCTGAAAGCGATTATTGTTCAAAATGGACCAGGAGCGTTTCTGCAAACACTAGCCATATGAAGTGAAAGTGCAGAGAGTCAGTGCACTTGTCCTGTCATTGCTGTTGTCATTTCGTCAGATTTTCCTCTCTGTTTGGTCTAATAACATTGCTAGCCATATCATAATAACAGGCGGTAGCTAGCTAACTAACTAGCTGAGTTAGCGTTAGCTAGCTACCACAGCTAACCAGCCATGACGACACTCTGTTGTTTTGATTGGTGTGAGTGGGCAAGATAGTCTGTTATTTGACCAACCAACCATAAGTGATGTAGTCATGCAATGGTCATCGCTGGCTGTTGGAAAAATTGGGTTTCAAAGCTAAGCAGCAGTTAGCTGAGTAGCATTTAAAAAGCTCAGAGGGCGCAGGGAGGTTCTTCTAGTAGCACACAGCTGCACAGGCTGGTCAGCTTTACTCCCTCAGCAGCAACATTGCATACCAGCTTGTTTACCAGCTGCGGTTCTCGAGGTACCTGCTGGTCTTCTTTCAAATTGCACCTGAAATCCAATATGATGGCAGCAACATATGACAACTATGTTTTAGTTCTGTACAATCATAAAACTGAATAATAAACAACTTATGTGTGAGTTAAAGACCATCGAGCCCCAAAATACTGTCTGTAATTCCCATAATAGCCCTGTTAAATAAGGGCTCTAAATCTGTATCTAATACATCTATGCAATTTTCAAGATTTGACTGGCAGTGTTCATAGATACTTGTTTTACTTCTTCAACTCTTACATAGATTTCGTGGCAGTTTGGTTTTAATAATTTTCTCTTACGCATAAAAAACATCTCACATACACCTAGGATAAAGTCAGTTCTTGCTTAGCAGATAGCAGTGACCAGTGTTTGGAAGCTCAAAATTGTCAGTTTATTCAATTTAGCTAGTTATTTTGTGAACGACGACTAATACTTATTGCTATTACTGTTTGAAAGACTGAAATGAAATCTACCTTATCCTCTGGTAAACAGTGTTACAGAAGAGAAAATAGTGCATATGATTTATTATTTTGATGTATTTATATTTTCTGTTGTGTTTATCTTTTAAGTGGAATACAGTATCTACAGGTGGTGAACTGTTGTGCTATATACCACTTGCCGCTTGTCAAAAACATTAAGAATTATAGTAAGCACATTATATGTGAAAGATACCAAAAAACGAAAAGCACTTCCCCACTCCCCCTCACTGTCTAGACCTTGTTGTGACTGTACACACTAAATTAGTTTGACCAGCTAAACCAGCTTCCTTCCTGCAACATATCATTACGGTTCATCGACTGAAGTTATGGAAATAAGGCTTAATGCTTGTCTTAGTTACTTTGTATTTCCTTTTCATTCTCCTGCAGAACCATCAGAAAACCTCCGTGAAATACTTCAAAATGTGGCCAAACCGCACGGAGTCAGTAACATGCGAAAACTGGGCCACCTGAACAACTTCATAAAGGTAATGCTGTCAAGTTGTGATACATGTATCACAGTGTTTTCTTTGCTATTTGTGGCTGATTGTTTGCTACGTGTCGACAAATTTTAGTCAAAGTGACAACATTGAGAGGTTGCAGTGTCCTAAAAACTACCATTAAAGCCCTGTTAAAACTGTGCACACAAAAATACAGCTTTTTTTTTTAGAAGGTTGATTTACTGGTAAGATATGCGTATAGAGTGAGTAGCTGTGCTTCCCTTCTGCTGTACTGTCACCATTGAACTCTCCTTGATCCTCTCCTCATGGGTGTTGCTGCCAGCAGGCCTAGCTGTGCCTGTCATTGTGATGCTGACAGTGAATGTAACAGGAGCTCTAGGGATGGGAAAGCTCTCTGGCCTAATGTGCATCAAAAGCAACTCTCCATCTCTATCTTTCAATTCAAAATTGTTTTAGCAACTGCACAACTTCTTTATTTCTATTCTGGGTTTGTACTGCAGTGTTGATGAGGAAACTTTTTTTATGTTGTATTTTGTAATGTCGCCATATATCAATGAGATCAAATAATTAATGTGTTTCATTAAACTAAGATACAAAATCACAGTTTTTAACAGGCACCAGGGGAGAGCTTTAAAATGTTTGAATTAACTCTAAAAACTGAACTGGATCTATGTCTTCACACTTAGCTGTCTTAGCATTTTACTGTTGCTTTATAAGACACTTTTTTAAAAGGAAGTCTGGTGGAAGTTGTTTTCACATCTACATAGCGTTTCACTTAGTGCGGACAAGGTCTGTGAGGTATTTTTCTGTCTTCCACACAGCACACACAGACATACAGTAGCAAGAAACTCTGATCGTTTATGTCTTTATTGAGTACAACCACAAAAACCTCCTAGTGCTAGTGGAAAAAGTATGTGAATACGCTTATGTGAGCCATGCGTCACCAAAAGGAGTTTTCAGAGGATGAATTCCCAAGTGTATCAGAAAATTTGTCAGCAAAATGTGAGAATGTCTGTCTCAGCTGAAGCTCTGTAGAAGTTGGGTGAAGCTAAAGATGAATGACCCAAAACACCAAAGCACGTCCACAACAAAAACAAATTTCAGAGTGGCCAAGTCAGAAGCCAGACCTCAACCCAACAGAGATGCTATGGATCGATTTGAAGAGAGCCACACAAGACAAAGCTATTATTAATTCCACATACTTTTTCCACTATCACTATGAGGTTTTTATGTTTGTTCTCAACAAAGACATGAAAGATCTGAATTTGTTCATACTCATGACTTTGATGAAGATCAGATCACATTTTATGACAATTCATAAAACTATGAAATTCTAAAAGGTTCACATACTTTTTCTTGCCAATGTAGTTTCAAGTAGTTCTGTTATTTTAACCAGAAATAATTGTGTGTAAAAAAAAAAAACTCACTTTAAAAACTGAAGGCTAACAATGAGGGAAAAATTTTGCTCACTATCAACTTATTGAGAAATTTCAGAGCCATTTGCACAACTGTCCAGCCCTGGGCATTGATTTTATGTAGATGTTTGGTCATTTCAACTGAGCTAGTCTGTTGCCTTAGACCACTTCTCTCTGACATGGACATATTTTACCAATTCTTAGTGGCCGTGCTGCCAGTGAGCGTTTGCCTGCCAGTGAGCTGTGCAGCTGGTACTGTAGCAGACTGAAAGCTGTGTGTGGGCCTAAGGTTTTGCATCTCTAATCCATACACCTAACTCTCTTGTTTACAATAGACAGTAGGGTAATAGTCATGATGTGTGTGTGTGTGTCTGAGTATATGTCTGAGCACCAGCCTCTGATTCCTTATAAGGGGTCCAGGACAGTGAGGGTGACCTAATCCCCTGGAGAGAGTCACATGCCCCTCTCCCCATCTCCTCTCTACCCTCCTCCTGCATGTTTGGACTCTGACACCAAAGCTGGTTTAAAACAACCCCCTACTCACTATGCCCCTGTTCATCCATCCCATCTTGCTCCCTCTCTCTCTCTGCTTCTGTTCTTCTTTACATCCAAGTTGAATGAACAACGCACACAGAAATTACCTGTTTCATTTGCTCATCGGCTCCCCTGCTGATGCTATATTGGTAGAGGTAGACTGAACTACTTTGGAGTGGCACTTGGGTGCTGGTACTGATAGAGTGCCTCAGAGTGCCTATGACAAAAGCTGGCAGCTTGAAAATGACAACATCTTTTGCCCAGTGAACTCATTGCGTTGTACATACAGGTTTGACTGTTGCTGTTGTTAGCCTTGGCTTCCAGTTGACACTGGCAGTTGCTAAAGATTTATTTATTTTATATTAAATTTTGTGTGAATAAAATGTTATTGTTATACTTTATATTCCAGCTGTTATGATATATATGTTATAATGTTATAATGACTTGTGGGGATAGCACTTCACAACCTTGCCATTCATGCTGATAAAGAGTCCACAGCAACGCCTGGTATATTACAGAAAACAGGAGCGAATGATCACACTGTGGGCAGCTATATATGACAGAATTAGTCAATCTACTGCATGTAGCCCCTGTTTGCCCCTCCTGTTTTTATACTGTATATCCAACACATCATACAAATGGATTTACTCATAAACAGCAAATGGTGGACGTGAAAAGCCAACACCCACTATTGAACTTGGGTTGCCCCATGCTTTTGTAATTATAACCATCTATCTGCCACCAGTGCAATGGATGAATAATCTATATAATCATATTATTCATTTACAATTTACATACAAACAAGACAATGTGTAACAGACAAGTAGAAAAACCAAATGTCCTGCATGGGCTACAATAATCTCAATAATTTATTCTTGAAAGCTGAGTAATATTGTCCTCGTTTGAATGAAATCTATTTTTAATCAAATTTATTCTATTTCTATTTCTATATAGGTATATATTGAAATATTTCTATTTCTGTTTCTAGCTGCTATGCAGTATTGGCCACCGTGAGGAATGCTTTGGGTTTACACATGAAGAAATCATCATTTGGTAAGTGGTGTAGCAGTCAATAGTAATTTGTTATAAATTGTGTACTTTTTGTTGACGTGATCAATTTACAATTAATGGCCTTGTTTTTATGCAACCAAGTGAAATATGTGCATTTGTAATCAGATGGCAGGCTTCACTTTTGGAATATGAATTTATTGAGTTTTTAATTGAAAAATAAACTACAAATCATTGTGATTTTTTTCCTCTAGTCTGCGACTAGCTCTACTGAATGAGGCTAAGGAAGTGCGTGCTGCAGGGTTGCGGGCGCTCCGCTACCTCATTAGAGATACAAGTGTTCTACAGAAGGTCCTGGGACTACAGGTGGACTATTTGATAGCCAGGTGAGATCCTGCTTTAGCCACACTATTTAGGTGGGAACCGGCTCTCTGCTTGGCATTTCATGTTTTGAGTCTAAGAATATTCATTTGAAATCTTTCTGCCTCAGCCATACATACTTTTCTCCTGCTGACATGTTTTTTTCTACTGACCGTCTGTGGTGAAACAGAACAGAACAGGACATGACTGATTATGTATTGTTTTAGATGCATTGACATCCAGCAGAGCAATGAGGGGGAGAGAACTCAGGCTCTCAGACTCGTCCGAAAGGTAAGATACTCTGCATGCTGCATTTTCTCTCTGAGTGTGCAAGGCAGTGCAAGTTATTTATAGCTCTTTCTGTATTTTACTGTAAATCCTCACACATGCACACACCCATACACAGGCAGTCAGGCTCTTGTTTCAGGAAGGAACTATTGCCCAGAAAGACTTCTCATAACATTCAGCTTGGCCTGTTATCATCACATACATTTTTAGATATTTGATCGTCAGAATATACAAGGGTTTCAAACAGTCCTAAAAAGTGTCCATAAAAACACTCTTACCACTGAAGTTATTTTTTGACTGTTTGTCCAAGCTTTGTTTGATGACTCATGTTTCTCTTTTCATCTCTTCTCTCTCTGTAGATTATTACTGTCAACGCGATGCTGTTCCCCACCTCTATTGCAAACTCTCTAATTGCTGTGGGGACTGATGGACTACAGGAGAGGGACCGCATGGTTCGTGCAGCCATTGCCATCGTGTGTGAGCTAGGTCTGTACCTAGTCCTTGTGAGGAGTCCTAAGGAAGTTGTTATGTTGAGAGAAAAAACTGAAATAATACCTAATTTGTTATGAAAAAATATGAAAGGCCTCTCACATTTCTTTGTTACTGTAGCCCTGAAAAACCCAGAAGTCGTCGCCAAACGAGGAGGCCTCAGCACCATCCTGAAGAGTGTGATTGACTGTCAGCTGAGTCGCATCAACGAAGCACTGATCACCACCATCCTCCATCTACTCAACCACCCACGTACTCGTCACTACGTGCGTGTCGACGTCGAACTAGAGGTAAACAGATATGAATTCTGAGGATACAGCTGTTTATAAATGCGTCAGTGTGCTGGGAAGTTCCTCTCTTTCGCTCCCTCTTTTTCTTATTAAAAACAATAATAATGATAAACCAGATTAGCAGCTGTATGTTACCCACCATGTTCCCATGGATCTTACAGTAATCAGTTACAACATTTCTTTAAAGCCTCATTGTCTGTAAACAGACACCTGGGAATGTAGCACCTCATCTCTACAGTCATAATATCCTCATGGATGTCATATGAGATCAGCAGGTTTATTCCTACTGCAAGATATAAGAATGTGTCCATGTAATTTTAAGGAACTAATAAAAAGCATTGAAAGGGTGTTGTATTTTGTACTTATGCATCTTTTGTGTGTGTTTTCTGTCTTCCAGCAAATCCTAGCGCCTTTCACAGATTTTCACTACCGTCACAACGCAGACACAGCTGAAGGGCAACTAAAGTGAGTGTGTGTGTGTGTGTGTGTGTGTGTGTGTTTGGGGCGGGGGTTATGAACAGAGACACTGTTACAGTAGAAACAAAAAGATAGTGTTCTGACCTTTCTCTCTGTTTACTATTTGTTGTGTTCCTATATTTATAACAGCATGTGTTGAGAATGATAAGGGTTTGTACAGTGGTTTTGGGACATGGCTCTTCTTTTTTAAGGCTACTTGATTCCACAGTGACTTGCTCGAGGAGGTGATGCAGGCTAAATCACGACAATTGAATCTGCTTGGCTGACTTCAGTGTTGCACTTTTTATTTTGTATTGGTTATGTAGTTTTATCCTTTGAAAAATGACTTGCAGATAAAACAGTGATCCTGCTGTCTTATCCTATAAGTGTGTTTTCACGTTCACAGAGAGGATAAAGAGGCCCGTTTCTTGTCGAGTAGAATGGCCATAGTGGCAGCCTTCCGCTCGTGGTCTGGTAAGGGCTTAGATACAGTGATAAATGTAGTTATTTAAATAAATGAAAATGTTTTCTTTGCATTTTAATTAGTTTTTCTGTTGTACACATTATGAGTCAAATGTGTCCTTTTTCTGTATTCAGGGATTATCAACCTGTGCAAGGCTGGAAATTCTGGAATACAATCTTTAGTTGGCTTACTTAGCATACCAAACATGGACGTTAGGGTGAGTATCCAATCAGCTCTACACGAAATATTAAAGTATGACTGGGAGAATAAGGATGTTTGTAGAAGTTCATCATTATTTACTTTAGCAGCCATGATTTCACTGACCTTGAAGCTTCATCCCACCAACACCCAGTCTACTCTAGCTGTAGTTAGCTTGATAAGAACTGTACCAAACTGTCTTTCTGTGGCACTGACTGATCAGCACAAATTAAGCCTTTAATATTGTCTTTCCTGTGAATTCAAAGGGAAACCAGGCCTCCCTCAAGCATTAGGAGCATTGTGTTACATAGAAGTAACGTTAGGATAAATCAAGCCTTGCACAGTGTACTCTCCACTATTCAAAAATAACTGTGTCTGATTGCTTTAATGTAATTTCGCCTGCAGAAAGGCTTGTTGGAAGTGTTATATGAGATATTCAGGCTCCCTGTGCCCATTGTAACTGAAGACTTCATGGAAGGTCTTTTAAGTGTTGGTGAGTAAAAATCTTTTCTCTGTACGTAATGCATTTTTATACTTCTGCCAGTGTAATATAACCTAATGGATTGGGTGGTTAATGGTGATATTGATATAAAATGTGGCTATAAAATACATTTAAAAATGAAATGTAAATATGCTGCAAATATTTTAGTGATTCATTAAATACTCATAGCAGAGTATTTAATGAATCACAAAAATATTTGAATTACTTTAGGTAGGAGCAGCTATTAAAATGCAGGGGACTCCTGGAACAGAAGTGTGATTTGTGTTTTTTTTTTTTTTTTTTAAATCACATTAGTCAAGCGTAATGACATACAGTCATAAGCTGGTAAAGTCTCACCTCACCTGGGCTCCCTCTGCTCCCCTGATAGGGTACACCCAAATAATTTTTCATAGTTGAATATATGTGTGAAAGACTTACAGTGTAGGCTGCAGATTTGGCAGCAGTGCAGACATCGGCCAACGCTGATTAATTAGAAATGTCATAGATCAGCCTGATAAATAGATCAATCCAATAGATCAATCAGACCACTGGTACATAATGTTTTACTATGCTGTCTACTCAACCTTGTATGATCGTGAAAACAAGAGCACTCAACGTTTTAGACTAAAGTCTTTTAATCTTCTTAGAAATAGAAATATTTTACACACTATACTACAATATTAGCTCTTTTCTACTCCAGACCCTGCCAGGTTCCAGGACACCTGGAGACTGTCTGATGGGTTTGTTGCTGCTGAGGCCAAAGTTATCCTTCCCCATCGAGCCCGCTCTAGGTGAGAGATTTATGGAAGAATGGAAAAAAATTGACACACTCACAAAGTTGTGGAGTGTAGCATTTGCAGGAGCTCCAAAATTCTCTTATATATTTTTTCCCATTTGCTACATTAGGCCTGATCTGATGGACAACTACCTGGCATTTGTCCTGTCTGCCTTTATCACCAATGGGTTGTTAGAGGTTAGTTGATCGGTGTTTCTTTTTCTTATAACTAAGCCCTGATCTGAAATACATTTCATGCAATACTATTAGATTAAATGTTTTATCAGATATGCCCATTTTTTATAGCCTATTTTTGCCCAGCTACTTCTGTGTGTTGCTATTAAGCCAGAACCTTTTCTCTCTCCATACATAATGACACTGTAGGGACTTGTTGAAGTTGTGACCAGCAGTGATGATCAGCTCGCTGTCAGAGCCACCATCCTGTTGGGAGAGCTTCTACACATGGTAATAGAAAAATGCGGAAAGCATCTGTAACACATGATATAAAAACATGTCTCACTTTGTGTGTCGCTGCAAAAGTAAATATTGAATAATGCTTGTGTATTTTGAAAAGCCTCCTGCTATGACACAATGCTGTTTTGCTTCCATCCCCTACCTCTCTTGTTTAGGCAAACACCATCCTTCCTCATTCCCATAGTCACCACCTGCACTGCCTTCCCACTCTCATCAACATGGCAGCTTCATTTGACATCTCCCAGGAGAAACGACTGTGAGTACATTCTGCGACAAATGTACTCACACACACACACACACACACCGCACACACAACACACACACACACAGTCTGTTTATTGTGAGAACAAATTGCAAACCAGTTTGAAAGTCTGAAAATCACAGATCCACTGTGTTGTGTTTGTTCCAGTCGGGCAAGTGCAGCAGTCAACAATCTCAAGCGCTTTCATGAGAAGAAGAAGAAGGGCTTGAAACCACACAGTCTTTACCTGGACCACATCATCCGCAAGTCTGTATCGTCACATAACCGCAGAGAGTCACATTCACGTTCCCATAGGGACATCTATGTCATTAAGGTAAATATAAACAAGTCTTTCCAGAGTTTAAGCTAAGCTAAACTTTGTGACTCTTACTTTTTCATCTCAACCACAATTTACATCAGATCCATCTTTGTTCAATACAAAATGAAAAATGGAAAAACCGAGTTTGAAAATGTGTCAAATCCCCTGACAGCAGCCAGATGTCACTTCATCAGCACATGGCTTCAATTTGTAAATGAAATGCTTCTCAAACCACATCTCATTTCCCATTTCTATATCTGTTAGACACAGAAAGTACTGTGTGTGATGTCCTTGATGTCATTAGAAGGCCAGACTGTTTCCTTCTGCTTTCAATGTTCGTGCTAAGCTAAACTAAACTAAAGAGACTTTACTGCAGTTTTTGAACAGATGTACAGTTTCGCACTAAACAGCTGATTTAATTAAATTAGAATTTGAGAAAATATAAAGCCATTTATTGAATGTCTTCTCTGTTTGTGTTCAGGACACAGAGGAAGCACTGATGACGAACCTGAGGGACAGTCACATTCTCAACCACAAGCAGAACCTAGAGTGGAACTGGTTGCTCATCGCCACCATCCTTAAGGTCAGGCTTTTCACAAAACAAAATGCGCCACAGACTAGGTTGTGTGTGTGTTTTGCTTTTTTTTCTCTAATGTTTAAATGTTGTTTCTATCTCAGTGGCCAAATGTAAACCTCAGGAACAACAAAGATGAACAGATGCACAAGTAAGACCCCCCTCCATAATCAAAACCACAGCATTTTCAGTAGTTTCGTGTATTTTTTGGTATATTGTTTCAGTTTCACATTTTTTTTCTTTTTGTTGCAGGTTTGTGCGGAGGCTGCTGTACTTTTATAAGCCTAGTAGTAAATTGTATGCAGGGCTTGCATTGGATCACGTAAAAGCCAGACAACTCACTGTGGTTGGCTGTCAGTTTGTTGAGTTCCTCATGGACTCAGATGAGGTTAGACAAGTGTGCACAAACACAATTCATATTCTACCTTTTGTCATTTTGTTTCTAACTTTCCTCTCCTGTTGGCCCTCTCTCCTGTCTTCCTTCTGTCACAAGGATGGTCAGGGCTACCTCGAGGACCTGGTTAGGGATATGGTGTCATGGCTCTCCTCGTCCTCTGGACTGAAGCCGGAGCGCTGTCTGCAGAGTAATGGCCTGCTCACCACACTCAGCCAACACTACTTCCTATTCCTGGGGACACTCTCTGCGCACCCACAGGGAGTCAAACTGCTGGAGAAATGTGGCCTGTTTCAGTGGTGAGTGAACAAAAAAAACAACAATATACAACAATATACTGACAGCTTTTCGGCACGTTTCCATTCCCATAGGGTATAACAATCTCAGACATGTTTGTTTGTTTTCTGTATATGCAGCCTGCTGAATCTGTGCTCTGTGAAGAACCAGGATGCTGTGCTAAAACTTGCTGTATCCACACTGGACTATAGCAGAGATGGTCTGGCCAGAGTGATCCTCTCCAAGATCCTCACTGCTGCTACTGATGTATAACAGCTAGACACACAAACATACAGTTATTGCTGAAACATGCAATTTTGTTCTATCTATGTGCACCAAAGACTGTAGGGAGTAAAATTATGCAAATTGTAACTGAACAACAAGAACATGGCAAGATGAATATGCTGAAAACTAGTATTTCCACGAGAACTACAGTAGCCATGACCTCTCTTCTTCTCTCAATAAGCAGACCTGCAGGCTGTATGCCACCAAACACCTCCGTGTGCTGCTACGTGCAGGCGTGGAGTTCTTCAGTAGTTGGGGCATGGAGTTGCTGGTCACACAGCTTCACGACCACAGCAAGGCCGTGTCCATGGAGGCCCTGGACATACTGGACGAGGCCTGCGAAGACAAGGTGACCGATGAAAATAGCGTCAATCACAGTACAGAGGAGTTGAATAGTTATGAGCCGCAAATATTACACAGATAGATGTGTTGTACGCTCGTGGTTCCTGGTGTCTAACTTACACTGTGCTGCTTCACAGGCTAACCTTCATGCTCTAATTCAGCTGAAACCAGCTCTGTCCCACCTGGGAGACAAAGGCCTCCTGCTGCTCCTCAGGTGCGTGTTTGTTTAATGTTTCAGCCTTTTAGTAAACCTGAATTATGTATATGCCTTCTCATGCATACACTTTTTATCTTATTCCTTCTGTTTAGGTTCCTATCTATTCCTAAAGGTTTCTCCTACCTCAACGAGAGGGGATATGTCAGCAAACAGCTGGATAAATGGCAGAAGGTACTATTAATATTAGTCTACTGTAACATAGTACCACAAACTAACAAATGTTCAACTCTTTGACTTGACAAATGATATTTGGATTGCAGGAATACAACCTTAAGTATGTAGATTTAATAGAGGAGCAGCTCAATGAAGCACTAACGACCTACCGCAAACCTGTTGATGGAGACAACTACGTCAGACGCAGCAACCAAAGGTGAGAAGCGTGGAGCTGGAGTTTGTCAGCACCTGTTGATCTACAGGAAACAAAGTATTCAAGCCTAATGTGTTTGGTTGTGTCTCTAGGTTACAAAGACCAAATGTCTTTCTCCCTGTGCACTTGTATGGTCAGCTGGTCCATGATAAGACAGGCTGTCATCTCTTGGAGGCTCAGGTAAAAATATCAGATCTCGGATTTCTTGGTTTAGCAGCACACCTTTTTTGTCTACATTTATCAGCCTTCCTTCCTAATGTCTGTATTTTTCTGTCTCCTCTAGAGTGTGGTCCCTGACCTCAGCTACACGGTTCGCTCCCCGATGCTGGACACCTGGGAGGGCATTAAACAGCTGAAGGCTGCTCTTTGGGCACTGGTCAGTAACACTGTAATTTACCCTCTGTAACATAATAGTATTATAATAATAATAATACTACCTGCAGAGAGATAGGTCTGATGGTGTCTATTGGTTTCAATGCAGGGCAACATTGGCTCTTCAAACTGGGGTCTAAATCTCCTGCAGGAGGAGAATGTAATTCCTGATATTGTCGCATTGGCTCAGCACTGTGATGTGCTGTCAGTACGAGGGTAAGCACTTATTCACACCTGTACATTTACACAATTGTTTTTCTTTGTAGCAAAACAAATTGATGTACACCGATTTAAACTGATTTTCTCCCTCATGTTCTAAAGCATTTTTGTGGTATTTTTTCTAGCAAAATGTTCACAGTTAACAGGTTTTCCCATTACCCATTACAAAGAAAAACAAACACACACACATAGTA